>NC_090439.1:1061070054-1062320054 GCF_031143425.1 Pleurodeles waltl
TGTTCAAAAGATTTTATAATGGTCCACACAAACAGGCCTCAGAGAATCCTGAAGTCATTGTCCATCCAATTTCTGATGGCATGGAGGGGCACTTCGGGTGTAAAGTTAGGATTGTGCACAATCGGACAGTTAGGGGTGGGAAAAGTGGTTAGCCCCTTTGTGAGAGCCAGTCTGTCCCAGATATATAGGATCATCTTGGTAGGTGTGGCTACGTATGCACTGAGCAGGTGGTTGTGCTTGGGTATTGAGTCCAGTCCCCATGACGGCCTACAGGCAACAGTCCTATCCATCTGAAACCAATGAGACTTGCTTTCCCTTGCTACCCAGGCAAAGATAAATGGTAGGTGCACCACAGATTGGGACAATCTAGGGCTTCTCTATTGTGAGGTTGCATCATAAGGGCATTGGATATTCTAGGCCTTTTCCCATTCCAGATAAATGTGAGTATCACGTTGCAGTTGTGTGATATCCTCTTGTGAGTTTGGGTTGGGCAGAGTCTGAAACAGATAAAGGGCTAATCACATTTACTCTTCCCAGCCACAAGATAGGGAGTGGTTTCCACATCCTGAGATCCTCCAGAATAGCAAGCCAAAGGGGAGGCCAGTTTGCACTCATCCAGGTGGTGAGCATAGGTGTGAGGTTTAGACCTAGATACCTAATCTTATTGAAGCACCATTGAAATGGCGCTGATTCCTGTAGTTGAGATATTTCAGCCACCTGGACTATGAGGTTGAGTATACTTGATTTAGACAAGTTAACCTTGAAACCTGATATGGCCTCAAAGTCATTAAGACTGAACAACGCAGTGGGAATGGAGTTGGCCAGTTGTGTGAGAGTGAGGAGCAAATCATCTGTAAACAAACTGATCTTGTGCATTTGTCCTCCCAAGGGAATGCCCTCAATACCATCTAAGGGCAAAGGCAAATGGTTCCACGGCTAAGGCAAATGGGAGGGGTAACAAGGGGCAGCCCTGCCTTCTACCTGTACGAATGGAAATGGGGTTAGTGTGCTGTCCATTGACCTGAATTGTTGCCACTAGGCAACGGAGGAAGCCATAATTTTGGACAGTATTTTGGGAACCACAACTATTTTAATTTAGACTGCCCTAAAGAAGGCACAGTTCTCCCAGTAAAATTCCTTCTCTGCATCCAATAATAAAAGGCATGCTGGGATATAGTGGCAATGCACTTTTTCCACTAGATGTGCCACCCAACAAACATTGGCAACCCCCTGCTTTTATGAACAAAGCCTACCTGGTCTGGGTAAATAAGGTATGGTAGGTAGCACACAAGTCTATTGGCCAAAACCTTGGTGAAAAGTTTTGCCTCTGTGTTCAGTAGGGCAACAGGGCGGTAAACTGAGCAGTGTGCCGAGTCTTTACCTGGTTTGGGGATAAGCAATATTTCCACTGTAGTCATGGAGGGGATGATACTGGTATTTTGTAGGAATTAATTAAATAAACACACCAGATGATCACCCAATTTGTGTAAGAATATTCTGTAAAATATGACCAATATATATCATCTGACCCAGGTGTCTTGCCAGTGTTATTGCTAGAGCGCCAGGCATATTTCTTCTAAAGAGATTGGTGCTTCCATATACATGTGTTGGGAGTGGAGAAGCTTCCACTCACAGGCTGCTAACTAACTATCTATGAGCATGGGTGAGACCTTGTCGCTGTCATAAAGGGCTTGAAAGTAATTGAAAAATTCAGTTTGTTAGTCACGCCCTGTCATTGTCATCCCCCCCACCATTCAGAGTCTGGTGATATGTGCCTTGGTGTGTGCCCGATGTAGACTGTGTGCCAATAGCAAACCAACCTTGTTTCAGCCTTCATAGTATCTTTGCTGGAGTGCCAATGAGGAGCGCTTCATCTTGTTCTTCCGGTGGGCGCGCAAGTGTCCCTGCAGCACAGCTAATTGTCTCTTAAAGTGCTGGGAGGGCGCCCTTTTGCCTAGAAAGGTTTTCGATCCATTGTAGAGTTTCAGACTAAATTAAAATCACCTCCTACTATCATGTCCCCTTCAACCATCTGTTGTTTCTCCCGTATGACATGTTGGAGATCGTTATCCTGTGAGGTGTTTGGGTCGTATATGTTAAATAGTGTAATTCGTCAGCTTCCTAGGGTCATGTACAAGGTCAAAAACCATCCGTCCCGGCCCCTCACCACCTTAGTGATTTTGGATCCTAAACATGATTTACATTAGATCCCCACCCCTAGTGTCTTGGAATCAGTGAAGGCCCGGTGGCGTGTGGGGATTTTGGGAGTACCATTCTGTGGCTTTCCTGATCCGAAGGTGAGTCTCTTGCAGCATTACTATGTCAGGGTCACAGATTAGAATGTAGCTCCAAACCTGCCTGTGCTGATTTGTTGAGTTAAATCCCTGAGTATTCAGGGAGAGCAGTTTGAGGCCCTTACCCAGTAAGGGGGGGGGGGTTGATGTGTGCCCCCCTCAAAGAATGTGTCAAACAATAAAATAGGCAATTCCACCTTTGTCAGGCTTAATGTGGTGGTAATATGTAAAGTATTTATCCAGCATTCAAACAATTGTAAAGTGAAATCAGAACACAAGAAAAATCCCAAACCAATTAGAGAAAGAGAGGCAATTCTCATATATAATACTACACCAAATGGCAAAATTCCTGGAGATATGATTTTTTAAAGTTTGAATGAAAAGTAACATTAAAAAGCAGAGAGTGCCAACTGCGGTTATCTGGTCACACTAGACTAGGCCAAAGTTAAAAGTTAAGCCAACTGCAATGAACAGCAAATCAGATACTGGGAGCAGGTTTGTCCTGATGAAAAGTTTACCTTCTGACTTTCAAGGAGAAAAAGTGGTTGTCAGTGGGGCAAGCTGCAAACTGGTTCTGAAGTGGGGCTCGACAACGGAGGGTTGTTGTGATGCGGGGTCCTAATGCGGTCATCAATGAGGGTGGGAAAGTTCAAAGCAGGCAATGTCTGAAGCCTGTGCCCAGGAAGACCGTGACATCGTAGGTTTGCTGCTCAGTGTTGGTCCTGATAAAGCCCTCTACATTTGGACTTACAAATTTTTCAGAAAGTCAGATTTCCTTCTTTGAGCCTCACCGGCGTTCTGACATTGATGACTGCAGCTTTGGTGTTGATCCTGATCTCTATCAGTTCTCCAGGCAAACATTTGGCAAAAAGTTTCCATGACCCAGATCTTGCATTTTGGGAACGGGCAGAGTACCCTCAAATACCAGCCAAAGGTCTAGGTATTCGGGGCACCTTTTGGGGGTTTGGTTTCACTCCAACAATTGCCAGCGACAGGGTCAGGTTACTACTAATCAGCTGGAAAGTTGCAGGGAAAGGGCCTCTGGAAGCTTGTTTTTCCCTGCAATTTATACAGGAGGTCAGCCAACTGATCCTTGGAGTCACTTCTGGTGCCCTGAAGTCAATGCAAGCAGGTCAGTCTTCCTTCAGTTTCTTCAGACATCAGGGCAGTCCTTGTTCTGATTCTTCACAGGTCCAGAAGTGTTCTGAGGAGAGATCTGTTGGGTCCACCTTTATGCCCTGTGCCAACCTGTGGGTGGAGGGCAAGCCTTTCTTCAACCACGAAACCAGTTCTGGTCAATTCCTCTACCCCCACTAGGTTAGGAGCCAGCCTGACCAGAAAGACAAAAGGGGGCAGGTCCACGTGTGAGCTTCATCTGCCACCCATCATTTGAAGCTCAGGAAGGGGTTGGCACTGCCGTCCAGGCTGCCCTGTCAAAGGTGGAGTCTCCCACCTTACTGCCAGAGCTGTTTGTCCACTGTCGCACCACAGTCGAGCCAGTAGGGATAAGGATGTAGCTGGACACTTGCTGGTAGGCATTTTTACTCTAGGCAGGAAAATGAAAACTTTCTAGAAGGGTAGTACCTAAACTAGTAATATAAAATCTGATGACTTTAAGTTGGATTCTAAATTACTATTTAAATGAGTCCCTAAATCATTTTTCAAGCTACTTACAAACTGAATTTAGCACATATTAAATGTAATAGTGTGAACCAGTGCTTGCCCATGGGAGAGGCAGCCTTGCTACAGTGCAGAATGACTTTGAAGGTTTTTTACTGCAAGGACATGCAAAACCTTAAATATACATGTCCTTCTTTTTAAATATCAGACACCCTGTCTTAGGGAAATTTAGGGCCTACCTAAGGGTGACGTATGAGTATTAAACAGGAACGTTTAGGCCTGTTAAGTGAGTTATTTTGCCAGATAGGAATCACAGTTTAAATCAGCATACCAAGCCTCTGAGGGCAGACCTGGAGACAGTTTCTTATTTTGTTCTACTTCTTTAGTGGGTGGCACACTGAGTGCTACAGTCCTAAAGTGGCATTTAATGTACCAGCCCCAGGTACAGGTAGTATCATATACTACACACATGAACATAAATTAAATGTGCCAGTAAGTTGTATACCAATCTTAACATGTTTGAAAGGGAGGGCACAATTACTTTACCACTAGTTAGAAGTGGTAAATTGCACAGACTCCTATGGCCAACTAAAATGGGTTCACTGACAGACGGCAAAAACCTGTGTGACCCTGCAGAAAGGGCAAGCTTCCAACAACTATCAAACCTGGCTATGGACAAATCAAGGGGTCCAGCAAAGGTCAATACTACCCTAAGCTTGTAAAACTGAAACATGGAACTGCTATGCTCTACTATGAAACAATTGAATCTCTCATGCCCTACATATGGAGATGACCTTCAACTTTCTCTGAAAGTTTCTTCTGAAGCTGACCTCATTTCTCCAGGCAATACCCTAAAGAGATTGAGACATGGTTAAATTCCAGCTACCTGATGTTAACCCTAATGAAAAAAGAAACCCCTTGTATCTATCTCTCCCTCAAAGATGAATCCTGGTCCAAGTCTGGCTAGGCTCACTAGGCATCTGAACCTGTTGAAATTGTTGAAGGATCTGATCTCTTCTGATAACCCTCAACAAGAATCTCAACCTTAAGCACACCTAAATGCCACTAGGAGAGGTCCAGCATCACCCCAGGCTTTTATAAAACATCAAACTTTCCATCTCAGAATCAGATTTCAAACACCTGAGTCCATCCTTTTCATCTCCAGACTAGACTATGGAAATGTGCTTTGTCACTGGGTCTGCAAAATTGAAGATGACCCCACTACCAGCAACTTTCAATGCTGAAGCAAGACACATTTTGGGAGCTACCGGAGCTGATCACAACACTTCAGTGCTCTCCTCTCTCAACTAGCACCAGATTGTAGCCAGATGCATTTTCAAAACCGTCTGCGTCACCCACAAAACCTTGTGCTGTTGTACACTGAACTACCTGACTAAAAACCTCACACTATCTGAGTGCTACTGTGTCTTGTGCTGTTCTGAATCTCTTCTATCTTGCACATTCAAAAAGCAGAAAAACAACTCTTGATCCTTGTCTGGAAATGCACCAACCCATCTGAGACCAGCATTCACCCTTCTTTCAAAGACTTTGAGAAGAACCAAGGCAAATACTAGTTCAGAAATACTTACATTACTATTTAACTGGTCCTACAGAACGTTATCCCTTGGGATGCTTACTTAACTACTGAGAACAGCCTACAAGATGGCCTTGATGCTGTTTTTCTTTTAGTCGCTCTCTTGTTTGACATCCACACCTTCCTCACAAAGTCTGCATGGAATCCCTTCCTATTAAAGATGCATGCCGTTGACTTACTGCTATTAGAACTATGTTTATTTTCATCACAGAATCTTTCAGGTGTCTTATTATAGAGTGGTCTGACACGGTTATCAAACTGCAGAAATAGAAAAATGGCAGCTAAACTTTATATCAATGTGTGTTCTTGTTGGGACATTTGAGAGACATGCTGCAAATTTCCTGCATATGTTTTTTTTCTCATTTATGAGAAAACATCTGTTTCACCTGGTGGCTCCGTGCTTTTTGATGCTACTTTTAATTCACACTTTAAAAGTTCAAATCTCTGGTTCTACTTATTGGAATTTTGCCATGTTCGTGTAGTTTTATTTATTAGAATTGTCCTTCTTTTTGTAAATTGGTTTGGGATTCTTTTAGTGTTGTGTTTTCACTTTCCTACTGTGTGAGTGCTGGATAAATACTTTACACATTACCTCTACATTAAGCCTGACTGCTTTTTGTGCCACGCTACCAGAGGGTTAAGCACAGGTTTCAGCAAGAAGGGTCAAGCAGAAATCGTACATCTGGTCTGAAGCAACAGATATTTTTACATATTACCAGTGTTTATATGTGCACAAAAAGAGTCCACAAATGTCAAAAACATGATGAAAATGCTGTTAGTGTCAGTCAGTAATATCACTCCAATACACTCATGCGGATATCTGGTATGATATTATCCTAAAGGTAATCATACAAGTCTCAATATCAGATAATATAATCAAATCTATCTAGCTATCTATCTATCTATGCACATTTATGGAGTGCATGGCAGCCCTTGAGCATCCCAGTGCTAGAAGCGCAAAACAGATCACACCACATTTAATGGTTTTTCAGGGAATATTTAGTTATCAAACAGACATATTTTTAAAGATATCCGAAAGACTTGTTCATTATCCATGAGTGGCATGGTATGAGGAAGAGAGTTCCATAGCTTGGCCACAATGTAGCCGAATGAGCGCCCTCCACTTCTTGCTGTGGCCAGGCTAGCATTGGTGGATCTCAGGGTGTAAGGTGTGGCCAGAGGATGGAAGATCCTTTAGTTAGAAGTGCCCTATGGGATATCCATAGGGCCATGAATCTTACTCTCTTCTGGACTGTAAGCCAATCTAGGGTGGCTAGAGCCTTCCAGGCAGAGTTGCATCTAGGGACATTGAGCAAGATTCAGGCTGCACTGTAGCTTTTGGTGCGCCTAAGTATAGAAAATGTCCATAGTCCAGACAGGAGAGGATTAGTGCCTGGACCACAAGCCTTCTGGAAAGGAATGGAAGAAAGTGTAAAATTTACGAAATGTTCTAAGAATGCCATAGAAGCTGGCCAAAGTTTAGTTGCCTGGGCTTCCATTTACAAAGATTTGTCCAGCCATATTCCTGAACTTTTATTGATCTACTTGGGGGCTGGGGCATGGCCAGGCAATTCAGCCTGCCTAGCCTCAGAAAGAGGTTGATAGTGTTGCCTATTATCATGAGCTCCGCTTTGTCCCCATTTTATTTGAGGCCCATCCAACTTACTACTTTCTCCAGACAAGGTCCCAACTCGGAGGAAATAATATAGTGATCATCATATACCTGCAGTCAAATGTCAGTGTTGTTCTATTATGTAAAGTGATTTTAAGTTCAGCAATGACCTCTAGGTGCGTGTTAGAAATGGGGTTTATGGTTGGGTTAGGTATTCACCTAAGCCAGACAGAACTCACCCACTCTAGTCAGGGCGAGGGAGTTACATACCCCAGATAACCCCTGCTCACCTCCTTGGCAGCTTGGCATGAGCAGTCAGGCTTATTCCAGAGGCAATGTGTAAAACGATTGCACAGCACACACAACACACATGACACACTATCCCCACCACAAAGGCAACACGATACCAAGTTATATAAATAAATTGTATGGTACAGAACATTATTAGACCAAACACAACATATCAGTACCTGCTATCCAAGCAGTTGTCAGAACATTGCACAGTACTATTACTCTGCAAAAGCCAGCAGTAGTCACATGAAACATATTCTGCAACATAAGCAGTAGTCAGGAAAATACTATCATTGGAAAGGCACATATCATGAAAATACACATCACCTACAAGGTCAAACATCATCATGAATGATGTACGCAGTTGAGATTATATTGCAAAAAAATCAATATAACGTCAGCACATCACAGCACAAATCATGGAAAACACGTTACCAACAAGGTCAACAGTATCATGAATTGTACAGAAAGAGTTGTGTTGTGCAAATGTCACCAAGCCATCAGAAATGCCCAGAACCATGAAGCATCCCCTGCCTGTCACAGGCCAAGTCCCTGGGGCCACATAAAGTGGACTCCGGAGCTCCGTTCGCATTAAAGGGAGCCCATACGGCTTTGTGGGGATGGGGCCTCCGTCGAAGGTCCCCTTCTATCTTGCAAGCCATCCCGTGAATGCGAGGGCGGGGGCACCTCCCCTGCCTTTCCAGGGGGAAGATCTCTTCCCGATAATCCCTAAAGCTGCAATGATGCCCCCAGAGGCAACATCAGGCTCTCTTCACAGAGGGGGGTGTCTCCTTGACCTACCAGCACACCGACCTTACAAGCTCCTATCGCAGCGACTGGGGAAGAGGGACTTACTCTTGCCTCCCCACGTCCTGCTCCTTGGGTGCCCCCTCCTTGTCTGAAGGCACCATGCACACCCTCTCTGCTGGGTGGAGCCTCCGATGAAGCTTTCTTGCCGCCTGGTAAGAGGAGAGAGGCTCCTGCAGCCTCTCACACCTTGGGGGACCACACGTCTCCCCCGAGTGCGCTACTCCCGTGATCTAGGCCTTGGGGCGGTCCAGCAGCTGGGAGGGATCTCTGATGAGTTTGCCTTCCCTCCTGCTGCTGTTTCTCTATCGCCCGCTCTGGTGCGCGAGTGTCCCGGGTCTCAGCAGTGATGTGGTTGGAAATGGTGCCGGCCCGTGCCCTGATGGCATGCCTCTCTGTGCTCCTCGCCCCGGGGGCACAAGGCGGAGCACAATCGCTCCATCCTTCATCCTCCTGTGCCCTAGGAGCACCACAAGGAGCACGCTCACTCTGGACTCCTTTCTCCCAGTGCTCAGGAAAGAAAATCAGCAGCGGGCAGCACTTCCCACGAGCCGAAAACAGCCAGGAGAAGGGAATGAAGCGCTCTCTAGGTGCTAGGCGATCCAGTAAAATATAGCACTTCCCTCAGCGCTAGGACTGGAAATGAAGTGCTCCTCAGACGTTCTGGCACGGAAGGAACACCGTACTTGTGTGTTTTGGATCAGAGAACACAGGGGACACCCCAACCAGTCCCTAGAGGAAACAGATGGGGCAATGGGCGGCAGGGCTCCAACAATCAGACCAGCACAAGGTTCCAGAAGCAGTGGCAGTCCCTCTTAATGACCTAGCAGGTCATAGGTCAGCACAACAGCAGCAGTCCCAAGGCGGTTCCTGGCAAGTCCTGCTTGCAGCATCCAGTGTCCAAGTCAGTCCATAAGTGTCTCTTTTAACATGGAGAAAACCCCCTGTACTTATACTCAGTTTTTCACAACTTTTACAAAGAGGGGGAGAAGAGGTTCCAACCAGTTTCAACTGGTCCTAGGAGTGTCCCCTCTCTCCTCCAGCACAGGCTCCAGCCATCAGTAGGGAGTAAGCAAGCCCTTTGTGTGAGGCCAGGGCACAGTCTTTACAAATGCAGGTGTGCCTGCCTCCCCTTCTCTCAGCCCAGGAAGACCATTCAATATGCAGATGCACGTCTGTGACACCTCCCCCCTCCCCGTGTACTGAAAAGTGTGCACAAAGCCAAGCTGTCACTCTGCCCCAGACATGGATTGGAGTCAGGCTGCAAAAACACCAGAGTCATAAGCATAGTGAAATGTTCACTTTCTAGAAGTTGCATTTCTTTAATGGTTAGAATAAATCCACCTACACCAGTAAGCAGCATTTCTCACTACCATTACAACCATACCAAACATGCCTAAGCTACCTCTCATAGATCAGACAATACCCCCTAGACATAAGGCAGTCCATTTCCAATGCAAGCCCATGAACAAGGCAGCACTCCATTTTGATAGCTTTCATCCCAGGAGTCAAAAGCAAGGCATACCTTTCAGTCAATTTTTACGCATCCGAAGGAACTGTACCAATCTGATAGATTATGACAAACATGTTGAAATTTTACAGCAGAAACTCTTGTTGAGAGGTTACCCTAAACAACTTATACAGGAATCCTATAAAAGAGCCAAATATTTTAACAGGGACAGTATGTTCGAAAAATGAAACAAAAGTCCGCAGGAACGAATGGTATGTGCAGTCCAGCATTCCAATTTGAATGATAAAATTTGAAAAATTATCTGGACTAATTGGCAAATCCTTAATACCAATCAAGACTTATCTCCTCTTGAAAAAACACTCCTTGCATTTAAGAAAAATCTAAATATTTGAAACTGACAGGTTAAATCAACCACAGTTAAGGACAAGGACTTTTGTCAAAAGTCCATTATGGGGCTACAACCCATTAGAGGCAACCACAAATGTGGAACATGTACAGCATGTTCAGGAGCGATTGTAGGCAATTCACTACTTTGGAGACATAGGGAGTTCAAACTTAATGATATGACCAACTGTAGAACAGCCAATTGTGTGTATCTCATTTGTTGCCCCTGTATGTTAGGATATGTAGGAGAAACAGGACGGGAACTAAGAGTGAGAATATCAGAACATAAATCCAATGTTAAAAATAAAAGGGAGGGAGCCCCCTTGGTCCAACATTGGGAAAATATGGGACAAAGGAAAGATGACCTTAGGTGGACGATTTTGGAAAAAATCAAGAACACCCATGAAAGTGAGTAATAAACTCAGGAAAAAGCGAGAGGTATATTGGATTTTTACGTTGGACACATGTAAGAACAGTCTGAACAAATATATTCCATGGGAAAATGCAATTAATTGAATGTATTAACTGCTTGGTTGGGATTTCTCAATGCCATGGGTGTGAGTATCCCCACCTCCCTGCTGATAGGCTGAGATTCAGTTGGCATGTAGGTTGTCTAAATATCGATATGGCATACCCATGGAGTTTTAGACAACTTGAATACATATCACTTACCCTTTATATCAGAAGTGGATGAGAACCAGTGTTTTACCTCTTATGTTTTACACTTTTTCCTTTTTATATTTGGAATCATTGGGTTTTCCTCTTTTAAAATAACAATCGGGAGGGTTTAGTGTGAGTGCATAGTATGCAACATTCTGCGCCTGGGTAGGAGCACAAGGATCCAGAAGACATTTTTCAATTAAGTACCCTGTATATTTTCCTAGGAGGTCGGTTCTGATTCTGGTCTGCATGGGGAGGATGCGAAGATTCGGATGCAGGATGCAATATCTCATTGTGACATCTGGTAAGTAACAGGGGTGTGGAATTTATTAAAATATCTACTTGTCCAGGGGACAGGTTGCTTCTCAAATCTACTTGTCCTGTAAAAAGATCTACTTGTCCCTTTGGTGCCATGTAGTGTGGCGACAAATTATGGCAGCAATTAATAGCCTCTCTGATTATGCCAGGGCTACTACCATAGTAGGGCTTGAATACTTGGAGTTTCAATCGCTACTGTAGCAATTTCCTTATTTTGCCACCTTTCTGCAGATCTGCATACTGGGGCTGGAGGAAGCAGTAAGCAATAGTTTCAGGGCTGGAATGCCTTTGAGTCTGCAAACCTACTAACCTGCATGTTTTAAAGATTTTTACCAGCTTCTCTCTAATATTTTCCCATAATAAGAAAGGTTGGACATTTACTCCTGACAATGGCAGAATTAGAACTTCTTCCAGGGTTGGGAAGAAAGTGGCTGGAGGGAAAATGAACTTGCAAATGCTCAATAGATTTTCACATGAGCAAATCTACACATCGTATTTACCCATGCTAAAATACAGTTCACAAATATTTTATAGGGGTACGACATATACCATGGGTGCACTTTTGTGACTTTCTTTAAGAATTTGGGGCCACATGTAGGTAGGTTCAGATTTGTGACCTGCAAATTGTGAGTCGCAAATCCGAATGTAGGATGGTGTCCTTGACACCATCTGTGATTCGCAAGGGCTTCGCAAATGCCCACCTCATGAATAATCATGAGGTGGGTCGCAATTTGTCTGTCTGTGACTGCTTTTCAATAAAGCAGTTTTTTTTGTTTGTTTTTGTAATGCAGCCCGTTTTCCTTAAAGGAAAACGAGATGCATAACAAAAACGAAAAATGAAACGTTTTCGTTTCATTTTTTCAGAGCAGGCAGTGGTCCGCAGGACCACTGCCTGCTCTGAAATTTTTTTTATAGTGACATTCACAATGGGGAAGGGGTCCCATGGGGATCCCTTCCCTTTTGCGAAAGTGTTAGCACCCATTTGAAATGGGTGCAAACTGTGATTGGTTTGCACCCGCGTTCGCGGTCACAAAACAATCCTACATTGCACTGCGAGTTGCAATTAGGAAGGGAATACCCCTTACCAATTGCGAACCAGGTTACTGAATCGCAAAACTGGGTTTGTGTATCGCAATGTGCTTTTTGCATGTCGCAAACAGCGAAAGTCGCTGTTTGCGACATGCAAAAAGCTACCTACATGTGGGTCTTGGTCCCTAATTAGGTCTGGTGTTAACAAAGACATTTTGTTTTTATTAAACTTCTATTTCTCTCTCTTTCGGCTGGCTTAACTGTGAGCGATCGCATTCTGCTCTTCCACAAGGAGCATATTGCCACACAAAGTAGTTTTGTTCAGTGTCAGGAACTACAGTGGCAATCAGTGACGTAACAAAACTGGAGGGTGCCCCTTTGCAAAGAACATGGAGGAGCCCCCTCTCCAGACTCACTCAGGGCAGGTGCTGTGCTGGAGGGGCCCCCTGGAGGGCGGCTGCGGGGCCTTTGTTATGCCGCTGGTGGCAACGTGTGCTTTAAGAGTTCAAAAACTTTTTGGGGGGGTTTTGCCAATGTTTGTTACAATGTTGAGGGCCTGGTAGCTCCCACACGAATAAAGTGTTACAAAAGCCATGTCAAAACAAGACACGCATTGATGAAACTAAAAGACTTATAAAAATATGTCAGATCAGTTGGCTTTGTCAGTGTTTGTTTATTTTCATGCTTCCCATAATCGTGTTGAAAATGGTTACACTGATTTTCCATTAGAAATATTTTTGGGAAATACTAGCATGCATCAACACATTTTACTAAATGACACTTCATTTGCATATAATCAGAGAGCATTCTGGGAGCATTATACTTAGCCTCTTAGCCTAAACTTTTCAAACGTGTGTACACGTTTTATTTTTATTTGTACTGGAACCAACGTCAGTAGTGAAGTGTGACCTTAAAACATTTATTTACAGCACTCACCCTAATAACGAAGGCTTTAAAATAATGAACCATATATACAAGTTCGAACAGCATTATCTTTTGGAAACACATTACCTCAACTGCAGAGAATTCCACTCTCTGTAAACAAGCAACCAAAGGGTTTGTGCTGCAGGGGGTTGGGCCTACTTGTCCCAAGGACAAAGTAAACATAAAAACTTGTTGCCCTTGACCCCAAACAAGATGTCCCGGGCGTCGGGCTATAGGAATTCCACATCCCTGAGTAATCAAAGGAGGGATTTACTCACAAGCTGTAGTAGCCCTATAATGCTTATCATTTTTGGATAATTCATCTTAGTTGATTAGCCTCTTGTTGAGGTTTAGGATACGTGTTGGCTCAAATCCTAATCTAGGCTCTTTGGTACCCCTAACAAGATACCGTAAGACAGCTATTTTTCGTTTCCCTTGCAGTGGCTATCGTATTTGTCTCCATTATTGTGAGTGACAATCAAAAGGACTTGTATCCCCTATGTAGTCGGGTTAACGGTGCAGACACCACGATTGGAGGTAGTTACTTCTCTGTTTGGGAGAGTGTACAGGAAATAACCAGGACAATTATAAGCAATGTAGTCATCATGTTTTATTATTTTACAGATAATCTGGTATATTGCAGCTCCTGTCATCTTTAGGAGACTGCTGGATTTGGATACAGGTCAATCAAGATTTGTCCCCATAAGCGAGTACTATAAAATACTGCCTCATAAGGTAATGACACACTATTACAGATAATTACATGCTTTGGTAGTTGGTTTGAATAGCTCACAGCTAATATGGGCAGATGTGGCGACACTTACCTGGTTTGAGTTTCTTTGGTAAACTGTTAGCATGAGTGCACATGGTGAAGGCTTTTATCCCCACACCAGTCTCACATTCGGGTGTGTTTTTTTATTGGTGGGAATAGTATAGTATGGTGTATTTGTTTTTCAAATCCTAAGAATATGTGTATTTTGTTGTCAAAAAAGGTTGAAGTGTATCTAGTTCGCCTGTCTTTCTTTCTTTGGACCACACATGAACTATCGTATTGAAACTACCCTGATGAAGGTGGCCTCCTATGACAGGGATACCGAAACACACGTAGGCAATGTGTTCCGAAATATTGCTTCATTGATTGTATCAATGCATTATCAAGCCAAATTGTTTTCCATATAATGAGCTGATAGAACTTTTTTAACTAATTTTGATATATCTGAATGTATATATTTGTTTTTATATTTTTGTGTTGGTGTTTTAGCAAATGATGTATAGATCAATGTTGTATTAGATCACAGACCATTTTTCAGCTTAGGTTGAGTCTGGTTTCAACTTTGTTGGTTTGTGTGGGGTGTTATATCTGGGTTGTACTGTATTGCATTGTATTATATCGTTTTTAGGAAATTTGTATATTATCGTTTGTGACATATATGTTGTTACAACTTGATATGAATATAATAAATACATCAAAGAAATATGGGGGTCATTCTGTCCAAGACCGCCAGGGCCACGAATGACGGAAGCACCGCCAACAGGCTGGCGGTGTTTCAATCCCCATTCCGACCGCAGCGGTAAAGCCGCGGTCGGATTGCCGGGGCCGGCGGTCATCCGCCGTTTTTGCCCCAGCTGGGAGAATCCGCCAGCGCAGCTCTGCAAGCAGAGCTGCCCTGGGGATTCTGACCCCCGTACCGCCAGCCTGTTTCTGGCGGTTTTCACCGCCAGGAAGAGGCTGGCGGTAAGTGGTGTCCTGGGGCCCCTGGGGGCCCCTGGGGGCCCCTGCACTGCCCATGCCACTGGCATGGGCAGTGCAGGGGCCCCCTAACAGGGCCCCGGCCTGCTTTTCAGTGTCTGCATGGCAGACAGTGAAAAGCGCGACGGGTGCAACTGCACCCGTTGCACCGCAGGCTCCATTCGGAGCCGCCACCTGTGTTGCGGCCTCATTCCCGCCGGCCCAGCGGGAATGTCAGAATGGGGGCCGCGGAATTTTGGCCGCATGGCGGCCAAATGGCGGTTTCTGCCGCCAGAGTTGGAATCACCCCCTATATGATTGATTTTATAAAATGTAATTATGTTTCACTATATTATCAAATAGGTACATATAGAGTGCCGTTAGATCCGCTATGAAGGAAGTGAAATGTTATATATGAATATGTTATGGTGGGATTTGAAAAACAATAATCTTCTGACATACCTATCAAACATATACTGACTAGGATCTAAACTGTGGCTTTCTATATATATATCCTTATAGCATAATTCAAAAGTAGCTCAATTATTCTTATTTCTAAGGCAGCATTCACAGCAGTGAGAAACCAAATACCCTGTTTGTCACTACCAGGACAGGCCACACAACCAGGCACATACCTTGCCTCTTACATACATAGCACCCTGCCCACAGGTCTAGCTAGGGCCTACCTTAGGGGTGACCTACATGTAGTAAAAGGGGTGTTCCAGGCCTGGCAAGTAAATCTAATCGTGATGCTCATTCACATTTTGCAAGTCGGTACCGACTCGCAAAATGTGAATGCGACTCGCAAATAGGAAGGGGTGTCCTCTTCCTATTTGTGACTCGCACCGCGATGCTAAATTGCTTTGTGCCGCGAACGCGGTCGCAAAGCAATTCGCAGTTACCACCAATGTCACACTGGTGGTAACCCATTTGCAAAAGGGAAGGGTTCTCCGTGGGACCCCTTCCCCTTTGTGAATGTTGCCATAAATGCCTTTTCAGAGAAGGCAGTGGTCCAATGGACCACTGCGTATTCTGAAAAAACTAAACCAAATGGTTTCGTTATTTTTTTTATATTACAACTCGTTTTCCTTTAAGGAAAATGGGCTGCAATACAAAAAAAAAAAAAATGCTTTATTTAAAAAGCAGTCACAGACATGGAGGTCTCCTGTCTCCAGCAGGCCACCATCCCTGTGAGTGCAGGGAATCGCTATGGGGTCAGAAAATGCGACCCACCTCATTATTATTAATGAGGTGGGTCTTTGCGACCCCATAGCGATTCGCAGATGGTGTCTGAGACACCGTTCTGCATTAGATTTTGCGACTCGGAAATTGCGAGTCACACCGACTCGCAATTTCTGAATCCCAAAATTGGACATTGCTACATCTGGCCCCAAGTTTTAATTTGGGAATTAAATGCCTCAATGGAGGACTCGGTGCGTAGGCAGAATTAGTTAATTCCAAAGACTCACAGACAAGACTGTGAAAGACAGCCATCCTGCTTTTTGCTTCTGAAACCTCCAAACAAAGAAAATATTAAAGGAAGAGGATTTCAATGACCTTACAGGCATTCTATTTCTGAGACAATCACTAACGTAGCCAGTACAATTACTCTAAAAAGCCTTATCAATAACACAGTGTTGGAGATTGGAGAAATGAAGAAACGACACAACTCTGTTTGGCACTATAATATGGGCTTTTATGAATTACGGCTGGGACTGCAGCTCAGCTCAGCGACTGATACCGCACTCAACTTCGTCATCACAAATAACAGAATACCTTGTATGAATCTTATCACTTGTCATGCATATTAATGTAAGCGTTTACTTGGTACATTGTTATCTCTACTTATTTTAGCACAAAGTAATATTTCCCCTCGGGAAAGCATCTAATTACGCGTTTACAGGAAAGCAAATGTTACACATCTGTCATGGATACATTTGCTAATAATCACAGCTCTTTTGATCTCACGTTCTGAGGCCTATCAGTATGTCCTTCCTCAGCTAGCTTCAAGCTTGGAAAAATTTCTGTCTATCCTCCCTTGCACAGCTGCTGCCTTCAAGCATCGAAGTTTATCGTGTTCCCTTTCCAAAACCACCATTATGTACACTTTCCATTTTGAATGTGATCAGAATGTATGCTGTCCCTGGAAGCGTGTTATCGGGTTATAGCTCAAGCTTTCGCGTTGTGACCTTCTACTTCTAGCTGCATTATGAATAGATGTTTCTGCTCGCCCCTGTCCTTGCACCCCCAGCATCCTCTCTATCCTTGGCTCTCTATTTGGACATCATGAGCATTTTAGGCCTGTACTTTTCTCTAACCATGTACGATTCTGCACATTTCATTAGTGTGTATATGGTATCCCCATCCTCCTGCACTTTCCTGACCGCTCTAATAGTGAACATCCCACTCACCTTCTGGCTAACCCTCTTACAGAATCCTACCACTCCCTGGAAGATTTAGTACATCAAGAGTATCACCACAAGGATTGAGAATAACCCTTTTAACAGTCCTGACAACCAGGATGGCATCCATACAAACCACCCTGAAAACCATTTGCTGGGGGCACCCCCTTTGTCTGCCACCTTCTTCCGCAGGCTATGTAGAGTCTGTATGGCCTCAGTTATTGTTCCATTGTCCACATTGTTAGCTGGCACTTACATACAGCAGGCAGTTCAGATTTTAGCACAAACCCCACCCTCCATGGCCATCATCAAGTGCAGCACATGCCTATACTGCATAAGCCTCACCCTCACAGCCCGCAATTCTTCTTTGACTGCATTGAAGCCATCTTCAGTCACGTTGATGGTCTTCATCAGTTCCCATCGGGTTATTTGAAGCCAGCGGGCAGTCACCTTTACTTGGATGAATGGGAAGATGCTTCCGAAGAACAGCTGGGCATCATTGAACAACCTGTGCTCTTGCGGGATGTCTTTCCAAGTTGTGGTGCCTAAATATCCTGCAGAACTCTCCTTCCGGTAATGGTGTTTTGAAGGTAGTTGGACTACTTATGGGATGGTCTTCTAACTTTGAAATGTCCACCCCTGGAATCACCAAGGAGAGGGTGTGCACAGTAACCAAAGAACAGAGACCTCTTCATCCGGTAGGAAGTCGCGTATACAACCATTCTGCGCACTGCCAATAGTAGTCTATCAGACTGGAAGTGCCCCATTGCATGTCAGTATTATACTTTGTGTTGATGCAATTGATGTTCCTCCCCACCAGGACCGTTCCGTTCCCCATGAAACATAAAGAAAAAACAATTGGTGTTCTACCTGCTCAAAAAGTGGATGGTGTTTCTACCCATGTTAATCTAGATATATTTTCGTCCCATATAGCCAGCCATGTTTGTTGCATGCTATTATCACTCTGATTCCCCATTCATAAGGAGAGAGCTCTACATCCAAACGTTGCGCCATGGTGCCACTGACCATGGACGTATTCTGATCCATTTATCCTAAAATATGGCCTCTCTTGACAATCATGGGGCATAGGTGTGGCTGAGTAGTTCTTACAGAAAAGTGTAGGTCATGATATTGCCAGGAATCCCTGCTCTAATACTCTAGTTTTCCAATTCTTATTCTAATACCTCATGACCCCTGTCTCGGCCATTGTTTCTAACTTCATTATTAACTCTTTGCGGTCTGTCAGGACATTCATTATGTCGGCTAACTCCTCCTCATATTGTGTGGTGTTTACTAAGAACGCTACCTGCTTTGTCTGTAGGGGCTGCATCTGTGCTGGTATTCTACAAAGATACAGGTGTAATAAACATTTAGTAATATTTGGGGGTACCTCTTTTGACAATTGCAGTCTGTCTGCGTCACTAGCATGTGGAATCAGGGAACAAACAAAACATGACTTATTAGTAGTCTGCATGCCTATCTCTGTCATATGCTGGTATCACATATTATCTAATAAGCTAGCATGAATAATATGAGATAGATTTTCATATTTATATACTTTTCTCTGCAAGCGCTTATTATGCTGACATATTGACATACATGGGCTAAAATACCATTGCAATGCAATTGCTAACATAATAAGACATGAACAGAAGAACAAAATTTAAATACATAACTGTCCGCTAGCAGTGTCGAATAGGAACTCCGCTGGCATTTTTAAAGGGGACATTGTCGTTCGTCTTTCTTTTTGCACTCCTCTAAAAGTTATTGTAAAGCTGGCGATGCGTGATATGAAGCAGGGGCCAATCGAACGTCTGACAGATGTATCCATGGCTTCCTGCCCTCCACTTTCACTGCTGTGGGTGTGCTCTGGGTCGAACTTGCTGCCCCTCCATCGTCGTACAAAATTGCTGATGAACACTTGTTGGCCCACGGAAATTGGACTGGTCTGCTGGGCTGCGATGCTGCACTTCTCCCATCGTAACACCTGTTTAGAGAAGAACTTGCAGACTTCAATAACTGAGATAAATAACAACTCATCTCATGTCCTAAAACCTCAGCTGTCTTTTGAGCATCTGTCTTCTGTTGCTCCATTGTTAGGGGAGTCAGCATTGCATGCCCTGTCACTATCTGATGAGGGGTCAAGTGATGATCACTTACTGGTTGATTTCTGAGGGCATATAAAGCTAGTGGAAGGCAATATAGCCAGTTTTTCTGCAATGTAGCACATAGTTTACTGATTTTATTTTTTAAAAGGTTGTTAAGGTGTTCCTCTATAACATTACTTTGGGCTGATAAATAGATGACAATTTATGTTTTATTCCTAGAGAGGTGCAGATGTGCTGAAACATTGCATTAACGAAGTGTGTGCCGTTATCGGAGCGGATCGCGTCTGCAATTCCCCGCCTAGGTATCATCTCTCTTATCAGAAAATTGTAAATGTAATTGTGCTGTCTCTGTATATGGGGGTAGTAATTCAGTAGCATTCTGTTGTCTGCTTGTCATCATCCCTAATGTGTGTTCATCTTGTTCACTATAATTTGGAGATGCTTTAGCTGCTTCTTTTGCTGCCCAGTCTGCCAAGGCATTACCCCTGGAGACAAGGTCTTGCTGATTAGTGTGTGCTGCACATTTTATAACTGCTAACTTAGATGGTAGAATGAAAGCCTTTATCAATTGTGACAATAAATCTTTCTGCATTACAGGGGATCCATCAGATTTAAGAAATTCCCTCCTTTCCCACTTATGGATACTGGAATGTACAGTGGTGGTAACATATGCTGAATCAGAGTAAAGGGTGACCTCTATGCCCTCTGCTTGCTGTAATGCTTCAATAATGGCCACGAGTTCTGTAGCCTGTGCTGAAAAATGGGAAGGGAGTGGTATTTGGCTTACTATCTGTGAGGTGTCAGATGATCCCTGCTGTTCGGCTCTTACAATAGCTGCTCCAGAGTGCCTAATCCATGTTTCCTGACCTGTGAAAGAGGACCCATCAACTAAGAGCAACGTGCTTCCAGGGATGGGGTCTTCTCCCATCTTGCTTCCTTCTTCTGGTGTGCAATTGGCACAGTCATGTACTTGTTCATTGTCAGAAAATGGGTGTGCAAAAAACGTTGCTGGATTAACTGTGTGACATCAAACAACTTGCAATAATGGTATTGAAAGTATTATATCATATCCAGATACCCTTTGAGTTGTAAGGGTGTTCTTGCATTTTTGCAAGATGGTGAAAACCGCATGCTCTACATACAGTGTTAAAGGTGATCCCATCACTATACTGGTGCTTTTCTGGACTGCAAAAGCTGCTGTAGCCAGTGCTTGCTCACATGCAGAATGCCCTTTTATGACGGGATATAGCAGCCCACTGTAGTAGGATATTGGTTTGTGTCCCCTAGGTGTCTTTTGAGTTAGTACAGCTGTCATTGTCATTCCATAACAATGACAGAATAGGTAGAATGTTTTATTATAATCAGGTGTACCTAGCACTGGAGCATTTGTGTTTGCTCTCTTTAGCTCCACGAAGGCTGTCTCCCTTTCATCAGTCCAGTGGATTTTGTTTGCATTTGTGTGGGACTCCTTTAAGGCAGTTAGAAGTGGTGCGGGCAGAGTGGCATAATGGAATACCCACTGCCTCACATACTTGCAGAGTCCTAAAAACTGCTGCATTTGTTTTGTGCTTGTGGGCTTAGGCATGTTCCTGATGCTCTCTACTTTGTCCACTGTCACTCTCCTCCCATCTTTGGATATTATCTGTCCCAAATAGTGGGCCTCTGTCTGCAGGTATTGCAATTTATTTTTGTCCACTTTGAAACCTTTTTCGGCAAGCATGCAGAGAAGACCAATGGTTTTGTCTCTACATATGTCTTCGGTACCACTACAAACCATACCATCCACTTATTGTAAAAGAGTACTCGTGCATTTCATGTTTGCTAAATCCTTTTTCACTGTCCTGTTAAAAATGCTCGGGGACTCATAGAAGCCTTGTGGGAGCCTTCTGTAGCAATACTGCGTGAAAAACTCATCTTTCAAACCGACCACGGAAAAATAAGTGGCATCATTGGGAATGTTTGTCAGTATGGCTGATGGGTCGGGTACCACTGGAAATTCTGGTATTACTACATCGTTTAGGGAGCGCAAATCCTGAATCATCCTCCAAGTTCCCCCTGGCCTTGCATATCGGAAAAATCAGTGTATTGCACGGTGTCAACCTCTCATATATTACTCCCTGCTCAAGTAACGCTTGGATGGTAGGTAGGATGCCTTCTTCTGACTCTTTGGACAAGGGGTACTGACATATCCTGGGCAGTATTGCTCCAGGTTTCAATGTAATTTTCACAGGCTCAGCCCCTTTGATCAGTCCTACATCATGTGCCCCCTTTGTCCACAACACTTCTGGTACCTTTGCCAAATCTTTTTCTATTATTGTTCTGTCTTGTGTGTGTCTGGACACTGTCCTGTATTACAACTGCACTCTAATGGCAATGTCCATCTCAAATACAACTGTCTCAATTTGTGGGCAATCATCAAATACTTCTTTGTGTAATATGTCTCTTAATTTAAACCCGGGATCTGTGAACACTACTGATGCCCACATTTCCTGTCTTCTGTCAACTGCCATTAGCACAGCATATGTTCATCTTATTTCAAAGGCAGATATTTCCAATATAATTTCAGGTTCTACTATGGAATCCACAGGCTCGTGAGGTCTGAACAGAAGTTCCTTTGGTAACTGCACTGTTTTCCCTCAAAGCGCTGGTGTGTGTGCTATCAAGGTATATATGCCCCGCAAACAAGCCTCTGAGGTGACATGAACTGCTCTGACCTGCTGTCCTACCTCCTCATGATCTTTGAGTGACAGTATTCTGCTCAGTGTGACACCTGGTGTGTAACATACCATCGACCCATCCTCCAGGATGGAGATGGTCATGTTCAACTTGCTCATTAGGTCTCTCCTAAGAAGTGTTACAACTCTGTCGTCCCATCTCTAGGGGGCGCTATAAAGGGACTGTCTGTAGCCTGGGAATCACCTTGAACACTCATCTAGAGTCCCTTTCTGACTCCCGTTTGTTTCCATTTTCGCTATGGTATGCTTTTGTAGAATTACATTTGCTTCCTGGGACTGCAAATCCCAAAATGCACAGCCTGGTAGTCAGGAAAGCCTGGATTCTGCTATACATTGTTTTCTGTGGGAGAAGTCCAGTTGCTCCTTTTTACTGGATTCTCTCCTCCAGGACATGCGAGTGTCTGAAACTACACACACCTGAGACCTCTCCTCTGCAGCCCAGTCATGTGATTCCACCTGGGGTTTGCTGCATCCTGGAACTGCTTTTAAGCAGCCACTTTCTCCAGATCCTGGTCGTTCATTGGAGTTTGATTCCTTTGTGTTCCAGACCCTTTATCGGATTGAGTTCCAGTCTTGTTCCTGTTCTGTTTCAGCTTGAACCTGCTTTCTGTTACCTGCTTTCTTGTTCTCTGCCCTGTTTCTGCTTGTTCCAGCCAGAGCATGCTCCTTGTCTCTTAGCCTTGTTCCTGTTTGTTTCTTCCAGAGCCTGCTCCCTGTTTCTCAGTCCTGTTCCTGCCTTGTTTCAGCCTGAACCTGCTCTCAGTTTCCCAGTCCTGTTTCCTGCTTATTCCAAATCCCTGCATTCCAGTCCTGTTCTTGCTTGTTCCAGCCAGAGCCTGCTCTCTGTTTCCAATGCCTGTTTCTGCTTGTTCCAGCCAGAACTTGTGCTCTGTTTTTCAGCCCTGTTCCTGGCTTTGATTCAGCCTGAGCCTGTTCCCAGTTCCTGTTTCTGCCTCCTAGTTTGTTCCTTCCGTTTCCGTCTCCTCTTGGGTATTTGTGCCTGGTAAGTGTACTATCAGTCTTCACTTGTGTATAAGTGTTTTCCTTTGAACTGGGGTTGGCTCCTGGTTTCCATGAGGCAATTCCACCCCCCATCCTTTGTCTAGTGTTATACGTAGTCTTTAGCGCCTAACAGTGACAGTGTGCTATTGCTAGTTTTTTTCAGGAATTGCCACTGTGTTTCCAGCTGGACCTACAAGGGCTTGTCTTGTGAATGTAAGTACAATCCTTGTTTGTACTCTAAGGGTCCAGATACAGAATCACTTCTGCTGCCTCCTTTCTATGGGGCTTGCGGGGTGACTATCTGTAAGAGCAATCTGCACAGAGGCATTGACATTCCCTGTTACTGTGGGAAGTTCTGATCCCTACAGCCTTAGTGGTAACCTCAGTGTGTTTGTCCATTAGTAATCCATTTCCTGTTTGTTCACACTAGGGTTGCTCTTCTTTTACTTTCCTGTTTCCTGTGCTTGTCCATAGCTGTCCTTTTCCGTGTATGCCTTTAGCTGCTCTTTTGCCCCAGTACGTTACCTCTTTGGGATATTCTGTGACCTAAATGGGTGCCCCAACCAGAGTCCTGATCAGACCTGCACGAAACTGTGAAAAGAAGATTGGTGACTCTGGAGAGTATAATAGCTGCCCATCAATTTGTGTATCTCCCACAATCATGCTCACTGATTTGGTGAATGGAACCCTCCTCACAGCCCCAGAAAACCTGTGTGTGTCCATTGAGTTACAAGAAAGCGGCAGTGTTCCTTCCTTTATACACGATTTGGTGGCCCAGTGTCGATTAAAAACCTGTACGGGTGACCTCATATGTCTACCATCACAGTGGGTTCCTATTCTGACCTGTGGGTTACCGATAGTATTGGACACATAGGGGGTCATTATGACCCCGGCAGTCTGTGTTAATATGGAGGAAAATACTGCCAACAGGCTGGCGGTACTCTCCTCCATATTATGACATTGGCGGTTTAATGTACTACACCGACTGCCAAAGCGGTAATGACTGCCGGGCTGGAGACTTCATTCTCCAGCCTGGCGGCTGTCACTTGCCCGCCTGCGGGATTATGACCCCGCCTACCGCCATGGTTTTCATGGCATCCTTACTGACATGAAAAACATGGCGGTAGGCAGTATCAGTAACAGGGAATCCCTTCCCTGTCATTGATAGAGGTCTTCCCCAACCCCCTCCCCAGGTTTCCCCAAACCTTCTTCCTCCCCAAACCCTCCCTTCATACATGCCCCTCCCTGCACACACGCATACACACACCCATTCCAATATTCATCCACGCATGCATACATCCATTCAAACACACATCCGCACATACATACACGCACACACGCATTCACACAACTCAACATACATGCACTCACACCCCCAAACATGCACACACATACAAAACACAACACACTACCCCCATTCACGCATGCACAGACATACACACACACACCCAAATACACACACAACACCCCCATCCTCCTCCCCTGTCAGAGCACCCGACTTACCTGTAGTCAGGGGGTCCTCCAGCAGGAGACGGGGCACTGCTGCCAGCAGCAGCGTCCGCCAGCAGAACACTGCCAGGCCTTATTATTCTCAGAATACGGCCAGCGGCTGTCTACTGGCGTGGCGCTGCTGTTGGCAGCAGCGCCACCTTACCGCCATCTGCCGGCATGGTCACAGCTGGATTTTCACCTTCCTTCAGGCAGAAATCCGGCTGTGATCATAATCCGGCATGCGGCTGGTAGCCACAGCGTCACTCTTTTGGCGGCCATGGCTGCGGTAGGTGATTTTTACTGCTGGGGTCATAATGACCCCCATAGTGGCCATCTGTGGGCTCTCTCATTGAGTATAGTTGTGTGTTGGCGTTCCCCCAGATATTTGGGGTGGGACATAAAAGGGGTTTCGTCCTTGCACTGTTACCCCTCCGACCTGAACCTGTGCTTGTCCTCCTGTAGTGTTTGCTGACACCTTGGAGCCCGCCCTGCAACATCGGCCTCTGTGGTGCAACCCACTGGACTTGAGGGCCCTGCGGGGTCCCTGTATTGCTTGCTGCAGGGGTGCCCATTGCACCTGTTGTGGCCCCCACCTGCTCCTGCAGAAAAGTCCAACCTTGTGCTCTCATCGTTTTACCTGGCCCTGCATTCTCTTGCAAAATGGCCCATCTTACCACAGTAATAACATTGTTGTCCTGCCTTATAGCCTCCTTGCCTTCTCCCTTGTATCGATCCTTGCTGTCCTGAAAAGCTTCCCTGCCCCTTCCTCGTATCACTTACTGGCTGTCCTCCTGGCGCCTGTACCTGCACTGGCGTTGCAACAGTTGTTGGTGCCCCTTTTGTACTTGGTTTCTTAAGCTTTTGTTGCACCAACTTAGCTGTGGCCCTTCCTGCCTGTTCTTTTCGATCCTTGTCCTTTGCTTCTTTTTGCTTAAAATAATGTATAATATGGGCCTGTATTTCAGGCCATGGTTTAGCCTCTATTCCCACCACTCCATCTAAGCTTGCTTGTATACCAGTGGGAAGGCCTTGCTTTAATATATTATAAAACAAAATTGCATTTTCTCCCGTGTTTTCCCAGTTACATCCTATTTCCTGCACCCATTGTTCTTTCATTCTAGTAATAAATTCTGCAGTATCCTCCATCGGCTTTATACTTTCTGCATAAGGGCTCCAATGTGTGGTCTATCTGGATATGTCCGCCGAAGTGTATCCCAGACATGTTGGCGGAAATTGTTCAAAGATGATCCATCAAATGTGTATTTATCAATGTCACTTGAGGGAACCCTGCTCTAACAAAAAAAGCATTTACTTTGCCTCCGACTAATGAACTGAGTAAGCTTTAACATCGTCTAAAGCGAGGTTGACCCCTGCAGTGTGTTTTTCAAAGCATCCTATCCATTTTCCCACTCCTTCAGACAGCAGGGGCAGTGCTCTTTTTATATTCCCTTTGTCCATCTGAGGCCATGGCATGTATGTCATGTACCTGCCCGCCCTTAAAAATAGGGGGCAACTGAGTTAGTGGTCGAGGGCTTACTGACCTGAGGCTTAACCTCGGATCTGGTCTAGTACTGCGTGTCCCTTTAATTGGTTTATCTATAGCATACTGCTCCCAGACGGACAGACATTCTTGCATGTAGGGGTAGCTCCAACCTGGGTCACCCTGCCCCTCCTTTTGCTCTATTGTCTCTATGGGTGTCATATCTGACCTACTTGTTTTTAGGATTGACTTCCTTTTTGTATTTGTGGTACCTCTTGCTGTCATTAGTAGCTCTTGTGTAGGGCGCGGGCAAAAATTATATATCCTCCTATTAACCCCTTGTTTGTGCGCACTCCTATTAAACCCACCATCCCAGTCCTCATCATCTTCTGCCCCTGTTGCACCCTGTAAGTCATCCGGGGGCTCCTCATATTGTGGCATCTCTACATCTCTTCCCCATTCCTCTTCCTCTTCTATGCATTCCTCTGCTACTGCTCTCAAAGAGTCTGCAGATGTGTCTCCAAGCCTAAGAATGACATGCCCTGTAGTCCATGGTCCCCGAAGGGGGGCAAGGCTCCTAGACCGCTCTGCCTGCCTCACCGTATGCTGCAACTCACGGCATACGTGTCTCTCTCTCCCACTAGCCTGTCTCTCCCACTCTGTTCTGGGTCAGCTCGAGGAGTTGATGGGACAGGAGCGGAGGTCGCCTCAGCTCCCTGCGCCTCTAACCTCTCCTCCTTAGACTCAACCCAAACTGAATCCTGTTACCCTGCAGCTGGCAGGATAGGGTAGAGACCATAAGGTGGGGGTTCCCCTAGAGACTTTCCTGGGAATTCCGGTTGTGCTTGCACCACTACCTCTTCGGGCGCTGTTGAATTCACATTTGTCTTCTCGTGACAGAATACCCGCCATAGTGACAGAATATCTTCCCTTTTCTGTCTCTTCTTTTTCTTATACATTGAGCGAATGTAAGTCAATTTGTGTTCAGCTATGTCTTTGTCAAATGTCCCTTCCTTTGGCCATGATCCTCAGTGCTTTTATGCCACTGCTTACAATATTTTAGTATTCTTTTTTATCTGAAGGGAACGTTTTATCATATTGTCCAGATAGATGCCCGTGGTCCCCACAGGATCTGTGTTTCCTTTCGTACCTCTTGCAATCTGACCGCTGCAGTGTGTATCCCTTTTCAGCCCTCGCCTCCTTCCTTAATGTCTATTTGCCTTTACCACTGTTGCTGACCTATTGCAGTGATATGCAGGGGTAATCTTACCCAGTATTACCTGACTTTACATAGATTGTTGTGAGACCGAATTGGTGAACGTCAGCCATACTTATCACTAATCTATGCAACACCTCTTCTATGGTGATTTCTGGGGCGGATGAGTTTATGGGGTTCTGAGTGGATTGGTGCCTGATGCAATGCGTGTTATAATGTTGTCATGTACGTAGATAACTACTTGTGGTGCTCGGGATGTGTTGAGCCATTCAGTGTTTAAGGTTGTGAAATTACGAACATTTGTGAGAAATGCATCCAGAAGAGCCTCTAATATGATGGGTGACTGTGTTATTATTTCAGACCGCGGGGTGTTGCATGGGCATGACGGTTGCCCGTGAGCCCATTTAAATACTACTTTTAATTCAATGGTATCTGTTTCCTGCCACAGAGAATCATCAACCTCACTCATAGGGATTTATTATTAATCTTCACTTACTTGGGATATTTTATTCTGATCCCTGTGTTTTTTATATACAATGATTACTCCCCACTTACGGGACACATGAGGGGTGTCTATTGGGATGTCAAAAATATGGCAGAGATCTTGCACCCTTTCCTCCTAACTTATATCTGTCTGTGTGACAACTGGTGGGGACTCCTGCCCTTTCTCTATAACTTGACCATTATGATTATAAAACACTGTACTTTGCATCCACTTGTTATTGCTGCACTTTTCAGGTTTGCAACCAAGGGTCTGACCGTGCTCAGGGCAAAGTCAAGTGACACCAACCATCTTGATGTCCTCTTACCCTAACGTCAGACTCCCCACTGCTGCCTCAGCCTAGGCCGCTCTCCCTCAAAGATGCCTTACCTGATGTGTTAAATCTGGGAATTTGGTGAGCCGGGCATCTGACTCATTCAGAACAAGGCCTGCCTGTGCCAGTAAAGTGACCATCTGTTACCACTTCAGACTTCACACTTTTTACCTGGTCGACCTCACTACTTCTATACTGACCCTCCGGATCTAACCGGGATACCTGCTGGGTATTCCCAAATGAATGTCCCTTCCAGGGGCTGCCCCCCTGGGTAATGCACTGCTACCCGTCGTTTCTCCCTCATATCACAAACGGGGATTTGTACTAGCTAGTCTTCGGGTCTGACCGGGAAATCACAATTCCTTTGTAGCATAATAACATAACATTGCATTTAAGCCCCACATAAATCATGCATGCATTCCCTCATATTATAGTTGCCAAAAAGAATCATGCAATTAAAAATATTAAGGTATGAACCTCAACCTCTCTTCACCTGTTAGGGTTTGTACACAGCAAAGAGCATGTCCCCTCTCACTGCACTAGTGGGTTCTGTAATAGCTCCCTTTTAAACTTATTATTGAAAGCCTTTCTTGTTATCTCACCTTTCCCCCCCCCTAGGCTTCTGTGTATGTTGTTTAATGTGCTGTTCTGTTTACACATTGGGCCTTGCTTTTACCAAGGCTTCTATAAAACACTCCTCCCTAGGCCATGTGTTAATCCAACTCATTTGCATAATAACTGAAACTCTGCACACCTTTCAAGAACATGTGCAGCATGTGAGGACCACACCCAGCTCTTCAAACCACACCCAGCTCTGCACACCTTCCAAGAACATGTGCAGCATGTGAGGACCACACCCAGCCCTTCAAACCACACCCAGCTCTTCGAACCACACCCAGCCCTGTCTATAAAAGGCATCCCCCGAGCCTCACTGTTGGACCTGGCTTTTTGACAGGGACATCCCCAAACTCCTATTTTTTCTGACCTGTTGTTGTTGGCTTTTGACCTCTGAGCACTTTACCACTGCTAACCAGTGCTAAAGTGCATATGCTCTCTGTGTAAATTGTACTATTGATTGGTTTATCCATGATTGACTATTTAATTTACCTGTAAGTCCCTAGTAGAGTGCACTACATGTGCCTAGGGCATGTAGATTAAATGCTACTAGTGGGCCTGCAGCACTGGTTGTGCCACCCACCTCAGTAGCCCCTTAACCTTGTCTCAGGCCTGCCATTGCAAGGCCTGTGTGTGCAGTTTCACTGCCACTTCGACTTGGCATTTAAAAGTACTTGCCAAGCCTAGAACTCCCCTTTTTCTACATATAAGTCATCCCTAATGTGTGCCCTAGGTAACCCCTAGAGCAGGGTGCTGTGTAGGTAAAAGGCAGGACATGTACCTGTGTAGTTATATGTCCTGGTAGTGTAAAACTCCTAAATTCGTTTTTACACTACTGTGAGGCCTGCTCCCTTCATAGGCTAACATTGGGGCTGCCCTCATACACTGTTGAAGTGGCAGCTACTGATCTGAAAGGAGCAGGAAGGTCATATTTAGTATGGCCAGAATGGTAATATAAAATCCTGCTGACTGGTGAAGTCGGATTTAATATTACTATTCTAGAAATGCCACTTTTAGAAAGTGAGCATTTCTTTGCACTAAAAACTTGTTGTGCCCTTCAATCCACGTCTGGCTAGGTTTAGTTGACAGCTCCTTGTGCATTCACTCAGACACACCCCAAACACAGGGTACTCAGCCTCACTTGCATACATCTGCATTTTGAATGGGTCTTCCTGGGCTGGGAGGGTGGAGGGCCTGCCCTCACACAAAGGACTGCCACACCCCCTACTGGGACTCTGGCAGACAGGATTGAAGTGAAAGGGGGCTTGGTGCATTTCTTAGACACTCTTTGAAGTCACCCCCACTTCAAAGGCACAACTTAGTATAAAACAGGGCCTCTGCCCTACCTCATCAGACACTTGCTGGAGAAGAAACCTGAACCAGAAACTACATCCTGCCAAGAAGAACTGCCTGGCTGCTCAAAGGACTCACCTGTCTGCTTTCTACAAAGGACTGCTGTCTTGCTGTTGCCCTGCTGCCTTGCTGAACTCTTGTCTGGCTGTGAAAGTGCTCTCCAAGGGCTTGGATAGAGCTTGCCTCCTGTTCCTTGAAGTCTCAGGACCAAAAAGACTTCTTCCTTTCACTTGGACGCTCCGTGCGCCGAAAATTTCGACGCACAGCTTGTTTCGCGGCGAGAAAAACGCCGCACACCGACGCTGATCGACGCGACGCCCTCGGGACGATCGAGACTTCGACGCACAACCTCGCAAGGACAAAGCCGCCCGACTTTCCAGGAGAAATCGACGCGACGCCTACCGTGAGTGCGAAACTTTGACGCACGGCCTCGCAAGGACCACGCCGCCCGACTTCCAAGGAGAAATCGACGCGACGCCTGCCGTGAGACCAAAATTTCGACGCACGGCCTCGCAAGGACAACGCCGCCCGACTTCCAAGGAGAAATCGACGCGACGCCTACCGTGAGATCGAAACTTCGACGCGCAGCCCCGCAGAACGACGCGCAGCCGGAAACTAAGCAGGAGAATCCACGCACAGACCCGGGACATCTGGTAATCCCTGCGATCCACAAAAAGAGACTGTCTGCGCGCCGGAAAACGACGCCCGACTTCCCCGCGTGGAAAAGAACGACGCAAGTCTGTGTGTGCTGAGAGGAAATCGACGCACACACCTCTTTTTCCACGCATCTCTTCTCCTGTGGCCCTCTGAGGAGATTTCCCACCAGAAACCAGGTACTCTGTGCTTGAAAGACACTTTATTGCTTTTTAAAGACTTAAAGACACTTAATATCACTTTTCAGTGATATCTTTACAAATTCGTATTGCAACTTTGATCGTTTTGACCTACAATTACCCAGATAAATATTCTATATTTTTCTAAACACTGTGTGGTGTATTTTTGTGGTGTTATACTATGGTGTTGTATGATTTATTGCACAAATGCTTTACACATTGCCTTCTAAGTTAAGCCTGACTGCTCGTGCCAAGCTACCAGAGGGTGGGCACAGGATAATCTTGGATAGTGTGTGACTTACCCTGACTAGAGTGAGGGCTTTTGCTTGGACAGAGGGTAACCTGACTGCCAACCAAAAACCCCATTTCTAACATTGGTGATCAGCGGTGAGGATAGGACTTGTGTTTGTGCAGTGACATACAGTAGCTAAGTATTTCACTACCTACCCACAGTGGAAGGTCAACTTGATTTTTCATCTTTTTTGCTTTTGGTTCTCTGATGTCCTCCTGGATATACTATTGATAATTTGGACTTTGGATTTTGGTTTCTGCTGGTAAGATCCTATCAGAATGGGATTGCTTACCTACTCATTCTTTGTTCATACTGACCACCTCACTAAGGCTGACCTAAGGACGCTTTGCAGAAAATGGGGCCTTCCTGTAGCAAGGAGATCTACTAAGGCGGAGTTGCTACATGCCTACATAGTCTGGGGGGAAGAAAGATGGGCAGAGAGAGAGGCAGCAAGAAACCAAAGGACTAAGTACCCCTCAGATGAGGAGGAGGACTACTCACATGAGGAGGAAGACTGCTCACATGAGGAGGAAGACTACTCAGACGAGGAAAGAGACCCAGTGAGAGATGAATGGCTCATAGCTCAAGCACGGTGGATGGAAGAGCTAGATGAGTTTCTTGAAAGGGCTGAGGCAACAAGTCTCTTAGCCTGGGAAGAAGAAAAGATTGCAGCTCAGGAGCTGAGCTGTAAAGAGCTGAAACTGGAGGCCGGAAGGGCTGAGTCCAGTTCAGATGGTGGCAGCAAAAATCTTGCATCCAGTACTGCTGAAGAAGGGCACAAGCCCAGAGATGTGGTGCCCAACTTGAAGAAGGGAGTTGACACACCCCAGGTGGTTCAAGAGTATGAGGTAGTTCCCGTTATGCACAGGGTCCCTGAGAAGGATTGGGGAACTGGCACAGGGAGTCATATTCCTACTGGGGGGAGGGACACTTTACTGACTCTAGCAGAGAGTGACAGAGAAAAGGGTTCCCCCCTGGTGGACGTCCTGGATATAGAGTGTAGAGACATCCCAGAAGAGTATGGGTTGAGTGTCAGGGACAGGCAGATACTGTCTCACCAGTCTCAAGAGGGTGACATAGAGTGCTTTTCCAAGGCTGAGTTACTGGGTGGTTGGGTGAAGGGTACTGTGGTTAATACATGTGAAGGGCAGAGTGATGTAATTGCTGGAGAGCATATGTCTGGTCCTTATTTTCCAGAGCTACGCCAACACCAGGTGGAGTGTGAGTTCTCTGACCCCAGGGAACTTACAGTGGAGGCAGACTTTTGGGTGAGTACCAGAGAGTCTGAAGAGGCATTTGGGGGTGCTCCGGAAGGGAGTGGTCTAGGTGGTTCCCGACCAAGTGAGGTGGGAGAGGATTGTAGTGTCCCAGGTAGGTCTCAGAGCCTAACCTGTACCGTAGGGCCACCTTTTGAGGGAAGCCCCACAGTGTCAGAAGGACTTGGGGGGATGACTGTAGACAGCATCCCAACAGTTCTGGTGTCTGGCAGTACCACTCCTAGTGAGGGGGTGCAGAAGTCCAGACATAGGGTTGAGAGGGGGTGGCAGACCCCAGTGGAGGATCTTGAAAGTCAGGGGTCAGCTCTGAGAGCAGAGCCCCCCAGGAATGACCCAGGTGAGACCGTTTCTGGTTTGGGGGAAACCCAGACTCTGCCGGATGGGCAGTGGTCGGGAGACCTGCGCCAACCAGACTCTTGTGTGGCCCTTGGGGACGGCGTGTCCCTTGTGGGGGGTGAGAGTGCCCCCCAGGAAGTCCTGGCATGCCAGGCAAAGATTCAACCTCAGGGTGGTGACTCTGGGTTGGATAACCGGGTTCAGAGGTTAAACTTTGACCTGGTGGGGGGTAGATGTGCCCCCCAGAAAGTCCTGGAATGCCAGGCAATGGTTCAACCTCAGGGTGGTGACTCTGGGTTGGCTTACCAGGTGAAGAGGTCAAACTCTGACCGGGTGGGAGGTAGGTGTGCCTCCCAAGAAGTCCTGCTGTGCCAGGCAATTGTCCAACCTCAGGGTGTTGACTCTGGGTTGGATGGTCAGGTTCAGAGGTTAAACTCTGACCTGGTGGGGGGTAGGTGTGCCCCCCAGAAAGTCCTGGCGTGCCAGGCAGTTGTCCAACCTCAGGGTGTCGACTCTGGGTTGGATGGCCAGGTTCAGAGGTTAAACTCTGACCTGGTGGGAGGTAGGTGTGCCTCCCAGAAAGCCCTGGGGTGCCAGGCAATTGCCCAACCTCAGGGTGGTGACTCCGGGTTGGCTAACCAGGTTCAGAGGTCAAACTCTGACCTGGTGGGGGGTAGGTGTGCCCCCCAGAAAGTCCTGGTATACCAGGCAATGGTTCAACCTCAGGGTGGTGACCCTGGGTTGGAGAACCAGGCTCAGAGGTTAAACTCTGACCTGGTGGGAGGTAGGTGTGCCTCCCTGAAAGTCCTGGCCTGCCAGACAATGGTTCAACCTCAGGGTGGTGACTCTGGGTCGGATATCCAGGTTCAGAGGTTAACCTCTGACCTGGTGGGGGGTAGGTGTGCCCCCCAGAAAGCCCTGGTGTACCAGGCAGTTGTCCAACCTCAGGATGGTGACCCTAGGTTGGAGAACCAGGTTCAGAGGTTAAACTCTGACCTGGTGGAGGGTCAGTGTGCCCTCCAGGAAGTCCTGGCGTGCCAGGCGATTGTTCAACTTCAGGGTGGTGACTCTGAGTTGAATGGCCCAGTTCAGAGGTTAAACTCTGACCTGGTGGAGGGTCAGTGTGCCCTCCAGAAAGTCCTGGCGTGCCAGGCAATTGTTCAACCTCAGAGTGCTGACTCTGGGTTGGATAACCAGGTTCAGAGGTTAAACTCTGACCTGGTGGGAGGTAGGTGTGCCTCCCAAGAAGCCCTGCTGTGCCAGGCAATTGTCCAACCTCAGGGTGGTGACTCTGGGTTGGATGACCAGGTTCAGAGGTTAAACCCTGACCTGGTGGGGGGGTAGGTGTGCCCCCCAGAAAGTCCTGGCGTGCCAGGCAATTGCCCACCTCAGGGTGGTGACCCTGGGTTGGGGAACCAGGCTCAGAGGTTAAACTCTGACCTGGTGGGAGGTAGGTGTGCCTCCCAGAAAGTCCTGGTGCGCCAGGCAATTGTTCAACTTCAGGGTGGTGACTCTGAGTTGAATGGCCCAGTTCAGAGGTTAAACTCTGACCTGGTGGAGGGTCAGTGTGCCCTCCAGGAAGTCCTGGTGTGCCAGGCAATTGTTCAACTTCAGGGTGGTGACTCTGAGTTGAATGGCCAGGTGCAGAGGTTAAACTCTGACCTGGTGGAGGGTCAGTGTGCCCTCCAGGAAGTCCTGGCGTGCCAGGCAATTGTTCAACTTCAGGGTGGCGACTCTGAGTTGAATGGTCAGGTGCAGAGGTTAAACTCTGACCTGGTGGGGGGTAGGTGTGCCTCCCAGAAAGTCCTGGTTTGCCAGGCAGTGATCCAGTCTGAGGGTACAGACCCTGGGCTGGAAGACCAGGTTCAGGGTGTCCCCCCGGACCTGGAGAGAGGGGCTACTGATAACAGTGCCCCTACCCTATTATCTTCTGAGGAGGCCACTCCTAGTTGGAGGGTGCTGGACCCCAGAAGGGAGGGCAGGGGGAGGGAAGCCTCACCCCGGGCCCTAGTCCAACCTGAAGGTACAGACCCCAGGTTGGAGGGCCAGTTGCAGGTTAACAGCCCTGCACTGGTGGAGGAATGGTACAGGGCGACTTCTATAAGCACCCTGACCATGGTGGACTATGGGGGTACCGCTCCAGGAGGGAGGGTACAGAGCCCGAGAGGGGAGGACCAGGTTCAGGCTGTCATCCCTGACCTGGTGGAAGGGAGAGTGGTTAAAAGGTGCCCAGCACCTGGGGCTACCGCCCCCCACTCTCCACAGCCACAGTGGTGGGAGAGCTTTGAGAGGCCTGGGGCCTGGCTCTCATCCCTGACAACTGTCAGTAACCACAGTGGCTTGCTGTCCGGGTGGACAGAGTTATCCCTGGGGAGGGGACAAGTGTCACACCCCGGGGATAGAATGGGCAACACCACGGTGTCGGTCCTGGTGGTACTATCCTGCTCCTGGGATACATCTGTGAGCAATGTAAGGTTAGGTGCTGCACAGATGGGATCCGCAGGAAAGCAGAAAGGTTCCCCATGGATGGGCTTAGTGGGCCCTGAGAGTATGGACAGAGGGATCCAATTGGAGTCAGGAAGGCGAAGAACTGGAGCATGCCCCTGCTGTTGTGGGCCTGGGTCCTTGTTCTGTCGCCTCAAACAGGGAAGTACATCAGGATAGTGATTGTTCTCCCCTGGCTTTAGGCTGGTAGGGGGTCATGTTGGACCTGGCTTTTTGACAGGGACATCCCCAAACTTTTTGCCTCCTTCCTCCTATTTTTTCTGACCTGTTGTTGTTGGCTTTTGACCTCTGAGCACTTTACCACTGCTAACCAGTGCTAAAGTGCATATGCTCTCTGTGTAAATTGTACTATTGATTGGTTTATCCATGATTGACTATTTAATTTACCTGTAAGTCCCTAGTAGAGTGCACTACATGTGCCTAGGGCATGTAGATTAAATGCTACTAGTGGGCCTGCAGCACTGGTTGTGCCACCCACCTCAGTAGCCCCTTAACCTTGTCTCAGGCCTGCCATTGCAAGGCCTGTGTGTGCAGTTTCACTGCCACTTCGACTTGGCATTTAAAAGTACTTGCCAAGCCTAGAACTCCCCTTTTTCTACATATAAGTCATCCCTAATGTGTGCCCTAGGTAACCCCTAGAGCAGGGTGCTGTGTAGGGAAAAGGCAGGACATGTACCTGTGTAGTTATATGTCCTGGTAGTGTAAAACTCCTAAATTCGTTTTTACACTACTGTGAGGCCTGCTCCCTTCATAGGCTAACATTGGGGCTGCCCTCATACACTGTTGAAGTGGCAGCTACTGATCTGAAAGGAGCAGGAAGGTCATATTTAGTATGGCCAGAATGGTAATATAAAATCCTGCTGACTGGTGAAGTCGGATTTAATATTACTATTCTAGAAATGCCACTTTTAGAAAGTGAGCATTTCTTTGCACTAAAAACTTGTTGTGCCCTTCAATCCACGTCTGGCTAGGTTTAGTTGACAGCTCCTTGTGCATTCACTCAGACTCACCCCAAACACAGGGTACTCAGCCTCACTTGCATACATCTGCATTTTGAATGGGTCTTCCTGGGCTGGGAGGGTGGAGGGCCTGCCCTCACACAAAGGACTGCCACACCCCCTACTGGGACTCTGGCAGACAGGATTGAACTGAAAGGGGGCTTGGTGCATTTCTTAGACACTCTTTGAAGTCACCCCCACTTCAAAGGCACAACTTAGTATAAAACAGGGCCTCTGCCCTACCTCATCAGACACTTGCTGGAGAAGAAACCTGAACCAGAAACTACATCCTGCCAAGAAGAACTGCCTGGCTGCTCAAAGGACTCACCTGTCTGCTTTCTACAAAGGACTGCTGTCTTGCTGTTGCCCTGCTGCCTTGCTGAACTCTTGTCTGGCTGTGAAAGTGCTCTCCAAGGGCTTGGATAGAGCTTGCCTCCTGTTCCTTGAAGTCTCAGGACCAAAAAGACTTCTTCCTTTCACTTGGACGCTCCGTGCGCCGAAAATTTTGACGCACAGCTTGTTTCGCGGCGAGAAAAACGCCGCACACCGACGCTGATCGACGCGACGCCCTCGGGACGATCGAGACTTCGACGCACAACCTCGCAAGGACAAAGCCGCCCGACTTTCCAGGAGAAATCGACGCGACGCCTACCGTGAATGCGAAACTTTGACGCACGGCCTCGCAAGGACCACGCCGCCTGACTTCCAAGGAGAAATCGACGCGACGCCTGCCGTGAGACCAAAATTTCGACGCACGGCCTCGCAAGGACAACGCCGCCCGACTTCCAAGGAGAAATCGACGCGACGCCTACCGTGAGATCGAAACTTCGACGCGCAGCCCCGCAGAACGACGCGCAGCCGGAAACTAAGCAGGAGAATCCACGCACAGACCCGGGACATCTGGTAATCCCCGCGATCCACAAAAAGAGACTGTCTGCGCGCCGGAAAACGACGCCCGACTTCCCCGCGTGGAAAAGAACAACGCAAGTCTGTGTGTGCTGAGAGGAAATCGACGCACACACCCCTTTTTCCACGCATCTCTTCTCCTGTGGCCCTCTGAGGAGATTTCCCACCAGAAACCAGGTACTCTGTGCTTGAAAGACACTTTATTGCTTTTTAAAGACTTAAAGACACTTAATATCACTTTTCAGTGATATCTTTACAAATTCGTATTGCAACTTTGATCGTTTTGACCTACAATTACCCAGATAAATATTCTATATTTTTCTAAACACTGTGGTGTATTTTTGTGGTGTTATACTATGGTGTTGTATGATTTATTGCACAAATGCTTTACACATTGCCTTCTAAGTTAAGCCTGACTGCTCGTGCCAAGCTACCAGAGGGTGGGCACAGGATAATCTTGGATAGTGTGTGACTTACCCTGACTAGAGTGAGGGCTTTTGCTTGGACAGAGGGTAACCTGACTGCCAACCAAAAACCCCATTTCTAACACTCACCCAGTGCTTGTGCTCGTCTACCTCCCGCTTACCTGAGAACAGATCCCTCGGCGCTGGCACTCCTGCTCTTTACAGACTTTCATTGACTTCAATGGGCGCAGCTTCTGGCTCTTCCTTCTTCCGGTTTCCGGTTCCTCCTTGCTTCAGCCTCTCTCCTATGAGTAACCTGCAAAAGAGAAAGAAGACAAGGTTAGACTGATCAGTATCTCTTGCCAGCAACAAGTAAGTGCAAAACCTTTTATTACCTGAATGAACTTTGACAACAATTTCTAGATTCCTGTATAGACAATTTGAAACGAAATACCTTCCACGAACATTGTGATTCTAACTCTTTGTTACAAGAATATTTTGCAGAACTTTGTGAAGCAAACATTGTTTTTTCTCATGGAACTTTTAAGAATCGAACAGTGGAAACCATTAACAGCAAGGCAAACAGTAAATCAAGGACTTGCACAAATTACATGCTGTATTTTGATGTAAAAGTACAGTATTTGTTTTATAAAAGATTCTGGAAATATGGGAAAAGTGAGTCTGCTATTGGGAATTTAGGCTTTAGTTATATTATGATGAATGTTTGATATTGGTAATTCTGATAATGGTATTTGTTTAATGTTTTAAAAGCTTTACAGTAATAGAAAACACATCCCAGAGCAGTAACACTTTCCAAACCTGGAAACTAGAGACCAGGATCCAAGAGGTACTTTTAGAAGAGAATTTCTAATAAATAAAGGGATAGTCAGGAACCCATTTAGGAATAGGTTGCACTTATCTGTTCTTTGTTTATGTTTCATTAGGCACCAGTTCCTACAGAAGTCAGAAAGGGCCGCAGATTTGTGCAGCACTTCAACAGTGGAAACGCAAGAACGGTGTTGTCTCTCTTTTTTATTTTATCCACTTCCCCCCTTCCCTTGAGCTTCTGTTCTTAGTGCACTGTTTTAAAAACTAGTGTGCTGGAACAAGCAGTTTCAGGGTGGGGTCGGATTGTCTTCAACCTCCATCAGAACTGAACAAGAACTCAGGTGAGCTGGGCTTTGACATCACCCTTTAGGACAGCAACATCTGGATCCCGTCTGCCTGTTTGAATAGGCAGGTGTATGCTCACCTGATTTGCGCGCAGCATTCTATTCAAGCAGTGTAGGGGGTGCCTCCTTCAAGCGCAGTCCTGGAAAGAGAAGACGGCTCCTGGCTACATATTCCAGATGTTGGAGAGTGGTGAAATGAAGAAACGACACAACTCTGTTTGGCAGTATAATATGGGCTTTTATGAATTACAGCCGGGAGGGCAGCTCAGTGACTGATACCGCACTCAAGTTCGTTATCACAAACAACATCTTTTATAGTCTCGGATACCTTGTATGCTCCTTATCATTTGTCATGCATATTAATTTAAACATTTACTTGGTACATTATTTTAGCACAAAGCAATATTTCTCCTTGGGAAAGCATCTAATTACGCGTTTACAGGAAAGCAAAGGTTACACATCTGTAACAGATACATTTGCTAATAATCACTGTGCTTTTGATCTTCACGTCCTGAAGCCTATCAGTATGTCCTTCCTCAGCTAGATCCATGCTTGGAAACATTTCTGTCTATCCTCCCTTGCACAGCTGCTGGCCTTCAAGCATCGATGCTTATCATGTTCCATTTCCAAAACCACCATGATGTACACTTTCTCTTGTGAACGTGGATCAGAATGTACGCCCTCCCTGTGAGCGCGTTATCAGGTTATGGCTCAGGCTTTCGTGTTGTGGCCTTCTACTTGCAGCTGCATTATGAATAAATGTTTCTGCTCACCCCTGACCTTGCACCCCCAGCATCCTCTTTATCCTTGGCTCTCTATTTGGGCATCATGAGCATTTTAGGCCTGTACTCTTCTCTAACCATGTGTGTACGATTCTGCACATTTTCCTATTAATTCATGCATTAGCAAAAGTTGGCCTTCTCCATTTTCCATATTTTCAGTAACAGCAGCAAGTCTTAAATTATATAACATGCAGAAAAGGAAGCCAGCCCAAATTGTGAAGTAAAAGGCTGGCATTGGATCTGAGTAGGAGCCAAAGGATCAGATGAGTTCCAGTGTTTTGTATAATTTGAGTTTATGTAGGGGATATTTAGGAATTTCCTAATTAAAAGAATGATCCTATTAAAGACCGTACTGTTTATGTTTCGTACATAGAAGGGGAAGGCTTTTTTGCAGGATCTTCATATGTTAGGGGCATGATAAAAGAAACAGAATTTATTTGGGAAGTCAAAGACAGTTGAGAATACAATACAACACGTAGGACCTGATCATGAGTGACTCGGTATTTTCATACCCATGCTAATGATTAGAGTTCCAAATTGTGTGGTGTTTACTGTATTCAGTAATTACCAGTTGTGTTAAATACCTCTCTAGGACATGGCTTCTCATGCATCACCCCAATAGCAGGGAACGGCCTCCCACACCACAGTAGAGCCTCCTTATTGTTAATTGAATTCCGCAAGAAGCTAAAGACCTGAATCTTTGAGTAAGGCTCTTGTGACCAACCCGGCGCACCTGCCAAATGCCAGGATATCCTCATGGTAGATTAGGCGCTATAAATTTCAGAACAGAATCCTGTTAAATTTCAGCAGGTCGAACATGCTGGAAATTAACAGGGAAAACAGTATGGTATTTACCATGACATAGATTTGGAAGTGGTAAGCACCAAAATGAAATGGAAAGTGAATTTATGGAGCACAACACTTGCTCAGAAAAGAGCTTCAAGGCTATAAAACCCTAGCTCCATTGCAGTGATCCAGTAAAAAGACCAAACCCTCATGAGTGAATAGTGACGTTTTCAGAAGATTAATAAAAAAAAGGATGACTTAACGATACCCTTAGTGATAAAGATATGTTATTCCACATATTGGTTCCTAGTACCACAACAGAAGAGCCACCAAACAACATATGAGAAACCTCTGGAGTTATAAGACAAAGGTAGTAGAGTAGATGATTTTAAATTTCTTGCAGGGATATAGCAGGAGAATGTATTCTAAACACTGGTGTGGCCTGAAAACTGCTATATGAATATAGGATGAAATTTAAATTGGATTCTTTTTGCAATGGGCAGCATATTAGGATCTTTTAAACTAAACAATATTGAGCAGTGCATCAGAGTGTAAAGTAGAAGCCCAGGCGCTGCATTTTGAATAAGGTGAAGACTACCAACAAAAGTGTGTGGCAGCCCAAAGTAAAGAGTATTCAAATCGTCAAGTCTGAAGATGATTAACAAGTGAATTACCATCTTCCTAGCCAAAAAAGGTAAAAATAGGAGACTCTTACACAAAGCACGTAGAAAAGACATTTTGAATTTGTGGCATGAATGAAAGGTGAGACTTAGATTTCACTGCTAGATTGTATACTGGTTGAACTGGAAAAGAAGGAGGACCTAGTTTACAAGGCCACCAATCGCTATTCCAAATCTGAGGGTTTAGGCCTAAAATTTGTAACTCAGTTTTATTCCAAATTAAGTTTCAAAGAATTTTGATTCATCCGTGAGGCTACGGATGTAAGACATTATCTGAAATTGTGTTTGATGGAGCCCAACTCATCTGATAGGGACACAATTAGTTGAGCATCATCCCCATAGGACAGTACCTCAAAGCCATAATCCTGAATAATTTTGGCTAATGGAGCCATATAAATATTGAATAAGGTGGGACTCGAGGCAGAGCCCTGAGGTATAACACAATCAAGCTGAATATTTTTGAATGTGTGTGGAGGAAGCCGGACGGAATAGGATTTGTTCGTCAGAAAACTGGTGAACCATGCAAGGGAAGGTCCCTTGACACCAATCTCCTTCAGAATTAGTGCAGCAGTGCCCTTCCTGTCTAATATAAATTTCAGATTCTCAGAAATCGTTAAAATTAGAGATTTAGTGGAGTAAGCTGCACAAAAGCTAAATTAAGAACTGTCTTAAAAGTATGTTGTTCCAGAAATGTTGTTAATACAAGTTTATGTGGGATTCTAGCATGTTTGCTGGAGCAGGTAACAGAGAAAATGGCCTGACGTTCGTGACAATAGTAGGACCTGCATTGGCCTTCTTCAAAATGGTTATAACAGCTGCCAATTTCCAGGCTTCCTGCAAAACGCCAGAAGAGGTGGGCTCATTTAGTATAGCGCTAAGCATAGGAGCTAGAGTAGGGGCATCTGGGGCCAGATTTAGAAGGCCCTAGCGCCACTGGAACGTCTCTTTTTGCGATGCTCCGGTGGCGCTAACCACTTCCCCATATTTACAAGGAGGTGTAATGCAACTTTTTGTGGCTTTGCACCTATTTGTAAATATGGGCCACTCCAACACAGTTTTCTGTGTTAGAGGGGCATGCAATTGGTGCTGCAGTGGGCGTTCCACCGCAACACACATTGCTTTTGATGCTGCCCCAGATTTTCAAGAATTCGTCAATCTGAGGTAGCGCCAAAAACTAACACCACCTCAGAGGTGCCATTAACATGGCACAACAAGGAGGAATACATTTATTCCTCCTTGTTTTTTGCTTTTTCTATGTGTGCTGCATTCTGCAGCACACATAGAAGAAGCAAAATGCTATGGATGATTGTTTATGTGCAGGAAGAGACACATTCTTACACGTCAACAATCACACCCCTCAACGCAGACACCCTTGCACTATGGTGCAAGGATGCCTGCATTGGTGCAGGCTGCTTAATTTAGCGCCGAAGTAGGGGGAAACGCAGGGGTGTGCAGTATTCATTTAAATATGTACTGTGCCAGTTTCTTGTAAATTTGGCCCCTAGTTCCAGAACAGAGAGAGGCCACGGACCATTTGGTGAACCAGGCTGCAGTTATTTTAAAAGCAAACATTTCAGAGTTGGATATAAGAGCAGAGGGGGTCATTTTGACCTCGGCGGTCTTTTGTCAAGACCGCAGAGGGACCGCTGTGCTGAAGACCGCCAGTGCAGGTGGTTTTCCGCTCTGCGTATTATGACTGTTGGCAGCCCCCCGTCCTTTTTCGGATGGAGAGCTTCCAACAGCCATACTGGCGGTCGGCGGGGAAGTGGAGGTTGCTCCACCACCACCGCCACGTCAACAGAACACCGTCCACCGAATCACGTCCTGTGATTCAGCGTGGCGGTGTTCTGTTGACGGTGTGGTGTCGGCGGAGCAGCCCCCATGGATCCCGTCCCCTCCCGGAGGATCAACGGACCAGGTAAGTTGATCGTCCGTTAGGGGAGGGGGGTGGGGGGATGTTGTGTGTTGTGTGTGTGCATGGGGGTGTGCGTGTGTGTATGTAGAGGGGGTGTGTGAGTGCATGTATGCTTGCGGGGGTGTTGTGTGTTTGGGAATAAGTGCGTTTATGTCTGTAGGTATGTCTGTATGGATGTGTGCGTGTATGTTTGAATGTGTATATGCGTGTCTGACTGTGTGTGTGGCTGTTGGCATGTATGCGGTGTGTGTGCGTGTATGTGTGTTGGTGGTGCCTGCGTGCGTGTCGGGTGTGAATGAGTGATGTGATATTGGGGGTAAGGGTGGGGAGGGGGGTCCTGCCACCTTTGGGGGTGGCAGGGGTGTTGGGGGGTGTAGGGGAGGGAATCGGGTGGGGGTGGGGGAGACCCCTATCAGTGCCAGGGAAGGAATTCCCTGGCACTGATAGTGCTTACCGTATGGATTTCATGGCGGTTCCAAACCGCATGAAATCCATGGCGGTCGGCCGGATCCAAATACCGCCGGCGGTATAGTGACGACCGCCGGGCTGGAGACCCAGGTCTCCAGCCCAGCGGGCGGAACAGAGAAGAGGCGGATGACCATGGCGGTAATCGCCATGGTCATAATTGCAAAAATGTGACCGCCAGCCTGTTGGCGGTCTTACCACCGCTTCTCCGCCGTCCGCCAGGGTCGTAATGACCCCCAGAGTCTTTGAACTTGGGGCCATCTCGAGTCTCCCTCCACAAAGGAAGTTTAGCCTCAGAAATTGTATGAATTGGCAAAAGTTTTTTAATTACCGAAAATGTATCATTGAAATACTATGCCGGTCCAGTACATGTAGTTTGGGTGGGATTGATTCGTGGCTTGGATGCTTCAGTAAAGGTCACAGATTTGACAATTTTAAAAATGGCCTTCGATGAGCACTTCCCCATCTCAATTTTATTGGCATTGAAAGAGGTTTTTGCTCTTCTAATTTCCTTATGATATATATGTAAACTTTCTGTATTTCGATTTGTCTGATGCAGTTAAAGATAAACGCCACTTTCTTTCAAGTTGTTGACATCGTCTCTTCATAAATCCCGTTACTTGTGTCTCCCTCTTCCTATGTGTGCTGCATCCTGTCTCGCAGGATTGTTTTTGTGCAGGAAGATGTTCCTTCCTGTACAAAAACAATCCTGCTTGCTACACAGGCACACTTGCACCATGGTGTAAGGATGTCTGTGTTGGCGCTAGCCACCACATTGTCCTCCAGGGCTGGATAAAGGACAGGAATTACCTATTGCCTTAAAAATGGCGCATTTAGGGGCATATTTATACCTGGTCTGTGCTGAATTATTGGCATTTTTACGCTAATTCAGCACAAGCATAACTCCATATTTATACTTTGGCGCTAGACACGTCTAGAGTCAAAGTTATGGAGTTAACATTGTTTTCTGGACGTGAAAACCTACCTTGCGTTAATGAGATTCAAGGTGGGCGTTCCCGTCCAGAAAAGGACGATATGGCCTTAGTGCCATATTTATCCCCCCGGGCTAAAAAACAGGAAGGGGGCATGGGGGTCTTAAATAATGGCTTGCTTAGCACCATTATTTAACGCCTGGGTATGGGCAGGTGTTACCCTACATCTACGACTTTGGTGTGCAACAAGTTCATTGTTTGATGTATGGTGAGAGCTGTCTCTGGTACAGACCCTGCTGTATTGTCTGCATTTGGGGAATGCCTATACCTGTGCGCTTATGTCTTTGTCTAAACGCTCAATCAATCAATCAATCAATCAATCATAGCATTTGTAAAGCACACTACTCACTCGTGAGGGTCTCAAGGCGCTGAGTGGGGGGGGGTGCTGCTACTGCTCGAACAGCCAGGTCTTGAGGTGTCTCCTGAAGGTTAGCAGGTCCTGTGTCTGTCGCAGGTGGTTAAGAAGAGTGTTCCACGTCTTGACGGTGAGGTTGGAGAACGATCTGCCACAGGCGGTCATTCTGTGGATGCCTGGAACGGTGGCGAGGGCAAGGTCAGCGGAGCGAAGCTGGTAGGTCGGGGTGTAGAAGGTGAGTCTTCTGTTGAGGTATTCTGGTCCGGCATTGTGCAGTGCTTTGTGAGCGTGGGTGAGGAGCTTGAACGTGATTCTCTTGTTGATGGGGAGCCAGTGCAGGTCTCTTAGGTGGGCCGTGATGTGGCTGTGGTGGGGGATGTCCAGGATGAGGCGTGCGAAGGCGTTCTGTATGCGTTGCAGTCTTTTCTGGAGCTTGGCCATGGTTCCTGCGTAGATGCTCATACATCTGTGCCTGTGTGTCAGACATTTCCCTTGATCTTTGCTATACTGCCAAACGTGCAAGTGCTGGTGCCCCTTACTGTCCAGGGAAATTTGCCGCTGCCAGCAGCAGGAAGTTGGCTTCCCAAACCACAAGGGCTCCCCAGCTAAATGTGCATCAGGAATCAGAGTGTAGCTTCAAGATTGCGGTGTGAGTAAAGGTGCAGAAAACCGCATTTCCCAGGTTCTCATAAAGATGAAAACGTCCAACAACTGATTTATGTTTTGGCAAAGACTGAATATGTTAATTTGTCCCTAGTATATGGCAGAGACATCAAAACCGACATTAAAATTAGTAATGAAGCCTAATATTATGAAAAACAGTGCCTAGGGGCATAAACACTACAGACTGATGCCGATCAATAGCTGATCGATTACACTGGAGCGCTTCTGACAAAACCAAACATAAAAGCAGCACAATGACCACAATGGATAACAGTAAAATGGATAATACAAAATGTTAGCAGACCAGTGGCAAAACAAAACTCGAGGGCGTCTCCCTGCAAAGTAGCTGGGGGGGTCCTCCCACTACCCCCCCCCCCCCCCTCCGGTCCCAGTCAGGGGCCTGTCGCCCGTGCACACTGTACTGTGCTGAGGGCCCCCCAGGATCTCGCCCTCCAGCCAGTGCAGCAGGCGTACATCCTTTACTATGGCTATTCGTGCATGAGCTCCACAATGCTCTACTGAGTAGTTACTTTGGTATGGGAGTTACTCACCGGTCCTTACCGGTGGAAACCCTGGTGAACACAAAGGATGATTGGAAGGTAGAAGATTCATCTCTGACCACATTATATCATAGTCAATGAGCGTGCATGTAATATACGCACATAGCTCCAACCTTTCACTCTTGTCTTTGTCCCCTACCAAAATAGAAGCTGATTATTTTACATAAATAAATGTATTGGGCTTCCTTCCAGTAAATAGAAGTATCTTAAGATATTAAAAGATGAAAAATGTGTCTATCTTGAATCTGTCCTGTCACACTTGCCATGGTTTGCAGGAAAGTTCATTCATTGCAGGGCAGATCTGCCATAAATAAAGTACTGCAGGCCTGACATTTATCAAAATTCCTGTGCATGCTCTTTCCATACAGAATATTTATCACCGCAGAAGGTTAATGCTGTCATTGGATTAAGTGCACCTGATAATTTTGAAACCATGTACAAACATTTTGAGTGGTTCGACTTTGGTGATGCAGTAATAGATTCTTGAAAACGCTAATCATAGAAGCTAATGTTTGCTAGTATGTTGACAAAATATAGCTTTCCAGCCGCAGATCTGCCAATAAAGGTCCCATAATATAATATTATGAAAATATGTAATTATTTCCACTCATTCAGTTATCAGTATTACAACTGAACTTAAAACATGATCAAACATTTTCATGAATGCATGTAAATTCAGGTATTTACTGACCTGTGAATAATATAAATGCACTGTCAATTACCACATTTAAGTCAAATAGTGTCATTTAACTACCTGGGCCTATTCATTCATCTGCTGACAACTTCTCCTGTTTCGGAATGCAGGATGGGGGCTACTTACCACTTTCCACAACCAGGGCCGGCTTTAGGACAGTGTGACTGGTGCGCCCGGACTGGTTGCTAATCTGGAGGGAGGGCACTGACCTCAGGGGGGCCGCTGTGGCTAGCAATAACTTATGATATAAAAGCATCTGCTGCAGAGCTCCTTGTGCATCCAGCTTTCAGGTAGCAATAAGAAATGTCAAGATAACTCTTGTGAGTAATGTTCCTGCTAAAGAGAGAGATCAGAGTTTTGTCTAGTGGCAGTTTTGACTCGCCACGAAGTAGTGCAGAGAGTTAATATACCTACTGCAAAGAACAGATCTGTATTTTATGTGGATAGCTGATTGGATCAGTAAAGCCAGCCATTACCAAAGCCTAAAAACAAGTGAAATGTGTGTGAGAGAGGGGCTGCGGAGGGATGAGGAGCACTTTTGCCCGGTTGTAGAGGGTATTTGAGTAGGAGGTCATGGAGGGGGCACCAAAAAAGCAACCCCACAGACTTGGCTGCTCTCTGCTGATGACGGGCTAAACCTAGAAACACGTGTCCAGAGATACACAGCACTTGCTGCACCTACTTAGGTGAAAGACTTTTGATTACTTTTTCAGCACAAAACGAAGTGACTGCATTTACCATGATGCATTGGGGCTAACTTTTTGCTTGAGTGTGAGGCAGTGTGCTCCCTTTTTTCTTTTTGTCCAAAAAAGAATGTTGCACTGGGCACCAACAGCGCTTAAGCCTGCCATGTCCCAGCTCCCACATGATCTCCCACATCATTAGGGAGGTCATGTTGAGAGTGAAGATGCACCGTAACACACACTGCAGCAATACACAGCACTATCATTAATGACGTAGTGTATGAAAAGAGTATTTCATGAGCGATGTATATGAGGTAATTAAAAGTGCATGATTTATAGTTACTTTAGGGCACGAGCTATAAATACTTGCAATAACCATAACTGGTAAATTTCAGTGATTTTGCTTATTTAAAACGGTATGATTTAACTGACATTTTCAACTAACTATAGCGTCTTTTCAATCTTTGGATTTTTCTGTGAAATTGTAAGGTTTTTTAATGCAAATAAGATAATATTGCTATGCCTAAGTATAATGTCACTTTGCATAATATGGAAAGCCAACTCCTAAAAACCATGCGCAGTATGTGGTTGGTTGCAGCATGGCTCTATAATGAACCTGACCTCCTGTGTGCAGCCATCCACAATGCCAAGCAGGCCTTCATCTGTGAACAGCGTTGGGTTGCCCACAGAGCCTGGCCTGCTACTAGGGCCTCCACAACTCCTTGTGGATAGTCAACCCTCCCACCCTTGCACACAGCCTTTGACTGTAGGACGCCAACAGCACACAGAGCCTTTGGCCATGCCCAGCATGGACTTGGCCGCAGGCAGCTAAAGCCTTAAATGTACAGCCAAAGGCTGTGAAATTGTGCACAATTTTTAGCAAACTAAAAAATGAATTTCCTACAGTAACTAAGGGCCAGGTGTACGACCCCGAGTTTTGCGAGTCGCAAATTGCCAGTGAACCTTTTTGTAGTCACGCAATCTGCATCGTACCATGCTGGAAAAGATTTCTAGCCAACGTTTAACTCTTTTTTGGGAGTGGTACCAGCCTAGCTCAATGTATTAGTATTAGACAGCGTTTGCCCAATGCTTGATGCAGGTATAATTCTCTGGTCTGGGTTGTATTAGATGTTATTAATGGAGCATTTAAGCCCTTCTCCAATAGGACCTTAATATTAGTTTCTCTTGACAGCTGGATTCAGTTGCTTTTTTATGACGGCTTTGATGGCAGAATAAGGGTTTGATTTTTGCACCCAGTTTTCTATGGTTAGTTGTAGTTTTTTACAGGTATGTTCAAGTGATTGTGCCATGGGTTGTTCCTGGTAGCGAAGTTCGTTTTTAAGATCACCTTCAATGAATTTTCAGGGCTGAAGTTATCTGGAAAAAGTATTTTGCCTGTGCGACCATACATTCAAATTTTTGTATTATGAGACTAAACTCCAGTCTAATCTGTGTGTCCCCGCATGTGGGCAATCGAAAAATTTGCTGACATCCCATTTGTTAGAAATTGAGTTTCTGGTTGGCAGGGGTATTTACCCTGTCCAAGCAGGAACCACAATCCTAATCAGGGCATGTCAGATACACCCCATAAATTAATCTGTGCTCACCGTTGGGTTACCTGGCACAGAGCAGTCAGGCTTTACCTAAGATCAATGCATAAAGTATTTGTTCAACACTTAAAACAGTAAAACAGTGAAAACACCACACAAGAATAACCACACCAGGTAGGAAAAATACAGTTTAAAAATCGGTCACCTCTAGCCTTTGGATTTTTCATTATGCCCTGATGACGGCGGGAGCAAGGTTCACTGTCATTTTGCCGGTTACCAATGAAGATAAGAAGTAAGTGGACTGCCTTATTATTGAGACCCTACCATTTTCTGGGAGATTGGGAGCATTTTGATTTATCGCTCACTTTGGAATGAATTTTATTTCAGGATAACATGGTCATTATTATTGGTAGTCTCCCTATGTGATGATTGTTGCTGATATCATTAATCTGGTTGCAATATAATACAGCTTGATTCTGTTTTTTTGTTTTACAATAGGTGTTGGTAGTGGAGGTGTTTGACATTGTTACTGGATGGATTACGGTGGTTGGGCATGATGAACTGAAATTATAGGTATGTGTAAGAATTCATACTCAGTTAGGAGGAGTTTGAATCTCTTGTTATAGGAGATACCATATCATATGATGGTTATTATGTGAGAATGTGGTAGGGAATAATGTGTTAGTCCATTTAAGAAATGATGCAGGTTAATTAATTTGGTTCCTGATATTGGTAACTGGCGTGAATATTTGAGATATTTGATATTTTATTTACTAGTTATTGAAGATAGCTGGCAATTTGTTACCATGTATTATATATTATGATCAATGATGGTTGGAACTGTCCTTAAAGAATAATCCCATCAAGATGGTTGCAAACTGACTATAAAAAAATAAAAAATAATGTGTAAATAATGTCAAAATGAATTTGATATGTAGTTGCATTGGTGTTTGTATGATGTTTTGTATTGAATACTGCTGGTGCAATGCTTTTTGTATACTGATGGTCATTTTAAACCTATTTAATTTTCTTTCTCTAATTTTCTTTTTCTTTTTTATTGTTTGTAATTTGTTGTTTGTTTTTTTTTTCCCTTGCTTTTCTCTTTTTTCCTTTCTTGATGTTTTTTGATGTCTGGTTTTCATTGGTTATTGCTTGTAAAGATATATTTATATATATATTAATAATGTGTGTGTATATATTTTAAGACATGGATGTTTGTTGTATTACAGCCCCGAAGAAGTCCTTTTTTAAAGAACGAAACGCATTGGCTGTGTTATGCTATGAATATTCGCTGTGTTCAAAAAGAATAAAAAGAAAATGAAAAGAAGATTTCTATGAACTCAATTTCTAAAAAAAATTGGACTCTTGAATTTAGTGTCCTGTGGAGCATCATCATTTGCATGTTCTCAATGTTTTCCTTCTCTAGGAATGAACCTTTGAAGCAGGTGCGGTATGAGTGCACACAGTTTTTACTTTCATAATTGATATAAAGGAAAAGTAGGGGTTAGGTGCATTAATTAATAGCCCGCTGCCATTTGTTAGGATATTACTAGCTTAGTACCTTACCATGAGATTTCATCTGTTACATAAGTCTTGAGACCATGTCGCATTTTAAGGATAAACGTGAAGACATGGCAAGGGAATTATTCTCAAATCAAGTTATAAAGGATTTGACCACCCTGAGGGGACATAGCCAAGAGGGTTTAAAAATAAAATTTCTGAAATTGGAAAGATTAAAAAAAAACAAGAGATGGCTAGATGGTGGGATGGTATTACTTTACAAAAATATTTAGATAACAAAACAATTCAGAGGGAATTGAGAATTCAAATTTTTCCAACGTTTGAAGATCTTGATGAAGAATCTCTGAAAGATTGGGAGGAAAACTTACAAGGTGCCTCATTTACGATGATGCGTATATTGATTAAACATTCCTATCAAAAAGTTGGAAAGCTGCAAGCAGAAATAGAGAAAATGGAAAAGGAAGTTGAGACCATGACTCCTAAAGATGCGATTAAAAAGAATTATGAAATATTGGACAAAGTTATGGAGGAACATCAGGTCTATCTACGTGACAAAAAACGATGGAAAATCAAACGAGATGATATGGACTACAAGGAGGGGAGAGTCTATACTTTTGCGCATACACATGATAATGTTAGAACATCTACATTAAATAGAAAGACACGTGAGGACACAATGGAGTCGGACTCTGCTAGTATGAGTTCTGTGACATCAGCAGAGAGTGTCTCTTCTAACAGTGGGGCTCCAATGACCTGTACACCACAGGGTTCATCATCTTTTTCAGTAGAGATGGAGAGAATCTGTTTGGGGACAAAATTAATGCAAAGAGGACAAAGATCAGAAGAGGTGGGAAGCGATGGATACAAAAACAAGGCATCAGAAGGACAGGGGGTGCAGACTTGGTCCAAGAAAATTAGCTGAAGAAGGACCTGGTGGTACAAAGATACTAATTGCACATGATATTTTCGATCATTCAGTGCAGGATGAAGAATTGATTATTGTTAATTTGTCCAGTCGGTCTATTAATAAAGTTGAATGTGATCTGTTAAGCAAAGGCTTGGACGTTTGTCCCACATAAATAAACAATCCGGTTGATCTGTTTGTTGACCTGTTTAGATTTAAACGTCTGCTCAAATTAAAGGATCATTTTAATTCCTTATATATACCACCGGCTCAATCTATGGAGGATGTATTGGTACCAACGCAATCTGTATCCGATTTACATGATCTTCAGTTGGTGATGTCATTGTCCGATAATGGGTTAGTGGACATTAATGCTTTAAGATCTGATTTAGGTATTGAAGAGAATATGTATGTGAATAGTGGTCTAAAACCTAATTCCAAGTTTATACCATCTTGGGCACATCCTAATATTGAGTCCTTTCGTACCAGGGTTACCAGTGACTTTCATAAAAGGATAGACAAATCAGCTCATTTTGCATATAAGCGTAACAATCTTACTATGGCTGAGAGGACAGCTTTACATACCTTGAAATCAGATTCATTTATAGTTATCAGGGAAGCTGACAAGGGGGGAATGTAGTCATTATGAACAAGTGTGATTATCTTAAAGAGATTGAGAGACAATTTAAGGATTTCAATTGCTATGAGCACATCCCCGCCAATCCTATGAATCCATTAAGTGAATACATCAATATGCGGTTGGTGTGTTGGCGTGAAATGGGTCTCTTAACCAATGAGGAGTACAATTACTTCTTGGTGAAGGACCCACATTATCCATGTATATATCCTCCCAAAATACATAAGGAGGGTTTTTTTTCCCCCAGGAAGGCCTCTCATATCTGGCATTTCATCCCCAATGGAGAGGCTGTCAGAATATGTAGACATATTTTTACAAAATGTTGTTAGAAATTTGGCTGCCTTTATACAGGACAGTAATGACATCTTAAATAAATTTGATGATTTTACCTGGTCGGAAGATCTGATGTTTGTTACTATGGATGTGACTAGCCTATATACCTGTATACACAAACACGTTGGTATTAGAGCAATTGAATCCTTCTTAGGTACTAGAACTGCTGACCATCTGGAACATAATGGGATGATTATTGAAATGATTAATATTATACTTTCTAAAAACTATTTTCTTCATAATGGCCAGTGGTACCATCAAATACAGGGTACTGCAATGGGTTCGAGATTTGCTTCCTCCTATGCCTGCCTTTTCATGGGTTGGTATGAGAGGGAACATACCTGGGGCAGATATGCTGCCTCATGAACAGATTCAATTGTCTATTGGGGAAGGTATATAGATGACATCATTATGCTGTGGAAGGGAACAGTGGAACTACTATTGGCATGTCACACTTTCCTCAATGATAATCCTTACAGTGTTAAATTGGGCATACAAATTAGTAAGGAAAGAAGAGATTTCCTAGATATTCAGTTTTAATTGAGGATAACAAAGTACAGAGCACTATGTTGAGGAAGGTAACAGCATGCAATAGTATTCTGCATGCAACTAGTGCCCATCCAAAGTCGGTCATTAACAAAATTCCCTTTGGTGAGATGGTACGGGCAAGACACAATTGTGGCACTAAGGATACATTTGTTTCCCATATGGATCGTGCTAAACAAAGGTTCAGAATTCAGGGATCTAATGAAAAAGTTTTAATGAACTCAGAAAAACGTATTGCTCTTATGACCAGAGGGGAGACACTCCAAGTGAGGGCTGGGAGAAATAGATGCAAACCGGCACAAGTATCTTTCATGACACAGTTTTCGGCCTTGAGTGACGATGTTTAAAAAATTCTGAAATGGCATTGGCACTTGCTTACTGAGGTGCCTGGGATCAAGAGATATATTTCTGATAAACCTAAAGTCACCTACCAATGGGTAGGACTCTTAGTGATATGCTATGTCCCAGTTATGTTACCACGACAAAAAAAAACTATGTGGTTATCTACAACAATGAAGGGATTCTTAACTTGCAAAGAATGTAATATTTGCAGTCTAGGATTGGACAAGATAAAAAACCTTTGCTAAAATACCTGCAGAGAATATGATATTAGATTTTTTATTAATTGTAGGACCAAATTTGTGGTGTATGTTGTAGGCTGCTCATGCAATAAGATTTATGTGGGGAGCACGATAAGATTGTTAAAATCCCGGATACAGGAACATGTTCGTGCTATAAAAAATAAAGACACAAAATATCCACTAGCATTACATTTTAGGGAACAACATCCAGATAATAATGAAATCTGGTTTCACAGCATTGATCATGCAATACCTGACCAAAGGGGAGGTAATAGGAAATTAACTTTACGGCGCACAGAGGCTGCGTGGATTTGCCGCTTGTGCTCTGTTAAGATGGGGCAAATTCTGATGACGAGTTACATTGTTTCCTATGATTTCCTCTCTTTTGGGTCATTCTCTATTGGTTAATCATTGTAGGATGATGAACATCAATACTGTTAAATATGTGGAACTAGTGTTTAAAAACATTTAAAAAAACAGTTAACTGGTTTGAGTGTATGCTCAGGGTGTTGTTGAAGAGATGTAGTGCATAAACTATTTATGACAAAAGATAATTAAGTCGAATATATCTGTTGACTTTTCTGGTATTTTAACTATAGTGGTGACGGTGTTAGATTGATGGACACTTGATGGAAATATAAGGGAGACAGTGGAACTAGTCGATAATTGGGAACTGATTGCATTGTTTATGTCCAACAGGGGAGGACAATTAACACTGGTGTTGGTGGTTGCGGGTATTTGATTTTTATGAGTGGAATGGTTTTTTTTGAGGATGGATGTCATCATTCACTTCGTGTTTATACGTTTCCTATGTAGTATTTTGAAGTCAAATTGCCATTATTATTTGGTTTGGATACCAGGAGGGGTAATTTTCATCTAGCCGTTTGTGATACTAAAATGGGTGCGTTACCTGGTAAAATTATATGGCAGGCAAATGATAGGTTGGGGATCTTTAGAAAAATTGACATTATTGTATGTGAACTCTCTGTACGTTAAGTAAAAAACATCTCAATCCAAGATGGCTGCCATGATGTACATGAATATTGGGCAGTTATAATCACTTGAGCTGCCTCTGTTGCCGGATGGGTATCATGTGTGGGATTTCACAGTTTGGTAACTTTTTTATGTAGATTTTGAGAGGACCATCATCATTCAGTGTATTTGTTATTGGTCTCTTTTAACTTACTATCAGACTCCGCTCTTATTGTGCTAAGCGTTATTGAAATTGGGTCATGAATAAGTGTTGAAGATATTCATGCAAAATACTCCACTTTAAGATGGCCGCTAACATCATGGAAACCCCATGATAACGTTAAGCCAGTTAAACGGGCATGACACTTTCATAGGTGTATTATGGCTAATTGGTAACAGAGTTTAAAAATCGGTCACCTCTAGCCTTTGGGTTTTTCATTATGCCCTGACGACAGCGGAAGCGAGGTTTGCTGTCATTTTGCCGGTTACCAATGAAGATAAGAAGTAAGTGAACTGCCTTATCATTGAGATGCTACCACTTTTGAATAAGTGTTGAAGACATTCATGCAGAATACTCCACTTTAAGATGGCCGCTAACATCGCGGAAATCCCATGATTATGGTAAGCCAGTTAAATGGGCGTGATGCTTCCATAGGTGTATTATGGGTAATTGTTAATGGAATTTAAAAATCGTCACCTCTAGCCTTCGGGTTTTTCATTATGCCCTTGCATGTTCTCAATGTTTTCCTTCTCTAGGAATGCACCTTGGCAGCAGGTGCGGTATGAGTGCACACCGTTTTTACTTTCATAATTGATATAAAGGAGAAGTAGAGGTTTGGTGCATTAATTAATAGCCAGCTGCCCTTTGTTAGGATATTACCTGCTGAAAAAGTACTTTGGATGGAGGGCTGTGTCGATGTCGAAGACCCGATACAAGGAGCAGAAGAGGTGATGTATCAGCCTCGATTCCTTCAAAGGTAAGTGATGCATCAGTTCCGTTCCTCATAGTCGAAGATGCACAGTCACTGAGCCACGCAGCCATCAATGTGATGTCCTCAAACAGTACTGAGTCAGCGAAACCCCTTGCAGTGAAGGTGATAAGTTTTTGTTGAGCTGTGCAGCTGACTCTGCGATGTCTTTGTCTTCGGCAGCAGCAGTGATGCATTGAGGGTAGAAGTGTTGCTTCCGACCAGCCCAATACAGCAAAGCATGGATTTTTGGTAGAAACAGCTGAATAACTCACTTTCAAAGGCCCATGACTGGATTAGAACCACTTGGCAGGGTAAGACTCACAGGTGGCAGGAGTAAGTGATGTCCCTGAGACTTCAGAACAGGAGGCAAGCCAGCAAGCCCTTGGAGTCACTTTGGTTCTAGGGATGCAGGGATGTAGGGCCAGTCCTTCTTACTACCAGGCAAGGAGGGCCGCAGAGCAGGCACAGCAAAGCAGAGTCCAGCAAAGTTCATCAGAATCCAGAAGAGTGCTAGTCCCTTGAACAGCACAGCAGTCCTTTTTCCTGGCATAATTTCCTCAGGTCCAGAAGTTTATTGATGTGGTGCATAAGAGGTCATTCTTATACCCAGTGGTTCCCTTGAAGTGGGGAAGATTTCGGAGAGAAGCCTTCGAAGTGCTCACAGTCCCTGTCCTTCCTACCCTGGGTCCAGACACACTGCAGGGGGTTATTCAGCCCTATGTGTGGGCTGAGGACACAGCCCATTCAGGTGTGTCAGCTCGTCCCTCCCATCCTGCCCTGGATGACCCATCAACATGCAGATGGATACTCAGTCACACCTAAGCTCCCTTTGTGTATGGCTGTCTGGAGCGAATTCACAAGAGCCCAGCTGTCACCCACCCAGACCTGTATTCAGAGACAAGCAGAAGGCAGTAGGGGCCATCTGTACAAAGGCATTTTGCATTTCCTAACAATGTGAATCGCCATTTCATGCCATTAGGAAATGCAAAATGCCAGTTCAGAATGTACTTAAGGCATTCGCTGTTGTGCAAAATGCGATGCCTACCTAGTAGAAATCGCATTTTGGAAATCACAAAATAGGAAATTGCACATAGAGATTTCCCAATTGTGAATCAGTAACCGCATGTACAATGGATTTCCTAATTGCAACTAGTCACAAAATGCCTGTTTAGGAAATGCAAATACCTTTGATTCAGATCAGGTGGTAATCAGATGCATAATATAACAAAGCACCCAAAATGCATTAGGCTCTTTCACAATGGTGGCTTTGAAAGTTGTGGAGAGGAAGATGAGAATTTTGTCAGGGAGGCAGAGAAGGAGGAGGAGACAGGAGAGGCTACTTACAGTTTGAATAGACTGAGGAGGAGATTTATGAGTGGTACAGAGTGAGTAGACACGGAATTCTTGATTTAATTGCTGAGTTACAAACTCAACTACAGGTCCCAAACCTCAGAAGCAATGCAATCCCACCACATGTGCAGGTATTGTGTTGCCTAAACATCTTAGCTTCTGGCAGTTACCAGGGCATCATAGCTGTAGCAATCGGGTGTCATAAAGTGCCTTTTCCAGGTTCTTTCACAGATTTCTGGACATCATGGTGAGCAAAGTTAACCAATTTATATCTTTCCCCAATAACCCCCAATTTTTGCACCAAACCAAATTGATGTTCAACACAGTAGCACAGTTCCCAAATGTCATTGGCTTTGTTAATGGTACCGATATTGCCATATGTACCCCTCAGCAAATGAAAATGTACAAAGGGACAGGAAAAGCTCATACTAACTCAATGTGCAGGTAGTGTGTGATGCATGCCTCCTACATTATAACAGACCTTGTGGCCAGATTCCCAGGCAGCACCCACAACTCATTCATGTTCCGCCACTATGGAATATAAAACAAAGGGAGAATTTGTCAGTGGTTTCCTACCAGGTAAGAGAATCGAACACTCAATGAATACAGTGGCCAGGACAATGTGTTAACATGATTTAATGGTTTTCCTTCTCGTGCTCTTAAGGTGACAGTGCACATGCCTTCCATCCCTGAATACTTACACCATCCCTGACTCCAAGGACAAGAAGTGAAAGGTAGTACGACAGGGCACACATGACAACATGTCCAATCATATAGAGGGCCTTTGGGATTCTGAAATCCTGGTTTCTCTGCCTCCACAAGACCGGTGGGGCACAACTGTACAGACCGGAGATCTAACTCTGATGACTCACCACCACTACAGATGCAGCAGGAGGGTAAACGTGCACCACACACTGAGATCACCAACAACTATTTCTGAGTTAAGAGTAATTGAAACATCTAATAAGGAGACACCAAACCTGATGGTAATGGTTGGTGCATAACTGAGAAACCACCTTTTATTTAGGTAGCAACAACATTGTCTCACTCAAGGATCAACTGTATCCTTGTGGATTTAACATTGTGAAAAATAAACAACAAAAGGGCATATTTACAAGAAACTGGAACATCAGTGCTGAAGCACCAGTTTTCCTGTGTCTCCCCTTCCTCACCTAACCGCACCATGGGAGTGCCGTATTTACAATACGGTGCGCAATGGCACACATTAGGCCAATAGCGTCAACATTTTTTACACTATTCTGGCGCTTTGCTGCACTAGCATCCAAAATTTGGGCGCAAGTGCAACAAAGTGCAAGGAGGCCCATTGGTTAAAATGGGTGGGTCACTTTAATGCCTGCTTTGAGCAGGCGTTAAAAATTACACCAAAAAGGACGAAGTGAAATCTTGTAGATTTCACTGCACCATTTTGCAGGCTTCCTAACACCGGAACGCCCCTCTTGCGTACATTATGCCTGATGCAGGCATAATGTGGCGCCAGGGGTTGCAGAGTGGCTCAACACTATGCGTTGCACCACTTTGTTAATAAGGCACTGCGAAAATTGCTTCCTTGAGCCACATTAGCGTCATAAAAAATAAAGCTAGTGTTGCACAAGGAGGCACTAGGGTCTTGTAAATCTGGCCGACAATATGTAATGCCAAACAAAACAAAGGCAACTCATTCATCTGAGTGTTTAGTGGGTCACTTTTTCAGCCCCTGGGGTTGGGTGCCTTGTCAACAGTACTGGGCTGTGTGGCTATTGACATGTTAGTTGGCTTGAACACCTGTAACTGCATGCATCCTGTATGGATGTGCCACTGACGCTGGAGCCCTCTTCAAGCTCAGATTGGGGTGGAATGTTGGGTATACAGAGGTCATAGGGCTGTGGTCATTTGCACTAGCCCACGTACAACATCCTGATAGGAGTGTCCCATGTCAGTCTGTATGTTCACAGTCTGCCTTGCTAGTGTTGTGGCTACTGCCGGTCAGTTGATGGAAAGTTTGAAGGAATCAAACCTTGCCATGCACTGCCTGTGCCTCTGTCTCTGCAGACGGTGCTCCTTCTCCATTGCAGCTAGCCATCATTCCTGCTCTTTCTCCAATTTCAGCATTGACCTAGACATTCATAGCAGATGCCTATTCACAACCCTTATTTGTTTTATTTGCAGGTGCTGTAGAGAGATGATGGTCCTCTCCAAGCCCCCAAAACAGGAGACCTGTTCAACATGTTCTCTGACACGTTCTCAATATGGAATGTGGATGTTTGACCTCTATGCATTTTGTGTGTCCTGCCATCCAGTGTTGTGGGATCCCTGCCCAGCGATTGTCCCTTATTACTGTCCACACACTCTGGCAATGGTGAGAGGTTTGCTCTCCTGGCAGTTGGGTGATGGGCTGAGTGGATATTGAGATTGTATCCTCAATTTCCACATGACTGCCAGTAGCACCTTTGGCTTCAATGGGTCCTGACACATCTGGGAGGTGTTCAATGGAAATACATGTTTGTAGTTAGTGTAAATAAATGGATATTTGTCCACAATATTGTTGTAAATGTGATTTATGTGTTTGTGACATGTTTATGTTTTACAGATATGTTTGGTGCAGTCATCAGCACACAGACCAACAGGCAACTGATGTGTACTACAACACCTATGATGCATTGCCAGATGGGGCAAGCATCTTAATTAAGTTATTCCTGCTGTGATGTATGATATATGGATTTGCTACCAATATGTTATGTTAGGTAAGTAAAGGGAAGATGACTTATCGTGGCTTGTGCCTGCAGTATTGGAGGTGTCAATGCCAGACACTCCCTCCACACTGTCTGGTTCAAGGGTTTCCTCGATGAGTGTCTCCATGGAAGTGGGAGGGTGTGTGTTGAGAGTCCACCACCTGTTCCGCGTCCCTCAGCCATTCTGCTGGTCGCCTTCTCTTTGCGTGAGACCTCAGGTCATACCACCTTTTGCATATCTCATGCCCTATATTTGTAAGCATCTTGGTCTGACACAATCATTCTGTATCCAGAAAGTGTCATTTCTTAGTTTGCAATTTCTTATTAGGAAATAGCAATTTTGCAATTTCCTATTTTGCGATTTCCTACTTGAGAATGTAATTCTTGTTTGTCCTATAAATCGCTAATTGTGGAATCAGCAGTTTGTGGAATCAGTGGTTACAAACATAGACCCATGTTTATGAATAAGAACTGATACGCCATTCTTTCTGAGCCCCCCTATCGGCACCTAATGGCACCATAGCTGTGCGGAATTTATAATACGCACACCATGGTAGTCATTAGCACAATAGCGTCAAATGTTTTGATACTATTGTGGCGCTTTGCTATACTAGCATAAAATTTTGTGATGCTACCGTACTAAAGAATAAGAAGGTCCGTAGGTTTCTATGGCTGCGTCATTTTGATGAGTGCTCTGAGCAGGCATTAAAAATGACACTAAAAATGGTGCAGTGAAATCTGTTGAATTTCACTGCACCATTTTTGCGGGCCTCCTAGCACTGGAGCACCTCCCTGGGATACATTATGCCTGGTGCAGGCATAATGTGGTACAAGGGTTTATAGAATGGATCAATGCATCCATTACAAGAAATGACTCTATGGCGGCACTAAGGTGGCGCTAGGGGCTCTTAAATATGCCCCATACTGTTTTGCAATTCCTAGGTAACGATTTCCATTGATTTGCAATTTGGAAATCTCAAATCTGATTTTTCATGTACATGCCCCTAGATGATTTAATGAAAGAAAATGCTAACTTTCTAAAAGTGAAATTTTCAGAATTACAATTTAAAATCCAACTTCACCATTCATTGTGATTTTAAATTGTGATTCCAGTGACACCAAACTTGGGAGGCTTATCTCTTCACAAATTACACTTATAAAATGTAATAAAGAAAACCCAATGTTAACCTATTGGGAGATAGGTCTTGCAGTATTGAAAAACAAAATTATGAGTTTTTCACTATCCTGACATGTAAAACCCAAACGATGCATAGCAAGGAAGCGGACCTAAAAAATGGCAGTAAGTCCGATTAGTGTCAAAATGTAATGCCTGGTCAGACCAGGCATTAATAAGAGGCCCACACACCACCACTCGAGGTAAACACACAGAAGGAGCATTTTCAACCTCCAGGACAACATGGAAGTGATACTGCACCAGCTTTGCACACACCGCAGATGTCAGCGAAGACAGAAAGTCCTTCCACCAACACCACAGCAACCTCAAACACATCCTCAGCAGTCACAAAGGTAGCGCAGTAGGCAATAGAGGATCTTCAGACAGCAGACAACCATCTCAGGGAACAAGATGTGATCAGGATGTACCGACTGAACAGAGAGTCCATTGAACTCCTGCTGCACCACATTGAGCCACACATCACAGCAAGGTAGCAAACTCTCACTACTGTTCCACCTATGACAAAACTCCTCACTGACCTCCATATGCTTGCATCTTGATCTTTTCAGATAACGGGCACACAAGTGGCTGGTATGTCCCAGCCATCCTTCTTGGTCCTCCTACCTAAAGTCCTGGATGCTACCATACGGCTCACACTCCATCACATCTGCTTCACAAACACTCAGCAGTCAGCATCTGCAGCACGAGACCAAGGAAGGTTTCTACCAAATGACTGGGTTCCCACATGTGCTGGGTGCAATGGACTGCACCTATGTGCAACCGGTGCTACCTGCAGCAACGGAACAGCTATATAGGAACCACAAGCACACCCATTCAATCAGTGTGCAGGACATTGTGGATCACCGTGGTCTCTTCACCAACATCCTAGCAAAATATCCTGGCAGCGTCCTTGATGCCTACATATTCCACCATTCCAATATCAACGAGTGGTTCCAGAATGGGCAATATGGCAATGGTCTACTCATAGATAAGCCACCATACCAATCATTACACACATAACACACCAACCATGTAGGACAAACAAAACATACACCACACGAAATAAACATGGGCAGGTGAACATAGATGTATAGGCAACAACACATGTGCAACATGCCACACTAGACCACAATCATTGCACATCACAAACACATACATCCACATGTACATAACACAGCCCCACCCTGACTGGCACACTGCGCGTGGACAGGTGGAGAAATGTCCACTTTGCATACAGAAGCTCCTCACAAACCATTACAAGTTTCCACTGGTTGACAACTAAATACAGATCCCACACACATTACACCAAACAAAGAATAGCTCAGCCATATCAATGGTATAGGCCATTTAAAGAAAGTCACACATAAGCACAGTCCCATGTAAATCATGGTGTGTAAGCCTCTGGCAGCACCTATATCAAATGTCACCTAAGTGGTGCCATTACCAACTACATATCATCTACACATACCTGTAGTGTGCACATACACCTGTCTGCTGCATTGTGTCACACAGATACTAATACAAATTACCCTGCCATGAAAGACCATGGGGCAGAATCATGAGAAATGGGGTAGCACCCATTCCAGAGCAACCTCGCATAGCACCCCCTAATACCACCATGTCTGTTCCGTGGAATGGTCCACCATAGTGCAGAGTTTGTGCAACACTGTAAATATCATGGATGCCATAGTAGGACTGAGTAGGAGTATAGAAGACATACCTGACCTTACATACACCATACTAAGTGACCTATGTGAAAAATAGGTGTGCACCCTCTCAAAGTCTGCACTGTGCATGTGTTGAAATTGTCTGTGATAAATCATGTATTGGAAGCTAGGAGATACTACTGCAGCAAATTAGTTCATCCTACAAATGTGTGATATACACCCTCATACAGTTGATATGTGGTGCAACCATCATCTGCCACAAAGGGTAACTAAGGGCCAGATGTAGGTAGATTTCCTTTTGCAAGTTGCAAATTGCGAGTCCCAGTGACTCGCAATTTGCAACTCGCAAAAGGAAATGCAGAAAGGTGTTCAGACACCTTCTGCTACTCGCTATGGGGTAATATTTATGAGGTGGGTCGCAGTTTGCGACCCCATAGCGAGTCTATGCACTCACGGGGATGGTGGCCTGCTGGAGACAGCAGACCACCATGTCCGTGACTGCTTTTAAATAAAGCAGTTTTTTTTTTTCTCTTTGCAGCCCGTTTTCCTTAAAGGAAAACGAGCTGCAAATAGAAAAAATACCGAAACCTTTTTGTTTCGGTTTTTTTCAGAGTAGGCAGTGGTCCATAGGACCACTGCCTACTCTGAAAAAATAATTTTGTGCGCATTCACAAAGGGGAAGGGGTCCCATGGGGACCCCTTCCCGTTTGCGAATGAGTTACCATCCACTTCAAGTGGATGGTAACTGCGAGTTGATTTGCGACCGCTTTCGCGGTCACAAATCAACTCTACATCGCGGTGCGAATCGCAAATAGGAAGGGAACACCCCGTCCTATTTGCGCGTCGGAAACACATTTTGCGAGTCGGTACCGACTCGCAAAATGTGTTTCTGCATCGCGTAAGGGCTTTTGTGCCTCGCAAATGGCGTTTTTCGCAGTTTGCGAGACGCAAAAGCCTTCCTACATCTTGCCCTAAGTGTCGCACTGCATGCATGGTTCCACATGGTAAAATGGACGGCACAGTTGGGCTTTGTGGAGTTACCATAGTGTCTCTACATCTGACACCATTGTGGTACAAGGAGGTGGTAGGTTCCATCCAACAACAGGACACTGCCTCAAATATTGACTACACAACACATTTTTGAAAAAGTATAACCATCAATTTGGAATCCATATAATTCCCAGGTCCTTGGGCCACTAGCCAAGATTGTCATGTCCATCAACACAGTCCAATTAAACCATTTCATCAGAATAGGAACATACACTATAACACAAGCAAGTCTGAGTCACCACTCCACCTACAACTAACAACTGCCAAGTATATTCTAAACCACTATCAAGCTTTACAACACATCTTCTCTCCTTTCCTTTGCAGCTGATCAAGGTTACGGCACACAGCCATGGGTAATGAATCCATTTGCCAATCCCACAACAGTGGAGGAGCATGCATACAACGAAGGGCACAGAAGAACATGCAATATGGTGAAAAGGACATTTGGGCTTCTGTAGTCAAGGTTTAGGTGCCTGGCCCTGACAGGAGGAAGCCTCTTGTATACTCCACCACTGGTATGTAACATCATACTGGCATGTGCAACCCTCCATAAAATATGTGTCAGAACAAATGTTCCCTGGGATGAACAGGTTGATGTCCCCAACGAGGAGGAAGATGATGATGGAGCAGTTAATTTTGAGTGGGAACAACAGAACACTGCTGCAGGAGTTTGCAGGAGACTCCACATAGTAGAGAACTTTTATATATAGTGACTGGACTATCAACATCACATTGTAAATATCACAAATAAAATACTTTGCACCTGAGTCTCCTTGGTCTACTCATTGTCCTCTACACATACCATTGGAATGTGACTCACACGTCAGGGAGCAGGTAAGAAATACAGTAGACACAAGTATGGTAGTAACATCGTTTGTGATGTAAGAAGGTCTACTGCCTCCATCTCACATATCAGTGGCACACAATTCACGGGCATGTGACTCCTGAAGGCCTAGATCCATGCACCACTACATATATTATGCTGTCAAGTGGGTTAGGTGCTACTTCCTAGCCCATTCCCCACATCAACACCACACCTATCAGGATGTATGCAAGGGGAGCACACATAAGGTAGGGGCTGTGATCAAATGGTGTTTAAGTAATGTTGGAACTGAACACTGTCACATCTCAGGGTGATTGCTGCTTTGCCTGCACGGTGCATGTGTGCCAAGGGGGTGGCATCATTGGTAACTATGGACCGTCAGTAATTGTACAGGGATTGTCACCAATTTTAGAGGCAGAGCCTGCACAGTGTATCCATGGGATTATATTCTGGCACTGCCATTGGGCACAACCCTCACACATGGTGGACTGTACCTCACGTATGGCACACATGTTGGCTGTGGAGTGCGCTATGGGTTGCCAGACAAATTAAGCAGCTATGGTTGCAGAATTACTATCCAAACACATGACCCATTGTCAGGATCTAATAATTAAACGGGACAATGCACCACAAAATAATTGTCTGGCTGAAATGTCTTACACTCCCTATGTACATAAGATGCACACTTTTCACAAAAATCTACTGTCTTGACACATGCTTACAACAAATCCAAATAAATATGTGAAGATTGATGTACGGGTGTATGTCCTAGGTAGCAAAGGACATGCTAGTACCAACAATGCTTGACATGTGTCACCATGGTTACCTAGTATGTTCTGTATAAGAGCCTGCACAGTGTATCCATGGGATTATATCCTGGCACTGCCATTGGGCACAACCCTCACACATGGTGGACTGTACCTCACGTATGGCACACATGTTGGCTGTGGAGTGCGCTATGGGTTGCCAGACAAATTAAGCAGCTATGGTTGCAGAATTACTATCCAAACACATGACCCATTGTCAGGATCTAATAATTAAACGGGACAATGCACCACAAAATAATTGTCTGGCTGGAATGTCTTACACTCCCTATGTACATAAGATGCACACTTTTCACAAAAATCTACTGTCTTGACACATGCTTACAACAAATCCAAATAAATATGTGAAGATTGATGTACGGGTGTATGTCCTAGGTAGCAAAGGACATGCTAGTACCAACAATGCTTGACATGTGTCACCATGGTTACCTAGTATGTTCTGTATAAGAGCCTGCACAGTGTATCCATGGGATTATATCCTGGCACTGCCATTGGGCACAACCCTCACACATGGTGGACTGTACCTCACGTATGGCACACATGTTGGCTGTGGAGTGCGCTATGGGTTGCCAGACAAATTAAGCAGCTATGGTTGCAGAATTACTATCCAAACACATGACCCATTGTCAGGATCTAATAATTAAACAGGACAATGCACCACAAAATAATTGTCTGGCTGGAATGTCTTACACTCCCTATGTACATAAGATGCACACTTTTCACAAAAATCTACTGTCTTGACACATGCTTACAACAAATCCAAATAAATATGTGAAGATTGATGTACGGGTATATGTCCTAGGTAGCAAAGGACTTGCTAGTACCAACAATGCGGATATGTGTCACCGTGGTTACCTAGTATGTTCTGTATAATAACATCACACAGCACATAGCAATTCACACCACTCATTGTCACTCACATAACAGAACAAGTGCAAGGTAGTAACAGTAACAAATTATCCCATACATGTTTAGGGCTCCAACATCGTCTAGCAGTGTTCAACAATGACAATGACAACAATGTCAGAGTCCCATCATAAAACTGAATGGGAGTAGAACTTGCCATATATGTTGCATTTGGCTAATGAAAAATAACAGCACTAAGATGACTTCACACCTCAACACCATTCAATCATGTTAAGAGTTACCTAGGTTGTGGCATGCTGGAAGAAATGAATACCCATGTTGAATGAAGGATGTGGATGGACAGCTGAGAGATACCCACAGATACTTGCAAATACAACATGGGAGGTCACTTGGAGACAACATAAGTGCTGTGGGAGGTGTAATGTCATGTGTATGTGGCACAATCCCAAAAAAGAAGTCACAACAGATATGCAACCCCTAAATACGTTGTCCATGGGAATATCTAAGGACATCAAATGATGAGACATGTCCTACACATGGAACCAATCCTCTGTACAAGAGAAGGCTGACATCAAGTACCGCAGAGGAAAATGTGATACCCCGGTCTGTTTTATTACAATTTTGCATGTGTCTGTCTTCGGCCGGCACCCTTTATGCCCTTTCTCCCTTTTGGGAATGTGGGCTCGGCGCCGGTGCCGGCGTCGGTGGCCGCTCCGGTGGCTTCGGATGTTTCGGCCCCGGAGGTTGCCCCTCCGTTGAAGTCAGGATTTTGCCCTGTGACTCCGGTTGGTCCATCGGCTCCAAGACCTCGTCCTCCGGCTCCTGCCTCGGCGCCGAAGCTGCCTGTGGCGCCGGACGCGGCGTCAGATGCTTCTGGAGATCGGCGCCGTTCTTCGACATCGGCGGAGGCCATGTCGACTCCGCGTATCGAGGAGAGACTTCATTCGAGGAGGCGTGCTCTCCGTCTTTTAGAAGAGCAAGAGTACCAGCGAGTCCTAGAGGAGGGAGAGATTGAGGACTCTGGAGACGGACTGCATGGTCTGGATACAGCCAGTGGGCTGGACACTTCCCCTGAGTGGGACCTTTCATCTCCAGGGGAATATACGGAGGAGGCTGCTTCCTTTCATGCTGTGGTGAGGAAGGCAGCGAGCTTTTTGGACCTGCCTTTGCCGGTGGCAGAGGCGAAGCAGAATTTGCTGACAGAGGTATTGCATCCGGCCTCTGCTGCAGCTGAGCCTCTCTTGCCATTTAATGAGGCTTTGCTGGATCCGGTGTTGGAGGTGTGGAAGAAGCCGGTGTCTTCCTCGGCCGTTCATAGGGCTGTGGCCAGGAGGTATCGAGCTGCACCATCTGACCCTGGCTTTCTCTCTAGACACCCTACGCCGGAGAGCTTGGTGGTGCAAGCCTCCTGTTCCTCAAAGTCAGCGCCTGGTTCCTTCCCGACGGTGCCTGGAGACAGAGACTCCAAGAAACTGGATGCGCAGTCCAAGAAAATATTTTCGTCATGCAGTTTGGCGTTGAAGGCCACCAACGCAACGTGCATTCTGGGGAGGTACATCCATGCTCTGATGGATGATATTTCGTCTTCATTTACGGAGCTTCCCCAGGGTCTCTTGGATGTGGTCTCGGACGCCCAGGCTGCCGCGACCCAGATTATCCAGTCTGGGCTGGACACGACCGACTCGGTGGCCAGGGCGATGGGCACGGCTGTGGTGGCAAGAAGACAGGCCTGGCTCCGAAACTCAGGGTTCTCTGCGGATGTGCAGTCGACCCTGCTGGACCTCCCGTTTGATGGAGACAGACTGTTTGGAGCCAAGGCAGATTCGGCCTTGGAACGATTTAAGGAGAGCAGAGCCACAGCCAAATCGTTAGGACTGCAAGCTCCTTCTTCCTCTGCCTCTTCTAGAATTTTCAGGAGGTTTCGGGGATTTGGGCGTGGCTCTTATTCCTCTTCCTTTCGGGGGAGGTTCCAGCAACCCCCCTCTTCCCTCCCCTATAGGTCATTTAGAGGGAGGGGGAGGGGTGGGGTTCGTACCAGAGGAGCCTCTCAACAGCACTCTGCCTCTTCCTCGTCCTCTGGAGGGGTGCAGCAGGGGAAGCAGCCTTAGGCTTCCACCGTTTCCCACTCACTCCTCTCCTGTAGGGGGAAGATTACAGCATTTTCTCCACAAGTGGAAGTCTATCACAACGGACACTTGGGTTCTCGGCATTGTGGGAAAAGGCTACGCCCTTCCCTTTCGGGAGTTCCCGCCCCTCATCCCGCCCCGCCCATCTTATTGTTCAGAAGAACACCTCCTGTTGCTAGAACAGGAGGTTCAAGTCCTCCTTTCAAAGGGCGCAGTAGAGTTGGTCCCAGAGCAGGAAAAGGGTCGAGGTTGTTACTCAAGATACTTCCTGATTCCCAAAAAGGATGGTCAGTTGAGACCAATCCTGGATCTGAGGATCTTGAATTGGTTCCTCAAACAGGAAAAGTTCAAGATGCTGACCCTAGCACAGGTGCTTTTGGCGTTGAACAAGGAAGATTGGATGGTGTCTGTCGACTTGCAGGATGCTTACTTTCATATCCCGATACTCAAGTCGCACAGGAAGTATCTCCGGTTTGTGGTAGGGTCGCAGCACTATCAGTTTGCGGTCCTCCCGTTTGGTCTTACTTCAGCACCTCGAGTCTTCACAAAGGTGATGTCAGTGGTTGCGGCGGAGCTCAGAAGGAAGGGGATAGCAGTATTCCCTTACTTGGACGACTGGTTGATCAAAGCCAAGTCCCCGGAGCTTGTGTCGCATCATCTGCAGTCAACAACCCAGTTGTTGTTCGACCTGGGCTTTTCGGTGAACGTGGCCAAATCTCACCTGGAGCCCTCTCAGCGCCTCCTGTTCATAGGGGCAGTACTGGATACAACATTGAGTCGAGCCTTTCCTCCGCCTCAGCGGATTCAAGATATTCAGGAATTGGTTCCAATGTTTCGAAATGGAGCGGTAGTTCCAGTCCTCAAGGTCCTTCGTCTGCTCGGTCTGTTCGCCTCCTGCATTCTGTTGGTCACGCATGCTCGCTGGCACATGAGGGCTCTTCAGTGGTGCCTCCGAAGGCAGTGGTCTCAACACAAGGGAGATTTAGAAGGTACTGTCAAGATCTCCAGAGATGCTGCTGTGGAATTGAAGTGGTGGATTGCGGGCAACAATCTTTCACAGGGAAAGCCGTTCACGCAGTCGCCACCAGTGGCCACGGTCATAACGGATGCTTCCACCCTAGGATGGGGAGCTCATCTGGGGGATCTGGAGATCAAAGGGCTTTGGTCTCCAGAGGAACAGGTGTTTCATATCAATCTGTTGGAGTTACGGGCTGTACGTCTGGCTCTCAAGGCCTTCCTCCCATCCCTTCGTGGTCAGTCAGTACAGGTCCTGACGGACAATACTACCACGATGTGGTACATAAACAAACAGGGAGGAGTAGGGTCGTACCTTCTCTGCAGAGAAGCTCTTCGGCTATGGTCCTGGGCAAAGGACCATCAGATTTGCTTGGTGGCAAATCATCTGGCCGGGGTCTTGAATGTACGTGCGGACAGTCTCAGTCGCCAATTCTCGGCAGACCACGAGTGGCGTCTCCATCCAGATCAAGTCTGTTTATTCTTCCAGATGTGGGGGTTTCCTCAGATAGATCTGTTTGCCACTCGGGAGAACGCGCATTGCCCGTTATTCTGCAGCCTCCAGTATCCGATGCAGGGAGCGTTGGGGGACGCGTTTCAGATAACCTGGTGCGACCAGTTGCTTTACGCGTTTCCCCCCATACCCTTGATTCCTCGAGTGTTGAGGAAAATTCGCCAAGACCGGGCCCAAGTCATCTTAATAGCTCCGGATTGGCCAAGGAGGGTATGGTACTCCGACCTTCTCCAACTCTCAATGTGCCCTCCGCTCCGTCTCCCTCTCAGGGCAGACCTCCTCTCGCAGTCGCAGGGGCAGGTTTTACACCCCAACCTCCAGAGTCTGCACCTACATGCTTGGAGATTGAACGGGGCAACCTGAGTTCCTTCTCTCTCCCGCCTGATGTAGTGGATGTTATCTTAGCGGCCAGGCGACACTCCACTAAATCTATCTACGCTAATAGGTGGTCTAAATTTGTTATGTGGTGTGGAGAGAGACAGATTGATCCCTTACATGCTCATCTGTCACATGTTTTGTCTTTTGCACTGTCTCTAGCGCAGAAAGGTTGTGCAGTGGCTACCATTAAGGGTTATTTGTCGGCCTTGTCAGCCTTCATTTGTCTTCCAGACCAACCATCGTTATTTAAATCCCCTATTGTTCTCAGATTCTTGAAAGGTCTTCTGAATCAATATCCTCCAACACCATTCGTTATGCCTCAATGGGATTTGTCCTTGGTCCTGACTTTCCTTATGGGGTCCCCTTTTGAGCCCATGCATTCTTGCCCCTTAAGGTATTTGGTTATTAAAACAGTATTCCTGGTAGCTATAACATCTGCAAGGAGAGTGAGTGAGTTGCAGGCCTTATCGGTTAAACCCCCTTATATAACGTTTTATGGGGATAAGGTGGTGTTGAGGACCAAGGCTGCTTTCCTTCCGAAGGTTGTTTCACCCTTCCATTTGGCTCAGACAATCACTTTGTCCACGTTTTATCCTCCGCCTCATCCTTCAAAGGAGGAAGAAAGACTACATCGCCTGGACCCAAAAAGGGCGTTGAGCTTCTATATCGACAGAATGAAGGATATCAGGCTGGAGGATCAGCTGTTTGTCGGATACGTGGGCAAGAGGAGAGGAAAGGCAGTCCACAAGAGAACACTCTCCAGGTGGGTTGTTCTTTGCATTAAAATCTGTTACTCTTTGGCAAAGAAGGATCCGCCTGAGGGCATTAGAGCTCACTCCACCAGAGCTAAGTCGGCCTCTTCGGCCTTGGCCAGGGGTGTTCCTGTGGTCGACATCTGCAAGGCCGCAACTTGGTCGTCCCTTCACACTTTTGTGAAACATTACTGTTTGGACTCTGAGGTCAGAAGGGACGGTCATTTTGCACGGTCAGTGCTGCAGGATTTCTTGGTTTGACCATTTAGGCACCCACCGCCGGGCGTGGTACTGCTTTGGGACTCTATTCATCAGGTGAGGAATCCACAGGTAGTTGTATCCATCAGAAGAACGAGTTACTTACCTTCGGTAACGACTTTTCTGGTGGATACATTAGCTACCTGTGGATTCCTCACGGTCCCACCCGCCTCCCCGTTGCCTTTTTGGTCTCTCCAAGCAATCCTTGAGTGTGCTCCTTTTGGTCTTCAAAGTTGCAATACATTTTGCATATATGATATTTGTATATATGTGTATATTTATATATAAATCTATATATATATTGGGTATATACATGATTCGTATGTATAAATATATTTATTTGTTAAAAAAAAAAAAAAAAGAAGGTTATATTAAATCTACAGCTATTTTATTGCAATGTTGTGTGATTTACAATATTAAGAGATGTTGCTTTGCTCTTTCATTGCATTGGGTTATTATTCTCATGCACGTAAAAAATGTTGGTACTGTCATCGGCACGTCGGCGAGGACCTCTTATTGCCTGTATGACGTCAGACGGCGTCGCGTGGGCTAGAGTGACGTCCTCGTCGACGTGCAGAGACTAGTAAGAAGATTTCCGTCGAATGCTGGCGCCATGGGAGTATTCATCAGGTGAGGAATCCACAGGTAGCTAATGTATCCACCAGAAAAGTCGTTACCGAAGGTAAGTAACTCGTTCGTTTGGAGTGGTAATTGTGCTGCGTCCTGTAGCTGTTGTGTTTTATTTGTCATTTAACCTATCTATTGTATCGTGAATGTTCTGTTTCTGTCTCTGTATTGTGGGATGTTTGTCTGGGGTAATATAGTTGTTGGGGTAGTCGTAGGGAAATCTTTTTTTGGGGGTGGGGGGTGAACTGCATTTGCAGTCCATTATGTAAGGGAAAGAGAGGATGGCCAGAATGTCGGCTGATGAGCTGGGAGTATCATATGGCTCGTACAGCACTACCTCCCATGATGCTGGTACTGGGTGGCCATGTCATATAAGGCTACCCCACAGAGGCAAGGAAGCTACGGTGCTCCATCACCTGACAAGAGTGTTTGCCACACGAGGAAACGACCACCAATTGAAGCACCACTGGGCAGACCTCATAACAAGGGAGCAAGATCCTCTGGATCACCTAGGAATTGGGATTGGTGGAACATTTGGTAAGTATCCCATTTCTATACAAAGTCCATTTTTGAATGTGCATGACAGTTGCAAATATGGTTGGGTGCTGCATGTCATGGTTATGGATCTGGACATGTCGTATGCTACCTGTATGAAGAGCCCCAGCGCCACCTTAGGCCTGCCATTCCAATGTACAATAATGAAGCTGAGGCAGGGCAGATGTACCATTTTCCCTGCACAACCATTACAAAGTGTTGTTATGCATGCATAGGGCAAGTCGGTTTTGAGCAGCACAACATGAGACCTGCGCCATGCATCATGTATGGGAAGGGGTCCCAAAACCTGTTTGGGGCAAATGTATAAGCCTCTGGGAAAAATTAGAAGTACCTAAATTCCATATTTCCTGCACTCTGAACAGCTGCTGAGAGCAGGAGTTATATGGGGGAATATAAATGTATGTGATGGACCCCCATGCTACTCCTGCTGAGTACATCATTTTCCTACACATAAATAGATGCAGTTAGACCCTACCTGCATCACGCTGTGCCTTAATTCTCCTTAGGCACACACATGGTGGGGGTAAGGGGTGCACTGAGGGCCACAAGGACTGTAGTGATGCACTTGGTGCTGCACCACTGTGGTTCTATCTGCCACCTTTGTGCCATTGGCCAAAGCCATGGAAGGGAACTTGAGTATACACTGGGTCGAGACTCCTAGCACTTTCCTCTTCCTGTACATTGTGTATTACATGCACCTTAAACTATGTCTATTACCACACACACATGTGCTGATTTAGTTCCGCAGGCCTGCTGCATCTTACTGACAGTATGGGGCTGCCCTGCATCTGCTTCATCACTGGCACATTACTCAGTAACCTGCACCAATAAATGCATCATGGGACCACAGAGCAAGTGTGTCTGCGTTGAGGCATATGTCCATGACCATGTTCTCTTCCCTCCCTTGACAAATAATGGTATACCATGCCAACAAAGGCTGGCCACAAACTATTGGCAGTACATCCATGATTTCAATCAGTCAATGTGCAGATAGGTACAACTATTTTTACATGACTAAACTCCCATAGCATTATTGCTAATGTGTGTGCCTTGTGATGGGACACACATATTACTTACTTCACACAAGGAAGTATCACTGCATTCCTCAACACTTTGGAATACACACATAACCCCTGTGCAGTTGTTTGTCAGTTTGCTGTGACAATGATGTAGATGTCTACAACATCTGGGGCAGGCTCAAATGCTACGGGTGTCACAATGGGATAGCCACTGCAAAAACCATTGCATGCCCCTCAGATGCAGTGTACAGTGTCATGCAGTCCTGTATGGTCATGGAGGTGTAGAGCTAACAAACACCTGCATGACCATGTCATGTATAAATGGTGCAGTGAAAAGCACGACAGGAGTGTCACGGATAGTGATGGTTTGTAGGTGCGTGGGTCTACATTATCTATGGCTATGTGTGATTGACTGATCATAAATGTTTGTCAGTTCAACTGATCTACCACTAGGATGACTTGCTCACTCAGCCTAACAAGTTGATAGTGAACAATCTCGTCCATTAACTGACATGTACAAATTACACTAAGCAATGTTTTCCATTCATGTCTTGCTGGTGGACCTCTTCCCTACACCATTGGTGAGGTGGCACGATTTGAAGACACCGATGTAGCCAGTAAGTGTCATCTTGTGCGTCATGTGTGCCAATCCAGGTTTTGGTGTGAGTCGGTCTGAAGTGTGGAATGCTATGAATAATGGTTTTGCCTGACCAATGAAATGATATCATTGAAGTATGGCTGGTGACATCATGTCTGTTGGAATGTTGTACAATGAGAATAGCTTGCTTGTAGCACAAGGGGCAACGTGTGCTAGCATGGAATTGTGTGTATTAGGAATTGGAATGGCTGGCCACATATTCATTGATGTCTACCATGATAGGTGTCAGAGCAGCTGTTTATCTATTTAGCATGCCTGTTGGCAACCACTTTGTTACAGCACTATTGACAGCACTGTGTGCCACACATAGCTTACACTTACTCACAAGATGGTACAGATGTGGATTATATCTTCAGAGGTCTCTATGGGGCTTATGTAGCAGACACATGCACCACAGGTGCCTCACTACCCTTCAGATATATGTATTGAGGCTGCATTACTACAAGTACCCATATTGTGCTCAACAACAGTCAATAGTGTACACAATTAGTAGACAACTCAGCTCCAGATCCAGGTGGTTGTGGGAAACGTCTATGATTTTTCCCAAGCCAGATCTCAGCAGTTTTCAAAACATGGTCCTGCCACCATGATATTTGTGAGTGATGTAGGTTACATCACATATGCAAATGATGTTAATGTTTTGTGCCTACCTTGTACTTTGATCATGTGCAAATGATGTTCAATTTATCAGAATACTGTTGCAGCACCCAGTGCAGCGCCAACCTCACTGTGGGCCTAAGGGCACCCACACAGCCCACATGTGTGTGCCGTTTAACACATGTAGCACAACATAGCACAGGGTAGGGGGCTTTAGTTCTGTAATGTGTAGACAACTTTAATATGCAGTTTAGGCGTTGGTCAAACTTTCTGGGGACATTGCAGCAGTTGTACATGTGAGCACATCATGGGCAATTGTGTGCCCCCTTGTAACGTATGATCAGCCCAGAACTTACACAAGAACACATGAATGATGATTTACCAAACCTTAGAATAGTTTATAGGAATTTTCCAGACTCCCTATCATATGGACCCCACCTTGAATCAACGGATGCTGGGCAAGCCTTGATGTTTCATCAGGGGTGTCGAGGTGGTGGATTGCATGCATAGCCGCCCTTATGCATAGGGACCCAGGAAATCCAGACTTGTTGGGGCACGCAATCCTCACAACTTTGATGACACAAATGTTGATCATGGACAATTTAGTCCACTCACCTCTGGGTCCTGATGGTTAACAATGGATTGGATAGCTGTCATCCCAGTGACATGTACATGATACCGTAGATGGCTGGTAGGAAATAGTCATAGATGAGGAGAAGGTGTGTAGTATTAGGTTAGTGTAGGGTAGGCATAGGTTAGTTTAAGTATAGGGGGATGTTTCTTCATTTTCTATTGGTGGGGGGCTGGGTGGGGGCTCATGTTGGGGTATTTGTGCATAACAAAATAAAAAGTACCCCAAAAATATATATTTGTTTAGGCCATAGGTTAATTTAGTACATGTGTAGTCATAGTTTATGTTGTTCTACTTGTATCTTGTCTCTTAAGGGGTTGGGAGGACAATGTTTAGAGTGTGGTGTTACATGTGTGAGATAGGTTAAGAATGGGATAGATAGGTGTAGTTGTTAGTTAAGTTAAGATAGTATAGGTTAGTTTAGAATAGGGTTGTTTTTAGGTTAGCTGTAGGTATATGGTTTTACAATAAATCCTGTGTTCTTATACTTACTTTTTGTAAGTTAATTGAGTGTCTGGGGGTTCTCATGAGTGCACTGGCCAAGTTGGAGGAATGACCTAGGGTATGCTTACTGCCTTGATTTACAAGGATTACCATGTGCATCCCTTATGACCAAGGAGCTGTCAAATTGGCTGCTACATAACATCAACTAGTCCATGCATTTTCATCTAGTGTTCCAGCCATTCATAATGTGTATGTATACTTTATCTTGGACAGGTAAGTATGGTACTTCACCTGTCATTGGTGGGCTCCTGCAATTTCATTATTGGCAAGTGTGGCACATCTGACAACAGGCAAATTTGGAACTGTATCATGCAATACTGACAGGTGCCCATCACTGACAAGGTTAGCTTCTCCTGTACCACACAAATAAGTTGTACTGGTACTCCCATCTGGGTATATCACCATTGACGTGGTTCAGAGCCATACATGCCATATGTCAACTTCAAAGGATACCTGTTCAATATTTATATAGAATACTCAGTAAGTTGGTTGTAGCCGACAACACCATCATTCACCTTTCTCATGTTAGGATCTTAGGGCCAGATGTAGGTAAGTAAAAATTTGCGACTTGCAATTTGCGAGTCATACCGACTCGCAAATTGCAACTCGCAAAAGTGCATGCAGAAAGGTGTCTCAGACACCTTCTGCGACTCGCTATGGGGTCGCAAAGACCCACCTCATGAATATTAATGAGGTGGGTCGCATTTTGCGACCCCATAGCGAGTCCATGCACTCACAGGGATGGTGGCCTGCTGGAGACAGCAGACCTCCATGTCTGTGACTGCTTTTTTAAAAAAGAAGTTTTTTTTTTTTTCTTTTTGCAGCCCGTTTTCCTTAAAGGAAAACGAGTTGCAAAAAGAAAAACTTCCGAAACCATTTGGTTTCGGTTTATTCAGAGCAGGCAGTGGTCCATTGGACCACTGCCTGCTCTGAAAAGTTTTTTTTTTCGTCATTCACAAAGGGGAAGGGGTCCCATGGGGACCCCTTCCCTTTTGCGAATGAGTTACCACCCACTTCAAGTGGGTGGTAACTGCGAGTTGGTTTGCGACCGCATTTGCGGTCACAAAGCAACTCAGCATGGCAATGCGGTCGCAAATAGGAAGGAAACACCCCTTCCTATTTGCGAGTCGGAATCACATTTACCGACTCGCAAAATGTGACTCTGCATCGCAATGGCCGTTTTGCATGTCGCAAACTGCGTTTTTCGGCCCTAAGTGTCTGGCTTTGTGTCTGACAGTCATGCACTCATGTACTGATATTCTGTACACACTGACATGAATTGACACAATGCAGTCTTTTAGCTGGGTAGATGGATAACAGTAAACGTAGAAATGCTTCATGTGTACAAGGTGCTTTACTTACAGGTGCAAGTGTATTTGTGAATTCTATACAATGTCCAGTTCACAGACCCCATGAGTGAACATTAGCCATATGTAGCACAATCAGAGTCCAGGGTTCAGGGACATGTCATGAGACATGGTTAGGAGTAGTGTGTATTAGTGAGGAGTTAAAAATGTGCCACTCGGTATGAAAGAAACAATGACAGTACATAGCAGACAAATCAACAGTGGTTGAGTGAAGAGGGCACATTCTCTACTGTCACAACACTGGCATGATCTTAAGCCCAGAACTAAGGAGAAACTGTCCATGTGGCCAGACTGGTGCTACAGTGTGCTTTCCTTGTGAATGGTATTCCTTCCACATCTTCATCCTCTGATGTGTGTGGTGCCTCCTGTGCCATGCCTGGTGCTGCTGTAGAGGTAGAGGGGGCCACACACACTTCAGGGGATAAAGATGTGGAGTCAAAGGTCCCGATAGCTGCAATTTGTGGGAACACGTAAGGCATCACTGTAATGAGGAGGAACTGCTGATTTTTCAACACCGCAGCAACATCACAGTGGTAGGCAGCCATGTTTTCCCTGAGGGAGGCCACTTCCCACTGTATGAACTCCAGGGTATTCTGCATAGCCCCCAGCCTGTTGTCTGTTATGCTGCTGCCAGTTTGGGAGGGCAGTTGTTATAGCTTCTGCTTCATGACCCCAGCTATGTGAGCCAGAAACCGCTGGAGTCCACGTAGCGAGGAGTGGGTGCCTCTGATGGCAGCTGAGTTATCCTTATTTGGACTGAGGCACGTCCTCATTCCCTATAGGCTGCCTGCCATGGTCTCCACCCCACCCACACGTCCCTCTGGACTCATACCACTGTCCTGTGAAAGCTGATCTCTGGGTCCTCGCAGTCCAGGGCTGTGTGAGTACTGGATGGTGCCGTGTGTTGGTAGCTGGGTGGTTCATGTGGAGACCCGCAACACTGTATGTACTCCCTGCGACTGGAGGTGATGTCTGGAGTGAACCTAGGGCACCCTGGAGAGTCTGTTCATTGATGGTTGGCAGCTGATCATCCATGTCATGTGGAAAATCCAGGACAGGCAGGCCGGCAGGAGGTAAGCCATCATCCTCTGCAATGAGATAGTTTAAAATCAATATTAGATTGTTTTGGCTGTTGACACAGGACAATATTTGCTTGCCACTGGAGGCTTTTGACATGTTACTGACCCAAGGTTGTAGTTGTACTTCTGTGTAGCATTGTGCATCACACATGGATCAGCCTGCTAGGTATTTTGGAACATATGTAGGTGCCCCGAGCATCATGAGTGTTACTTTTGGTGAGGCCCAGGTGGCACAATGCCCTGCACCATATTTACAAGATGGCATGAAGCCACTTTTGTGCCTTAATGCCACCTTGTATATTTGGTCCCTTCACACGCAGCACTTTGCGTGGAAGGTGTGTGCAGTGGGTGTTGCTGTGGGCATACCACAGGAATACCCATTGCATTTTGACACTGCCTCAGATTTATGACCTTTTGTAAACTGGAAGCTGCACCATAATCTAATGTCAGTCCAGGGATGGAGTTAGCATGGCACAACTAGGAGTCATACTTACAGTTCTACTAGATTTTTTACTTTTTCTATATGTGCTGCATTCTGCAGCACACATAGTTAGAGTAAATCGCCCTTTCAGTTTGTTGTTGTGCAGGAAGATGTTCCTTCCTGCAAAGAAACAATCTCCCCACTATGGTGCAAGGGTGGCTGCATTGGCACACAACAGCTAATTTACCGCTTGTGCAGGGGGGTACACAGAGATGTGCTGTATTCTAATGTATATGGCACATCCTTCTGTTTTGAAAATGACGGTGTGTGATGCTGCCTAACAGGGCACAGCAGCAGGCACCATCATTTTCATTTTGATCTGGCCCTCTATCTTATCAGATGGTGAAATTGCAGCTACTTGTACAGCTTCACGCATGATGTTCACAGACATGCTCCATGAGTTGTATGTGTTTTATTTTGTGGCCATTTCCGTATGGCACATATGGTTGTGTCTGAGTTGTTGTGGTTTCACCCTGTATGGGTTGTGTTCCATAGGTTGCAAGCTTTAGTGCAGATTTTTCTCATGAAGCGTGGCTCAGGGCAGCTGCAATATGTGTTGCACTACACTGCACCAGTTTCGATATGCAGGGATGTGCCATGTTTACTTGTAGACGGTACAGCCCCACAAGTCCCCCTGCACCTGCACAGATTTGTTCTCCCTGCACCAATACAGGCATTGTTGCAGCATGATAAAGGGGTGCATACCTTGAAGGGATGAATTGTTCATGTTCAGGGAGGTGTCCCTTCCTGCACATGAACAAGCTATTTTTGCTAAGATGACATTTCAATGTGTGCTGCAAGATGCAGCACACATGAGTAAATGCAATGCAACAAGGAGGAAGAGAAGCATTTTGGCCAGAGACACCACCCTGACACCACCCCGGGGGTGGGATTGACTTCCGTCTTAGTCTCTGATATCTACGTTGTGTTGGTACAGGCACTTTGACAATATGCAATGGGTGTTGTTATGGCACAGCCACACTATTTGCACGTGCCTTTTGGGCAATGTGCTGCATATTTACATGGTGGAGTATAGCCATAGTGAGTGGCCTATGTTGACGTTCTATATATATGTTGGAGTGCATATGCACAACCAAAGCATCAGTACATGTGTAGCTTGGGTGGGGATGGCAGGTCTTGATTCTGGGCCTATGTGTCCTAAAGCAACGCTTTAGCATGTATGGAGTGTGTCCTAGGTGCCTCCCCCTTCTGCCATTGTGGAATTCCAGATATCTCCCCCCTGCAACTTACCCTGCATTTTTAGTGGTTCTTAGTAGGTTGCGCAGTCCTGTCATGCGATTCCAGTGACCAGCTCCTCCAGGATGACCCCTGCAACCATCTCCTCCAGCTCATCCAGGTCCTCCTGTGGTGCGGGACTTCTACCTCCAGTCTGTAGTGCTGCCTTTCGGTTCTTGGCGACTTTGGGCCAGATGTAGCAAGTTTGCAAATTGCGACTTGCAATTTGCGAGTCCATCCGACTCGCAAATTGCAAGTCGCAATTTGCAATGCAGTACGGTGTCTCAGACACCGACTGCGACTCGCTATGGGGTCGCAATGACCCACCTCATGAATATTCATGAGGTGGGTCGCAAATTGCGGCCCCATTGCGAGTAGAGGCACTCGCAAACATGGAGGCCTGCTGTCGTCAGCAGACCTCCATGTTCGTGACTGCTTGCTAATAAAGCATTTTTTTTTTTTTTTAAGTGTAGCCCGTTTTCCTTACAGGAAAACGAGCTGCACTTAAAAAAAAAACGAAACCTTTAGTTTGAAAAAATATTTTTGGGTCCAGTCACAAACTGGAAGGGGTCCCATGGGGACCCCTTCCAATTTGCGAGTGGGTTACCATCCACTTGAAGTGGATGGTAACTGCGATGCCATTTGCGACCGCATACGCGGTCGCAAATGGTATTGCATCCCACTGCGAGTCGCAAATAGGAAGGGAACACCCCTTCCTATTTGCGAGTCGGAAATGCATTTTGAGAGTCGGTTCCGACTCGCAAAATGCATTTCTGCATAGGAAACTGCGTTTTGCGACTCGCAAACGGCAAATTTTGCCGTTTGCGAGTCGCAAACAGTTTCCTACATCTGGCCCCTTCTCCTTAGTTCTGCACTTGCAATAGTGGCAGCACTTCTTACACTCGGTGACAGTCCTCTCCACCTATGCAACGCTGTAGACCTTGTCTACTATTTGATGCCATCTTGCATCTCTCCTACCAACTGGCAATTTGGAGGTGACAAACAGTTGATGTTGGTGCTCTGTCACCTCTCTCAGCAGGATGTCACGCTCCTCCTTGCTAAAGCAACACTTTCTCTTCGCCTTCTCCCGGGACTTTTCTGGACCCTCCTGGCTGGTACTTTGGTGACTGGGGTCTCCCTGGGTTCTCTCCTGACCTGAAAAATCCATCTTCTCTTGAAATTGCACTTTTTCCTGCTTGTGTGTTTTGTTTTGACATTAATGTGGTAAAAAATGGCGCTGACCCTTTTGTGGCATATTTACGTGGCACAAGACAGTCTAGCGCCATTTTCGCAGCATTAGCGTCATTTTTCTTAACAGCATGTCTCAATAGTTAATGTAATTTTTTTTATGCTAACCATTCCTTAGCCCCATCATACGTCATTTCTTAAATATGGCGCACGGATGGCGCTAAGGAATTATGCTAGCTCCCTTTTTAAAAATGGCTAGCGCAGTTGTGCATCTTTTTTATAAATATGGTTCCTAATATACAGGCTGTGGGCACATGTAGTGAAGTTTACTAGGGAATTATAACTACATTGAATACGCCAATTGTGGATAAGCCAGTAGTATCATGTTTTAGGGAAAAAGCACATGCACTTTAGCACTGGTCAGCAGTGGTAGAATGCACAGAGCCCTAAAGCCAGCAGAAACGAAATTAAGTCAGGGAAGACCATGCCAAGGATGCCAGGTCTAACATCATGCATTGTATTTTGTGTAATTCAGCCCCAAGTAAACTGGGGAATGCTTGCGGGGCTGAATTGACAGGTGGCATGAGTTTTTCCCTAATCGCCCTCCTTGGGACCTCGGTCATAGGGCTGAGAAGACTGTTGTTTACTTTGCAAAGGGCATGTATCGCCAATTTATCTTTAATCTTCATCTTTTGCAGATATGTTGTGGGTTTTCATGTGTTTCTGAACCACGTGCCAAGGTAATTGCAATTCCGTACACACTGTAGACTCTGGGACCCCAGCCTCCTCCTCTGGGCCCTTTTTTCTGAGAAACAGCCAAAGATCACCACTTTCGTTTTACTCGCATTGGCGATAAGTTCATTGTTTTCATGGTATTTATTCAATACGTTCAGTTCCTTATGGAGGCCTATTTTAGTATGTATGGTCTAGAAGAATGAGGTCATTAACGTATTGCATAATGAAAATTATATTTTATCCTATCCTTCGAGTGGACAATTTAGCTCATGATAATGCCAGCCCCAAGTCCGCTGTGTACATGTGAAATAAAAATGGGGCAAGTATACATCCTTGTTTGAGCCCACGATCTGTTGCGACTTTTGAGGTAGGTGTGTCACCAGAGAGCTTTACTCAAGCCCATGTCTTGGTGTAAACCAACATACTTAGCAGTTTGTTGAGTATGTTCCAGTTCTCAATTTACTGTCTAATGTTGTTCCCTATCACTCTGAAAAAGGCAGTGGAGCGGTCGATGAAGCAAGCACAAATGGGCAGGCTAAGATGAGCCATACAGGAGTGGGCCGCGATGTTGTCTAAAATCTTCTGTGACGCATTTGACTAGGTCTTCTAATAGGGTGTTGGCATAGACTTTCCCCTTGCTGTCCAGCAGTGCAACGAACCTGTTTTTTTGGGGATTGTTGTTATCCCCCTTCTTGGTTGGAGTAGTGAGCCCTGACATGAATCTGAAATGGCTTCGCTTATTTTACATTCTGAGTACAGCGGAGTGAGGACTGCCACCTAAAAAGGGGGATCTTCCATGAATAGAGACCCAGGAAGGCCATTGGGGCCCGCTGCTCTGTCCTTTCCGATCTTCTTCAGGACCCCAATTACAGCCCGATAGTGCTTCAATGAATATTCTGCCTTTGCAATGTGTGTGACCTCAGTGGGATCCCTTGCTGTGTCCATGGAGAGTGAGGACAGTTTTTTACCCAGTTGTTTATCAGATTTCTCAGTGTTAACGGTCGCAAAGTGGGCTACCCATTTACCTGCTGATACCGAGTTTCCCTTTTCACTTTTGACGGGACATAAAGTGTTACCATAATGCCAGAATTCCTGCTGTTTGTTTCCTGTTATTAGATCAAAAAGACTGAATCGTGCAGCCTTGTGGTGTTTTCTCTTGTGGTCCCATATAAGATGTTTCTGTTTTTTGGTGGCCACAGCGAGCTTCTACCGAGTAATAATAGTTCCTAATCTATTATTTGCCCATAGTTTGCAGGTGTAATCTCCTGCACGAATCCCAGGGTGTGATTTACTGGCTTGTTGATTTTGTGTTGGCTGTTTCTAAATAAGAAGGAGCACAAGTTGCAGATCACGGTGGACCAACCTTCGATGATATCTTGATTTTGTAATTCAGCTGTCCAGCCTACCCACTGACCTTTCTAGCCATGTATCCTGGTTGAGGTTTGGGTTGTCTATTTTATGCTTCGTGTCAGTTTTCCTTGCCTTTTATTTATTTGATTGCTGGTTGCGGCTCCTTCCTTGTAAAGGCAAATGGGCCATCAGTGATGTGTGGTCACTCTATGCCGGTTGGCATACTGGGAAATCCAGTAGGACTTTGCTCAAGCCGGCCCTCAGGAAGATGTAATCGATTAAAATAATTATTAAAAGAATGAGTGTGACTGATGGATGGTTGGGATTTCTTCATTATACTTTGGGCTGACTCAAGTTTGTAAGTTTGAAGAAAAGTATTGAAATTCTGGCTCATTTCAGAGAACCTCCTCGCACCGGTGCTATCCTGTCCCAGGCTGTGCATATTTAAATAACCCATTAGGATTATCTCGGATGCCATGTGTTTGCTAATTAGTTCCTTCAAGAAGACAATCATCTTTTTGTTTTATTAACAGTCATTCTACCATGGAATTTGTGATTTATTTATTATTAAGATTGATAGCGCACGTCCCTTATCTCTGTATTCCTTGAAAATGCTGGCTAGCAACATTTCTGATGTGACATCTGTTACTGTGGTGGTCAATTTTACTGAATGTTTGATGTGTATCGATATTCTACCTGATGGCCTTCTTAATAAGTGGACTATTTTAGCAGGCTTATGGATCTCTGAGTAGCCTGGTAGAAGTGTGGGAGTGATTGACCATGTCTCTTGGAGGCAGAGTGATGCCTTGCTCTGTGCGATCTTGGCAATTCTCTCTAGGTTCCATGAAATGATTTAAATTTTTTCAGCCATGCAGATCAGGCTCCCCATGGTCGTATGGTTGTTGCTAGGGATGTCTCCGTTTTTCCTGGGCGAGGTTTGCAGTGATCAAACTCCAGTCGTTTGATCAATCATTTACCATACCCTGTAGTACAATTACCATTTGGATTAGACTGGCCACTTTGTGTACCTATTAGAATAGCTTTTTTGTGGGCTGTGCCAGGGGACGTCAGCCTGATTTGTTTAGGATTTAAGGGTATTAGTTTTTTCCTTAATTTCGACTATGATTCTCCGGTTCGCAAACTGCTCTTTCTCATGTAGCACCCTTTTTGACAGGCCTGTGTTTCTCCAGTTTATAATTGCAGACTCTCTTGATTTCTCTAGGCCCATAAAGTCAAATTGGATGCTTAATATGTCTTCATTTTTAATGGTAGCTTGTAGGGAATGTGCTGAAAAAGTTTACCTATGTTGGATCGATTAAGGATGTCTCAATTGCTCGAGATTCTTACTGTGGGATGAATATTGTCTTTTGTTCCACTCCCATTGTCTGAATTGGGACTTTTCGCTTCTTGAGCTCCACAACGAGTATCCATTATTCCCGGCTAAAAACTCTCCACCAGTTCTCTTTTGAGGCCTACCTTGTGGCCGTGTCACGTGTGTTCGCGTGCACTATATTGTTATAGGTGGAGAGTTTGTCTCAATGATGGGTCCTTGTGCACCCCCTTGGTTTATTGGAGTAGTCCTCGTGCTTTTCAGGCATGGCCCTCTTGGAAGTTTCAGGCAACTCACCAGTTTTGATCACCCTGCTTGTCTCTGCAGAGCAATGCTTTTTTTTCCATTATTGTTCATCAAGCTGTTACTTGGCTCTGGGTTGTTGTTCCCTGCTTTGTCCACTTCTGGTAAGGTGTAAGTTGTCTAATGGTAGCATGTATGTAGACCGCCAGGTATCATCTATTGAGGCTGTATATGCAGCTTCAAAACTTATGCCGATGTGAAGACCTTCCTGCTTCCCTTTGCTTATATGATCATCTTGGTCCTTAGATGTTATGCAGTGGGTCCTCCTGAGGGATTCTGACATCTCTTTGCACTTTATTAAACTGCTTCTTTCTCTGGTTTGTTGCTGTACAGCCTATGCATGTGTAGTCTTATTTTTGATCAAAAGGGGTACACCCTCATCAACCTGCTGGGCCATTAGGTATATGATCTTAGTCGAGATGTCTGTGTTTGCTGGTGGGCTTTTTGCCTTTGGTAGCTCTTTTCAGGCATTTAGTTAGCCTTTTTCATTTGCTGGTTCTTCAATATTTTCTGATGTTTCATTAGACGCTTTTTTTGCTCTCAGTGATAATGGCACAGGAATCTGGTGCCTTTCCCATTCTTCTTCATTGTTGGGCTTTCTCACTTGCTCCTCAAAGCCAAGCAGGCCACCATCCCTGTGATTGCTTATGGCTTTGATTCCTAATGAGTCTCAAATTGCAACCTATCTCATTAATATGCATAAGGTAGGTCTATTTGCGACCCGCTAGGAATCGCTAATGAAACTCAAATGAGAAATGACAATTTCCTAACTGCGATCTGGAGAGGATCACAATTAGGAAATTAGTATTTCTAATGTTAGTACATCTGGCCCCATCACTACAAGTTCAGCATATCTTTCTGAATTATTTTATAACAATGATAATTCCAGTTGAAGATGCACGGAGCATGTCAAAAATGGTCACTGCATGCTCCAGAACAAATCTTACTGGATTTTGCAAAGTTCTCCATGTAGAAATTTGAAAAGGCCTAAGAATCACCTTGATTTTCTTTAGACAAAATATTTTCATTAAGAAAGGACTGTGTCTTGGCCAATGAGATCTGTGAGCCAGGCAAATCTTCCCAAGGGGTACTTGTCCATTGCTGTAGGTACTCTCTAACTCCTGCAGTTGCCTCACATGCCGGCTTCTGGGGCTGTGCTTACACTTTATTCTGAAAGCAGAAACAATGAAAAAGCATCATATTCCTTTCTAGGTCTGGTCTGGGGACATCTTTCTTTCTCTTCCCTTAGCCTCACGTAATAATATATCATAAATATTAAATTCAAACATATATAGAGATGCTTTGGGTAAGCTTTCTACAAACATTGGTCTATTATGAGCCATTCAATTTGTTTCCGCTCATAACAGAAAACAGCATCGAACAATAGGTCAGCTCATTTCAACCAATCATTTGCTTGCATCACGAGTGATGGGATTTTACATCATCGCATGAGCACATCCTCCTAAAAGAAAATGAATTTCAGTTCCAGGGCAGATGGGCCAATGATTAGTTTTTCCAATGTTGTTTTCTTTCAAATTTTTTTAACATGCTTTATTTTTCTGTCACCCTTGTGTGTTTAAACTAGTCCTCTACTAGTTCTGCAAATTCCCAAACCAGGTAGAAATCCGCATTGCTCCTCATCTTACAGGCCAATAGCTCTTCTCAGTCTGGATGCCAATCTTTACTCGAATGTCCTTTAATTCCTTTGGATCAGACAGGATTTATTGTTTCGAAACAGCCACTTCAAAGCAACTCTTCAGCAGGAAGACTAACCAAAAAAGTCACTGTGACAATTCTGGTATCTCTTTGTGCTGAAAATGCTTTTGACAGGTGGAATAGGCCTAACTCAATGGTCACACATTCAACTCCAGAGACCAACTTATAGTTCAAAAGGCTTTATTTAGACTCAAAGTCAAACTTATATATATGAATTTCAAAATCATAGTATAGATGTACAGAATAACCAAAGAAGAATCAAAACGTCACACAATATGAAATTTAACTAGCATGTAAATGGCCACTAATTCAATAGCGATAATACAGAAAAAGAGGAAAAATAATAGATGCATTGTGTTCAATTCCAGGTTTTCCCTACTGTTAGAAATGGGGTTTTTGGTTGGCAGTTAGGTTGCCCTCTGTCCAAGCAAGAACCCTCACTCTAGTCAGGGTAAGTCACACACAATCCAAAATCAGCCTGTGCTCACCCTCCGGTAGCTTGGCACGAGCAGTCAGGCTTAACTTAGAAGGCAATGTGTAAAGCATTTGTGCAATAAATCATACAACACCATAGCATAACACCACAAAAATACACCACACAGTATTTAGAAAAATATATAATATTTATCTGGGTATCTTCAGGTCAAAACGATCAAAGTTGCAATATGAATTTGTAAAGATATCACTGAAAGGTGATATAAAGTGTCTTAAGTCTTTAGAAAGTAAACAGAGTCTCTTTCAAACACAAAGTACCTGGTTTCTGGTGGAAAATCTCCTCAGAGGGCCACAAAGGAAGAGGTGCGTGGAAAAAGGGTGTGTGCGTCGATTTCTCCCCAGCACACACAGACTTGCGTCGTTATTTTCCACGCGGGGAAGTCGGGCGTCGTTTTCTGGCGCGCAGACAGTCTCTTTCTGTGGGTCGCGGGGATTACCAGATGTCCCGGGTCTGTGCGTGGATTTTCCTGCTTGTTTTCCGGCTGCGCGTCGTTCTGCGGGGCTGCGCGTCGAAGTTTCGATCTCACGGCAGGCGTCGCGTCGATTTCTCCTGCGGAGTCGGGCGGCGTTGTCCTTGCGAGGCCGTGCGTCAAAGTTTTGATCTCACGGCAGGCGTCGCGTCGATTTCTCCTGCGGAGTCGGGCGGCGTTGTCCTTGCGAGGCGTGCGTCAAAGTTTTGATCTCACGGCAGGCGTCGCGTCGATTTCTCCCGGGAAGTCGGGCGGCGTTGTCCTTGCGAGGCCGTGCGTCAAAGTTTCGGTCGTGCCGAAGGCGTCGCGTTGATCAGCGTCGGTGTGCGGCGTTTTTCTTGCCGCGGAACAAGCTGTGCGTCGAAAAGTTCGGCGCACGGAGCGTCCAAGAGGAAGAGTGAAGTCTTTTTGGTCCTGAGACTTCAGGGAACAGGAGGCAAGCTCTATCCAAGCCCTTGGAGAGCACTTTTACAGCCAGGCAAGAGTTCAGCAAGGCAGCAGGCCAACAGCAAGGCAGCAGTCCTTTGTAGAAAAGCAGACAGGTGAGTCCTTTGAGCAGCCAGGCAGTTCTTCTTGGCAGGATGTAGTTTCTGGTTCAGGTTTCTTCTCCAGCAAGTGTCTGATGAGGTAGGGCAGAGGCCCTGTTTTATACTAAGTTGTGCCTTTGAAGTGGGGGTGACTTCAAAGAGTCTCTAAGAAATGCACCAAGTTGCCTTTCAGCTCAATCCTGTCTGCCAGAGTCCCAGTAGGGGGTGTGGCAGTCCTTTGTGTGAGGGCAGGCCCTCCACCCTCCCAGCCCAGGAAGACCCATTCAAAATGCAGATGTATGCAAGTGAGGCTGAGTACCCTGTGTTTGGGGTGTGTCTGAGTGAATGCACAAGGAGCTGTCAACTAAACCTAGCCAGACGTGGATTGAAGGGCACAACAAGATTTTAGTGCAAAGAAATGCTCACTTTCTAAAAGTGACATTTCTAGAATAGTAATATTAAATCCGACTTCACCAGTCAGCAGGATTTTGTATTACCATTCTGGCCATACTAAATATGACCTTCCTGCTCCTTTCAGATCAGCAGCTGCCACTTCAACAGTGTATGAGGGCAGCCCCAATGTTAGCCTATGAAAGGAGCAGGCCTCACAGTAGTGTAAAAACGAATTTAGGAGTTTCACACTACCAGGACATATAACTACACAGGTACATGTCCTGCCTTTTACCTACACCGCACCCTGCTCTAGGGGTTACCTAGGGCACACATTAGGGATGACTTATATGTAGTAAAAGGGGAGTTCTAGGCTTGGCAAGTACTTTTAAATGCCAAGTCGAAGTGGCAGTGAAACTGCACACACAGGCCTTGCAATGGCAGGCCTGAGACAGGGTTAAGGGGCTACTGAGGTGGGTGGCACAACCAGTGCTGCAGGCCCACTAGTAGCATTTAATCTACCTGCCCTTGGCACATGTAGTGCACTCTACCAGGGACTTACAAGTAAATTAAATAGTCAATCATGGATAAACCAATCAGTAGTACAATTTACCCAGAGAGCATATGCACTTTAGCACTGGTTAGCAGTGGTAAAGTGCCCAGAGGTCAAAAGCCAACAACAACAGGTCAGAAAAAATAGGAGGAAGGAGGCAAAAAGTTTGGGGATGTCCCTGTCAAAAAGCCAGGTCCAACATGACCCCCTACCAGCCTAAAGCCAGGGGAGAACAATCACTATCCTGATGTACTTCCCTGTTTGAGGCGACAGAACAAGGACCCAGGCCCACAACAGCAGGGGCATGCTCCAGTTCTTCGCCTTCCTGACTCCAATTGGATCACTCTGTCCATACTCTCAGGGCCCACTAAGCCAACCCATGGGGAACCTTTCTCCTTACCTGCGGATCCCATCTGTGCAGCACCTAACCTTACTTTGCTCACAGATGTATCCGAGGAGCAGGATAGTACCACCATGACCAACACAGTGGTGTTGCCCACTCTACCCCTGGGGTGTGACACTTGTCCCCTCCCCAGGGATAACTCTGTCCACCCGGACAGCAAGCCACAGTGATTACTGACAGCTGCCAGGGATGAGAGCCAGGCCCCAGGCCTCTCAAAGCTCTCCAACCACTGTGGCTATGGAGAGTGGGGGGCGGTAGCCCCAGGTGCTGGGCACCCTTTAACCACTCTCCCTTCCACCAGGTCAGGGATGACAGCCGGAACCTGGTCCTCCCCTCTGGGGCTTTGTACCCTCCCTCCTGGAGCGGTACCCCCAGAGTCCAACATGGTCAGGGTGCTTACAGAAGTCACCCTGTACCATTCCTCCACCAGTGCAGGGCTGTTAACCTGCAACTGGCCCTCCAACCTGGGGCATGTACCTTCAGGTTGGACTAGGGCCCGAGGTGAGGCTTCCCTCCCCCTGCCCTCCCTTCTGGGGTCCAGCACCCTCCAACTAGGAGTGGCCTCCTCAGAAGACAACATGGTAGGGGCACTGTTATCAGTAGCCCCTCCCTCCAGGTCCGGGGGGACACCCTGAACCTGGTCTTCCAGCCCAGGGTCTGTACCCTCAGACTGGATCACTGCCTGGCAAACCAGGACTTCCTGGGAGGCACACCTACCCCCCACCAGGTCAGAGTTTAACCTCTGCACCTGCCCATTCAACTCAGAGTCAACACCCTGAAGTTGAACAATTGCCTGGCACGCCAGGACTTCCTGGAGGGCACACTGACCCTCCACCAGGTCAGAGTTTAACCTCTGCACCTGACCATTCAACTCAGAGTCACCACCCTGAAGTTGAACAATTGCCTGGCACGCCAGGACTTCCTGGAGGGCACACTGACCCTCCACCAGGTCAGAGTTTAACCTCTGCACCTGACCATTCAACTCAGAGTCACCACCCTGAAGTTGAACAATTGCCTGGCACGCCAGGACTTCCTGGAGGGCACACTGACCCTCCACCAGGTCAGAGTTTAACCTCTGAACTTGGCCATTCAACTCAGAGTCATCACCCTGAAGTTGAACAATTGCCTGGCACACCAGGACTTCCTGGAGGGCACACTGACCCTCCACCAGGTCAGAGTTTAACCTCTGAACTGGGCCATTCAACTCAGAGTCACCACCCTGAAGTTGAACAATTGCCTGGCGCACCAGGACTTTCTGGGAGGCACACCTACCTCCCACCAGGTCAGAGTTTAACCTCTGAGCCTGGTTCCCCAACCCAGGATCACCACCCTGAGGTTGGGCAATTGCCTGGCACGCCAGGACTTTCTGGGGGTCACACCTACCCCCCACCAGGTCAGAGTTTAACCTCTGAACCTGGTCATCCAACCCAGAGTCAACACCCTGAGGTTGGACAATTGCCTGGCACAGCAGGGCTTCTTGGGAGGCACACCTACCTCCCACCAGGTCAGAGTTTAACCTCTGAACCTGGGTATCCAACCCAGAGTCACCACCCTGAGGTTGAACAATTGCCTGGCACGCCAGGACTTTCTGGGGGGCACACCTACCCCCCACCAGGTCAGAGTTTAACCTCTGAACCCGGTTATCCAACCCAGAGTCAGCACTCTGAGGTTGAACAATTGCCTGGCACGCCAGGACTTTCTGGGGGGCACACCTACCCCCCACCAGGTCAGAGTTTAACCTCTGAACCCGGTTATCCAACCCAGAGTCAGTACTCTGAGGTTGGACCACTGCCTGGTACACCAGGACTTTCTGGGGGGCACGCCTACCCCCCAACAGGTCAGAGCTTATCCCCTGAACCTGGTTAGACAACCCAGAGTCACCACACTGAGGTTGAACCATTGCCTGGCAGGCCAGGACTTCCAGGGAGGCACACCTACCTCCCACCAGGTCAGAGTTTAACCTCTGAGCCTGGTTCCCCAACCCAGGATCACCACCCTGAGGTTGGGCAATTGCCTGGCACGCCAGGACTTTCTGAGGGGCACACCTACCCCCCACCAGGTCAGAGTTTAACCTCTGAACCTGGTCATCCAATCCAGAGTCAACACCCTGAGGCTGGACAATTGCCTGGCACAGCAGGACTTCTTGGGAGGCACATCTACCTCCCACCAGGTCAGAGTTTAACCTCTGAACCTGGGTATCCAACCCAGAGTCACCACCCTGAGGTTGAATCTTTGCCTGGCATGCCAGGACTTCCTGGGGGGCACTCTCACCCCCCACAAGGGACACACCGTCCCCAAGGGCCACACAAGAGTCTGGTTGGTGCAGGTCTCCCGACCTCTGCCCATCCGGCAGAGTCTGGGTTTCCCCCAAACCAGAAACAGTTTCACCTGGGTCATTCCTGGGGGGCTCTGGTCTCAGAGCTGTCCCCTGACTCTCAAGGTCCTCCACTGGGGTCTGCAACCCCCTCTCAACCCTATGTCTGGACTTCTGCACCCCCTCACTAGGAGGGGTACTGCCAGACACCAGAACTGTTGGGATGCTGGCTACAGTCACCCCCCCAAGTTCTTCTGACACTGCGGGGCTTCCCTCAAAAGGTGGCCCTACGGTACAGGCTAGGCTTCCCTCCTGGTGTTCCCTCATGGAACCCTCTAGGACCTGGGACCTACCTGGGACACTACAATCCTCTCCCACCACACTCGGTTGGGAACCACCTAGACCACTCCCTTCAGGAGCACCCCCAAATGCCTCTTCAGACTCTCTGGTACTCACCCAGAAGTCTGCCTCCATTGTAAGTTCCCTGGGGTCAGAGAACTCACACTCCACCTGGTGTTGGCGTAGCTCTGGAAAATAAGGACCAGACATATGCTCTCCAGCAATTACATCACTCTGCCCTTCACATGTATTAACCACAGTACCCTTCACCCAACCACCCAGTAACTCAACCTTGGAAAAGCACTCTACTTCACCCTCCTGAGACTGGTGAGACAGTATCTGTCTGTCCCTGACACTCAACCCAAACTCTTCTGGGATGTCTCTACACTCTATATCCAGGACGTCCACCAGGGGGGAACCCTTTTCTCTGTCACTCTCTGCTAGAGTCAGTAAAGTGTCCCTCCCCCCAGTAGGAATATGACTCCCTGTGCCAGTTCCCCAATCCTTCTCAGGGACCCTGTGCATAACGGGAACTACCTCATACCCTTGAACTGCCTGGGGTGTGTCAACTCCCTTCTTCAAGTTGGGCACCACATCTCTGGGCTTGTGCCCTTCTTCAGCAGTACTAGATGCAAGATTTTTGCTGCCACCATCTGAACTGGACTCAGCCCTTCCGGCCTCCAGTTTCAGCTCTTTACAGCTCAGCTCTTGAGCTGCAATCTTTTCTTCTTCCAGGGCTAAGAGTCTTTTTGCCTCAACCTCTGCAAGATACTCCTCTAATTGGTGCTCCTGTCGCCTTTGACTTCGGAGCCATTCATCTATTTCTGGGTCACTGTCCAACTCTGAGTAGTCTTCCTCCTCATCTGAGTAGTCTTCCTCCTCATGTGCGTAGTCCTCCTCCTCATCTGAGGGGTACTTAGTCATTTGGTTTCTTGCTGCCTCTCTCTCTGCCCATCTTTCCTCCCCCCAGACTATGTAGTGATGGAGCATCTCCGCTTTAGTAGATCTCCTTGCTACAGGAAGGCCCCATTGTCTGCAAAGCTTCCTTAGGTCAGCCTTAGTGAGGTGGTCAGTACGAACAAAGAATGAGTAGGTACACAATCCCATTTTGATAAGATCTTATCAGCAAAAAACAAAATCCAAAGTCCAAAATATCAATAGTATATCCAGGAGGACATCAGAGAACCAAGAGCCAAAAAAGATGAAAAATCAAGTTGACCTTCAACTGTGGGTAGGTAGTGAAATACTTAGCTACTGTATGTCACTGCACAAACACAAGTCCTATCCTCACCGCTGATCACCAATGTTAGAAATGGGGTTTTTGGTTGGCAGTTAGGTTGCCCTCTGTCCAAGCAAGAACCCTCACTCTAGTCAGGGTAAGTCACACACAATCCAAAATCAGCCTGTGCTCACCCTCCGGTAGCTTGGCACGAGCAGTCAGGCTTAACTTAGAAGGCAATGTGTAAAGCATTTGTGCAATAAATCATACAACACCATAGCATAATACCACAAAAATACACCACACAGTATTTAGAAAAATATATAATATTTATCTGGGTATCTTCAGGTCAAAACGATCAAAGTTGCAATATGAATTTGTAAAGATATCACTGAAAAGTGATATAAAGGCCCTCATTCTGACCTTGGCGGGCGGCGGAGGCTGCCCGCCAAAGTCCCGCCGTCAGGTTACCGTTCCGCGGTCGAAAGACCGCGGCGGTAATTCTGACATTCCCGCTGGGCTGGCGGGCGGCCGCCTTCAGGCCGCCCGCCAGCCCAGCGGGAAAGAGGCTTCCACGATGAAGCCGGCTCGGAATCGAGCCGGCGGAGTGAAAGCTGTGCGACGGGTGCAGTTGCACCCGTCGCGTATTTCACTGTTTGCGCAGCAGACAGTGAAATACATTTAGGGGCCCTCTTACGGGGGCCCCTGCAGTGCCCATGCTGGTGGCATGGGCACTGCAGGGGCCCCCAGGGGCCCCGCGACCCCCCCCTACCGCCATCCGGTTCCCGGCTGGCGGACCGCCGGGAACTGGATGGCGGTAGGGGGGGTCGGAATCCCCTCGGCGGCGCAGCTAGCTGCGCCGCCTTGGAGGATTCCAATGGGCGGCGGTACACTGGCGGGTGACCGCCAGTGTTGCCGGTCCGACCGCGGCTTTACCGCCGCGGTCGGAATGCCCATTGGAGCACCGCCGGCCTGTCGGCGGTGCTCCCGCGGTCCTCCAACCTGGCGGTCATGGACCGCCAGGGTTGGAATGACCACCAAAGTGTCTTAAGTCTTTAGAAAGTAAACAGAGTCTCTTTCAAACACAAAGTACCTGGTTTCTGGTGGAAAATCTCCTCAGAGGGCCACAAAGGAAGAGGTGCGTGGAAAAAGGGTGTGTGCGTCGATTTCTCCCCAGCACACACGGACTTGCGTCGTTATTTTCCACGCGGGGAAGTCGGGCGTTTTTTTCTGGTGCGCGGACAGTCTCTTTCTGTGGGTCGCGGGGATTACCAGATGTCCCGGGTCTGTGCGTGGATTTTCCTGCTTGTTTTCCGGCTGCGCGTCGTTCTGCGGGGCTGCGCGTCGAAGTTTCGATCTCACGGCAGGCGTTGCGTCGATTTCTCCTGCGGAGTCGGGCGGCGTTGTCCTTGCGAGGCCGTGCGTCAAAGTTTTGATCTCACGGCAGGCGTCGCGTCGATTTCTCCCGGGAAGTCGGGCGGCGTTGTCCTTGCGAGGCCGTGCGTCAAAGTTTCGGTCGTCCCGAAGGCGTCGCGTTGATCAGCGTCGGTGTGCGGCGTTTTTCTTGCCGCGGAACAAGCTGTGCGTCGAAAAGTTCGGCGCACGGAGCGTCCAAGAGGAAGAGTGAAGTCTTTTTGGTCCTGAGACTTCAGGGAACAGGAGGCAAGCTCTATCCAAGCCCTTGGAGAGCACTTTTACAGCCAGGCAAGAGTTCAGCAAGGCAGCAGGCCAACAGCAAGGCAGCAGTCCTTTGTAGAAAAGCAGACAGGTGAGTCCTTTGAGCAGCCAGGCAGTTCTTCTTGGCAGGATGTAGTTTCTGGTTCAGGTTTCTTCTCCAGCAAGTGTCTGATGAGGTAGGGCAGAGGCCCTGTTTTATACTAAGTTGTGCCTTTGAAGTGGGGGTGACTTCAAAGAGTCTCTAAGAAATGCACCAAGTTGCCTTTCAGCTCAATCCTGTCTGCCAGAGTCCCAGTAGGGGGTGTGGCAGTCCTTTGTGTGAGGGCAGGCCCTCCACCCTCCCAGCCCAGGAAGACCCATTCAAAATGCAGATGTATGCAAGTGAGGCTGAGTACCCTGTGTTTGGGGTGTGTCTGAGTGAATGCACAAGGAGCTGTCAACTAAACCTAGCCAGACGTGGATTGAAGGGCACAACAAGATTTTAGTGCAAAGAAATGCTCACTTTCTAAAAGTGGCATTTCTAGAATAGTAATATTAAATCCGACTTCACCAGTCAGCAGGATTTTGTATTACCATTCTGGCTATACTAAATATGACCTTCCTGCTCCTTTCAGATCAGCAGCTGCCACTTCAACAGTGTATGAGGGCAGCCCCAATGTTAGCCTATGAAAGGAGCAGGCCTCACAGTAGTGTAAAAACGAATTTAGGAGTTTCACACTACCAGGACATATAACTACACAGGTACATGTCCTGCCTTTTACCTACACGCACCCTGCTCTAGGGGTTACCTAGGGCACACATTAGGGATGACTTATATGTAGTAAAAGGGGAGTTCTAGGCTTGGCAAGTACTTTTAAATGCCAAGTCGAAGTGGCAGTGAAACTGCACACACAGGCCTTGCAATGGCAGGCCTGAGACAGGGTTAAGGAGCTACTGAGGTGGGTGGCACAACCAGTGCTGCAGGCCCACTAGTAGCATGTAATCTACCTGCCCTTGGCACATGTAGTGCACTCTACCAGGGACTTACAAGTAAATTAAATAGTCAATCATGGATAAACCAATCAGTAGTACAATTTACCCAGAGAGCATATGCACTTTAGCACTGGTTAGCAGTGGTAAAGTGCCCAGAGGTCAAAAGCCAACAACAACAGGTCAGAAAAAATAGGAGGAAGGAGGCAAAAAGTTTGGGGATGTCCCTGTCAAAAAGCCAGGTCCAACACCTACCTAACCATTTGATGCAAAATCCTAGCTAGTCGCATGTCAGAACTTCTGGAAAATTTTCCATCAAGAGAGGTAAGGCGGCATGAAGTCACATAGAAATTAGAGTTCAAGAGAGATATCTAAGCAAGGTCAGCTCTCAGCAAACAGAAGAGGGAATCTGAAGGTTACTGCTAACTAAACCACCTTTAAATCTAGATTGTTTTCAAGGGTGATCTCATAGGCAAATACCTTTCCCAGTTCAAAAATATAATCACAAATCATAAGTTGCTAATTGACACTTTAGCCTCCTGAAGTTTCTGCATCATTCCAAACAATGAGCTCCCTATTAACTCGGTCTCAGATTCTGACACCTGCAGCTTTAGAAGAACATTCAAAAAGCAAACTTCACATTGAAGATTAGAACACAAGACAAATATATATGCCTTCACTGTGGACAAACTAATTAAGGGTGAATGATTATAAAGAATAATATTTCTAAAACAGTGACATTCTTTCAAAACGATGATAAAATATGGCATACATGAAACATTGCATTCATCTGTGCACTTTACTCATATGTTTCACCGTGCACCTCCTTTAAATGAAAATATTTCTTATGTTAAGCAGAAAAACATCCACCCCTCCATTTAATGTTTTAAGAGATGTAATGGCAGAGCCAGGATACACTTTCTCAGTGCTAATTTAATTCTGCTGGCTGAACCGCATAATTAATTAGTGCTGGAAATGGCCCTTCTGGCAGGGTTACTCCAAACTTTTTGCCTTCCTCCCACTCTATTTCTGACCTTGTTTTATTTGGCTTTAGGGCTGTATGGACTATACCACTGCTAACCAGTGCTAAAGTGCATGTGCTCCCTTCTCTAAACATGGTTACATTGGTTTACACCGGTTTGGCTTATTTAAATTAATTGTAAGTCCCTTGTAAAGTGGTATACTATATACCCAGGTCCTGTAAATTGAATGCTACTACTGGGCCTGCAGCTCTGATTGTGCCACCCACCAAGTAGCCTTTCAAACCTGTCTCAGGCCTGCCATTGCAGAGCCTGTGTGTGAGTTTCACTGCTACTGCAACCTGACATTTAAAACCTCTTACCAAGCCTTAACCTGCCCTTTTATTACACCCCTAAGATATGACCTAGGTAGCCCATAGAGCAGGGTGCTATGTAAGTAAAAGATAGGACATGTACTTTTACATTTTACATGTCCTGGCAGTGACTACTGTGAGACCTTCTCCTCTCATTGGCCATCATTGGGAATTCCTTAATATATGTTTAGGCTGTAATTCCTGTTCAGAAAGGAACCAGGCATGTATCATATCTTTGGAATGGTAATAATAAATCCTCTTTACTGGTAAAGTCAAATTTAACATTACGTTTTAGAAATTTCACTTTTAGAAACCGAGCATTTCTTTGCTTTTACTGCTCTGTGTACCTTGTACCTGTCTCCAAAACACATCTGGGGTAGGTGACAGCTACACTGTGTACATTCCCTCTAGATAGCCACAAACACAGGAAGGTTAGATGTATCTGAGCACTCATCTGCATTCTGAAGGGACTTCCTGAGCAGGAAGGGTGGAGGGGAGCTGACACACATGAATTGGAAAGTGTCTCTCCCCACACAAAGGGCTGATTAGCCCCCTACTGATAGTCTGGTGACAGGGCTGGAATGAAAGGGGGACCTGTGCACTTCAAAGAGCTGCTTTGAAGTCACCCACACTTCAAGAGCACATTTGGGTATAAGTACTGAGACTCTGACCCCACCAAATCAGTGCACTACTGGACCTAGGAGGAACTCTGATCTAGTAGGGATTGCTGTGCTACAAGGATTGCCACTCTGCTTGACTGACTGTTCTTAGTAAATGCTTCACTTCTTTACTGAGCTGCCCCTGCTGCCTGCTGATCTCTGCCCCACTGAGGACAAGGACTGGACCCATCTCACTTGAACCAAGAGTGACTCCAAGGGCTTGCTGGCTTGCCTCCTGTTTTCTGAAGTCTCAGGGGCACAAACAATTTCCTCCAACTTACCTGCTACAGCTCCTGGATCCACCTTTGATTAGCTCCTGACCCCCAAGAGGTGCCTCTCCAGACCTGGGCCATTGAAAGTGGTTTTGCTTCTCTTTTTGCTCTTCAAATCAATCTGCTGGGCTCTTTGCAAATGCGAACAGGCCAGTTCGCACTGAAACTGCACCGTTCCACAAAGGATTAGTGCAAGCAGGCACAATTTCATTTCTTCACACAGCAGCACTGCCGCTCGTGATTGTGAGGCTCCAGCCCATCCATCCACGATGCAGGCAGCTCTTTCTACCTGTGAATGGACTCTTGACACCAAACTGAGAAGGTTAAACTTCAGCAGTACTTACCTGGAACTGAATCCGACCCGCACTCCATCGCGATGAGCTTGACTTTGTGGATTCGACCCAGTCAGGGGGACTAGATAGCAGCTCTCAAAAGGGGGGAGATGACCCTATCGAGAGAAAGGAAATTGAAGTTGAGCCACAATGCCAGGAAGCACAGAACCCCTCTGAGGATGAAGCAATGAATGTAGTCTCAGAGAATGATGGTGTAGGTGACCACCTGTTCCAACCAAGATGGACTTTCTGCGGTACCATCCAGAGCAAGAAGTGAAGCAGGCTCTGCCAGCACAAGCCCTTCTGTAGTGGCCTTCCAACAGTTGGAGCTCAGTGACAGGCAATCAACATGGAAGTTGCAGCCCAAACTGTCAGCCATAGTACTGGAGGAGATCAATCTTGCACTGAAAAAAAGAAACTAGCCTTGCAAGAGAAAGTCAGCTTAGGAGTCCTCAGGTCCAAAGAGGATGGTGGCAGCAATGGCGAGGTGTCTAAAGGGGGCCACACACTCCTCACTAGCCAAAGGGTATTGTGCCTGATTTTGTGCTGGGGAATGACACTGACAAATGGTTTTCCTCCTATAGAAGAGCATTGATAATTCAAAGAGTAGGCCAACAGCACTTGGGACCCTTGCTGTAGGAGTTAGCACCAACACTAGGGAGGGATAAACTCCTGACTCTAGAAGAGGGAGTAGCTGACTCCTGCATTCAAGAGGCCCTTGTGCAGAAGTTTAGTCTCACAGCTGAGGACTACCAGAAAGAGATCCAGGACACACACAAAAACACAATCCTGGGTGTTCTTTGTAGATGCCTCACTAAAAGCAATATAAAGCTTGGTAAAAGGGACTACAGTCACTACTTATGATGGGCTATATAGTATGATTATGAAAAAGCACATCTTGAATTACACCAGCATCTAAAGTTGTCTGACCCCAGGCAGCTTGGTAAGGCAGGTGACATGTGAGTGTGCACTAGAGTGTAAAAACATTCCCACAGGGGTGATTCTAAGAACGGGGGTTCAGCCTCCTGTCGGGGGAACAATGGGAGCACAAGGATAGAACATGCATTAGCAAAGCCAATTGGTCTGTCTTTTTTGTAAGCAAAAGTTCTCCTTTATTGAACGGTAAGTTTGTGTGATTGTGTGAATGAGGTGATGAATGGACAAATGGATAAAATCTTTGGTTGATGATTGTGAATATGGATGGATGGAAATTAGTTTCCAAATGCATGAACAGTTATTGGGTGAGTGAATACATGGATGCATGGCTGCATGACAATATAAATTACCTGATCTTGAGTCACCAAAATGAGAATATCTACATGGTGCCAAAAATTATTGAAAGAGATGGAAAGATATTTTCCACAGAATACATCCAGCTCGAAAAAATGTGCCATCTTTTGCAACATATAGCAAGCTGATATATGTGAGTGAATATCTCAAAATTGCCTTATGCATTTTAAGAGGCAGGCGGCACAGAACTGAATGCAGAAACTGTTAGCAGAACCTAGCTCTTCCTTCTTAACTTTGCACGTTCTGCTTTGTCGTCTGGTCTACATGGATGCTACACCATGCTGTCCAAGAGGAACAATTTAACCATACCATTTTTCTGGAGACATTTAAACTTATAGAAAAGTAACATTAAAGACATTATTTGATGATCCAGGATCCTGATATGTAAAGCAACCCAGGAGCTAAACTGCAGCATCATCATCAATCACATGTAATCCACATGACATACAGTCTTCATCTAAACACAACAAATTGATAAAATGGCTGGCAAATCCAGACCAATTGGCTCTGGCTGTGCTTGTTTGTAATACACTAAAGTAAGTCAACTAAAGTAAATCAGTACTAGCATAACTGATAACAATCGTTGCCACAGTCACACACCACCTTTAGTAAAATCACTTTGAAAAACATTATTCTCCAAATTAAGACCAATTAACATAGTGTCCCTCAAGCAGTAATATAATATAAAATAGAGTAAAACTGACAAAACAAAAATAAACAATAAAAGAGGGTCCGTGTTGTTATAGGACAAATCACAATCATAGTGCGCCTGTGACATAATACCAAAATTAATTTACATTATGCTAAGAAGTCGGAAAAGTCGTACTGTGATGGCACTATGAAGAGCCATACATAAGCCCTCTACAGCAAAGAATATCATTCCAAGAGTTATCCTTTGTGATTTTGAAGAGCTAAATTGCTACAGGGTTCCTTCATATGAAGATTGTCTACTTGGCAAAACCGGCCTAGTGGTTCCAGCGATTTTTGCAGACCCACCTGAGTTTGATCCAGAAGAACTGTATTGTCTACATATTGAAGGACCTGAATTTTTTTATCAGAAAATTCAGGCTGAAACGCTCTTACTGGAACCAAAAATAAGGGATGTTTCACTACAAACAGACTAAACAATAATTGTGCAAGGATGCAGCCTAGTTTGAAGCTTTTGTTGGTGTAGATCTTTTCAGAAGTTGCCTATTGTGATGAGATTTTAACTTTCTCCCAGGTGTTGGTGTACATGGAGATTATCACATTCAAAAGGGCTGGAGGAATTTCTCATTTCTGCAGTTTCTACCACAAGATTCCTTTTACAGCACTGCCAGCAGATTGCACTCTCCCTTTTCAGGTTTTGCCTGCAGAGTGCATGCGCTGTGCTTGTGAAATCTATTATATTTAATATAAATCTTAAAGGGGGCCTGCCCCCTTGCATTCCTTGCTTTTAATTGATTCCTGTGCTTGCCACTTACTTTTCCCCCATTTCTATAGGCTGTAGCATACTGCTTCCTATCCTTCCTCGTGTTGTTTCTCATGTGCTTCTCTTATCAGTTTCCCATCGACCACATACTGTTTCCATCCACTTTTGTGGAACTATTTTCTTTAAGTTTTTGTCTGCACAGAGCTTGTTTTTGAAGTTCCCTTACAAGCATACCCTTGTCAAAAGACATTCTCTTGCTGAACTGACTACAATACTGCCCTTTGAAGAAGTAAGTAATGCGTACATGGTTTACTGACAAAGTATATATATATAGTATTCTGTCTATGCCGGTCTCCGTCTCCCCTGTCGCTGCCTCCCCTGCGGCCCGCCCCCGCACACACCCATTGGCCCTCTCCCTCCTCCCAGCTGCTCCACCCTCCCACCCCACCCTCTTAATGGTGGCCACTGTGTGACTCCCTGACCTGGTTCTGGCCAGGAGTCCACTTGGCTCCACCAGCCTGCCCCTGTGCCCCTGACCCTCCCAACTGCCGCCTGGACAGCAGTTTGAGGCCCTCCTCCACCTGCAGGCTCCCGCCTGCGCCTCATCCCTGGTGCCTAGTAGTAGGCTTCTGCAATCTCCAACTACCGTGTAAGTGATCCTTGTGTGTTTTTTCTGGTATTTTCGTATTCCGTATATGCCATTTTATGCTATATAGTATTCCGTCTATGCCATTTTATGCTCTATAGTATTCTGTCCATGCCATTTTATGCTCTATAGTATTCTGTGTCTGCCTTCTCCTCTGCCTTTCGGCTATCAGCGCTCCCCTCACTGCGCTTTTCTGCCCCCTGCCCCCCTCTGTGTTGAGCTCTTGTGTCGCTTTTGTGTGTTTTGGGTGTTTTTGTACTCCGTATATGCCGTTTAATGTACGTGTGTATTCTGTTTAGGCCTCTTTCCTCTGCCTTCTGCTAATCCTCCTGTGCTCCTCTCACTGCGCTTTCTGCCCCCCCGTGTTCAACTCTCGCCTCGCTCTCTCTCTCCTGCCCGTTTCCAGTCATCCGGCTCCGGCCGGTCTCCGTCTCCTCTGCCACTGCCTCCCCTGCGGCCCCGTGCACATCCATTGGCCCCTCCGTCCTCCCAGCTGTTCCACCCTCCCACCCCACCCTCTTAATGGCGGCCGATGTGCGGCTGTGCCGCTGGCATGCCAGAGGCAAGCCCGTCTGCACCCGTCCGCGCCTGGACCGTGCCAAGCGCCAGTCCCCTTGGTCCCCCCAGCCTAGACCCCCCCAGACAACACTACTCCCCTTTCACCCTCCACTCCCTCAACCCAGGACCTCGCACCGCCTGCACCCAATCCAGCCCGACACACACACAGGGCCCCTTCACCTGCTACACCTGCCATTTCTCCTACTCCACATCCCACACGACCCACATCAGCGCCTCCCCGCCAAACACAAAAACCTCAACGCAATAAACACCCGCACAGCCCCCGCACCCACCAACTCGCCCCACCCCACAACCTGAACACACCGCACAACAACACCACCACAACCCACAGCAACACCATTGCACAACAACAACACCCCCACAACCATCTTAACTGCCTGCTCCTTAACACCCGCTCCCTACACAAACACGCCATAGAACTCTGGGACCTCATCACATCACATTCACCCGACATCATCTTCCTCACGGAAACCTGGAAGAACCAGAGCCAGAGCCCGACATAGCCACAGCCACCCCCATAGGATACAAACTCCAACGCAAAGACTGCCTTAACAAGCCAGGAGGTGGCATCGCCGTCCTGCACAAAGACACCATTAAGGTCACCTCTAACACTCACAACACCCTCGACAGCGCAGAACACATGCACTTCCTTACCCACATAAACAACACCACCACCCTCAGAGGTACACTCATTTACAGACCCCCAGGACCACGCCACGCCTTCTGTGACACCATCGCCGACACCCTCAGCACGCACGTCCTCACCTCCACAGACTACATCCTCCTCAGTGACTTCAACTTTCACTTGGAGAACCTTCAAGACCGCAACTCCTTCTCCCTCCTAGACAACCTCACCAACCTCGGACTCAAACAACTGGTCACAGCACTCACCAACTCAGCAGGACACTCAGTTGACACAATCTTCACCTCAAGCCAACACGTAACCTACACCCACACCACCGAACTCCACTGGACTGACCACCACTGCGTCCACTTCTCCTTCACCAAACCCCCCACACACCACCACCAACACACCACGCCCTACCGCATGTGGGACAAGATCCCCACAGAACGCCTGAACTCCCAACTGGCACATAACCCCCCCCACACCAATGACCCCAACACCACAGCCCACAACCTCACAAAATGGATCACTACCTGCGCAGACACACTAGCCCCCCTCAGAAAAAACGCCACCGCCCGCAACATCAAGAACACCCCATGGTTCACCACCGAACTCCAAGCGCAAATGCCACCAAGCGGGGAAAGCCTGGTGACAAGAACCCTCAACAACCAACTTCTCCACCCTCAAAACCTCCATTCGCAATCACCACCAACTCATAAGCACCACCAAAAGAGCACACTACAAGGAACGCATTGACAACAACTCCCAAAACAGCAAAGAACTCTTCACCATCATTAAAGAGCTATCCAAACCCAAAGCCAGCAACATAGACCCCCCACACACACAACCCCTCTGCGACTCCCTCTCCAACCACTTCCACTGCAAAATCCTGGACATACACAACAGTTTCATACCACACACACCCCTCACCCATCCAACACAGACCCCCCTCACACCCCCCAACCGTCTTATCACCTGGGCCCCAACCACCGACGAAGAAACTGAAAAAAACATGAATTCCATCCACTCTGGATCCCCCACCGACCCCTGCCCCCATCGCATTTACAACAAAGCCAGCCCAACCATCGCCCCCAAGCTTCACGACATAATCAACACCTCATTCGACACCGCCACCTTCCCAGACCTCTAGAAGCACACAGAAATCACTGCACTCCTAAAAAAGCCCAAAGCCGACCCGGACGATCTCTCCAACTACTGCCCCATCTCTCTCCTCCCTTTCCCACCAAGGTCGCTGGAAAACTAGTTAACGCCCGCCTATGGCACTCCACTGCCACCAAAATCATCTGCGGAGTCCCCCAAGTGTCCTACCTCAGCCCCACACTCTTCAACATCTACATGACCCCTCTCGCCAACATCCTCCGACCACACAGAATCACCATCCTCTCCTACGCAGATGACACCCAACTCATCATCTCCCTCACCCGCAACCCCACCACCGCCAAAACCAACCTCCACGCTGCACTCCTTGACACCACCACCTAGATGACAACAAATCACCTCAAGCTCAACTCCAACAAAACCGAAATAATCATCTTCGGCCCCAACAAAACCATATGGAATGACTCCTGGTGGCCAACCGCCCTAGGCCCCGCACCTACCCCTGCAAACGATGCACGCAACCTCGGCATCATCTTGGACCCCTCCCTCTCCGTGACCGAGCAAATCAACGCCGTCACCTCCTCCTGTTTCCACACACTCTGCACACTGAAAATAAACTTCAAATGGATTCCCACAGAGACCAGGAAGACCGTCACCACGCACTCATCAGCAGCAGGCTAGACTACTGTAACGCCCTCTATGCCAGCACAACACTCAAACTCAAACACAAACTCCAAAGAATACAGAACACAGCCGCAAGCCTCATCCTGGACCTCCCCCGCCACAAAGATATCTCACCACACCTCAAATCCCTTCACTGGCTCCCCGTAGACAAGAGGATCACCTTCAAGATCCTAATCCATGCACACAAATACCTCCACAACACCGGCCCAACCTACCTCAACGAAAGAATGAACTTCCACACTTCCACCCGCCACCTCCAATCTGCCAACCTCGCACTCGCCACAGTCCCCCGCATCCAACGCACCACTACAGGAGGCAGGTCCTTCTCCTACCTCGCCCCCAAGACCTGGAACTCCCTCCCTACCAACCTCCGCAAAACCCAAGACCTCCTGCTTTTCAGAAAAAAACTCAAGACGGCTGTTCGCACAGTTCACCCGCCCCCCGCGCCTTGAGACCCTCACAGGTGAGTAGCGTGCTCTATAAAAAAAATTGATTGATTGATTGACAAAGGAGGCCTAATGACTGGTGCGTGGAGCCTGCACGGAAGTTGTTGGAGGGGGTACACCACACCCGGACACGCACAGTAACCCACATCTTTATTTTCTTCTTGTGCCCCCTAACATACACATATCCTGACGCACATTTGGGGCATGGGGCTTTTGGGAAGGTCTTAGCCTGCATGATAGTGCCACTAAGGGAAGAGTGAAGGACCAGCAGTGGGTTGTGTTTCTCTCCATTCCTGATTTTGTGCTCCCTCACCTCGGGGCTTGATAAACTGTACTGACACAAGAGCATGCATATCGCTCTTAGTGTTATTGAAGGAAAGGGTGAAAGTGCCACCAAGCAGCGGTAGTGTTGACACCCACCGGTTCTCTTCGTGTATATGTTTTTTTCTTGCTGATGGCATGTGGTGAAGGAGTGTCCGCCCTGACAGCTCACATGGACCACCGGTGCCTCTGCAGGGCCAGGCACATATCCTTCTTGTTATGCCGCAGCCCCCAGAGAGCATCGCTTCCAGGTGGGATTAGGTTACCCCAGAGGCAGGGATTTTCCCTTGCTCTTCCTGTTGACTCTTCCAGCCCTCTGGTGTGTAATACTTGTTTTAGCCTGGCATCATTAATCGTTCTGCCTATTTCATTTACATCGTTCTGGGCATTTCAACTTCAAGGAGCTGGCTCCCCATTTCCAAAAAGTTATTGCTTCGGAGTTCCACTGACAGGGGGAGAAGATATGTCTGGGTGCATTTTAGCAGTGAGGCTTTTTGTGGTTTTCCAATCCCTCGCTCATGATCATTTTTGCATTGAAGCAAACATTGTTTTTGACACTATATTCAGTGGCAAACTTCAATTGTTCTCTAATATCCATTAGTCTTTAAAATGGGCACAAAACGAAGTGATTTGCCCCGAAATCACAGGATGTTAAGCCTCCTGCTGAGACTCAAACCCTGCTCCCTAGCTTCACGGGCATCCACTTTAGCCCTTACACTACGTTCTCTGCTATCAGCATACAAGATGGCTGGCACTCTTTTGGAATGCACAATTAAAATGCATTCACATTATGCGTTCCAAACCTGCGCTGGCCATTATGTTTTAATGCATTTCATTCGTATGAAGTTAAGCTGACCTTGCAGTACAACTCCTGGACATTTGTGGACCAGGCTCGAGTGTGTTCATCATTTATTCAACTGGACCCCCCACAACCCCGAATTGCAACCCCCACTGATTTGATTTATTTTGCAGTTTTATATAGCGTGAAGTTGGCCCTTTATCATTGGAGTGCTTTACATGAGCACTAAATTGCATTACACAAGCTCGAATTCATTTTTTACACGTGGGGAGATTAGGTGATCTGCCCAGAATCACAGGATGTGTTGAGCCCACGCAGGACTTGAATTTGGTTGGTTACCCAGTTTTGATGGATTCAGACCTCATCTCCTTTTTCTTGATACCAGGCATCACTTCTGCAGATCTGTGGTGCAGGATGATACTAGTGCCACAATGCCTCAACTCCATACATATGTTCTCTTGCTAAATATCCCTCCCACTCTAGAGCCCCACCCTCCCCCGCTACTAGTTCAGTGCTTCTTGCCTCTCCAGACTGCTTTGACTCTTGTATTATTTTTTTATGTACAGCCCCCCTTAATGTTTGCTCAAACCTAATGAAATGTAACGCTGCTCGCTGAAAGGAGTTGTTGCTAATTAGTTCATTAAAAACCCCTCGGCCGAGCACCTAGAGATCATCTCGGAGCAGAAGGTGCTCTTTCTTGAGGCCCTGCTGGAGGTCCTTGCATGTCAATACGCCTAGGGACAAGGGTGCCTTAATAACAATTCAGTACTCTCAGATCCAGGGAACTCCAGAGACGTCCTAAAAACCAGAATGGTCGCTCTTAGCCAGTCTCCTTAGGAAAAATGGGCGAGTGATACTGCTTGCTTTTAAAATTGCATCACTGATTTGCAGCAGTCACACTGAACACTCACTATACTCCAACATGTTAAGAAACTACAAATTACAACAACAAAATATGATTAATCACAAAGGCGAAACCTAATGCATTTACAAATGCTTCTTGTGGATTAAGGCTAATAAGGATCCTACCCAACTATCTACCCACTTGACTGGGTTACATTTAAAGATAGATGGCAGTACTCCATTAGGTCCAGTGGCTCTGTTCCGTTTTATAGCCCGGATTGCTTTTTCCGCTTTCTTTTTGTTCAGCGATGTTTGGCTGGATCAGGACACATAGCTAAGTGTGAGGGCTTAATTACCATTAGAGGAAGTGCTTATGCTCTTGTTAATGTACAGTTTCTCTATATCCAATGACCAGTTCACTATGGAGATGTTACTTAAGGTATGGCTAGACCTGTTGCCTAGTGCCTCATTTATTATGCAGCAGAATCTAATTGGGTCTTTAGATGTAATAGTCATATGAACTTTTATCCACTTTTTAGGTCACTCGTGAAAGCACTCTGAAGTGTTGTACTCTGTCTGTTAGCTTTTAACCATGGCCACCGCGCACCCATCAGTATCACTCGTTCATGGTCTTGCCTTTCAAAATTCCTTTATCATTATTGGTAAATGCTTTACGGTTGTCTCTCCTTGGGGCAGTTTTGTTACCGTCTTGGCCATCGACCCTGTTACATGGATAATTGCACGATTACTGAGACGTTTGACTGTGAGCGAACTTCTTTTTCCTTTTGTGTCTCTACTTCGCGCTCACACTCAAGGCGGCCGTGGCACTTTGAATCGGCTCGCTTATGTCAACTGTTTTACTTTTCATTTTCAAGTTATGTGGCAAGAAAAGTCAAGTTAGGAATTTACAACGCTAACAGCTATACCTCGAGCAAACGCGAGACCCATTGCATTGCAAATGCCTGTTTCATCCTTGTGCTTCTTCTATGTCCTTAATATTTCCCCGTATTTGTGGCCTAGGACTTTGATGGTTTTCTTTTTCTCATCTAGACCTTTGCTGTTTTTGCTCCTGATTTTTAGAATCTTGTTTAAAAGCAATTTCAGCTGTCTAAATTTCTCTTATAACAGCCTGGGCAGTTTATCTGCCTGTGCCAACCGGTGGATTTATGGAAGGTGTCTTGGCAGCCCCACGCAATGTTGCATTGCCTCGGGACATCTGTCAACCGGCTGGGTGTTTGTGTGTTGCCATCTTATAAAGGAATCCAAGCACTGCGACAGGCAATTGTGGGATAGATCAAAGTTTTTAGTCTGCTACTTTATCTTTGAAATTGCTTCGAGGTTATCTTGAGCACCGATCGGGGGGATGGCGAGAGATTGCTTAACTTGTAGCATTCCAACCAACCGTACGTGATCATTTGCTGTCGGACAGCACAGCTTAAATTCTCTGACGTTGTGAAAGTGCATAACGGACAACCACATGTACTCTGGGTATAAGAAGCTTGTTGATCTTAAGGTACTCTTACATTCATAATATGAAACCCCAGATCCCAAAGGACAGACCCCAAGTATCAGCCATGTGCAGCCTTCCTCTGGAGCTAGGTCACTATTTGTGGGATGCTCCACTACACTGAAGATCAGTGGAAAAATGAATAATTATGGATGGATATGCTGTACTGGGCACATAATCTAAAATTTTCTGCATACTTTGCAAAATAAAAATAAAAACTTTGTTTCAGGCTCCATTGGATCACAAATTACTGTAAAAAGCCTGATTGCCAAATAATTATACTTGCCATGGCTATATTTCTCACCCAATCACAAAGATTCCATCAATCATCATTAAATGACGGACCAAACATTAAGCTGTATGTTTCAAAAATAGAAAAACAGTTTGCTAATGTAGGAAGTTGGCTCTGTATGCACTATTTCAAAGTAAGAAATAGCATGCACAGAGTCCAAGGGTTCCCCTTAGAGGTAAGATAGTGGCAAAAAGAGATAATTCTAATGCTCTATTTTGTGGTAGTGTGGTCGAGCAGTAGGCTTATCAGAGGGTAGTGTTAAGCATTTGTTGTACACACACAGGCAATAAATGAAGAACACACACATTCAAAGACAATTCCAGGCCAATAGGTTTTTATATTGAAAAGTATATTTTCTTAGTTTATTTTAAGAACCACAGGTTCAAGATTTACAAACAATACTTTAAATGAAAGGTATTTCACTCAGGAACTTTAGGAACTTAGAATTAGCAAAATAGCATATACAGTTTTCACACAAATGGCAATAAGCTATTTTAAAACTGGACACTGCAATTTTCAACAGTTCCTGGAGGAGGTAAGTGTTTGTTAGTTTTGCAGGTAAGTAAACCACCTGCAGGGTTAAAAGTTGGGTCCAAGGTAGCCCACCGTTGGGGGTTCAGGGCAAACCCAAAGTTACCACACCAGCAGCTCAAGGCCGGTCAGGTGCAGAGGTCAAAGTGGTGCCCAAAACGCATAGGCTTCAAAGGAGAAGGGGGTGCCCCGGTTCCAGTCTGCCAGCAGGTAAGTACCAGCGTCTTCGGAGGGCAGACCAGCGGGGTTTTTTAGGGCACCGGGGGACACACAGGTCAGCACAAAAAGTACACCCTCAGCGGCACGGGGGCGGCCGGGTGCAGTATGCAAACAGGCGTCGGGTTTGCAATGGAGTCCAATGGGAGACCAAATGGGTCTCTTCAGCGATGCAGGCAGGCAAGGGGGGGGGGCTCCTCGGGGTAGCCACCACCTGGGCAAGGGAGAGGGCCACCTGGGGGTCGCTCCTGCACTGGAGGTCCGATTATTCAGGTCCTGGGGGCTGCGGGTGCAGTGTCCTTACCAGGCGTTGGGTCTTTGAAGCAGGCAGTCGCGGTCAGGGGGAGCCTCTGGATTCCCTCTGCAGGCGTCGCTGTGGGGCTCAGGGGGGGTCAACTCTGGCTACTCACGGGCTTGCAGTCGCCGGGGAGTCCTCCCTGTAGTGTTTGTTCTCCACAAGTCGAGCCGGGGGAGTCGGGTGCAGAGTGCAAATTCTCACGCTTCCGGCGGGAAACGTGTGTTCTTTCAGAGTTGCTTCTTTGTTGCAAAGATGCTTCTTTCTTGGAGCAGAGCTGCTGTCCTCGAGAGTTCTTGGTCCTTTTAGATGCAGGGTAGTCCTCTGAGGCTTCAGAGGTCGCTGGACCCTGTGGAAAGCGTCACTGGAGCAGTTCTTTTGAAGTGGGGAGACAGGCCGGTAGAGCTGGGGCCAAAGCAGTTGGTGTCTCCGTGTTCTCTGCAGGTTTTTCAGCTCAGCAGTCCTTCTTCGTCTTAGGTTGCAGGAATCTAGTTTCCTAGGTTCTGGAGAACCCCTAAATACTGAATTTAGGGGTGTGTTTAGGTCTGGGAGGGCAGTAGCCAATGGCTAATGTCCTTGAGGGTGGCTACACCCTCTTTGTGCCTCCTCCCTGAGGGGAGGGGGGTACATCCCTATTCCTATTGGGGGAATCCTCCAAAATCAAGATGGAGGATTTCTAAAGGCAGGGGTCACCTCAGCTCAGGACACCTTAGGGGCTGTCCTGACTGGTGGGCGACTCCTCCTTGTTTTTCTCAATATCTCCCCTGGACTTGCCGCCAAAAGTGGGGGCTGTGTCCAGGGGGCGGGCATCTCCACTAGCTGGAGTGCCCTGGGGCATTGTAACACGAAGCCTGAGCCTTTGAGACTGCTAGGTGTTACAGTTCCTGTAGGGGGGAGGTGTGAAGCACCTCCACCCAGAGCAGGCTTTGTTTCTGACCTCAGAGAGCACAAAGGCTCTCACCACATGGGGTCAGAAACTCATCTCTCAGCAGCAGGCTGGCACAGAGCAGTCAGTCCTGCACTGAACAATTGGGTAAAATACAGGGTGCATCTCTAAGATGCCCTCTGTGTGCATTTTTTTATAAATCCAACCCTGGCATCAGTGTGGGTTTATTATTCTGAGAAGTTTGATACCAAACTTCCCAGTATTCAGTGTAGCCATTATGGAGCTGTGGAGTTCGTTTTTGACAGACTCCCAGACCATATACTCTTATGGCTACCCTGCACTTACAATGTCTAAGGTTTTGCTTAGACACTGTAGGGGCATAGTGCTCATGCACCTATGCCCTCACCTGTGCTATAGTGCACCCTGCCTTAGGGCTGTAAGGCCTGCTAGATGGGTGACTTACCTATGCCACAGGCAGTGTGAGGTTGGCATGGCACCCTGAGGGGAGTGCCATGTGGACTTAGTCATTTTCTCCCCACCAGCACACACAAGCTGGCAAGCAGTGTGTCTGTGCTGAGTGAGGGGTCCCTAGGGTGGCATAAGACATGCTGCAGCCCTTAGAGACCTTCCCTGGCATCAGGGCCCTTGGTACCAGGGGTACCAACCAGTTACAAGGGACTTACGTGGGTGCCAGGGTTGTGCCAATTGTGGAGACAATGGTACATTTTAGGTGAAAGAACACTGGTGCTGGGGCCTGGTTAGCAGGGTCCCAGCACACTTCTCAGTCAAGTCAGCATCAGTATCATGTTGAGACATGGGCAGACAGGGAGGTATGAAGGGTAAAGGAGTCTAAATAGAACTTGACCACTCGTCATTTATACTTTCAGGGAAGACAAAGTGCATCTGTTCTTTATGCTTTTCACCAAGCAGTGTGGTCTGTTTTCGAACAAGAATGGTTATCCATTTCCATCTATGGGTCGATGGGCTGTGTTCTGGTGGTCGAAAGGGATGAGCTAGCTAGGCCCACTCTTATGGGAGCCAAGAGGAGAAGATCATTTATATTCAGTTCTTGCAACTTTTGCTTCCCCTACTCCAGACCCTCTTTCAATTTTTCTCCCAAGGGTGGTAGTGAGCACTACTAGGTGCAGTAATATGTAGATGTTGAGATGACGTGCCATCATAAAAGCTTTCACACTCAGTAGTTTGCTTTGGCAACTTCAACTGAACAATTCCACGCTGTGTATGTATGAACAACAGTTGACTTTGGGGATGCGCTGCCTGGAGTCTTCCTGTACTGTTGCCCATGGGGGCTACACCAACAAGTATCCCCAGCTCCCTGTTGGAGAGGAGAAGGAGGGGAATTAGTGCAATAGAGTGCTTACTTGCTTCCTGCTGCAAGGGGCACACTGCCTTGTACTGTTGTCCCCAGGGGACTATTCCAACCAGAATCCTGTGCTGCCTGTTGGTGAGGCGAAGGCGGGGCCTTGGCACTATAGAGCGTTCACTTGCTTTCCACTGCAAGGGGCGCACCCGGGATGTGCCAGTATGATGACCGGGCCAATACGGGCTCATCTGCGCCCATTCATCCCTAAACAGGATCAGATTGGGCCCCCTATCATACATCTGCTGTGTGACCCTTGGAATAATAAGAAAGGGTAAGCTTACCATATCTAATGCGCCCACAAGAACCACATTTTAAGAACTGATAGAGGGCTGTCGTAGTAAGTTATGTATAGTATCGTTCTTATCATCTGCGTTGGGAGCGTTCAATGCAGAGATTACAAATGTACTGGAGAAGTTGGACCAATATGTTATATCTATCTCTAAGCCTTATAGTATATAGTTCAACCGTGACTACTCCCTTCCCAGAAGATGCACCTGAGTTACCGAGCAAGGAAGGCACCCCAAAAGAAAGCAACCTTAAGCTGACATTCTCTGTGGTAGTGCTGAGCTGGGCCCCCTGAATGAGGAGGTAACCTCTGAATTCCATCCTCCAGCACATAAATGGGAAAAAGAGAGATGTCAAGTCCTAAGGTTAAGATCCAGAGAGTGACCTTCAATTGGGATAAAACCTCTAAGGGGGCAGCTTGTGATCCAGAGAGTAGCCCTTTGGACCTTTCACATTGGGACAGATTTACAAGGCCCTAGCAACTCCTTGCGCCACACTAGCGTCATTTTGTTTTTCGCTACTGTTGCCGTGCCATATTTACAAAGTAGTGTAATGCATACTCTGTGCCACTTTGTGACCCTTATTGCCACATTATGCCTGTGTCAGACATAATGTATGCAAGGGGGAGTTCGGGCTTTAGGAGGCCCTAAAAACTGCTGCAGTGAAATTTACAAGATTTCACTGCGCCATTTTTGGCATCATTTTTAATGCCTGTTCAGAACAGGCATCAAAATGCTGCACCCATATTAACCTATGGGTCTTCTTGCACTTTGCTCCACTAGCGTCAACATTTTTGACTCTAGTGGATCAAAGCGCCACAATACCGTAAAAAATTCTGACGATATTGACCTAACATGCATCATGGTGCGTCGTATTGTAAATACGGTGCACACATGGTGTCATTAGGTGTGGTGACGCAAGAAAACTGGCACATCAATACTGATGCACCAGTGTCTTGTAAATCTGGCCCATTGCTTTTTTAAATTGAAAGGTTAGGTAGAGGGTCACATGAGGACTGTGGCACGATTCTTGGACATATTAAACAAGTACCCTCTAAACTAACCAGCAAAGTCAACTCAACTATTGCAACTTTGAATAGTAATGGTGACCATAGAGCAGTTAGCCCTTTGGACTCAGGGAACAAGAGGGGAGAGTCTTTCAACAAGGAGGTATCTCAGCTACTAGGACCCGAGCCTAGAGATATCTGTGTGTGCAGATGGAGTAGACCCACAACATCAGCAGTGAGATGAGAGGGCACATATTCCAGTCTCCCTCAGGGATTATCCCATCAATATTGACCAACCACGTGAGCTCTAATCTTGAGCACTAGTAGATTCCCATACATTACCTACTGGTGGTCCCGGTGTGGAACAAAAATGCTTTTGTTCCAAAAGGACCTTTGGCCGCTAGACCAAGTATTTCCTTTAATTTACCTCCCGAGGTCACCCCTTATGTTGTTGTCTTAGGAAATGCTCCCCAGCTGAAGGAAGGTGTAAGTGAAAACTTTTTGCAATTGAAAAACACGGTTACCCACTGGGTGGGGAGGCATATTGTTGTGGGGAAAGCCTGACTCAACATATTAACATGATTAGAAGAGTGGGCTGGACTGGAAAATATTAAACAAAAACTACCTGATTGCTTAGTGATAAATTTTAATATAGTTTGGGTGGAAACTCGATTATCGGCTTATGTGGCATTGCATAAGGCTCGTCTACTTTCCTCCATCTTGGTTTTACCTCTAGGTTTTTCCTATAGGTCTGAGATAGTGATTGCTGACAATTCCCGGCTCCATATCTTACCCAGGCGATCAAGCCAGACATGCCTCTGATTTTTCATTAAACTCATTTAATAGATTTGAGCCTTTGTGTCTCCTGGAAAACTGCGATTGACTCAAACCGCGCCAACTGGCCAACATTGTAGAACTGGGACAGACTGCATACAGAACTGCAATGTTAACCACTGCCTGCTCTAATGGTCTAGAACCTATAATTTGAAACATTGCAGGATTCATAAACAAGCGTACTGACAGAAAACGGGTCAATTTTATTAAGCATTTTAGTGTGCTTTGTTTGCTGGAGGCATGGGAAATATCAAATAGTTTTAATTTTGATAGGTAAAAGTTATTTTTTGCCCCTGCAATTGCATCGAGCTCTAGAAGATCCAAAGTAGGACTGACCATTGTGCTCTCTTTGCTTCTGAAGGGTGGCCATATTAGTGGCAAAAAAAAATGACGCTGATGTGCTGTAAGGAGGCGCAAGGGTCTTGTAAATCTGGCCAGAAGTGAGAAGGGTTTAAAACTTAGCATTGGAGCATAGGGGAGAGGATAGGGAAAGAAGGAAAACAATGTATAAAACGTATTAGAGCAAGATGAATGGAACAGAAGGGAGTGAACTATACTTGAGAGAGAAGTTGATAGAGAAGATATAGAAGAATATGATAGGCAAGAGAAAGGAGAAGGAAAATTGGAAATTTGAGGATTAGTAAGGGCAGAAGTAGAGTTAGGGCGAGGGAAAGTAATGGGATTTGTACAAAGGCGAAAAAGTGCAACAGGTGGGTGGAGAAAGTGAAATAGATGACAGGTGAGAGAAGCTAGCATTTTGTTTATAGTGGCCTGCAAAGGAAATCGAGTGAATGGAGCAGAGATGTGGAGGAAAGGAGCAGGGAGGGCTTTTGGATGAAAGAGGGGGTCCTATTGGTGAAGCTAGAGAGGTAAAAATATCTCAGCTCTAGAGTGAATATAATTCTCAAAACACTTCACCCAAAAGCCCTTGAAAATTTTACAACTCATTCTCTGTTGCGAGGTAAAACCGATGAATCCAGATGCTCAAAAATGAAATGAAAGAAATGTTGCATTTTTTGTTCACCTTTCCTCCTAGACTTCTATTTCTTATGAAGCTTTTTGACAGAACAATAGAACAGCTTTCAACACCTATTTACCTTCTGTGTGTTTAAGTTAAACTGAAATTGGAAAGGAAGGAAGTTAAAAAAAAAAAATAATTTCACTGCTCAAATATTGTGAAGAGTGACATGATTTACAACAGTCTGTAAAGTAAATAGACGGGTAATCTTTCTGATCAGTGATCGCCCTACGGCCCGTAATAAGTAAACAAAGGGCTGCCTCCCTTTCAGCCAACACACACAAGCAGAAAGCCAGGGATCAGCTTCGGCGCAAGTGCCTCACTCTTCGCGTTTTGTAAATGAACAAACAGCCAGAGCGACTGACGTGCACTGGGAGATGCCTATTCTAGGCGTTTTGAATACAAAGGGAAACTATTAAGGAAACTCCATTCCTCCATTATATTTGAGAAATAAGGGCCCATATTTATACTTATTGACGCAAAACTGCGCCGGTGCAGTTTTGCATCAAAAATATTACCGCCGGCTAACGCCATTTTGGTGCGCCATGCGGGCGACATATTTATACTTTGACGCACGGCGGCGCAAACAACAGGTGGGAGTCATTATTTTTGACGCACACCGCAGCGTCAAGTCGTAAAGGAAAACGACGTTAATGCGGCGGAAATGACTGTGGGTCGATTTACGACACCGCAAACCGGATATGCGCCGTTTTTTTTTACGCAATAGCGTAAAAAAACACAGCGAACACAGCCATTTCACCAGAGGAGAGCCAAAATGGATCTCAGATGCCACTACAGACCCCAGGAAGATGACAGCAGACCAGGAACCAGCCAGGAGGACCCACACAAGAACCAGGACACTTTTAAGAAGAAAAGAAAGTGTCGCTTTAGTGCAGAGGAACAGGAAATCCTGGTTAAAGAGGTGATGGAACACCAGCACCAACTGTTTGTCACATCAAAATTGCCAATCAGTAGGAGAGAGGCTATATGGCAACAAATTGTCGACAAGATTAACAGTGTGGCTGAAGTACGCAGAACAGTCATCGAGTGCAAGAAACGCTGGCATGACTGCAAACGCAGGACCAAGGAAAAGATGGCCAAGAACAGGAAGGCAGCACTGCAGACTGGAGGTGGGAGTCCAGCACACCAGGAGGCCCTGGACCACATGGAGGAGATGGTCGCAGCCGTCATCCCTGAGGAGATCGTCACAGGGATTCAAGGACAGGACAGCGCAGACTACCAGGAGACAACGCACATGCAGGGTAAGTCGCATGGGGAATCGAAATGCACTAATGTTAACCGTAAGCAGGGGGGGGATACCGACCACAAAATGCATGGAAGTCATCATATACATGGAGTGGCATGGGTAAAGGGCCATGGCATTGGGGCATGGCCTGTACAGACAGAAGCTGGGGCACACCATTACACTACACCAACAACAGTCCCATGGGGGGCATGCTGTCATGCCAACGATGGAGCAAAGGGAAAGGCACGACAGGAGGGAAGGCCACTACGTCAAACTTACATCCTGGCACTCTTCAGCCAACATACCTCCTACATTAACTAGGGCCCTATTAGCAATCCTCTAGCCAAACCGACAACTGCAATGTAACTGTGACAACAGTTGCCACTACCACCTCTGATCTGTGTGCAGCTCAAGTAGCCAATGGCAGTAACCTCCCCATGGATCATACACACCTAAATTAGGGGGTGAGGATGACATCTGCAACAATCCCCAGAAACAAGACAAAGGCCCCAGTACACTCAAATGTCAATGCCCATAGTTGTCACAAACATCAGCCAAAGTCAACAACAATAGGAGCGACACAGCACTAAGGACACACCCATGCTACATATGTCAGGGTCCATCCTGTGCCTGGGTAACAAGGCAACATCCCAAATGTCATACTGCTCAGACAACAGCAAAGAGGAGGGGACACATGTAACTGGTCACTGAAATACACCTGCACAGTCAGATGAGGAAAAAGGACACCGATACGACTATCAGGGCAATCCAATGTAACACACATTACCCAACATCAGCAGGACACATTAACAATGTCAACATCCATATGGGATCATAACATTGCCATGCATAGGATATGCCGCATGTCAATTACATTTAAGTCGATGTGAACGATTAGGGAATGGGGCAGGTCCAGATTGTTAAGTGTGCTGCCAGGGCCATCAGAACACCCACAGTCAGTGAAAGGTCTCACTATGAGAATGGATGTACACGGAGGGTCGAGTAGGAAAAGAAGGTGGCAATTCTCTATTTGGCATAAATCAACACCTAGAGGATGTGATGCTGACAAGTCTAATAACTCAATAACATACATGTGACACACAGGTGGGCCATAGGCCTGAAACAATGCCCATCTGAAGGACTGCAGATATTAACACAAAACAAGATCACAAAGTGAATTCATCAAAAGGCAGGCACGTCACATCAAAATTGCCACAACACAGACACACTAATTGTACCCTGTTTCATTGCAGAGGAAGATGGATCTCCTGCTGATATGCCTGTCCCAGATTTCCCTGATGACATGGATGATGAGCCGATAAACATTCTCCAGGAGACTATCCAAAAGGTCCTTGAAACCCTCCAGACCCCACCTTCAGTCACAAGGAGGAGCACAGAACAAGCAGCCATCGCAGAGGAACCACCCACCACCCCAATTGTAAGACCTGCCAGCTCCAATACAGCTGAGGACTCTGACGACACTGGCACCAGCTTCGAGAGAACTGTAGTTGGAGTACAGCGGGAGCTGGCCAAGGAGGTGCGGGTGGGGATGCAAAATATGGCAGCCAGCCTTGAGGGGGTGCGTTTGTGCATGATGACATTTGCAGATCAGGCAGCAGCTATGCAAGCCCTAACATCTATCTTGCAGGAACTGCAGAAAACCCAGAAGGAAATCAACACAGCTGTAATACAGTTGACCCAACACCTACAACAGCAATCCTGTCAACGCGTGCACGAATGCAACATTGAACCCCTCAGGGCCGACCTGGCTGCCTACCATCGTGATGTGGCTGCTATTCTCAAGAACCAGCAGGCCCTCCTTGCAGCAGTACTGCCCTTAAGACCTTCACAGCGACCGGGATGTCTGACTCCACGTCTTCTAACACTGAGGTGTGTGTTGCCCCTTCAAAACCACCACCACAAAGAACAGAGGAGGCAACACACACATCAGAAGAAGAAGAAATAGAACAGATCACTTTCACACGGAAAAGTACCCGGAAGCACTAGTCCCTGCCACATGGCCAACTATTACCAAGGTCCTGCGCTTTGTAACATGCCAGTCTTGCAACAACTCTACTTAATGACTGTTCTGCTTACCACTGTATATCTTGTCAGCCTGCCCACTGATTGTCTCTCTCCTACTCATTGGCAAATCCTGTCCCTCTGCACTGTCTGAAACATCACCCCAGCATTTCAAAAGCATTTCCGTAACCCCTTGTGTCGGATCACAATGTAAGATATCACTATAATGGACTCACAATCATGGACAATGTACATATAGCACTACAGCACTTTTCAATAAATAGCACTTACACAACAAATCTGTCTCTGGGTAATGTGACATATCAACTGTGCAGTAGATAACTGAAATGTGCCTACTGTCAAATTACGTAGCTTGTCAACACAACTGTCCAGATATTATGTAGTTAGAGAAATCTGCACAGTGACCATGATTGCATCATACTCTGCCCATCCTGAGGGAATAATCTGATGAAGTGAGAAACCATACACCACCATGCTGTGTAGGACAGAAGAATGCTTCCTCAGGGGATAAGTAAGTCATCAAATAGTGCCCGCTAAATGTTGTCAACATGCAAAAATAACACAATAAACATGCCACACTAATCTAAGTAAATGCAAAAAAAAAACTGCACAAATGAAGGTGTCTGAGTTAACATACAAATAGGTAATCATGCCGAACTGTGTCACAAATGATGTATGAGGGTCATGAAGACAAGAATACAAGATTGCCAATGAGAACTCATCTTATAAGGGTGTGCATGATCATCATACTGCAGTCAGACCTAAAACTGTTTCCCCAATATCAAGTCTGGAAGCACTGGTAATGACTTTGAAAACACACTTATCAACAGAAACACATTGGGAACCATATTAACTGTGATTGGTGGTTGCAACAAAGGGTAGACACTTTGCAAGGTAGCTCTGGGCTAGCTGCCATCGTACAGCTCAGTTGGGATTTCTTTGTAGCATAGGACACAGATGTTATAGTACAAAATTGATGTACACTGAATCACATACTATTAAGGGGTAACCAAATATTTATTAAAAGCTAACCATAGATGAGGAAACTGAAGGAAAAATCTTACCTACCCTAATCTACCCTGACTACTCATTACCCACAACTGTCCCTAACTAACCTAAGCTACACTTACTAATCACATGTAACGAAACGTTCTAAACATCTGCCCCCCACTCCCATTATGAGACGGGACACATGGAGGACAACACATACTAACCTAAACATATACTATACTATCCTAAACAAATATATATTTTTTGGGTATTTTTTTTTTTGTAAGTTTTTTTTCTTTTTTTTTTTTACACACAAGAACCCCAACATAGCCCCCCACCCACCCACCCACCCACACATGTAATAAGTAAAAAAAGAAACAAGCAGGACCCCCCACCCACTAACACTAACTAAACTAACAGCCTATACTAAACTAACACTAAGCCCCCTAAGCCCTCTAACTATAAGAACAAGGAAAGAGGAGGGAGGGGAGGGTATCATGTCCATCAAATCAACTGTCTAGAGGTTGGCCCGCCGGAGGGTCATCTTTATATCCTTGACCCGCCGTTTAATGTGCCGCACGTCCCAGCTCAGGTGGCTCACCTTGCGCAGCACTTTGTCCATCTTATGTTCGTCTATTGAAGGCTGCAGGGTCAACAGGTGGAGCAGTGGCAGTCTGGGTACCGGTGGAGGAGGTCTGTGTGGGCTGTCCTGCACCGGTGGCAATGCTGGGGCCAGGAAGTCCAGCAGATGTTGGATCAACAGTGGTAGCTGTGGGTGGGGCCACCTGGCTCTGATTGGTGGTTGTTTCTGTGGTGGCTGTGGTGGGCAAAGTAGGCCCACCCTGCGGGAAGGCTCGCCATGCCCCGGAGGCACGTTCATGGCGATATCGCCGGGCCATCCTCCGGAATCCCGACTCCACCAGCAGGATGTGCTGGTATCGCATGTCCCGACGCTGAAATTCACAGACATGGTCTGGAGTCATGTTAGCTGCTGGAAGACAAATGCAGATATGCTACATTAGTAACTGCATTGTGTCAAACGGCACAGCAAGTTAATCAGACATTACATCTACTGTACTTGTAACAGCTCATATCATGATACAGAGCATTGAATGTCCCTGAGGAAGTATATGGCAGGCCAGACAACAAAGGTGACATCACACAAAGCACATCCATAACCCACAAGATGAGTAACAACTGGCTTCAACTTGCAATCTGAGTTCTGACAGTTAACATCTAAGAATCATGCTGCATATCCTCCACCAAGAGCTGGGCTACAAATGTCAGTGTACGGAAAGCAAAACTAAAGCCACATGGTCTGCAAGTTGTAACTGGACTTTCCAGTATGGTACCAAGTGCCAAACCTGAGTGTGTATACTAGTATGCAACCAAACCGTCACTTATTCACAGGTAAGTGTAACATACTGGTAGCATCAATACTAGGTACCCCATTGACAAACCCATGGCCGTGTTTGAGGGGGGGCGGTGGATACACAACTATAATTTGCCTACAACATGTACACCGAGGAGTGTATAGGCAACTCCACACATGTTTGTCTCTACAGACACACCACAGGTAAGGTCTAGCTGCAATTTGGAGTCAGCAAACCCTAGAGCACTCATAGGGTCAGACATGTCAGGAAATTCAGAACTTAGTACACAACATATACTTCCAGTGAGGCCTGACTTACATCAGACACAGAGTTGCTAGAACACCCATGATCATGAATTGCATGCACACCTAGGCCATTACACTCAGGTTCCACAGACTTGATGCACTACATGTGGAAGTACATGCTGCTAGGAGGTTCTACCTACTGTTTCAAAATTACGTAGGTAAATAGTGAAGCAGATGTCTATTATAAAGCTATTAGCTCTACCAATCTTAGAGAATGTGGGTCTGACAGGCTGACTAAATTGGGGCTGACTTCCATTGCGACTCTTGGTGATACAAGTGTCATATACATTACTATCCCCTGTACTCACAGTGGGGCCTACAGGGATGTCCTACAATCCCTACATGATACCATTGGATACGCATTGGCTAACTCAAAACATGTGAGTACTGCATTCCCACTCATGGAACAAGTGAAAAACGTTCCCAACGCATCACACCTTGCTATGAGTCCAACTCACACGAGTCCATAACCAGCAAACACAACACATAACAGACATATCAACACTTACTGGAGTGGTCGGGGTCCTCAAATGTCACCACCTCTCCCACAGTGTAGGGTGCCGGTCCACCTGTAAGGTTTGGAAGGAAGAAATGTGCTCAAAATCTGTGCACAGTGCAACAATTTCATAACCATTTACAATGTGTAGGCTGAATAAGGACATGGCAGCCATTCAGACATGATGGTACTGCATCTGATATTTCATGGCCAACTTGTACATAGCATGGGTCTCCTGTGACAGTTACACAGATATCTGCACACATACATTGGCCCTAACTATCATGTGGTTGCAAACTTGCCCCATAATTGGTGAGTACTAAAAAATATGGAGTGCAATCGTCTCATCATCTGCATCCAAGAGAAACATCCAATGCCTGGTTACTTGAGGACTGCATTACCAGTCAAACATGCCTTGTGGCCATGACACATTTATTGCACATAGGCCCAATGTACAGAGGGAGGGGCAGGGACTCCTGTAAGCCATCCTGTTGTTACAGTATGATCAATTGATGTGGCCCAGCTAGGGTGATTTGCACCAACCATGGAGATGTGAAGCCATGTGCATACACTTGGACTGCCATCCATATTTGGATTGTGGCTCAACTAATTCCAACAAACATCTTAAGATGTTAGCTGAGGGCACCTTACACCTTTTCACAATGTTTTCAAATCATGAACTGACATGTATCCAAAAAGATCAATAAACCAAATAATCCCACACATTCATATTACTTCTGTGAACGCTTTCCTTCCACACTCACCAGACTAACATGAGACCAATGTTTGAGCCACTTTGCTATTATCAATTGACGTGAAGGCAGCACTCATTTTCAGCATCATGTAGTGATTCTAAAGTCAGTCTAGCAATTGCGTCAACATAGTTGGCCTAAATGTTGGTACATCTGTACTTCTCTGTCAATAATACCCTATATAGACATGATTGGCTCCTATTTTGTTAGCTTTGCTGACAAAAAGGCCGGACCAATTTCCTTCATGGTAAAGTAACCTGTAAGTTTGCTGAGCACGTGCTACCTGACAGCTAGCAATTGTGATCCTTGCCACAGTGCATCAATGATCCCCTTATATTTCCCTAGCATTATACACAGTCAGCAAGTTAGCTGGCAGACATTGCGCTAATCCCCTGATGTCACTACAGAGCATTTAATCGTGCACATTAACTATAGTCGTACTCACCAACAGTGCCACCAATCATGATTCCCAGGTGGTTCAAGAGATCCTGCTCCCTGGTGATGAGGTCAGCCCACCGGTGCTTCAGCTGGTGGTCACTCCTCTGGCTGGCATACACATGCTGCAGGTGATGCAGCACCTTTCCCCACCGGATTCTGCGCGCCTCTGTCGGGTACCCCTGTATGACCCTGCCCCCTGCCTGGATCATGAGCGGCAAGAAATGTGTCACCAGCCAGATGAAGCCCCCCAACTCCTCTTCCCCCATCCTGCCAAGACGTGGCCTACCAGACATACTTATAGTTGAAGATAAGGAATAGGGGTAAAAGAAATAGAAAGGGGAAAAGGGTGAAAGTAGGGGTAAAAAGACAGAAAAAAAGTAAACCTAAACCCTAAAAGAGCCCAACTATCCCCAAACTAACACTACCCACAACAGACTCTCACAAACAAGAAATACACAAGATAAATGGCCAAATGTAGACAAAACACAGTACTACAGTATACACAAACAATATTTATTTCACAAAAGGACTTTACGGATAGCACACAGGACAAAAAAGCACAAAATCTCAGGACAACACTCTCTACACAGCCACACAGTCTAGAAGGATCATAGACTGCAAAGTGAAAGTGAAAGTACACCCACTGTACATGATCTGTAAACAGGATATCCTATTACATCACTTCCTGTATGAAAAGTCCCACCTTTTTCACGTTATGCGTCATTTTCTGTTGCACAACACTGTATTTGCATCATTTTTTTTGACGCACAGACGTGAATATTAACCCTCATCCACATAATGATACATGGGCTGTACAAATATCTGGATGCGGGCTAAATTTCACTCCTGTGCGTCAAAAAAAATGACGCAAATACAGTTTTGGTAAACAAAAAATTACGCACACCGCTAGGGACGTCAAAATTACAGTGCATTAACTGGTTTGGGGCATTTTTGCTTGTTTTTTGGTTATGTTACATTTGGAACACATCAGAGATTGGCTAATTGAAGACAGTATGGTGTTGATGGTGTATGTTCACATGTGTGACATCATACTGCAGCGGAACATCATCCACTACACCCTTCACAGTATGTTTACAGTTGGCTGACGTCATAGATGGTCATAAGTGTGGCCTACATATATGTGTGGCACAAATTGTGCATGTTTGTCATAAGGAGAGGATAGCAATGTGACACACATATGTACAATACCTAAATGCCTTTGGCTCAAAGTGTGTGCTTTGACAACTAATGTGTTGGTTGACCAAGTGTGTGTGTATATCACATGATGCATTATTGTACATATGGTTGTATGAATGTGACGTCCATGTGTCCAATCCTAAGATGCAAGTCAAATTTGGAATGAGCAAGGGCATGTGTTAGTCATACATGTAACAACAGCCGTAAAGTTTACTTCCATATTTTAGGGTCACGTAGACACCACATGTGACATAGCATGCACCAGATGGATGGCTGATGCATGTTCATGTCAATGGTCCACATTTTCTACATCCTATGTCCTAGAGTATTGGTAAGAGCTTCCTAGGCACTAGTTGATGAATCCCAGAGTGAGTCATACACATGCATTGAGGAAGTGGGTACCATGTTGTTTGCACAGACAGACAAGGGTCAATCTCATTTGTATGATGACACCACAGTTGAGGCCATAGAAGTAAGCCCCATCTATCAAGTGGCTGTGGTGGACCAGCATACAAGACAGCACGTGTCCACATATTTCCAGTGATCAATTGCACACAGGTGTCTTGTTCATGTGTGTGGTCCAATGATAATCCTGTAGATTGTTTGGGGTGTAATTTGTCACAGTTCGGACCAGGACTCATCATGAGTCAGTGGCAGCTATTCCTTTAACTACTGAGTATCTTTTGTTGATCAATGTGAGTAAAGTAGATGTGGACATGTGAACCAACATGTGGATGGTCCCACCCTGTCACTAAAGACGTGTAATGAGACAGTCGACAGGGCAACCTTGGTGTGCTGAGTGAGATAATGTCTCAATTGTCATGTTCCGGCAGGTGTCATTACAACATTTGTACACAGGTTGGCCTCTGCACTTCCCACTGCATCTGGGAACATCATAGCCTCTGTGCTGTTTATTCTCGCAGCTATTCACCACACACGGCCCATCACTATGTTGTGTGCACTGTGATGCTGTGTGTGAACTGTCATGGTTCTGACATTTGTGTATTATTCATGTACATTGTCAGAGGTTGCTGGTTGTGCTGAAAGCCCCGTACCCAATCCCTGCCTATGACCCTGGGACACTGTCACACTTTGTCATTCATGCATATATGCAACCCAGACAAGGGATGGGCCATGAATTTTGCATTTCCAAGAGGATGTAACTCAAAGGGTACAGTTAAAAGGCAGATGATGCTATACAATGTATTTGGGTATGCATGGAAGAAGCCCATGCCCAAGGCCCCCTGGTGAATGGGAGGTTTTCTTACGCACGTGTGGTACATATGTAGACACAGGGATACTTTAGTGTGATGCACAGACAGTTGCCAGTCAGGCTGACAGAATGCAAGGTGATTCAGGAGCCAGCTACTGGACAAGTTACATAATCAGTGGTCTGACTGAGACTGTTTGGAGGACAAACTAGACAGTTGACATGTCAAACTGTGTACGTCCTGTGTTTTTGAAGGTGACAAATGAACCCAAGGGCTGTGTTACACGGCTTAATTAGTATCAATGGTTGATGGTGTATTTGACATAATGGCAACTCCTATGCTGTTCCAGGCATCATCAGGGGCAGTGCTTTTTGAAATGGGTGGTGTGCATGGAGGTGATCACAGGTGTGGGCTGCATCTGTTTCTCACCAGTCCTGTAGGTGAGACTTGCATTCTAAGGGCCAACAGACATTTTCATAAGGGGAAGCAATCTACATGTGCTAACAGGGCTTCGAAACTAGAAGACAGTGTATAAATTGACCTGACGTCCATGCAGTCGGATGTTATAAGACAATGGCATACCTTAGGAAAGGGTGTAGCACACTGGTTTGCTAATGTTGGTCTGTGTGTGTAGAGGAGGTATTATCAGGGTACACATCTAAGTATTCCAGGGACCTCTTCCAACAGGTGGGTTGTGACCAGGTGCATGGGTATGTCAGGAGTTAGGAAATGGCCTGACATGTGCATGGAATGTCATGTGCGCAATGCATGTCATATGTGTGGTACTTGTGCTGTCTATGTTCTGCTTCTATGGAACTCTAGTCACAGATATTCCTTGCAAATATTGGATGCAGTTGGACTAACATTGACTGTCTCATGTATGAGGCTTGTTTTCCCCTTATTGAGTGATGGTGTCATAGTTGTGTGCCATATGCTGCGTTGGACCTTGCTTTCAACATGTATATGTGAAATAGTTGTGGTCCTCTACTATTGGCCTTCAAAGGAGATATGTACATGATATATGTCATTAAGAGTGCGTGTGTCTGTGACCATTGTATGTTATGCATCACATTAGCTCTGGGATGTTCCGTGTCCTACTCAGTATCTCAGCAATGCTCCATGAGGCAACACTCTTATTCTGATAAGTAGAGATGAAGGTGTGCAAAAATGAATAGCCAGACCATGATATGGTGATTATAATAGGTGTTTATTTAAATTTGTTAACTAAAGTGGTGAAGGTGATCATATTCGGAAGAAATTATTTACAATCTGTTGCCGCCTGCGTATACCAGCAGCTGTGTTCTGTAGTTCCCCCTCCTGTTGCGGGCCAGCATCCTCCTCTTCCTCCTCTTCAGGCATGTGTGGCTCTGGTTCCAGGAGAGGATGTTTCTTCTGATACAAATGTTGTGCAATATTGCACATGTGAGGATGATCCTACAGACCATCTCGGGGGAATATAGGAGGCTACCACCAGTGATGTCGAGGCAGCGGAACCTTGACTTGAGGATGCCGAAGGTCCGCTCGACAATGCCGCGTGTCCTCATATGGGCCTCGTTGTATGCACGCTCTGCAGCTGTACTCGGGTTGCCAAATGGTGTCATAATCCATGGCTGGATGCCATACCCCTGATCAGCTGCAAGAGAAAATGAATGGGATCATGTTGATGTAGCTGGCACTATTGAAATTACCTTTCATGGCAGTAGTTGTCTTGTGTTGTCTGTGACTCTTTTGTGTACTAATGTGACATCCTATGCTTGTAGGCTGTACCATCTGCATTGTGTTGTTTCCTTGTCTGAACGAGTGTTTGTCTGCTAACCGTTTGTCAGCAGTATGTTTTGGGATTTGCAGTACAGTGTGCCCTCCCTAGCATTGTGACTTGTGATACAGGTGTCCGTGTGTCTTCACTGGGGGTGAGATGATAGTTCCATGCACAGTTAAAATTGAAAGTGTTGTTAACACGTTCATATCAAAGTACCCTGGACATCCCATACCTTGACACTTATGCAATGTATTAATGTAAAGGTCATTGGGACACTTACAATTTGCAAGGTGACATTTAGGCAACCACACTCATTGGCGTCTTCACATTAGGCTGTACAGTAATTTCCAATGTGTGACAGGTTCAATGGTGACTTAAGAAACATGGTTAGTGATGTCACGACCTCAGTGTGTTCCTGTTCACATGTTGCTGTTGTGGTGTAAGTGTTGTGTGTCCTAGAGGGTTGCTGTGGAGTGTGTATATAAGTATGTTTTTGTACTTACCAACAAGTAGTCCATTGCCATACCGTCCATCCTGGAAGTGTTCATTGATGGTGCAGTGACGGAAGATGTATGAGTCATGTACACTCCCAGGATATTGAGCCACGATGTTGGTGTTCAATCCCTGGTGATCGACAATGGCCTGCACATTGATGGAATGTGTGTGCTTCCTGTTGCAGTAGAGGTGTTCAGTTGCAGCAGGTGGCACAAGGCATACATGTGTGCAGTTGATTGCACCAAGGACGTGTGGGAAGCCACTGATTGCGTAGGACCCCTGTTTTGTTTCCTGCTGCTTCTGCAGTGTGTTAGGGAAGCAGATGGGGCGGGGTGTCAGTCGAATGATGGCGTCCAGTACTTTGGGCAAAAAGGCGGAGAATGATGGTTGTGATATTCCGCCAACCAGGGCACCAGTTGTTTGGAAAGAGCCACTTGCCAGCATGTGAAGTACGGCAAGCAGCTTTGTTTCTGTTGGGATGGTGTGGGGTGTCACCAAAGTGGGGGCCAACTGCTGTTCAATGTTTCGCAGCAGCTGCTGAATGGCCTGCCAAATCAACCGGTACCTCTGTATGATGTCGTGTTCCCTGAGGCCCTGAAGGGGCCTTGGGCGGAATATCCTCTCCTGCCTTCTGCGCTGCCTTTGGGGTCCCTGCTGGTGTTGTTGTAGCTGCTGTTGTTGCTGCTGGGCTCTGCGTCTGCGTGCACGCTGGATTAGAATCACCTCCATGTCTCCCTGTTGCTGCTCTGCTTCTCTGCTGTTTGTTCTGTGTGTTCTGATTAAATACAGGTGTGTTTGCCCCATTTTAACGCCTGCCCTGACCCAGGCGTTATTTTTTTACGCACATCGGGCTGTGCGTCATTTTCTGGCTCCGCCTCCCGGATGTGTGTCATTTTTGCCCGAAAGCATAAATACGACGCACGGCCGTTTGAGCCATTTTTTGGACGGGAACAGCTACCTTGCATATAATTAACGCAAGGCGGGTTGCCGCATCCCAAAAATTACGCACACAGCGGAATTTTGTCATCCGCGGGCTCGGGCGTCAAAGTTTAAATACGGGGCAACGTTTGCGCTGATTGTGCGTCAAAATTTTTGACGCACAATCGGCGCAGACGGAGTATAAATATGCCCCAAGGTGTATTCAGTACCATTTTTCAGTGGGAGACTTGATAATAGTCAAACAAGTGCCTAACCAGGTATCCTATTGCCTGGTGAGCTGCTGAATACTCCTGACATTTAAATAAACTATTGTAAAGGTGGAAACTCTTTCATTTAAACAAGCATTAGCAATGCAATAGGTCTAGCATTTGCTTGAGTTAGAGCTATTGTCATTGTAAATTTATAACAGGACTTTTCTTGCCACATAAATTGGACAACTTTGCTTCATAATTTGGTCTTTTCCTGTCACATAATTTCAGTGGCCCTGCTTATAACTAAAGCACTTCCATTTACCTTCTTCCTCTATCTGCATGAAAAAATGAAAATGTTGCCATTTAGCATCCTAGTTTAAATCTGCCATGCTAATTCCAGTAGATTACCACTTTCACCACGCTTCTATCAGAGTCGCTGGCTGACTAACACAAAACATTATGAGCGCTCCCTGCAACTAGTCATGGTGCTGTTTAATGGAACATTGGGATTTACCTCCTCAAAATTAAGGGCCAGATTTAAGAATAGTGGCGCTGCACCCAGCAGCACCACATTTCTTGTGCCCTTTATCGCCCCCCCTAACGCCACCATGTGTGCGCCATATCTAGGATACAGTGCACCATGGCTGTAGTTAGGGAACTAGCATCAACATTTTTGACGCTAGTTCAGAGCTTTGCAAGATTACCATCAAAAATGTTGACACGAATCCTGCAAAGCCCATTGAGGTCCATTGTAAACAATGGTGTGCCTCCTTTTAAATTAATCTCTTAGATTTCTTTGCACCGTTTTTTTACCCCTCTCCCCTAATGTGGGAATGCCCTCCTTGCATATATTATGCATGCATTGTGCCACTTTGTAAATCTGGCGCTTCAGTTTTGGCCTCGTTGGACCACCTTAGTATAAAAAAATGAGATGCAAGATGATGCTAGGCCCTCTTGAATCTGAACCTAAGAATTTTTTAAGACCTGCCTTCTGGTGGTACACTGTTACATTAGGAATGCGTGCTTCATACACATCAGTATTCAGAGGACTCTTGGCTGTCATGCCTACTCTACAGCTGCAAATAGGGTTGATGGCTAAAATGTTTCAGAAAATATCACTGAAAAGTTAACCATCACTTCTGTATGAATTTCGGTACATTCCTGGAGAATACGGATACCACTGGCGCAGTGTACAGCGATCCCCATGGGCAACATGGATTCCCTTGTTCATGTAGTCAACATGCAAACTGTGGGAGGCATCGTTGCATGGGTTTTCATTGTCAGCAAGGGATCCGTTGCCATTTAGCATTCAACCAGCGCATTGAAACAAAACAACTTGTCACAGGCCTTTTTCTTGAGTATGTGTGCTATGAGACCATACACATAGCAGGAGAGAACTACACAAATTGATCTCATGTTCCAACTTGCTACAATGTAAAATATTTATGTTAGTAAGTTTTCCGATCTCAATTCTTATGAACAAACTGTTACATAGAAACAAAGGTGACCATTAGGGAGGGGAACTGTAGGTAAACATTAAGTCCCAGGTATCTCTATCGAGAGAAATGTATCCTAAGCAACAGCAGCACTGCTAACATCACCAAACAACCTACTCTGCCGCAACTTCAGACCAAAGGTGAGGACATACCTACTATTACAGATATAAATGGCATTGTAAAACTCAGTTGCATTGTGCCAGAGCGGGATTTAACATTTTGAAGAGCTCTTTCAAACTCTCCGCATCCACCAATAGAAGCTGACATCAAACACTGGGCTTTTCATCAATTGAAGGTGCGCATACAAACCTGAAATATGAAACACCTGCATGGTGAGCCCAAGGGTAGAAGAATTTAAATACAGATGCACACATTCTAGAGAAATGATCTGCCAAATTGTGTTTTGCACCATAGCTGTGTTTTTCACGCCTGGGAACTAAGTTACAACTTCCCCAGGAACTAAAATAAGAAGAAATAAGCAATCTGGGCACAGGCAATCTAATTACATTCAAGAGAGGAGCACAAGGGAGAGAGAGACAAACTGAACCAGATCATACGGAAGAGGATTTCAAGATGTGGTGGGGTACTCCACATGACAATGGGACTCACCATGACGATGGCTCGGCAATTTGTGTTATCACTTCTCCTTTGGAACTGTCTGGTCTGAAACATCAACTGATCTTTCAGCTTGGTTTCAATTCATTATTTTTGTGTTTAAGTGATGTAAGCCTTCCATAGTTGTGCCATTTCTTACTTTATCGGGATATAGAAACTACTGTTATGCCTTTATCATGAAAAACATCAAAATTACACAATTGTAACAATCTATACACTTATACTTCCAAGTACAGAATTATGCATACTTCTGTTATTTGAAGAGATGAATGAATGGATGTCATTGAGGGCCATCTAGGATGCAAACCCACAGCAATTCCACTGCTTACAATGCCGGTGGCTGCTCCGCCCTCTGATCTGCCAGTGCAACATTTATGTGGCCAGGGAGTTCTCTCCATGACATACCTAAACAGCTGCTAACTTGCTGTGTCGAAGGACAGACCCTGGGATTGCACTCTCTATTATAGCTCCTACAATAGGTACCCAGCATTCAAAACTTCCCACCCCAAAACTGCCCACTGCACGTGGTATACAGCCGACCTGCCTTTCTCAGTCCTTTGGCAACTGGGGCTACAAGCCTCATTCATTCTTCATTCATGCCAACAGAGTATGCTTTGCTCTGAGACACAAACTTATGCTGTGTAACATAAGTACTGAAATTTAAAAGTTCAGAGACAGAGATTATAGTTCTGTAGGTAATGCGTGCGCTGCATCAAACTTTAAAGCGATATGGCCGCCATGAGCATGAGCGCGAAGGACAGAGATGAAAGAAAAAAGGAGTTTGCTTGCAATAAAGCATATCAGCAATCGTGTAATTATCCATATAACACGGTCGGTCCCCAAAGGTATAACAAAGTAGCTTCAAGGCGGGACGAACATAAAGCATTTACCAATCACATTAAGGGATTTTAGATAGGCAAGCCCACTAACGAGTAAAAGTGATGAGCATGAAGTGGGCATGGGTAAAAGCCCACAATACTAAACAACAGGTCGGGTGCGCTTGCACGCTGACCTAAAAAGGGCACTTTCACCCACCAATGCTTGGCACTGAAGGGGGCTTCTTTCTACGTCCCTACATCAAAGAAACTTGCCATTGTAGATTTGATAATTGTCATGATGAACTGATCAGAGACCAGATCGTTATGCATTGTAGTAACTCTGATATACAAGACAAACTACAGGTCAACAGAGAATCTGAGCAAAAAATGTACTAGCTATAGTTAAAAAAGTAGAACTTACAGGTACATGTGATATGGCTGTTCTAAACTGTAGTGAAGTGTTGGGCTTTTTTGCTTATGCAGGGTCATCCCCAATCTTTTTTGCCTCCTGCCTCCTATTTTTTCTGACCTGTTGCTGTTGGTTTTTGAACTCTGAGCACTTTACCACTGCTAACCAGTGCTAAAGTGCATATGCTCTCTGTGTAAATTGTATGGCTGATTGGTTTATCGTTGATTGGCGTATTTGATTTATTAGTAAGTCCCTAGGAAGGTGCACTAGAGGTGCCAGGGCCTGTAAATCAAATGCTGCTAGTGGGCCTGCAGCACAGGTTGTGCCACCCACATAAGTAGTTCTGTAATCATGTCTCAGACCTGCCACTGCAGTGTCTGTGTGTGCAGTTTTAACTGTAAATTCGACTTGGCAAGTCTACCTTCCCTTTTTGTACATGTCAGACACCCCTAAGGTAGGCCCTAGGTAGCCCCAAAGGGCAGGGTACAATGTATGGTTAAGGTAGGACATATAGTAATGTGTTTTATATGTCCTGACAGTGAAATATTGCTAAATTCGTTTTTCACTGTTGCAAGGCATGTCCCTTTCATAGGTTAACATGGGGGCTACCTTTAAATCTGATTAAAGTGTAGATTCCCTTTGGGAGCGGATGGACATGTGGAGTTTGGGATCTCTGAGCTCACAATTTAAAAATACATCTTTTAGTGAAGTTGATTTTAAGATTGTGTGTTTGAAAATGCAACTTTTCGAAATTGAGCATTTTCTTGCTTATACCATTTCTTTGACTCTGCCTGTTTGTGGATTCCCTGTCTGGTTCAGTGTGACAGTTGGGCTGGTTGCACCTCACACTAGACAGTGACACAAAGGGAGCTGGAGTGTAGTCTGCATTTCCTGTTGAGCCATCTGTGCTAGGAGGGAGGGGAGGAGTGGACACTCACCCTTGAAAGGGCTGTGCCTGCCCTCACACATTGCAGTCTCCAACCCCCTGGTGAGTGTCTGGGGCCTGGCCTGGGCAAAGAAGGATTTCACATTCAAAAGAGACTTTACTTTGAAGTATGCCTACTTCAAAGGAGAAATTGGGTATAAGAAGGGCACCCAAAACCACAGACTTTAGAAACACTTCTGGAAACAAGAGGAACCTCTGCCTGGAGAAGAGCTGAAGAGCTGAGGAAGAAGAGCTGCCCTGCCTGTGACTGTGCTTTGTGGAGCTATCCTGTAGTTGCTGCTTCTGCCAGAGTAAGAGGGCAAAGATTGGACTTTGTATGCCTTCCATCTTGAGAAGAACTCTCCAAAGGCTTGATTCAGAGCTTGCCTCCTGTTGTTTGAAGTCTCAGGGAGAGCAAAGACCTCTCTGTCAGCACCTGGAGTCTCTGGAGAGACTCCTACTCTGCCCTGTGGTGCCCATCCAGTTCCTGGGACCCTGAATGGAGAAGCTGACAGCCTAAAGAAAAGGAAATCCACGCACAGAGCGCTGTGTGGGTTAAAGATCGACACAAATCCGATCTGTGGCTGGAGAAACGACGCGCCGCCGGCTTTGCGGCTGAAAATGGACGCTCGCCAGTAACGCAACCGAAGAATCGACGTACAGAGCAGGAGACACGAGGCGCAGCATCGCTGATGGAGGCTGGGAGATCGCAACCCGCGCTGTGTGGTTTTTGGATCATCGTGCGGCTAGATTTCCGACGCAAGTACTGCTGGGCGTGTAAAAACAACACAAGGCCTACCCGGACCCGAGAGTGGTGACCTGATCGGCGCATCGCTCTCCTGCAGAGAGATGAAACATCCCGCCCCAACGAAAGGAGAAATGACGTAAGGTCCCGCTCATGAGTGGAATCGACGCATCGCAAGCTTTTTTTAACGCACACTCGCCCGTGCGGGGTTATTTTTGACATACCCAGGGTACTTTTGCACGCTAACAGTGTTAGTGTGTGTTTGAAACTACAAGACTCTTTTTGCACTTTTATTGATAACTTGACTTGTGTATTGTGGATTTTTATTGTTTTCGTCTTGTTTTGTTTAGATAAATATTTCTGATTTTTCTAAACCTGTGTTGTGTCATTTTGTAGTGTTTTAATTACGTTACTGTGTGTTTTGGTACAAATACTTTACACCTAGCACTCTGAAGTTAAGCCTACTCCTCTGCCAAGCTATCAAGGTGGCAAGCAGGGGTTAGCTGAGGGTGATTCTCTTTTACCCTGACTAGAGTGTGGGTCCCCATTTCTAACATGGAGGAAATAAGGGCTTTGTGGGGAAGGTAACCAAAAAGTAACATGAAAGTGGTATAAAAGTGCAAAAAAAATCCTGCCCAAGTAGTGGAAGGAATGGGGCAAAGTAAGAGAAAGTAGCAAATTGACAGGCAGATGCTACAGATGTGGTCGCTTTGCGGATATAGCATCTGATAAAGAAAATGTCCTGCATATAAAAAGTGATGTTCTGGGTGGGGTATTAAAGGCCACTCTTTTTTAGAGTGTATTAAGTCAAGAAAGTAATTGAATTTGCTGTGTTCTAGAAGATTCAAGAGATAGAAATGTAGAGGATCTTGAGATGGGCTCAACCATGCTTTGGTTTTAGTGTAACAGATGCTGTGGAGGTGCAGGGAGGTAAGAGCAGATGAAATTGACAAGTTACTATACAGGGGATGAAAATGAAAATTGCAGAGGTTTCAGATTCCTCATTGTTGGACTTTTGCTTATGCAGGGTCATCCCCAGACTTTTTTGCCTCCTGCCTCCTATATTTTTCTGACATGTTGCTGTTGGCTTTTCGACTCTGAGCACTTTACCACTGCTAACCAGTGCTAAAGTGCATATGCTCTCCTGTCTAAATTGTATGTAAGTGGTTCATCCATGATTGGCATATTTGAATTACTAGTAAGTCCCTAGTAATGTGCACTAGAGGTGCCAGGGCCTGTAAATCAAATGCTACTAGTGGGCCTGCAGCACTGGTTGTGCCACCCACATAAGTAGCTCTGTAATCATGTCTCAGACCTGCCCCTGCAGTGTCTGTATGTGTATTTTTACACTGTAAATTCGACTTGGCAAGTGTACCCACTTGCCAGGCCTAAACCTTCCCTTTCCTTACATGTAAGGCACCCCTAAGGTAGGCCCTAGGTAGCCCCAAGGTCAGGGTGCAGTGTATGGATAAGGTAGGACATATAGTAATGTGGTTTATATGTCCTAACAGTGAAATACTACCAATTTCGTTTTCACTGTTGCAAGGTCTGTCTCTCTCATAGGATCGTATGGGGGCTACCTTTAAATATGATTAAAGTGTAGATTCCCCTAGAGAGTAGATGGACATGTGGAGTTTGGGATCCCTGAACTCACAATTTAAAAATACATCTTTTAGTAAAGTTGATTTTAAGATTGTGAGTTTGGAAATGCCACTTTTAGAAAGTGAGCATTTTCTTGCTTAAACCATTCTGTGACTCTGCCTTGTTTGTGGATTCCCTGTCTGGGTCAGTTTGACAGTTGGGTTGTTTTTCACCTCACACCAGACAGTGACACAAAGGGAGCTGGGGTGTGATCTGCATTTCCTGATTAGCTATCTCTGCTAGGAGGGAGGGGTGGAGTGGTCACTCTCATCTGAAAGGACTGTGCCTGCCTCTGACAATGCTGTCTCCAACCCCCTGGTGTGTGTCTGAGGCCTTGCCTGGGCAAGGCAGGATTTCACAAGAAGGTGTGAGTCCCCTTTGAAGGAAGGTGACTTCAAAGACTAAAATGGGTATAAGAAGGGCACCCAAACTTACAAACTTTAGAAACACTTCTGGAATCAAGAGGAACCTCTGCCTGGAGAAGAGCTGATCGCTGAGGAACAAGTGCTGCCCTGCCTGTGACTGTGCTTTGTGGAGCTTTCCTGCAGTGCTGCTTCTGCCAGAGTAAGAGGGCAAAGACTGGACTTTGTGTGCCTTCCATCTTGAAGAAGAAATCTCCAAGGGCTTGATGTAGAGCTTGCCTCCTGTTATTGAAGTCTCAGGGATAGCAAAGACTTCTTCCTGCCAGCACCTGGAGTCTCTGGAGAGACCCCTACTCTGCTCTGTGGTGCCCTTCCAGTTCCTGGGACCCTGAAAGGAGAGGCTGGCAGCCTAAGGACAAAAATACACGCACCGAGCACCGTGCGGAGAAAAGATCGACGCGAATCCGATCGCGGCTGAGAAAACGACGCGACGCCGGCTCCGCAGCTGAGAAACGACGCCGCAGGAAACGCGACCGGAGAATCGACGCCCGGAGCAGGAGAAACGACGCGCAGCATCGCTGACGAAGGCTGAGAGATCGCAACCTGCGCCGCGGGACTTTCGGACCGTCGCGTGGCTGGCTTTTTCGACGCGCATCGCCGTGCCGAGTTGTTTTCGACGCATATAACCGTGCAGGGTTATTTTCGACGCGCACCGCCCGTGCGGGGTTATTTTTGACGCAAACCAGGTACATTTACACGCTAGCAGCGCTAGTGTGTTGTTACAACTACCTAAAGACTCTTTTTATTTTAAACCTTTAAAAAATCATAACTTGACTTGTGTATGTTGGATTTTTGTCGTTTTGGTCTTGTTTTGTCTAGATAAATATTTCCTATTTTTCTAAACTGGTGTTGTGTCATTTTGTAGTGTTTTCATTAAGTTACTGTGTGTGTTGGTACAAATACTTTACGCCCAGCACTCTGAGGTTAAGCCTACTGCTCTGCCAAGCTACCAAGGGGGTAAGCAGGGGTTAGCTGAGGGTGATTCTCTTTTATCCTAACTAGAGTGAGGGTCCTTGCTTGAACAGGGGGTAACCTGACTGTCAACCAAAGACCCCATTTCTAACACTCATATACAATGATCAACAAGACGTTATGGAAAGAAATGTTTGTGAATCAGTTGGGTGAAATGCTAGAAAAAAAGTCTATCAAACCAGGGAAACCACATATATTATTGGATTTGGTTAGAAATGTGATTGCTTGAGTCACTGTGCTGTGAGCCCTGGTCCTAGTCAGGGTAAGGCACAAGCAAACGCCAAATTAACCTGTGTTCAACACCCTGGTAGCTTGTCACAGAGTAGTCAGGCTTAACCTAGAGGCAATGTCTGAAGTATTTGTGCAACACTTCAAAGTGTAAAAGAGTGAAAACACCACACAAAAAGATCTCACAAGAGGTTAGAAATACGGAGCTTAATATAATAAATAAAACAAGACCAAAACAGCAACAATGCGATCAGTAGAACTGGGGATTTCAAAGTTTAAGGTTTTTAGAGAAAATAGCACCAAAAGGTGTGAAGGGCCAACTGTGGATATCTGGTGATGCCGGATGGGACAAAGACACAAGTTCAGGCTGATCAAAATGGAGAACAGGCTGTCTACAGGGACCCAGTTACACCCACTGAACAGAGTACCTTAAATCCTGGGTTGCAGAACATTGCGTGGATCTGTGTCAAAGATGCATCGTGCAGCTGAGGCGATGAGTTGGTTTCTAAATGTGGTGTGGTTGCAGTGCAAGGTTCTGTTGCATCGACGTTGAGGATCCTGCAAACCGGGCTTGCGATGTGAAATCCAGCATTGGGGATGCAGCGTGCAGTCTGGGTGAAGCATTGGTTGAAAGAGTTGCAAAGCTATGACGCAGAGCCAGCCGTCATCGTCGAGGCTGCTGTTGATGAGAGATGTGAGGGTCTGCGCTGAGGATGCATTGTGCTTTGGCAGTTCTGAAAGCGATGTGAGCTACAGAAGCAATGCTGGTCTTTGCAATAGGTTCAATCCACCAGGCAGCGGAGATGTGTTGGGTCTACTCAGAGTAGCGTCACACAGCAGAGGTGATGCGTAAGTTCCACTGTGTCCAGAGATGCTAGCAAAGCACCTTAAACACATTTGCAAGGGTTAAGGACTGAGCTGATACCACTTGGCAGGGTAGACTCACAGATGGCAGATTCTAGGTGCAAATGCAAGACCGTTGGAAGCCTGTTATGTCCCCGAGGCTTCAGATCAGGGGGTTAGCCAACTAGCCCTTGGATTCTGGGTTCAAGTGATGCAGGTCCAGTCTACCTCATCCATTCAAAAATGCAGCAGGCCAGCACAGCAGGACAGCAGTCCCTTAAGAGCAGCAGTACAGCAGAATGGCCACCCTTATAGCAGTACAGCAGTTGTTACTGGCAGAGTATCCACAAGTTCAGAAGTGAACTGAAGCAGTGGTGTTGATGCCCTTCTTTTATACACAGTTGTGCCTTTAAAGAGGGGAGAAGCTTCTAGAGGCATGACGTTGAAGTGTGCAGGTGTCCATCCTTCCCTGGCTCTAGGCTAACTACAGGGGGTATGCAGCCCTTTATGTGGAGAAAGGACACCGCCTATTCAGGTGCAAGTGAGACAGGGACCAGCTCCTTCCTCCCATCCTGCCAGTGATGGCCCATCCAGTCACACCTAACCTCCCATTGTGTGTGGCTGTCTAGGAGGAGTACACAAGGCCTAACTGCCAACTTCTCCCAGTCGTGACCAGAGGCAGGCTGCAAGCACTAAATGGCTAAGGCAAGAATATGGCAACTTTCTAAAAGTGCATTTTTAGACTTGTAATTTGAAATCTGACTGCACCATAAATTAGGATTTTATATTAGCATTCCAGAGACACCAAACATGAACTAAGTATACCTTCCCATTTGGAAATTACACTTATAAAATGCAATAAAGTAACTCCAAGTTTATCCTATGGGAGAGATAGGCATTGCAGTAGTGAAAAAATAATTTAGGAGCTTTTCACTACAGGGCATATAAAGGTACATGTCCATATTTTTAAATACACTGCACCCTGTCCATGGAGCTATCCAGGGGCCTACTTTAGGGGTGACATATATGTATTAAAATAGAGGTTTTGGACCTGCCAAAAGATTAATTTTACCAAGTTGAAATGGCAGGTTAAAATACGCACACAGGCTCTGTAATGGCTGGCTTGAGACATGTTTAAAGGGTCACTAAAGTGGATACCATAATCGGTTCTTCAGACTCACCAGTAACATGTAATGTACAGGCCATGGGCACATGTAGTGCACTTTACTAGGGACTTATAAGTAAACTAAATATGGCATTTTGGTACAGGCCAATGTTACCATGCATTAGAAATTATGTTTCTGGTTGGCAGAGGTATGTGCCCTGTCCAAGCAGAAACCACAATCCTAGACAGGGTAAGTCACAAACACACCATAAATGTACCTGTGCTCACACCCTGGCAGCTTGGCACAGAGCAGTCAGACTTAACTTAAGACACAATGGCCCTCATTCTGACCCTGGCGGTCTTTGACCGCCAGGGCGGAGGACCGCGGGAGCACCGCCGACAAGCCGGCGGTGCTTCAATGGGGATTCCGACCGCGGCGGTAAAGCCGCGGTCGGACCGGCACCACTGGCGGGGTCCCGCCAGTGTACCGCGGCCCCATTGAATCCTCCGCGGCGGCGCAGCTTGCTGCACCGCCGCGGGGATTCTGACCCCCCCTACCGCCATCCAGATCCCGGCGGTCGGACCGCCGAGATCCGGATGGCGGTAGGGGGGGTCGCGGGGCCCCTGGGGGCCCCTGCAGTGCCCATGCCACTGGCATGGGCATTGCAGGGGCCCCCGTAAGAGGGCCCCTACATGTATTTCACTGTCTGCTGCGCAGACAGTGAAATACGCGACGGGTGCAACTGCACCCGTCGCACAGCTTCCACTCCGCCGGCTCGATTCCGAGCCGGCTTCATCGTGGAAGCCTCTTTCCCGCTGGGCTGGCTGGCGGTCTGAACGAGACCGCCCGCCAGCCCAGCGGGAAAGTCAGAATTACCGCCGCGGTCTTTCGACCGCGGAACGGTAACCTGACGGCGGGACTTTGGCGGGCGGCCTCCGCCGCCCGCCAAGGTCAGAATGAGGGCCAATGGGCCTGATTCTAACTTTGGAGGACGGTGTTAAACCGTCCCAAAAGTGGCGGATATACCACCTACCGTATTACGAGTCCATTATATCCTATGGAACTCGTAATACGGTAGGTGGTATATCCGCCACTTTTGGGACGGTTTAACACCGCCCTCCAAAGTTAGAATCAGGCCCAATGTGTTAAGTATTTGTGTAACACTTCAAACAGTAAAATAGTGAAAACACCACACAAAAAGATGCCACACTTTTTTTTGGGAAAGTAGATCTTCATTTCATGTACAAAACAATACCAAAACAACAGAAATCCAGTTAGTAGAACTCAAGATGTTACTTAAGGAATAAACTGCAATATAGTGCTTAAAAGCTTAAAGATCTGGTCACGCTAGACCGGGTCAAATCTGAAAAGTCAGGCTGACTGTGAGGGAGTGCAGGTCAGATACAGGGCCCGACCATGGCCTGCTGAAACAGTATCCTGGTTTGCGGTTGCGTCAGCTTTGAGAACAAGATGTGAGGAGCAAAGAAGGTGATTGTTGGGATGCAAGTGATGTGTTGGTTCTGAGCCATGAAAATTCGAGGATGTGTCGGAACTGGAGATGATGCACTGCACCGAAAGTGATGCGATTTTCCCAGTCCCTGCAGCAGTGGTAATGTGCTGATAGAGATGCGCCAATCCAGAGAGGCCCAAAGGCATTGAGTTTGGCAAATTATACCCACTTCTAAGGGCCCACTTGGCTGGGAAAGACTCTCAGATGGCAGGGTCCAGGTGCTGTAGGTGATGAGTTGGAAGTCTTTTGTGTCCCTGAGAGTTCGGAAGAACAGAAGGCAAATCACCAAGCCCTTGGAGTCACTCTTGTTCTGAGTTCAAGTGTTGTGCATCCAGTTCTTCTCATCCAGGCAAGGAGAGCAGCAGGCCAGCACAGCAAGAAAGCAGTTCTTACAGAGCAGCAGTCCAATGTATTAGCAGTCCTTGTAGCAGCACAGCAGCCCTTCTTCCTGGCAGAGCATCCACAGGATGTTCTGTATACTCAGGTGTACTGAGTTGGTAGAGTCAGAAGTCCAATTCTTAAATCCAGTGGTGCCTTTGAAGTGAGGGAGACTTCAAAGAAGGCCTCCGATGTGCACAGAGGTCCTCCACTCCTGCCCTGGCTCCTGTCTCACTACAAGGGATTAAGCAGTTCTTTGTGTGGGGTCAGGACACAACCTATTCAGTTGTAGGCGTGAGGCTGAGGACAGCTTGCCTCCCCATAAAGCCAGTTACTGGCCCATTGAGGACCATCAAGTGACACCTAAGCTCCCTTTTTTCTACCATTGGAAAATTAGCTGCATTGTTGACAACAGGCAGTTGCTATCAAACTGTCTTCAGATGACCTGAAAAAGCAAAACATTTAGGAGTAGTGCTGCTGAAAGTAGTGGGAAATACATCTTACACTTTAAAATATTATTTTATACTCTTCAGTAGCTCACTTTAAATAAATATTCGGGTAACAATCAAAATGTCAATATTACGAATTAAAAAGCATTTCTCCGTTGTCAACAAGTAATTTAAAGAAATTATCTATTTGTAGTTACCTCAAGGCTCAGGAGGCCAGCACCACTGGCTTTCTGTGCACCGAGAGTTTCTTCTCTGAGGACTTTGAAGTCCTTAAAAATGTTGATTACTTTGAAAGAAGTTGTTTTTTAAGTGTCCCTAAAAATCTGTCCATTTCTCTCTTTCCACCTTCCATTAAGTACCCAAATGTGCTGCTTCTCACATAATGAGGGTCATTCTGACCCTGGCGGCCGGTGGCCGCCAGGGCCACCGACCACGGGAGCACCGCCAACAGGCTGGCGGTGCTCCAACGAGCATTCTGACCGCGGCGGTTCAGCCGCGGTCAGAAGCGGAAAGTCAGCGGTCTCCCGCTGACTTTCCGCTGCTCGTTTGAATCCTCCATGGCTGCGGAGCGCGCTCCGCAGCCATGAGGATTCTGACCCCCCCTACCGCCATCCTGTTCATGGCGGGAAAGCCGCCATGAACAGGATGGCGGTAGGGGGGGTCGCGGGGCCCCTGGGGGCCCCTGCCGTGCCCATGCCAATGGCATGGGCACGGCAGGGGCCCCCGTAAGAGGGCCCCGCAAAGTATTTCAGTGTCTGTCTTGCAGACACTGAAATACGCGACGGGTGCCACTGCACCCGTCGCACCTTCCCACTCCGCCGGCTCGATTACGAGCCGGCATCCTCGTGGGAAGGTCGTTTTCCCCTGGGCTGGCGGGCGGTTTTTCAGCAACCGCCCGCCAGCCCAGGGGAAAACTCGTAATACCCGCCGCGGTCTTTTGACCGCGGCGCGGTATTTTGGAGGGCGGCATCCTGGCGGGCGGCCTCCGCCGCCCGCCAGGGTCATAATGAGGCCCAATGTGTTTTAACAAGGTATATGAGCATGATAGTTGGGAAATCTGAAGCTCACCCCTCTCCAATCTTATTGACCAAGCTACTTGTATGTATACTTGATATCGCACACAACGCATTCCCGAAGGAATATCTCAGCGCTGTGCTGTATTGACAAAGGAAGAAATGACTAGAACAACCAAGTTTCCAACAAATTCTTAAAATTACTAAAATTGAGGCACATGCGAATATGAAGAGGGAGAGCATTCCAATGGAAGAGAGCTAAGTAAGAGAATGCTCTGCTCTCAAATTTAACAGTACAAATATGGGAGATCTGCATCAAAGCTTAGAGGATCTTAGCTGTCTGGTAGGCATATAGGACTTCAGTTTTCGATGCAGAAGCACGGGCCGGACCTGATACAAGGCCTTGGTGGTCAGACAACAAAGTTTGAAAATTGCTCTTTTTTATAGACAACCAGGGCAAAGGTTTGAGAATGAGGGCAGGGGATGGCCGGGCAGGCGTGCTGCAAATTAGTCTGGCAGAGGTATTTTGAACAACCTCTAATTTGGTCAACAAGGTGGCATTGCATGTCACCAGCAATGCATTACCATAATCCAGGCAACTTGTAAACAGCGCCTGGGCTAAAGTTTTCCTGGAAGTGGGAGGTAACCAAGAGAAAACTTTTTTTAACAATTTGTGGCAAAATATGTGCTGCATATATCATTGACTTGGTCTCTCATAAATAACTCCCAATCTACTTTTACTCCTAAATATCCTACCACCTCCTTAGTGAGAGAGGCAGGTCCAAGATTGTAGGGCCACCAGGCTGGTGACTACAGTTCTTGTGCTTTCCCAAACAGTAGGATCTCAGATTTATGGCTGTTCAGGTGGGGACAATTTGAAGTAATCCAGCTTGCAATTTCTCTCATGCAGTGATTAAAGTGATGTTGCGCCTGGTCTGGATGCGGTCCGGAGGTGATAAGCCTCTAAGTGTCATCTGCCTATGACACAATCTACACACCTCAGGATCTCACAACATGAGCCAAGGTGGCCACATAGATGTTGAATAGTGTTGGCTTCAAACAGGAATCCTGAGGGACTCCTTTGTTGACTGATATCTTTCTAGATTTGAAAGGTCTCAGACATACTTGATGGGAGCAATTGTCAAGGAGAACCCTTAGCCACAATAGTATATATATTTATATAGATACCTTATTCATGTAATTGGCAGATTAGAATGGAATGGGAGACTGTGTCTCCGACAGGTCCACTAGGATCAATGTAGCTGTTGTACCTGTGTCGAGCAACATACAGATGCTCTCTGTGACAGTTACCAGTGTCGTCTCCATACTATGTAGTGCTCGAAAGCCTGATTGTGAGGAATCTAAACTAGTTGTTTATTGATTTGACTTTCTAAGATTTTAGTGAGCTGAGGTAGCAACAAGAACTTCTATAGTTTGCAAGTTTCTCCGGGTTGGCAGAGGACTTTATAAATATTTGCCCACCCTTCTAATCCACTGGTAACGTCGCAGAGGTTAGTGATAGATCAAAAAGAGTTTGCAAGGAAGCAGTTAGCTAAGCTTGGTATTATTCTGGGAGGACAGGGGTCTAGCGGGGAACCTGACTTTGCCAACTTTAACAACGTCTCCACCTTCTCCATGGAGCAGAGTTCAAATACTTCCAGAGAAGCTTCGGCAGTCGGGTGTGGTTGACTCAGGTCCATAGTAATTTCTGAACGCATTGGACATACCAGGAAATTCTTATATATCATGGTAATTTTATTTTCAAAAAAGTGAGCAATAGAGTCACAAAGATTCTGAGATTCTGGGATGAGGGTGGTACAAGCACTGGGTTTCATAAAGCTGTCTAATGCTTGCCCACTAGGGTAATTTTAGAAGTCAAATAGATTTTTCTGGCTGTTGTAATCTGTTTATGGTAAGACTAGAGCCTCTCTTGGGATGCTGCTATGCTGCTTTATCAGTAGATGATTTAATGGACCACCAGCGCCGCTCTAGGCATTTACATTTTAGTTTCTCTTGAATACCTATGTGCCTGGTTCCTACAGAATGAAGCAGATACGAATTCCTTAAAGCTACACCCCAACTCTATCCATTATAAAGAAGGAGCTTTTCACTATGGTAAATGTATTGATTGCCAACATAAAGTGGTGGCAGTGTAGCATCCACCCAACGTGTCTTGGTGAAGAGCGCCTTGCTATGGGTATGTTTTACAATAAATCCATGTATAAGTATCAGGCATCCCCTAATAATGATGTTCTACTTAACTGCTGATTATTTATTCCTGAACTGGCAAAAATATTGATTCAGGATACCAGAAATTGAAACCGGCTCTTCAGATTAACAGCTCACCTTGTTTTCAATTCATACTCACTGCTATGAATAGGATTGTTTTCTTACCTATGTCATTTTAACTTGAAAACTTCTTTAAGTCACAATGTTTGTTTGTTTAGCTCGATATAGAAAACTTTTGCTAAACTCTTATCTTCGCAAATTGCATACTTCAAAGCGGAACCATTGTTGCTTATTCCGCTTGCACTATAGTGGGAGAATTTCACGTTTGTAATTGCACCTGCTAAATGTATAATCATATCAGTACTACTTCTGCGTTTCAGGATATGGAACATATCCTGAAAGTACTGTTCCTGTTCAACTAAGTTCACCCGAGATGTACAAAAACTTATGAATATGACCTTAGAGCTGTACTTTCACTTCTGCTAGTCAGCTGCAAGATCTCTTCATAGCAGGAAAGAGGGGATTTCAAGAATAAGTGAATACTTGCTATCTGCACAAGGAAACATAACTGTTGTGTAAACCATGGAATATTAACACATAAAGGTGGTCATTACAACCCTGGTGGCCTGTGTTAAAGCGGCAGTAAAACTACCAACAGGCCGGCGGTAAAAAAAATGGAATTACGACCGTGGCGGAAACCGCCAACATAGACAGCCACTTTAACAATCCGACCGCCACAGTGGTACAAACAAACACCGCGGCGGTAACCGACAACAAACAGACAGAGGACAATGTACCGCCCACAGAATTACAACAGTCCAATCCGCCACCTTTTCCGGGGCGGATTCCCCGCGAACAAAAACACGGCGGAAACAGGACTTGGAAGGGAAAATGCTCACCTCTACACAACCCACGAGGAACCAGGACGCCATGGAACCGGAACTTCAGATACTCCCAGCCTTTATCTTCCTGCTCCTCTACCAGGAGCACGAACGCCGGCGGCGAAGACCACGGTGAGTACTGCACCTACGACACAGGGGAGGGGGGAGGGAAAAACAGTGACACACACACGCAACTCGCAAAACCCCAACCCCCACACTCACCCACGACAACACACACACTAATACAGCATGATCCATTACAGTTACACCCCCAACTCCCCCCCTGGAAAAATGCAAGGACAAAAGGAAATGAGTCGAATAATTGTTATATAATCAATTACATTAATCAAAAATACTTACACATATATATACATTTACACTATAAACAATTATATACACCAAGAACACAAGGCCAAGGGATTCCACCATCATAGTCTGTGGACCACTGGGCCCAAATGGCATGGGCGAGGCCCACACTCAATACCTGAACAAGACGGAGAGAACACTGCTGGGGCATCAAATCGAAATAAAACAGACACCTCAGGGGGAAGGGAAGGGGGGGCACTTCAGCCGGATGAGTGCACGATGCCAGATCCACAAGGGGGCTTCATGCCCACTGTTCAATCATGGGGAGTGCAAAGCCACAGTGTCTCAAGTCTCTACAGTCGGTGAGTTGCCCACTGTTCAATCGTGGGGAGTGCAAAGCCAAAGTCTCTCAAGTCTCTACAGTGGGTGGGTTGCCCACTGTTCCATCCTGGGGAGTGCAAAGCCACAGTCTCTCAAGTGGATAACAGTGGGTGGGTTGCCCACTGTTCAATCCTGGGGAGTGCAAAGCCACTCTGCTAGCCTGGAAGTGTGGATTCAGCCTGTCTGTATCCAAGGAGATTCTGAATAGAGCAGCAGTTGCCTTTCCCCCTGACCACAGGGACTGGACTTAGCTGATTGGCTCCCTGAGTCCCTGCTGCACCTGAGACCCGCCCCCCTACACCGGCTGTGGCCCCTTAAGTTTGTGGAGGGAAGCCCAAGACAGCCACCTCCATTTTGTGAGCTTCTGTGCATCTCCCCTGTGTCCTGATACAGCCCAGTGTTCAAGGATTGCAAAAAGACCCAGGTAAGGAGCCCTGGATTCTGTATCTAAGGAGATTCTGAATAGAGCAGCAGTTGCCTTTCCCCCTGACCACAGGGGCTTGACTTCAGTTAACTTGCTCCTTATATAAGTTCCTATTGGTTGTTGCATATGTTGTTGAGATAGGTTGTTGGGAGATGGTCTTTCCATTGGTAGTTGGCTCCAGGGCTGGGGTTATGATTGGTGGATAGGGCTGAGAATCCGATTGGCTGTTGGTTTTAGGGCTGTGATTGGTGGATAGGGCTGAGAATCTGATTGGCTGTTGGTTCTAGGGCTGTGATTGGTGGATAGGGCTGGGATTCTGATTGGCTGTTGATTCTAGGGCTGTGATTGGTGTATAGGGCTATGATTCTGATTGGCTGTTGGTTCTAGGGCTGTGATTGGTGGATAGGGCTGTGATTCTGATTGGCTGTTGGTTCTAGGGCTGTGTTTGGTGGATAGGGCTGGGATTCTGATTGGCTGTTGATTCTAGGGCTGTGATTGGTGGATAGGGCTGTGATTCTGATTGGTTGCTGGTTTTAGGGCTGGGGCTGTGATTGGTGGTCAGGAATAGGGCTATGATTGGTGATTAGGGCTGGGTCTCCCATTAGTTGTTTGAATCAGGGCTTGAAATTGGATTGGCTAGGGTTAGGACCAGCTTCTTATTGGCCAGTAGGGCTATTAAAGGCTAGGATTCAGGGCGTCCCAGCCCAGGCGTCGAGGCAAAGGGCGGAGAGGACAAGGGCAGCTGTCTGTTTGGGCCTGTTCGGGACAGGTAGGGACTAGGGCTTAGGGCCAGAAATGCTGCCCAATTCTCAATGGACCAAGAATGGTCCCAGCCCCTACACATCCCTCAACATGCAAACACATATTCTACAAAGGCATCCAACTCATGCATCACAAACTGACCACCGACAGATTGCATTGTCCCATCACCCAACACAATACCCTTTGTACAACACATATACACATATCCCCCACAACTACAACAGTCAAACACCTGCCTTCTCACAGCAAACACTACTCTGTCCACTCCCACTAACACAACCTGCCATCACCCACACAACACAAAACTATATTATACATTTCTCTCAGTCTCAGCCTTCCAGATACACACTCTCTTCTCATACTAACCAACAACACTATCCGCTGTTTGCTCCACACAGACCTGTCATCATAACAATGCCCAAACCCTGCCTTCAAACACACCATCTACAAACACTCTTCCCCTCTCTTCACCAATTACACACAACCATACAATCCCCACATTTCACTCCACCACACATATTACCTCTTCCAGTCATCGCAACTAACACTAACTCCCCCGACACACATCCATCACCTCTTACACACCTCGTACATTTATCTCCAAAACACATCAACACCCCATCTAACACTCAAATTTCACTCACCAGCACTAACTCACATACAAATCCCTCACCAAAAACAACTACAGCAATATCCCCTCTCACTATTTCACAAAAACAATACAGACCACAAACATCAGCACATCAAAGCAACACAAACTTACATTACACTTATCGTCATACCCACTCCCATCCTCAGGAATACACAAATAATACAAATTCTATCCTATCTCCACCCCTACTTTCTCACTCTTCACAAACACCTACCACAAGCACCCCAACCCAGCAACTTTCATTCACTAGCCTCTCCTCCATTGCACAATTTAGAACCTTACATCGTGATCCACATGCTCCTCCACCACCCCTAACCCATACTCCATCCACACTAAACAAACGCAAACAAAATAAAAAACATGCCACTCTTAGCAACTTCGCATCCCCTTGTCTATTACATAATAAAGCTACCCTACAAAAAACAGTACACTCCTCATGGCTCTCTCAGCCACCAAGCCCACCACCCACACACACAGACCCAACAAAATGCCTCCTTAACCTGCTGGAAGAGCAACACTATATTGAAAAGCAAGACTATTGTGAGCCTCAAACAGTTATCACTACTAGTAACAGTCCTGCTTCAAGCTCACATTATACTACTTACCCTTCTCCTAAACAAAACAACACTACCACTAACACACCTTTTCTAAACTGCCAGCCATAAATGCTCGATCACTCTCAAAAAACAAGCACCACATCTACGACCAGCTCACAGACACACAACCTGACTTACTATTCATAACTGAATCCTGGTTGGGAGATGACATGGCCCCAGTGTTGTACGAAGCCGTTCCTCCAGGCTATCAAACCATCACACAAAACTGTATAGGCAAGAGAGGAGGTGGACTAGCTATTATATTCAAACAGGCATTGAACCTCAGTAAAAACAGACAACATCTCCATACAAGGTTGTGAAGCCCTCCTTACCAGATGCCACCCTACTACAACTTCCTCCTGTAACTTTCTCCTCCTTTACAGACCTCCACCTAACAACTCCACATTCCCAGATGCTTTTCTAGACAATGGCAGTCATTACAACATTGGCGGTAAAAGCCGCTTACCGCTGTGCAGAAGACCGCCAACACACCGCTGTGCCCGCGGAAATCCACCACAGCTATTATGACCCACAGCACGGAATCCACCAAAATTCAGACACTCGCACAAGTCCGCCACACCAAAGGTCAGTGATAAACTGGCGAAAACAAAACCTCCACCGTCATGCCAACTGAAATATGCCCACACTATCACGACCCACGAATCCACGCAGCGGTCTTTCAACTGCAGTATTCCATTGGCGGTACACACCGCCGCACTCAAAATACACACACATTTACAAAACACAGCCACATTGGACAAATCGAAATACACATACCTGAGACACAGACACACACCACTCCCACACACCCAATACTATATAAAACACACACCCACAAACCCCTACGACCAGAATCACAGAGAGAAGGCAAGAGAGACACCACCATCAACAAACGAGCATCCACAGGCACACAACACCATCACCCACATAACTTCCACACACCTCACACTACACACCACTACATATCAGCACACTTATCACCACACACACCACCCCACACATCACCCACACCACCCCATGGCACGGCAAAGACACCCCAGGTTCTCGGAAGACAAGCTCAGGCTCATGGTAGAGGAAATCGTCCGGGTAGAGCAACAGCTATTCGGATCACAGGTGCAGCACACCTCCATTGCTAGGAAGATGGAGCTATGGCGAAGAATAGTGGACAGGGTCAACGCAGTGGGACAGCACCCAAGAAATAGGGATGACATCAGGAAGAGGTGGAACGACCTACGGGGGAAGGTGTGTTCCGTGGTCTCAAGACACCACCTTGCGGTTCAGCGGACTGGCGGCAGACCCCCACCTCCTCCCCCACAACTAACAACATGGGAGGAGCAGGTCTTGCCGATTCTGCATCCTGAGGGCCTCGCAGGAGTAGCAGGAGGAATGGACTCTGGTAAGTCAAATCTCTCACTATTTCATCCCCCACCCAACCTGCATGCCATCACATACCCCCACCCTCACCCCCATCACTCCAACTCCTCACAAATATCCCAATATCACAAACCACACATCCCAACACCAAGCCCTGCATGCAACAACAAAGCATGGACAACCAACACCAAAGCATGCCCACTGCATAAACCCATACTCCCCCTAAACCTTCCTCACACAAGGTCCCACACATGAATACAAGCACTGGGGGACACGGTCAACCACCCATTGCACACCATGGCACACACAGATGCAATAATCATGCTTTTACACCCCTGCAGGACCCCTACCCAACGTCACCGTACAGGAGGGTCCAGACATGTCCACACCACCAACAGAAGAGGCCCACAGTGATGACAGCAGCTCTGTCCAACTGGATCTAGATGACCAGCCCAGCCCGTCGGGGACTTCGGGACAGTCGGTTCCCATCACACAGTCCCAGGCCACTACAGAGCTTCCCCCTCTGGAAACACCAGCACAGCACCCACGCAGTTGGCCCATACCTCTGTCCCCAGGACACGTCAAGCAGCAGTGTGTCCACCACTACAGGGAACCTAGGCTATCCCACCACCCCAACAACAACAGGGCCCTGGGGGCAGTGGCAGTGGGCACACCGTTCAGGGGACAGACGCATAGCAACACAGGGGAACTGGGAGGGCTGCTGTGCGACAGGGGGAGGACAGGCCAAGGGAACCCACTCTCCACGAGGCCCTCTCCAACATCATGGGAGCCTACCACCACTCCCAGGAGACGATGGCAACGGTACTGGCCAACTTTCAGGATACCCAGTGGCTGCAGTACCTGGGCTTCAGGGAGGAACTCAGAGCCATCAATTCCACCCTGGGCACCATCAGAGGGGTGCTGAAGGAAGTATTCAACACCAGGAGGGACACTGTGGAACAACAAGGGGCCCCTGACGCTAGCCTGGACGATGAAATGCCCACCACCTCCGCCGGTGCTAGTGGACAGGAAGCACCGCCACAGGACCACCACACCAGCACTCCACCCCCTGCAGAGGGAGAACCACCCTGCAAACGGTCCCTGAGATCCAGGACAAAGACAGAGAACGATGCCAAGACCCCCGCCAAGAAATGAGACCATCCTGAATGTCATCTTTTTGTCCCACTTTGTCACCCTGTCCATCCTCAAACTGCCCCAGCTCCACTTCCTATGACCATTTGGGCAATGCACCTGTGAGACCAATAGACTGGACTCTGCCATGGACATACCTCCACCATCACCCCTCCCCATTTTGCAACCCCCTCCAATATTGAGCACTGAAATAAACACCCTTGAAGCACAAAACAATCTGGAGTCAGTCTGTGATTTCGAATTAGTGTATTATCAATTACTGTGGCAAAAAGCTCTTACGGTTTTAATGTCTACATACCTATGTCACACAGCTCTAGTCAATGAGGAATCAAAGCAGATGTCACACAGTGGGAGCCACATCTGTGAAATCGTAAGGGAAAGTGACAACTCAGTGACCATACACTGGGTGAAAACGACAGACAGTAGAGAGGTAGTAATGTTAAAGTACATGTAGTAGGCAGCTTTGTATTCTTACCTGTGTCTCACTGGAAATATTGCAGGATCACCGAGTCCCTGTTGTCGATGTCCTCTTCTTCTGCTTCCTCGTCTTCACTGTCCACAGGCTCCACAGCTGCAGCAACACTGCCATCTGGACCATCCTCCTGCAGAAAAGGCATCTGTCGTCGCAAAGCTAAGTTGTGAAGCATACAGCAGGCCACGATGATCTGGCACACCTTCCTTGGTGAGTAGAATAGGGATCCACCTGTCATATGGAGACACCTGAACCTGGCCTTCAGGAGGCCGAAGGTCCGCTCGATTATCTGCCGTGTTTGCCCATGGGCCTCATTGTAGCGTTCCTCTGCCCTTGTCCTGGGATTCCTCACTGGGATCAGTAGCCATGACATGTTGGGGTAATCAGAGTCACCTGCAAATGGCGAGGGACAACTGTTAGACTCACACTAACCTGTAGGGATATCCCCAGACAACCATTCCCACTGAATTGCTTCCAGGTGCTCACCTAATAGCCACACACGGTGCCTCTGGAGTTGACCCATCACATAAGGGATCCTGCTATTCTGCAGGATGTAGGCGTCATGCACTGAGGCAGGGAACTTGGCATCAACATGGGAGATGTACTGGTTGGCCAAACATACCATCTGCACATTCATGGAATGATAACTCTTCCGGTTTCTGTACACCTGTTCACTCCTGCGGGGGGACCAAAGCCGCATGTGTCCCATCAATGGCACCTATGATGCTGGGGATATGTCCCAGGGCATAGAAATCACCTTTCACTGTAGGCAAATCCTCCACCTGAGGGAAAACGATGTAGCTCTGCATGTGTTTCAGCAGGGCAGACAACTCTCTGGACAACACGTTGGAAAACATAGGCTGGGCCATCCCTTATGCTATGGCCACTGTTGTTTGAAATTACCCACTTGCAAGGAAATGAAGCACTGACAGCACCTGCACTTGAGGGGGGATTCCTGTGGGATGGCGGATTAGTGACATCAGGTCTGGCTCCAACTGGGTACACAGTTCATGGATTGTGGCACGGTCAAGCCTGTATGTGAGGTTCACATGTCTATCCTCCATTGTCGATAGGTCCACCAGCGGTCTGTACACCGGAGGATGCCGCCATCTCCTCACATGTCCCAGCGGACGGTGCCTATGAAGGACAACAGCGAGCACAGATTCAACCAACTCAGAGGTACGTACCACAGCTTACACAGAACACGAATCATAATCCAAAAAGTGGCCTGTATGTGTGTTTAGTCTAGGCCTAGGTATGTGTGACGCAGTTATAAATAAAGCCATGTGGGCCCCTAAAATGGCGGCTGCCTGACCTCTAAAGTGGGACAATGGGATGTGAGGTAACTGCGCTGGCGTTGTACACCGTTGCGGTAGGCGGTCGAAGACCGCCGCGCAATACTGCATTGGTTAACATTGGACCCTATGGGTCTCATGAGCCAATGACGATGTACGCCGGCGGTGACAGTACGCACCGCCGCGGACGTGACCGCCATTTTCTATCTGTTCAATCACTCGATACCTGATCTTCGACAGGAGAGGACCTACACTGCAAGTGCTGCTGTGACCTCGGTCTGGAAGAGACAATGGCTCGAGTGTCTGGGGTCTGGGGAAAGGGCCCCTGCCTTCACATCGGAGGAGTTGGAGAAACTCGTGGATGGGGTCCTCCCCCAGTACACGCTACTCTACGGTCCTCCAGACAAACAGGCAAGTACACTGGGAGAATGCTGTATGGGCTATGCCTGTGTGGAGAGGGGTGGATGTGCCACATGCCAAGGGTAGGGATGGGGGCCAATGACTGTGCAGTTGGTAATAACTTTCTCTTCTCATGCAGAATGAGGCGTGCATGAAACGACGGTGAGTGCATGTGCGTCATGGCAAGGGTAGGGATGTGGGCCAATTACTGTGACAGTGCAGATGGTAATTACTTCTCTTTTTCCCCTGTACAAATCATGTAGGTCAGCGCCCACCAGAAAAAAGATATTTGGCGTGCCATCGCCAAGTACGTCCGGACCCTGGGGGTCTACCACAGATGGAGCACCCACTGCTGGAAAAGATGGGAGGACATTCGCCGCTGGAGCAAGAAGACGGCGGAGGCTCAGCTGGGGATGGCCTCCCAACGTGAGAGGGGTGCCCGTCGCACCATGACCCCCCTGATGTTCAGGATCCTGGCGGTGGCATACCTGGAGTTGGATGGGCGCTTGAGGGCATCACAGCAGCCACAAGGGGGTGAGTACACTCTCATCCTGCTGATTTAGCGAGCAGTGGAGGTGTCTGGGTGGGGGAGGTGGGCTGTGGGTTTCCTTAGGCGAGGGCGAGTTTAGTAGGCAAGGTCCCTCCGTAAGGCAGGCCATGTGGCACCCCACCCCACCTCTGTAGCATTTCAAGTACACCTAGTCATGCCCCTGTGTCATCCATGTGTGCAGATGTGGTCCATAGCCTAGTAGGCCATTTCCCAGGGATTGAACAGTGGAGCCCAAGAGCACGGCGTAGTGCAGGGGGCTTCTGTGTCTGTCGTGTCTGCCAACGGTAGCGGTAATGCATGCACTCAACATGTCTTTCTTCTGTCCCCCCCCCTTTTTGTGGTCTCCCTGTTCTTGTAGCATCATCAGGCGGAGGAGCAGTGGCACTGGAGCACGAGGGAGCTGCATCCCACATGTCCATGGAAGGCGAAACTACGGACTCGGAGTTCACCAGTGGGACGGAGGGCGAGGGGAGCTCCACGGCAGGGACAGGAGCTGACACCAGTGACACAGACTCGTCCTCTGATGGGATCTCCCTTGTGGTGGCGGCAACATCTGTGCCCCCGGCATCTACAGGTACAGCCGCCACCCCCCCCTTACCAGCACCGCCCTCCCAGCATCCCCTCAGCCTTTGCCCTGTGGCCTGCTCACCCAGGAGGGTGGGCATCACCTTTGCCCCAAGCACCTCAGGCCCTGCCCCAGTCACCCCTGCTACCCTCAGTGAGGAGGCCATTGACCTCCTCAGGTCCCTCACTGTTGGGCAGTCTACCATTTTGAATGCCATCTAGGGTGTAGAAAGGCAGTTGCAACAAACAAATGCATTCCTGGAGGGAATTAATTCTGGTCAGACGGCCCTTCAGCGAGCTTTTCAGACTCTGGCCTCAGCACTGAGGCAGCCATTGTCCCCGTCTCTAGCCTCCCCCCTCCAACTTCCTCCACCCAGACCCAATCCCCTGTACCCCAGCCTATCCCAAGCACACCTTCAGACCAGCATGCACACACGTCAACACAGAAGTGAAGCTCAGGCAAACATAAGCACCACACATCCCACAGGCACTCACACAAGCATCAGACACATGCAGACACACCAACATCCACTGCCTCCACTGTGTCCCCCTCCTCCTCGTCTCCCTCCTCCCTCCCAGTCTCGTCTACACTCACACCAGCATGCACTACAAGCACAGCCACTACTGCCATCACCAGCACACACACCGCCACACCCCGCTCACGTGCAGTCACCACCCCCACTACCATCCACACGTCCCCTGTGTCCTCTCCCAGTGTGTATGTAACGCCACCTCCCAAGATACAGAAACGCAGGCACACACCCACCCAACAGCCATCCACCTCACAACAGCCTCCAGCGCATGCACCTTACACCAAAGTCACCAAACGAACACCTCCTACAATCGCAACCTCTTCCTCCACTCCCAAACCCCCTCCAGCTACCCATCCCAGTGTCTCCCAAAAATTTTTCCTGTCCAACATTGACCTCTTTCCCACACCTCCCCCACCCCGTTCGTCTCCTAGGTCCCGACTCTCCAGGTCCCAACCTAGCACCTCAGCCACAACATCTCCGGGACCAGTGGTGCCTGTGGTCACTGGAATCTGGAGTGCACCGGCCACCAGGGCAGCCAGTGTGGCATGGAGCCACAGCACGAACAGTCCCCCACCTTTCAAGCATCAGAAGTTGGCCAGTGCCCGGCGGGAGAGGGGGAAGACTCCAGCCACCAAAGCCACTCCCAGGGGTCCCGGTGGGAGTGTGGAGTCAGCTGCGACACCTTCAAAGGTGGGGAAGGGCCACAAGAAACCCGGCAAGTCTGGGAAGAGCAGCGCGGCGGAGGAGACCGCCATCATCCCAGCTGCCCAGGAGGTCACCGCCATCATCCCCGCTGCCCAGGAGGCCACCGCTATCATCCCCACTGCCCAGGAGGCCACTGCCATCATCCCCGCTGGGCTAGAGAGGACCGCCATCATCCCTGCTGGGCTAGAGAGGACCGCCAGCACAAGCCCCGCTGGGCTAGAGAGGACCGCCAGCACAAGCCAGAGAGGACCGCCAGCACAAGCCCTGCTGGGCTAGAGAGGACCGCCATCACAAGCCCCGCTGGGCCAGAGAGGACCGCCAGCACAAGCCCTGCTGGGCTAGAGATGACCGCCAGCACAAGCCCCGCTGGGACAGAGAGGACCGCCAGCAGCTGAGTTGCTGCAAAGCCCGCCGCCTCAAGCACTGCTGAACAGGGCACCGCCGCCTCATGCACCGCTGAACAAGGCACCGCCGCTCCAAGCACCTCTGAACAGGGCACCGCCGCTCCAAGCACCGCTGAACAGGGCACCGCCGCCTCATGCACCGCTGAACAGGGCACCGCCGCTCCAAGCACCGCTGAACAGGGCACCGCCGCCTCATGCACCACTGAACAGGGCACCGCTGCTCCAAGCACCGCTAAACAGGGCACCGCCGCCTCATGCACCGCTGAACAGGACACCGCCGCTCCAAGCGAACAGGGCACCGCCGCCTCATGCACCGCTGAACAGGGCACCGCCGCTCCAAGCACCTCTGAACAGGGCACCGCCGCTCCAAGCACCGCTGAACAGGGCACCGCCGCCTCATGCACTGCTGAACAGGGCACCGCCGGTCTAAGCACCACTGAACAGGGCACCGCCGCCTCATGCACCGCTGAACAGGGCACCGTCGCCTCATGCACCGCTGAACAGGGCACCGCCGCACCAAGCACCGCTGAACAGAGCACCGCCGCCTCATGCACCGCTGAACAGGGCACCGCCGCTCCAAGCACTGCTGAACAGGGCACCGCCGCCTCATGCACCGCTGAACAGGGCACCGCCGCCTCATGCACCGCTGAACAGGGCACCGCCGCTCCAAGCACCTCTGAACAGGGCACCGCCGCTCCAAACACCGCTGAACAGGGCACCGCCGCCTCTGCACCGCTGAACAGGACACCGCCGCTCCAAGCACCGCTGAACAGGGCACCGCAGCCTCATGCACCGCTGAACAGGGCACCGCCGCTCCAAGCTCCGCTGGCCCATGAGCGCCAAGGGCACTGACGCTACTCAGCCAGTCACGAGCAGGATGAAGCACTCTGGGCACCAGGCCCCCTCCAGAACCAGTGGAGACTGTTATCCACTTGAAAGACTGTGGCTTTGCACTCCCCAGGATTGCACAGTGGGCAACCCACCCACTGTAGAGACTTGAGAGACTGTGGCTTTGCACTCCCCAGGATGGAACAGTGGGCAACCCACCCAGTGTAGAGACTTGAGAGACTGTGGCTTTGCACTCCCCAGGATTGAACAGTGGGCATGTGGCCCCCTCGTGGATTTGGCATCTTGCACTCAACCGGCTGAGGTGCCCCCCCTTTCCCTCCCCCTGAGGTGCCTGTTTTCCTGCTCTCTGATGCCCCTGCAGTGTTCTCTCCGTCATGGTTGTGGATCTTGTGTGGGCCTCGCCCATACCATGTCGGCCCAGTGTTCCACGGACTTCATTGGAGCACTACCTGGACTACTAAGATTGGTGTATATTTTGTTTATGGTGTATATATATATATTTTTGTGTACTTGATTTTAATATATTACAATGGTTACACTCATTTCCTTTTGTCTTTGCATTCTTCCGGGGGGGTTGGGTGGTGTAACTATAATGTATAAATATGTATTTGAATGTGTGTTGTAGTGGGTGAGGGTGGGGGTGGGGGTGTTGCGTGTGTGTGTCCCTGTTTTTCTCCCCCTCCCCAGTGTCGTAGGTGCAGTACTCACCGCTGTCTTCGCCGCCGGCGTTCGTGCTCCTGGTAGAGGAGCAAGAAGATAAGGGCTGGAAAAATGTGCAGCTCTGGTTCCATGGCATCCGGATTCCTCATGGGGTGTGTAGAGGTGAGCGTTTTCCCTTCAAAGTCCTGTTTCCGCCGTGTTTTTGTCCGCGGTGAATCCGCCCCTGAAAAGGTGGCGGATTGGTAGGTTGTGATACTGTGGGCAGTACATCGACTTCCACCTGTCTATTGGCGGCGACCGACAAGCTGTTTGTCTGTACCGCCGTGGCGGTCTGAGTGTTAAAGTGGCTGTCTTTGTTGGCGGTTTCCGGCACGGTCGTAATTCCAATTTTTTTACCGCTGGCTTGTTGGCGGTCTTACCGCCACTTTTTCACCGACCCCCAGGGTTGTAATGACCACCACAGTCTCAAACCTTATTACACTTTGCTCCAACCTATGCATTCTTGGGGATCTAAACATTTGGTTTGACAAACCCAATATGCCCCATCCAAAAGCCATCACCACTGGCCTAGTCTCATTGAACCTACATCAGATTGTACACAATCCCACACACATTGCTGGTCACATCCTAGATGTCATTTTTGCTCAGCCTGAACTAGTTAATATTCATAGTATCATGCCAATCACTTGGTCAGACCACCATTTGATAACTTTCCGACATACAACTCCACAAATCAACACACCCCACAACTACTTATATACATACACCTATCGACCATGGAGCAAACTCAATTTGGATGACTTAGAAACACAACTAACAGCCAACACAGATCTAGATACAATTAATTCTGTGCCAAAACTTTATGAGTGACTACAGGAAGCTTTTGATATCCTAATACCACTCAGAAAAACTAAACACAACAAAAGAAAACCAACACCTTGGAGAAACACAGAACTTAAAAAGATAAAGCAACAAATCAGAAAGTTGCAGCGGACCTGGCTCAAAACAAACAACAGTCAAGACAAACTGCAGCTACACAAACTTAACAGGATATACAAATCATCAATCAAAAAAGCTAAAAAAAAGGAACTACTCAGACAGAATTCAAAATGCTCAATCTACAACCAAGGAATTTTATAAAATTCTCAATGAATTTCGAAATCCTACATGCATGGAAGGAAGTCATCCCACTACTCAAGATTTCACACACAAATTGGCAACTCACTACACAACCAAGGCAGACACATTAGACTCCTATTTAAAACAGAAGAAAAACAACAGCATCAACCCCTTTCCTAAAATACCCTCTAAGAATAAACCAACCCAACCTCTACAGTCCTTCAAAAAAATATCCCAGGATGTATTTATGGATTTGGTCAAAGCAAGCAGACCTTCTGGTTGCCCTTCTGTCCCTTGCCCACCACAAATCTTCAAGAACATTCTTCTATCTGCTTCTGCTACCACACCTGTAAGAAGAATCATCAACAACTCTGTAACTTCAGGAACTTTTCCTGTAGTCCTGAAAAAGGCATACATACGACCTTTATTAAAGAAAACAAACCTAGACCCGCAAGACCCCAACAACTACAGACCAATCACAAATGGACCTTTCCTGGGCAAATTGATAGAAAGAGCAGCATTGGCCCAGATGTCACAATTCATTGAAGACAATTCTATACTTTCAAACTTTCAAACTGGATTCCACCCAGGAAGAAGCACTTAATCGGCACTCTTAGCAATCTGGGATGATCTTTAAAACACAGTCGACCAAAATGGAGTTGCTGCACTCCTTCTCTTGGACCTCTCAGCTGCCTTTGATATGGTTGACCATGACACCCTAATTCGAAGACTCCACGAAGCCGGCATACAAGGGATTGCTCTCGACTCGATTACTTCCTATCTTCATAAAAGTTCTAATATCATCCACTCGCCCCCCTTCTCGTCAGACCCCTACCTCACAAAAGCAGGGGTACCCCAAGGATCAATCATCTCACCTTTGCTTTTCAACATCTACATGATATCTTTACCAGAACTGATCAATGATTTCCATCTCACATGCTACAACTATGCAGATGACACACACATACTACTTAAATTAGAATGCCCCCAAAACATTGAAAACTCACAAATCTTCAGTTGCCTCAGAGCCGTTGATCAGTGGATGACCTTGAGCCATCTCAAACTAAATACCTCCAAAACAGAAATACTCATATGTGGTGACTGGAAAAATTATGACCCTCTGTGCGTCTGGCCTGACGATCTCGGACCACCTCCTCAATTATCCAAGGAAGTTAAAAACCTAGGAATCACCATGCATTCCAAGTTAACTATGAATGCCCAAGTGGACAAATGAGCACGAACAAGCTTCATCACCTTGAAGACTTTACAACGCAACTTCCCCCACCTCGGATTTCCACACAAGGTGCAAGCTACTATCTTGCTTGTACTATCCAAACTGGATTATGCCAATGGCCTCTACCATGGATCATCTCGATATGTTATGAAAAAACTACAACGTATCCAGAATTCCGCAGCCAGGCTACTATTACATATAATGCCACAAGCCCACATCTCCCCTGCCTTGAGAGCACTACACTGGTTACCCGTTGCCAGAAGATGCACTTTCAAGCTGCTTTGTATCACCCACAAAGCTGTACATGGAACAGGACCGCTTTTTTATCAGAAACAAAATAACCAAATACATCCAACAAAGAAACCTCCGCTCAAGATTGGCACCCCGCCTTAGAACACCACCATACAAGAAAAAGACTATAGGTGGTACATCCTTCTCCGTTCAAGCAGCCAAACTATGGAATTCATTACCCCCAACTATAAGAGCCACAGATAACTTTCTTGTCTTCAGAAAACTACTCATGAGTTGGCTCTTTCCTTCATAACCACCATATTTAAACTATGGGCTGCATATGCCTATGTTGATAAATATTTTTTTCAGATTATGTATAGTTTCTTTAGAAAATATGTATCACTACTTATGTCATAACAATAAAATACACACACACTTTTTAAACCTGTTTGACTAAGTATATTTTACCCATGGTTCTAATTATGTATTGTATGTGCATATGTGTGTGTATTCATGTGTGTGTGTATGTATATATATATATATATATATGTATGTATGTATGTGTGTGTATATGTTGTTTCTGTGCTTGGCATGTTCGTGGGCCATTGCATGGCTCCTGGGTGGGTTGTTATACTAGATATCTATGAATTCCTGCTCTCATCTTATCGCACATATCTACCCATAATCATATGTCATGTCTCTATCAAACTATCCTCCATTCTCACTCTGACTCATCCCAAATCCTTTCTACTACTTTCATCTCCTAAATAACTCTGCCTAAGCTCTTCCCTCCACTTCCACATCTAACTCACCAAACCTCACTCTACTACCTTGACCTCCCACACAACCCTACTAAATTATCCCACATTTATCTCACCCTGCTACTATGCTCTCCCTAACCCTTCCACATACTCTTCCCTCCTCCATCCCCCTTTACTCATCCCAAGCCTTTGGGTTAATAAACTAAAGATATACTCCTAATTAACACTTCTGGATTTCTTTCCTCCTCCACCCCTCCATTACTCCAGTCAATCTAACTAACAAACTCTCATATCCGCGGCTCAAATTAACTCATAATAATACTAAAACTGTACTCATTATTTCCCGATACTAATCCATCACTAATTCTTGTTGGGTTCCAGAGTAGCGTGCTACTCACCGAAAAGAGCTTTGACGCCTTGTCAGGGGTAGTAAGCGCTATATAAATACGATTAAAATACAATACAATACAATACAGTCTCTCAAGTCTCTACAGTGGGTGGGTTGCCCACTGTTCAATCCTGGGTAGAGCAAAGCCACAGTCTCTCAAGTGGATAACAGTCTCCACTGGTTCTGGAGGGGGCTTGGTGCCCAGAGTGTTTCACCCTGCCTGTGGCAGCCTCAGTAGCGGTGTAATCATTGGCGCTCACTGTCTTGCGGTGGTGCTGGCGGCCTTGTCCTGGGCAGCGGGGCTGCTGGTGGCGGTCTTGTCCTGGGCAGCGGGGCTGCTGGCGGTCTTGTCCTGGGCAGCGGGGATGCTGGTGGCGGTCTTGTCCTGGGTTGCGGGGCTGCTGGTGGCGGTCTTGCCCTGGGCAGCGGAGCTGCTGGTGGCAGTCTTGTCCGCCGTGCAGATCTTCCCAGACTTGACGGTTTTACTGTGCCCCTTCCCCACCTTGGATGGTGTCGCAGCTGTCTCCACACTCCCAACTGTACCCCTGGGAGCGGCTTTGGTGGCTAATTTCTTTCCCCTCTCCCGCCGGGCACTGGCCAACTTTTTATGCTTGACAGGTAGGGGACTGTCCGTGCTCTGGCTACTTGCCACACTGGCTGCCCTGCTGCGTGGTGCACTCCAGAATCCGGTGACTACTGGCACCACTGGTCCCACCGATGTTGTGGCTGAGGTGCTAGGTTGGGACTTTGAGAGTTGGGCCCTAGGAGACTGAAGGGGTGGGGGAGGTGAGGGAAAGGGGTCAAGGTTGGCCAGGAAAAGTGTCTTAGGAACACTGGGTTTGGGAGTGGAGGAAGAGATAGTGGTTGTAGGAGGTGTATGTTTGCTGAATTTGGGTGAAGGTGCATGGGCCGGAGGCTGTCGTGAGGTGGATGGATGTTGGGTGGGTGTGTGGCTGCATTTGTGTACCTTGGGAGGTGGCCTCACAGACACACTGGGAGAGGACACAGGGGACGTGTGAATGGTAGTGGGGGTGGTGACTGCACGTGAGCGGGGTGCGGTGGTGGGTGTGCTGGTGATGGACGCAGTGGCTGAGGATGTAGTTCATGCAGGTGTGAGTGGAGACGAGACAGGGAGGGAGGAGGGAGACGAGGAGGAGTGGACACAGTGGAGGCAGTGGATGTTGGTGTGTCTGCATGTGTGTGATGCTTGCGTAAGTGCCTGTGGGATGTGTGGTGCTTATGTTTACCAGAGCTTCCCTTGTGTGTTGGTGTGTGTGCATGCTGGTCTGATGGTGTGCTTGGGATAGGCTGAGGTACAGGGGTGTGGGTCTGGGTGGAGGAAGTTGGAGGGGGGAGGCTACAGACAGGGACAATGGCTGCCATCAGTGCTGAGGCCAGAGTCTGAAAAGCTTGCTGAAGGGCTGCCTGCCCAGATTGAATGCCCTCCAGGTATGCATTGGTTTGTTGCAACTGCCTCTCTACACCCTGGATGGCATTCAAAATGGTAGACTGCCCAACAGTGAGGGACCTGAGGAGGTCAATGGCCTCCTCACTGAGGGCAGCAGGGGTGACTGTGGCAGGGGCTGAGGTGCCTGGGGCGAAGGTGATGCCCACCCTCCTGGGTGAGCAGGCACGGGGCAAATGCTGAGGGGATGCTGAGAGGGCGGTGCTGATAGGGGGGGTGGCGGCTGTACCTGTAGATGCGGGGGGCACAGATGGGCCCGCCACCGCAAGGGAGCTCCCATCAGAGGAGGAGTCCGTATCGCTGGTGTCAGCTCCTGTCCCTGCCGTGGATCTCCCCTTACCCTCCGTCCCACTGGTGAATTCAGACTCCATAGTGTCACCCTCCAGGGCCATGTGGGATGCAACTCCCTCCTGCTCCGGTGCCACTGCTCCTCCACCTGATGATGCTAATGCACACAAGAACAGGGAGACCACAAAAAGGGGGGGAGACAGAAGAAAGACATGTTGAGTGCATGCAATACCACTACCGTTGGCGGACACGACAGACACAGAAGCCCCCTGTACCACGCCACGCACTTGGAGTGCACTATTCAATCCCAGGGACATGGGTTACAAGGCTATGCCCGATTTCTGCACACATGGATGTCACAGGAGCCTGACTAGGTGTAGTTTGCACTGTACACAGGTGGGGTGGGGTTCCACAGGGCCTGCCTCAAGAAGGGTCCTTGCCTACTAAACTCGCCCTGGCCTAGGGGAACCCACAGCCCACCTCCCCCACCCAGACACCTACAATGCATGCTGAATCAGCAGAATGAGAGTGTACTCACCTCCTTGTGTCTGCTGTGATGCCCTCAAGCGCCCATCCAACTCCGGGTACGCCACTGCCACGATCCTGAACATCAGGGGTGTCATGGTGTGACAGGCACCCCTCCCACGCTGGGAGGCCATCCCCAGCTGGGCCTCCGCCGTCTTCTTGCTCTAGCGGCGAATGTCCTCCCATCTTTTCCGGCAGTGGGTGCTCCGTCTGTGGAAGACCCCCAGGGTCCGGACTTCCTTGGCGATGGCACACCAAATGTCCTTCTTCTGGTGGGCGCTGACCTACAGGAATTGTACAGGGGAAAAAGAGAAGTAATTACCATCTGCACTGTCACAGTAATTGGCCCACATCCCTACCCTTGCCATGACGCACATGCACTCACCGTCGTTTCATGCACGCCTCATTCTCACCCCCCCCATCTTTCATCCACCCCACTCCACACAGGCATTGCCCATACAGCATGCTCACAGCGTACTTACTTGTTTGTCTGGAGGACCATAGAGCAGCGTGTACTGTGGGAGGACCCCATCCACCAGTTTCTCCAACTCCTCCGTGCTGAAGGCAGGGGCCCTTTCCCCAGACACACGAGCCATTGTCTCTTCCAGACTTAGGTCACAGCAGCACTTGCAGTGTAGGTCCTCTCCTGTCGAAGATCAAGTATCAAGTGATTGAACAGATAGAAAATGGCGGTCACGTCCGATGCGGTGCGTACCGTCACCGCCGGCATACATCGTCATTGGCTCCTGGGACTCATAGGGTCCAATGTTAACCAATGCAGGATTGCGCTGCGGTCTTTGACCGCCTACCGCGATGGTGTACAACACCAGCGCAGTTACCTCATATCCTCCTGTCCCACTTTACAGGTCAGGCAGCCGTCATTTCAGGGGCCCACATGGCATTATTTTGGACTGTGTCACACATATATAGGCCTTGCCTAAACACTCATACAGGCATATTTCGATTTGCTAATATTTTCAGAGTAAGCTGTGTTTACGTACCTCAGAGTTGGTTGACTCTCCGCTCGCTGTTCTCCTCCATAGGCACCGTCCGCTGGGGCATATGAGGACATGGCGGCATCCTCCGGTGTACAGACCGCTGGTGGACCTGTCGACAATGGAGGAGCGACATGTGATCATCACCTACAGGCTTGATCGTGCCACAATCCAGGAACTGTGTGCCCAGTTGAAGCCATACCTGATGTCAGCTATCCGCCATCCCACAGGAATCCCCCCTCAAGTGCAGGTGCTGTCAGTACACCATTTCCTAGCAAGTGGGTCTTTTCAAACAACAGTGGCCATAGCATCAGGGATGTCCCAGCCTATGTTTTCCAATGTGTTGTCCAGAGTGTTGTCTGCCCTGCTGAAACACATGCGGAGCTACATCGTTTTCCCTCAGGTGGAGGATTTGCCTACAGTGAAACCTGATTTCTATGCCCTGGGACATATCCCCAACATCATAGGTGCCATTGATGGGACACATGAGGCCTTGGTACCCCCCGCAGGAGTGAACAGGTGTACAGAAACCGGAAGAGTTACCATTCCATGAATGTGCAAATGACACACGGTGATCCTGCAATACTTCCAGTGAGACACAGGTAAGAAGACAACACTGCCTGCTACATCTTATTTGCATCTACTACCTCTCTACTGTCTGTCATTTTCACCCAGTGTATGGTCATGAATGTGGTTTGGCAGACCAGTACATCTCCCATGTTAATGCAAAATTGCCCTGGCTCAGTGCATGACGCTTACATCCTGCGGAATAGCAGCATCCCTTATGTGATGGGGCAACTCCAGAGGCACCGGGTGTGGCTATTAGGTGAGGACATGGACCCAATACAGTGTGAATAGTTGTCTGGGTCTGTGGATGTCCCTTTGAGTTAGTGTGTGACTAACAGTTGTCCCTCGCCATTTGCAGGTGACTCTGGTTACCCCAACCTGTCATGGCTACTGCCCCCAGTGAACAATCCCAGGACAAGGGCAGAGGAACGCTACAGTGAGGCCCATGGGCGAACTAGGAGGATTTTAGAGCGGACCTTCGGCCTCCTGAAGGCCAGGTTCCGGTGCTTCCATATGACAGGTGGTTCCCTATTCTACTCACCAAAGAAGGTAGGCCAGATCATCGTGGCCTGCTGTATGTTTCACAACTTGGCTTTGCGACGACAGGTGCCTTTTCTGCAGGAGGATGGTCCAGATGGAGGTGTTGTGGCAGCTGTGGACCCTGTGGACAGTGAAGATGAGGAAGCAGAAGAAGAGGACATCGACAACAGGAACACGGTGATCCTGCAATACTTCCAGTGAGACACAGGTAAGAAGACAACACTGCCTGCTACATCTTATTTGCATCTACTACCTCTCTACTGTCTGTCATTTTCACCCAGTGTATGGTCACTGAGTTGTCACTTTCCCTTACGATTTCACAGATGTGGGTCCCACTGTGTGACATCTGATTTGTTTCCTCTTGGACTAGAGCTGTGTGACATAGGTATGTTGACATCACATTTGAAAGAGCATTTTGTCACAGTAATTGCTAATACACTATTTCGAAATCACAGACAGACTCCTGATTGTTTTGTGCTTTAAGGGTGTTTATTTAAGTGCTCAATATTGGAGGGGGTTGTAAAATGGTGAGGGGTGATGGTGGAGGAATGTCCATGGCAGGGTCCAGTCTATTAGTCTCACAGGTGCAGTGTCCAAAGGGGCATAGGAAGTGGAGCTGGGGCAGTTTAAGGATGGACAGGGTGACAAGGTGGGACAAAAGGATGACAATCAGGGTGGTCTCATTTCTTGGTGGGGGTCTTGGCATCGTTCTCTGTCTTTGTCCTGGATCTCAGGGACCGTTTGCGGGGTGGTTCTCCCTCTGCAGGAGGTGGGGTGCTGGTGTGCAGGTCCTGTGGCGGTGCCTCCTGTCCACTAGCGCCGGCGTAGGCAATTCATTGTCCAGGCTAGTGTCAGGGGCCCGTGTTGTGCCACAGTGTCCCTCCTGGTGTTGACGAGTTACTTCAGCACCCCTACAATGGTGCCCAGGGTGGAATTGATGGATTTGAGTTCCTCCCTGATGCCCAAATACTGTTCCTCCTGCAGCCGCTGGGTCTCCTGAAACTTGGCCAGTACTGTTGCCATCGTCTCCTGGGAATGGTGGTAGGCTCCCATGATGTTGGAGAGGGCCTCGTGGAGAGTGGATTCCCTGGGCCTGTCCTCCCCCTGTCGCACAGTAGCCCTCCCAGTTCCCCTGTGTTCCTGGGCCTCTGTCCCCTGAACCGTGTGCCCACTGACACTGCCCCCAGGTCCCTGGTGTTGTTGGGGTGGTGGGTTAGCCTGGGTTCCCTGTAGTGGTGGACACACTGCTGCTTGACGTGTCCTGGGGACAGAGGTATGGGCCCGCTGGGTGGGTGCTGTGCTGGTGTTTCCAGAGGGGGGAAGCTCTTTAGTGGTTGTGCCAGTGTGAGTGGAACCAATTGTCCCGAGGTCCCAGATGGGCCGGGCTGGTCATCTAGATCCAGTTGGACAGAGCTGCTGTCATCACTGTGGGGCTCTTCTGTGGGTGGAGTGGACATATCTGGACCCTCCTGTCCGGTGACATTGGGTAGGGGTCCTGCAGGGGTGTAAAAGCATGATTATTGCATCTGTGTGTGCCATGGTGTGCAATGGGTGGGTGACCGTGTACCCCAGTGCTTGCATTCCTGTGTAGGACCTTGTGTGATGATGGGGTAGGGGGCTGTATGGGTATGTGCAGTGGCCATGCTTTGGTGATGGGTGTCCATGCTTTGGTGTTGCATGCAGGGCTTGGGTTTGGGATGTGTGGTTTGTGATATTGGGACATGTGTGAGGAGTTGGAGTGATGGGGGTGTGGACGAGGGTGGGGGTATGTGATGGCATGCAGGTTGGGTGGGGGATGAAGTAGTAAAGATTTGACTTACCAGATTCCATTCCTCCAGCTACTCCTGCGAGGCCCTCAGGATGCAGGATAGCCAAGACCTGCTCCTCCCATGTTGTTAGTTGTGGGGGAGGAGGTGGGGGTCCGCCGCCAGTCCTCTGAACCGCGATGTGGTGTCTTGAGACCACGGAAAGCACCTTCCCCCGTAGGTCGTTCCACCTCTTCCTGATGTCATCCCTAGTTCTTCGGTGCTGTCCCACTGCGTTGACCCTGTCCACGATTCTTTGCCATAGCTCCATCTTCCTAGCTATAGAGGTGTGCTGCACCTGTGATCCGAATGGCTGTGGCTCTACCCGGATGATTTCCTCCACCATGACCCTGAGCTCCTCCTCAGAGAACCTGGGGTGTCTTTGTGGTGCCATGGGGTGGTGTGGGTGATGTGTGGGGTGGTGTGTGTTGTGATGTGTGGGGTGATATTTAGAGTTGTGTTGTGTGAGGTGCGTGGATGTTATGTGAGTGATGGTGTTGAGTGCCTGTGGATGCTCGTTTGTAGATTGTGGTGTCTCTCTCTGGCCTTCAGTCACAATTGTGGTCCTAGGGGTTTGTGGGTGTGTGTTTTATATTGTATTGGATGTGTGGGAGTGGTGTGTGTATGTGTATCAGGTATGTGTATTTGGAATTGTCCAATGTGGATGTGTTTTGTAAATGTGTGTGTATTTTGAGCGCAACAGTGTGTACCGCCAATGGAATACCGCGGTTGAAAGACCGCTGCGTGGATTCGTAGGTCGTGATAGTGTGGGCGTATTCCTGTTGGCGTGACGGTGGAGGTTTTGTTATCGCTAGTTTATCACTGACCTTTGGTGTGGCGGACTTGTGTGGGTGTCTAGATTCTGGCGGATTCCGGGCTTTGGGTCATAATGACCGTGGCGGAATTCCGCAGCTGCGGCGGTGTGTTGGCGGTCTTCTGCACAGCAGTAAGCGGCTTTTACCACCAATGTTGTAATGACCCCCAAAGTTAGAACTGGATGTAAACAGAGGAGCAGAGACAGTGAACTGACAAAATAGTTAAATACCTTTCCAAATAAAGCAAAGACAGTACAGCACTGCAATATACTGGTATCACACTTTTAGGATACAAATCACAAGACTTCAAATTTTGAATGGATTAGCTTGGAACTCATCAATCCTAACCAACCAGGTGTGGATAAGATCCCCTACCCTGCCTGATGAAGCTAGATGGATTTACACCAAGGAGACCAACAAGACTGGCTTGAATAACCTGATTGAATAGAACAAAGCAATTTCATGAATCTTCATTTGGAAACACTATAGGGAGTTGGATCCAAGCTCCAGTGGGAGACCTGAACGATATATTGAACACATATAAACTATTTTCTGACTAAAAGATCACATAACCCCTCCTACCTATACACACATCATCTGGGATCTTTAACATAACGAAGATAGTTATTTAACACTATGAACGGAGCCTTTTGACAAGGGAATCCATTTGATACTCATATCCTTTTTCCCTGACCAACAGCCTGGAAAAAGACTAATGCCTAAATCAGTATGAAGACAAGGAAGAGGCTTGCCTCCCCCTTACACATGCATTTACAGGAGCTCAACTATGTTGATAAACCTGGGCCACTGAATTAACTTGCTCAGTGTGACCCAGCATCAATTTCAAGAGGTATCTCCTTTTACCAAGACGAGGTAAAGATCTCACTCACCCCAGAACCTCAGAGAAAATATGCATCAAATGTAGGGCACAGCAGCTTAAGTATAAGTGATTACTTATCCCTTTATGGAAGAAATCATACAGGACATAACCCTTACAATGAAATTGTTGGAGTAGATGGAGGTAGCAATTTTTTGGTTTATTGCCCTGAAGCTTCTGCCTTATAGTACCTTATGGAATCATCAGACTTGGCTGAAGAATCTTCACCTAAGTAGCATGCATTGGCATGTGACCAGTCACCCAATCACTGTCAAATCGCTTTACATTTCTAGATGAAGATTGTGCCTTAGGCAGCAGAAATCAAGATACTTATTCCAGGCCATGTGCAGAAGTGGGTCCTATTTTATTTGTGTCAAAAAAGTAGTAAGTCTTCACTCATGCTTCTCTTTCTGTTTTGAGAGAAATTAATGGTGTTTTGCGAATAAAGGGCCAGATGTAGGTAGGTAGAAAATTGCGACTTGCAATTTGCGAGTCCGTGCGACTCGCAAATTGCAAGTCACAATTTGGTATGCAGAAAGGTGTCTCAGACACCTTCTGCAACTCGCAATGGGGTCGCAAAGACCCACCTCATTAATATTAATGAGGTGGGTCGCAGTTTGCGACCCCATTGCGAGTATGGGCACTCACGGGGATGGTGGCCTGCTGGAGACAGCAGACCGCCATGTCCGTGACTGCTTTTTAATAAAGCAGTTTATTTTTTTCTATCTGCAGCCCGTTTTCCTTAAAGGAAAATGAGCTGCACTTAGAAAAAAAAACGAAACCTTTTGTTTCGGTATTTTTCAGAGCAGGCAGTGGTCCATAGGACCACTGCCTGCTCTGAAAAATTATTTTTGTTTCCATTCACAAAGGGGAAGGGGTCCCCTGCGGACCCCTTTCCGTTTGCGACTGGGTTACCATCCACTTCAAGTGGATGGTAACTGCGATTTCATTTGCGACCGCTTTCGCGGTCGCAAATTAAATTGAATAGCATTGCGAGTCGCAAATAGGAAGTGAACACCCCTTTCTATTTGCGAGTCAGAAATGCATTTTGCGAGTCGGATCCGACTCGCAAAATGCATTTCTGCATAGCAGAGAGGCTTTTTGCGCCTCGCAAACGGCGTTTTTCGCTCTTTGCGAGACGCAAACCCTTTGCTACATCTGGCCCAAAGTACATAGTTCTCCAAATTATTTTAGCACTTTGGTTTATTTAGCAGAACTGTCTGATGCAGTGCACAATGTACAGGAATTAGTATATCTAAAATTCAAGACACCTTCACAGCAGTAGGTGAGCGGATTAATTTTTGTTGGCAGGGCTAAATTGTGCATACTGTCATGGACTGATTTCTGCAAAATAGCTGCAGCAAACTGTATGCAGTGGTTGTTGTGATTGTGTAAAGTAGCTTAGATGAGGTAAATAAAGTAATGTGAGCTAGAATTTGCAAAGTATACAGTAGTCGTAGAGATGGTCAGTACACAAAGATATGGACTGACAGTAAGTGCAAGCTGGGTACTGTACAGTATTAGGATGCCACAACTCAAGAGTTATGACTGGATTGTCTGTCTGTATACAGTTAACGAGTCAGCATTGCCTATCCATTTCCAGAGCTGTATACATGGCACTCCTTGTGACCTGCAAGCATAGGAGTTAAAAGTAGGGGTGCGGAGGGTACCATGGCGCACCCCTAAAGAAACCTGCTGAAAGCTGAATGAGTATTTAAAGATTTAAATGTTCTTTTTATCTTGTCACATTTGCTGTGCCAAAGACAGAGGTCAAACTTCAGGCTATGTCTTCTAACAAATTGCTTCTTATTCCTTTCACATAGATTGGTATTTACTTTTCTTTTCATTGTCTGTGAAGGGAGAGGATTTTGTAAAGTGAATTATATGAAAATCTTGCTATGGTATAGGAAGTGTGAAAGAAAAGGCTGTAGTATGTCAATGTTATTCTAACACACAACACATTTAAATACTTGTAAATGAACTGTGCAGATATTTATCAGCCATTACGAAAGCACACACAAGGCACTTTTTTTATACTTCTGAGTTGTGATGGAAACAAAGATTTTAATAAGCTCAAAACAAATCAAGACACTTTTCTTCGTGATGTGCAAATGATAAATGTTTGTTGAAACTTAATTTCCACACATTTTCTTTTGTGTGCTATACACTTTCAGCAGTAAAATGGCTGTCTTTGGTAATTTTGTGGCTACTTAAATGGAAAATATGCTATCTGTAAATCGCAGGGCCCTTTCATACCATGCTTCAGAATTTGCGACAGTGTGCTTTAAAATGAAAGTACACCAGTACCACCGTCATGCTACACTTGATTCTAGTGTGTTACTTGGATTTAGCACAATCCCTATGATTGAAGTGATGTAACAGCACCCAACTATGAAAATAGTTTCAGCACCAATGCCTGCAGGCCTGGATTGCCCTTTTTGTTCTCCTCGGCCTGCTGGAGGAAGAGAAGATGGTTGTATTATGTAATGTGTGGTATGCTTGCCAAATGAAAGAGTTCTACTAAACGGACACACTGAGTGCATCAATGGACATTACTTCAGAGGAGAAAGAATTATAGCTAGGGCAGCAGTTTATTCACGCAAAATAAAGCTATACAATATACAAAGCGTTTATTTGAAAGGGGGATTCAACCAGGTTTAGAAAGTACAGTTAAAGACAGTTATCAAATATCAAATAATGCTGATGATGGATTAAACAGGTGTAAAACAATATAACCTGAAGTATAAAGAGAGGAAAGTAAAGGACTTACTGAGTCCACTAAAGAGAGTCGTTGCATCACAGCTGATGCTGGTCCCAAGAAGAAGCACAGGGGTTGTGCTAAAGGAGTGGTGCATATTTACAATGGCCAGTAACTCATCAGAAAGCCGTTCTGCTGATGGAGCCCATCAAGGATGACCTAAGGTCGGCCCAACGCAGGGCTGGGGCATGGGCACAAATGGAACAGATCATGACTTCCTGTCAGAGAGGCAAGGGAAAGTGCTATTCCCAACGTCAGTAAGTTTCACACTGGTTTACAATGCTCCACACTTCCTAAAATCACCACTACCATTCGGCACTGCCAAAAAGCAAAACAAAGGTGATAGATGGACTGCCTGGTTAGAGACATTTGAAGATTTCATTGATAAACTTGAAGAGACTGATAATAAAAAGATTATCAAATATCTCAAAAATCTTGCTGGTGATTGTGTGAAGGAAGTCATAAAGTAAATGTCAAGAACTTATGAAGAAGTCACATATCATCAGATTAGGAATGCGCTGAATCTTAAATTTAATTCAGTACCAAATGTCAATTATGAACGATATGTTTTCAGTCAAGAATCTCTAGGAGTTGGCAAAACAATTCATAAGTCAATCATATTCTACATCATCGCCAAACAGTTCTTCAACCTCAATAACAAGTGAAAGTGAAGAAAGTGATTTTGCCATGTCAATGTTTATCTCAGAAAAACATACACATGTTGGACTGGTTGCTTATGAGGAGAACAGTTAGTCAAGGAAAACTCAACATGTCAAAATAACAAAATCCTACAAACACCTTTCAAAGATTGCACTGAAAATAAATGGATGTTCAATACCTTTTATTATCGATAGTGATGTTTCGGTAAATATAATGCCCGAAGCAAGTACAATGAACTGTCTCTGTTACTGCGGCTCACACCATCAAAGACCAAAGTACATAATTGTGCTGCATCGACATCCATGTAAAGTAAAGATTTGCTTATGGCACAGTGAAACATAATAAAACAAAAGTGCAAGCACCAATCCATGTACCTCAAGGTACAGCAGCAAGTGCCTGCTTGCTTGAACACGCTGTTCAACGTCTACATGGCCCCGCTAGCCACCCTCATCAGAAGCTACAGAATAAACATCACCTCCTACGCCGACGAGACACAACTCATCCTCTCCAACGAACCCGACAAGGCCAGACACAACTTCCATGAAGGCATGAAAGCAGTCGCCAATTGGATGAGAGACAGCTGCCTTCAACTCAACACAAGCAAGACAGAAGTATCATCATGGGCCCTCAACCCAATGCATGGAGTGAGTCCTGCTAGCCACCCACCCCCTCCAGCCAAAATGGATCCCCCTTGAACATATAAAGACAGTCACACATGCCCTCATCACCAGCAAACTGGACTACGGCAATGCACTTTAAGCCGGAATCAACAAAAAACTCACCTGCAAATTGCAAAACAACCAGAACGCCGCCGCCAGAATAATCCTCGACCTACCCCGACACTGCCACATCTTGCAACACCTACGTACACTGCACTGGCTCCCAATAGAGAAAAGAATCACTATCAAGATCCTCACCCATGCACACAAAGCCCGCCACAACACCGGACCAGCCTACCTGAACCAGAAACTCAACTTCCACGTACCCCTACGCACAGCCCAGCTCTCTCTCGCAGAAGTACCCTGCATCAGGAAAACCAGAACAGGAGGACGCTCCTTCTTCTACCACGCAGCCACCGCCTGGAACGCCATACCCATCCACATCAGACAAACTACCTCCCTCCCCAGCTTCACGAAGGAACAGAAGACATGGCTTTTTTAATCCACCTCAACGGTACACCCCCCCCCCCACCTCAGCGCCATGAGACCCTAACGGGTGAGTAGCTGTGCTTTATAAACACTGATTGAATAATTGATAGTTTCAACATGGCTGCTGATATGGGACTGATTTCAATGAATGCATGAATGCTCATCATCAAATAGTAAGTCAATTCCTTTCAATATTTCATGGTTAGGGAAAGGTAAAGACTATGAAAGGAAAACTGGATATTGATGAGGATGTCCAGCCTGTTGCTCAGAGATATAGGGCCATATGTACGAACACATTTTCCCATTAACACAGAATGGGAAAAACCCTTTGCTACTTCTGGCCCATAGTTGCATATCATTTACAAGAAGCTGTTGAAAAAGAACTTGAATCATTACTTAAGCATAACATTATTGAACGTTCCACTGGTCCAGCACCATAGGTTTCTTCAATTGGAGTAGTACCTAAAAAGGACCATGAAGGAGCTGTGCACATATGCGCTGATGTGCACTAGGCGAACACATTGTTTGAACAAGAGTGACATCCAGGGCTGCACACCGCTGATATGATCATGCAGTCAAATGGTTGCAAAATCTTTTCACGACTTGATTTGAATAAAAACTATCATCAGTTAAAACTAGAAGAGAACTGGTATATTACAACCTTTGCTGCACATGCTGGTTTGTTTAAATACAAGAGTCAGGGGCATATTTAAGAGCCCTTAGCGCCACCATAGAGTCATTTTTTTGAGCTAAGGTGCTAAAGTGGCTTTTTCTCCACACCATATTTACAAATTGGCACAATGCATGAATTGGGCCACTTTGTAAACCCTTGTGCCACATTGTGCATGTGCCAGGCATAATGTATGCAAGGGGGGCGTTCCGATGCTAGGAGGCCCGCAAAAATGGCACAGTTAAATTCAACATATTGCACTGCGCCTTTTTAGTTCTCATTTTCAACACGTGCTCAGAGCAGGCGTTGAAATCACACTCCCATAGAAACCTATAGGTCTCCTTGCACTTTTCTACACTAGTGTCAACATTTTTTACGCTAGTGTAGCAAAGCATCACAATAGTGTGAAAAATGTTGAAGCTATTGTGCTAATGACCGCTGTGGTGCTCTATGTTAAAATTATGATGCAACCAAGGTGTTGTTAGGTTCCAGTAGGGCGGCTCAGAAAAAGTGGTGCATCTGCTCTGATGCACAACTTTTTCCTAAATATGGGCCTCAGTTTTGGTGTGTCATCGGCTGCAGCATTTTTCCAAGATGTCAAATGATGCATCATACAACCTGTTGTTAATGCATTTAAATATGACAATGACATTTTTTGGGTGGGAGCTTCAGAGAAGGAATGCAATAGAGCCCTCACACAAATATGTCAATTACTCAAGGATGCAAGTTTGACAAGTGCGAGTTCAATAAGAAAAATGTGAAATTCTTTGGCCATATATTTTTCTGATAGGGGCATGATGCCTGATCCTGCAACTGTACAGGCTTTGACAAGTGCTGAGCACCCTTAGGAAGTTTTGAATGGTTGTCCTTTGCTTGGAATAGCAAGCTACTGCTCGTAATACATAAAGGACTTTGCCACTGATAGTGCTCCATTATGGGAGTTAACCAAGAAAAATGTTTCCTTTAATGGTCAGAAGAATGTGAAAAGAGTTTCAAAAGAATCAAACATGTCATAGAAAATGCCACAGAAATAACGTATTTCAGTCCAAAGCTCCAAACTGAGATTGTAGTTAATGTCAGTTAGGCGCTACACTTGCACAATGTTGTGGACGCCCACATGCAAAACAGCTTATTGTGTCCCATGCTAGTAGAAGTTTATCGCAAATAGAATGTGCTTTCTCACAGCCTGAAAAGGCAAGTTTATGGGCTTGTGAACATTTCTATGTATTTCTGTATGGAAAGCCGATTTTGCTGGTGACTGATCCTCAAGCCTTGCTGACCATCTTTGACAATTCAACAGCCAAAATCCCTTCTAAAATTGAGCGATGGGGACTACAATTGTAAGAGTACGATTATACAATTTTGCACCGACCAGGAAAGGATCAAAATCCCGCTGACTACTTTTAGAGACTGTGGCCCTGATTTATACTTTTTGACACAAACCTGCATTAGCGCAGGTTTACGTCAAAAAGTATACCGCCGGCTAGCGCCATTCCTGGACGCCAGCCGGGTGTCATATTTACGGAATGATGCTAGCCGGTGGTAAGGCCCGATTAGCATTAAAATAAAGGATGCTAACCGGGTGGGGGAGGCATAGGGGAAACAGGAGGTTGTGCGTCAAAGAATGGCGCTAGTCAGGTTAGAGTAAAAAAAATTACTCTTACTTGGCTAGCATCATTTTTTTGATGCACAACCCCCATGGACATGACTCCTGTCTTAGTAAAGACAGGAGTCATGTCCCCCAGCCCAACTGCCATGCCCAGCGGACTTATGTCCTCTGGGCATGGCCATGTGGCACAGAGCCATGTAGGGGGGGTCCAAGTTAGGCCCCCCCTATGGCACTTAAAAAAATAAAAATTAAATACTTACCACTACTTACCTCTACTTACCTAGAATGGGTCCTCTGGTATGGGTGGGGGTGTCCCTGGGGCCTGGAGAGGGCACATGTGGACTCAGTCCATGGAGTTCCACCATGGAAATGATCCCACAGGTTCCCTAGCGCCTGCCCTGACCCAGGTGTTAAATAATGGTGCTAAGCAGGCTTAGTGCCATTATTTACGCCCGCCTACCTCCCGTATGCCATTTTTGCATGGGAGGATAAAGAAGGCGCTAGGGCCTTAGAGTAATTTTTTGCCCGGAAACACCTACCTTGCATCTCATTGGCACAAGGTAGGTTTTCACTGTAAAAAAAATGGCACTAACTCCATAACTTTGGACAAGTCTAGTGCCAGAGTATAAATATGGAGTTAGGTCTGCGCCATACAGTATTTGCGTAAAAAGAATGACGCAAATCCGACACAAAGAGAGTCAAAATATGCCCCTGTGCAAGGTTGTCTGCATTGGCGGTAGGCACCTAAATTTAGCGGCAACACTTGGGGAAACACAGGGGTGCCCTGTATTTTTGTAAATACAGGGCATCCCTGTGTTTCTGAAGTGACACATCGCGTTGTTGCCAATGTTAACGCAGCACCATGCTGTGCCACTTCCTTGTAGATACGCCCCCAATTTTGGTTTTTATACCTAGAAGAAAGAGTTGAAAAGGAACTCACAGCCTGTCACATATGTAACTACCTGTCAACCAAAGTTACTCAACATACCTTGAACATGTCAGAACTCCCTAAACATGCCTGGGAGAGTATAGCCATTCACCTCTTTGGTCCACTTGATAATGGACATCTTTTAATGGTGATAAAAGATCCACTCCGGATCACCATCTGACCCCTGCCCACACCATATCTTCAATAAGGCAAACATCATCATCGCCCCCCACCTCTGAAAAACCATCAACAGCTCCTTCGAGTCAGCCACCTTCCCAGAAAGATGGAAGCACGCAGAAATCAACGCCCTGCTGAAGAAACCAAAGGCAGACCCAGATGACCCCAAGAACTACCGGCCGATCTCCCTCCTCCCCTTCCCAGCCAACGTCATCGAAAAAATTGTAAACAGCCAACTATCCCGGTTCCTGGAAGACAGCAAGGTACCAACCCGGATTCAGCATAAACCACAGCACCGAGACTGCACTCATTGCTGCCACAGACGACATTAGGACCATGCTCGACGAATGAGAAACAGCAGCACTCATCCTCCTGGACCTCTCCGCAGCTTTCGACACGGTATGTCATCACACTCTCTGCACACGCCTCCACAACGCTGGAATCCACAACAAGGCACTCTACTGGATCTCGTCATTTCTCTCAGGCAGAACCCAGAGAGTCCGCCTCCCACCGTTCCTGTCAGAAGCCTCCAGAATCATCTGTGGCTTTCCCCAAGGATCCTCGCTCAGCCCCACGCTCTTCAACGTTTACATGGCCCCCCTCGCCAACATCGCACAAACCCACCACATCAACATAGTTTCCTACGCAGATGACACTCAGCTCATCCTCTCCCTCACGAAAGACCCTACAACTGCAAAGAACAACCTCCACATCGGACTTCACACCATCGCCAGATGGATGGAATCAAGCCATCTCAAGCTAAACACAGACAAGACAGAAATCCTCATCTTTGGCACCAACCCCTCAGCTTGGAATGACTCCTGGTGGCCCACCTCCCTAGGAACCACGCACTCACCCACAACCCACGCACGCAACCTAGGCTTCATCTTGGACTCCACACTCAGCATGACTCAGCAGGTCAATGCCATCTCCTCTTCCCGCTACAACACCCTCCGCATGCTCCACAAAATCTTCAAGTGGATTCCCGTAGAAACCAGGAAAACTGTCAACCACGCCCTGGTCAGCAGCCGATTGGACTACGGAAACACCCTGTATGCAGGAATAACAACCAAACTCCTAACAAAGCTGCAAAGAATCCAGAACGCATCCGCCCACCTCATTCTGGACATCCCACGCTGCAACCACATTTTCCCACACCTCAGAGACCTTCACTTGCTACCAGTATCAAAGAGGATAACCTTCAAACTCCTCATCCACGCACACAATGCCCTCTACGACACAGGCCCAGCCTACCTCAACAACAGACTCACCTTCCACACCCTCACCCGCAATCTTCGCTCCACCAGCCTCGCCCTCGCCTCCATCCCCCGCATCTGCCGCACCACCGCTGGAGGAAGATCCTTCTATCACCTAGCCGTCAAGACCTGGAACTCCCTACCACTCCACCTTCGCCAGACCCAACACCTCTTGACATTCAGGAAACGCCTCAAGACATGGCTCTTCGATCAGTAGCTCCCCCCCAGCGCCTGGAGACCCTAACGGGTGATTAGTGCGCTCTATAAATCCTTGATTGATTGATTGATTGATAGATGAATATTAATCTTTTTCTTTGGTTGACGATCTCTTATCCGCGACACATCAGCGAGTAATCAAAAAAACTTGATGGCGTATTTGCAACATGGGGTTTGCCAGCCATTGTGAAGTCTGACACCCTTTAACAGGAAAAAAATTAAAGAATTTCTGGAATATCTCAGCATAAAGAATGAAACAATCACACCTTTGTGGCCACAGGCTAATGGAATGGTTGAGCATTTTAAGAGTGTACTAAAGAAAGCAGTGCAGCATGCGACTCTTTAGAAGATCAGCCTAAGAACAGTGCTGAACTCTACTTTACGAGCTTATTGGTTGACACCCACTCAACCACAGGTGAAAGTCCTGCGACTTTGATGTTTGGGAGTGTAATGGCAACTAAGATATCCAATGGATCACAGAAAGAAGTAATGAAAACCTAGTTTGTGCAAGGGACTTGTTTTAAAAATAGAAAATGAAAATGTATGCAGACCAGCGGCAACATGCAAAAGACCCATCATTCAAAAAGGGAGATTTGGTGATCTCTTGCCAGCTAAGGAAAAGAAAATCTGATGCTCCTTACGAGCAGTGTCTACCAAAGGACACCTCGTGACTGCCTAACGACATGGGAAGTCCCTTATCAGAGACTCTCCTCACTTCAGGGCTGTGATTCATTGGTCTTGACATGGAGGTGGTGAAAGAAAGATGGATTGTGAAAACCCAGTGACTCCTGCTGATTACGTACCATCTTTAGCACTTTCCCACATTGAAGGCAACCGTTTACAGCTTCTTGTAACCAGGTTGGGTTGACAGATCAAAGTGCAAAAGAAGATTAATCGAAGAGATATAGTTTAAAAGTGGGTGGTGAGTTCTGCTCCGCTGGCAGAGCTAACAGAGTTTATGGCACTCCACTCTCTGCTTGGAGCATGGAGTTTGGCCAAAAACTCTGCTAGCCTCGGAGCGGAGCTCACCCCACTAGTTGTTATGGACCACAAAGCACAAGCACAGATTGACTGTGCTGCACGTTATTCTGCGCTCAGGTGTGGAGCTGCTGCTGATGGGCTGCACTGGCACCAGCTAAGGATCCAGGCCTCCCTCCTTTCACTGTCCTAAGCAGCCCGGGAGCACAGGGAGGCAGAGAGCCAGGCCACTGGCAACAGGGACCCTGCCTGGATCCAGCAGGTAAGACCCTTGTTTCCCTTTCTCTTCTGTGTGCACATGGGGTCCTTCACTGGGCATGGCAGAATATGCATATAGAGGGGTCTGTGCTTGTGAAAAAGGAAACTTGCAGTCAGAGTTCCACTTGAAGAGAACCTCTCTCCCCAGCATCCCTGGGAAAGGAAGTGGTGTTATGCGGTATGGTGCTGAGGCCAGCAGGGGGAGCATCAGCTGCTGAGTGGTAGTCTGGCAGGCCCTGCCAGATGTGTGTGGCCTGAGAGAGTGCCTTAGAGCCCACTGGCAGGCAAGGCAAGGCACTTTGTGAAAATAAAGACTGCTGGTAATGAGCTGGTTTGCTGCTGACTAGTGGTGGGCCCTCAGGAAAGGGATGCCTGAGACTGGGTGTAAGTGCAGAGGAAGCGATTGTAAGGCTGCTGCAAGACTGGGGGTGTGCTTGGCCCTCCGTAGCAAGTTTGTGAAGGAGGGAAGTTGGTGAAAGGAAGTGTGGAGACTTGCACCCGATCTCGGAAGCGCTAAGCAGGGTGGAGCCACTAGCCACTCGGCGGCACTCCACTGCACGCTGATCTCTGCGGAATTCCATTGAGTTTTTAACCAACTTTGCGGAATTCCCCAGAGTAGAACTCTGTGTGTTCTACCCAGGTCTAATAAAGTTGTACAAGTTTCTGTATGTGTGGATATTAGTGTTTGTCTATTGATTTTCCCAAAAATTGCAATTGTTCATTTAACAGAAAGGGAGATAGTATTTTGCATGACGTAGAATGGAACCTTAATGGCTCGCCAAGGACTCTGTATCGCTATGTGATGTAATCACTGGAATAGAATGTATGAGCCCCTGCTTTAGAATGTTGGAGTTCACAGGTACACACAGAGGAATACAGACATGTGATTTACAACTCTGTGTGTGGCCTAGTCATTGGCGGGTACCAGGCTGGGGAAGACACTAAGGGGGTCATTCTGACTTTGGCGGGCGGCGGAGGCCGCCCGCCAAAGTCCCGCCGTCAGAATACCGCTGCGCGGTCAAAAGACGGCCGCGGTAATTCTGAGTTTCCCGCTGGGCTGGCGGGCGACCGCCAGAAGGCCGCCCGCCAGCCCAGCGGGAAACCCCCTTCCATGTGGATGCCGGCTCCGAATGGAGCCGGCGGAGTGGAAGGGGTGCGACGGGTGCAGTTGCACCCGTCGCGATTTTCAGTTTCTGCTTGGCAGACACTGAAAATCTTGATGGGGCCCTGTTAGGGGGCCGCTGCAGTGCCCATGCCATTGGCATGGGCACTGCAGGGGCCCCCAGGGGCCCCACGACACCCGTTACCGCCAGCCAGGTTCTGGCGGTCAAAACCGCCAGAACCAGGCTGGCGGTAAGGGGGTCGGAATCCCCATGGCGGCGCTGCCTGCAGCTCCGCCATGGAGGATTCCCTAGGGCAGCGGGAAACCGGCGGGACACCGCCGGTTTCCGTGGTCAGAATGCCCATGGATGCACCGCCAGCCTATTGGCGGTGCATCCACGGTCCCCGGCCCTGGCGGTAGTCAACCGCCAGGGTCGGAATGACCCCCTAAGGCCCTCATTACAACTCTGGCGGTAAATCTTGCTTTCTGCCGTGCTGAAGACCGCCAACATACCGTTGCGGCCGTGGAATTACCGCTACAGTTATTACGACCCACATCTCGGAATCCGCCACAATACAGACACTCACACAATTCCGCCATACCAAAGGTCAGTGATAAACTGGCGATACCAAAAGCTACACCATCACGCCAACAAGAATAAGCCCACACTATCACGACCCACGAATGAACGCGGCGGTCTTTCAACCGCGGTAATCCATTGGCGGTACACACCACCACCCTCAAAATATACACACATTTACAAAACACAACTACATTGGACAATTCAAAATACACACACCTGATACACATACACACACCACACCCACAACACTATAAAACACCCACCCACATTACCCACAAACCCTTACAACAAATTTTTTGGAAGACGCCCACAGAGAGAGATTAGCAAACACAACACCAGCATCCACAGACACACAACACCATCACCCATAGAACATCCACGCACCTCAAACAACACACACGAACACATCCCCGCACACAACACAACAGGTAGCACCTCACCCATCACCCACACCACATCATGGCTCCTCAAAGACACCCCAGGTTTTCAGGGGAGGAGTTCAGGGTCATGTTAGAGGAAATCATCCGGGTAGAGCCACAGCTATTCGGATCACAGGTGCAGCACACCTCCATTGGAAGGAAGATGGAGCTATGGTGGAGAATCGTCGGTAGGATCAACGCAGTGGGACAGCATCCAAGAACACGGGGTGACATCAGGAAGAGGAGGAACGACCTATGTGGGAAGGTGCGTTCAGTGGTATCCAGACACCAGATTGCTGTACAGAGGACTGGCGGTGGACCCCCACCTCCTCCCCCACAACTAACAACATGGGAGGAGCAAGTCTTGGCAATACTGCATCCTGAGGGCCTCGCAGGAGTAGCAGGAGGACTGGACTCTGGTAAGTCATTACTTTACTATTAAATCTCCCACCCCACCTGCATGCCATCACATGCCCCCAACCCTACCCTCACCCTTATCACCCCACCACCTCCCATACACCCCAACATCACAACCCACCCATCCCAATACCCAGAACTGCATGCAACACCAATGCATGGACCACCGTCACCAAAGCATGTCCAGTACAGATACCCACACTGACCCCAAACCAACTATCACAAAAGGACAAACACAATGATGCAAGCACAGGAGTAGAGGGTACCTCACCCAATGCACAAGATGGCACTCACAGATCCTAAAACTATGCATTTACACCCCAACAGGACCCATACCCAACGTCACCGGACAGGAGGTGCCAGACATATCCAGTTCCCCCACAGAAGAGGCCTGCAGTGATGACAGCAGCTCTGCACGCCTAGATCAATCAGGCCCATCAGGGACCTCTGGACAGTCGGTTCCCCTGCCACTGTCACTAGCCACCACAGACCACCCCCCCTCAGGAAAAACCAGCACAGCACTCACCCAGCGGGCCCATCCCTCTATCCCCAAGACACGTCAATCAGCAGTGTGTCCACCACTACAGAGAACCCAAGCAAACCCACAAACCAAGAAAATCAGGGACCTGAGGTCAGTGGCAGTGGGCACACGGTTCAGGGGACAGAGGCACAGGATAACAGGGAAGCTGGGAGGACTGCTGTGAGACAGGGGGAGGACAGGCCCAGGGAACCCACTCGCCACGAGGCACTCTCCAACATCATGGGAGCATACCACCATTCCCAGGAGACCATGGGCACGGTACTGGACAAGTTTCAGGAGATCCAGCGGCTGCAGAGGAACACTACCTGGGGATCCGGGAGGGCTTGAAGTCCATTAACAACACCCTGGTCACCATTGCAGGGGTGCTGGCCGACCTTGTCAACACCAGGAGGGACACAGTGGGACACAAACGGGCCCCTGACACTAGCCTGGATGATGAACAGCCTTCCACCTCCGCCGGCGCTAGTGGACAGGAGGCACCACCACAGGACCAACAGGCCACCAGCACCCCAACCCCTGCAGAAGGAGAACCACCCCGCAAATGGCCCCTGAGATCCAGGAGCAAGACAGAGAACATTGCCAAGACCCTCGCCAGGAAATAAGACCCTCCTGAATGTCACCCTTCTGTCCCACTTTGTCACCCTCTCCACCTTAAACTACCATTGCTCCCCTTCCTATGCCCCACTGGACAATGCACCTGTGAGACCAAGAGACTGGACTCTGGCATGGACATTCCTCCACCATCACCCTAGCCCATTTCACACACCCCTCCACTTATTAGCACAGAAATAAACACCCTTGAATCACAATACAATCTGGAGTCAGTCTGTGCTTTCACAAATGTGTAGTTGCAACATCTCAGAAAAATAGCAATGTCAATGTACTTGTTCACATACCAATGTTACACAGCTGTAGGCCAGGAGTAAACATAGCAGAGGGCACACATTGAGACCCAGATCTGTGAAATGGAAAGTCAAAGTGACAAATCAGGGTCCATACACAGATTGAAGAAGGCAGACTTATGCTAGGTCCTACAATAGTATGAGATGTGGGAAGCAGTTCCATCCTCTTACCTGTGTCTCACTGGAAGTATTGCATGATGATGTTGTTTTGGTTGTCTACATCTTCTTCTTCTGCCTCCTCTTCTTCACTGTCCACAGGCTCCACAGCTGCCACAAGACCAGCATCAGGCCCATCCTCCTGCAGAAAAGGCACCTGGCGTTGCAAAGCCAGGTTGTGCAACATACAGCAGGCCACGATGATCCGGCACACCTTCTTCGGTGAGTAGTATAGGGATCCACCTGTCAGATGGAGGCACCGGAATCTGGCCTTCAGGAGGCTGAAGGTGCGCTCTATTATCCTCCCAGTTCGCCCATGTGCCTCATTGTAGCGTTCCTCTGCCCTTGTCCTGGGATTCCTCACTGGGGTCAGTAGCCATGACAGGTTGGGGTAAACAGAGTCACCTGCAAATATCGAGGGACAACTGTTAGACATCCTTCAAACATTAGGGAATCTCCCATACCCAGACAGCAAATGAAACTGTGTGGGGACTTTAGGCTCACCTATTAGACACACATGGGCCCGTATTTATACTTTTTGACGCTAAACTGCGCTAACGCAGTTTAGCGTCAAAAGATTTTGCGCCGGCTAACGCCATTCTGAAGCACCATGCGGGCGCCGTATTTATTGAATGGCGTTAGCCGGCGCAAGCAGACCGCCACTGCCTGGTGTGCGTGGAAAAAAACCACGTACACCAGGCAGCGCCGGCGTAGGGAAAAATGGCGTTAGGGCGTCTTAAAAATGGCGCAAGTCGTGTTGACGCAAAAAAAAACGTCTTAACCTGATTTGCGCCATTTTAAACGACGCCCAGACGCCATTTACATGACTCCTGTCTTAGTAAAGACAGGAGTCATGCCCCCTTGCCCAATGGCCATGCCCAGGGGACTTCTGTCCCCTGGGCATGGTCATTGGGCATTGTGGCATGTAGGGGGGCAAAAATCAGGCCCCCCTATGCCAATTTTTTTTTTAAAAAAATACAAAATGTATACTTACCTGAACTTACCTGAATGTCCCTGGGATGGGTCCCTCCATCCTTGGGTGTCCTCCTGGGGTGGGCAAGGGTGGCAGGGGGGGTCCCTGGGGGCATGGGAGGGCAGCTGTGGGCTAATTTTGAGCCCACAGGTCCCTTAACGCCTGCCCTGACCCAGGCGTTAAAAAGTGGCGCAAATGCGGGGTTTTCTGCCCCGCCAACTCCCGGGCGTGATTTTTGCCCGGGAGTATAAATACGACGCATTTGCGTCGCAGTCATTTTTTTGGACGGGAACGCCTACCTTGCATCTCATTAACGCAAGGAAGGCGTTCACGCTAAAAAATGACGCTCTTTACTCATACTTTGGCGCTAGACGCGTCTAGCGCCAAAGTATAGATATGGCGTTAGTTTTGTGCCGAATTTGCGTCGAAAAAAACGACGCTAATTCGGCGCAAACGGAGTATAAATATGCCCCCTGGTGCCTCCGGAGTTGCCCCATCACACAAGGGATGCTGCTATTCCTCAAAATGTAAGCATCATGCACTGAGCCAAGATACTTGGCATTCACATTATCTGCACACTTATAGAATGGTAGATTTTCCAGTTTCTGTACACCTGTTTATTCCTGCGGGGGGGGACAAATGCCACATGTGTACTATCAATGGCACCAATGATGTTGGGGATATGTCCCAGGGCATAGAAGTCACCTTTCACTGTGGGCATATCCTCCACCTGAGGGAAAATGATGTAGCTGGGCATGTGTTTCAGCAGGGCAGATAACACTCTGGACAACACGTTAGAGAACATTGGCTGGGACATCCCTGATGCCATGGCTACTGTTGTTTGAAAAGACCCACTGGCCAGGAAATGGATACTGACAGGACCTTTACTAGAGGGGGGATTCCTGTGAGATGGCAGATAGCTGACATCAGGTCAGGCTCCAACTGGGCACACAGTTCCTTGATTGTTGCACGATCAAGTCTGTAAGTGATAATGATGTGTCTGTCTTCCATTGTCGACAGGTCCACCAGTGGTCTGTACACCGGAGGATGCTGCCGTCTCATCACCTGCCCCAGCGGACGTGCCCTATGGAAGAGAACGGTGAGCAGGGGGTCATACAACACATAGGTTTCACAAGGCTGTTTAGCACTAACGTTAAAATTTCTCTATGTGCCTATATCTGTCTGTATTCCTGGCCTAAATAGGTGTAACACAGTTATTTGGCCTGCCATGTGGCCCCCTGAAATGGCGTCTGCCTCACCTGTAAGGTGGGACAAGGAGAAATGAGGTAACTGCGCTGGCGTTGTACACCGTCGCAGTAGGCGGTCAAAGACAGCGGCGCAATTCAGCATTGGTTATCATTGGGCCCTATGGGTTCCAGGAGCCAATGACGATGTACACCGGCAGTGACGGTACGCACCGCTGTGGACGTGACCGCCATTTTCTATCTGTTCCCTCACTTGATACCTGACCTTCAACAGAAGAGGACCTACACTGCAAGCGCTGCTTTGACCTGCGTCTGGAAGCGACAATGGCTACAGTGTCTGGGGAAAGTGCCCCTGCCTTCACTGCGGAGGAGTTGGAGAAACTGGTGGATGGGGTCCTCCCCCAGTACACGCACCTGTACGGTCCAGACAAACAGGTGACTAAACTGTGTGCATGGTGGATGGCACATGATTGTATGGAGTGTCATGGATGGAAGAGACGGGGGGACAGGCCACCATGTGAGGATGGTGTGTGTATGTATGTCTGGGCCAGGGTGGGAGGTTGCGGGCAATGTGTGAGAAGAACTGTACAGGAGAGTAACATCCATTATAACTTCACTATTCCTCTAGGTCAGCGCCCACCAGAAGAAGGGGATTTGGAGTGCTATCGCCAAGGAAGTGCAGACCCTGGGGGTCTACCATAGATGGAGCACCCACTGCCGGAAAAGATGGGAGGACCTGCGCTGCTGGAGCAAGAAGACGGCGGAGGCCCAGCTGGGGATGGCCTCCCAACGCGGAAGGGGTGCCTGCCGCACCATGACCACCCTGATGTACCGGATCCTGGCGGTGGCATATCCGGAGTTGGATGGGCGCTTCAGGGCATCACAGCAGCCACAAGGGGGTGAGTACACTATCATTCAGCTGACTCTGCACGCATTACGAGGTGTCTGGGTGGGGGAGGTGGGCTGTGGGCTCCCCTAGGCCAGGGCAGACGTGCAAAGGTAGATCCAGTGATTTGCAGCCTCATTCCCTGTCCAACCACAAAGGTGGTAGTGGCCCTCTACACCTAGTCAGGCTCCTGTGGGTTCCAGGTGTGCATCAAATGGGTCTAGGCAGAGTCCCCCATGGGCATGTAATTTTCCCCTGCACTGTTAGTGCATGGGCTGGTGCATAGGGCTGCTCCCTGTGTGTTGTGTCTGCTAACGGTAGTGGTGTTGCAGGCATTGACCATGTGTCTCTTCTGTCTTTCTCCCCCTTTTTGTGTTGTCACCCTGTCCTTGTGTGCATTAGCATCATCGGGAGGAGGAGCATTGGCACCGGAGCAGGAGGGAGCTGCAACCCACATGGCCCAGGAGGGTGAATGTACGGAGTCTGAAGGCACCAGTGGGACGGAGGGCGTGGGGAGCTCCATGACGGGGACAGGAGGGGAGACTAGCAAGAGTGACTCCTCCTCTGATGGGAGCTCCCTTTGCGGTGGCGGGCCCCTCTGTGCCCACCACATCAACAGGTATGGCCGCCACACCCCCTACCAGCACCGCCCTCCCAGCAGCCCCTCGAGTTTCTCGTGCCCACTCACCCAGGAGGGTGGGCATCTCCTTCGCCCCAGGCACCTCAGCCCCTGCCCCAGTCAGCCCTGCTGCCCTCAGTGAGGAGGCTATTGACCTACTGAGATCCCTCACTGTTGGACAATCTACCATTTTGAATGCCATCCAGGTTGTTGTGTGGCATCTGCAGCAAACAAATGCATACCTGGAGGGCATTCATTCTGGCCAGGCGGCCCAACAGAGAGCTTTTCAGGCTCCGACCTCAGCACTGATGGCAGCCATTGTCCCTGTGTCCAGCCTCTCCCTCCAACTTCCTCCACCCAGACCCAATCCCCTGTACCTCAGCCTATCCCAAGTACACCATCTGACCAGCATGCACACTCATCAACACACAAGAGTGGACATGGCAAACATAAGCACCACACATCCCACTGGCACTCACACAAGCACCATCCCCATGCAGACACACCAACATCCACTGCCTCCTGTGTCCCACTCCTCCACGTCCTCCTCCTCCCTCCCTGTCTCCTCTCCAGTCACACCTGCATGCACTACATCTTCATCCACTACCTCCATCACCAGCACGCCCCTCACCACACACCGCTCATGTACACTCACCACCCCCACTACCATTCACACATCCCCTGTGTCCTCTCCCAGCGTGTCTGTGAGCCCTCCTACCAAACTACACAAACGCAGGCACACACCCACCCAACAGCCATCCACCTCACAACAGCCTCCGGCCCATGCACCTTCACCCAAATTCAGCAAATGTACACCTCCTACAACCACTACCTCTTCCTCCACTCCCAAACCCCCCCCTTCCCAGTGTGTCTAAGAAACTTTTCCTGGCTAACATTGACCTCTTCCTTACACCTCCACCCTTGTCCTTCCCCTAGGGCCAGGCTGTCCAGGTCCCAGCCCAGCACCTCAGCCATCAAATCCTCCAGCACAGTGGTCTCAGCAAGTCCGGTCACATCGCAGGCGCCACCCATCAGGGCTGCCAGTGTGCCACCTAGCGAGGCCAAGGAGCAGGCCATTCCGCCACCTGCCAAGATGAAGAAGGTGCCGACATGCTGGAGGGAGAAGCTGCACCTACCAGCAAGCAAGGGCTCCTCCAAGCCAAAAAGGGGACAGTGGCAAGGCACCAGCAGCAACATCAAAGGTGGGGAAGGGACACAAGGCGAAGAGCAGGTCAGAACAGGGCACGGAGGCTCCGGCTGAGGGACCAGAGTCACCCCTTCTATCAACCACAACACCAACCAGTACGGCAGTGGACACCGCCACCTGCACCACCACCTGCACTGCCACCTGCACCGCCACCAGCACTGCCACCAGCACCGCCACCTGCATGTCTTCTGCCTCACCAACAGTCCCCAGCATCATCCCCAGTGGACAGCTGTCCGAGGCTGCAGGAGACGCCCTGCTGTGGCCCTCAACAGGTGCAGACACATGCACCACTGCCAGCACCTCCGCCACAGACACCGCTGCAACCACAGCCACTAGCCCGCGACATAGCTATCATCCCTAGTGGGCAGCCGTCCAAGGCTGCAGGAGACGTCCTGGACCCTGCCCAGTGTACATGAGGCATGACTCCCAGCACTGTTTGTACCAGCAGGTGCCAGGCGAAGTCGCAGCAGGGTGGAGTGTGTCTCTGCCTCCATGGAGTATCATGCTACCTGTTCCCAGGCAATCTCGTGGCACACACACCCAGGTGAGGGAATGGGACCTGCCACACTACATGTGAAGCCCCGTCCAGACCCAGTGGAGAAAGACATCCACTACCCCAGTCCTTGGCAGGAGGAAGCACTCTGGGAACAAAGCCTCCTCCAGAACCAGTGGAGATTCACATCCACTACCTCAGTCCTTGGCAGGATGAAGCACTCTGGGCACAAAGCCCCCTCCAGAACCAGTGGAGATTCACAGCCACTAACCTCAGTCCTTGGCAGGATGAAGCACTCTGGGAACTAAGCCCCCTCCAGAACCAGTGGGGATTCACATCCACTACCTCAGTTCTTGGCAGGATGAAGCACTCTGGGCACAAAGCCCCCTCCAGAACCAGTGGAGATTCACATCCACTCACCCTATCCTTGGCAGGATGAAGCACTCTGGGCACAAAGCCCCCTCCAGAACCAGTGGAGATTCACATCCACTACCCCAGTCCTTGGCAGGATGAAGCACTCTGGGCACAAAGCCCCCTCGAGAACTAGTGGAGATTCACATCCACTCACCCTATCCTTGGCAGGATGAAGCACTCTGGGCACAAAGCCCCCTCCAGAACCAGTGGAGACTGTTATCCACTTGAGAGACTGTGGCTTTGCACTCCCCAGGATAAAGCAGTGGGCAAACTACCCACTGGAGAGACTTGAGAGACTGTGGCTTTGCACTCCCCAGGACCAAGCAGTGGGCAAACCACCCACTGGAGAGACTTGAGAGACTGTGGCTTTGCACTCCCAAGGACCAAGCAGTAGGTAAACCACCCACTGGAGAGACTTGAGAGACTGTGGCTTTGCACTCCCCAGGACCAAGCAGTGGTCAAACCACCCACTGGAGAGACTTGTGAGACTGTGGCATTGCACTCCCCAGGACCAATCAGTGGGCATGGAGCCCCCTTGTGGAGCAGTGGCGTTGTCCGTTCATCCGGCTGAGGTGCCCTCCCTCCCCCTTCCCTCTGAGGTGCCAGTTTATTTTCCATCTGATGCCCCTGCAGTGTTCTCTCCGTTTCGAGTCAGGTATCTTGTGTAGACTTCGCCCATGCATTTTGGGACACTGATCAACGGACAATGATTTCATTAATATCCGGACTTGTGTAGTTGGTGTACATATTTGTATATACTGATTTTTTAATTTGACCTATCTGATTTAATTGATTACACTTGTTACAATCATTTCCTTTCATCCTTGCGTTCCTCCAGGGGGTGACGGGGTGTAAATGTCATGTTGCTGCATGTATTTGTGTGTATGTTGTTGTGGGCGAGGGTGGGGGTGTTGCGTGTTGCGTGTGTGTGTCACTCTCTTTTACCTCCCTCCTCCCCTGTGTGCTAGGTGCAGTACTCACCGTGGTCGTCGCTGGCGTCTTTGCTGCTCCCGATACAAGAGGACGTAGACCAGCATGGGCAGGACCTGTAGTTCGGTCTCCATGGCGTCCTGGTTGTTCGTAAAGTGTTGAAAGGTGAGTGTTTTCCGTTCCAAGTCCTGTTTCCGACGTGCTTTTAATGGCGTTGTGACGCCCCAGAAAAGGTGGCGGATAGGCGTGTTGTAATACAGTGGGTGGAACCATGTGTTCCTCCTGTCTGTTGGCGGTGACTGCCACAGTGTTTGTTTCTACCACCATGGTGGTCGGAGTGTGAAAGTGGCTGTCTATGTTGGCGGTTTCCGCCATGGTCGTGATTCCATTTTTTTTTCCTCTGGCCTGTTGGCGTTATTACTGCTGCTTTAACACCAACCTCCAGAGTTGTAATGAGGGCCTAAGTAACTGGGGCCTTTCACTTGTGGTGTCATGTGAACCCAATACTACAGTAAAGACTCTCAAATATGGGGCTATCTCTTTTAGCACTTGATTCCAAAATTAGAAAGAGAGATCAGTTCAAGACTTATTCCATAAGGTGTTGTGGGCTAGAAACTCAGAACCCAACAATGCAACAAATAACACTAATTACTCAATGTTCAGTCAGTGCTTTTTTTACAGGCAAAATAAAATACTATGGACAAAGTACACATATTTTTATTACATTATAGGTGGGACCACTAATGGGAACACCCTCCAAAGAGCCCTGTAACTTTAGAGATTGCACACTAAAAAGTCACCAAAGTCAAAGCCCCGAAAATGCTGATTATACGAAGTAGGACTGAGGCCCCTTTAATTATTTGACCAAGAGCAGGCCCTAAGCCCTAAAACCACAACACTCTTGTATATATCTTGCACAAATAATGTGGCGTGCCATTATAACAAAGTCATGTCTACTGGCTTTGTCAAAGGGTGCTCAGCATACAATGAAAAACTCGAAAAAAGACATGCCATTATCAGTAAATAATTCATGTTGATAATCCCACTACAAACATATTTTGCTTTTCACTAATAAAAAGTCATAATATGTGATTTGAATACCAATCAATATTATATTTATTCTGTCTATAGCAAAACAAAACAGTTATTGTATTTATGTTTTGGAATTCTGATTTGTGTCGTACGTTTTTAACTATTTCGATGTAGCACGATTTGCTATAAACCGAAGAAAGATTATATTAATTGACTTACTTTAACACTTTTTTTAACATTAACTACTGCAAATTTAGGGAACATTTTAATTAAAAACATATTTCAACTATTTATTCAAATTACCTAGCAACCTTTTAGGTCAATGGGTCCGATGTATTTCCATTCCATAGCAAATGTTCACCCCAAGAAGCACTTAAACCAGACCAAAACATCACTAATGTGACACCCTAGGATATATATACCTGTGCAGTGGGGTGCATTTATGGGAGCCTGTTACAACTCCAGGTAGCCCCAAAACCAATGCACAATACTTTTTTGGTGCCCCTGTTCTTTCTGAAGCAAGTCAGTATGCACATTTAGAAGGCCATGTTTATGGGTAATTCCTTACCAGGTCCTTGATGCGGCAACTTGGGACATGTTTAGCTTTTGGCTTTTTTCATAAAAGATTTGGGACCACATGTACGATGCTTTTTTCTTGCTGCAAATGGCCCGATTCACAGAAAAAAGCATTTTGGAATGTACAAATCCTATTTTGCGATTCGGTAGTCTTTTTACTGAATCACAAATCGGGTTTGTGAGTCGCAATTAGGAAGGGCTGTTCCCTTCCTAATTGCGAGTCGCAGTCCGATGTATGATTGTTTTGTGACTGCGAATGCGACCACAAAATAATCACAGTTAGCACCATTTTCAAATTGGTGCTATCCTTTGTGAATGGTATTGAAAATATTTTTTCAGAGCAATCAATCAATCAATCATTATACTTGTAGAACGCACTACATACCCGTGAGGGTCTCAAGGCTCTGGGGGTGGGAGGGTGTTACTGCTCGAAGAGCCAGGTCTTGAGGTGTCTTCTGAAGGTGAGCAAGTCTTGGATCTTTCTTAGGTTGGTCGGGAGGGTGTTCCAGGTCTTGGCGGCGAGGTAGGAGAAGGATCTGCCTCTGGAGGATTTTCATTGGATGCGTGGGACGGCGACGAGGGTGAGGTTGGAGGAATGGATCTTTCGGTGGAGGTGTAGAAGCTCAGTCTGTTGTTCAGGTGGGCTGTCCCAGTGTTGTGGAGTGCTTTGTGTGCGTGGGTGAGGAGTTTGAAGGTGATCCTCTTGTCGACGGGGAGCCAGTGAAGGTTTCTCAGGTGGGGGGTGATGTGGTTGCGGCGGGGTACGTTGAGGATTAGTCCGGCGGAGGCGTTTTGGATGCGTTGGAGGCGTTGCAGGTGCGTGAACGGGATACCTTCTTAGAGTACGTTGCCGTAGTCAAGCCTGCTGCTGACGAGGGCCTGTGTCACTGTTTTTCTTGTTTCGGTTGGGATCCGCTTGTAGATCCTGCGGAGCATGCGGAGGGTGTTGTAGCAGGAGGAGGGGATGGCATTGACCTGTTTTGACATGGAGAGGGATGAGTCGAGGATGAAACCAAGGTTGCGTGCGTGGTCGGTTAGTTTCCCACGGACCATTGCCTGCTCTGAAAAAATGAAAAGAAAACTTTTCATTTTTTGTTTTTAAATGCATACCGTTTTCCTTTAAGGAAAACTGTATACATAAAAAAATAAAAAAACACTGCTTTATTTAAAAGCAGTCACATACATGCTGGTCTGCTGTCCCCAGCAGACCACCATCCCTGTGAGGGGGGCCATTCCCAATGGGGTCGCAAACTGCGACCTACCTCATGTATATTTATGAGGTAGGTCATTTGCGACCCCATTGGGAATAGCAAACGGTGTCATTGACTCTGTTGTACATCAGGGTTTGAGACTCGCAAATTGCGAGTCGCTTAGACTTGCACTTTGCGTGTCACAAAACCTGATATTTGTACATGTGTCCCTTGGTGAGGTTGCTGGCACCTGTTTATCCTCCTTCTGGCATAGATGGGCCGGCACTGGAGCACCTTGGATCTGCACCGCCCTGGCCAGCTCCCACGAGATCTCAGAGATAGAACAGGATGCTTCTTCCTTATTCATGCTCCCTGTACCTCTTCATAATTAAGTGTGGGAAAAGAGGTGCTGCTACTTCTTGCAGAGGCCTATACGGCTGAGACCCAGGGGCTTCCCTGGAATGGAGCCAGGGCTGCTCCAATCACAGTAGATGAGGAGACTAACTTAGCTTGCCGACCCAATTGAGGAGAGGTATACTGTCACCATTTTGATTGCTATGTCTATTTGCTTTTACTTCTAGGTACCAACCACTATTGTGATAGAGCCATAGTTAGATGTTTTTCCAGCCTTGATTAGATTGCTATTCTTTCGCCACTTTGGACAGCCAGTATTGTTTCTGTATGTTTATCACTTGATTTTGAGATCGAGGTATGTGACATTAGCATTGTTAATATAGGGAAATAAACATTCTAACTTTTATCTAAAGGGTGTGGTTATTCATGACTGCAAGGTCATGGTGTGTGATAATTACTGATTCCTATTGATTACTAATGTTATTGATTGTTATTGGTTATTGACCTGTGCATGTAGGGGATATGTGATGGGAAAACCTTGAAGCAAGTCAAAAGGTTTATCGGCCTATTCGCATCTCCCTTGTAAGTTTACTTATTAAGGTCTGACGCGATAGCAACCTCAGCACATAGGCTAGCACCACATCTCATCAAAACATTCTGACACGAAGACGTTTCCTTCTTATTTATGATCTCTTTATTGTGCATCCACCCACAACAGCATAAACGCAACCTTTCTTCGATGCTTTCTTTTTCCCTGATCTCCAAATGTTCCCCCGTAGAATCCCCAGCTCAAGGATTCTATTACCAAGGCAATTACCATGGCAATACCAAAAGGAAAACTCATAGAAACTAAAACATAACACATCTCCCACCTTAATAAATAAAAAGATTGATAACCACCTGATAACATAACTATATACATTTACATAACAAAACAACCATAATATAAGATATGTAGAACGAGCTAACAGGATGTAATAAAAACTGCTACAAAATGTACATTACAGTTCTTATCACAGTTCTTAATGTATAACTTGGGCATAATTTTAGTTCACAAAATCACTGAGGTGTTTAGGATATGTGCAGCTCCTTCCACTCCTTCTTACTCCCACATTCACATTCGAATCAGGCAAAACAGCATCATGTTCATCCAACAACTTGGTACACTTGGCTAGTCGAGACATGCTCCAAACTTCGCCACCTTCTAGATCAACAACATTCTTCTTCACTTCTATAATCTTCTTCGGTCCAATATATTTAGATTCTCCTTTGGGAGACCACATAGGTTTTTTGACAAACACCAAATCACCTTCACACCAACTCCTCTCATCAAATCGCCTCTTATACTTTGTCTGGTTCGCAATTACCCTAGCATGAATATTCTTTGAGTTATTAAACTTTGCACTACCTTGAGTTTTAGGATGCAACCACGAAGGATTCAGCTTTGAGCCTGCTAATCTGCCCTTCAAAATTCGAAACAGAGACATACCAGTAACAACATTGGGTGCATTCCTGTGGGCCCATAACTTCTCCTTCAACACAGTTTTTAATGGCACTCCATTCTCCAGAGCTACTTGAACACTTGCCTTCACTAACTGATTCATTTTCTCAACCAACCCGTTGGCTTGGGGTGCATAAAGTGCAGTACGATAATGAGAGATTGCCAAGTTCTTAAGGAAATCCTTCATTTCTGAGGAAATTAACTGAACACCATTATCAGTCACTCCTACTCTAGCAATTCCTTCACAGGCAAACACATCAGTCAAAAAATCTATCACAGTTCTGGTGGTAACAGAGTGCACACAACTAGCAGTGACCCATTTGGAAGTGTAATCAACAAGAACAATCACAAATCTTTCATTGTATGGCAACGTTTCAAAAGGTCCCACCAAATCCAGACCCAGTTTGACCCATGGTTCATCGGGAATAGAAACTGGTGACAAGGGAGCAGTCCGAACTATCCTGGATTTGTCATTTCCAGCACATTGCAAACAATCCTTCACAATAACTTCTACTTGTTTGTCTCGACCCGGCCACCAATAACACTTTCTGATACTGGCTTTTGTGAGATTCCTACCTATCCCTCATTGCCTAAATTAATCAGTTTCTAACGTAGGCTAAAGGGAGGAACTAACCTGTTATCTCTGAACAAATTGCCATCAATGATACTCAACTCATCCCTAACTTTCCAAAAGACTTTGGTATCTTCATGACAATCACTTAAACACGGCCAACCTTGAACCACATAGTCCATGACTAATCTTAAAATAGGGTCTTTACTACATTCTCCATCCCATTCCACCTTGTCTAGAGCAGATTCTTTAATCCATGACACAGGAACTTGCTCATCAGGAGTGCAATCAACCACTGGTAACTTAGACAGAAAATCAGCAGGAATATTCTTCTTTCCAGGATAATACTCCACAAGATAATTAAAATCTAACAAGCTCTCCACCCAACGCTTGATACGTGGAGTCGTACTCTCGATGTTTCGGCAGGTGAACATCTGTACTAAGGGTTTGTGATCACTCCTGAGTATGAATGGTAAACCCCATAAATAATATTTGAAATGGTTTATGGCCCAGGTGCAGGCCAATGCCTCACGCTCAATCACTGAATACCGTTCTTCTTGACTTCTAAGGGAACGTGATGCAAACGCCACCACTCTTTCTTCTCCATCCACATGTTGCGAGGGAACTGCACCGAGGCCTTTCAAGCTAGCATCAGTGGATAAGAATGTTTTACGCTTTACATCAAAATGGCCTAAGGTGGGCATCTTTCCTATGTCATTTTTCACCGCATTAAATGCTTCCTCACACTGTTGAGTCCACTCATACTTCACACCCTTCTTCAGGATCATTTTCAATGGTTGAACAATACTCGCAAAATTCTTGACAAATTTAGAGTAATATTCTGCAAGACCAAGAAATGATCGTACTTGATCTTTGTCTAAAGGTGTTGGTACTGACATAATTGATTTTGCCAACTCTAATTTCGGTTTGATACCATCTCCAGAGATAGTGTGACCAAGAAAAGAAACATTTCCAACTCTAAACTTACATTTCTCCTTCTTCACAGTCAACCCATTCTCTCTCAGCCTCACAAGTACAGCTTTCAGGATAGTATCATGCTTGTCGGTGTCTTTGCCATAAACATGAATGTCGTACTGAAAAAACAAGACAGAATCAAGACCTTTGAGTACCTCCTTCATTATTCTCTGAAAACAAGCAGCAGCAGATGCCAAACCAAAAGGCATTCTAACATATCTGAACGCCCCCAAAGGGGTAACAAAGGAGGTAAGATGTCTTGAATCTTCATCGAGCAGGATCTGATGGTACGCTGCTGAAAGGTCCAAAACACTGAACACATTAGCCCCAGTTAACATGGTCAAAGTCTCATTGATATTAGGCAACGGCTGACGGTCTACCCAAATGCATTGATTGAGACCCCTAAGGTCAACACATAATCTGATTTTTTTCCCCGTTATCTTTGGGAGCCAAAACTATGGGCGCCAACCACTCTGAGGCTTCAATCTCTTCTATGACACCCAAACCCAGTAATCTGTCAAGCTCATCTTGCAAGGGCTGCAACATCAGGTGAGGCACCTTCCTCACTTTGTATGCAGCCGGTCTGGCATTGGATTTTAAAATGATTTTATGTTTGAAATGTTTCAATAGTCCGAGCCCGTCACTAAAGACCTATGGGAAATTACTTACAATTTCCGCATCATCACCCAGATTAGCAACAGAAAGAACCTGGTCAGGAGTATTCGGGTTCAAAACGATTCCTAAATCTCTCTGATGGTGCCACCCCAACAGATTGTTGCCACGTTTTGCTACGTAAACTTTTCCTACTGTTTCACGCCCTTTAAATTCTATCGTCATCACAGAGTATCCAATAAAATCAATTTTCTGTCCACCATATCCAATTGGATCGATGTCAGGTGGAATTAGTTCAATCTTTTCACCTGCAAAGATCCTTTCCCAATTCTTGTCCCCAATCAGCGTAAACGGGGATCGTGAATCAGCAAGAACTGGGGCAGATTTCCCATCAATACCATTAGCACTTTTTGCCATGACTAGCTTGTTTTCACTGCACTGTTGATTAGTGTAATCAACATGCAAAATCATCTGTTGTGTGCTTGTTGACTCGCTGACTATATTCACTTTTGAACTTTTGAAAACTTTCGCTAAATGCCCCCTTTTTCCACCATTCCTGCAATTTACATTTCTAGCAAAGCATTTCGGGTTGTTAGCTAAATGACCAACATTGCCACACTTGTAACATCTGATGTTGCCTTTCTCCAGAGTATCATTACTAATTTTCACTTTACTGGACACTTTCTGCACAAGGTCACATTCCTGAGCACAATCACAAGAAGAAACCGGAAATGTAGGTTCAGCATGGATGCCATGACTGGGACCTGCACCCTTCATCTCTTTGGTCCATAAGATGGCATGTTCCATGCTCTCAGCGATAATCTGTTATTCCTGCAAGGTTGGGTTCTTTGACAGTAGTTTCTCTTGGACTCTAGAGTTGTTGGTACAATGCACAAGCTGGTCAAGTATTAAGGAGTCAGTGAGTTCAGCAAAGTCACATGTTTGAGCCAACGTCTTGAGTGAAGCAATGTAATTACCAACCCTTTCATCTTTGGCTTGCACTCTCATGAAGAACTTGTGTCTTTCCATGATGACATTTATGCGACCACCAAAATGTTTTTTGAGCATCATAAGTGACATCTTGTAGATATCTCTAGGTTCACCCTCGGCTGTGCCAACAGCTATTAAATCAAGGCTGTCATAAATATTTCGTCCCTCAACTCCTAAATTGTGCAACAGAATGCCTTGTTTTCTTGCAGGGGAAAATTTCTCTCCACCAATTCCAATTAAGTATGAATCAAATAAGTTTATCCATTTTTTCCATGGTAGAATTGGCTCGCCCCGTTCAGATAGGAATTGTGGAGGCTGAGACATGCTGAGAAGAGGCTGATGAGCCATTGTTAATGATAAGGAATATAAAATGTAGATAAAACTGTCTGGTAAAAGATTTTTCTGTTGTACTTCCTGAATGTGCCTGAGTTCTCCTTCTGTTAGCACACAGTTTATATTCACTTCCTGTAGAGAAGGAACTTCCTGTTTTACTGCCTAAAAAAACAAATCCCATGTTTCTTTAGTGTCGGTGAGAGAGAAGGATGTCGACTGACACTGGTGTGCGTGAGCACAGCAACACAGTTCACCAGGATACAGTCGGTTTATGCTGTTGAGAATGTCATAATTATTACAGTATTAATGTTGTAACCATTGCGGTATTAATACTTGAGATGTGGCCATAATCAGCGTGTGGCAGCAACAGTCAGAGGTTGCGTGAGTAGAAGCTTTAGGTAGCCGCGTCGTAGTTTTAAAGAGGTGCGCGCGTGTTTAGAAGAGCACGTCGCTTGTTTTTAAAGAAGTGCGCGTATTTAACAAAGCGTGACGCTAACAGTAAGCTGTACCTGCTGTTACTCCGCACGCCGCCCTGAAGCTTGAAAACACTCGCAAGTATCTTGATATGCACCTATCTCGGCACAGGCACTATTCTGTAATATACTGCCAACACCGTTCGAATTCCACCAAAGTCGAGTGGCTGGTACATGGGTCCGATGAAGGGTGGATGCCAAGTTATAACTCGTCGCCACTTGACACGGAGACGTTTCCTTCTTATTTATGATCTCTTTATTGTGCATCCACCCACAACAGCATAAACCGCAACCTTTCGTCAATGCTTTCTTTTTCCCTGATCTCCAACCGTTCCCCTGTAGAATCCCCAGCTCGAGGATTCCATTACCAAGGAAATTACCATGGCAATACTAAAAGGAAAACTCATAGAAACTAAAACATAACACATTCCGTGACCTATGGAGATTCTGAGAAAGGACTTCCCTGCTGTCCAAAGAATGAAGACTGAACCTGCTTGTTTTGAATCCAGGATCCCAGAAGTGACTCTGAGGGCTAGTCGGCTTACCTCCTTTTTGAACTACAGGGAAACAAGGAGCTTCCAGAAGCCTTCCCGGCAACTGTGAAGCTAATCAAAACCAACTATATCTGTCTGGACCTTGGTGCTGGCCTCTGCTGGAGTGGGTCCTGATCCCTAAGTAGTGTCTCCCCTGGTCCTGAACGCTTGGCTGGTTTGCTGGTGTCAGAGTGTACTGCTTCAACTTCCAAACTGCAGGAACTAGGCTCCAGGTGGAAATCCTTAGGTTTTGGGCTCTTCACATCAAAAAGAACCATTCCCAGTCTTGTGAACGGAAGCGGACTTCATCAAGGCCAGAGCGAGACCTGCACCCAACTACATATGCAACTACCCTGACTATAGTTTGTACTTCAACACAAAAAGAGATGAGGGATGATAATGAGGAGTAATACCTCAAAATTGGTCCCAGGATGCCTGTTTCCAGTCCAGGAAGGACGTGGCCTGGCAGTTCAGACTGGACTGTTACTTCACCGCACAGTCCTAATCACATAAAAAATAACTGCTTCTCGTTTCCCACCAATACGAAGCTCTGACTGAAATCCAGCTCTTCACTCCGACAGCAATTACACTTCCAATGGCAAGCTCCAACTGAGGCTCCTCACGTGGACTGGACTAAGTTAGAAGCTAAACCTTCCACCAGATAAAGCTAATCTCTGTAGCCTAACCACTCTGCACTGTGGTCAGTCTGAACTTTTGACTTTGGCCCAGTCTAGAGCAACCCGATATCCACCATTGGCTCTTTGTGCTTCTTGGTGCTGCTATTTTTACTTAAATTCATAACTCTGGTTCTACTTATTGAATTATGTCGTTTTCTAAATTGGTTTGGGATTTTCTTGTGCTGAGCTTTCACTTTATTGCTGTTTGAGTACTGTGTAAATAATGTACACATTTCCTTTAAATGAAGCCTGGCTGCTTTTGCGCCAAACTACCAGAGGGTTAAGCAGAGGTTTTTCAGTGACTTTTGTGGTCCGTCTTGACAAGGATTGTGTTTATTATTTGAGTAGGGCATTCAACCTTCTCAACTCAATTTCTTATAGTGATTATCAATATATTATTAACCTTCATTTGGCTTCTAAGGCTGATTTCTATAATCTTGTGCTATTTCACACCTTGTGTTAAAGTCATCTGTCATTGTGATATTATATACCTTACCTTGGATCGGCGACTAATTTCAACATTTAGATCAATATTATAGGCAGGGAAGTGGCAAAGCAAATTATTATTCACGGTTATTTCTATTCTCATGATTAAGTAAGTTACTGTTTATAATATTTCCCTTGATCAATGTGTCTTTATAGTGACTATTTTTTTCATTTATTTTTATTGATATATCCCACAAAAATATTGCAAAATCAGGCAAAATTCAATGATCAGCAATAGTCAATCAAGCTTAAATCGATATAGTACATTCATTCATTAATATCTAGGTAAAAAGGTGGCAATAATATTTGGTAATACATAAATCCAATCCTGCACCATTGAGTCTAATTCTGTCCAAGCAGGCAACCAATCATTGTGTAGTGTTCAATGGGCGAGTCATCTGGAAAAGAGCAAGCGAAATCTATTTACCACAGTTCCTGGCTGATTTTCCCTTACATCTACATAAATATAATTCCAAATGATAAACAGCCAATAAGCGCCAAACCAGAGATGAAATGGAAGAGGTTCTGAATTTTTCCACACCGTTGTGATGAGAAGACAAGTTATTGCGAGTGAGATAAAAATAAGGTAGAGTTCATTTAACTCCCCCTCAAATGAGTGATCATACCCGAGAAGCATCATAGTAGGGATAATTTGGATCTTCCTCCCAAATATTTGCTGCCAGAATAACTCAGTTCCCTTTTGGAAATGCCTCAATTTGTCACAACTATACAACATATGCAACATATCTGCTGGACTTTCCACACATCTGGAACATTTATTGTCCTCCTTCTTATCCCATCTAAAAAGCTTAGCAGGATTGAAATAGAGTCTGAAGAGAGTTTTATAATGCTGTGATGGCAATCTAGATAAGAGAAGCACTTTCTGTCTTATCTCTAAATCTGTTTGCATATCCGCACCTTCCTCCCCGAGCTTTTAAATCCAGATAGCTTCCTGATGCTCTAAATCATTGGGTACAGTGGTAATTAAAATCTTGTAAATAGAACCGACTTTGCAGCTTGCCTGCAGAATAACACCCAATTGGGGATCTTCTCCAATGACATAGTCCCCTGAATAATCTTACTCAGAAAGTCTCTTACTTGCAGGTGTTTAAAGAAAGTATGATGATTTCAGTTAAAATCCAAGTGAATGTCAATAAGTGACTATTCTTTCAATCTTTAATTTAAAATAGATCGTGTCTGTCATCAAATATACTTCCATGTTTGTACTTAGTTTCATCAGGCTTTGCAAACAAGGAAATGCTACTAATAATGTTGTGTATAATTAATGGTCAATATTGAGGCCATAACCCATTGTTCTTATAGTATCTCTCCATCATGATTGATTCATTCTCAATTTTCTCTCATGGTCTCCTCCTCTGTGTCCTAATGTTACATGATGTATAATAAACTGATCATATTAACCTCTGCATCACTATGATTGTTCATGAAGTGTAGATATATTGGAGATTTCATTTCTTCATTTTTAATCACATGTAGGTGTTAGTTCCAACTATCTTTAAGACATTTTTTATTATACTCCACATACCTTTTTATATAGATACAGATGAGTAGGTACATACAATATTTGGATTTACAAAATATGATATTCCTAATCTAAAATTCTCTAGAGTTGCCATGATTCCAAAAGGTTTTCCTCTTTTCCAGAACATACTTACAGCATTCACAGTTATTGTATCTAAAACTTTAGTTTTTTCAGGGATCTAGTTTTTACCTATGTTATTATCCACATATGTAACTGTGTCACTAGGTTTTAAAATATCCCTAAGTGTTTCATCCCTCCTAAAGTGTTATAATGAGTATAAATGATACATTTTTTGATAAGTTTGTATCTTTTATGAGAACCTCCCAATGTTCTGTAAAGTGACACATATATACTTATTCACAGCACAAAATGCAGTGATAAATCTTATTTCTTTCTTCGTATCTTTTGAGATCATGTTCACTGGGTTATCTTCCTAGAAGCAAAGCTCTTTCTAACATCCCAGCTCTATTTCTAAGCTTATCTAGGATTTCTTGGATATCCTCCCTCATTAAATATAGCTGAAGATCACTTTTCTTCTACAAAATTGTCGGAATGGAAACTAGTGTCACTTTTATGTCTAAGCAATTCTCCATATGGTATATTAGCTTTGTGCTGGTAGAGATGTCCTGATAAAAAGTGATTTGTTATATTCTAAAGAAGTATAGCCTTCACACGGTTATTATTGAGACATGTATAATGATCTTTAAGTTCTTTCTTAGAACTATTTAAGTTCATTAGAATGTCATCTATGTATCGGGCCCATAACATGACATTCAAATACGCACCATGAACATTTTTATTCCTGACATTATCCCATTCATATCAAACCATGAAAGGGTTGGCATAAGAGGGAGCAAACCTGGCCCCGATTGCAATGTCACATTTCTGATGAAAACGTTTCTTTCATCTCCAATAACGTATGTATATATGCTGCCTATAGCTGATATATTTTGAGGAAAAAAATTATTCAGGGGCCAACAATCATGGGTCATTTTCAGAGACATTATATTTTCTTTTTACATGTGGAAAGTATTTGTGGAACACACACACACAATAACACAATGAAAACAACTCAAAAAGACTCCACACCAGGTGTAAAAAAAAAACAAATATTTTAAAAATAAATCAATACCAAAATGACAAAAATCCAGTGAGTAGAAGTCGAGTTATGAATTTTTTAAGAATAAAAACTGTTCTAGAACCTAGAAGCAATAAGCACCCAGGGGGGTTATCTGGTCACGCTGGACCTTGCAAAGCCAACAGTTCAAGCTGATCATGATGGAGCACAGGCCCGGAGACAAAAGCCACACAGGCCCGGTGAACAGAATACCTTGATCCTGGTTGCAACAACGAGATGCGGGGAGCTGATGAAAGATGTGTTGAGTGATGCATCGATGCTGGGCCCACAATCCAAGTGATGTGTCAGTCCTCCTAGTGTAGTGGTGGTGATGCATCAGCTCCGAGGATGAATTGCCAAGCCGCAATGCCTTGGTACCGAAGTGCGCTGTGCTGGGTTTCTCCGTGCAGTCGAGGGGATGTGGTGATCTCTCCGAACTGCTGTGACAGTGATGCATGGTTCAGAGTGTCGGGGATCTCAAAGTGTTGCATTGCTGTGAGAGCAATTCGCCAGTTTTACTCCTGCAACAGGGTCGATGCACTGGTTCTGCTCCAAGCAGACTGGGGATGCTTTGATTTCTCTGGTGCAAGTATCTGTGTCCAATTCAGTGAAGCAGGCTCAAGTTCAGAGGTAGAGACTTTGTTATCCCTGAGTCTCAAGCAACAGGATGTAAGCCAGCAAGCCCTTGAAGATCACTTCCGTTGCAAGTCAGAATTCAGCTCTTCCTCAGCAGAGTCAGAGAGCAGCAGGCAGCAGGGCAGCACAAAAGAAGTCCTTCCAGGTCAGCAGTTCAGGACAGTAACAGTCCTTGATACAGCACAGCACTTCTGCTGAGAGAGTCTAGTTGTAGGTCCAGAAGTGCCTGATTTGGTGGGGTTAGAGACCCAGCACTTAGACCCAGTTGTGCCTTTAAAGTGGAGGTGACTTCAAAGAAGTGTCTTTAAAGTGCACAGAGGGCATTTCTTACAAGCCCTGGCGCCCGACCATCAGTAGGGGGAATCAGCTCTTTGTGTGGGGACAGGTACTGCCTATTTAGGTGTGTCAGTCCCTCCCACCCTTCCTGCCAGGAAGAGCCATCAGAATACAGATTAGTGCTCAGACACACCTAATCTTCCTATGTTTGTGGCTGTCTAGAAGGGATGCACAAATATAACTGTCACCCAGCCCAGATATATCTTGAAGACAGGCTGCAGGCACACAAAGCTATAAGAGCAGAGAAACGTCCACTTTCTAAAGTGACATTCCTAAAATGGTAAGATTAAATCCAACTTCATCGGGAATGAGGATTTATCATTACCGTTCCAATGATATGAAACATGACATAGCCACTCCTTCTCAATCAGAAAGTACAGTATTAAAGTGTAATAACAAATTCCCATCTATCAGAGGAGTGAGCCCCACAGTAATGAAAAACAAATATGGGTGTGTTTCGCTACTAGGACACACAAACTTTAAAGTACATGTCCTACCTTTTACGTACACCCCACCCTGCCCTATGGGCAACATAGGTCCTACCTTATCGGTGACTTCTGTGTAATTAATGGGGAGTTTAAGACTTGGCATAGTGTTTTAAATGCCAAGTCAAAGTGGCAGTAAAACTGCCCCCAGGCGCTGCTGCAGCAGGCCTTAGACATACTTAATGGGCTACTTGTGTGGGTGGCACAAGAAGTGGTGCAAGCCCACTAGTAGCATTTAATTGACAGGCCCTGGTATATGGTATACCACTTTACAAGGGACTTGTAAGTAAATTAACCCCTTGGGTGCGGGCGTCGGCCACTGGCAGATGCCCGCACTTCCTCCCTACCAGGGAGGGGGTTAATAAATCCTGTGTCCACGTTGTGTTTTGGGACATTTCCTGTCGTGGGCGCTAGGCCTACCCACACAAGTGAGGTATCAATTTTATCGGGAGACTTGGTGGAACGCCGGGTGGAAGGAAATTTGTGGCTCCTCTCAGATTCCAGAACTTTCTGTCACCGAAATTTGAGGAAAATTTGTTTTTTTAGCCAAATATTGAGGTTTGCAAATGATTCTGGGTAACAGAACCTAGTCAGAGCCCCACAAGTCACCTCATCTTGGATTCCCCTAGGTGTCTAGTTTTCAAAAATGCCAAGGTTTGCTAGGTTTCCCTTGGTGACGGCTGAGCTAGAGGCCAAAATCTACAGCTAGGCACTTTGCAAAAAACACGTCAGATTTCAATGTAAAAATGTGATGTGTCCATGTTGCGTTTCCTGTCGCGTGAATTAGGCCTACCCATGCAAGTGAGGTACCATTTTTATCGGGAGACTTGGGGGAACACAGAATAGCAAAACAAGTGTTATTGCCCCTTGTCTTTCTCTACATTTTTTCCTTCCAAATGTAAGACAGTGCGTAAAAAAGACGTCTATTTGAGAAATGGCCTGTAATTCACATGCTAGTATGGGCACCCCGGAATTCAGAAATGTGCAAATAACCACTGCTTCTCAACCACTTCCTTATCTTATGCCCATTTTGGAAATACAAAGGTTTGCTTAATACCTATTTTTCACTCTTTATATTTCAGCAAATGAATTGCTGTATACCCGGTATAGAATGAAAACCCATTGCAAGGTGCACCTCATTTATTGGCTCTGGGTACCTACGGATCTTGATGAACCTACAAGCCCTATATATCCTCGCAACCGGAAGAGTCCAGCACACGTAACGGTATATTGCTTTAAAAAATCTGACATTGCAGGAAAAAGTTACAGAGTAAAACGTGGAGAGAAATTGCTGTTTTTTTCAGCTCACTTTCAATATTTTTTTATTTCAGCTGTTATTTTCTGTAGGAAAACCTTGTAGGATCTACACAAATGACCCCTTGCTCAATTCAGAATTTTGTCTACTTTTCAGAAATGTTTAGCTTTCCCGGGATCCAGCATTGGTTTCACACCCATTTCTGTCACTAACTGGAAGGAGGCTGAAAGCACCAAAAATAGTAAAAATGGGGTATGTCCCAGTAAAATGGCAAAATTGTGTTGAAAAATGTGGTTTTCTGATTCAAGTGTGCCCGTTCCTGAAAGGTAGGAAGATGGTGATTTTAGCACCAGAAAGCCTTTGTTGATGCCATTTTCAGGGAAAAAACCACAAGCCTTCTTCGGCAGCCTTTTTTCCCAATTTATTTTAAAAAACGAACTTTTCACTGTATTTTGGCTAATTTCTTGGTCTCCTCCAGGGAAAACCACAAACTCTGGGTACCATTAGAATCCCTAGGATGTTGGAAAAAAAGGACTCAAATTTGGCGTGGATAGCTTATGTGGACAAAAAGTTATGAAGGCCTAAGCGCGAACTACCCAAAATAGCCAAAAAGGGCTCAGCACTGGGGGGTGGGGAGGAAGGCCCAGCAGCTAAGAGGTTAAATATGCCAGTTGTGTATACATCAATATTACTATGTTTAGGGGAGAAGGACATGCCCTTTAGTAATGGTCATCAGTAGTAAAGTGCTCAGTCCTAAGGCCAACAAAAATATTCAGCAAACACATGAGGCAGGTAGGCAAAACGTTTGGGGAAATACCCCCCTGAGGCTGATAGGTCTAACAGAGAGCAGATACTGATCATTATATTGAGAGACTCATTCAGTACATGAACCTATGCCTGATATTATCAGTCTATATTGTAATCCCTCTCCAGGTCTATGAATCTTGATGATGAAGTAAATAATCAGAATAATGGGGAGTTTCACATTCAGATACCAGTATTCGTCAAGGCCTTATACAGCTAAATTATAGCATTTTTAGAAAACCAAACAGTTTTTTAGTTGTATCATTATCAGTGAAATTCCACACTGTTTGGTAGCCCTAACCTTTTCTCACCTCTCGATATTTCTTTGCTTTTTGTCTCAGCACAACTTTATTTCCTTTATCAGCCTGATAGATAATAACTAGTGTAACACCTGTTAAACTTCTTAACCTTTTTCTTTCTTTTTTATTGTATTGCCTGAAACAACATTATTAGTTTTCAAAATCATCACAGACCAATTTATTAAAGATCCCTATACCATTATGGTTATAGGGTTCTTGTGTAAAGCGAGATTTCTGTGCAAGACAGTTGTCTGAAAGTGTCGTTTTTTCAATATTCATGGACTGCACTATTTCTTCAATGTCAGTGATATCATAATTGTCAAAACTCAACAATATCTGAACAGCCACAACCAGGACCAGCCCACAGATGTCGAAGCAAGTTTAAGTCCCACCCACCCTGAGAGGGAGATGGGGATCCCTGAAGACCAGCAAAAGGCCCAAAGTTACAAGTCCTGAATGAGTTCTGCCACTCGAAACATAGTTTCAGCAACGGTGTTTCTCCTTCCTTCTTCTGTTACTCCTTTCCTCAACTGTTCTTTCCCCTGCAGGGGTTAACATGGAAGTGCAGAGTTATAATCCATATATTCAACATCACTTCTCCATCCCTGATTGTCACATGGAGCAGCCCCTAGGTAGCTAGAGACCCCCCCCCCCCAACATGTAGAATTCTGGGAACAAACAAGATGATGGCTTGCCGCGGCATTGAAGAACTCATCCCCTCTGAGTTACTTTGTTTCCACTCAGGTCTACTTTCTTCAGACCAAGACTTCCAAGAATCCTCCTGTAGTGACTGGAACCAGAGATATACCTATTTCCTTCATATGGGAGCATCTTACCAATAGGGAAAGGCAGCTAATTAACTTACAGTGTGTTTAGCTACCCTCTTCCTCTGCCAGGAAAGCTAATCTCTCAGTATGGGCCTATTATTCAGGGGAAGGGATGAACTGCCAGCTGGTGAGCAGAGTAATGAAAGGGCCCAACATGGTAGATCAAAGCATGAATTAAATTAAGGCTGGTTTGGGGTAACATGTCTAATTTTATATGTACATAAACAAAAGCATTAAGTATAAAACTGACTCTTGAAATGGATTTGTGACCCAGATTTTGTTAGTAAAAGACATGTCAATGACTTTCCTATCTTATGCTAATCAAAAGGTGTAGTTTAAGCAAACTTTACTAAGTTGCAAACATTTTACAGTTCAGTCAAGAAGAAAGAAAACATTTTTTGCAGCGTTCTCAATTAAGTTTTAGGGTGTTAGGAGGTCAGAACCAATTTACTACTGGTTCCATCTGCCAAATTGCTTTCTGTTGTACGGATGTCAGGTTTTGTCATAAAAGCAGTCTCTCTCTCAGTCCCTACATGCGTGCTTCAAGCATCCTGTCCAGAGCCCTTACCCATCTGTGCAGAGCAGCTGACCTTATTTTAAAAGGTAGATGCTAACAGTTGTAACTCAGAGCCATTTGCAACTGAAATATACAGTGGGTGAGACTCCATTCACAGTAGATGAACTATAAGCAGTGGTATGAAAGCAAAATAAAACTGGAGGTTTCACAGATGGAAATCAGCTTCCCTAAACTCAGTACGGAGAGGGAGGGTAGGCGCCAGTTTTGGCAGCAGTATTAGACTGGTGTTTGTGAACACTTAGTCCAGCGCATACAAACAGGTATAGCACCAAAGAGTAGAAGGAATAGCACCTAGAAATAGCACATGATAGTTAATTTCCCACAGCAGAATCAGTGGAACTTGCGCAGACGGACCTAGAGACTTGTTGGAATTATAAAGATTGTTGTAAGATTCTTCAGCAAAGGAAGACTGAGTCACATGGTGCTTCTCGATGCTATGGCCTTTCATAAATTATATAAGATGTACAATGGGAGTAGCGTAAGCTAACATAACAAAGCATGGGATTTGCAAAGCACACACTCACCCTTTAAAGCTTCTTGGTGCTAGACTTGTTTCTTGCTTCCCAACTTAGCAGTACCCATTTGGCAATCTAAAAAGGATGAAAGGCTGAGTGAACCCACCAGAATTTGAACCTATGGACATGAGGGCAAGCACAAGCTTCTGGTGTATATACATTAGTCCACTGAGCCAGCAGACCCAGTATAGAAACTTGGATGGTGTACTTGATTCCCTAACATAGATTTCTTGTGCCCACTCTTAGATCAGGAGCTCACAGATGCATACTCATTCATGGATAATGCTATTTTGGTTACAAGGAAACTAAGTAAACAGTCCCTGTGAAAGGCTGTGAATTGTACAGCGTACGAAAACACCAAAAGAGAATGTGGAAACGTCCTTTGAGGGTCTAGAGGGTTCTTCAGCAAAAAGGTTCTTAAAAAGAAAATTGCTAGCTTTTGCTCTATCTCAACTGTGCAACTTTCACTTAGTTGGGGATTGGCTGCTCGTTCCGGGTGTGACTCACCTTGGATGGGGAGAAGACAACACAGAAGACAATACAGTGCAGAGAAATGCAACAGAGGGCCGTTTCATTTGTTGTGATGTCTCTCCATTTTACAGCAGACATATAATTGTTTGCACTCATCTTTGTCATTAGCTTTTTATCATAACAAGTGTTTGTTGTTAGAATTTGGGTTTTTAGTTGAGTGGGGTGGAAGCCCCACTCAGTCAACAACCACAATTCTTGTCAGGGTGAACCACAAAGTTACTAGAATAACCTCCTCTTAACACTCTGGTAGTTTCTCACAAAGCATAAAGAGTGAAATTGTCAAGGAATTGTGAATAGGAATTGATTTATTTTATGTAAAATTGTGACTTTGTGAAATGATCTTGCTTGTGGTATTAGGTATAAGAATTGTAATGAACTAACGCATTTGTCGCCCTCCGCTGAATGCCATGAATCCAGAGCACACTAGGATCATGGTGCAGAATACATTTGACTCTGGGGCTCAATGACGTAAGTTCTCACCAAGTGCAAGCATTCCCTATTTGTTGGCTTTACTGCCTGGTCCTCTCTGATATTTTTTAAAAGCGGACGATACCTCTTGCACCATTCATGCTCCCCTGATGCCCATTTACAGCAAAAACGTCTGCATTGTGTTGTCCAATGTACATCAACGGGGGGTTGATGGTGCAGTAATAAAAGTGTTTGACAGTGGCTGCCGATATACTAGGGTGGATCCTGGTTCTTCTGACCCAGGAAACTAGTGTGACGGTTTTAAACATATTCAGTGCAAAACTGTTACTGTTCTGTTCCTACTTCGTATTTTTCTTTCATGTTTCCAGGCTTCTTGCCGACTCCTGCCAACCAGCACAACCCAAGTTAGTTGTCAGACCCAATTGGTGCTTGCTGGGGTCACATGGCTGTCTTCTTCCACCTGCATGACATCTAAGCCCCTAAGGGCATCCACCCCAAGTATCCAAGTTAAAAGCAAAGCGGCATATTTACCAGAAATTACTTATCACTGAGTCTCGCCAGCGATGCGTCAAAATTAGTTACAATGTACAGGAATCCGTTTCAATGCCATGGATGCACCGTATTTACAATGCCGTGCACCATGTCACAAGGACCCAAGGTGCATCAGAAATTCTAACGCAACTATCATAACGAATCAACCCAAAAAGTGGTGCTTCGCTGAAGTTGGCCTCACAACTGATGCAATGTCAGTGATATGTCAACATTTAGAGGTGCTGTGTCAGTTTTAATTGACACAAGTAGCCCAATGTTTTAGGACCAATGTAGAAGACTGTAAAGTGGTGGAATATCACCTTCTACACTCCTACATTGATCCTGGATGTAAGAGGTCGCATATGTATCACATTACAATGGTCATAGTCTACTTATGTATATGTACAAAGCGGAATATGTGTGACATAGTGAGTGACAGTGTAATGTAAGGAAATACAAGCATATGTTGGAATGTGTAGTGGCAATATATGCAGTAAGCAAGTCTGGGCTTGGGGACCCCTTCCTCCATGGAGAAGTGACAATTCTAGCCTCTCCCTTACAAAAAATACAGAACTTCACATTGCCTTGCTGTAGCGAATGATGAAATCATAGATGCCATGGTCCCAGCTTGGTCAAGGGGCCCTACAACATGATTGTCACATGTTTAGACCCAGTACTATGAGAAGGGAAGTGAAGTACAGACACATTCCAGTGTGTAAAGTGACTTCAGCTGGTCAGATTCCTATTGAAAGGCCGCTGTGTCATTTTTATGCCTGGGTTAAGGAGGCGTGGGAATTTCAACACATTTTGGACTCTGTGCATCATTTGCCAGTGATATGTCACTTTCCCAAAAACTTGTAAATATGGATGTGTCAGTTCTGCATGGGATGTTAAGAGGGAATGCCTACTTTGCACACGATTAAAGTTACCTGATCCAGCCAGTTGTAGCCCAGGTAAAAAAAGACAGAGGACAGAGAAAAGTGAAGCATTATGTCTAATATCTCACTTTGTAAATATGGAGCACTAAATGTGCCTCTGCTGTGAAACATAAATTGACGCACCAGTGGGGCAAGCTCCTTGGACATGTGCCCCAAACAGTTTAAGGACATCTTCCTCAGGTATCTTCCCACTTGGGCTGGTAAGTGCTTAGGGGCATAACCTCTGCCTTATGATCATCCTCTCACCACTACCCACCTTTACATGCCTTTCTCTTTTTCGTTTTCTAATTTTCATTTTATCAATATTTATTTATACAGCTTTATGCTAATACAAAGATTAGTAGTCCTGGAAGTATGTATGTATGTATGTATGGAGTATTTATAGAGCTCATTCCGGCCCGAGGGCATCAAGGCGCTAACTAAGGTGAGGCAGAGTACTATCTATAAAGAAAGAGAAGAGAGCCGGCTACCGAGGAAAGAGCCAGGTCTTAATCCGTTTCCTGAAGACAAGGTAATTGTGCTCTTTCCTGAGTTTGAGTGGAAGAGAGTTCCAGATCCTGGCCGCAGCGATAGTAAAAGCACTTCACTTTCTTGGTACGGGGGACTAGAATTTGAAAGGTGCTGGCAGAGAGCAGCAGGCGTGTGGGTCGTTGCCACTGTAAATTGGTCGTCAAGTACTTGGAACCAATCCCGTGGGTGGCTTTATGTACAATACAGAGTGCCTTAAAAGAGATCCGCTGGGCTATAGGAAGCCAATGCAGATTCCTAAGGCTCTCCGTGGCAGAGGCTGATTGTGGCAAATTCAATATTAGTCTGGCCGCCGTGTTCTGCATCAGCTGCAGTTTTTTTAGAGATCCTTTATCCAAATTGAGCAAGAGAGAATTGCCATAGTCCAATCTGGACAGAACAAGGGCCAGAGTGGCCGTAATTCTCCATTCTTTTGAAAGATAAGGGAAAATGTTCTTCAATTTCCTCAGAATCCACAAACAGGATTTTATGGTCTGGTTAACCTGAGCTTGAAAAGATAGATGATCATCAAAGAGAAATCCTAGATTCCTAGACGTGGATCCAGGTAGAGGCAGGGTGCCACACTCTTTAGGCCACCAGTTTGGGGACAATTGTGCCCTACTTATCCCAAAGCAAAGAACCTTGGTCTTATCGCAATTCAGTTTTAGCCAATAAGTCTTCATCCAGCTGCTTACTGCCAACATACAAGCATTAAAACGGGCAGCAACTACTTCTGCGTCTTTGTTTATTGAGATGACGAGTTGCGTATCATCCCCGTATGAGGTAGGGATGAAGCCAAAAGAGCGTATTAGTGCTGCCAGGGGAGCCACATAGATGTTCAATAAAGTGGGGCTAAGCGACGAGCCCTGAGGGACCCCACAGGGCAAAAGGTAAGCAGGGGATCTAAAATCTCCACAGCTTACCGTGGACCACCTGTTAGAGAGAAAGGATTCAATAAGCTTCAGGACTTGATCCCTAATGCCTACCTGATGTAGGCGTTCGAGCAAAATGTGGGGAGCAATGGTGTCAAATGCTGCAGATAGGTCCAACAGGACCAAAAAGACCCCCTGACCCTCATCCACCAGCCTACGGATAGTGTCTGAAGAGGAGATGAGGGCAGATTCCATACTATGAAATTCATGGAATCCATGTTGAGAGAGATCGAGCCCCTCTGAGTCCGACATAAAGCTGACCAATTCTCTGTTAATGTATTTTTCAAACATTTTGGCCAGAAAAGGGAGCAAGGCTATGGGGCGAAGATTGGTCAAATCAACGTGTTTCCCTGTTTCCTTCTTCTTTAGGGGAATAATGATAGTTTCTTTCCAGGCAGAAGGGTAAATACTGGAAGTGAGGACCTCCTGAAATATGGGAACCAGCGCAGTTGCCACCAACTCCGGAACCAATTGCAAAATAGCCAGAGGGCAGGGATCTAGCGGAGAACCAGATTTAAATTCCTGAAGCAGCTTGCAAATTATGTCTTGGGATGGCGTGTTAAATTTAGAAAGTAAGCTACCATTATCAAGCGTAGTGCTAGGTGAGGTGGAGGCAAGCAATGCCGACATGTCGGTGAGAGGGGAGTGCCCCTGAGACTTGTCTGAAATAAAGCTAGAGTAAATGTTTAAAATTTTACTTTCAAAGAACTTTGCTATTTTATTGCAGAGATCTTGAGAGTTCTCCAGCTTAGTCGTACGGGGGGGGATGGTATCACTCTAAATAACTCTCTAGGAGAGTTAGTGGCTTTCCTAATTTTTTGCGTGAAGTAGTCTGCTTTAGCTCTGAAACAAGCCTCCTTATAGTTATTTAAGGCTAATTTTAAATGAAATTTCTCACTGGCTCCAGAGTTGAGTCTCCAGCAGCACTCCTGCTGTCTGTATTTCCTCTGGAGTATTTTAAGGTCCTGGGAAAACCAAGGTTGCCTGGGTTTTTTGCCTATGCGTGGTGCATAAGCCTTCACAGGAGCTAGAGAGTCAATTGCCAGAGTGATTCCCTGGTAAAGCCAGCCAGTGGCGGTAAAACAGACAATTTAGGATCCTTCCAGCTGAGTTTTAATGCTGTTTCCAGGGATTTGGCCTTAATGGTTTTCCATTGTCTTAATGGTCTATTTGGGGGTGTGTGTATAGGAGGAGATTGTTTCTCAGTAAACTTAAAGGTAAAAAGTGAATGGTCCGTCCAATTTAGCGGGGCAGTAATAAGCTTTAACTCTTCCTCAGGACGAGTAAAGATCCCGTCGAGGGTATGACCAGCTGTATGAGTAGCCGGACCTTCCTTTAGAACCCAATCTACAGAGGCCATGAGATTGAGAAATTTGGTGACCAACGGGTTGTCCCTGTCATCAAAATGAATGTTGAAATCTCCTAATATGATTGCTTTCGGGCCATAACAAGAGGTTCCAGCAAATCGGTGCATTCCAAAAGGAACTTAGGGAGGGGACCAGCGGGACGGTAAATTAAGAGGCCTTCGAAATTACAGAATTGCTGTAGAGAAGTTTAAAAACCATTGTTTCACATACATCTGAAGTAGTGCTCTTAACCGTCCAGGTGCAGGTGAAGTCCGATCTACAGATAATGGCCAGCCCCCCTCCTCTGCCCATTGTCCTTTCTGACCTATGATTGGAATATCCTGCGGGAGAAGCCTCAATAAAATCAGGGTCCGAGTCAGGGCTAGCCCAAGTTTCCATTATGAAAAGGCAGTCAATATTAAAGGAGAAAATAAGTTCCCTGATTTCGAATTTGTGCTTGGGAAGGGATCTGGCGTTGATAAGAGCAAAAGACCCCACATCTCTAAACCCCCCTGTAGGCCTACCTTTGGCGTAGTCCAACTTACTTCCAACTGCCCTCAAACCTCTGTGCTCCTCCACTGTTAGGGGCCTCGCCGGGGACCATGCACAGTGTCCACATTTCCAGGGGGCAGAGTGACCCTGCATAAACGCGTGAGGGCGGGGACTACCTGCCAAACTGCAAATGTCTGGATAGGCGAGCAGACCTTCTTTGGGCAAGGATGTAGGGTTCCTGGCCCTCTGGCCCGTCCTGGCACGGACGGGTGCAGACGGGCACAGACGGGTTTGCCTTCGGCGCGCCAGCAGCGCGGCCATGTTGCTGCTCCCATTAAATCCCCCCAGTAGAACAACTAGACCTCTACCCAACAGGAAGCGTCCCTGCCGGTAGACAGGAAGTGGGCTCTAACAGGCCCAAACTTCCTGCAAGGTTCACCAACCAAGGTGGACCCCCGGCTACAAATTAAGTTACAAATCTAGTGAAAACAGCCCCCCACAACCACTGCGCGAAGTGCTGATGCGAAAAATTAGAAGGTGCCTGTAGCAGCAGAAAACAACGGCGCAGCCGTGTTGCTGCTCCCATTAAATCCCCCCAGTAAAACAACTAGACCTCTACCCAACAGGAAGCGTCCCTGCCGGTAGACAGGAAGTGGGCTCTAACAGGCCCAAACTTCCTGCAAGGTTCACCAACCAAGGTGGACCCCCGGCAAAAAATTAAGTTAAAAATCGAGTGAAAACAGCCCCCCACAACCACTGCGCGAAGCGCTGATGCGAAAAATTAGAAGGTGCCTGTAGCAGCAGAAAACAACGGGCAAAACGAGGTAAGGATACAACTCTACTTTACCATGTAAAAGTTCTAAATGGTAAAAATTAACACTCCATATTAAAAACAATGTATTTAAAAAGGTTAAATATCTAAGAGTAAAATAGACAGAACGCGCTCACCTTAATCGGCGCGGCCGTGTTGCTGCTCCCATTAAATCCCCCCAGTAAAACAACTAGACCGCTACCCAACAGGAGGCGGCCCTGCCGGCAGACAGGAAGTGGGCTCTAACAGGCCCAAACTTCCTGCAAGGTTCACCAACCAAGGTGGACCCCCGGCAAAAAATTAAGTTAAAAATCGAGTGAAAACATCCCCCCACAACCACTGCGCAAAGCGCTGATGCGAAAAATTAGAAGGTGCCTGTAGCAGCAGAAAACAACGGGCACAATGAGGTAAGGATACAACTCTACTTTACCAAATGATTTATTTAAAAAGGTTAAATATCTAAGAGTAAAATAGACAGCATGCGCTCACCTCAAACCTCTGACGCAGCAGTGCTCCTCTGTTGCTCCAGTGTTGTACCTAAGGCCATTTATTCAGGCTGCCTGTAAATGGTGCCCAATATGGATTGCTTCTCTGTTGTTCCTGTGTGGAACATGTAGATTGTTTAACTTGGCTTCCTGTAACCAATGAACATTATGGGCTTCTCCTCTTCAGGCCAGGATTATCAACACTTTGAGTTAGTACAAAGTCCCTAAATGGGATGCAATCAGGCACAAAGTGTAGGGATGTTAATTACTTTCCAGAGCAATATGTATTTGCACTGGGAAGTTGCCTAAAAGTCGAATTATTTTGCATTAAGGGGACATCCTATTAGTAATGCAAAGCTTTGTTTAATAACAATGGTAGATCGACCTTTGTGCAAAACATTATGGCTCATCAAGGAAGGTTCAAATTGTGAGAAATACTATTTCTCCATAATTTGCATACTTTGCACTTGTGATGCACTGTATAGCACAAGCCCAACATGGGGAAAGTTGTAATGGTAGTCTAAGCATAGTATTTTGTAGTGGGAGGGAACTACTGTGCAAAGGTTTATGAGTGGGCATGTGTGGCCTCATTGTGCACTAGGTCTTGGGATGAGAGCCAGAAGCAACAAATCTTTGTAGAAATGGCACTGTCCAGCTCTCTCCCTTTCATGCAATGAAGCACAGCAACTTTGATTGCTTTACTGCGTTTTGTGAAATAATAGTAAAATCGTCCCTTCATTTCTTGTTTTACCCTTGTGGAGACAAACTGTGGAATATTTAGTTGTATGAACTAAGCATTGAACCATAGTCTCTTTTTGAATTATGACTTGCCCTATTAGTTTCTCTGGTTTAGTGGGCCTGCACACTAAATTGAGAGCTTGGGAACCTGGCTGCCTCTAACCAGTACATAGCTGCGGATTGCTCCACCATCAGTCTAGGTGGAAAACACATTCACTGTTTTTGTGTTTCTGCTGCGCATGCTGTATGTTACTCTTCATCTCTGCTGCACAGAATCTTTACATCACTTCTATTTATCCAGTAAATGACCATGGGCCTTTCTCCTACAACTCTTGGGGGGACCCTATAGGACTACTACTTTAGCCCTCAATAATCAGTATATTGCTGTTTCTCCTAAAGAGCATTTACTAGGACTGTGTTTCCACTGAGTATCTGTTGGCTACCTCCGGTGCTGTTGGGTGAACTCAGAAAACTGACCATAGTTGGCTGTATTTAGTACACACCTGGTGGTCATTCTTCCTCACTCCAGAAGAGGCTCCATGAATCATTTAAGAAGCTTGTCTTTATCTCTTCATCAAGTACCTAAACACTGCTGTTCATGTCCATGACTACCTTTTTTGTCACCTCTGGGTGGATTCTTTACAGAGGCATAAAATAATTCAATATAATTTGCAGAGTAAGACACCACCCTTGTTAGGACATTGGGGCCCATATTTATGGAAAATGGCGCTCAACTGTGCTAACCCGGTTGTGCTTCATTTTATTTAGCCCGAGCTAACGCCATTCTATAGCGCCAGCCATGCGCCATATTTAAGTAATGACGCACAATGGCGCTAAGAAATGGCTAGCATAAAAAAGAAGATGCTAGCCAGGGTTAGATGGTGTAGTGGGAATGGCGCAGGGTGGGTCAGAAATTACATTAGGCTGGTTACCAGCAAAAAATTCTGCCGCTAATCAGCCTAGCCTCATTTTCTGATGCACAAGCAGCTAAATAATGACTGTTGTCGAAGTATAGACAGGAGTCATGCCCGCCACCCCACTGGCCCCCACAGGGGACAGTGTCCCCTGCTAAGCCCAAAATAACCAGTGCCAGGCAGGAGGCCCCAGGTAAGGGACCCCCAGTGGCACAACACACACATACACAAACACTTACCTGCAACTTACCTGGGATGGGCTCCCTTCTGTAGTGTCCCTGTGGTGTGGGTGGTGGTGTTGCTGGGGCTTAGGGTGGGCATCTTTGTGCCCTTTCCATGGTGTTTAACCATGGAAATGAGCCGACCTGCTCCCTAATGCCTGGTGCCAAATAATGGCGGTAAGCGGCCTTTGCACCATATTAAGGCCCGCCTCCTCCTTGCGCTTCGTTTCTGCGCCTGGAGGTAAATCTGGCATTAGCGGGTTAGCATTGTGTTCAGGACAGGAACGGCTACCTTGCATCTCATTGACGCAAGGTGGGTTTGAGCATCCTAAACATGGCGCTAACTCCAATATTTTGACACTAGATGGGTCTAGCTTCAAAATATAAATATTAAGTTAGGCAAGCACCATTTTAGCACCACAATAAATGGCTCTATAGCGACGCTGACCATCCATAAATATGGGCCTAAGTGCTGCCTAAATGCAGCTGCAATGCAGTGCGAACTAAATACGCATTCAACAATTTCAAAAGGGTGTTTTGCACTCAAATTACCTTAAATCATGATTAATGGCCCATACACTTATATATTTTTTCGAATCAAGAGTGGCTGACTTCTGGGCATACATTGAAAAAAACATACATCCATTTTGATTTGCCAATGCTTGTTTTCTTGATCACTGGATTCCGGTATAAATCTTGAAAGCATACTATTCTAAAGCTACGTCATTTTCCAACGCTGACTCTAAACATACATTTACTGCCTTGCCTTTAGGTAAATATTTTCTTTAATTATAAAATCATATGCCAAACAAAGCCCTTTAATGTTATGTAGGGACATGTGCTTGAAGTCGGAAACAGTGTTAACCACTTTCAGCAGGGCAATATATCAAACTGCCAGGCCAATTAGAGAGGTTATGGGACTGTATGATAGCTGTCTGAGGCATGTACTTCCCAGATGTTTTTTGATGATATAAAAACCATACAATTATTGTTGCAGGCAGTGCTTAATTTGTCAATAAAAAGGTGCCCAAAGCCCTCCTCTTAAACATGCGGCTGCTGCAACTAAATGTGGGAACATGGAATATTGAGGCAGTGTAATCCTGCAGCCATCTTGAGCCTCTTCAATCCATTTACAGACACTCCCTGCCCCTTCAGCTAACCCTTGCAGCTTTTTGCTTTCTCCCATTGTGATGCTTTTTCGTTTTTCTCTTCATCCGTCTTTCCCATATGTGTCTTTTGCTTGCAGTAAATGCTTGAGGCAAAAAAACTAAGCGCCGGCCCTCAAAAATAAGTGCTGGTGCTCAGCACCGGAAACAACAAGCACAAATTAAGCACTGGTTGCAGGCGAAATTTCGTGATGTGTGATTAACTGGGTGGCTACCCTCAAGCTTCTGGGTTAGAGTTTTGCTTGTGCACACTAACAACCCCAAGGCACTTCATGTTTGTCCTGATGACTTGTGATAAAAAATATTCTCATCGTAGGAATCACACGTTAGACACTATGAGAGTAAACACATCTCATTTATATGGCATTTCCATTTATGGAAGATGATTCCAAAAATTGTGTCTTGTGTGCACTGATAAGTAAACACTCTCTATAAAAACATTTAACATAAGTGGAGTTAATGAAACTAGTTGAAGATATCTCTGAGGACAAATTCGTATTCAGAATGCATGACAATGACAAACATAAACAACTTCAAACAAGACAAATTATCAACATTATAAAGAAGTATATTTTATTTTCCATCATTCACCCGCGTAGCTAGCTTGCTTGGAGCTTATATCGCACAGTACAAGTTGAGCTAGTCCTGTGTTTTTTCAACAAATGATTGTCATATTCTGGTGACAGGGTTATATATTGTTGTTGCACTGTATGCTTTGAGTTTGGATCTCTTTTTATCTTTGTATGGTTGCGTTTATGGCTAATGGGCTTTGTAAAACTATGAGTTCAAGGGCGTGTTGATCTAAGAGCATCTGTGCATGTTCCTAGTCTGCATCTGAGCCCATAATTTTTGCCTCTGCTCCATGCAATAGCTAAACCGAATAGCTCGGTCAATTCTGGCCTCCAATTGTATCCAGCCTCTTGTTCTGTTTCAGATTTGAACCACTAGATAGTCCGTGGTATTGTCTTCTAGAATTTTAATATCCTCAAAGTAAGTAGGGACATTTTGTGTAAAGACAGCGTGACTCGTTGGTGGGGGCTGTGAACGGGGTGCTTACAGTGTTGCTCTGAAATTTAATCAACCTCATATTTCCTGGTCATTGCGACAGGCTGTTCCTGACACTCGTGCACATATAGAAAGAAGTATATCTTCAAACCCTGTATCTCTGTTTCTCTAATTCAAAAACAGATATTCATTTGCCACCACCGGGCAAAATAATGTTCCTCTTAATTGACCCACGTCTTCTGCTGTTAGGTTGAAAGCTTCTTCTCTGCCCCTGGAACTTGACACTGTTGCTCATAAGGTTCTTCAGAAGCAGGTAAGCCACCAATCCATGCAGAGGCCTGATATTCGTGGGCCTGTGAGCAGCAAGATAGACTCTGGATTAAGCTCAATTGATTGACCAACTCACCCAGTGACTGTTGATCTGAAGGCTATGCTCTCTGTTACTTCTGCAATAACGTTTCCTATTCCTGCTGCTGCTACTGAGTGCTGGAGGTTAGCGATACAATTAAGAAAGAACAGTCCCAATCCTGACATCACCTGCCCACCTAGAAGTCAACTTAGGACCAAAGTGCATAAAACTCAAACGGCTTCTAATGCAATAAAAGGTTAACCATGATCTCTTGCAATTTGGAAGGGATCAGTTCCAAACTTATGGATCCCAAATGGATTTCCTTCATAGGGAAAAACAATATTTGTGTCTTCCAGGAGCTGTTGGCTTACTTTAAAGTGTTTGTTAACGGTCACACTACTTATAGCATTGAAGCTATGCCCCCAAATAAATCTGGAAAGGTTGTGGGAGGTTTGCTGATTTTGGTGTAATCAGTCAATCAATATTTTGTAAAGCACGGCTACTCACCCGTGAGGGTCTCATGGCGCTGGGGGGGAGGAGAGGGGCCTCATCCGAAGAGCCATGTCTTGAGGTTCTTTCTGAAGATGGTGAGCAACGGGCTTCGTCTGAGGTGCAGGGGGAGGTTGTTCCAGCTCTTTGCCACACTGTAGGTGAAAGATCGTCCTCCAGCGGTGGTTTTGCGGATGCAAGGGATGGTGGCCAGGGCCATCTGGGCAGAGCAGAGGGATCTGGCGGGGGGTGGAAGGAGACGCGGTGGTCCAGGTAGGCTGGTGCTCTGTTCTGTATGGCCTTTGATGTGTGGGTGAGAAGCTTGAAGGTGGTTCACTTCTTGACCGGTAGCCAGTGGAGGTTCCTTGGGTGTTGGGAGATGTGTTCTCTGCAAGGGAGGTATAGAAGGAGTCTGGCGGAAGTGTTCTGGATGAGTTGAAGTTTTTTGATGTTCCTAGTTGAGATGCCAGCGTAGAGGGCGTTGCCGTAGTTTAGCTTGCTCGTGACGAAAGTGTGGGTGATTGTCCTGCGAGTCTGCTGCGATCCATCTGAAGATCTTCCGAAGTTTGCAGTTTTTCCAGCAGGAGGAGGCAACAGAGCTTACCTGGCGGGTCATGGATAGGGAGGAGTAGAGGATGATTTCTAAGTTGTGGGCGTGCTTGGTCAGTGCAGGGGGGGGTGCTGAGGGACCATCAGGAGTCGTCCCAAGCTGAAGTGGCATTTCCGAAGATGATCAGCTCTGTCTTGTCGGAGTTGAGCTTGAGGCAGCTTTCTCTCATCCAGGTGGCGACGTCTTCCATTCCTGCGTGAAAGTTTATTTTGGCTGTGTCTGGGTCTTCGGTAAGGGAAATGATAATTTGTGTGTCATGGTGGCTTCTGACCGTGGCAGCAAGAGGTGCCATGTATACGTTGAACAGTGTGGGACTCAGTGAGGATCACGGAGGGACTCATCAGTTGACTCCTGTGGGTCTGGAGGTGTAGGGTGGGAGTCTGACCCTGTGCGTCCTTCCGGAGAGGAAGGAGTGAATCCATTCCAGGGCTCTTCTGCATATTCCTATGTTGTGGAGTCTGGTGCTCAGAGTGCTATGGGAGATATGGTGAAAGCAGGGGTTTGAGGGGCTCTGGACTGTGTGCTGTTCATGATGCTGACTATTTCCTCTGTGGTGAGCGTGGACCAGTCATGGATGGTCTGGGTGGGTTCTGGGGGGGTGGGTCGGTCGTAGGTTCTGGTGCCAGGATTTTCCGGGAGGAAGCTGTCGTAGATGTCCTGGATCTTGTGGTGGAAAAAGGAGGTGAGTTTGTCGCAGAGGTCCCGTGATGGGGGATGCTGGAGGCTTGGGAGGGGGGATCTGTCAACTCGTTGATGACTGAGATGAGTTGCTTCATTGTGTGCGGAGGAGTTGATGCACTCCTGGAGTGCATCCTTCCTTGCGTTCTTGATTTTTCATTGGTAGGCAGCGGTTGCGGCTCTGAATGGGGTGAGGGCTGCACTGGATTGGCTGTTCCTCCATTTTTTTCGTGGGTACGCTTTGATTCTTGCAGTTCGGTGGTGAACCAGATGACCTTCTTAGGTACGCATTTGGCTGATGTCAGCCGAATAGGGGGTAGAGTGTTGGCGCATTTGGTGATCCATGCATTGAGATTACGCCCTGCTGTGTTGGCATCGTCAGAGGGGAGAGGAAGGGATTTGGCTAGCGATGAGGTGAGTTGCTCGTTAGTGATTTCGTTCCATTTCCTGTGGGGGTCCCTGGAGGTGCGGGTGCGGCTGCTGGGTGCGGTGATAATGAAGTGTATGAAGCGATGGTCGGTCCAGTCTGGGTTGGAGATGGTCTCAATGGTGATCCGGTCACTTGAGGTGAAGATGGGGTCCAGTGTGTATCCTGTGATGTGTGTTGGTGTGGAGACCAGCTATCTGAGACAGAGGGTGGCGAGGTTGTTGAGTAGATTGGTGGTGTTTGGGTTGGTGCAGTCCTCGAGGTGGAAGTTCAGGTCACCGAGAAGGAGGTAGTCGACTGACGCCAGGTCCTGGGGGTAGCGATGTCTACAACGTTGTCTTTGAAAGCTGGGCAGGGGCTGGGTGGCCTGTACACCAGGGTGCTTTGGATGGAGGAGCTGTGGTTGGAGTGGACCATGAAGTGAAGGTGTTCCATGATAGTGCAGTGTTCTTCTTGGATGGCCTTGACACGTAGTGAAGACTTGTTTAAGATGGCGAGTCCTCCACCCGGACGGGAAGGCCGTTACCTCCTTAGGATTCTGTAACCATCGGGAATGGAAATGGCGATGTCTGGACCCGAGGTGGGGTTGGTCCAGGTCTCAGTGAGGAAAGAGATGTCCGGTCGGGTGGTGTTGATCAGGTCCCAGTGTTGGGTGGCGTGTTTGTGGAGGAAGCGGATGTTCAGGAGCAGGCAGTTGATGGGGTTGTGTTGATATTTTTGTGTGCAGAGAGTACCTTCGGTTTGTTGAGGTTGGTGATGAAGTTGCAGTTCCTGCAGGTGAAAGGTCCATGGGTGTCCTTGGGAGATTTGGTGCAGCAGTTGTTGAGCTGTCCGGTGTTCAGGTGGAGGAGGGTCTTGGAGTTGTAAAGGAGGCATTCCAGTGGGTGGTTTAATGTGGATCCAGTGTTCCTGGCGCTGGGTGCAGTCCAGGCGCGGACGGGTGCAGACGGCCTTGCCTTTGGTGCACCAGCGGCTCGGCCGCACTGCGGCCGCCATTAAGAAGAGGAGGGGCAGGGGGACCAGTCAGCTGGGAGGAGAGAGGGCGGGAAACGTGCTTCTCGGGTGGAGGGGGGACAGAGGAAATAGGAAGAAAGGAAAAAGAACTAGAGAAAGACAAGGGATGGTAGAAGAAAAAGGCAGAAAATGCAAGAGTGAAAGAGCGACAGAAAGAAAGAAAAGGAAATGAAATACTTACTTGTGATGGCCACTAGACCACCAGGGATGAGGTGCAGGGATGAGTCTGTGGGTGGAGGAGGGCCTCGAACTGAGAGTCAGGAGACTCTCAGTTTGTCCAAGCAAAGGCAGAGGCATCAGCAGCAGCAGCCAGAGGACCTGGGGAAGGCAGCAGACGCTGACCAGGAGGTCAGTGCAATTGCCCTCTCACAGAGCTGTGGCTGCCGTTAAGAAGGGGAGGGGGTAGAGGGAGCAGTCTGCTGGGAGGCGGGAGGGCAGGAAAGGTGCTTTGCAGGGGGAGGGGGGCAGAGGAAAGAGGGGAGAAAGAAAAAAAACAGAGAAAAACAAATGATGATAGAAGAGAAAGACAGAAAATGCAAGAGTGAAAGAGCGACAGAGAGAAAGAAAAGGAAAGGAAATACTTGTGATGAGGTGCAGGGATGAGCCTGCGGGTGGAGGAGAGCCTTAATCTGAGAGTCAGGAGACTCTCAGTTCATCCCAGCAAAGGCAGAGGCAGCAGTAGCCAGAGGAGCTGGGAGGGCAGCAGACGCCTACCAGGAGGTCAGTGCAGTTGCCCTCTCACAGCGCTGTGGCTGTCATTAAGAAGGGGACGGGGTGGGGGTAGTGGTCAGCTGGGAGGCGGGAGGGTGGTAAAGGTGCTTTGCAGGGGGGAGGGGCAGGGGAAAGCAGGTAGAAAGGAAAAAGAACTAGAGAAAAATGAGGGATGATAGAAAAAAAGGCAGAAAATGCAAGAGTGAAAGAGCGACAGAGCGAAAGAAAAGAAAAGGAAATACTTGTGATGGCAATCAGACCACCAGGGATGAGGTGCAGGGACGAGCCTACGGGTGGAGGAGAGCCTCAATCAGAGAGTCAGGAGACTCTCAGTTTGTCCCAGCAAAGGCAGAAGCAGAAGCAACAGCCAGAGGAGCTGGGCAGGGCAGCAGACGCTGAACAGGGAGTCAGTGCAGTAATTACAGTCAGTGCAACATACTATTGCCTCCATACACAACTAAAACAGATTCTCAGGATCTAAGGGGGCTTTAGTTCAGGTTTCCCTCAGGATTAAGTTTGGTTTTGTTCAATGTTTACGCTCGATCTGTTCCTATTAGCAATGACTCACCTGTTCTGTTTATACTAGGCAATTTGATCGGCTTCCACCAGCAGCGAGCAAAACTCATAGTAACAGGAGATTTTAATGTTTCCTTTGAGCTGTCACCATCAATCAATGTATTGATTGAGGACAAAATGTGGAACAGTCCAGCTCTTTTTCTCTAATTCTACTCTTCAGCTTGCAGCCCTGGTGGTTGGGAGGTGCCTTACGGCTTGTAGTGGGTGGATGATTTCGGACCCAGGTAGGTCACCTACGTGTAAAAGGGGCTTTTATACTAGCATCATTGATTACATCTTACTTGATGTTAGGATTTGGCCACTGCTCAATAATATGGAAATTGTATTTCGCAGGGATAGTTACCATAATTCACTCATTCTATCTCTAGAAGGGGATTTTCTCAACAGGGACTTGACTATGTGCCATACTGTAGTACCGGAGCATTATAGTTAACAACAACCAGAAAAATGGGTCAATGATTTCTCCAATTTATATACTGAAGAAGAAATTGCTACCTCCCATTTACACTCTATATATCTGGGTACCGAAAATAATATTCATTTTGTCTTCAGTTTTGCAGATACTTCTTCAGCTATTAGCCGTTTAAAAGCAGCAAAAGCCCTCCGCCCATACACCTGGAGATCTGTATAAATCCGAACCTCAAATCTGGGCAATGTACGTTAATCTCATAACCAAAGCAATTGCTTCTGGGGTAAAATTTCAGAGACCCGAAGGGGGATGGAGAAATGTCCTGCTTTTAATAAAGGAGATGCCTCTAATCCATCCAACTATAAGCCTGATCGAAAACTTGCACAAAAAATTGCGAGGTAAGTATTGGATAAGTTGCAAGTTTAGATAGACAATGACTAGATATTGTCATCTCTCCAGGTAGGTTGCTGTGCCAAAACCAGCACTTACTACCAAGTTTTCACGATCACCCTATTCTATTGGAAGTATGTGCTACTCAGTAATAAAAAATTGTATGTAGCCTTCTTTAACTCCTGAGCAGCATTTGATCTTGCCCCCGCAAGAATCTGTGGACAGTATTAATAGAAAAGGAAGCCCCTGCAAATTTGGTCACTTTGATTGCCAAACTGCATGAAGATACTTTTGCTAAGATTTAATGGAGTAGTCAGGGTGAATTGCCCAGTGGAATTCCCATCCAGCATGGGGTTCGACAGGGGTGTGTCCTTGCACTCACTCTGTTCACCTTGTACATCAATGATGTGGTGAAGGAACTTATAAATTCCACAAATTACTCTCCTACCATGAACGGCAAAAAAAGATTCCAATATTGCTCCTCGCAGATGATTCTTTAATAATCTCGAAGACTCCTGCAGTCTTCCAAAATTTAGGAGATAGGTTTCTGGCTTTTTGTGCTCCCAGGGGTTTAAAATGTATTGCAACCAAAACCATTTGGGAATGGTAAAACTTAAAACCCCACTGTATAAATTGCTAATAAACCCCTTGAACGAGTCTACAGTTTTGACTATCTGGGTGTCAAGCTAGCTGTCAGACAAGCTATGCTGGGAATCTCAACTCAGCAAGAGCTCTCTGCTTATAGTACAAAGAGCCAAAGCTATATTGCGATTTCATAAGCAGACCCAGCCGTGTGCAATAACCCCAGCCTTGGAATTTTATCGGGCTAAGGCTCAAAGTGCTGCACCCTTTGGAGCCGAAATTTGTTATATGTTGACACCCAGGAATTGGCAGTGGACTTTTGTTAGATCTTTCATCTCGGTCCTAGTCAGCAACCCCTTATTCCTTTATTCTTTAATCTAGGCACTAAACAAATCACGGATGTCGCACAATTAAGCCCCTTTATGGCTGATTTAAGAGCCCCTAGCGCCTCCTTCTGCTACATTAGGGTCATCTCTTTTTACGCTAATGTGGCCTGAGACCAAAATCGCCGCACCAGATTTACCAAGTGGCGCAATGCATGCATTGCACCACTTTGTAACCCTTTGCACTACATTATGTCTGTACCGGGCATAAGGTATGCAAAGGGGGCATTCCCCCATTAGGGGGGGCCAAAAAAATAGCGCAAAAAGATTTCTTTGTGTCGTTTATTTCGGCACTTTTAACGTCAGCTCAGAGCAGGCATTAAAAGGAGGCACACCATTGTTTTCAATGGGCCTCAATTAGCTTGGAAGGATTAGTGTCAACATTTTTGACGGAAATCCTGCAAAGCTCCGAACTAGCGTCAACATTTTTTACGCTAGTTCCCCTAACTACTACCATGGTGCGCAATATCTTAGACTGATGCTTCAGACTGTTAATTCTGTCAGTCGATTTGTATTAAATGTTTGGTTTAGACTATCAAAAACTGCGTCTTAGGAAAGAAGAAGAGTACAAGTTCATATCTGTTGGCATTCGTAGGACTTTCTCTTATACTCAGGCAGATTAAAATGGTTAATTTCTTTGTTATTGGTTTGACATTTTAGAACCAGATTTTTATGTTTCCTGTGTGCTCGCTTCTTTTCTCTGCATGTAGCACTTTTGCATTGCTCCTTCTATGCACTTAAATTAGTGATACACTATGGTCTATTAGATGAAGGCTTATATTGTGCATCTTGGCACCTTAGCATCCGTGGGTAGTTCTACCTGCTCCAAGCTAGGCTGTGCACAAGTGAAATGTGTGTTTTGACCAGCCATAAAGGGGGGTGAGTTTTAAGGAACTACGAAGCTAATTTTAATGTTTGGTGTATAAATATTATTATATTTTTTTACCATTGTCGTTATGTATGTTCTTGGCAAACCCAATAAAGCTTTTAAGGTGATGATATACACCCAGTTTTGTTTTTTAACCAGCACCTCTTGGACTTGCAGCTTTAATTTTGCCTTTTGAAAATGAGCCTACCAATCCCAGACAGTGGCACTGACCGAAAAATCAAAACCTGCTGAAAGTTACCCTCAGGGTATGGGCAGAATCACTGGAAAGGTCCAAGTGTTCAAAGAAAAAGTGAATTAAAACCAAGACAAAAGTTGCCCTCTTACTTAAACAAAGCTCCTCATTATGGGTTGGGAGGTAATCGCCTTAGAAGTATTGCACAGGTAATTACTGACACTGTGCCGTGCAATGATAACAAGGTGTAATTATCTCGCCTGATTACCACTTCCAGTGTCGGCCATTTGTCCTTTATTCAGGCACCTTTCCATGTTCAGATTTTGCAAACAGAGACTGGTGCTCAAGCTTATCCAGGTGGCACGTGGTGGTGAAAATATCCAAACTGGTTATAGAACTCACAATCCCGATTTAGGCACAAACATCAGTTTGGATCCATATCCATTGAGCTTGCAGTGATGCCTGTTAGACCAGCAGCTTTTTGGTGTGTCTCCCTTGTCTTTTTGCCTTCTGACCTTCTGTTTCTTATGGTATTCTGGACTCTGTTTTTGCTGGTTTATTGTCTCTGCGCACCTTACCACTAATGATCAGTGCTAACGTGCAAGTGCTTCCTCTGTAAATTGTATTGTGATTGGCTAATTTATGATTGGCATATTTGATTTACTGGTAAATCCCTAGTAAAGTGCACTAGAGGTGCCCCAGGAGGGTAAATCAAATGCTACTAGTGGGCCTGCAGCACTGTGCCACCCACATAAGTAGCCCTGTAAACAGGTCCCTGACCTGCCACTGCAGTGTCTGTGTGTGAGAATTAACTGCCAATTCGACCTGGCAAGTGTATCCACTTGCCAGGCCTAAACCTTCCCTTTTACTACATGTAAGGCACCCCTGAGGTAGGCCCTAGTTAGCCCACTGGGCAGAGTGCAGTGTACTTTAAAGGTAGGACATGCACTGGTGTGTTTTACATGTCCTAACAGTGAATAACTGCCAAATTCTGTTTTCACTGTTGCAAGGCCTATCTCTGTCATAGGTTAACATGAGGGTCTGCCTTTAAAAAACGTTAAAGTGACGATTTCCTTTGATAGCAGATTGAAATGTGGAGTTTGGGGTCTCTGAACTCACAATTTAAAAATACATCTTTTAGTGAAGTTAGTTTTTAGAAAGTAGGCTTTTTCTTGCTTAAACCATGCTGTGACTGCCTGTTTGTGGATTCCCTGTCTGGGTCAGTTTGACAGTTGGGCTTTTTACACCTCTCCTCTAGACAGTGACAAAGAGGGAGTTGGGGTGTAGCCTGCATATCCCTATGAGCCACCTGAGCTGGAGTGGAGGGAGGAGTGGTCACTTACACCTGAATGGACTGTTCCTGCCCTCACACAATGAAGTCTTTAACCCCATGGTGTCGGTCTGAGGCCTGGCCTGGCAAGGGCAGGATCTTGCAAACAAGAGAGTCTTCCCTTTGAAGTTTGCCACCTTCAAAGGTAGAAAGGGGTATAAGTAGTGGACCCAAAACCCCAGTTCTTTAGAATCTTTCTGGATTCAAGAGGAACCTCTGCCAAGGAGAAGAGCTGAAGAGCTGGAGGAGGAGTACTGCCCCTTTCCGGTGTTGCTTTGCTGGGTTGGCCTGCAGTTGCTGCTTCAGTCTTAACAGAGAGCAAAGGGTGAACTTTGCAATGTATCCTCCTTGAGAAAGTTCTCCAAGGGCTTGGAGTAGAGCTTGCATCCTATTGGAAGTCTCCGAGATATCAAAGTTTTCAGTTTCACCTGCCTACAGCACTGGGAACTGTGTGTTTTGTGCTGTTCAAGAAGAAAAACCACTGCAACGCCACCAACTATGTCACTGGCCTGCACCGTGACCTGCCGATGCTGTACAGAGTCGCACTGCCCCGCTTTGTGCTGCACTGCAATCCTGATCTCACCGACGACGCCATCTGACGCCACCACCGAGCAGCTGCTTGCACTGTGACCTGTGGGCCCCGCACTCCAGCATCGCCTTGATCTCACCACAGCCTGGGCACTCCCAATGACTCCGCTCCTGCTGACACTGTCTCACCAAAGCCGCTGGATGCCATCACCGAGCTGCTGTCTGCACCGTGACCTGTGGGCACGTTGCATCGTCCTGCTTCAAACCGCAGCCTTGATGGCATCCACAACAGTGCTCCTGAGCCCAGAGTTCGATCCGGATCTCATCACGAGGATCACAAAACCATGCAATTCCTAAGGTTCTGTTTGCGGGTCTTCCCGACACCGTAGCTGGCCCTCGACGCTGCGGCCGGCCTGAACTCTTGGTTTTGTTGATCACAACGCCGTGATAGCCCAAGGTGGAGCTATTGACTTCAAGGAACTGTATTTTTTAGTTATTCTTGCAGAATCATGGGCCATATTGATACTTTTTGATGCAAAACTGCGCTAACGCAGTTTTGCGCCAAAAAAATTAGCGCTGTCTGGTGTGCGTTTAAAAAAACGACGTACACCAGGCAGTGCCGGCGTAGGGGGAAAATGGTGTATGGGCGTCCACAAATGGTGCAAGTCAGGCTGAGGCAAAAAAATCGCCTCAACCCGATTTGCGCCAATTTTTTACGACGCCCAAACCCCATTGAAATGACTCCTGTCTTAGCAAAGACAGGAGTCATGCCCCCTTGCCCAATGGCCATGCCCAGGGGACTTCTGTCCCCTGGGCATGGTCATTGGGCATAGTGGCATGTAGGGGGGCACAAATCAGGCCCCCCTATGCCACAATTTTTTTTTAAAAAAAATACTTACCTGGACTTACCTTAATGTCCCTGGGGTGGGTCCCTCCATCCTTGGGTGTCCTCCTGGGGTGGGCAAGGGTGGCAGGGGGTGTCCCTGGGGGCAGGGGAGGGCACCTCTGGGCTCATTCTGAGCCCACAGGTCCCTTAACGCCTGCCCTGACCCAGGCGCTAAAATCCGGCGCTAATGCGGGTTTTTTAGACCCGCCCACTCCCGGGCGTCATTTTTGCCCGGGAGTATAAATACGACGCATATGCATCGGAGTCATTTTTTAAGACAGGAACGCCTTCCTTGCATATCATTAACGCAAGGAAGGTGTTCACGCAAAAAAATGACGCTAACTCCATGAACTTTGGCGCTAGACGCGTCTAACGCCAAAGTATAAATATGGAGTTAGTTTTGCGTCGAATTTGCGTCGAAAAAAACGACGCAAATTCGGCGCAAACGGAGTATAAATATGCCCCCATATTTTTATTACTCTATGTTGGATTTTTATTGTATTTGGTCTTGTTTGATATAGATAAATATTGGCTATGTTTCTAAAACTGGTGTGGTGTCCTTTTGTAGTATTTTCACTGTGTTACTGTGTGTTATGTGCAAATGCTTTGCACATTTCTTCTGAGATAAGCCTGACTGCTCGTGCCAAGCTACCAAGCGGGTGAGCAGGGGTTATCTGAGCAGGTATCTCCCTTATCCTGACTAGTGTGAGGGTCCCTACTTGGACAGGGTGCAAACCGACTGCCAACTAGAGACCCCATTTCTAACAGTGCCCAAAGATGGTATGACTGTGTGTTTGTGTGTGAAACCATTTCCAAATCCTTTAACCCATAGATTGGAATAACTCAATCTCCTTCTACTCCAGGCTGGCATGACTCTGCTCTCCTTCCACCCCAAGCTGGCATGGCTACAATCTGCTCCACTCTTCTTCCGGCCCCAGGTGGCCATGCTCATATTCCAGCACTAGGCTGGCAATACTATGTTCTTCTTCTAGCCCCAAGCTGGCAAGGTTGTGCTCTTCTTCCAGTCCAAGGCTGGCATGGTTCTGCTCTCCTTTCAGTCGCAGGATGGCATGGCCAGCTCTTCTTTTAGCCCCAGCCTGTTATGGCTTTGCTTTCCTACCTATCCAGGCTGGCAAGGCTCCGCTCTGTCTCCAGGCCCAGGTTGGCATGGTTCCGCTGTTCCTCTAGCCTAGGCTGGCATGGTTCTGCTTTCCCTCCAGCACTAGACTGGCATGGCTTCGTTCTTCTTCCAGCCACAGGTGGTATGGCTCCGATCTTTTTCTAGCCTGAAGCTGGCATGGTTCCACTCTCCTTCCAGTCCCAGGCTAGCATGGATTTGCTCTCCTTCCAGTACCAGGCTGGCACAGCCACCCTATGTTGCTATGGCTCCACTTTCCTTCCAGTCTCAGGTTGCCATGGCTCCGCTCTTCCTCTAGGCCGGCATGGCATCCTACTTCTTCTTGCCCCAGGCTGTCATGTTCCCGCACTCCTTCCATCCCCAGGCTGGCATGGATCCGCTTTTCTCCACCCTCAGGCTGACATAGCTCCTCTCTCAATGAGCCCAGCCCTCACTGAAAAGAAGCAGCTCTCCTAGCAGTCATATGCCTCAGAAGCCATGGCGAGGACTCCATTACTGTTCACTCACGTAGGCTTCTGAGTATGATTACCTTTTTAATTTTACCTGCACTGCTTATAATTTATTTCAGTGGCGCGTTGCCTTATTTTTATTATTTGTGGCTAATGCTTTTAGTGCGGAACTCTTGGTTCGTTCCTGCGCTGCAAGATGGATGACTTTTCTTTGTCGATTGATATTCACTCTTCCCACAGTACTTTGCGCTGACAGTTATACTTTGTTGTTACGGGCGAGCTGTTGATTTTGCGTAATATATTTTCTTGCTCTCCACCCCTGGCTTTCTCCCAGCAGACAGAAGAAGATTCACGCAGAGTACAAATTACAATTTTTGGCATTAAAATGTATGCCTCTGAAATGATATCATTCCCATGTGATAACCTGCTCAACGAGCACTAGCTCTGCAGCACAACAAAAACATTAAACAGCATAAAACTATTTGGCGATCGCTTCGAATATTGCCGTTGTGCGCAGCCTTACTATCCCACAACCCTTATGAAGAAAACTGTATGAACAATAACTTGAAAATAAAAGCTGTATACCTATTGTGAATTTAATGACATTACTCTTGTAAAGCAGTTCAAAAAGGGGCCAGCTCATCAAAACAACAAATAAAAAGCGGAATGAACAAGAAATGTACAACCAGTCTTCAGTTAAAATTAATTAGATCTACTTGTATACTGGATAACCTCAAAATATGATTGGAACTTTTTTTGCTGTAATCCATGAAGATGGTCGGGTCAGCTGAAAAGTCACCCATGACAAATGCGGTGATCTAGAGGTCGTGAGTTCAAATACTCGCAGTTCGTTCCATTTTCTCAGGGTTGGTGCTAAAATGGCAGATTTGCAATATGAAGTGCTTTACAACAACAAGTAATAATGTGTTTTTTGGCAAGAACAGCCTTGGCCTTATCGACTAACACAAGAGCTCCAAGTGCCAAAATGCTACAACTTTTTGTAATCTCATATATGGAGAGCTTTAGCTGTATGTCACTAACAAAATTGTAACATACATTTTGAGTGGATTTTGGGTCTGTCCCCTCATGATTTGATGTCCTTAATGCCGTTTTGAATTAACTGTCCTAATTTGAAACTTTTCTTCCCTGTTCAAGTGATCGCCGTTTCGGTGAAGCATTTAGGCTTCAACCTGATCATTTTTGATTGATTGAGTTGTATCTTTCAACTGCTGACGTCAGGAAACTATTTATTCTTTATCATATTTCTCAGGTTCTTTAGCACCTAACTGAAGACTCGATCATGAGCTTCCTCTCTTCCCCTTTGTTTACCTCGTCCCCTTCTTCCTTCCACGCTCACCTCTCCTGTTGCGCTGTCATTTTCTATACTTACGGATGGCCACTACATTGCATCGACATCTAGTTTGCCTGCCATCAACGAAGTTTAGAAAATAATATTCGGAATTCTTGGAACATTCGTTTTTATACTTCCAAGATGGCCATCAAGTTATTTCTATGCAAATCGTAAAAACAATCCTGGAAGTATGAACACACAACAAAAAAGATGACCACTACAATGACTACCTGTCTGTGTTGGCTTTACCAGTGCTATCTCCATAATTCAATAAACATAGACAAAGTCAGATCTGACAACAAACTGCCAATGGTAAACAGAGACCTATGGTCATTGCTAATGCTTGTTCATTTTCTAGTTAGCAGCGCCCTCTCCACATAGTATTTCAATCAATCAGCATTTATAAAGTGCAGCTTAGCACCCGGGGGAAGTTGCAATGCGCTACCTGGGGGACGCAGGTCAGTCGAAGAACCAGGTCTTAAGGTCCTTCTTGAACTGAGCCAGCGATGGGGACTGTCTGAGGTGGAGTGGCATCGTGTTTCAGGTCTGCTCAGCAAGATAGAAGGATCTTCCTCCGAACGTGTTTTTCCTGATCCTGAGGATGGTGGCGAGGGCCAGTTGAGCAGAGCTGAGTTTCCTGGAGGGTTTGTAGAAAGAGAGGCGGTAGTAGAGGTAGGCAGGTCCAAAGTTGTGGAGGGCCCTGTATGCGTGTGTCAGGAGCTTGAAAGTGATGCGTTTGTTGACATGGAGTCAGTGTAAGTTTCTCAAGTGCGCAGAGATGTGACTGTGGTGGTAGATATCCAGAATCAGTCTCGCCTCTGCGTTCTGTATTCTCTGAAGTCTACTTTGGAGTTTCTTGTTGATTCCGCATAGAGTGCATTGCTGTAGTCGAGTTTACTGCTAACGAGTGTGTGAGTGACTGTCCTTCTTGCGTTGAAGGGTATCCACTTGAAGATCTGGAGTAGACGGAGATTGTGGAAGCATGCCAATGAGGCGGTGTTGACTTGGTGGGTCATTGAAAGCGACGAGTTGAGGATGATACCAAGGTTCTGTGCATGGTCGGTAAGAGAGGGGGTAGTTCCGAGGGTGCTAGCCCACCATGAGTTGTCCCATGCAGCAGTGGTGGGGCCCAGGATTAGGAACTCCATCTTGTCCAAGTTGAGCTTGAGGCAGCTGTCTCTCATCCAGTGACTCCCTTAATTCTGTTGTGAAAGTTCTCCTTGGCTGTTGATGGTTCGTCAGTGAGGGAGAGAATGAGCTGTGTGTAGTCAGAGTATGAGACGATGTTGAGCGAACAGGGTCATAAGTGGGGCTCAGGGAGGATCCCCTGTCAGCATCAAGATGAAGGGTGGAAGTCTGACTATCTGGGTTCGGCCGATGAGGAAGGAGTGAATTCACTCCAGGGCTTTGCCACAGATGCCGGCATTGTGCAGTCTGGTGCACAAGGCTGTGTAGGAGACAGTGTCAAAGGAGGCGGAGAGGTCGATGAGGATGAGGGCTGCTGTCTCACTGTGGTCCAGTAAAGTGGATGTCATCCGTGGCTGCTGGGAGTGCGATTTCGGTGCTGTGTTTGCTCCTGAATCTGGATTGGGAGAGGTCGAGAATGTGGTTGGTCTTAATGAAGTCCCTGATCTGTGCATCCATCGCTTTTTTAATTACCTTGACTGGAAAAGGGAGCAGTGAGATCGGCCTGTAGTTTTTCAGTTCCGATGGGTCTGCGGAGGGCTTCTTCAGTAGGGGGTTTATCTTTGCATGTTTCCAGATGTCTGTGAAGGTGACAATATCAATGGAGCAGTTGATGGTGTGGCATACTTTGGGTGCGATGGTGGTGCTGGCTCAATTAAAGATGTTGTGGGGGCATGGTCTGAGGGTGCACCGCAGTGGATGGTGTTCATGAGCTCCAGGTTGTCTTCCAGGGTGAGGAGGGCCCAGTGGTTCACAAATGGTTGTTGGCTGGAGTACGTGGTGGTGCTGGTGGGTGGGTGATGTGAGCCTTTGCTTGCGAATCCCTCATGAATGTCCTGTATCTTACGAGGAAAGAAGGTAGCAATGTTATTGCAGAGGTCCTAGGAGGGCGGGATGGCAGCAGTGTCCTTGCCAGGTTTTGTGAATTCCTTGACTATGGTAAAGAGCTCCTTGCTATTGTGTGCGTTAGTGTTAATTCTCTCCTGAATGGCTGATTTTCCAGCTGCTCTGATGAGCCGGGGGTGTGCTGTGAAAGTGTCCTTGAAGGCTTTGTGGTTTGTTGGGCTTTTACTGCTTCTCCACTTTCTCTCAAGTTCTCTGCATGTGCTCTTGGATTCTTGGGGGCCAGGGGAGAACCAGTTGGGTCTCTTGTGGTGTTGACACAGTCAGTGATCCACTGGTGTAGGTTTTGGGCCGAGGCATTGGCATCTGTGGCGTCAGGTGGTGGGGAGTGGCTGAAATCAGTGGTGAGCTGGACTTCAGTGAGTTTGGTCCAGTTCCTGCGAGGGGAGTGGTGTGCGTGGTGCCGTTCGACTGTTTTGGTGAAGGTGAAGTGGATGCAGTGGTGATTGGTCCAGTGGAGTTTGGAGGTGTGTGAGAAGGAGATGTGCTTTTGGGCAGAGAAGATGGGGTCCAGGAAGTGTATTGCTGAGTGCGTAGGGAGGTTGACCAATTGCTTGAATCCAAGGGTGACAAGGTTGTCCATGAGTGTTCAGGTGTTCGGGTTGCTGTGGTTGTCAAGGTAGAAGTTGAGATTGCCGAGGAGTATGTAGTCCGTTGAGGTGAGGGCATGGGGAGTGATGAAATTGGCCAGGGCTTCGCTGAAGGGTAGGCGGGATCCAGGGGGTCTGTTGATGAGGGTGCCATGGAGGGAGGTGTTTGGCGATGGGGTTCTGGACATCGACGCTGGTTGTGAGGTCGAGTGAGTTTTTGTGTACGATGGTGGCGACACCTTCTCCTGGTCGGTTGACACGGTCTTGATGTATGATTTTTAAGCTGTCTTGGATGGCAGTGGTGATGTCCGATGTTGAGGAGGTGGTGATCCAGGTATCAGTGAAGAAGGTGATGTCGGGGGGTGGAGTCGAGGAGGCCCCAAACTTCTATTGCGTTTTTGATGAGGGAGCCGGTGTTGAGTTGAACTGGTCTGAGGTGTCCTGGTGATCCAGCAGAAGGGGAGTTTAGTGTGCGTGGAAGGGTGCAGTTGCAGCACTAGAATGGGCCAAGCATGTCCTTGGGCGAGGCGCGAAGGCAGGCGGTGGAGCCTCCGGAGTTGAGGGCGTGCAGGTTGCTTGCATCGTATCGATGGATGGTGTGGGAACCACGGTTGGTGGCGCTGGGCTCAGTCTGGGCGCGCACAGGCAGGCTTGCCCAGTGGACACTATTAAGAAGGGGAGGGAAGTGGGAGGTGGGAGGGTGGGAAGCACAGCACGGGGAGGGGGCAGGGTTGCAGGGGTGGCAGTGGCAGGGGAGCACAGGGATTGCTGAAGGAGGCAAGAAAATAGCAACAACTAGGAAAGGAAAGTGAAAAGAGGCACAAAAAAGAAATAAAAGGAAAGAAAGGCAAAAAGCAAAAATTAGAGAAATAAGGAAGGCAAAAAAGGCAGAAGGCAGCACAGAGACAGAAGGCCACCACTTACTACCAGGGATGAGGCACAGGTGGGTGCCTGCAGGTGGAGGAGAGCCTCAAACTCCTCAGAGCCAGGCAGGCTCGGAGGACGAAGTGCAGCAGCAGCAACAGGTGGTGCTGTGTGGGGGGAGCAGGTCGCATGCCCACCAGGGGTCAGAGACAAATCGCCCCTTCACCTTGCAGCTGCTGCCATTCAGAAGGGGAGGGAGGTAGGAGGGATTGTTCTGCTGGGAGGCGGGAGGTTGGGAAGTACAGCACTGGGAGGAGGAGGCAGGGCCGCTGGGGCAGCTGCAGCAGGGGAGCTTGGAGATTGCCGAAGGAGGTGAGAAAAGGGCAAAAACTAGGAAGAAATTGAAAAGAGGCCCAAAAGGAGAAAAGAAAAGAAAAAAGTCAATAAGAGCAAAAAGCAAAAATAGAGGAAAAAGAAAGGCAAAAAAAGCAGAAGGCAGCAGAGAGACAGAAGGCCACCACTGGCCACCAGGGATGAGGCGCAGGTGGGTGCCTATGGGTGGAGGAGGCCCTGAAACATCGCAGAGCCAGGCAGGCTCAGAGGACAAAGGGTAGCAACACGTGGTGCTGCACTGGGGGAGCTCTTCTCACATTGATGCGGGGTCAGTGAAGAGTTGCCCCTTCACCGCCATTAAGAAGGGGAGGGAGGTGGGAGGGATCACTCAACTGGAGGCGGGAGGGCAGGAAACACAGTGCTGGGAGGGGTGCTGGGCCACAGGGGCAGCAACGGCAGGGGAGCAAGGGGATCACCGAAGGAGGCATGAAAAGAGCAAAAACTAGGAAAAGAGAGTGAAAAGAGGCACACAAAAGAAAATAAAGGAAAAGAAAGGCAAAGAGAGCAAAAAAGTGAAAATAGAGGAAAACGAAAGGCCAAAAAGGCAGAAGGCAGCAGAGAGACAGAAGACCATCACTGGCCACCAGGGATGAGGCACAGGCGGGTGCAAGTGTCTACCACGTATTGTCTTGATTTCTATTAGCGCTATATATTGGTACTTTATTGAATTGCTTGCCTATTTTAAAATGATTAGGTGGCTCTCCTGGATTAGTTAGATTTAACAGGAATTTAGAATGGGGATAAGAGAGTGGATGAGATAGAGTACGATTGTATGGTCTGAAAAAGGGGGGTGAAAGTCTAGGAGATTTAGGACAGAGCTGCGAAAGGAAAGATAGAGAAGTGATGTAGTAGTCAGAAATAGTTATAAAAAGTGAAAAGAGGCTCATAGGTTTGAAGGAAGAGGTTGAGAAAAACAAGGTACTGGTTGAGGGAGGAGAAAATATAAGTTATAATGTACCCACTATTGCATTCAGCAAAGTTGGGCAAGGAATACCTCAAATCCATTTAGGAGGTGAAATCACCTACACATGTGGAAAATCAATCTGAATAGACTGTATGTGTATTTTTTTTCAATTTAGTCATCTGCAACAACGTTTGTCACTGGGCAACGGAAGTATGCCATTTTGCAGCCGCAGCATTTTCCACATTTTTATGGATTTTTAGTATTTGCCACATAATCCATCTTCTGCTGTATCATCTTCAGATTTTAAACAAAAAAGAAGCCCGGAGCACTCTGTTGTCTTCATTGGAACTCCCAACAGTCCAGTGTTCTACTATTACTGAAAGGCTATCTTTCTCGTACACAATACTAAACTTAAATGCATTTTAAGGTTTTCCCAATGTGTATGTCTGCTTTACAGTACAGCACACATGCAATGTTTGAAAAGTTTGGAGAAAAAAACATTCTTCCTGCATCAAGAAAGCACTTTTTTGGCACCAAACCCTGTCTACAAATGTTAGGAGATAGCGCTTTGCATCAGAAACCATGGTTAGTTACATGGGAACACTCATGCTCCCATAGATGCCCCCTTGATGCAAAATAGTGCAAAGTAGCACATGGCACTACTCTGAGTTACTTTTTGGAAACTTACCAGCATAAAACACGTTTTGTGCTGGAATGTAAATCCCAAATCAACATTTACTGCTAGTTTGAATCACTTTTTCTGACTTTGCACAGTCATAAAGTGTTGATATATCTAGCCCAAAATGTCTTCCTACTGCTAAGTTCTTGGAAAGCACCCATTATGTTAGCAATTTTAATTTAGAAATAAGAATAGGATAGAGATAAATTCTAGGTGACTGCTATCAATTTTGTAGGCAGAAGTCTGCTAATCTGCAGGCCTTGAATATCATTTTCTCCCATGGATCGTTTTAGTGGATACAACCCATGATTTGTCAATTCAAGAAGATGGAACATTATTAGAATATTTTAATGATAGCAAACTATAGAAGGGCCACAACCAAGTACATAGTAGCTGGGAAAAGAAAACTGCAGGACAGTGGACAGATGCCCATGACAAATACCTGTAATTTGCACCCATTTTAATACTAATGAGGGTAAGACATATTTGTTAGGAACTGACGCTTCGCTAAGAAAATAAGGTATATGTAGAAAACCAAACGGATTGTGCTCAGAACTGGCTAATCGAGAAGGGCATGGCATTTTAAATCATTGCTTAGAAAACAAATCTGGTATGCCTTAACAGTAGGAAATGTGAAACTCCAGATAAATAGTCATTAATTCTAGAAACATATTACTGCCTTGGCTCTAACCCAAATCAAGGAATTGTCATACTATGAAAACCTTTCAGGTATGACCGCTTGAGGATGGCAATTCGTTGGCATGGAAAGATGGATATAACTTCACTTAATTCAAGGTGAAAGAGGATTTGAAGCATGGTGAAACTGAATTCTATTAAGAACAAAAACAGCAGGCACGAATGCACCTCACAGGCAATACATACTGGTGCCCATTCACACACAGGCAATGGCAAATGCATGCCTGACCAGTGCATGACACAAGATAACTGTGAGACAGTTTATGTTGTGTAGTAATGTACCCCTGTACGTACAGCGTATGTGTGTGTTGTCTGTGTAGATATATGTGCCTGTAGTGTTGTCTCTCTGAGCATGTAGTACAGGAAACGAGACTAGTTGACTTTGCTATTGCTTGTTTAGCTTTATGTCCAATTATTCTTAAACTTGATCTACTATTTTGGCCTAAACCCTTAGGCCCATAGTTATACTTTTTGACGCTAAACTGCGCTAATGCAGTTTAGCGTCAAAAACTTTAGCGCCGTCTAACGCCATTCTGAAGCGCCATGCGGGCGCCGTATTTATGGAATGGCGTTAGCCGGCGCTAGCAGACCGGCGCTGCCTGGTGTGCGTGGAAAAAAACCACGTAGACCAGGCAGCGCCGGCGTAGGGGGAAAATGGCGTTAGGGCGTCTTAAAATGGGGCAAGTCAGGTTGAGGCAAAAAAATCGCCTCAACCCGATTTGCGCCATTATTTTCGACGCCCAGACGCCATTTAAATGACTCCTGTCTTAGTAAAGACAGGAGTCATGCCCCCTTGCCCAATGGCCATGCCCAGGGGACTTATGTCCCCTGGGCATGGTCATTGGGCATAGTGGCATGTAGGGGGGCACAAATAAGGCCCCCCTATGCCACCCAAAAAAAATTAAAAAATATAAAAAATTATACTTACCTGAACTTACCTGAATGTCCCTGGGGTGGGTCCCTCCATCCTTGGGTGTCCTCCTGGGGTGGGCAGGGGTGGCAGGGGGGGTCCCTGGGGGCAGGGGAGGGCACCTGTGGGCTCATTTTGAGCCCACAGGCCCCTTAACGCCTACCCTGACCCAGGCGTTAAATAGTGGCGCAAATGCGGGGTTTTTTGACCCGCCACCTCCCGGGCGTGACTTTTGCCCGGGAGTATAAATACGACGCATTTGCGTCGCCGTCATTTTTTTAGACGGGAACGCCTTCCTTGCATCTCATTAACGCAAGGAAGGCGTTCACGCAAAAAAATGACGCTATTTGCCCATACTTTGGCGCTAGACGCGTCTAACGCCAAAGTATAAATATGGCGTTAGTTTTGCGCCGAATTTGCGTTAAAAAAAACGACGCTAATTCGGCGCAAACGGAGTATAAATACGGGCCTTAGAGTTAAATTTGTCTAAAGCGGAACTCATGCTAGTTGCTCTCTCCACTAACTCATGCTAGTTGCTCTCTCCACTAAGGGCCAGATGTAGCAAAGTATTTGCACATCGCAAACGGCGAAAATCGCCGTTTGCGATGTGCAAATGCCTCTTTGCTATGCAGAAATGCATATTGCGAGTCGGTACCGACTCGCAATATGCATTTCCGACTCGCAAATAGGAAGGGGTGTTCCCTTCCTATTTGCGAGTCTGAGTGGTATGCAACACCATTTGCGACCGCGTACGCGGTCGCAAATGGCATCGCAGTTACCATCCACTTCAAGTGGATGGTAACCCACTCGCAAATTGGAAGGGGTCCCCATGGGACCCCTTCCAGTTTGTGGCTGGACCCACAAATATTTTTTCAGGGCAGGGAGTGGTCCAAGGGACCACTCCCTGCCCTGAAAAAATACCGAAACTAAAGGTTTCGGTTTTTTTTTAAGTGCAGCTCGTTTTCCTGTAAGGAAAACGGGCTACACTTAAAAAAAAAAAAAAACTGCTTTATTTAAAAGCAGTCACGAACATGGAGGTCTGCTGACGACAGCAGGCCTCCATGTTTGCGAGTGCCTATACTCGCTATGGGGCCGCAATTTGCGACCCACCTCATGAATATTCATGAGGTGGGTCATTGCGACCCCATAGCGAGTTGCAGTCGGTGTCTGAGACACCGTACTGCATACCAACTTGCGAGGTGCAAAGTGCGAGTCGCATGGACTCGCACTTTGCACCTCGCAAATTTTAAATTTGCTACATCTGGCCCTAAATCCTGGTGTTCAGAAATACTGACACATCAAAAGGTTATTTTTACTGCTCACTGTGAAATGGCAAGGAACTTGAGCGTCATCATAAACGACCAATTATCAATGACTCATCAGGTCCAAAATGTTGTGCAGACTGGTTTCTTGCATGTATATAAACTTCAAAACCATTTCTCACAATTACCATGTCCCATAGAACACAAGCACCAATGTATTAATAATATCTAGATATAACGTTGACAGTTGTGCATATCTTGGACTGGCATCCTGCAAAAATTACTGAGGTACAGAAACTAGCGGGGCTTTTTGGGTTAAATGGAAATCATATGTAACCTCTTGTGGGCATGATTCACACCAGTTGGAATAGAAAAGTTAAATTTAATTACAAGCTCCCCAGAGCTTTCAGGAATTTCCCATTTGCAACAATTATAGTGCTTGTAAGAAACTGGGTTGTTAGTTGAGAGGGGTGGAAACCCCTCTCATGCAACATCCACAATCCTTGTCAAAGTGAACCACAAAAAATCACCAAACTAACCTGTGCTCAACTCTCTCATAGCTTGGCACAAAGCAGTTAGGCTTAACTTAGAGGCAATGTATTTATGCAGCACACAAACAGTAATAAAGTAAAAAACAACACAAGAAAAATCCCAAACCAAGTTGGAAAATGGAGCATTGCTTAATAAATGAAATCAAACCAAAGTTATAAAAGGCCAATCAGTAGAATCCAGAAACACTGATGTTTAATTTTTTAGGTAGAAATAGCATCAAAAGGTGCAACCCCCAACTTTGGGTATCTGGTCATGCTGGACCAGGACAAAGTCACCAGTTCAGGCCAACTGCAATAAGGGGCAGGGTAGCTACAGGACCATGTTTGGCCTGCTGGAAGTGGTACCTAATGTCTTTCATTAGGCTTTGTGTCACTCTGTGTTGGTTCAGATGAAGCATTCAACTGGGCAGTAAGGCTTTATGGGACTTTGCATCACTCAGTGTCCATTCCAATGAAACTTTCAGCCTTGCAGCAATGCTTTGCAGGGATTCATTCCACTTGGCTTCAATTCTGATGAAGCTCTCTTTGGGCTTTACAGGGTTTTGTACCACTCAGAATTTTTTCTGATGAAGCTTTTAATTGGATGGCAAGGATTCAGAAGGCTTTGTGTCGCTTGGTGTCAGATCTGATGAAGCCTTCAGTTCAGAGCTGTGTGGTTTTGTGAGGCTTTAAAATGCTTCGTGCCAGACCTGAAGGCAACTTCAATTAGACATTAAGGAGGGTTCTCTGATGCCAACCAAGGGTCCAGAAGCTGGGTGTCACCTCTTGGGGATCAGGATTCACTCCAGCAAAGGCCAGCAGGAGGGCTCAGGCAGATCCAGTTGGTGCTGCTCAGTTGGACAGTTGTAAGGCAGCCCTCTGGATGCTTCTTGTGTCTCTTTAGCTCAAACAGGAGGTGAGCCAACTAACATTTGGTCACTCTGGGTAGCCTGGGATCAAGGCAAGCAGACCCAATCTTCATTCTTCAGACAGCAAGACAGTCTTTCAAGCAGCAAGGCAGTAGGCAGCCCTTCTTCTGAATCTTCCACAGATCTAGCAGTGCTCTGATGTGGGGTCTGATAGTGCCATGTTTTATCCCCAGTGCCAGCCTGCTAACCAGGACCCCGGTGCTCATACTCTCTCTTGTTCCACATTTGTCCTTACATACCGATAACCCAATATTTCACTCCAAATGAGCATACTGGACCCCTTTGTAAGTCCCTAGTATATGGTACCTAGGTAGCCAGGGCACTGGGGTTCCAGGGGATCACTAGAGGCTGCAGCATTACTTTTGCCACCCCTAGGGAGGCCATGCAAAGGCTTCTACAGGACTGCCATTGCAGCCTGTGTGAAATAGTTCATGCACTGTTTCACAGCCATTTACATTGCACCAGATCACTTATAAGTCACCTATATGTCAGGCCTTCAGACCCTGCAGGCTGGGTGCAAAGTACCTGTGTGTGAGGGCACCCCTCCACTAGCAGAGGTGCCCCCACATTGTCCAGGCCCATTTTCCCGGGCTTCGTGAATGCGGGGGCGCCATTTTAAGCATGCACTGGACATAGGTCAGTACCTATGTCCTGCTTCACAATGGTAACTCCGAATATGGCCATGCTAGGTGTCTAACAACTGAGAATTGTACCCCAATACTAATTCCAGTATTGGTTGCACAATCCCCTGCACTCTGGGGGCTCCACAGTGGACCCCCAGTACTGCCATACCAGCCTTCTGAGGTTTTCCAGGCAGGCCCAGCTGCTGCCACCTCACAGGCAGGCTTCTGCAGGCAGATCAATCCAAGGAGAGCAGAACAAAGCATTTCCTTTGGGAGAGGGGTGTTACACCCTCTCGCTTTGGAAATAGGTGTTACAGGCATGGGAGGGGTATCCTCCCAGAGCCTCTGGAAATGCTTTGAAGGGCACAGATGGTGCCCTCCTTGCATAATCCAGTCTACACCAGTTCAGCGACTCCCAGTCCCTGCTCTGGTGCAAAGCTGGACAAAAGAAAGGGGAGTGACCACTCCCCTGTTTATCACCACACCAGGGGAGGTGCCCAGAGCTCCTCCAGAGTGTCCCTGGGTTTTGCCACCTTGGATTCCAAGGTGGTGGGACACTCTGGGAGCATCTGAGTTGCCAGTGCCAACAGGTGATGTCAGAGACCCCTCCTGATAGGTGCATACCTGGTTAGGTGACCAATTCCCCCCTCAGAGTTATACAGGGTCTCTCCTCTGGGTGTTTCTTCAGATTCAGATAGCAAGACTCCAGCAAGAATCCTCTGCATCCTTTACTTGATCTTCTTCCGACGGATCAACCGCTGACTGCTCCAGGAAGTCTACAAAACTGCAACAAAGAAGCAAAGACGACTTCTGCAACCTCGTAACTTCAGCTCCTGCCAGCAACGGCAACAGTTTCCAGGTCGTGCATCCTCCAAGGACTGTCTGTCTTCAGCCTTCACCATAAGAACAGAAGGACTCTCCAGTGGAGTGACGGAGTCACTTCTCTGCTTCAGCAGGCACCTCTCTGAAGCGATGACCGGTGGCTTGGGTCCACTCTCCAGATGACAGGCGTGGATCCAGCAACACAGGTGGTGGACTAAAGTGACTCCAACAGTCCCAACGTCCAGCTGTCTGACTTTGGTGGAAGTAAGAGCTTGCGTCCCCACGCAAGACAGTACCCCTGTGCACCGCTTGACTTGCATTTGCCAAGGCTTGTGTACGGCTATCCAAGAATTTCTTCGACAACAGCACAACTTATGCCCGCAGCACTTCCTCCTGCGATGCACAGCTTCCTGAGTGGTTTTCGGCAGCGTGGGAATCCTTGGTGTCGTGCTGCTCGGGCCTCCATGTGCAACTTCTTTGGCCCCGGGCTGTGGGACTCCTGTGCATGCTGCATGGTCTTCTGAGGGCTCTCCGAGTTGCTGAGAGCCCCTTCTCTCTTCCCCTAATGGGTAGAGGCCATCAGGTCCCTCCTAGTCTCAGGCTGCGGCATTTTGCTCCAATCGTGAGCTTTGTGTGTGCCAAGGCTTGTTGGCAGAATCTAGCAATGCAAACTAGACTGCATTCATCCATCCGGCGTGAGACATCTTCTGCACCAACCAGGAACCTGCATCTGTCTTCTTTGGTGCAATACTGACTTTGTCTTCTCACCGGTGGTTCTTCTTTTGTACCTTCATCTGGGTTAGCAGGGGTTCCTGTTCTCCCTGGACTCTTCAGTGCTTCTTGGACTTGGTCCTCTTCCACAGGTCTTCAGGTCCAGGAATCAATCTTTGGTGTCTTGCAGTCTCTTCTGATTCTTGCTAATCTTCTGTTACGACTTCTAGTGTGTTTTAGGAAACTTGCTGTGTTTTACTCCTGCGTTCCTGGGCTCTGAGGTGGGGTCTAATACTTTCCTTTGGTGTTTTCTTACACTACCAGCACCCCTTTACACACTACACTTGCTGATGTGGGAAACCGACTTCTGTATTCTGCTATTTTAGTATATGGTTTGTGTTCCTCTAGATCCATTGAAACCTATTGTGATTTTCACTGTTTGCACTATCTTCTGACTATTTCCATCACCTGTTTTGGTTACTAGTGTATATATTGTGCATATATTGTGTATATCATTGACCTCCTAAGGGAGTATAGTCTCCAAGGTATTTTTGGCATTGTGTCACTGAAATAAAGTACCTTTGTGTGTGAGTACTGTGTGACTACAGTGATTTTGCAAGAGCTTTGCATGTCTCCCAGTTCAGCCTTGCCTGCTTTGCCTACAACTACCTCTAGACAGCCTGGCTTCTAGACACTGACTACATTTCACTAATAAGGGATAACTGGACCTGGTATAAGGTGTAAGTACCTTTGGAAACCACTACAAACCAGGCCAGCCTCCTTCAACAGATCAATGAATCCATGTTTTGAGGTGTCTAAACTCAGCCATAACTACCTTTGCTGGATCAGTTCTTACTCTTGCAACCCTATATTGAGTAAGTAAAGCCTTTGTGAAACCAACAAAGATAACACCTTAAACAGACAAAGATTAATATCATTTAAAAAACATCAATAAGACAAACATGATGCTGTTTGGTCAATCAGTTATTTATGTGCATTTTCAGATCAGAAAAACAAATAAGTCCAATGATCAGTTAAATAGAAAATATCAAAGGCGAGAGTAAGTACAAAAATAAATATTTCTATTTATGATAAAATTGTAAACACACAAATAATTAATACAGGCATATCTTAATCCCAGCCAGTAACCCTTATAAACATAAAACAAGGCACAAATAAAATCAATAATTAAAGAGGGGCATGGAAAAAAGGATTAGCTCCTCAAAGTCTTTTGCAGTGGACCCCAGAGGGGTTATGGCTGCTTCAATTACATAGTCAGTCGATGTTTCAGTCCTGTTTAGGTGGTCTTCAGACCATCATGAAGCCTCGGTATGGGTCTAGTTTGAAAAGGTTGCTGTTTGAAAACAAAAAAGTGTATTATACAATCTGTCATTACTTCACACTACCTTAACTCCTTGTTACATTTTCAAATACACAGTTAATCAACTACGGCAAATGCCATGTGTTAGACCTGGCATCCTTGGCTTGTTTTTTTCCCAACATTTTGTCTTCAGACCTCTAGTTTTTGCTGACTTCATTTTTACTGGCCTTAGGATTCTGCATTCTTTACCACTGCTAACCAGTGATAGCAACTAATAATAAGTTCATGTTTGGTGTCTCTGGAATCATAATTTAAAGTCCTAACTCAGGGTGAAGACAGAATTTTAATTACAATTGTTAAAATGCCACTTTTAGAAAGTTGGCATTTTCTTGCCATAGGCATTTGGTGCATTCAGCCTGTCTCTGGGTCACATGAATGGATGTGGGTGACATTTGGGCTTTGCATATTCCCCCTAGACAGCCACATAAAATGGGGAACATAGGTGTGACTGGATGGGCCATCACTGGCATAATGGGAGGGAGGAGTTGGGCTCAACTCCACTCACACTTCTTTGAAGTGGGAGAAGATTCTAGAGGGTTCCCTTTGAAGTGCACATGCTTCCTGCCTCCCCTGCCCTGGCTCTAGACTAGCTAGAGGGGGTAGGTAATTTTTTATGTGACGGCAGTACACAGCCTATTTAGGTGTAAGTGGGGCTGTGCCTAACTTGACTTCTCATCCTGCCAATGGTGGCCCATCCAGGCACACCTAAGCTCTCTTTTGTGTTTGGAGGAATACACAAAGACCAACTGCCAACTATACCCAGTGATGGGACCTAGAGAAAGGCCAGAGGCACTACATGACTAAAGCAAATACGTTATAAAAACATTTGCTGTAAAAGACTTTTGCTGTTAAGGCATTTTAGCCGTAAAAGCATCATTGTAAAGACAATCATTGTAATACCATTCATTGTTCCAACACAACACCTTTTTAGCCTGACTGTGAAAGGGACAACAGTAGCAGTTATATCATAGTTGACGTGGTGCTGCACTGTATTTAATCCCATCTGCAACACAGTGCAGCAAATTTGTTTGCCTGGCTATACATGAAAAATTTGTAAATCTGCACCTTGGCCTTTTTCTCACTGAAACCTGCCTGCTAACAACACATCCAGTAAATACTGATACCTCTATGATTAGTATTTAGTGGGTGCACAATTACCACATAATTTTGAGTTTCGGAGTTCACATTTGATTATAGTGCAGGATTACCTTGTGTAGAAAACAGAGGCATAACAAAAATTGAGCCCGCCCTACAAAGTACATAGAGGGGCCCTTCCCTGGACTCAGTTAGGAGCATTCTGGCTATCCTTTTGTGCTGAGGGGGCCACCTGGAGCTCCCCCACCACCACGGGGGCTGCAGAGGCCTATTTTACACCACTGGTAGAAACTCGGCATGTGAGGTGATCACCAGACACATTTAGCCAGATTGTACTTGCCACAAATTGTGCAGGCAAAGCCCTAAAGGGTGAGGAATCACCGCACCTGTCAAAATCCTGAATCAGGTGCAAACACGTCTGAATTTCTATAGGAGGTGGGAACGAGAGCCAATTTGGTTATGGAAGATCCTCAATTGCGGTCAAATTTCCAGCAGAGGTTCATGAATCACAACAAATCTACCATTAAGAGTTTCTACTAGGCTCATTACCAAAGACATTCAACAAAGGACAGTAGTAATTGGCTTTTTTAAACTAAAAAAAGTATTATTTGTGGCATTTGCTTAGCATCCTGTAATTTGTGTAATTTGCCATTCTTTAAAAAAAATCAAGTGGCAAAATGATTAAAAAACGTCAATCTAAACACAATTCTTGGCTCAAATGCTCATTATTCCTATACTGATAACTGGCTACGGGCAGACAAGTTCTTTGTAGTGATCACGTTCTCACATTATAGAAAACACAGCTTAAAATAGCTCATTTTGTCACATGAAAATCCCAGTAAATACTTTAGATGTGAAGTGGAATAAACTCACAAAATGCTTGTCAAAGATAGACAGAGCACAAAGTTCGAATTTCCAGAGTTATCACCGAATTTAAAGGTGTTTTTTTTCTTTATTCGGAGGCCTGCCCTTGGGACAATAAGATGAAGAGGAGCCATTAACAGGAAGCGAGGACTGAAGCCTGAACATGGCAGCCGTGACCTGCAGTGTAAGATACTATATGGCACAACTGCATTAATATTTCAGACAAGCCAGTGCCCAACATTCACGAGCCAGGGGCTCTTTAAGTTGAACATCAAATGAAGCTCCATTCACGTTTCTTTCAGTGAGGTGCTTGAAGTGAGGCAATTTAAATGTAGATTTCCTCTCTTGTTGATCCCCGGGAAAATGGAGCAGTGATCTGAATATTTTATAGTGACATCTGTTGTGGGCTGCAAGTAACACGTTTCCTTCCTGGCATGGGCAATTTGCCTTTCTACTTACTCTTCAGCGTTAGGTGAATTGAGTACCATTAAAATATGTAGGTCACTGGCTAAGCACTGGGTGAGTCCTTAAAAGAGGTTTGTTTTCCCTGTTGCAAGGTATTTCCTGGTATAAAGAACCTGTTTCCTACATGCACGATTCCAGACGCAGGCATAACAAGATCATGTGTACGTTTTTGCAGCTTTTTCCACATTTTGGGAAGGCTGTGTGCAAATATTATAAGGCACACCTAGTGGTATGAAGATGAGCATTGCCCCCTTGGCAAGGGCAAGATTCATCATATCTTTCTGCATCCTCAAAGTAGTGCAACTCTTTGCTCACTGGCGTTATAAGGGTGGATCAATTATCCCAATATGCAAATTGTACCTTTGATTCTGGTATAGGCTCCATTTGCACATGAGCCGGAACACTCCTGAATCACAAAGTGTCCATGCTTACTGTGCTCACATGGGGGTGTGAGGGACGGTCACGCACTCAAGGCTCTGTGTGTTTCTGCTCAAGATGGGAGATTGCAAGTTTAACATTCTGATGGATACTGATTCCTACCGAATGTGGGATAGGAAATATGGCAGGGAATGGACCCCAGTGTGTGGAATGGGATATTTAACTAGAGTCAGGAAGGAACAACTCAGGCACATCCCAGGAGAAGTGATCACTAGGTAGCTCCGATGGGTCATCATTCAGGGCAGCTGCAGCCCTCAGCATTGAAAAGGTGCGCTGCTGGTAAAGGGGAGGTAGTGACCCCATGTTTTGATTACTGGTGAGGTGTATGCACATAGTTTGTGAATATGGATCTACTTGAATATAGGGAGGATGTTGGCACATAATGGGGTGTTTACAGATTTTGCATGTATGTTGGGGCGGAGGTGTCAGCACATTGTTTGTGCACAAGGAACCGTGCATGAGATGCATCTATTGGGTGCATGGTGGATGGCAGCTGCACAGTTTCAGTTATTTTTAATTATTATTTTTATTAACCATGTTCACAATACAGTGTGTTGAATGTAAATTACAGGTGCTCTGTGCTCAAAGATTTTCCAGAGAGAACTTCTCCCTCTTGGCAGCAGATTTTGATCTCTTCTATATTAACAAGTTCAATTGTGTTATTATGTGAATGATTTGATGAAGAGGGTGGTGTTGCTATTTAGCCCCTTGGGCAGAATAGCTAGAATTAATGTAGATTTGTAAGGGATGGGAGCCTAGATGGCAGATGAACATCCAGTGTTTGTGCTAGGAGAGAGGGGTGCTTGCACTGCTGTTGCTCATGTGGTAAGAGTTCTGTGAGTCAGATGGAAGCATGCACCACAGACCATCATGCGGTCTGGGAGAGATGTCTGCACTGCTAATTGCACCCTTGTCTGTTTCTATGAGGTAGGAATGCCTGCACTGGTAAATTCATGCTGCATATTTTCTGTGACTGACAGATGCTTGCATCACTGACATTGACGATGAACCTTTTCTCTTTAACCCCTTCTGTGCCGCGGACGTAGTGGTTACGTCCCGCGGCACAGTGCTGCTGTGCCGAGGACGTAACCACTACGTCCTCGGCACACAGCCCAGAGGGAGCGCTCTCGCTCCCTCTGTGTGCTTCCCCCCCACCCCCCAAAGTCAGGGATGGAAGGGGAAGCCCTTCCCCTTCCACCCCCAACCCCCACCACCCCCCCATAATGACGTCAGCGCGCGATCGCGCGCTGACTTCATTATGGGATCCTCGCCGCACAGGAAGCCATTTGCTTGCTGTGCGGCGACGAGAGAAGAGGTGAGTTCCTCTTCCCGGTGGGTGGGGGGTTGGGGCTAAAGAGGCACCGGGGAAAAGGAAAGGCTTTTCCTTTTCCCCGGTGTCTCTTTGAGCATTCCTGCTGCCCGATCGCATTGCGATCGGGCAGCAGGAATGCCCACTAGACACCAGGGATTTGTTTTTTTTGTTGTTGTTTCCTGTTTTTGGCACGCGGGGAACGGCCCCTTGGGCAAGGGTCGCTCCCCTTTAGGGGGCAATTACTACGGCCATTTCTGCCCCCCTTGGGGGCAGATCTGGCTACTTTTTAGCCAGATGGGGGCAGAAAACACTAGATCACCAGGGATTTATATTGGTATGTGCATTTATGTGTGGGGGGGTGCCCCCTTGGGCAAGGGGCGCCCCCCCCAAGGGGGCAGAGAACTGTTGGCCTTTTCTGCCCCCCTTGGGGGCAGATCGGCCTATTTTTTTTAGGTCCATCTTCCCCCAAGGGGGGCAGAAGCCACTTAGGCACCAGGGATTGTGTGTGTAGAGGATGGGGGGGCGCCCCCTTGGGCAAGGGTCGCTCCCCTTTGGGGGGCATGTCTTTTAGGGCCATTTCTGCCCCCCTTGAGGGCAGATCAGCCTATTATTTTTAGGCTGATCTGCCCCAAGGGGGGCAGAAACCACTAGAACGCCAGGGATTTTTTTTAATGTGTTTATTTTTGTGGGGGGGCGTCCCCTTGGGCATGGGGCGCCCCCCCAAGGGGGGCATTGACCTGTTGGCCATTTCTGCCCCCCCTGGGGGCAGATGGGCCTATTTTTGTAGGCCCACCTGCCCCCAAGGGGGGAAGAAGCCACTTAGACACCAGGGATAGTGTGTGTGTGTGTGTGTTGGTGGATGAGGGGGTGGCCTTGGGCAAGGGTTGCCCCCCACTTTGGGGGCACATGTATCCAGGCCATTTCTGCACCCCTTGGACACAGATCAGCCTATTATTTTTAGGCTGGTCTGCCCCCAAGGGGGGCAGAAACCACTAGAACGCCAGGGTTTTTTTTTTATTTGTTTATTTTTGTGGGGGGGCGTCCCCTTGGTCACGTGGCGCCCCCCCAAGGGGGGCATTGACCTGTTGCCCATTTCTACACCCCCTGGGGGCAGATGGGCCTATTTTCTTAGGCCCACTTGCCCCCAAGGGGGGCAGAAGCCACTTAGACACCAGGGATAGTGTGTGTGTGTGTGTGTTAGTGGATTGGGGGGGCCTTGGGCAAGGGTCGCCCCCCACTTTGGGGGCACATGTACCCAGGCCATTTCTGCACCCCTTGGAGACAGATCAGCCTATTATTTTTAGGCTGGTCTGCCCCCAAGGGGGGCAGAAACTACTAGAACGCCAGGGATTTTTTTAATTTGTTTATTTTTTAGGGTGGGGCGTCCCCTTGGTCACGGGGCGCCCCCCCAAGGGGGGCATTGACCTGTTGCCCATTTCTACACCCCCTGGGGGCAGATGGGCCTATTTTCTTAGGCCCACCTGCCCCCAAGGGCGGCAGAAGCCACTTAGACACCAGGGATAGTGTGTGTGTGTGTGTGTGTTAGTGGATGGGGGGGGCCTTGGGCAAGGGTCGCCCCCCACTTTGGGGGCACATGTACCCAGGCCATTTCTGCACCCCTTGGAGACAGATCAGCCTATTATTTTTAGGCTGGTCTGCCCCCAAGGGGGGCAGAAACTACTAGAACGCCAGGGATTTTTTTTTATTTGTTTATTTTTGTGGGGGGGCGTCCCCTTGGTCACGGGGCGCCCCCCCAAGGGGGGCATTGACCTGTTGCCCATTTCTACACCCCCTGGGGGCAGATGGGCCTATTTTCTTAGGCCCACCTGCCACCAAGGGGGGCAGAAGCCACTTAGACACCAGGGATAGTGTGTGTGTGTGTGTGTTAGTGGATGGGGGGGGCCTTGGGCAAGGGTCGCCCCCCACTTTGGGGGCACATGTACCCAGGCCATTTCTGCACCCCTTGGAGACAGATCAGCCTATTATTTTTAGGCTGGTCTGCCCCCAAGGGGGGCAGAAACTACTAGAACGCCAGGGATTTTTTTTTATTTGTTTATTTTTGTGGGGGGGCGTACCCTTGGTCACGGGGCGCCCCCCCAAGGGGGGCATTGACCTGTTGCCCATTTCTACACCCCCTGGGGGCAGATGGGCCTATTTTGTTAGGCCCACCTGCCCCCAAGGGGGGTAGAAGCCACTTAGGCACCAGGGATAGTGTTGTGTGTGTTTTTTTGTTTTTTTGTTTTAGGGCTGTCCCCTTTGGCAAGGGTCGCTCTCCATGGGGACACACTACTAAAGGTATTTTCTGGCTTCCTTGGGGTAGACAGGCCTATTTTATTAGTAGGCCCATCTGCCCCTATGGCAGAATCCACTTAGGCACCAATTTCTAAATGTTTGATGGTGGGGTGTTTGTCAACTGAAGAAGTCTTTGCATTTGTGATAAAAAATGTTTTCCTCCTTTTTGTCCTAGTTCAAAGCTTTTGCTTTATTTACTGTGGCTCCTTGCGGTTTTGGTGGTGGTTGACCTGCAGTTTGCACAGTTGCATGTTTTAGGTAAGTAAAAACAATTTTCTCCAAAGGAGTATTGTTGCCATGCATGAATGACATGTTTGTAGGGGGTGTACTAAATGCAGGATTGTGTGTGAAATTGTCCTTAGGTTTGTGCACAATGATATTTGTTTTGTCTTATTTCTAATTTGCCTTTCTTTCTTTATTTTTAGTGGGATATCATTGGTGATTGCTGTGTAGTAGCTGGTGAATCAAGCTTTTTCAGGCAAGTGAGCGGTATAGTTTTTGAGTTTATAACTCTTACTAACAAAGCTACACTTTGTTACTTGTCTTACACAGTGCTGGTTGTTGGTGGTGAATTTGTCCAGTTAATTTTAGCAGGAGAGATCATGGCTAGCCGCAGGATGACAGCTCAGCAGGTGGTTGGTATGCTTTTTGAGTCACAGTCTGATCATGACTATGAGACGGACTCTGCATCTGAGGCAGAGGAGGAAGTCAGAGATTCTGGCAGTGATGTTTCTCTTGGAGGGGAATCTTCTGATGATGAAGCCACACTCAGTGCAGATGAAGGGCCTGTTTTAGAGGAGGACATTGATGTGCCAATAGTGCAGCAACCTGGGGCTGAAAGGTTTCCCGTTATAAGACCTGATGTCTGGGTTGCCCCAAACATGGAGCAGCCAGAGTTGCCTGCCTTTACTGGTCTCCCGGGGTGTAACGCCAATACAGAGAACTTTATGCCTATCAATTTCTTTGAGTTATTCATGGATGATGTGTTTTTGGAAGAGATTGTTGAGCAGACTAATTTGTATGCGGAGCAGCATTTGAGGGACAACGCTGCTAGACTTAGGCCACACTCTAGAGCTGCCCAGTGGATTCCCACAAATTTGGAGGAGTTAAAAAAGTTTTGGGGTTTGACTTTTTTGATGGGGTTGATAAGGAAGCCGTCACTGGCTTCTTATTGGTCTACTAGTCCCTTGATGGCAACAGCTATATTTCCAGCGACCATGAGTCGTAATCGGTATTTGCTTCTTCTTAGGATGCTGCATTTTGTTGACAATGCATTAGCCTTGCCACGAGATCACCCAGATTCTGACCGTCTTTTTAAGATTAGGCCTGTCCTTGATCATTTTGTAGATCGGTTTTCGGAGGTCTATGTTCCAGGCAAAGAGTTAAGTGTGGACGAGTCTTTGGTCCTCTTCAAGGGTCGTTTGGTTTTTAGGCAGTACATTCCTAGCAAAAGGGCATGATATGGAATTAAATTGTATATGCTGTCTGAAAGTAGGACAGGATATGTGTATAGTTTCCGTGTGTACACTGGTAGGGATTCCAATATTGATCCCCCTGGTTGTCCTCCCACTTTTGGAGTTACTGAGAAAATTGTGTGGGATCTTGGTAGACGACTGTTCAACAAAGGTCACCATTTGTATGTAGATAACTTCTATACTGGTGTGCAATTGTTCAAGGAATTGTTTAGAGTGGACACAATTGCTTGTGGCACAATCCGTTCTAACCGGAAAGGCTATCCAAGGGAGCTTGTCTGTAAAAAACTTGAGAGAGGACAGTGCTGTGCCTTGCGGAACGAGGAGCTGCTAGCTTTGAAATTTTCAGTCAAGAGGGATGTCTACATGCTAAGTACCATCCATGATGAGAGTACTTCCCCTGTGACTGTTTGGGGCCAGGTTGCTGAAGTGCGCAAACCTGTGTGCATTTTAGATTATAATAAGCACATGGGAGGTGTAGATAGAGTTGACCAGAGGTTGGAACCTTATACTGCTATTCGTAAGTCTTATGTTTGGTATAAGAAGTTAGCACTTCACCTCTTCCACTTAGCAACCTTCAATGCTTTTATTGTGTTTAGGGATAGGTCTCCAGAGTCAAAGATGACATTTGTGAAATTTCAGGAGTCAGTGATAGAGAGCCTTATTGTGGTGGAACAGGCCAGAGTTCCTAGAGGAGCAGTGGTGGAGGATGTGGCTAGATTGAAAGATCGCCACTTTGCTGAGCACATTCCTCCCACACCCAAAAAAGACTTTCCAGCTAAGAAATGTAGAGTGTGTTTTCGAAGAGGTATCCGGAGGGAGACTCGAATGTACTGCCCAGATTGTCCTTCAAAGCCTGGGCTGTGTGTGGGTGGTTGTTTTAAGAATTACCACACCCAGAAGAATTTCTGGGAACAACCATGAGTGTAAACTCATGTCTGTTTTGTATTTTCATGTGTTTAGTTTCATGGTTAGCATTTCTGTCATGTTCTTAGTTAGAGCTTTTGTGTTTGTAGTTTTGTAATTCTTTCTACTTAGTTAGGGGTTCCTCTGTTAAAAAAAATAAATAAAAAAAAATGATGCCATTGTGGGTGGAGTGGGGCTTGGCTGAGAGTGTACATATTGACTTGCTGTTGGCTACTGCAACACACTGCCAGCCAAACACCAGTCCACTCACTCCCATCAGCTGGTGTGATTGTTGTATCAGGCATGTGGGCATATGTAAGTGATGGGCCCTTGAGTGGCGCTGTCTGTCGATGTGAGTGTTGTAATGTGCTGGGCCCGTGGCTGGCTGTGTGAATGGCCTTGTGTGTGTCATGTATGAAAGTTGTGTGAATGGACTGTAAAGCGGTTGGTGCCTTGTCGCGGCTTTACAGCTCACGAGCTGTGAGTCATTGGTTCAGTTTTTTGCCTTACAGTTACTAACAGTGCATTTTATTTTTGTGAAAGCTCTTGTTAGTAAAATTTGATCCACTGAACCATCACTCACCCTCGTGCCAAATCCAACCAGTATGTGTGGTAAAAATGACAAAACCTGCTCCGCTGTAATCAGGCGTCGCAGCACACCTGTGACACGCTAGGTGCCTCAGGTGGGACCCCGATGATGAAGCATGCCACCAACTTGGTTGGTGGGTGAGGGGTCTTTTTCACATAACCTAACTGTGTTTCTTTTCAAAATTTTTGTGTTTGGCACATCACGGACGTATGTGGGCACATCAAAACGATATATTACAAAACTACCTGTGTTTGGGGGGGAGAGGGCACCTATGTTTTTGGTCCTGTGTGTGGCCTTCATCTAGGGAAACCTACCAAACCCAGACATTTTATAAAACTAGACACCTCAAGGAGTCCAGGGAGGTGTGGCTTGCGTGGATCCCCCAACATTTTCTTACCCAGACTCCTCTGTAAACCTCAAAATGTGCTTAAAAAAGCATATTTTCCTTACTTTTCTTCGTAGGATCACCACTCCAGCACAAAATTCCTACTCCCCAGTGTTTCCCTCAGCCTCCCAAGTAAAATGACACCTCACTTATGTGGGTCCCCAAAGCAGAGCCAGTCTAAAGATGTATAAAAGAATATGTCCTTATAAACTTGCTGTGCTATCCCCTCTATCTCTACAAGTTTTGGGCCTTATTCTGTTGCAGGCACCTGGCCCACCCACACAAGTGAGGTATCATTTTTATCGGGAGACTTGGGGGAACGCTGGGTGGAAGGAAATTTGTGGCTCCACTCAGATTCCAGAACTTTCTGTCACCGAAATGTGTGGAAAATGTGTTTTTTTAGACAGAATTTGAGGTTTGCAAAGGATTCTGGGTAACAGAACCTGGTCCGAGCCACACAAGTCACCCCATCTTGGATTCCCCTAGGTCTCTAGTTTTCAGAAATGCACAGGTTTGGTAGGTTTCCCTAGGTGCCGGCTGAGCTAGAGGCCAAAATCTACAGGCAGGCACTGTTTTCAATGAAAAAATGTGATGTGTCCACGTTGCGTTTTGAGGCATATCCTGTCACGGGCGCTAGGCCTACCCACACAAGTGAGGTATCATTTTTATCGGGAGACGTGGGGGAACGCTGGGTGGTAGGAAATTCGTGGCTCCTCTCAGATTCCAGAACTTTCTGCCACAGAAATATAAGGAACATGTGTTTTTTAGCCAAATTTTGAGGTTTGCAAAGGATTCTGGGTAACAGAACCTGGTCCGAGCCACACAAGTCACCCTATCTTGGATTCCCCTAGGTCTCTAGTTTTCAGAAATGCACAGGTTTGGTAGGTTTCCCTAGGTGGCGGCTGAGCTACAAGCCAAAATCTACAGGTAGGCACTTTGCAAAAAACGCCTCTGTTTTCCTTCACAAATTTGGATGTGTCCACGTTGCGGTTTGGGGCGTTTCCTGTCGCGGGCGCTAGGCCTACCCACACAAGTGAGGTATCATTTTTATCGGGAGTCATGGGGGAACGCTGGGTGGTAGGAAATTCGTGGCTCCTCTCAGATTCCAGAACTTTCTGCCACAGAAATGTGAGGAACATGTGTTTTTTTAGCCAAACTTTGAGGTTTGCAAAGGATTCTGGGTAACAGAACCTGGTCCGAGCCACACAAGTCACCCCATCTTGGATTCCCCTAGGTCTCTAGTTTTCAGAAATGCACAGGTTTGGTAGGTTTCCCTAGGTGGCGGCTGAGCTACAGGCCAAAATCTACAGGTAGGCACTTTGCAAAAAACACCTCTGTTTTCCTTCACCAATTTGGCTGTGTCCACATTGCGCTTTGGGGCATTTCCTGTCACGGGCACTAGGCCTACCCACACAAGTGAGGTATCATTTTTATCGGGAGACGTGGGGGAACGCTGGGTGGAAGGAAATTCGTGGCTCCTCTCAGATTCCAGAACTTTCTGCCACAGAAATGTGAGGAACATGTGTTTTTTTAGCCAAATTTTGAGGTTTGCAAAGGATTCTGGGTAACAGAACCTGTTCCGAGCCACACAAGTCACCCCATCTTGGATTCCTCTAGGTATCTAGTTTTCAGAAATGCACAGGTTTGGTAGGTTTCCCTAGGTGGCGGCTGAGCTACAAGCCAAAATCTACAGGTAGGCACTTTGCAAAAAACACCTCTGTTTTCCTTCACAAATTTGGATGTGTCCACGTTGCGGTTTGGGGCGTTTCCTGTCGCGGGCGCTAGGCCTACCCACACAAGTGAGGTATCATTTTTATCGGGAGACGTGGGGGAACGCTGGGTGGTAGGAAATTCGTGGCTCCTCTCAGATTCCAGAACTTTCTGCCACAGAAATGTGAGGAACATGTGTTTTTTTAGCCAAATTTGAGGTTTGCAAAGGATTCTGGGTAACAGAACCTGGTCCGAGCCACACAAGTCACCCCATCTTGGATTCCCCTAGGTCTCTAGTTTTCAGAAATGCACAGGTTTGGTAGGTTTCCCTAGGTGGCGGCTGAGCTACAGGCCAAAATCTACAGGTAGGCACTTTGCAAAAAACACCTCTGTTTTCCTTCACCAATTTGGCTGTGTCCACGTTGCGCTTTGGGGCATTTCCTGTCACGGGCACTAGGCCTACCCACACAAGTGAGGTATCATTTTTATCGGGAGACGTGGGGGAACGCTGGGTGGAAGGAAATTCGTGGCTCCTCTCAGATTCCAGAACTTTCTGCCACAGAAATGTGAGGAACATGTGTTTTTTTAGCCAAATTTTGAGGTTTGCAAAGGATTCTGGGTAACAGAACCTGTTCCGAGCCACACAAGTCACCCCATCTTGGATTCCCCTAGGTCTCTAGTTTTCAGAAATGCACAGGTTTGGTAGGTTTCCCTAGGTGGCGGCTGAGCTACAGGCCAAAATCTACAGGTAGGCACTTTGCTAAAAACAGCTCTGTTTTCTGTGATGTGTCCAAGTTGTGTTTTGGGGTATATCCTGTCGCGGGCGCTAGGCCTACCCACACAAGTGAGGTATAATTTTTTTCGGGAGACTTGGGGGAACATAGAATAGCAAAACAAGTGTTATTGCCCCTTGTCTTTCTCTACATTTTTTCCTTCCAAATGTAAGACAGTGTGTAAAAAAGACATCTATTTGAGAAATGCCCTGTAATTCACATGCTTGTATGGGCACCCCGGAATTCAGAGATGTGCAAATAACCACTGCTTCTCAACACCTTATCTTGTGCCCATTTTGGAAATACAAAGGTTTTCTTGATAGCTATTTTTTACTCTTTATATTTCAGCAAATGAATTGCTGTATACCCAGCATAGATTGAAAACCCACTGCAGGGTGCAGGTCATTTATTGGCTCTGGGTACCTAGAGTTCTTTATGAACCTATAAGCCCTATATATCCCCGCAACCAGAAGAGTCCAGCAGACGTAACGGTATATTGCTTTCGAAAATCTGACATTGCTGGAAAAAGTTACAGAGTAAAACGTAGAGTAAAATTGATGTTTTTTTCACCTCAATTTCAATATTTTTCTTTTTCAGTTGTTATTTTCTGTAGGAAACCCTTGTAGGATCTACACAAATTACCCCTTGCTGAATTCAGATTTTTGTCTACTTTTCAAAAATGTTGTGGTTTCTGGGATCCAGCGTTGGTTTCATGCCCATTTCTGTCACTGACTGGAAGGAGGCTGAAAGCACAAACAATCGTAAAAATGGTGTATGTCCCAGTAAAATGCCAAAATTGTGTTGAAAAATTGGGTTTTCTGATTCAAGTCTGCCTGTTCCTGAAAGCTGGGAAGCTGGTGATTTTATCACCGCAAACCCTTTGTTGATGCCCTTTTCAGGGAAAAAACCACAAGCCTTCTTCTGCAGCCCATTTTTCCAATTTTTTTGAAAAAAACAAAATTTTCACTGTTTTTTGGCTAATTTCTTGGCCTCCTTCTGGGGAACCCACAAAGTCTGGGTACCTCTAGAATCCCTAGGATGTTGGAAAAAAAGGACGCAAATTTGGCGTGGGTAGCTTATGTGAACAAAAAGTTATGAGGGCCTAAGCGCGAACTGCTCCAAATAGCCAAAAAAAGGCTCGGCACAGGAGGGGGAAAAGGCCTGGCAGCGAAGGGGTTAAGTGAAGAAAGCTTGCTGATCCCCATGTTGTACATGTTACCAAAGGGACGGAAGCTTGTATTGCTGATGTTGTGCTGTACTTGCTCTGGGGAGCATAGAAGCTTGGTTGCTGCTGACACACTGTATCTGGTCTGAGATGGAGAGCTACTTGGGATACCCATGCTGTCCTCACTATTAGTGAGAGAAGTGAGGCCTGATGATGAGGTACATTTATGTAAGAGTATAAAGCATGCGATCTTGATATCAAATATACCTTTTCTGTGGATCTGAGGAAAGTCTGTACTGCTGATGCTGATGGTTAATCTTTTGTATGAGTGAAGCTTGTGCAGGTGCCCTTCAGATAGCTGGTATGAGAGGGAGTGATGCTTGTGCTGCTGAAGTGAATGTGTTTTTGTAGGGATGGAAATCTGGAATTTGGTGTTCCCGTCTGTGGTGAAAGGAAATTGCACTGCTGATGCCCACACTCTATCTGTTGTATTAGTGACGGAAGCTTGCACTGCTGGAGCTATGTGATAGCTGCTTTATATGTGCAAGTGAAGTTGAAACTACCGATTCTTCATTATTTTTATGAAGAAAGGCAAATTGAGTTCATAATGCCTGTGTGCTACATGTTCTGGTGAGGGAGATACTTCAAATGCTGGTGCATTGCTTGACCTTTTCTGGACCTTTTCTGGAGGGGGAAGTGTGTCCACTGGTGATGCAGCCAGTTGGTAATGGTGCTCTCTACAGGGTCACCCCCAAAACTTGTTGCCTTCCACCTCCTACTGCTTGCTGGAATATTGCTTGTTGGCCTTAGGACTCTGTGGACTTTACCACTCCAAACCAGTGCAAACGTGTTTGTGCTCTCTCCCTAAAGCATGATTTGATTAGCATATATCTGGTTTGCATTTAATCTACATGTAAGTCCCTTGTAGAGTGGTATACCATGTCTCTATGGCATGTAAATTAAATCCTACCAGTGGGTCTGCAGCACCTATAGTGCCACCTGCTTAAGTAGCACCTTAAACTTGACCCAGGCCTGCCATTGCAGCCTCAAGGCAGTGTCCCACTGCCATGTCGACTTGGCATTTAAAACCCCTTGCCAAGCCTTAAACTCCCCTTTTATTACATTTATGTCATCTGTAAGGTAGGCCCTAGGTAGGCAATAGGATAAGGTGCTGTGTGACTAAAAGGTAGGGCATGTACTTTTATGTTTTACATGTCCTAGTAGTGAAAAACTCCCACATTTGTTTTTCACTATTGAGGCCTACCCCTCTCGTAAGATAACATTGGGGATTCCTTATTATATTTAGTAAGCTGTAATTCGTAAATCAGAGGAGGTAGCTATGCCATGTTTGGTACCTGTGAAAGTTTAATGATAAACTCTTTTTAATTGTATAGTCGAATTTATCATTACAAGTTTGAAAATAACACTTTTAGAAGGTTGGCATTTTCATGCCCTTAGCCCTATGTGCCTGGAGCCTGCTTTATGTCACATGAGTGGGTTTAACTGACAGTTGAGACTTTGTGAGTTCATCCCAGGCAGTCACACAATAGTGGGATTAGCAGAGACAGAATGGGCCATTAACTGAGTTGATAGGGGCAGAGCTTAGCACAGCCCCACTTGTACCTAGTAGGCTGGGCTATGCCACCACACAATAGTCTTAACAACCCTGTATTGTCAGTATAGCCAGCTAGGAGCCAGGGCAGGGGAAGCAGGGGAAACCCGGGACTTCTGAGAACACCTCTGGAAACTTCTCCCAGATTCTATGAGCAGGGCACTAGCATATGAAATGAGGGCTCTCAGACCTATTCTTCAGTTCACTATGTGACCTGCAAAATGATTTTCAGAGAATTGTCTGCTGCTGTGACCTACTGTTCATTTAATCACACTGCTGCTACACCTGGAAGAACTGGTCAGCTGCCTGGATCCTGCCTTGAACATTCAGAAGCCAGCCCTGCTGTGGAGCCCTGCATCTTCACCTGCACCCAGGACTTCAGAGGGGGCTCCAAGGGCTAGTTTAGGTGGCCTCCTGTGCAAAGAAACAGGGACCTAACAGGTTCCCACCATCTTTTACACACACCTGGACCCAGCCTGAGTGAGTCTTGAGCCTCCAAGATGTCTCCATCCACACCTGGACCCCTCTCTGTGTTTCTGAAGGTGCCCAGGTGTCCATTTAGCAAAAATGAGGACTTGCTGTTTTGAACCTTACAATTTTAAAATTAATAACTCTGGTTCTACTTATTGGATTTTTATGGTTTTGGTGTCAAATAATATATTAAAATGTTCTCTGTTTTTCTAAATGGGTTTGGGATTTTTATTGTGTTGTGTTTTCACTGTATTGCTGTTTGTGTGCTGTAGACATACTTCTCAACACATTGTCTCCAAGTGTATCCTAACTGCTTTTTGTGCCAAGCTGCCCAGGGTTTAGCACAGGTTAAACTGGTGACTTTTTGTGGTTCACCCTGCAAGGCATTGTGGCTGTTGCTTGACCAAGGCTCACAACCCAGTCAACCAACAATCCAATTTCTCACACTACCCTATACCTGTTTTGTTAGGAAGACAATCTCGATGGCCTGCTGTACATATTTGATGAGGAATTAAAGCTTTCAGTGCTGACCCACATTTTATATCTGTTCTTAGGACAAGAGAATGTTGCACTCTTGGTGCCAGTATGATACCTGTCCTAAACGGAAGACCCTTGATGTCCATGTGGACATATCGATGCCAAAGCAATTAATATTGTTTATTTATATTCTTGTTACTTTAGAGGATACAGTTAAGAAAGGCCTTAACAGAACCACACTTATAGCAGTCATCCTTTGTCTTCACTCCCATACACAAATGCTCACTGTTGTCTACAAAATAATAGTATTTTAAATATGAAAGCTCAAGTACACTGGAAAAAGTCATGACATCATATCACACAGAAAATAATGGGCAAGATGTACGGAAATGCAATTTTGCATTTCTTACAAAGCACTTCATAGAAATCACTATTTAAGAAATGCAAAATGCTATCTACAGAGATACCGATTTCCTAATAGCGATTCATACAAAGTAGAAATCCCATTGCATTTGAATAAATTAGCCAGTTTTGCATTTCCTAAATAGAGATTTCCTATTAAGAAATTGCTATTTAGGAAATGCAAAACCAGTGATAGCAATGGAGAAAAAGGCTTCCCTTGGTGCACCCCAAAAATAGGGGTGCACCTGTAGAGCGCACAGATGCCTAGGGGACATGTGTGTGCTCTATTGCAATTTAAAAAATCACACCTTGGGCTGCTTTTTTAAATTGCACCTTCATAACTTTGCATCTCCAAAATGCCCAAATCGCTTTTTTGAAATGCATGGTACATCAGAAAAGGAAATGCAAAAAGGAAATCCCTATTTGCATTTCCTATTCTAGGAATCACAAATTACGATTTCTACAGGGTAGAAATCACAATTTGCAATTCCTTAAAGGGCTTTGTACATTAGAAAAGCCCAGTTTGCATTTCGTAACAGCCCGAAATACTGATTTGGACCCTTAAGAAATGCAAACAGGCTTCGTACATCTTGCCCAGTATTCCTTATTTCTTGGCTGCCAAGTCATCTGAAGTAACATAGCAAGTGGACATGTTTCTTCAATCTTCAGCACCAGGAATCAATCATTCTCAACACAAATGGTCTTAGTCTAGATATAATGGCCCTTAAAGAGATGATGTTTCACGGGCGTTACATTGAAAGCGCCTGTGACCATGTACACATTGCCATTCAACAGCGAAGGAAGTGTCTGATACCTACTTCTTCCACATTACTTGTTCATATTGGGCGAGCAGAGTAAGGGGCCAAAAAGGTAACATGAAACAGCTTTGAATCACCTAAGGAAGCATCTGGGTAAATGTGCTCGAACCAACGTAGCACACATTGCATTTTGACGCTGCCCCCTATTTACAAGTTTTCATCAACCGGAGGCAATGCCAAAATCCAATGCCACTCCAGGGGTGAAGTTAGCAGGGCGCAACGAGGAGAAATGCTTTCATTTCACCTCGTTTGTTGCTCTTTCCATGTGTGCTTCTTTCTGCAGCACACATACAAAGAGCAAATCGCCATTTAAGATTGTTTTTGTGCAGGAAGGTGTTCCTTCATGCACAAAAACAATCTCCTACTTAACGCAGAGATCCTTGCACAATGGTAAAAGGGTTGCTACGTTGGCTCAGGGCAGCAAATTCAGCACTGGCACAGGAGGAAACACAGGGGTGCACCGCATTCTATTCAATACTGCACATTTCTGAGTTGTGAAAATGACAGTGCGCGATGCTGCCAAATTTGGCTCGGTGACATTAACTGTCATTTTCCATTAAATCTGGCCCTTAGTCCCTTAAAAAACGAGTTTAGCCATCCTCCCTTAACATGCCTTGCACAACACCTAAAAGGAGACTGGGCAGGAATGGGATGTGAGAAGATACTGATACTTCCTGTTAATAACAAGCAAAATTATCAAAGACGGTAAATAAAGCCTCACCCAGGAGAGCAGGTGGGTCGTCAGTAATGGGATGAAGAAGGAAAAATCACAGTAACAAAGATAAGCGGTAAGTAATTTAGACCTTACCTTCTCGTCTCCTTCCAATGTCCAATTCGTCACTTTTTGAGTATCTACCTGAGAAGTCAAATCAAAAGACATTCCAAAACAGAAGGCAATGTTGAACCAAGCTTGTACTATCGCATCAATCAAGATAAAGGTTGCTTCAGTTAAATGGTGACCTACTGGAGGCTTTAGTGACTTCCATAGACTTAAAACACATTAGATCTGGAGTGAACGTCTAACATGAAGGCAACAATAATTACCTTATGATGCTGCCCACTTGGCTGTGTGTTTGCCAAATGCAACCAAGAAGAGCCGGCCTGGCTTAACAGTCCAGTATAGAAGCCAGGAATTAAACAACCGCTCAGTGTGGTAAAGGATCTTATAACTCCATTGAAAATAACCAATAGTTTTCCGAATTTTGTTCCATTAAGGTGATCTAAATCCCACATTGTTTGCATCGACTCACTCTCATAAAACCAATAGATATCCAAAAGTAAGAATGCCTGCTCTAACAGCATTTATGTCACCCAAAAACATTTGTGGAGTGAATAAAAGGAAGAACAGAAGTCGCAAGTAAGAAACTGCCTTAAAGCATACAGGAGAAAGCCTAAAAAATGCAGAAAAACAATTACTGAGAGGGCACTAGAAACAGAAATAGGACAACTTTTTAGACGTCATAAGACAAAAGTACCCATGAGAAATAATGTGACTAGTGGTGAAGGGGGACTCATAAACCAGAGGAAAACCTTTCATTGTAACCTAATTTGTTCATGTAAGCAGATCATCACTGAAAACCTTCAAGTACTAATTCAGGCACATCCTAAAAAAGGAGCCACAGTAAGCATAAGGTATCATTCAGGAAAGCAGAACTTTAACGATGATCATATACACAACTCCCGGCCGATACATTTCACATACAGATCTCAAACCATTGTTGACCTACACAGAGGAACTTGAATAAAACCAAAGGAGGTACTCTCGCCAGAAGTCAGTTTCTCTAACCTGATAAACCAAATACTCATGAGGAGTCACAAGACTCAGAACTGTTACAGAACATTTTAAATCGATAGCCTCCATAATCAGCACAGGATAAAGATCACCACCAATTCACTCTGATTGCTGTTGGTCCCCACTGAAGAATCAACCATGTAAATGAAAATGACGAAGGATCCCAGTGCAGAGCAATATCGTAAACCAGAGGACCCAGATACAGCGAGACCTCAGAACCTCCTCAGAAAAACAAAGGGGAACCTTTAAAAGAATCCTAAAAAATAAATTCACCAAGCACCCATGTACAATGAATCAAATACTTAATATGGCATAATTCTGTTGCAAGAGAAGGAAAGACCATGAATCTTGACCTGCAGTAAGGTAGGAAAACACCCACTGTTCATCTAAAAATAAGCCATCTATGCATATCAGTCTTTGGCAAGGCAAGATTGGGATGTAGGAAGATACTGATGAAAACCATGCAACTAAAAATAAACTTAAAGGGTCCAGGCAATGTCCCAAGGATCATAAATGCAAAACGATCTGAATTCAGCAATTGCTAACTCAGGCATAAACTCTTAACCCTTCTTCACACATGACATTAGATGCTCTAAAAAAAACAGGGACTGGCTTCTGAATGGATATGTGTAGGAAAGTACCATCTTGCATGGCATGTTACCCCCATATTTCACTGTATATATGTTGTTTTAGTTGTATGTGTCACTGGGACCCTGCCAGCCAGGGCCCCAGTGCTCATAAGTGTGCCCTGAATGTGTTACCTGTGTTATGACTAACTGTCTCACTGAGGCTCTGCTAATCAGAACCTCAGTGGTTATGCTCTCTCACTTCTTTCTAAATTGTCACTAACAGGCTAGTGACCAATTTTACCAATTCACATTGGCATACTGGAACACCCTTATAATTCCCTAGTATATGGTACTGAGGTACCCAGGGTATTGGGGTTCCAGGAGATCCCTATGGGCTGCAGCATTTCTTTTGCCACCCATAGGGAGCTCTGACAATTCTTACACAGGCCTGCCACTGCAGCCTGAGTGAAATAACATCCACGTTATTTCACAGCCATTTACCACTGCACTTAAGTAACTTATAAGTCACCTATATGTCTAACCTTTACCTGGTGAAGGTTAGGTGCAAAGTTACTTAGTGTGTGGGCACCCTGGCACTAGCCAAGGTGCCCCCACATTGTTCAGGGCAAATTCCCCGGACTTTGTGAGTGCGGGGACACCATTAGACACGTGCACTACACATAGGTCACTACCTATGTGTAGCTTCACAATGGTAACTCCGAATATGGCCATGTAACATGTCTATGATCATGGAATTGCCCCCTCTATGCCATCCTGGCATTGTTGGCACAATCCCATGATCCCACAGGTCCCTAGCACAGACCCGGGTACTGCCAAACAGCCTTTTCAGGGGTTTCACTGCAGCTGCTGCTGCTGCCAACCCCTCAGACAGGTTTCTGCCCTCCTGGGGTCCAGCCAGGCTTGGCCCAGGATGGCAGAACAAAGGACTTCCTCAGAGAGAGGGTGTTACACCCTCTCCCTTTGGAAAAAGGTGTTAAGGCAGGGGAGGAGTAGCCTCCCCCAGCCTCTGGAAATGCTTTCATGGGCACAGATGGTGCCCATTTCTGCATAAGCCAGTCTACACCGGTTCAGGGACCCCTCAGCCCTGCTCTGGCGCGAAACTGGACAAAGGAAAGGGGAGTGACCACTCCCCTGACCTGCACCTCCCCTGGGAGGTGCCCAGAGCTCCTCCAGTATGCTCCAGACCTCTGCCATCTTGGAAACAGAGGTGCTGCTGGCACACTGGACTGCTCTGAGTGGCCAGGGCCAGCAGGTGACGCCAGAGACTCCTTCTGATAGGCTCCTTCAGGTGTTGCTAGCCTATCTTCTCTCCTAAGTAGCCAAACCCTCTTTTCTGGCTATTTAGGGTCTCTGCTTTGGGGATTTCCTTAGATAACGAATGCAAGAGCTCATCCGAGTTCCTCTGCATCTCTCTCTTCACCTTCTGCCCAGGAATCGACTGCTGACCGCGCTGGAAGCCTGAAAAACTGCAACAAAGTAGCAACGACGACTACTGCGACACTGTAACGCTGATCCAGCCGCCTTCTCGACTGTCTTCCTGGTGGTGCATGCTGTGGGGCTAGTCTGCCTCCTCTCTGCACTAGAAGCTCCGAAGAAATCACCCGTGGGTCGACGGAATCTTCCCCCTGCAACCGCAGGCACCAAAGAACTGCATCACCGGTCCTCTGGGTCTCCTCTCAGCACAATGAGCGAGGTCCCTTGAACTCAGCAACTCTGTCCAAGTGACTCCCACAGTCCAGTGACCCTTCAGTACAAGTTTGGTGGAGGTAAGTCCTTGCCTTCCCACGCCAGACTGCATTGCTGGGAACCGCGTGTTTTGCAGCTACTCCGGCTCCTGTGCACTTTCCGAGGGAATCCTTTGTGCACAGCCAAGCCTGGGTCCACAGCACTCTAACCTGCATTGCACGACCTCCTGAGTTTTCCTCCGACGGCGTGGGACTCTCTTGTGCAACTTCAGGTGAGCACCGTTTCACTCCACTTCATAGTGCCTGTTCCGGCACTTCTGCAGGTGCTGCCTGCTTTTGAGAGGGCTCTTTGTCTTGCTGGGCACCTCCTCTGTCCCCTGACGCAATTGGCGACATCCTGGTCCCTCCTGAGCCACAGCAGCACCCAAAAACCCTAACCGCGAGCTTTGCAGCTAGCTAGGCTTGTTTACGGTCTTTCCGCAGGAAAACACTTCTGAACGACTCTCCACAGTGTGGGACATCTATCCTCCAAAGGGGAAGTTTCTAGCCCTTGTCGTTCTTGTAGAATCCTCAGCTTTTACTGTCCAGTAGCAGCTTCTTTGCACCCACAGTTGGCATTTCCTGGGCATCTGCCCACTCTCGACTTGATCGTGACTTTTGGACTTGGTCCCCTTGTTCCACAGGTACTCTCGTCTGGAAATCCATCATTGTTGCATTGCTGGTTTTGGTCTTTCCTGCAGAATTCCCCTATCACGACTTCGGTGCTCTTTGGGGAATTTTAGTGCTATTTTTGTAACCCTCACTGTTTTCTTACAGTCCCAGCGACCCTCTACAAGGTCACATAGGTTTGGGGTCCATTCGTGGTTCGCATTCCACTTTTGGAGTATATGGTTTGTGTTGCCCCTATCCCTATGTGTCCCCATTGCATCCTATTGTAACTATACATTGTTTGCACTGTTTTCTAATACTATACTGCATATTTTTGGTATTGTGTACATATATCTTGTGTATATTTGCTATCAACATACTGAGGGTACTCACTGAGATACTTTGGCACATTGTCATAAAAATAAAGTACCTTTATTTTTAGTATATCTGTGTATTGTGTTTTCTTATGATATTGTGCATATGACACTAGTGGTACTGTAGGAGCTTCACTCGTCTCCTAGTTCAGCCTAAGCTGCTCTGCTAAGCTACCATTATCTATCAGCCTAAGCTGCTAGACACCCTATACACTAATAAGGGATACCTGGGCCTGGTGCAAGGTGTAAGTACCCCTTGGTACTCACTACAAGCCAGTCCAGCCTCCTACATTGGTTGTGCAGCAGTGAGATAAGTACTTTGCAACTACTTACCACTTTTGTCATTGTACTTTTCATAAGAGAAAAATATACAAAACAAGTTCAGTTTATGTACACCTCACCAAAAAGTTTTGCTTTTCTTTTCTCACTTCTTTTCTAAGTGCTGAAAAGTACCTCTAAACTTTCTAAAAAGTTCCTAAAAGTTTAAAAAGTTTTTTTTCTGTCTTTCCAAAAGTTCTGAAAACTTTTTCTCACTTTTTCTATCACTTAAACACTTTCTAAAAATGTCTGGCACAGGCCAAACTGTTGATCTGTCCAAACTTGCTTCTGATCACCTTAGCTGGAAAGGAGCAAGGAGTCTCTGCATAGAAAGAGGTTTAAGTGTAAGGAAGAATCCCTCTAGAGAACTGTTAGGTAATATGCTTGTTGAACAGGATAAAGCCAGAGGTGGCACTTCTGGTGAGAAATTAGCTGATGGTTCCCAATCTGACCCTGGGGCACCCCTAGCAAAAGATTTAGAAAGGAAACTTCCTAGCCTGCCCATTAGCAGACAACCTAGCATAGCTGGTACTGATGTAGAGTCACATCACACTGATAGTGTTGTCTCACATCACAGTAAGAGTATTCCTTCTCATCACAGTAGAAGTGCTGTTTCTGTTAGCCAAGCTGTTATGGTGCCATCTGTTAGGGACAGGTCTCCTTCTGTTAATTCTCACCATACTTCTGTTTCAAGGAATGCCCCACCCACCCACCCTGATGACAGAGTGTTAGAAAGGGAGCTCAATAGATTGAGAGTGGAACAAACCAGGCTGAAGCTCAAGAAGCAACAGCTGGATTTAGTTAGGCAGTCCTTAGAAGAGAAAGACAGAAATTGGGTTTAGAAACCCATGGTGGCAGCAGCAGTATTCCTCATAGCCATCCTGCAAAAGAGCATGAGTCTAAGAATCTGCATAAGATAGTTCCCCCTTATATGGAGGGGGATGACATTAACAAGTGGTTTGCTGCACTTGAGAGGGCCTGTGTTGTACAGGATGTCCCTCAAAGGCAGTGGGCTGCTATCCTATGGCTATCATTTAGTGGAAAGGGTAGGGATAGGCTCCTTACTGTGAAAGAAAGTGAAGCCAATGATTTCAAAGGTCTTAAGAATGCACTCCTAGATGGTTATGGCTTAACCACTGAACAGTACAGGATGAAGTTCAGAGAAACCAAAAAGGAGTCTTCACAAGACTGGGTAGACTTTGTTGACCATTCAGTGAAAGCCTTGGAGGGGTGGTTACATGGCAGTAAAGTTACTGATTATGAAAGCCTGTGTAACTTAATCCTGAGAGAGCATATTCTTAATAATTGTGTGTCTGATTTGTTGCACCAGTACCTGTGGACTCTGATCTGACCTCTCCCCAAGAATTGGGAAAGAAGGCAGACAAATGGGTCCGAACAAGGGTGAACAGAAAGGTTCATACAGGGGGTGACAAAGATGGCAAGAAGAAGGATGGTAAGTCTTCTGACAAGGGTGGGGACAAATCTAAAAATGAGTCTTCATCAGGCCCACAAAAACACTCTGGTGGGGGTGGTGGGCCCAAATCCTCTTCAAATCAAAACAAAGAAAAGAAACCATGGTGCTATTTCTGTAAAATAAAAGGCCATTGGACAACAGATCCCAGTTGTCCAAAGAAAAGCACCAAGGCTCCTACCACTACAACCCCTGCTGCTACACCTAGTGCCCCTAGTAATAGCAGTGGTGGTGGGAGCAAACCTACTAATAGCCAATCCAAGGGAGTAGCTTGGCTCACTTTTGGTAACTTAGTTGGGGTTGGTCTTGTTAGGGAGACCACAGAGGCTGTGTTAGTCTCTGAGGGGGCTATTGATTTGGCCACCTTAGTTGCTTGTCCCCTTAACATGGATAAGTAGAAGCAACTACCCCTAATAAATGGTGTTGAGGTTCAGGCCTACAGGGACACAGGTGCCAGTGTTACAATGGTAATAGAGAAACTGGTCCACCCTGAACAACACCTACTTGGTCACCAGTACCAAGTAACCAATGCTCACAACAACACACTTACCCACCCCATGGCTGTTGTAAATCTCAACTGGGGGGGGGGTTACTGGTCCAAAGAAAGTTGTGGTTGCCTCAGATTTACCTGTAGACTGTCTACTAGGAAATGATTTAGAGACATCAGCTTGGTCAGATGTGGAGTTGGAGGCCCATGCAGCAATGCTGGGCATTCCAGGGCATATTTTTGCTTTAACCAATGCAAAATTGCAAATGTCCTCTCCGCGCACAACCCAAGGAAATGCTGGGGAGTAACATTTCTGGTACATGGAATTTTAGACCTAATATTCCCTAAGGAGCAAAAACCATAGCTGCAATATACACCACCAACTCTGCAATTCCTTACAAAGGTAACTATTTACAAATGATATGCACATATACAAAGCACTGCACAACATTGGACCAGCATACCTGAACACTGCATACACTTTGCAAATGGAACAGATGATGGACGGAATGCTGAACAATGTCAAACATTCACTCCCAGTCACAGATCTGGGTCTAAATCCATCATTTGTTTTTGCTCGCCATACCATTTGAGTATCAAACCAAGCTATATGCAAATCCGTCCTGGTCCTGCTACCCATGAGGAACAGCCCAGCCCAAACTGCCAGGCCAGGTCCTCCCTGGACCAAAAACAAGCATCCCAGGATCAGTTTCAGGGTATCACCCCTCATCAGCCAGACTAGCTTGAAACCAGTGGCATAGCTAGCACAGGACCCACATCTGGGCACCCCATCCCACTGAGGGTGACAAATGCAGAGGGAACAGATGATGGACTACTGCATACACTTTCACCAGCCTGCTAGACACTCTCATTTGCTCACACCACCTGCGTACACAAAAGCAGAACTGGAGGTTGCTCATTTTCCTTCACGGTTGATTAGCGTTTTATTCAAATCCACATAACATAAAATAAGTTAACAAATCCTATTGACGTTAATAAAAAATCACACACCATAGACAAAGAGAGTGGGTCTTAAACCACCAATCCTTAGACAAAGATTTTCATATACCAATTTCACCTCCCCATCAAGTTTTAATACTTTAAGATGGACAATGACTTTAAACAGCGTTATAGAAACAGTGTGACTTTAACCCTCAAGTACTCTAGCTAAGAGTCAAGCACTGTAAGCCATCGTTATCTCTCTCCACAATGTCTTCTCTGCACTTCTAGTTTAATAGAAAAACAATGTGGGCTTCCTGTACCACTTTTTGTTTTTGGCAGGAAGGCGGTGCAAAGGCACTAGAGCAACACACAACAGAACCAGAGTATGATGCACATTTTTTAACACAGGTAGGCAAAGTGATTTGCCCAGAATCACAGGATATTGAGACAAAGCCAGGATGCATACATGGATCTCAATGTTCCCAAGTCGAACACCCCAGCCTCTGGGTCACATTCCCTCTGTTCTGTTCCCAAAGGGGAAAGAAAGTGTAATACCCAAAGCCAGCCTTGTGTAAGCCACAAGGCTCACTAGGACATCAGGGAAACAATAAGAAGTCTCTGCTTTGGGGTACTGAAAACATAAGAACATATGGTCTGGTGTACAAAGGCTTTTTGCATTTCTTAACGTCCAAATCTGTATTTTGGGCCTTTCAGAAATGCAAATCTGCCTTTTCTTATCTACAAAGGCCCTTAAGGAATCGCAAATAGGGATTCCCTATTTGCAATTCCTATTCTGATGTACAAAGCATCTCCTAAATGTGACTTAGGCATTTAGGAGATGCAATTACCACAGTTGCAGCTACTGGCAATGTAAATTCTTAACTGGACTTTCCTTGCCACATAAATTGGTCAACCCTGCCTGATAATATCGTCTTTTCCTGCCATATAATTCCAGTGGCCCAGCATTTAGCTAAAACACTTCCATTTACCTTTTTCCTTTATCTTAAAACATATACAATTATCATGTAAACCTTTAGCAGAAATAAACCTTTGGCATTAGAGTTTGATGCTCAAAACACCATAACAAAAATATCATTTGCAACAGATTAGAGGGTGAAAGGAAAGAGGGAGCCGGGAGTAAAGATGGAGAGAACAAGTGGCGTAGTAATGGTGTCATTGGCCCAGACGCAAGAAAGGAAAATGGTTGACTGGAATTTCAGTAGGAAAATAGAGTAGTATTTAGAGCTGAGTGAGTTCTGTAGGTCTCTTGGCCCCGGTGGCACTACACCTATTGCTCCATTCATACTTAGGCCTCAGGAGAGAAAGAGGATGGGGAAAAAAAAATGAAGCGAAAGGAATGCAACGGACAAAAAGAAGAAAGAGAAGGAGTCACAAAGAAATAAAAGAAAGAAGGGAAAGAAAGAGCGCTGTGTAATTCCTGGCATTGGAATGATGGGGCGCTGCAGGTAAGTGTTGAGGTGCACTGAGAGACTTGTATGTGGGATGCAGTACTGGAATAGGAAGGAGCACACAAGGTCAGAAGTGAGGTATGTTAATGGAGCTATGTGTGGAACCTAGTATTGGCGAGCCAGTTTTGCCGAGTGTTAGCCTGGAGGTGCCCTGGTGAATCAGCGAGTGGGGCCCAGCATGGGTGTGGCTTTGCCTCTGAACCACAGAAGCGAGGGACGTGTGTGTGCCTTAGTACTGAGAAGAAACGTCACTAAATGTTAGAATTGATGGATTCTGGCAGAGCTGTTGTGGTTCTTATCAACAGTAGCGTTGGATGTTAAACTTGAGGTGCAGTGGCTGAGATGTGTTTTTCTCTTTTGGGTCCAGTATTGGCTTGGCAAGGGACTGAAAATTAGAATTGAGCTGCTGTAACGGATCTGTATGTGAGCGGCATCCCAGTATAGGAAAGGAGGTAACCTCCCTGGGGTAGAACTGAGGGGTACTGATGGAGCTGCGCCCAAGGTCCCAGTACTGGAACAGCAGAGTGTACTGAATGTAAGAACTGAGGTTTTGTGGCAGACAGTGTGTGTGGGGTTCTGGCATGGGGATGGCTGAGGGGCTTGGAGTGTGTAAACGGAGGTGCACTGATGTAGCTGCGCCTGAGGTCCCAGTACTGGAACAGCATTGTGTACTGACTGTAAGAACTGAGGTGCTCTGGCAGACAGCTTGTGTGGGGTTCTGACATGGGCACGGCTGAAGGGCTTCAAGTGTGTGAATTGAGGTGCACTGAGGTCCTACTACTGGAACAGCAGTGTGTAGGGACTGTAAGAACTGAGGTGCTCTGTCAGGCAGCGTGTGTGGGGTTCTGGCACGGGCACGGCAAAGGGGCTTTGAATTTGTGAACTGAGGTGCACTGATGGAGCTGCGCCTAAGGTCCCAGTACTGGAACAGCAGTTTGTACTGACTGTAAGAACTGAGGTGCTCTGACAGAGAGTGTGTGTGGGGTTCTGGCATGGGCACACCCGAGGGGCTTGGAGTGTGTGAAATGAGGTACACTGATGGAGCTACACCTGAGGTCCCAGTACCAGAGCAGCAGACTGAACTGACTGCAAGAACTGAGGTACTCTGGCAGACAGCATGCGTGGAGTTCTGGCAATGGCACAGCTGAGGGCTTGGAGTGTGTGAATTAAGGTGCACAGATGGAGCTGAGAGTGGGATCCCAGTATGGAGGAGAAGTGGGCACTGTGTCTAAGGATTGCAGAGCCCTGGTAGAGCTGGGTGCCTAGGCTATAAGCTATCACAAGTGATCCTCCGCCCTTGGGACCACAGGCAGGCACACTTGGTAAAGAAAATCTAAGCCAAGTGAAGGCGGAAGCCAGACAGCTGAGAGAGGGTGCAGAGAGCCCACAAAGAGCAAATGCGACCAAGATAACAGCCTGATTTATAGCCTGGTTTACAGCTATGCTCAGAGCAAGAATGCTCTGCAAATAAAAAGGGAAGCTTCCCTGGACAGGAGGAGGAAACAAAGTAAAAAAAAAGGTCCCCTACAGACCAGATAAACGGGGCAAAGCGAAATTATACAGTAGATGATCCCTGCTTCCACACAGATGAAGGAGGGACAAAGAGGCATGACTGACCAGTAGCAAGCAAGGATTTTTAAATGACACTGAAACAAATGAAATAGCTGGAAGCCCACTGAAGAAGTATACTTAAAAGTATACAAGAGGTCGCTTGCTTGCGCTCGACCCAAAAAGCACCCCAAAATGCTTTTTTTTAAATTGCAATAGAGCACACACATGCCCCTTAGGCAAATGTGTGCTTTACAGGTGCACCCCTATTTTTGGGGTGCACCAAGGGGCGCCTTTTTCCATCCCTGGTTTTGCATTTCCTAAATAGCGATTTCTTACCAAGAAATCGCTATTTAGGAAATGCAAAACAGGCCAATTGACTAAAGTGCAATGGGATTTTTAAATACTTTGTAGGAATTGCTATTAGGAAATCAGCATCTTTGCACATAGCATTTAGCATTTCTTTATTAGCGATTTCTATGAAGTCATTAATTAAGAAAAGCTTAATTGCATTTTAGTACATCTGGCCCATAGAGACCTTAAGTGGACAATGAGACTGCTGCTCTTAGCTGGATCCCTTTGAATTAATTCTCCCAGGTCATTACACCTGCCAGTAGCTGTTTACAATCTCACTGGTGAGGAACTGCTGGGATTGCACTTTTCACCTTGCCTTTTCACATCCTTCCATCCTGCTAAAGAGAACAATGCAGGTCGCGTGGACCACTTCTCATAATAAAGCAGGTGGTGTAAAAAAAAAAGCAGGCCTATGCTTTGGTAGGAAGCTGGCTCTATTACTGCAACGTCAACATCAATAATGAGGCAAGTCCGTGCACTGCTGAAGCCCACAAACTCTAACTTAATACAGGGTAACCATTATCCTGCTATAAATGGGATCGGTGATTGTTTAAATCTTTTAACAACCATTACCAAAGCTTGTAGGTATGTCCTATTTTATGTGACTGTGTTCTCTTTTGTAATGGCTGCACGTTGGATGGATGAAAGTTTGATGTATACTGCAATGCAGATAACAGGAGCCACCACATAAAGTATTGATGCTGAATGAGTGGACAATAAACAAATAGAATGACCACAATCCCAGTTAACTAAATGAGCACTATGAGATGGGAGTATGTTGAAATACTAAATAAGGGTATCCCGATGCTGAAATGGGTATGCAAAATAGCAAAGCCAACTTTGTTATATCAGTTGTGAGCTAGATTGTTTTCATATATAATTATCCTTTTGCCATGCTCTTGGGACTAGAAAGATCAGGACATTCTTTGAGCAAAGGAAGCATATATAATGGGAAGAGTGCATGTGAAAATATAATAAGCGAAGCTTCATATAAGTTACACAAGCATGGTGAGCATTTTAGCTGTGTGTGTGCCTACGTCTTCAGATCAAATTTAAAAAGAGTGCATATGATATAGGTGCCATGTTACTATTCTTCAATTGATTCTACGCGCAACAAAAAAATATTGGCAGAGAAAAAGACAGTGGCATTGTGGGAGAGGAACAAGGAGTTAAAACAATGCTGCAACAGTGACAAAGATAAGTTTGGACAAATGTCAGAAAGCAGAAGGAATGAGACTGGATGAACCGCTCACCCTTGACATGTAGCAACATGGTCAACACTTACATGACACCCCTGGCCAACATCGTCAGAATCCATGGCCTCAACATTTGTATTTTGAATTTGTATTTGAGTTTCTTGATTAGCGCACTTTAACCAGTGGTATTGAAGCGCTGTGCCAGTAAGAAGAGGCTGATACAAATGAAAGATCTAAAGTGAAGACAACCAAGTCTTTAGTTGCTTGCGGAATGGAAGCAGGGAAGAAACACCTCATTTTTAAAGGGAGAGAATTCCATAACTTAACAGCTGCTATTGAAAACGCCCTGTTTCCCCATTTTACTCTTTTGCTCCTCGGGGTTCGTTCTATTTTGAGATCAGATGATCGCAATGGGTGGCTGAGACTGTACCACTTGATAGCTGATTGCAAGTATCCTGACCCTTGAAAAAGGAGGGCCTTATGCACCAAACATAGCACCTTGAAAGTTGTTTGTTTCTTAATTGGAAGCTAATGCAGCTCCCTCATGCCCTCCCTGGTTGAAGTAAACTTGGCAACCCAAGCCCCAGTCGGGTGGCTGAATTCTGGACACGCTGTAGCTTGTTCAGGGATAGTTGAATAATATTAAAGTAGAGGGTGTTACAATAATCCAGCCTGGACACAATGAGGGCCAGAACCACAGTTGCTCTCAATTCCTGTGGAATGAAAGGGAGCACTTTCTTTAGGATTTTTATCAGCCATGAGCAGGTGTTGGTGACTCTGTTTACCTGGGGCTCAAAAGTTAAGGCTGAGTCACAAATAACCCTGAAGTTCTTGACTGCAGATGTAGTCGCGGGTAAGGTCTCAAATGTCTCAGGCCACCAGTTTGAGTTCCAAATAGAGGTGTTTGCACCAAATATAATAACTTCTGTTTTGTCCCCATTCATTTTTAGATAATTTTGGCACATCCACTTATTGACTTCTCTCATAGTCTGAAACCTGTCTGCAGTAATGTGAGCCTTGTCTTGGAAGGAAACAATTATTTGGGTGTCGTCATCATATGAGGACACCTGGAAGTCAAATGATCGAACCAGTTCAACCAGGAGGGTAACATACAGATTGAAGATCATATCCCATGCAGACGACACTCAGCTCATCCTCTCGCTCTCAGAAGACCCCTCCACCACTATGACCAACTTCTACAACTGCATGACGAGTGTCACCGACTGGAAGAAGACCAATTGCTTGAAGCTCAACACTGATAAGATAGAAGTACTGATCTTTGGGAACAACACCGCTCCATGGAACGATACTTGGTGGCTCTCTGAACTCAGACCCACACCGACAGACAGCGCCTGCAACCTCTGCATCATACTGCACTGCAAATTCACCATGAAATACTGGATCAACCAAGTCTCCTCCACCTGCTTGTACACCCTCCACATGCTCTTAAAGTTCTTCAGATGGCTCCCTGTCAACACCAGAAAACCATCACCCAAGCCTCAGTTACCAGCCGGCTTGACTATGGCAACATGCACTATGCAGGAATCACCACCCAACTCCTGAAGAGACTCCAGGCTATTCAGAACACAGCCGCTAGACTCAACCTCCCTAAACGGACCCACATTACACCAACTTCAAGAACGTAAACATTTTCCGCATCTGCTGAAGCTACAATGGAAGACGATCCTTTTCCTACCTTGCCGTCAAGTACTGGAATGACCTCCACCGCCGACAGCATCCTTCCTGCAGGAATTCAGAAAGGGACTCAAGACATGGCTTTTCGACTGAGCACAGAAAGATCCCAGCACCTAGACACCCTCTTTAGCCGTGCTCTATAAATCCAAGTTGATTGATGGCTTGATAGCACATTGAGAGCTCTGGACTCACCCTGCTGTTTGGGCCCAAATATTGCAATGCTATCTGTGCACAGGGCTCACAGGGTTAATATGCAGGCTTGACTATGCAATTCAAGCATTGCTTGACTTGACTTCCTTAGCATGATTTCCCCCAGATTTGTTCCTCCATGGCCCTGTTTTTGCTAAACCTGTTTTCTTGGAGGAGTTCTTTCTGCACTTTCCCTCTGCTAACCAGTGGTAAGTTCTTGTGCTCTCCCCCTGAAACATGGTAAAATTGGTATACACCTAATTGGCACATTTAATTTACTTATATGTCCCTACTAAATGGCACTACATGTACCAAGGGACTGTACATTAAAAAATACTAGTGGAATGCAGCACTCATTGTGCTGCCCACTAAAGTTGCACTGTAAAACATGTCTCAGACCAGTCACTGTAACCTATATTGGAGTTTTAAACTGCCATTTCGACCTTGCAAAGTAAAACTTATTCCAGACCTAAACCTTCCTTTTTAATATTTATGTTACCCCTAAGATAGGCCCTGAAGGCGCACAGGGCATGATGCATGACACTAAAAAAGTAGGACATGTGTACTTATGCTGTGAATGCCATGACATTGAAAAGCTTCTAAAATCGTTCAGTGACTGTAGACAGGATATATCTCCCATTTACTAACACTGGGTTCCCTTATTACACTTAATACGTCTTAACTTCAGTTTGGGAACATCTAGAGAAATGTTCCTCCACTCAATTGAATTGTACTTTAAATTCCTCTTTAAAGGTAAAGTCAGATTTTAAATTACTACTTTAGAAAGTTGGCATTTTTCTGTCTAAACCTAGCGTGCCTCTTGGATAGTGTCTATGGTCACATGACTGTGAATGGCTCTCCTGTGGTGTGTTTACACTTAGAGGCAATGTGTAAAGTATTTACCTCTCACCTCATTTGCCCCTAGATTTGGGGGGCAAAAGGACCTTGTGTGTGGTTCAGAGTAATCCTCTCATGAGCAGGATATCCTGGAGGGTTGTACTCAGCCTTCCTGAACTTTGAAGGGTAGTCTGAGGGCTATGCTCACCCTCTTCCTGACTTCTCATAGCTGCTAGCCCTGCTACTGGTAAATGTATCTCACACCTAGACATGGTTTGCTTTGTTGCCCTAGTGAGATTGGAGCCAGACCCACAAAAGAGGGGAGGATAGACACAGAGGGCCCCCCTCCACCACAGGCTGGCATTGGCTATAGGATGGCACCTTCAGAACCTCTTGTCAGAACACTACTGGACATGTGGTCGATACAAAAGAAGGATTGCCCTGCTGTCTGAAGAAAGAAGACTGAACTTGCTTGCCTTCAACCCAGGCTCCCTAGAAGTGGCTCCAAGTGTCAATTGGCTGACCTCCATTATAAGGACACAGCACCTTCCAGAGACCTCTCTGCAACTGTCCAGTTGACCAGCACCAACTGGGACTGCCTGGACCTGCCTGAGCCCTGGTGCCGGCCTCTGCTGGAATCATTCCTGATCCCCAAGAGATATCCCCCAGGTTCTGAACTCTTGGGTGGCATCAGAGTGTATTCCCCCTGAACTCCAGGTGACAATCCAGAAGTTTTGGGCTCCTAGCAACTGTGAAGTAGACTCTTTGTGCCAATCAAATACCCCTGAGACACCTGCTGATGCAGATTTCCTGCAACAAATGCCCTTCACATCAGCCACGGGAGTCCTTGTCAGCCGCGACAGTCTGTGTCAATCGCAAATGCAAAGCACCAGCAATACCCAGCTCTATGTGCCACAACAGCAGCTGTCCATGACACCTGACCTGCTCCTCCCACAGACAACGATCTCCTCATGGACCCTGCCAATGTTAAACTCAACCTGCAGCTCCCAGCATGGCATTGGACTCTAGAAGGGTAAACTCTTTAGCAGCAAAAACCTGTCCCTTGTATCAAACCCATGCTCCTTTGCAGTCAACCTAAACTTGTGACTTTACCTGGGCCAGTGCGCATGTAAGATGCGATTTGTACTTTTTGGCACTATTTTTATCTGAAACTTTAAAAACGCATAACTCCAGTTAACCTGATTATATTTTTGTTGGCTTTATGTCATTGTATTTATTGAACTTTATTCTACGTTTCCAAATTTGTTTGGTATTTTCATTGTTTTGTGTTTTCACTTTAGTGCTGCATAAATATTCTACATATTGCCTCTATGTTAAGCCCGACTGTTTTTGTACCAAGATACCAGACAGTAAAGCTCATGTTTATTTAGTGACCTTTGTGGTTCCCCTGACAAGGATTGTGATTATTGCATGAGTGGAGCTGTCACCCTTATTCTGATAGCCAAATGGCTTACACTTGGAAGCATCACAATGTTAATTAACAGGCCAATGTGCTGTGAGTGCATAAACCTCACAGATCCTTTTAAACACATGCCATTAATGAGCTTTATAAAGATAGACTTCACAGAGTAAATTATGTGAACCCTAGCCTCTGATTTCAGGTTATGTGTATAAACGCAGGCCTCACAGTGCTGCTTACAATAGGTATTTCCTACAGAGAACACTGAGTAGCACTCTGCTTCTTCCCCTAAGAGCTGTGAATAACATGTTACCATTAAACAATTTGTTGATAGTCAATTTACTGGCCTCTGAAGGATGTAAGCTTGTGTGGCCCCACCTGAATTCCAAGTTATGACTAGCAGATCACCTCATATTTCAGCAGTGAGTGCTTAAGTCACTGAGACATCCTAACAGCTAGCTTATATGTAGCCTGCCCTGATAGGCCTTCTTATATACAGGGCCCACATTCCTTTCCGGGGGAAACCTTAAAGAGCTTTTTAGACACACGTCTCAGATTCTTGTTTATGAGCCAGTTCAAAATGGAGTCATCAAAGTGCTCTAGATGTGCAGTTCTAATTTTATTTTGCATGTTGCTAGTTGCAGTTTTGTTTTTCCTCACATTATAGAAACAGAACTATGGCCCATATTTATGCTTTTTGCCTCAAAACTGCGCTAACACAGTTTTGCGGCAAAAAGTTTAACGCCAGCTTGCGTCATTTAACAACACCAGCCGGGCACCGTATTTATTGAATGCCGTAAGCCAGCGCTAAACATGAGCTAGAGTCTTAGAAGAAGATGCTAGCCGGGTGGTGGTGGCGGTAGGGAAGGAGGGGGTTGTACATCAGAAAATTACGCTAGCCTTGTTAGAGGCAAAAAAATGCCTCAAACCACACTAGCACCATTTGCTGCCACACAATCACTAAAAACATGACTCCTGTTTTAGGTAACATAGGAGTCATACCCACCACACCAATGGCCAGCACATGGGACAAGTGCCCCCTGGGCATGGACATTGCACCCTGTGCCATGCAGGGGACCCTAAGTTGGAGCCCCTGATGGGAAAAAAAAATTAAAGAATACTTACCTGGGATGGGGTCCCCCATCCTGCAGTGTCCCTCTGGTGGGGGTGGGAGTGTTCCTGGGGCTTGGGGAGGGCATCTGTGGACCTATTCCACGGTGTTTAACAATGGAAATGGGTCCACAGCTCCCCTAACGCCTAGTCTGACCCAGGCATTAAATAATGGCGCAAAGCAAGCTTAGCACCATTATTTAGCCCCTCCTCCCATCCTCGCGTCACTTTAGAACGGGGGAGAAGTATGGGGCTATGGGGATAGCACCATTTTTTAGATGAGAATGCCTACCTTGCATCTCATTGACGCAAGGCAGGTGCACGCATCCAAAAAATGGTGCAAACGCCTATATCTTTACGTTAGACATGTCTAATGTCAAAATATAAATATGGTGTTAGGTTTGCGCTGAATTTGCATTGAAGAAAATGACGCACATTCGGCGCAACTGAATTATAAATATGGGCCTATATGTGACAAAATGCACATAAAAGCACACCTGAATAAATTACTGACACCCAGTATAGGAGCTGTGAATGTGCAGTGCTGTTTGTGCACAAGTCTCGCAGTTCTGCCTATGTGGTACTATGTAGATCATCCTCACTATGTTGGTTATTTGTAGGGGTTGGCATAACTTGTGTAATTTGCTGTAGCAAAATTACAGAGAATTAACACAAAATTACATGTGATTTTGTGTAATTATGCAAGAAAAGTAATTCAGCATGTAGCGCTATTTTCTAGAGCATAAATGACCCTTGTTACCCAAAACAGACCATATTGCCCTAAGAAACAGTACTACATGCAACAGAACATGGTTAGCAGCGCAATTTCTCCCTCAATGGACTCCCAGGATGAAATGCTATTTTCTTAGCGTACAGTGCAAAACAACACAAACAGTAACACGAGCAGCCGCTCGCTCTCACCAAATTTGTTGTTTCTATGCTTATACCCCCCAAAATAAATTACTCTTAAGTGAGCAAAAGGGTATTTATCGTAAATTTTGCATTAAAGAGTAATGTAGAATCACCAAAAACACTTCAATTACTCTAGCGTAATTAAAATTACTCACCCTCCTGTTGTAACTGCTTCACCCTCCTCCCCGCACGTCCTTTGTGTTGCTCCCTCGTTTCCGCTATCAACTGTTGCTGCTCCCTCCTATGGTTTGCCACAGCTCACTCAGCTTGGTTTGAAAAATATAAAAGGTTATCACAAGGTCAATGCAGGTCGCATCATAGTGCTTTTTTTTGTTCTTCATTTTAAGCTGTGTTGCATGACTTGAGTTTAAGAAAAAAAGCTCTATGATGTGATCAACTCTGGCTGCGAGATAGTGCTTTCTTTTTCATTGATTTTAAGCCTTGTTGCATAGCATGTTGGGCTGCTGTGCAACATGCTTTAATAATATTGACAACGCCAATAGATCTTGCATAGGCAAAATCTATCTATTGTTTTTGGCACTGCTAGTTTAATAGTTTTATTCGATTTTATATTAGAAGAACAGCAATGAGTAGAGAATTATAATGATAAAATAAAAATCCTTACAGTTACAGATGAGCGATACAATGGGCATCTAAGCATCCTTAAGATCATAAATGTATTAAAAAATAATATTGTACATGTTACCCATCAATAATATGTACTTACGCATTACCAAAGATTGAAAAGTAAAAGTAAAACCTCACTTTAAGTTAAAAATATATTGAAAAAAGCAATAATCGGTTACTAGGACAATATGCTCAAAACCCTATTTGGAGGTATTTGTTTAAAAAGCACGGTTACCCTCACCCACTTATTGTAACATGCCTCTTCATCAGTACTTCCTCGCTAATGCTGATGATTTAGGGAACTAGTGGGCTTCCTTTGGAGATCATAGTGGTAGGCTAGCTCTAATAGATTCTTCTTTTGACAAGAAAGAAAGATGCAAAACCTCATCACAGGATATTACTACATATTCCTGGTCTATGTTATTAGGGTGGAGGAACAATCAAACAAGTAATAAGTTATTCATATAGGAAAAGGGAAAGTAGATTAAAAAAAAAACATAGAAGGAGGTCATTCAACTCCACTTCATTGTTTGACGAAGAGAAAACCATGGGTGTTTTAAAATGTTGCCAAAGGACCAGAGTTGCTGGTATCAATGAAGGGCTTGCTCTGATGATAAATTCTCTTCAATTACAATATTTTGGCCGCTTAATTACAATTGGCAATGAACAAGATAGATTTAGTCCCTCATTATGAATATGGCAGTAAACACCGTCGTCTGCCTTGACGACGGTGAACAGAAGACCACCATTGTCGATGAACAGAAACCCGCCATATAATGATGGCAAAAACAGAAACTGCCAAAAATTCTGTTACCTCCAGCCACCACCAGGGCCCTTGATGGCAGAAAGGCCACACACCGCATCCCGCCACCGCCAAGCATACAAATCCCCCACCCTCCAAATAATGATGCACAAATCACAGCGGTGGTTAGTGGATGTCGAACGGCCATTGGCGGTACGGACCGCCACGGCCAGCAAGTGGACCCAACAGCAAGAAATGCACACATTGGCAAGTTCAAAACCCGCACACCTGACACACTGACACACATCCACAACACTATAAAACACTTACATACACACCCCACAATCCTTTGCATCGTCAATAGGACAACTGAGACTGACAACACAACATGCATACACAGAACGCAACATCACACAAGTCACACCCAAACACACAACAGCACCCTCTCCAATATCCACACCACCCACAACACACCATGGCACCCCCTAAGCACCCACGCTTCACAGATAGGGAGCTAAGAACAATGGTGGATGAAATACTCAAGGACAAGCCACAAATCTTCGGGGCACAGGTCCAGCACACACCCATCGCCAGGAAGATGGAGTTATGGCAGACGATTGTCAACAAGCTCAACACAGTGGGAAACCATCCATGCACGAGGGATGACATCCGCAAGAGATGGAATGACCTGAGCGGGAAGGTGAGGTCCATGGTATCCAGGCACAACATTGTGGTGCAGAAGACTGGGATAGAACCCCCACCTACACCCCACGAGTACACCAACTGGGAGGAAAAGGTACTGGCCATCCTGCACCCTGAGGGCCTTACTGGACTCACTGGAGGAATGGACTCAGGTAAGTCATCTACAATTACCCCATATCCACCCCACCCCTCCAACTACCACCAGTACCACTACCCCACCCAGGCCACAATCACTACATCCAGCACCCTGCATGCCAACAAACCCACTAACAGCCCCACATCCCTCCCCCTGTGCACAGCCCCCACCCCTGCAAGAAATTACAATGGCACTACACCACCCACAATGCACCTCCACATCCCATGCAAAATGCAATGGCAACCCCACTATAGGTCCCTGCATGGCCCAACAGGGGAATAAACTGCACAAAATAGGGCAGAGCTGTGCATCCTCATTCGAATTAGTACATGTAACATACATGTCCATTCCTCCCAACGGGCACCTCCACCCATGCCACCCTGACTGAAAGGCCAAGGATTGCCAGCGCCCCACATGGAGACAGAGGCCCCACTCGGGACACTGGAGAGGGAAGTGTGGACAGTGAGGAATACCCTGGCCCATCACACAGTCCTGGACTGTCACCCTGCAGCAGCCCCACCCAGGACACCACTGACACACCTACTACCCAGCCACCAACAACGGCTCTGGATAAACAACCACAAACAAGTGTCTCCAGGTCTCAGACGGTTGGAACACAAGTACAGAGGTCAGAGTCTCCACCTACTAACAGGCAGGATGACGATGGCCCCAGTACAAGTGGTACTGCCAGACCTGTACAGGGAACACAGGCACAGGGAGATAGGCCTAGTGAGAAGGTATCAGTGGCCCGGGCGGAGGCCAAAGGATGGATGCTGCAGCTCAGTAGAAGATATCTGAGGTCCTGGGAGCATACCACAATACACAAGACAGGATGGGCCAGATCCTGGTCACCCTGGAACAGGGTCAAAGGCTGCAGATAGCCCAACATCAAGAGACCATGGAGCAGTAGTAACAGCTGAATGTCACCATGGCCACTATAGCAGGGGTGCTGCAGCACCACTACCTAACCCAGCCAGAGATCCCCACAAACCAGGAAGCCCCTACCACTGCCCAGGACACAGACCAGCCAACAACATCAGCAGCAGTAACTGGACTGGTAGCACTGGCAAAGGACACACAGGAGACTAGCACCCCTACCCTTGCAGTCCAGTACCAGACCCGCAAACAGTCCCGCAGACCCAGATATTGCACCGGAACACCTGCCAAGGCCAAGGCCCCCACTAAGAAGTGACTCTGACATTGACTGTCTCCCAAGTGTGCCACTGTGCCACTATCCTCACCCGCCAATAGCAACATAACAACTTGTAAGGGACAGATGGACCTATACCCACTGCCACCAATCACTGAGCCCATGTACCTAGTATGGACATCAACCATTAGCACACACCCCATCTCTGTAAAGCGCAACAATGCATTTAGGACACCAAATAAAACACATGTACACCAATTTGTATGTCCCCTGTCATAATGATGAGTCAATTGTAAATTTGAATGCATTTGCCAGTAAATTCCATAATCAGACCTTTATTGTAGGAATGGCACCCCACGCACAACATTGTGTGGAGTCAACAGAAATGTACACCATGTTCGTTTTCATGGCACATGCCACCTTATTCTTCAGGTTACAGTGTCAATGACTGCAGACCCCACATCCCCATAGTGAGTAAGTCAGACAGGTATTATGCATTGCAGACAACATCATTAGTGAACAGTACCTCATAGTCACTGGAAGTATACTTGGATCAGCTGGGTCCTGGAGTGGACATCTTCCCCCTCATCATCCTCACCATCACTCTCATCCCCTCTCAGGAAGCGGGTCTGGATATACAGCACCCTCCTCCTCCATTAGGGGGATAGCTTTCCTCACAGCCACATTGTGCAGCATGCAGCAGGCCACCACTATTCTACAGACCTTCTCAGGGCCATAGCACAGGGAACCCCCAGAGAGATGGAGGCAACAGAATCTAGCCTTCAGGAGACCTATAGTGCGCTCTATCACCCTCCTAGTACATCCATGGGCCTCTTTATAATTCCTCTCTGCATCTGTCCTGGGGTTTCTCACTGGTGTCAGGATCCATTGCATGCTGGGATAGCAAGAATCACCTGCAAAAGTGTTTGAAACAGGACTGTAACAAACGGCAATTACTTGCAGACAGCCTGGCTGTCAGCTACGTACAGATCCAGTTTCATACACACTAACCTATGAGCCATCCTCTGACCCCTTGTAGTTGATCCATCATGTGTGGTACACTGCTGTTTCTGAGGACAAATGAATCATGGACTGATCCTTGAAACATGGCATTCACATATGATATATACTGGTCTGCAGTACACACCAATTGAATGTTCATTGAGTGGAAGTTCTTCCTGTTTCTGTACACCTGTTCATTTACTCTTGGGGGGATGAGAGCTATGTGGGTGCCATCGATGGCACCTATCACGTGGGTAATGTTAACAAAGGCATAAAAGTCTGACTTGATGGCAGGAAGTTCAGCCCTTTGGGGAAACTTTACACATGTCTGCAGGTGTACTACAAATGCATCCAGGAACTTGGACAGGATGAGGCTAAACATTGTCTGTGAGAACCCTGCACCCATGCCCACTATCACCTGAAATGAGCCCGTAGCCAAGAAATGGAGTACAGAGTGCACTTGCACTTCAGTAGGGACGGCATGATGATTCCCATTAGCCGGTCTCAGTACTGGATCCAGTAATGCACAGAGCTCATGGATTGTTGTACGATTGAGTCTGTAGTTGACAATGATGTGATGTTCCACCATGGTCTCCAAATCAACAAGAGGTCTGTACACAGATAGGGTCCTCCCTCGCCACTTGGGTCTGTACCTAGGGGGAGGAGAGAACACATGTGAGGGACACACATACATATGCACAACATGTTGTGTATGAATAACTGCTGTACAATATGTAGCTTATACACACAAGCGATGTATGATGTACAACTGTAGGGACATGCATGAAGTGATACTTCTGGACTGTAGTGGGGAACAAGCACTCATGTGGGCATGCGACTAAGGGCTGGAGTCCATTGTGCCCGAATGGGGCCCATGACCAGGAAATATCAGTGTTGTGCTAGCAAAATGACAGCCTCCAGCCATCCAGATATGTAGCAGTAGAAGTGACCTCATTCCGCTGGCGTTTGTTGTTTTGGTGGAAGACGGTGTTCACCGCCGTGCACCCGTTCATTAGTTAACATGGTTGTCAATGGGGAACCAGGGCCTATCATGATCGCCGCTGGCGGTGACGGTGTACACCACTGCAGAGTGTACCCCATGCCGTCATCCCAAGATCACTTGACTCCCGGATCCCGTGCACGGAAGTACTCCACTGAGTGTGCTGCTGTGTCCTGACACTGGCTACTCAAACGGCACCTTTCACAGGAGAAAGGGCCCCGGCCTTCACAATGGAGGAGCTGGAGAAGCTGGTGGATGGGTCCTACCCCTGAATGGCAAGTTATATGGGAGACCAGAGGTGCAGGTGAGTAGGCGGATGATGTGCATGGATGTGTGTGATGGTGGCGGTTGCCTATATGCATATGTGGTCATTATTTACCTGCACAGACGTAGATTGTGTGACAAGTACCGTGAGTGAGATGGTGAAATGATGTTGTGAAGTGTCCGTCCGGTAGGTGACGTATAGTCCGCGGTTTCACATGGCTATAATCTGTACTCTGTCTTTTCTGTGTGTACCATACAGGTCAGTGCCCATCAGAAGAGGGCACTCTGGCAGGCCATCGCCAGGGAGGTACGGACCCTAGGGGTCTACAACCAGCAGAGCTCCCACTGCAGGAAGCAGTGGGAGGACCTGCGGCGCTGGCCCAGAAAGACCTGCAAGGCCCAGTTAAGGAAGTCCTCTCAATGAGGAAGTGATGCCCCTCGGGCCCTGACCCCCTAATGTGCTGCATTCTGGCAGTGGCATATCTAGATTTGGATGGGCGCTTGAAGGCTGCACAGCAGCCACAAGGGGGTGAGTACCAACACCATTTCATGCCTCTTTGATGGTTGTCTGAGGGTGCAGTAGTATGTATGCTGTCTAGTGCCAGATACTCTGACAGGTGTCTGCCAGCTGTCCTGCCCCCATGGGCACTGAGATGATTAGGGGCAGGTCTGCAGTTCATCAGGTCCTTGTGTCATGGGGGAGAAGAGTTGTATGCTAGGGTTGTGGTCACTAGTCAGGGGCATAGGCATGACTATAGTTGTAGGTGATGCGTGTAGGTGTGTAAGCTGGGTAGTAGTGTGTGTGCCCCAAGTTTGTATATCCATTCATGTATTTACAGATATCTCTCATGTTTTATCTCCCCACACCTGTACACTTGTGTTGTCTGTGTACATCAGCATCATCTGGCGAGGGAGCAGTGGCACCGGTGAGTGGGAATGCAACGGCCCATGGTTCTAAGGAGGCAGAGTCTACTGAGGCCAAGGGGACCAGTGGGTTGGAGAGCGAGGGGAGTACCACAGGGGAGGCTACTACCACTGGAAGTAGTACTCGGATACCTCCTCCCTAGTGGGCCCACCCATTCTGTGTCATCTTCCGCCACCACCCATACCATCACCGCCCTCCCAGTTGCTCTCCACCCAGTTGCCCGTGCCCACTCACCCAGAATGGTGGGTATCTCCTTCGCCCCAGGCACCTCATCCCCTGCCCCAGTCAGCCCTGCTGCCCTCACGCAGGAGGCTGTCGCGTAGGCTCTCATTATCCTAATGAGACTACTGGATGTTTGGGCAGCAAGATCGTTCGCAGTGTGGGGGACTAAGTCTAACCCACGGTGAAGGAACCTTGTCACCCCAAATCCGGGTTATGCTCCGGCTAACTAGCAGTGCCTCATCTCTCCCAAAGGGAAGAGACAATTGGGCAGCCGAGCGCATGACATCTTAGTACTTCCCAGGGAAGTCGTGGTCACTCAGGTCACAACCATTTCTCTCATACAAAGTACGGTCTCATATATAAATGACAAAGGCAGTTTGAGTTTTAAAGATTAGTTTAATAACACAACTGCATTTTAGATAACAAGGCGTGAGCCGCAATAACCAGAACCATATAACACAGTAAGATGGAAATAGTAACGAGGAGAGTGAAACATAAAAATAAGGCTATCATATTGTAACTAAATTATGTTCTCTCTAAGTTATATTTTGAGCACAGCATGTGAAGCTCTAAGCCTGCCTTTCTGGTTGCCCCGGGAGGACATCAACCGTCATACCTGAGCAAAGGCCTGTGATCTGGATCAGCATCTGCAACAGGGCAGTCAGCATCTAGTTGTGGGTTCCTGGTTGGAATCTCCCTCTTACGTGTACCGGGACTAGAAAGTGTTTTTATACTATTGATGTGAACTAACACCCCGATGTTCCCTACGTAAGTTTGTGTACTGTCTACGAACCATAAAGACTAAACTTCTACCACGTCTATCGGCAATGTACCAGACTGTATCCTTGACTGAAGCACAGAGTGAGCAAGAATGTATTGTTTGAGAACACAGTGCTGAAGTAAGCTAAACAGTGTCATAGAAGGAAATAAAACAAGACTGTGAAACTGGTTATTGTAAAATAACAGTGCAAGGCTAAATAAAATGCATCTAGGGCAAAGTGCACAGAGGCCTAGTAAGTAAAGCTAACGTGCATAAAGCTACAATAAAAATGGGCACACTACACCCTCCCCTTGTCGGTAGAAAGTGGTTTAAGCCGAAGCTAAAAATGCCACAAGCTAAAATATAATTAAAACTCTATCACATTTCAACAAGTTAAGTCTACACCAAAGCATATTAATCCTCAATTTAAAATATGAGCATGCGGCAAAAAATGCCGAATTTCAAATCACAATGTCAATTTAAAAAAGTTCAATTGGAAAAAGTTGTCATGGAAAGCAGGAGAGCCTCCACTTCGGCAGATGACAAAACCGGAAAATCCATGCCAAAGACATTAAGGAGCAGGTGTGTTCCAAAGCCCCAGTGTCAACCAAGGCGGCATCCCATGCAGAGCCTGTAAACAAGTTAATATCAACTTCCTCCAGGAAGGCTATCTCGTAATTAGCTTCTCGAAGCAAACGCAGCTGCAGCGCGCATGTCTGGTAATGAGCCCTCATCGGGAACATCAACATATCAGCATCAACCACTGGGGGGCGCTGCAGGGAGAGACAGACGTCCAGTGCATGTTCAAAAGAGCACCAATGTCACCGAAACACGGGTTGCACACAATCCAAAACCGGTCTGAATGACAGAGACCAGTCACACCCCAAATGTTCCAGGAGTGTTGCTCCAAAGTGCTGCATCATCAGCCAAAGTTATCGGAAATCCCCCAAAAATGCTTCCGAAAATTGAATGAATAGCCGAAGGTATTAAACCGAATATGGAAGAGAAGGTGTGAACGAAACCAACACCAATGGCTTTGAAAAAAAGTGCTAATCCAGCCGTGCTGGACGCATTAAATATACGTCCCACAAGTTCACCAAAGTGTCTCGGAAAGTTTGTATTTAACAGGGACTGTATTTCCTCCGATGACCTTGCCACCTGAAGAGCATAGGTCTCGCGTGCAGATGTAAGGGCCACATGCTTCTGAAACAATAAAGCCTTCAGTCTACTTAACTAGTCGAAATTCACCTTGGAAGTAGCAATGTGAGGCCAAATATCTGCTACCTCCCTTATTTTAGTGGGGGGAAACAACACACTCCCACAGCAAGTAACGACCTTAGTGACCGAAACAACGTAAACTATTCCGGCCCGCATGCCACAACAGTCTTCACTATTGAGGAGGACGTAGCTGCCATTTGAAAGCACCTGGAATGTGTGTTTAATCAAGGGGACTGGAACTCCCTTTAGATAGCAAGCCAAGTTCGCAACCGAGGCATTACACGCCCCATGCAAGGACAGCTGCTTACAAATCATCGAATGGCTGACTGAAGTCTTGCATTCACTACCTCTAATAAAGACTTCTCTCATACCATTGAGACATTTGTATAAGAAGGAAAGCTCCCACACCTCCTGGATGAAACTATCTCCCAACTTCTCATATCTGCCTACTGGAACATGCTTCAGACAAGAAGTGAACTGTAATGTAGAAATAGGCAGATTAATAACCCAGTGTATTAACCACTCTGCATAGGGAATCTCAGCCACAGTAAAAGGCAATCTCTCTAACTTCTCAATATTGAGCATGACATAAGTTGCCTCCTTCTTAGCCATTAGTTGTTGTTGTCGGGTTAAATTAAAGGAAAATAATATTTCCCTGGCACTGATGTGCTGCCACAGAACGCAACCTGCCTTCAGTGTTTGAAGCGTCCAACCCAACTGCATAATGGACCTGGTCAGACTCTGTCCATGATATAAAAAAGACATATCAGATCGTATAATGTCTATAGCAGAAGAAACAATGTTATTAATTGTATATATCCGGTCGGATAAAGTGTGAATTCCATTATCCACAACAGCTAATGCCTCTTTCAGATTTTCCTGATCTATCTGCCTCAACCGGGCTGCAGCCTCTTGTTGGGAAAGTTTTCATATCTCATTGTATACTTCATACATGAAACGCTTCCTGCGTGGTGTCCTCGGGCCTGACAAAAAATCCTGTAAGTCAGTGTTATTAGACAGGAGAGTGAGATGTGTCTTAACTGCATCTAGCGAGGATGATTTTAACCATTGTTGGCAAAATTTTCCCACACTATATGTAGTAATTATGTCAGCATGTTCTGGCGATATATAGCGAGGGTCTGACCTACTCGTCCGGAAACCCCCCGAGGAGGTGACAAAACGCTGATGACACTCGTTGGTGCCTATGGGCCACAATAACCACCCACCTGGACGTGTCAATGAAGTGTTAAATGTACCATTCTGGACCCATTCCGTAAGTTCACTAAAAGTAGTATTGACGTATTTCTGCCAGTTATAAAATTTTGCAGGGACAGGTATATCAGGCATGTTCAATTCTCTGATTGTGGCTAAGCCTAAACAGCTAGTCTGTTGTACTGTTTCATTTAAAAAAATCATTTGGACAGGAATGAGACATGCTCTAAACAGTGTTTCTCTACCCCTAGTTTGCCAATGTTTTGTTCCCCAAACACTTTTCAAATCAATATGTTTTTACCAATATTCATAACCTTCAATTGACAGTCGGGAAACAAAGGAATCCGAATATATGAATTTCGTATTAGTCAACAAAATTTGTTTATCTTTAGATGGCGTTAACCGAAAATAATATGACTTAGCACTCGTTTGATGATGCCCAGAAAAATACGTAAATTTATCAAAATAAGTTTTGGAACTCCCTTGCGGAGGAGTTGGGCAATGTTCCCATTGTGTATAGTCAAATATTGATTTTGGACTACTTGCTTTGTGGATGAAATGGTGCCCATAATAATTATAGCAAAACATGTCACCATAATTGTCTTTAAACTGGTAAACATCTTCATTCTCATAAACAGTATAATATTGCAATTCTGTCATCATTGAATCCACTGTTTTTACATCCCAATCATCAGACACAATGCCTGGTATTACTATATCATTCATAGATAACTTTAGGACATATGGTATTTGAATTATCTCAGTAAGACCGTATATATCAAACATCACTTTATCCCACACAATCCGATCCGGAATTGGTATTGCAGAAATGTTCACAAAAGACAAGCCTCTTTGGACCCTATGTGATGAAAAATGTGGTTTCAACACCTCCTCCACCTGTTCAACCGCTGATCTCTCAGGAAGAAAATGACCATGTATCAACAGAAAAAAGGTAATTACAAACCCAATCCAAAGAAAAAATGTTAGCATAGTCATTAAGAGCCACAGATAATTCCCTGGAAAAACAAAATCCATATCTCGAAGCCAACACATCAGCTTACGTGGACCTGACAGGTCAGTAGTCGATGAGGCAAACGAGTCCGATAGACCATCGTTGTTGTTGGCCAAGTAACCAGAGGCAGTTTGTGTAAAAGGCATCGCCGTATCCAATGGAGGAGTTGGTGTCTCGCGCGGTGGCATACTGTAGATAGCACCAACCGTCACGTCTGTAGTCATGATGACTTGATCTAAGTTATTTGTTATCAGTGGAACTAATGCGAGATCATCATCCACCCTCCCCAAGCTCGGAGAGGCAACAGTGTTGGTATAGATAACTTGAAGCGGAACATCTTCCCCAGTAGTGAGAGGGATTCGGGAACTACTGGACGTTCCTCCTGGTCTGCTGTGTAGAATCGGCCACATGTTGTAGCGTGACATTGTCAATGAAAACAAAGTGATTATCTTTGGCACCTGGCAACGGTGGTAAAATAACAGTTCTCGTTCCGTGTATCCCCAAGACAGGGACTGGTGCTCGATATGAAGGGCCAAATTCTTTCTTTACTGCAACCTTTTCACACACAAGATCCCCAACTCTGGAAATCCAGCCGGTAGGTGATACTGGCACATCCTTAATTCCTGTGGAGACGGCACTGTTAGAAGAGTTATCTTCACAGAACTGCTGTAATTCCTGCAAAACAGTGACACGATCATTTATGTCAAAAGGCGTTTCTGCCGCCTCCACACCAGGACCACCAAGATCCGGAACAAACATTTGTGTTCCAAACAGGCACTCATATGAAGTACGACCCCCCAGGGACCTTCTAGGCAGGTTATTGAGTGCTCTCTGAACTCCATACAGGTGAGTTAGCCAACTACGACCCGTACCTAAGACCCTGGCTGTTAAGGATTGCTTTAAATTGCGGTTTAACCGCTCCACAACAGAATTTCCCTCGGGATGAAAGGAAGACGAGCACTGGAGCTGGACCCCCAACGAAGCCATGGCGTCCCTGAATGCCCTTGAGGCAAAAGCAGGGCCCTGGTCCGGATAGAACGCCGCAACTGCATATGTACCGACAAAGACTCGCAAATCTTTAATAACAGTCCGAGCATCAACCGAGCGCTGTGGCCACACCCACACAAATCTGGAGCAATAATCAACAGCGACTAGTATATATTTATATGCACTATCTGGTGTTAGTGGACCTCAATGATCCAAGTACACACATTGTAATGGTCTGTTGGATATCAAGAGGGGTGTCTGCGGTGGGCGCTTAGCTGTTGAAACTTTAATTTGTTGACAGATGTCACAACAAAGGACAGACTGCTTAGTCTCTTTATAGAGACCAGGCCACCAGTAACGGACCTGTAATAACGAAATTGTAGTTGCCACGCCAGCATGTGCAGATGCCACTCCCTCATGCGCTGCTTTAATCAATTGTGGTCTTACAGCTTTTTTTGGGATGTGGCGTACGCCCACGCTTGGAATTTTAACTTCAGCGTTCCACATATTCCCCATGAAATATTAGTATTTATTAGGAAATCCTTTAGGATAAGGTGTGCCATCAGCCGTAGCCTTTATGGCAGCCATAATTTCTGTGTCTGGTTTGGAACTCGAACGAGTCGCTGCAGCTACAGTGGCAACAGCCACTGCCGACTTTGTGGCTTCATCAGCCAAAGTATTTCCAGCAACATGTATTCCAACGCGCTGGTGTCCAAGTGTATGTACAACATGGACTTTCGGTAGCGTCTCTTTATAGTCCGCTACCTTCCCCCACAGTAGTCTGTGTTTTATGGTGTTGCATTTTGAATCTCTGAACCCATTCAAGCGCCAGTAATGTAGATATTCATTAAAAGACTGGACGCAATAATACGAATCACAAACAATCAGTGTGAACTGCGTCGGATCTGTATGTTCTAGTGCCAGCAGTAGAGCCTTTAGCTCAGCTAATTGTGCTGTACAATCCCCGAAGGTCTGTGTATAAGTGTGTTGGGGGCAGAACTTCTCCCCCTCCATATAGCTGCTCACTACTGCACATACAGCCGAATATTGGTGTTTCGTCCCAATTGCCGGTTGCGCAGAGCCATCAGTATACATGACTACTCGATAATGATCAATAGGCAATGTGTCAGCGGGGACTGGATATTCAACTTCATATTGCAGATATTCCTGAGTTTGTAACTTTGGGTCAAAAATGTAGTCTACATCAGTGGCTGTCAAAGACGTAGCCCATTGTATCCATCTTGGATGTAGCGCTTTTGCGTTCGGGACGCTAGCTTTTGTAACAGCCTCGAGGGCCGGAATAGGAGAAACGACAATAATGCGTTTTCCCTGGGCAAGAGGTCTTTCTTTAATAACAGCCATCTGCACAGCAGTTTGTATTTTCTCCGTGGGAGCAAATCGTTGTTCAGCAGTAGAATACAAGTGTGACTTGTATCCAATCGGGACTGTCTCACCTTCATTAAATGTTATATAAGTAAACCCAATGGCCCCAGCTATCACCCTGATGACCAAATGCATCTTATTGTCCCATGTATGTAGATGTTTTGCTGCCAGCATATCTGCTTGTAACTCCCGAAGAGTATGTGTATGTTCAATTGTCCAGAATTTGCTCGAAAAATCATGATGTATTAATTCATATAAAGGTTTTATGCGTGCAGCATAATCAGGAATGTATGTTCTGCCAAAATTGAGAAAGCCCAACAACGATTGGAGTTTCTTAATCATATTTGGAGGTTGCAACTGTGCACACTTTTCTAAGAATTGTGGGCTAGGCTCTTACCTTCATTTGACAGCTCATATCCCAGGAATATGACGCTGAGAAAGGCAATTTTGTTAAATTTGTAGCCGACTTCGGCAAACCCTACAACAATGTCGGCTACCCATCTTAAATGTTGTAGTAACTCGTCGTCCATGAGATACATATAATCCACATATGACAACGCTTCAGGGTCCAACTTGTGTAAAATTTCAGCCACAGGAGCTGCAAACAGTCCTGGGCTGTTCTTATACCCCTGAGTTAAACAACAGAATTTTTTCTGGGAGCCTAAAGAGCTAAAGCTTGTTAAATCCCTGCTTTCCAGTGCAATATTTTGGTAGAAGAATCCATTAGAGATATCCAAAGTAGTTTTAAATTTTTTCCGCACTATGTTGTTCATCAGTGCAGCGCTATGTGAATTCTGTATAGCATATGTACATGTATGTGCGTTCAAATGTCTGTAGTCTAAGACTATCCAATATGAATGGTCCGGCTTAGCTACAGGGAACAAGGGATCATTCATCTGTGAGACACAGGGTTCAACTACTCCCTGGTATTCTAATTGTGTAAGTATTTCTCTCACCAGTGCCCTTGCTTCATGTTTTATGGGATACTGCCGTTGTGGCTGAGGGTCATCTTTAATTGGAATTACATGATATGGGGAATCCCTGTCCCACCCTACGTGATTTCTATATAAGGCAGGTGCTTGTGCCAGAGCCAATTTGATGCAATAGGACTCTGCGAGTTCCCCTGGAACAAGGGGCGAGAAGGAAGGTTTAATAACCTCCTCCCCTACTAGGCAGGTGCGGACAAAATCAGGCGGCCAATCCTGTTCAGCCAGCAAAATGTCATATATCTTAACTACACGATCCCAAAAGATTGCGTGTATAGTGCGTTCAATGTCTCCTTCCAATTGTAAAGTCACTGTATACACCCTATCGGGTTCGGAGACACGCATGTCTGCAGTTTCTACTTGTATGAAGTCATCAGTTGCTTTCACCTCCAGATGCTCTAGAAGATTCCGGCGAACTATTGTGACCTCTGCCGCGCTGTGTAGCAGTGCCAGTGCCCATGTCTTGTTCTTCAAGAGAACTCTCTTCCTGAGTGGCATGTCTAACTGAGACTGCCACCACCTTTTTCTTTTTAAACTGTTATTTTTGTTGTACTGGTTTCTCTTCCTTCTTCACAGAAACCTCCGAAGAGCGCTGTGAGTCCTGTCTCGGTTTCACGTACTCTGTTCTACGCTCTGACCGCCTACCTCTCTCATTTCTCTTTTCCGATGAGTCCTGAAAGGAACGAGATTGGCGTGTATCAGTATATTGATATCTATCAGGCGTTTTTATATTATCTCTATTTCTGAGATTATATCTATTCTGCGGGGTCTCTGTACGCGGAGATTCTCCCCTTTCTTTTTTAGGTGTTTGTTGTTTTTTCTCCCAGCGCTTCTTATTACCCTCAGGTTGCTGTTTAGTATTTTCTTTACAAATTTTCCCCTGAAATAGAGGTTTTTGTGGTCTAGCCCCAAGGCTATCTCGACCAATACTGGAATACGTTTCCGCTATTATTTTAGGCAGTTCCCGCTCCTGATCTTGTTGTGGGACGTCACGAAGATGCATGCGCACCGCTAGTTCAACTGCTTCTCCTTTAAGATTATTTAGGATTATAGAAGAGATTGTGGCAAAGCTGCCCATCAGTTGCATTCCCAAATCTAAAGCCGGGGCTGTCCCGTATTTATCCTGAATTTGTTTAAGCACTTCCAGTAGGTTAGCCAATGTCGGTGTACCTTGTGCCGTTGTATAGAGAGCAGCAAACACCGTGCCCCATGTATTACAATGATCCAACGTGGGAACCATCCCAAAGGGTAAACACATAGTTGGTATTCTATGTTTGTCCTGAGGTCCCGTATGGGGAAATACCACCTCCAGCGTATTAATTTTCTGTGCCAGCCAAAATGGAGTCTCCTCCCGTTTCGCTGGCACTTTACCCACAGTAGAGTGGACAGTCACCGGGTTTATACCTGGTACTACTGCGTGTGGTTGTGCTGGAGCAGCACGCACTGGGTTTGTATTCAGTGTCTGCATCACAAATTGTACTAAACGTCTATATATGGCCGTTAGATCTGTGTACAAGCGTCGAACCTCAGCCACCGCCATATTTGCTACCACAGGATGTGGTGTATAGGTGGCCAGTAAAGGCCATGTAGGACCATCATTGCTAAGTGGACCTAACCTTACTGGTAATATGGTATGTGGTAGGGCGCCATCAAGACAATTATTATCTTCTTGATAAGATAGAGGTATCTCCAAGTATGCGTACGCACTGTACTGCCCATGCGCGTTCGCAACTGTATATGTGTGGAATGTATTCGTGTTTCCATCAACCGCTAGAAATGTGAGCCAAGAGTAAAAAAATTCTGTTCTATAGGCTGCGTGGGCGGCCACCACAAATGTGACTGGACCACCCTGGATCGTAAGACCATTTACTAGCAAATGTGCTGTGAGCGGTTGTCTCATATTAAGAGCTATTTGTATTGCATGGGGATTTGCCATTGTTATAACAGCGAGAGTTCAGAGAAGGCACACCAAGACGGGGTTTTTCCTTTTAAGGTTCAAGCTTGAACAACCATCCACTGTAAACAGGATCATCTATACCGCGGAGGTGGAAATCCTCAGTGCCACAGACGTCTCCACTAAAGGAACTGAGGGATCATTATATGATGTGAGACCAAGAGAAACTGGTGGACCCGAAAAATAGAGCCAGACCAAACGTTGGCGGCGCCATGTCGCGTAGGCTCTCAATATCCTAATGAGACTACTGGATTTTTGGGCGGCAAGATCGTTCGCAGTGTGGGGGACTAAGTCTAACCCACGGTGAAGGACCCTTGTCACCCCAAATCCGAGTTATGCTCCGGCTAACTAGCAGTGCCTCATTTCTCCCGAAGGGAAGAGACAAGTGGGCAGCCGAGCGCATGACATCTTAGTACTTCCCAGGGAAGTTGTGGTCACTCAGGTCACAACCATTTCTCTCATACAAAGTGCAGTCTCATATATAAATGACAAAGGCAGTATGAGTTTTAAAGATTAGCTTAATAAAACGACTGCATTTTAGATAACAGGGCGTGAGCCGCAATAACCAGAACCATACAACACAGTAAGATGGAAATAGTAACGAGGAGAGTGAAACATAAAAATAAGGCTATCATATGGTAACTAAATTATGTTCTCTCTAAGTTATATTTTGAGCACAGCATGTGAAGCTCTAAGCCTGCCTTTCTGGTTTCCCCAGGAGGACATCAACTGTCATACCTGAGCAAAGGCCTGTGATCTGGATCAGCATCTGCAACAGGGCAGTCAGCATCTAGTTGTGGGTTCCGGGTCGGAATCTCCCTCTTACGTGTACCGGGACTAGAAAGTGTTTTTATACTATTGATGTGAACTAACACCCCGATGTTCCCTACGTAAGGATGTGTACTGTCTACGAACCATAAAGACTAAACTTCTACCACGTCTATTTGGCAATGTACCAGACTGTATCCTTGACTGAAGCACAGAGTGAGCAAGAATGTATTGTTTGAGAACACAGTGCTGAAGTAAGCTAAACAGTGTGATCGAAGGAAATAAAACAAGACTGTGAAACTGGTTATTGTAAAATAACAGTGAAAGGCTAAATAAAATGCATCTAAGGCAAAGTGTACAGAGGACTAATACGTTAAGCTAACACGCATAAAGCTACAATAAAAATGGCCACACTACAAGGCTATAGACCTCCTGATGACCATCTCTGAAGGGCAAACAAGTATTGTGAATGCCAACCAGGGGCTAGCATCCCAGATGCAGCAATGCAATGCATACCTAGAAGGCATTCACGGTGCCATGTCTGGCCTACAGAGATCTTTTCAGGCTCTGGCCTCCTCTTTGACGGCAGCCAGTGTCCCTGGTCTTTCCGTCCCTCCTCCATCCACCTCTGCCCCTTCCAGCACCCCACTCCCTTCACCCATCTCATAAAAACATTCAGACAGCCATGCACACACCTCAACACACAAGAAGCACACACAGAAACACAAGCACCACACTTCACAACACAGGCATACACACAGCCAACATACCAAAGCACACACAACAACATCCACTTCCCCCAGTGTGTCCACCTCTCCCGCTTCCCTGTCTGTCACCTCGACATGCACACCCACAAGCACTGCACCCTCAGTCACTGCTGCTGGCCCCATTCCTGCAGTCACCCGAAGATCTGACATCCAGTCATGCACCCCAGACACCACACCTGCACCCACCACAACAACATTGAGTGACACATGCAGCACACTCACCAGACCTGCAGACACCCAAACAACATCCATGTACACTGGCAGCCTGTCTTGTCCCACTGTGTCCAGCCCCCCTCCTCCCAAAACACTCAAATGTTCCCAGACACCCATCCAACACACATCCACCACACCTCAGCATACTGTACAGGCACCTGCATCCACGTCCAGCACACCCAATTACAGGCACTCCCTGTACCTCCACTCCCACACCTTCCTCCATGTCCACCCCAACTGCTCCTAAAAAACGTTTCCTGTCCCGTGTTGGCCTGTTCCAACCCACTGGCCTACCCCGCCTCGTCCCTAAATGTGCCCATCTCCTTGCCCTCTCCACTCCTTCCACATCGAAGTCCATTCAAGTCTGCCCTTCCCATTCCCGTGCCCCTTCCCCAGTGAGCAAGAAGCCCTGTGCTGGCCCAGCTCCATCTGCCACCCCCTGTTCCAAGCCCTCTCTCCCACCTTCCAAGAGCAAACCCAAGCCCCCTCCACCTCCCAAACATAAGCTCAAGCCCCCCCTCCCAGATGTAAGCCTCTACCCCCGCCACACCCTGCCCCTGTTCCCTGAGGTGCCTGGCTGCCCCATTGATGTCCCTCTATTGTGGAGTACCATGTGCACATGTGGGAGTCAAGATATGGCCAGTTGGACCCTTCAGCCTTTTACAGGTGGACTGGCCAATGGCCTTATTTGGACATTACATTTTTCTTTCATTATTAAAGTTTGAGTGCCCAGTGTTGCTGTTGGCACAATCTGGAGATATGGTTCATCGTTTCATTGTGGGGGTATGATGTGCACATGTGTGTACTTTGGGAAGGTTGTATTGTCCTTGTGTCGGGTAAGTACCTCTTGTTCTGCTGTGAATGGCTTGTGATGGTGTGAGGGGCTGGGCGTACGTTGCAGGGTGCGTGGGGTGTGTGTGTGTGTGTGTGTGTGTAACTGCCCTTTCTTCCCTTGTTTAGTAGGTTGCAGTACTTACCGTCGTCGTCTTCATCAACGGTCACGGTCGTGGAGGTATATGGCAAGGAGCAGCACTGGCATGATTTCCAATTCTCTCTCCCTGTCTGCTTCGGCGTGTTGTGTGTGCCTATGGTGAGTGTTTCCTTTTATGTGGTTTGTTTCTGACAGGCTTTGTGCGGCGGTGGTTCCGTGAACTGACGGCGGTATTGTGCTTCATTATTTGTTGGGCGAGTGGGGCCTTTCCGTCAGCCTGTGGAAGGCCTCTTCCGTCGATGTCGGCACTCCTATGCTGGCGGTGAGTGGTTTTAACACTGGCTTTTTCTCATGTTCTTCATTATTTGGCGGTCCGGACCGCCAGACTGTTGGCAGTAGTTAGCGCCACCACCAGCAGTGTGGTCTTTCCCTCCATGTTCATAATGACCACCTTAGTTTCTGTTTCGGATAATGCATTTCCTTTCCAGTATTTAAACGCTTAGTTATAAAAAAGTAATGGCTGGTGCCCTATAAACAAGATTCAGGGCCTGGTTTAGAGTTTGGTAGACAGAGTACGTCACCAATAATGTGGCAGAATTTATAGAGAATGTGTATGACAGCATCACTAGTACTGCAGGCCCTCTGATCTTTTCTACCAATGGCCAGGCAAGGTATGTACCTACCCAAAATACAGCTGAGTAATGGTCTGAATGATTGCCATCACAAAGAAAAATTGCAACGAATGCTGGGACCTCTCTTTTTATTCTAGGCTACTCCCTAATACAAAATCGGGGCAGGTAGCACGAACAGCTATAATGTGCTGTTATTTGAGTTCCCCAGGCAGGCCACATTATCCATTTTCAATTTTCCTAAGTGAAAATGTTTGGCTGCAGAGATAAAAATTGTTTTTCCACAGAGGGCTCCATTCATCCTTTATGGTGTTCTTTGTACTGGGAGAATATGAGCCCCTTTGCGGGACATTAAAAAGGTCCCATAAGAATAGCTGGAAACCTGGAAGCTGTTTCCATGTGTTTCCATGTGGAATTCTCGAAATGTTTGTGAATAGCAAAAGAAAATCCAGAAAATTATGCTAAGGTGGAAGTGGAAATATCAACTCTCACTTTTCATGTTTTTAGTGAATAACCCCAGCATCTTCTTGAACGGTCCCTAATTGTTGGTTTGGCCTATTCATCAGAGGGATCCCCAGACTTTTTGCCTTCACCTTTCTGTTTTCTGAACCCTTTTTTTGCTGGCTTTTAGGACTCTGCAGACTTCACCATTACTAACCATGTTCTCTCTCCTTAGATCATGGTAGAAATGGCTTACACCCAAAAGGCATATTTAATTTACTTTTAAGTCCCTAGTAATGAGGAGTTACATGTACCCAAGGATAGTAAATTAAATGCTAGTAGTAGGCCTGAAGCACTGGTTGTACTATCCATCTATGTAGCCCTGGATACCAGTCTCATGTCTGTCATCGCAGTCTGTGTGTGCAGTTTTAAACTGCCATTTCGACCTTGCAAAATAAACCTTTTGCCATATCCAAACCTTACTTTTTAATATATATATATGCCACCCCTAGGGTAGGCTCTGGACGCCCAGAGGGCTTTTACATTTTGCATGTCCTGGTAGTAAAAATCTCTTAAATTAATTTTTCACTACCGCAAGAACTGCTTCTTTCATAGGATAACATTTGAGTTACCTTATTACATTTATTAAGCTGTAACATTCAAAGAGGACTAGGTAGACAGGTGTTGGTGTCTAAAGAATTGTAATTAAAGGCCCTCTTTAATGGTAAAGTCAGATTTTTAATCGCAGTTCTGAAAATGCCACTTTTAGAAAGTGTTCTTGTTCTAACCATTTGGTGCCTGCAGCCTTATCTTGGGTCACAGGACTAAATGTAGCTGGCAGTTGGTCTTTATGCAGTACTCCCAAACAGTAACATAAAGGGTATATAGATGTTGGCAGGATGGGCCACTCTGAGGTATGGAGGGGGAGGAACTGTCACCTACCACACATCACAATAACTCTGTATGAGCACTCTCACAAATGGGTTGTTACTAGTCTATTGTGAGTCCAGACAAGTTGGGACTGGGACAAGGAGGAAGGGGATGCCTTACAACTCAGCTGGGTGGTGTTAGAAATGGAGTTTCTGGTTGTCTAGGGTATGCATCTAAGCCAGGCAGAACCCACCCACTTTAGTCAGGGCAAGGGAGTTAGACGTCCAAGATAACCCCTGCTCGCCCTCTTGGTAGCTTGGCACAAGCAGTCAGGCCTAACCCGGAGGCAATGTGTAAAGCATTTGCACAACACACACAACACACATGACGCAAGATGTACACCACAAAGTAACCACAACACTGAGCTATGTAAAAATAAACTGTATTGTACAAAACATAATTAGGCCAACATTACACATCGGTAATACCCTGCTACCTTAGCAGTTGACAGATCGTTACACAGGTTACTACTACTCTGCAAGAATAAACAGTTGTCACATTAGAACACGTAAGTAGTCAGGATTCTGCAACATAAGCAGTAGTCAGGAATTACAGTAAAGAAATCTATGTACTTGTCATGAATGCCTCGTAAATATCCATAAAAGGAACATTAGATCAAATATCACAAGTCATAAAATATATATCAGCATGTCCATCCCATAAAAGGAACATCAGCACACATAAATAGCATCGTAAAAGCAGTTTGGAAACATATAAACCCCCTCAGGTCCATACTATGCTCACAAAGCAAATATATCCCTAAAAGTACCTGGTTTTATGAAGAAAAGGCACTCCTAGTGCCTATAAGATAAGCATGGGGGCCCCCGGCGCTCCTATGCTCGAAACGGAGGCCACGCAGTGCTCCTGGGGGAGAGGGGTGGTCTACACCCTCTCTTCTGTGGAAAACGGGCACCTCCTGGGGCCCGTGATCTCTGTGGGGGCCAGGCAAGCACAAACAACAACAAGGGCCCCAAAGACGACAAAGTAGGGCCCCCGGCGAGGCTCTTGCCCCACCCACGAGCGTCAGGGAGGATGGAGAAGAAGTTGCAGCCCTGCTCTCCTCTCATCGGCTGCAGTAATCCTGTGGGGCTCCCAAAGGGCACCCTTCTCCCCTTCCTCAGCGGGGATCAGCAGCCTGCGACCGCGTCCTCGGGGTCGGGCTGCCTATCAGGAGGCACGGCTCCTTTCTTCTTTGTCAGGCCGGGCCGCAGCAGTGATGCGCCAGAAACATGTGCCGGTGTGTGCCCCCGGGGCGCTCCTGAGAGCGCATTTTGCCCCGGGGGCACAGAAGGAGCGCACTTGCTCCTGTTCATGAATCCAGGGTGCCCTGGGGGTTTCAGGGGCAGCGCGACACTCGTGCTTCAAAGAATGCAGCCTCCCGGGCTGCGGCAGTGATTCTAACAGCAAGACACTCACGGGCGCCATGTCCCCTGAAGAAACCCGGGTCACAGTGGTGTTTTTGTTGGTGGCAATAAGTGGCAAGAAGCGCTCTCCAGCACTAGGGGGGAAAGTATCAAGTGCTTTCTCTCAGCGAACAACGAAGCTGGAGCACTCCTCGTGCTCTGGAAAATAACAGGGGTCTGGGCAAACAGCACACTGCTCCTGGAGACAGAGGGGAGGGTAGCACAGGGCTACCAGGCCCCAACACAGGCCAGCACAAGGGATGCAGATGGTGGCAGTTCTTCCTAGTGACCAGGCAGGTCACAGGTCAGCACAGTAGCAGCAGTCCAAGGTGGTTTCCTTATGAGTCCATTCCGCAGTGTCCTGTGTCCAGTTTCAAGTCCCAAGAATGACTAATTTGTGGGTAAAATTCCCCTGTACTTATACTGAGTTTAAAGTGTGTTTTACAATGGGGAGGAAATGGGGTTCCAACCAGTTACAACTGGTTCTGGGAGTGCCCCTTCTCTCCTCCAGCACAGGGTCCAAACATCAGTGGGGGGTAAACGACCCTATTGTGCAAGGCCTGGGCACAGCCTTTACAATTGCAGGTGTGCCCCTCCTCTCCCTTCTCTTGTAGTGCGGTCAGTTTTATGTATCCATTGCACGTTAGCTTCAGGCTTTAGGACTTTGTGCACTTTGCCCTGGATGTATTTTATTCCTTTGCTCGCAGCTTAGAGCCTCTGTGCACTTTGCTCTAAATGCTTTTTATTCGGCTCCGTACTGTTATTTTTCAAATAACCAGTTCTACGGTCTTGTTTTATTTTTTATATCACACTGTTTAGCCTACTTCAGCACTGGAGTTCTCAATAACACATTCTTGTTCACTCTGTGCTACAGTCAAGGATACAGTCTGGTACATTGCCGATAGACGTGGTAGGAGTTTAGTCTTTGGCATTCTTGCGTAGGGACATTTTGTGATCACACTGACATGTTAGTTATAAAAACACTTCCTTGTCCCAATACACGGAAGAGGGAGATTCCGACCAGGGAACCACAACTAGACGCTGACTGCCTCGTTGCAGATGCTGAACCAGATCACAGGCCTTTGCTCAGGTATGAGGGGTTATGGCTTCCCGGGGAATCTGAAAGGCAAGTTAGAAGCTTAACATGCTGTGCTCGAAATAGAACTAGCTGAGAGAGAGTAGAAATTATTAACACCATGATAGCGTTATTCTTATGTTTTACTCTCCTCGTGACTATTTCAATCCTACTGTGTTGTATGGTTCTGGTTATTGCGGCTCACGCCTTAATATCTAAAATGCAGTCGTTTTATTAAAACAATCTATAAAACTCAAACTGCCTTTGTCATTTGTATATGAGATCATACTGTAAATGAGAGAGCTGGTTTGGATCTGAGTGACCACGACTTCCCTGAGAAGTTCTAAGATGTCATGCGCTCGGCTGCCAAATCATCCCTTCCCCTTGGGAGAGATGAGGCACTGCTAGTTAGCCGGAGCAAAACCGGATTTAGGGTGACAGAGGTCCTTCCAAGTGGGTCAGACTAAGTCCCCCACACCGTGAACGATCCTGCTACCTAGAAATCCAGTAGTCTCATTCAGGATAATGAGAGCCCACGCGATATGGCGCCGCCAACGATTGGTTTGGCTCTAATTTTCGGGTCCGGCTGACTCTCTCGGTCTCGTATATATATTGACTCCTCGGTTCCGTTAACGGAGATGTCCGTGGGGCTGAGGATTTCCGCCGCCACGAGATAGGTGCCTCCTATTTACTTAGTGGTCGGTTGTTCAAGCTTGAACTTTGAAAGGAAAACCCCACTACTGGTGTGCCTTCTCTGCCCTAGTGCTGTTTTTATAATGGCAAATCCTCAAGTAGTGAACAGAGCGCTTAATATGCGCCATCCGCTCACAGGACATCTGATAGCACATGGTCTCATGAACCAGGGGGGTCCGGTCACGTTTGTGGTGGACGCCCATGCAGCTTATAGAACAGAGCTTTTTTATTCTTGGGTTATATTTCCAGCAGTTGATGGGGGTACAAACACTTTTCACGAATATACTCTTGCTAATGTCCCTGGACAATACAGGGCATATGCATATTTAGAGATACCTCTATCATATCAAGAACATAATAATTGGCTTGATGGCGCCCTACCCCACACAATAGCACCTGTTAGGTTAGGTCCACTGAGTAATGATGATCCTACCTGGCCTTTATTGGCTACATATACACCACATCCTGCGGTTGCTCAATTGGCAGTGGCTGAAGTTCGTCGCTTTGGTTCAATTTGTGATGCAGACACTTAACACAAACCCAGCGCGTGCTGTTCCAGCGCAACCACATGCAGTGGTTCCGGGGGTCAATCCGGCCACTGTACACTCAGTTATGGGTAAAGTCCCAGCAAAACGAGAGGAAACTCCATTTTGGCTGGCGCAAAAAATTAATATGCTGGAAGCAGTATTTCCCCATACGGGACCTCAGGATAAACATAGAATATTGACGATGTGTTTACCGTATGGAATGGTTCCTACTGTGGACCATTGTAATACTTGGGGCACGGTGTTTGCCGCGCTCTACACTACAGCACACGGTACACCAACATTGGCTAATCTACCGGAAGTGCTGAAACAAATTCAGGATGAATATGGAGCTGCCCCAGCCTTAGATTTAGGGATGCAGCTGATGGGCAATTTTGCCACGGTTTCTTCTATGATTTTGAGTAATCTCAAAGGGGAGGCAGTAGCACTAGCAGTGCATATGCGTCTTCGTGATGTTCCGCAAGGTAACCAGGAGCGGGAACTGCCGAGAATAATAGCAGAAACATATTCGAGTATCGGTCGTGATAGCCTTGGGGCTAGACCGCAGAAACCCCAGTTACAGGGTAAGAATAGTAAAGATACTACTAAACAACAGCAACCTGAGGGTACTAAAAAGCGCTGGGAGAAAAAACAACAGACACCTAAAAAAGATAGGGGACAATCTCCGCAGCCGGAGACCCCGCAGAATAGGTATAATCTCAGGAATAGGGATAATTTGAAGACGCCTGATAGATATCAATATACTGATACACGCCAATCTCGTTCCTTTCAGGACTCCTCAGAAAAGAGAAATGAGAGAGGTGGGCGATCAGAGCGCAGAACAGAGTATGTGAAACCGAGACAGGAGTCACAACGCTCAACAGAGGTTTCTGTCAAAGAAGAAGAGAAACCGATCCAACAAAAACAGCAATTTAAAAAGAAGAAGGTAGCGGCAGTCTCAGTTAGACATGCCGCTCAAGAAGAGAGTTCTCTTGAAGAACAAGACATGGGCGTTAGCACTGTTAGACAGCGCGGCAGAGGTCACTATAGTTCGCTGGAGTCTTCAAGAGCATCTGGAGGTGAAAGCAACTGATGACTTCATACAAGTCGAAACAGCAGATATGCGTGTCTCTGATCCCGATAGAGTTTATACAGTAACTTCATAATTAGAAGGGGACGTTGAGCGCACTATAAACGCCATTTTTTGGGACCATGTGGTCAAATTGTATGACGTTCTGCTGGCCGAACAGGAATGGCCTCCTGACTTTGTTCGTGACTGTCCAGTTGGGGAGGAGGTTATTACACCTTCATTCTCACCACTTGTTCCGGGAGAACTAGCAGAGTCTTATAGTAAAACATGGGCTCTAGCACAGGCTCCTGCCTTATATAGAAATAATGTGGGGTGGGATAGGGATTCACCTTATCATGTAATTCCGATAAAGGGCAAACCTCAGCCGCAACCGCAATATCCTATAAAGTTTGAAGCGAGGGCATCCGTGAGGAAAATACTTACACAATTGGAGTACCAGGAGGTAATTGAACCCTGTGTCTCACCGATGAATAATCCCTTATTTCCAGTAGCTAAACCAGACCATTCTTATAGGATAGTGGTGGATTACAGACATTTAAATGGACATACACGCACATATGCAATTCAAAATTCACACAGCGCAGCGCTCATGAATAATATTGTGCGTAAGAAATACAAAACAACATTAGATATCTCGAATGGATTCTTCTGCCAAAATATAGCGCCCAAAAGTAGGGACTATACGAGCTTTAGTGCGTTTGGCTCTCAAAAAAAGTTTTGTCGTCTGCCTCAGGGGTATAAGAATAGCCCAGGACTATTTTCGGCTTGTGTAACTGAAATTCTGCACGAGTTGGACCCTGAAGCTTTGTCATATGTTGATGATATCCCTCTGACAGACGATGAGTTACTGCAACATTTAAGGCGCGTAGCGCGCATTGTTGTGGGATTTGCTGATATTGGCTACAAGTTTAATTTTAAGAAATCAAAAATTGCCTTCCTCAGCGTCATTTTCCTGGGATATGAGCTGTCGAATGAGGGCAAGAGCTTAGTGCCACACTTTTTGGAAAAATGTGCTCAATTACAACCTCCTAATATGATTCGGAAACTCCAGTCGTTATTGGGGTTTCTAAATTTTGGCAGAACTTACATTCCTGATTACTCTACACGTATAAAACCATTATACAAGTTGATTCGCCCAAATTTTTCGAGTAGATTTTGGACGATTGAGCATACACATATTCTTCGAGATTTGCAAACTGATCTCTTAGCAGTAAAGCATTTACACACTCGGGACAATAAAACGCATCTGGTCATCAGGGTTATACCTGGTGCCGTGGGATTTACATATGTCACCTTTAATGAGGGTGAGACAGTCCCGATAGCATACAAGTCGCACTTGTACTTGGCTGCAGAACAACGTTTTGCACAAACTGAGAAAATTCTCACTGCTGTACAAATGGCTGTTATTAAAGAAAGACCTCTTGCCCAGGGCCAATGCATCATTGTTGTTTCCCCGATTCCAGCCTTAGAGGCTGTTACAAAAGCGAGTGTTGCCTAATTCGAAAGCTTTACACCCGCGATGGATACAATGGGCAACGTCTTTGACAGCCACTGATGTAGATTACATATTTGACCCTAAACTGCAGACTCAAGAATTTCTTCAATATGAAATGGAGTACCCAGTTCCCGCTGGTACATTGCCTATTGACCAATATCAGGTGGACATGTATACCCACGGCTCTGCGCAACCAGCGGTTGGGACTAAACAACAGTATTCTGCTGCATGTGCGGTGGTGAGCGGCTATATGGAGGGGGAAGTGTTCTGCCCCCAACATACTTATACACAGACCTTGGGAGATTGTACGGCACAGTTGGCTGAGCTGAAAGCTCTATTGTTAGCCTTGGAACATACGGATCAGGCAGTGTTTACATTGCGGGTTTGTGATTCCTATTACTGTGTTCAGTCTTTCAATGAATATCTACACTACTGGAGGTTGAAAGGGTTCAGAGATTCAAAAGGCAACACCATTAAACACAAATTGCTGTGGGGGAAGGTTGCGGATCTGAAGGAAACACTTCCTAAAGTCCATGTTGTGCATACACTTGGACACCAGCGCGTTGGAACACACGTTGGTGGAAATACTTTGGCTGATGAAGCCGCGAAATCGGCAGTGGAAGTTGCTACTGTGGCCGCAGTAACTCGATTGAGTTCCAAACCAGACACAGAGATATTGGCCGCTATAAAAGCTACGGCTGATGGCACGCCATTTCCTAAAGGATTCCCTTCTTAATATAGTTACTGTATGGGTGGTATGCTAAACGCTGTTGTTAAAATACCAGGCGTTGGTGTACGTGAAATTCCCAATAAAATTGAGCGACCTCAATTGATTACTGCAGCACATGAGGGGGCGGCTTCTGCCCATGCAGGCATGGCAGCCACAATTTCACTCTTACAGGCCCATTACTGGTGGCCTGGTCTCTATAAAGAGACAAAGCAGTATGTCCTTTGGTGTGACGTCTGTCAACAAATTAAAGTTTCTACGGCTAAACGCCCGCAGCAGACGCTCCTCCTCATATCAAATAAACCTTTACAGTGTGTGTACTTGGACCATTGTGATCCGCTGACGCCAGATAGTGTATACAAATATATATTGGTTGCTGTAGATTCGTGCTCCAGATTTGTGTGGGTCTGGGCACAGCGCTCGGCTGACGCTCGAACTGTTATTAAAGATTTGCGCATCTTTGTCGATACATATGCAGTTGCGGGTTTTCATTCGGACCAGGGCCCTGCCTTTGCCTCTGAGGCATTCAGGGACACCATGGCTTCGTTGGGGGTCCAGCTCCAGTTCTCGTCTCCATTTCATCCCGAGGGAAATTCTGTCGTGGAGCGTTTAAATCGCGATTTAAAGCAATCCTTAACGTCCAGAGTTATAGGTACGGGTCGTGGTTGGCTAGCCCACCTGTATGGAGTACAGAGAGCACTTAATAACTTGCCTAGAAGGTCCCTGGGGGGTCGTACTTCATATGAGTGCCTGTTTGGAACACAAATGTATGTTCCTGATCTAGATGGTCCTGGTGTGGAGACGGCGGATACGCCCTTTGACATAAATGATCGTGTCACTGTTTTGCAGGATTTACAACAATTCCGTGAAGATAACTCTTCTGCAAGTGCTGCCTCCACAGGAATTAAGGATGAACCGGTAACGTCTACTGGTTGTATTCCCAAGATTAGGGATCTTGTGCATGAAAAGGTCGCAGTGAAAAAAGAATTTGGTCCTCCGTATCGGGTGCCTGTCCCTGTGATAGGGATCAGCGGCACAAGAACTGTGATTTTGCCTCCGTTGCGAGGGGCCAAAGGAGATCGCTTTGTTTCCATTGATAATGTCAAGTTACAACATGTGGCCGATTCTGAACAGCAGACCAAGAGGAACACCCAATAGTTCCGGAATCCCTCTCACTACTGGGGAAGAAGTTCCGCTGCAGGTGATTTGCACCGACGCTATTTCCTCTCCGAGCTTGGGGAGGGTGGAAGCTGATCTTGCGATTGTTCCACAGACAGCAAATGATTTGGAATCCTTTGATCAAGTTGCTGTACGTTCTACTGATGTTGCTGAACATGTGGTTTATAGCGTGCCAAGGCGAGAGCCACCATCTGCTTCTTTGTTTACGATAGCACCTTTTGCGAGAACTGCCTCGGGCTGCTTCAATACCACTGATGAAATTGTGTCGGACTCATCGTCCTCTTCAACACCAGCCCTGGATCCACGTAAGCTGCTGTGTTGGCTCAAACATACATATTTTGTTGTTTCTTGGAACTATCTGTGGCTTTTTATGACTGTGATGACTCTTTTCCTATGGCTGGGGTTTGTGGTTACCTTTTTTCTGGTGATACATGGTCATTTTCTTCCTGAACGATCTGACATTGAGCACGTGGAGACAGTGTTGAAACCACATTTTTCGTCACATATGGTTCGAAGAGACTTATCCTTTGTGAACATTTCTGCTGTACCAATTCCGGATGGGATTGTGTGGGATAGAGTGATGTTTGATATATATGGTCCCACTGAGATGATTCAGATACAGTATGTTCTCAAATTGTCAATGAATGCTATTGTTATACCAGGCATTGTTTCTGATGATTGGGATGTGAAGAAAGTTGATTCTATGTTGACAGAATTGCAGTTTTATACTGTCTATGAAAATGAAGATGCTTACCAGTTTAGAGATAATTATGGTGACATGATTTGTTACAATTATTATGGACACCACTTTATTCATAAAGCCAGTACCCCTAAATCAATATTTGAGTATATGCAATGGGAACATTGCCCGACTCTCCACAGGGGAGTTCTAAAACGTATTCTTATAAATTTGCGTATTTTTCTGGGCATCATCAACAAAGTGCCAAGTCGTATTATTTTAGAGTTACTCTGCATGCTAATAAGCAAATGTTATTGACTGATACTAAATTACTGTATTCAAATTTGTTTGTGTCCAAACTATCTGTTGAGGGGTATGAATACTGGTCCAAAACTGTTGATTTGAAAAGTGTTTGGGGAACGAAAAATTGGCAAATGCGGGGTAGGGATACATTTTTTAGGGCATGTATTATTCCTGTCCAGATGATTTTCCTAAATGACACTGTACAACAGACTAGCTGTTTGGGCTTAGCAACAATTACGGAATTGAATTTGCCTGGCATACCAGTCCCTTCCAAAATGAAAAATTGGCAGCAATATATTAATGCCACGTTTAGTGAGCATACAGACTGGGTCCAGAATGGTATGCTTAACACTTCATTGACACGTCCAGGAGGGTGGTTATTGTGGCCCATAGACACTAATAGGTGTCATCAACGTTTTGTCACCTCTTCGGGGGGATTCAGGACTAGTAGGGCAGACCCTCGCTACATATCACTAGAACATGCTGACATCATTACTACATACAGCGTAGGGAAACTTTGTCAACAATGGTTGAGGTCATCCACGCTGGATGCAGTTAAGACACATCTCACGTTACTGTCTAATGATACTGACTTGCAAGATTTTTTGTCAGGACCAAGGATATCACGGAAGAAACGTTTTTTGTATGAAGTATATAATGAGATTTGGAAGCTCTCACAGCAGGAGGCAGCGGCCCGGTTGAGGCAAATTGATCAGTAAAATTTGATTCAAGCTTTGTCTGTTGTGGATAATGGGATGCATACACTATCAGACCGTGTATACACAATTGACAACGTTGTTTCCTCTGCTATAGACATTATTAAATTGGATATGTCTTCTTTATATCATGGGCAGAGTCAAACGCGGTCCATCATGCAGTTGGGTTGGACTCTACAGACATTGAAGGCAGGTCGCGTTCCGTGGCAGCACATTCGTGCCAGGGAGATATTCATTTATTTTAATTTGACACGTCAACAACAACTAATGGCTAAGAAGGAAGCGACGTATGTTATGTTAAATATTGAAAAGTTGGAGAAATTGCCTTTTACTGTGGCTGAGATTCCGTCAGAAGAGTGGTTGATTCACGGGGTTATTAATTTGCCTATCTCCACTCTGCAGTTTACTTCTTGTTTAAAACACATTCCGGTGGGTAGATATGAACGGTTGGGAGACAGTTACATACATGAGGTGTGGGAGCTTCCTTTTCTATACAGATGTCTTAATGGCATGAGGGAGGTTTTTCTTAGCGGCAGCGAATGCAAAACGTCTGTCAGCCATTCGATGGTTTGTAAACAGCTGTCTTTGCACGGGGCGTGCAATGCCTCGATTGCTAACTTAGCTTGTTATCTTAAGGGAGTTCCAGTCCCGGTAATTAAAAACACTTTCCAGGTCCTTTCAAACGGCAGCTACGTCCTTCTTAACGGTGAAACCTGTTGTGGCATGCGTGCCAGAATAGTTTACGTGGTCGTTGTCACCAAGGCCGTTACGTGCTGCGGGAATGTGTTGTTTCCCCCCACTCGAATTAAGGAGGTAGCGGACATCTGGCCTCATATTGCTACTTCCAAGGTGAATTTCGACAAGTTGAGTCGACTGAAAGCTCTATTGTTTCAAAAGCATGTGGCCCTTACATCTGCTAGCGAGACCTACGCACTTCAGGTGGCAAGGTCATCAGCGGAAATACAGTCCCTTTTAAATACTAACTTGCCGAGTCACTTTGGTGAACTCGTAGGACGTATATTTAATGCGTCCAGCACTGCTGGAATTGCACATTTTTTCAAAGCCGTTGGTGTTGATTTGGTCATACCTTCTCTTCCATATTCGGTTTAATACCTTCGGCTATACACTCTATTTTCGGAAGCATTTTTCGGGGATTTCTGTTTACTTTGGCTTTGTTGGCTGGTGTTTTGCTGTTGCTGCTGTTCTTCCGCAATGGCCGTCCCACCGCAACGAGATCCCATGTTGGCCCTCCCGTCAGCGCAGCTGTGTCGTGAACATGATGCAGCATTTTGGAGCAACACTCCTGGGACAATTGGAGTGTGACTGGTCTCTGTCATTCCGACCGGTTTTGGTTTGTGTGCAACCCATGTTTCGGTGCCTTGGGTGCTCGTTTGACCATGTACTGGCTCTCTGTCTCTCACTGCAGCGCCCCACAGTGGTCGATACTGATCTGTTGATGTTCCCGATTAGGGCTCATTTCCAGACTTGTGCACTACGGTTGCGTTTGCTTCGTGAGGCAGTTTATGAGATTCCCTTCCTGGAGGAAGATGGTATTGTCTCATTCATAGGCCCTGCACGGGGTGCCTCCCTGGATGGTTTTGGGGCTTTGGAACACACCTGCTCCATGATAGTTTTTGGCGTGGATTTTCCGATATTGACATCTGTCGAAGTGGAGGATCTCCTGCTTTCCGTGGCTTCTGTCTAAGAATTGAATTTTTATTTGAAAATTGACATTGTATCAAATTTGGCTTTAACGTCACATGCTTTCCAATATAAATGAGTTTTCTGCTTTGCTGTCCTCTGGACTTGTCGAAATATATTTTATGTATTTTTTTTTTATATATCAGGGGCATATTTTTATTAGAACCACTTGCTACCGACAAGGGGAGGGTGTAGTGTGGTCAGTTTTATGTATCCTTTGCGCGTTAGCTTCAGGCTTTAGGCCTTTGTGCACTTTGCCCTGGATGTATTTTATTCCTTTGCTCGCAGCTTAGAGCCTCTGTGCACTTTGCTCTAAATGCTTTTTATTCGGCTTCGTACTGTTATTTTTCAAATAACCAGTTCTACGGTCTTGTTTTATTTTTTATATCACACTGTTTAGCCTACTTCAACACTGGAGTTCTCAATAACACATTCTTGTTCACTCTGTGCTTCAGTCAAGGATACAGTCTGGTACATTGCCGATAGACGTGGTAGGAGTTTAGTCTTTGGCATTCTTGCGTAGGGACATTTTGTGATCACACTGACATGTTAGTTATAAAAACACTTCCTTGTCCCAATACACGGAAGAGGGAGATTCCGACCAGGGAACCACAACTAGACGCTAACTGCCTCGTTGCAGATGCTGAACCAGATCACAGGCCTTTGCTCAGGTATGAGGGGTTATGGCTTCCCGGGGAACCTGAAAGGCAAGTTAGAAGCTTAACATGCTGTGCTCGAAATAGAACTAGCTGAGAGAGAGTAGAAATTATTAACACCATGATAGCGTTATTCTTATGTTTCACTCTCCTCGTGACTATTTCAATCCTACTGTGTTGTATGGTTCTGGTTATTGCGGCTCACGCCTTAATATCTAAAATGCAGTTGTTTTATTAAAACAATCTATAAAACTTAAACTGCCTTTGTCATTTGTATATGAGATCATACTGTAAAGGAGAGAGCTGGTTTGGATCTGAGTGACCACGACTTCCCTGAGAAGTTCTAAGATGTCATGCGCTCAGCTGCCAAATCCTCCCTTTCCCTTGGGAGAGATGAGGCACTGCTAGTTAGCCGGAGCAAAACCGGATTTAGGGTGACAGAGGTCCTTTCAAGTGGGTCAGACTAAGTCCCCCACACCGTGAACGATCCTGCTACCTAGAAATCCAGTAGTCTCATTCAGGATAATGTGAGCCCACGCGACACTCTCAGCCCAGGAAGGCTATACAATATTTAGATGCACCTCTGTGACACCTCCACCCTCCCTGTGTACAGGCTCTCTGAAAAGTATGCACAAAGCCCCAACTGTCAGTCTGCCCAGACGTGGTTTGGAGGCAAGCTGCAAAATACCAGAGTCATAAGCACAGATAAATGCACAGTTTCTAGAAGTGGCATTTCTGTAATAGTAAAAAAAAATACACCTACCCAGTAAGCAGCATTTCATATCACTATCGCAACCATACCAAACATACCTATGCTCCCCCTCATAAATCAGACAATACCCCTTACACATAAGGCAGGGCATTTCTAATGCAATCCTATGAGAAGGCAGCACTCACAGAAGTGAGACACCAAGTTAGGCTGTTTTCACTACCAGGACAGGCCACGCATCCTGGCACATGTCCTGCCTTCTACATATGTGGCACCCTGGCCATAAGGATAGCTAGGGTGTACCTTAGGGGTGACGTACATGTAGTAAAAGGGAAGTTCTGGGCCTGGCAAGTAAATTTAGATGCCAGGTCCCTGTGGCAAAAAACTGCGCACACAGGCCCTGTGCTAGCAGGCCTGAGATAGGTTTGAATGGCTACTTCAGTGGGTGGCGCAAGCAGCGCTGCAGGCCAGCTAGTAGCATTTAAGTTACAGGCCCTGGGTTTAGGGATACCACTTTACAAGGGACTTATAGGTAAATTAAATATGCCAATTAGGTATAAGCCAATCATACCAATTTTACAAGGGAGAGCACATGCACTTTAGCACTGGTTAGCAGTGAAAAAGTGCTCAGAGTCATAACGTCAGCTAACAAAGATCAGAAAAATAAGGAGATAAAAAGCAAAAAGTCTGGGGAATGACCCTGGAAAAGGGCCAGGTCCAACAGGTGGAAACCTCTGAAAGCTTCTTCCACTTCAAGGAAGGCACCTGGTACAAATATGGGACCGCAGACACCAACTCCTCAGTACACCTCAGCGCCTGTGGAAGACTCTGCCAGGAAGAAGGACTGCTGTGCTTCTGAAAGGCCTGACACACTGTTGGACTGCTGCTTTGTGAATTGCTGCCCTGCTGCCCAGCTGCCTGAGTCAAAGAGAATCAGACTTGCACCTGAACCCGGGACAACCAAAGTAACTCCAAGGGCTAGTCTACTGTTCTCCTGGTCAAAGCCATAGGGACATAATAGGCTTACCACCAGGCTCACCACTACCTAAACTAGCACCCAGATCCAGCTGGAGGAAGCCCTCAAACCTCATCTGGTGCCCCTCATGTTCTGGACCCTTTGTGTTGCCTCAGAGAGGCTGAATTAAAGTTTTTGGGCTCTTCATTACCTCGTACCGGCCTGGTGGCACCAAAACCTTGTCACTCGCATAGCCTGCCAGTAAAATGTTCCGTCTGCCCAACCCTTCACATTACAGCATTGACTGCTCACAGTGAGCCCCACAGCAAAACGCCAGCCTGGCCCTTCACGACAACAAGAGGATCTTCAGGCTACAGTTATGCCATCCATGACACCAGGCTTCCTCTTCACACTACGTCGACAACTGTCCAAAATGCTTTCCTGCTCACAGCAGTCCCCTTCAGAGGAAACAGGACTTTTTGCATTCAACTATGAAGATAACTTTTCAGCAGAACTTACCTGGTCTTTGTATACGACTGATGCTCAGTCACAGTCGACCTAATCCTGTGACCTTCTCTTAGTATTGCACAACAGGTAGACATGAGTGGTGCTTTGGGCTTTTTAGTGCTAATTTCACCTAAAATCATTAAACTGCATATCTCCAGTTCTGATTGGATTTTTGTTGTTTTCGTCTTTGCTTATTTGTTAAATGTTGCTCTTTTTTTCTAAATTGCTTTGGATTTGTTTTGTGTTGTTTTTTCACTTTATTACTGTTTGAAATTCTGCTTAAAAACTTTACACATTGCCTCTAAGTTAAGTCTGACTGTTTTTGGCCAAACTACAAGAAGGTTGAGTGCAGGTTAATTTGGGGTTTGCTTGTGCTTTACCCTGAGGATTGTGGTTGCTACTTGTGTAGGGCTTCACCCCCTCCCAATCAGTAACCCCATTTCTCACACTAAACATACATAAAAGCTGTGCAATACTACCATCATCATTCTCCTCAAGGCACTCACAGACATTTCTAACCCCTCATAATCCATGTTTAACTTTCCCATTTGTTTATACTCACCCACTCCAAGCTAAAGATCAAAGACATCTCCACAACCCCCATATAAACCCCACCGAGAAACCTCATATCACATCTCTCAGCAGCACTTAAATAGTTATAACAAACTTCACATGCTCAGACTGTCTGTCCTTGGCAACTGAATATTTTAGCCACCTGTAACAAAACATTTTCTAATCCTGAGGAGTTTTATTCCAATTTTTCTCTTTACCAGGATGATTTAAATATGTAGCAGTGATAAAAATAGGGCAACAATGATAGCAATTGACATTCACTATGCAACATTTACCCCTAAAATCAATGCAGTGAAAAAATAGTGGGGTTGTTTGTGTACTCCTCTACACATCCATACTTGCCAGTTGTTCCTTTTCTCCAATAGAATGGATTACAATCACTTTCCTAGCAAACTTCACATTATTTATAGTGATACTTTATTATCATGATAATTTTAGGACCCTGCTGCAATCCTTGGCCCACAACCTAATTCCTCTATTATCATAATTATTGAATGGGCCACACTTGCACATCACAAGGCACTGCCTAAGCACACTCACAATGGGTTTGACAGTGCTCTATTGTGACCGAGACAAGCCGGGCCAGGGAAGGGAGGCAGGACATTCCAAACACTTCTATGGTTAGAAACGTCCAGAACCTTCTCCTACTTCAAAGTGGGCACTGTGTGTACATAATGGACCCTCAGACCCAAAGTTTCAGTGCACTTCTGGACCTGTGGAAGCCTCATCTGCTCTGCTGCATGAAGGAACTGCTGCTCTGCTTCCTGAGTGAAAGGACCGGATCTGCATCTTGATTCCAGGAAAACCAAAGTGACTCCAAGGGCTAGCTGGCTGGCTTCCTGCCACAGGGACACAAAGGGCTCCAACCACCCTGAACCCAGCTCTTAGACTCTGTCTGCTGTGAGTCTTACCCCCCGAAAGTGGTGCCACTCCAGTCCTTGATTCGTGGAAGTGGGCCTGAAGATGCTCTGCCTGCCCAGCTATACTCCAAGCAGAACTGGCCAGTGTGATGAATTGCCTTTGAACCTTGCATTGGAACTGTCACTGCACAACATATCCCAACACAGGACCTCACAGCTCCTCGGAAACCACCACTGTGCAACGCATCCTCGCATCACCTCACCAAGCTCCTCAGAGGTGCCTCTGTACAACACTTCCTTGACACAGGGTTTAGCATCACAGCTCGAATGACCACTACATGATGCATCTTGTACGCAGGACCTTGCAAAGCTCTGCAACCAGAATTTTAGGTACTTTATCCAGAGGGCCTAACTTGGGCTCTGTATCTGGGCTGTGCTCCTTCACAGTCCACCTGAATTTGTAACTTTGCCCTTGTCCGGTGTAACCAGATAACCACAGTTGGTGATTTGTGCTTTTAAGCACTGTTTTTACCTAAACCCTTAAAATTGCATATATCTGGTACTATTAATTGGGCTTTTTCTAAACTGCTGTGGGATTGTTTTTTGTGTTGTGTCTTCTCTTAATTACTGTTATAAGTGCTGCATAAATAATTTACACTTACCTCTAAGTTAAGCCTGACTGTTTTTGTGCCAAGCTACAAGAGGTTTAAGAACAGGTTAATTTGAGGTTTGCTTTTATTTCACTCTGACAATAATTGTGGCTGCTGCATCCAGTATGCCCTTTTCCTACAATGCAGTTCAACTGACTGCATTTACTAGCTTAAATAAAAATACCTCTGAGTTGAAAAGAATGATATTACTATCTCCGTGCCAAAGGCTTGTTTTGTATCTAGCTACAGTTCCTTTGTGTGAATAGCTCAGTTTGTTAGAATTCTGCAATTATAAACTTTGTCTAGGTCACTGTTAGACACTTATTAGTTAACCGCTCTTGATGTCACTGTATAATATATCATGTAGAGATCTCCCAGCTGGGGCTGCCTTTATTGCTTTTGTGCTTTTAGCAATAATAACTCTTGTGTTTGTGTGCTTTTCAAAGGGAGCAAAAATAGAAAGTTCAAGGGAATGCATATTGAACATTCAGATTGTGTTAATCATTTTACAGCACCGCTGTGGATGCAAAATTCGACATCAGACATGTGCTGGGAATAATTACATTCGCATTCTAATCCTGTGAGTAATCTGTTTGTGAGTGTTACATAATAACATGCCAGGTTATCCAATAATAAATCACATCAGATTTCATATAATTGTTGTGTGCCTTATGCTGTTCCTTAACCACACACGAACTCGTATAAAATGGAGAATTAAGCTGTCCTGCATCATCATCACTTCATAACCACAGAGCAAACATTACATTTACAGCAACAGTACAACATATTATTTTTGCATTGGTCATTCAGTAAACATTGTATTCTTTCACAGGCTTTAAGCTGCAATTAGGGCCCTCTTTTTGTGTGGTCCGGTGTTTTGCTGATAATTATCGAAGCAACAAAATCTGACTCTCCGCTGGTATGAAATATACCAAGCAGCGACGGCCACCACAAATCTCAAGGGAAGGGACGGGGGTGGGATGGTGGGAGGTTGAAATAAAAAAAATAAAAAAAAACCTTACCTCTCCGACGCCGGCCGCCTCGCTCCTGTTCCCTCTCGATGGTGTTAATGACCCAGCAGTCCCTGGGACACCAGCACAGGCTCCCCGTGCAATTCTGGTGCTGCTCTCCTGCTAAACTTTGCATGAGACCAGGGCCAGATTTGGTCTGAGCAGCATGGTCTGCAGCTCAGACACTGCATGAGAGTCTGTGCAGTTTCTCCAAACCGGCTGTGTAACACAGTCGGGTTGGAGAAACCTAAGTGCACATGTGTGTTTGAACAGCCTAAGACGTCCGGCCTAATAGACACACTTAAGTGCAGTCCACTCCACCTCCTCTCTCCCCCCTCTTCCCTCCCATGGCTCAGCCCATCCCTGCCTGCACATGCTGCTGGCTGAGTCAGCAGCAGAAAAGTAAAATGATAGTGAACTATTATTTTATTTTTCAGCTGCTGGCTCAGCCAGTTGGTGATGCTCCTTTGCCATTGCAAATTAGTGGCACCTGATTTCAGTTCCTAACAATAACTGACAATTAGGAGATGGTTCTAAAAATAGGGAATAACATGCATATTTTGGTCCTTAACACACTAAAATCCACATGTGCTGATATTTAGCAGGTATTTTGGTAGGTATATCCTGCAGGAATTTAAGGGGGGGAACAAGTGGTGGTTAGCCGCCAATCTTCTAATGGCAATATCTGTGGTACCCGGAGCTGCAGCACACATTGCAAGAGTGAAAGTTACATTGTTCAGAGTTGTTCAGGGTTCCATGCACCAGAGTTCATTTTTCCATATTAAGGGTGCTGTTCGCCAGCACCACCTTTCAAGACTGCTGGTAAAATTGGCAGACGCTTTCACATGCACATTTATGTGGCAAAACGTTTAGTGCCGGCTTGCCTTACTTAACAGCCCCAGCCGAGCACCGTATTTATTGAATGGGGCAAGCCGCGCTAAACTTGGGCTAGTGTCTTAGAAGAAGATGATATCCGGGTGGAGGTGGTGATAGGGAAAGAGGTGGTTGTACGTCAGAAAATGGCACTAGCCTGATTAGAGGCGAAAAAAATGCCTCTAGCCGGACTAGCTCCATTTCCTGGCACACAATCACAAAAAACACGACTCCTGTCTTAGGAAAGACAGGAGTCATGCCCACCACCCCAATGGCCAGAACAGGGGACAAGTGTCCCCTGGGCATGCCACCCTGTGTCATGCAGGGGCCCCCAATTTAAGTCCCCCATTGGCACTTTATAAAAAATAAAAAAAACATACTTACCTGGGATGGGGTCCCCCATCCTCTGGTGTACCTCTGAAGTGGGTGTGGGTGGTCCTGGGGCTTGCTTGGGGAGGGCTCCTGTTGGCCCATTCCATGGTGCTAAGCCAAGAAAATGGGTGCACAGGTTCTCTAACACCTGGTCTGACCCAGGCGTTAAATAATGGTGCAAAGCAAGCAAGCCCCTCCTCTCACCCATGCATCATTTTAGCAGGAGGGGATAAATATAGGGGTTTGGGGATAGCTCAATTTTTTTAGATGTGAACGCCTACCTTGCATCTCATTGACTCAAGGTAGGTGCACGCATCCCAAAAATTAGTGCAAACTCCTATATTTTGACATTAGACGTGTCTAACGTCAAAATATAAATATGGAGGTAGGTTTGCACCGGATTTGCGTAAAAAGAAAAATGGCACAAATTCGGGGCAAACAGAGTATAAATATGCCCCATAGTATGTAAAAGTTCACACCTGCAGCACTGTTTTTCGGAATTATAAACTCTTTCTGAATCAGCCTCATTAGGAGTCAAATTAGCTTTCCCAGGTCGTGGAAAAAGTTCACAACTTGTATTGTTTTCTGACTGCTATTTCAGATACGTTGCCTTGATCTTTGATGAGACCAGAGCAATACCTAAGCTGGATTTGATGTCATAGATTCCATCTTAAACTTGACCTTCAGTCACCTCCTTGTCCATATTTATAGAGGCTGGACAAAGAAGCCGAACCTCCTTCAGCTTGTCAGTATATGAACCATGCCTAACATATGTATCTGCTTGCTGAGAATTTTCTCATTTTAATTTCTTTCTAAGCTTGAGGACATATGCCTTTGTTCGGTTAAAGCATCTTTTTTTTCTTGCAGGTTACGAAGTCATTCTTGGCGACTAAGAACTATCTGACAGGTAATGTCCCACAGGATGCTATCCATTTATTTTAAGGAGACCTGCACTTCTTTTAATTTGGTATTTCTTTCATGAATAACAACTTTTGGAGAAAAAAGAAGGGGGCATACTGGCTGCCGGACTATAAGAAGGCCAAATGATTATAAATATTTCATGTTGTATGTAGAGAGTTTAACCTTGCAGTCCAACATCACATATTCCAATTCCACTTCCACTAGAAAGTAGCAGGTTGAAGACATTTTCCTCTTAATTCCACTGTGAAGATGGGGTCCACATGGCCCTGTTGGAAAGTGAGCCATGGCCACTCTCGAAAAGCCACTTGTGAGAGGTAGCTGGGTTGTTCCGAGTTTTCTTTCAAAGACTGCACGGTGACTAAATGATGTATATAGGCCGCACATTTCAGGAACAATAGGTGACATTTCCCCCTAATGGTCAACACAATTTGATATCACTTTGGGTAATGATTTGTTTCATGGTTGGTATGCACGTCCCACAGTGAGAACTGCAGCAACTTTCAAAGAGGGACACCAGTGCCCCAGAAAAGGAAAAGTGGTAAACTCTGAGAGCAGCTGATCTTCAAAAATGAATTTATGGAGGGTCTGCCCTCTTTCAAGGATATGTTTTTACAATATTTCCAGATTGCAAGTCATTCATCATTTTGCTTCTGCGTGAAGCAAAGTGAGGTTTGTGGTAATTTTTAGAATGTTTTGACAAATTATAAAAAAGTTAATTTCTTAAAGTGTCAAACTTTTAGAGGTTATTGCAAGCGATGAGGATCTCGGAGTACATATTGTTTACCTAAAACTAGAAAAGAGTGGGGCACGTAAACATCAAGGGGCATATTTATACTCTGTTTGCGCCGGAATTGCGTCGTTTTTTTTTACGCAAATCCGACGCAAAGCTAACTCCATATTTATACTTTGGCGTTAGACCCGTCTAGCGCCAAAGATCTTGGAGTTTGCGTCATTTTTTAGCGTGGACACCTACCTTGCGTTAATGATATGCAAGGTAGGCGTTCCCGTCTAAAAAATGACACCAAGGCATGTGCGCCTTATTTAAACTCCCGTGCAAAAATGACGCACGGGAGTGGGCGGGTCAAAAAAAATGACGTCCAGCCGCTTTTGCGTCATTTTTTCACGCCTGGTCAGGGCAGGCGTTAAGGGACCTGTGGGCTCAAAGGAGCCCAGAGGTGCCCTCACATGCCCCCAGGGACACCCCCTGCCACCCTTGCCCACCCCAGGAGGACGCCCAAGGATGGAGGGACCCATCCCAGGGAACTTAAGGTAAGTTCAGGTAAGTATATATATATATTTTTTTTGTTGTGGCATAGGGGGGCCTGATTTGTGTCCCCCTACATGCCACTATGCCCAATGACCATGCCCAGGGGACATAAGTCCCCTGGGCATGGCCATTGGGCAAGGGGGCATGACTCCTGTCTTTGCTAAGACAGGAGTCATGTCAATGGAGGGTGGGAGTAAAAAGAAATGGCGCAAATCGGGTTGAGGCAGATTTTTTGCCTCAGGCCGACTTGCCCCATTTTTTGGCGCCCAAACTCCATTTTCCCCTACACCGGCGCTGCCTGGTGTGGGTCATTTTTTTTGACGCACACCAGTCCGCAGCGCCGGCTAACGTCATTCCATAAATAAGGCGCCTGCATGGCGCTTTGGAATGGCGTTAGCCGGCGTTAAATTTTTTGTCGCACAACTGCGTTGTTGCAGTTGTGCGTCAAAAAGTATAAATATGGCCCCAAGTCCTTATGTAAGAGATTAATTCCCCTGCTGGTTAAGTCTCACAGTTGCACAGCATTTGCATACATGGCTCAAATTACTTCTAAAATGTTTTTCCATTTCCATTATTCCATACTCAATCATCATCTCTTCAATGCTAACTTTTAGAGTTGCATAAATGCTTAGGAACGCTAGGCACAATAACATTTTGTCACACATCCTTCAAAATAATATTAATGAAATTATATCTCAGGAATGTTGAGAGCTCCATTGAAGACAATGAAATGGCTCAGTGGCAGGTACCGAAGCATTTTCTAATATTCCATTTCTCGTCTTTATGTTTTCCCCAGTTTATTTCCAAACATTCTACCAACAGTAGGAGGACTGTCAAAGTAGCATTATAGCCCTTCTGCTTCAGGCTATAACGGTTGTTAAGGGTCCTATCCTTTGCTATAGGCCCTCACCTGACGATCAAGCCTACAACAGGGAAAGAGGGCATTTAACAACTATTACAGCCCTTGGCAGCAGGCAATAATGTTATTATTGTTAAGCAGATACAAGCACACCTCTCTGGTTGTTTCCTTTCTATTAATAGTGTAGTGCTCAATGACCATAAGCCGTGTTGGGACTTGAGACTTCCCCTGCTGTCATGGTCTGTTGAGGCTGGAAATCGTTTCCCATTATTGTTGCTTCTCCTCAGCACAGGGGACAGCCTTGACTACTTGAGTGACTACTACACTCATTTGATCAGATATGCTTTTTTCTTTCTTGAAAATGGTTTTAAAAAGGTCACGAAGTTTGTCTCACAAGTGATAGCCTCCATGTGTTTCCTAGTCTCCCGCGCACCAATTGCCAAGAAATTATTTTTCCTTGCATGACAATGATTTTATATAATTTGCATATATTCACTAAGTCACTGTGGTCCCTTCCTGACAGTTGCTTGTAGGCTATTCAGTGCCTAATTTGATCCTGTAGGGCCACCGGCAGTCATTTCTGGGAACCAGCACTTATTTTTCCTAGTCAGACATTTCCAGAGAGCAAGAATAAGCATTGACAAAGCCAATATGTCTCGCCTATGCAAGAGTTAGTGGCTTTGTCAATGTGTTCCAGCTATGTTGTACACCAGCGTGGCTGCTGTTCAGCATGACTAAAAATTAGTGGTGTAGAGGAGAGTGGTGTGGAGTGTATAGAGTGGAATGACAAACAGTGCGGTACAGTGTTGTAGTGTAGAGTGGCAGGGAGTGTTGTGTATTAGAGTGGCATAGAGTGGAGTTGCGTAGAGTTGTGCACAGTTGAGTGGCATAGAGTGCATTGGACTGTAGCAGAGTGCATTGATGTAGAGTGTTGCAGAATATAGTGGCACAGAGTGCAATGGCATAGAATTCAGCTGCGTCCAATGCAGGATTTTTGAATGTGGTGGCACTGATTAGTGTTACATAGTAGAGTGCAGCGGTGCAGAGTAGAGTGGTGCAGAGTGTTGTGGTGCAGAGTAGAGTGGCATAGACCACAGTGATGCAGAGTGCGGTAGTGCAGAGCAGAGTTGAGGTGCACAGAGAGCAGTGGTGCAGAGTAGAGTGGTGCAGATTAGAATATATTGCTGTAGAGTGCAGTGTCAAAGAGTGCAGAGTGGAGTGCTGCAGACTGCAGTGATGTTGAGTGGAGTGATGTATTTGCATAGAGTGTAGTGGCATATAGGCCCTCATTATAACATTGGCAGTAAATGTCGCTTACCGCTACGGTGATGGCCGCCAACATACTGCCGCGCGGGGGGGCGAATATCTGTTCACCATATTATGACACACATACACCAATCTGACAGAATACAGCCACATACACAAATCCGCCAGCCCAAAGGTCAGTGATAAAGTGGCGGTACCAACACCCATACCGTTATGCCAACAAAACAACGCCCATCACATTATGACCCACAAATCACCACAGCAGACATTCAACAGCGGTAAAACATTTGCAGAACATACTGCCGCGCTCAGAATGGACACCCACATACAAAACAACACTAAATTGGCCAATACAAAAAACACACACCTGACATTCATGTACACACCTCACCCACACACCCACACCACTATAAAACACCCACCCACATTACCCACAAACCTTTACAAATACAAATCATTGACACAAGACTGACATCAAGGCCACTGCGACAACTAGACACACACCACTTACACCCATACATCCCTCACCACCCCACATCACACACCCCAGCACTTTACTCAACACACACCACACAACACCCATGTCCCTACAAAGGCACCCCTGTTTCACTGATGAGGAGTTAAGGGTCATGGTGGAGGAAATTGTCAGGGTAGAGGCACAGCTGTTTGTAGCACAGGTACAGCAGATATCCATTGCAAGGAAGATGGAGGTATGCGGAGAATCGTGGACAGGGTGAATGCTGTGGCACAGCATCCAAGAACAAGGGACGACATCAGAAAGAGGTGGAACAACCTACGGGGGAAGGTACGTTCCACAGCAGCAAGGCACCAGCTTGCCATACAAAGGACTGGCGGTGGACCCCCATCTCCTCCCCCACAGCTCACAGCATGGGAGGAGCAAGTCTTGGCAATACTGCATCCTGAGGGACTCACTGGAGTAGCCGGAGGACTGGACACTGGTAAGTCAACAATGACCACTTATCACCTCCCATACCTGCATCCCATCTCACACCCTCACTCCCATCACTCCACTCCATCCCACATACTGCACCTACACATATGACTAACCACAATGCCAGCCCTGCATGCACACCCATCACCAAAGCATGCACAGCATAGGGAAAGTAACAATACCACAATACATCACAGACACAAGCAAAAGGTGGCAGGGCAACACCAACGATAGAGGGGAAACCAGGGATGTACAATATGTCACACACATGAAGCATAATACATCACTTACATCTCAACAGGTACTTCAGCCAATGTCAGCGGAGAGAAGGTGCCACGACTATCCAGTCCCCCAACAGAAGATTCCCCTAGTGATGACAGTAACTCTGGACTTCTGGATCTGGATGGCCTACCTAGCCCATCAGGGACCACCGGACAGCTGGTCACCCAAGCCCAATCACAGTCCACCACAGAGTCTCCCCCTTCAGTATCCAACACCACAGCACCCACCCAATGTACCCACACCTCTATCCCCAGGACCCATCAATCATCAGTGTGCCCACCTGTACAGGGACCCCAGGCCACATAATACCCAAGACAATCAGGGACCTTGGGTCAGTGGCAGTGGGCACACCATTCAGGGGACATAGGCAGAGGCCAACAGGGACACTGGGAGGCCTGCTGTGGACCAGGTGGAGGACAGGACCAGGGAACCGACTCTCCAGGAGGCACTCTCAGAGATCCTGGGAGTCTATCAACATTCCCAGGACACGATGGGCCAGATCCTTGACAATGCGCAGGAGAACAGGCGGCTGCAGGAGGGACAGTATCAGGTGATCAGGGAGGACTTGCAGGCCATTAACAGCACCCTGATCTCCATATCAGGGGTGCTGGCAGACATGGCCAACATCATGCCAGTCCATTGATCAGCCCTCCACTTCCGCTGCAGCTAGTGGGCAGGAGGCCCCACCACAGGACCCAGAGGCCACCAGCACACCACCCCCAACAGAAGGTGAACCACCCTGCAAATGTTCCCTGTGACCCAGACAGAAGCCATGGACACTTGTCAAGACCACCACAAGGAAATTAGACTCTCCTGATTGTCCCCCTTGGGTCCCATTCAGTCACCTTATCCACTTTGAACTGTTGTTGCCCCCCTTCCTATAGCCCATTGGACACTGCACCTGTGCTACAAACAGACTGGAACAATACACTGGACTGTCCTCCATCATCACCCCATTCCATTGCCCCTTCCCCTCAATTTCTTAGCACTACAATAAACACCATTGAACATAACCTGACTACTAGTATTTTATGGATTGAAAATGTATATTTATGGAAACAGTCACATCTAGTGCAAATGAACTGTACACTATGAGAGCATAGAAATAATGACCTGTAGCTGGCTGTAGTCAGCACATCAGTACACAGTTGTTATATCACCAACATCTCTAAAATTACAAACCATAGGTGACAGTAAGTTAAGATGCAAAGGAAGTTAATGCCATCATGCTACCTCCACATAGAATACACAAATAGTCATAGGAATATGCAGTTGCACTGTCTCACCTGTGTGTCATTGGAAGTACTGACGGATAACTAATGTTCTTTTGTCCTCATCCTCATCCTCAGCCTCTTCATCTTCACTGTCCTCAGGGTCTACTGCTGCCACAGGGGCATATCCAGTCTCATCCTCCTGCAGAAAAGATATATGGCGTCTGAGGGCCAGGATGTGCCACATGCACCATGTCATTACTATCTGGCAGACCTTCTCAGGTGAATAGCACAGGGATCCACCTGTCAGATGGAGGCACCTGAACCTGACCTTCAGGAGGCTGAAGGTCCTCTCGATGACCTGTCTGGTTCCCCCATGTGCCTCATTATACCGTTCCTCAGCCCCTGTCCTAGCATTCCTCACAGGGGTTAGAAGCCACAATAGGTTTGGATAGCCCGAGTCACCTGCAAGTATTGAGGGAGCACATTTAGCCTCACGCAATCCTATGCGGTTAACACCAGAAGACATACACTAACACACAGTGGGTGGGGACCAAGACTCACCTATTAGCCACACCCTGTGCCTCTGTAGTTGGGCCATCACATTTGGGATGCTGCTATTCCTCAGAACAAAGGCATCATGCACCAAGCCTGGATACTTAACATTGACTTGGGAGATGTACTGGTCCGTCTGGCACACCATCTGCACATTCAGTGAGTGGAAGCTCTCACAATTCATTTGACACCTGTTCATTCTGGTGGGGGGAGGACAAACGCAATATGTGTACCATCAATCACCCCAATAATATTGGGGATATGTCCCATTCCATAGCATCCAGCCTTCACAGTCGCCAATTCTTCCACCGGGGGAAATTAAGCTGCACATGTGTTTTACCTGGGCAGACAACACTCTTACCAGCACGATTGAGAACATTGGCTGTGACATTCCTGCTGCTAAGCCCACTGTCACTTGTAAGAAATCAGTTGCCAAGAAATGGAGCACTGATATCATTTGCACAAGAGGGGGGATACCAGTTGGATTAGGAATAGATGAGATCAGGTCTGGCTCCAACTGGGCACACAACTCTGTGATTGTGGCCCTGTCCAGTCTATAGGTGAGGCTAATATTCCTGTCCTCCAGTGTAGCTAAGTCCACCAAGGGTCTGTAAACACAGGGGTATGTCTCCACCTCCTATTCATCTGCAGGGGTAGGTATCTAAGGGACACAAAAGTGAGTGGGCTGTTACAATTTGATCAATGGAACTACAGCTGCAGTCTACTTGGTGCACTTATTTTATGAGACAGTGTTAATGGCAAGGTATGTGCCAATATAATCTGTGATGCAGTTTATGTTAATATGACTGTTTCCCCCCTCTTGAAATGGTGACCGCCTATCCTGTATGTAGGGACAGGTGGAAGTGAGGTAATTCCGCCGATGTTGGGTGTCGTGGCGGAAGGAGGTCTTGTACCACTGTGCAATTCCTCATTGGATAATATGGGGCTCTATGGAGTACATTGGCCAATGGGGATCTGTGCCGGTAGTGACGGTGTACACTGACGCGGACGTGACCGCCATTTTCAATCGGATTCCTCACTTGTTTCCTGACCTTCAACAGGAGAACACCTACAATGCGTGTGCTGCTGTGACCAGTGTCTGGAACCTAACATGGCCCCTGTGACTGGGGAAAGGGTACCTACCTTCACTTCGGAGGAGTTGGAGCGACTGGTGGATGGGGTCCTATCCCAGTACGGACTGCTGTATGGGCCTCCAGACCAACAGGTGAGTACACTTTGGGCACAATGCATGTGGGAAGGATGCATTGAGATGTGTTTGCAAGCATCGTGTCATGGTGGTGTGCGGGGAATGACTTGTGGTGGTGTACATGGAGTGCGCCAGGCGATGTGTGTGCCAATGTTGATGAAATGGATATGGTGGGCCATTTGTGTGGCAGGCTGGACTGTTTGTTTAATGGTGTGCTCCTGTCTGTATTGCCTCTGCAGGTCAGCGTCCATCAAAAGGAGGAATTATGACATGCCATTGCCAAGGACATGCGGCCCCATCTCAAGGATAATGGGTGTATGGCAAATACAGGTAACCTAGTTTGTCAGCAGTCCATTTCAGGCAGGGCATCATGGGTCCCAGGAGTGCTGCAGTTGGCGGTGTGTGGCTCTTATCTTGCCTTAGCAACTATCCATATCGCTGGTAGTGCAATGCATAGTGCTTAAGCCTGTTCCATGTGTGTGACGGTGCTGTGTATGCCAACTGTGGTGTTGGTGCAGTCGTTGAACTAGTATATCCTTTGTCTCTCTCCCCCCCTTTTTTGTTTTGTCATCCTATCCTTGTGTGCGTTAGCATCATCCTGCAGAAGAGCAGGGGCAAGGCGACAGAGAGAACTGCATGCCACAGGATCCAGGAGGCCGAGTCCACCGACACAGAGGGAACCAGTGGGACGGAGGGCGAAGGGAGCACCACGACGGAGACAGGAGGTGACAACACAGACTCAGATACCTCCTCCGATGGAAGCTCCCTGGTGGTGGCGGGCAACTCTGTGACCACCCCAGCAGCAGGTACAGCCGCCACCCCCGTACCAGCACTGCCCTCCCAGTAGCCCCTCAGCGAGTTTCTCGTGTCCGCTCACCCAGGAGAGTGGGCATCTCTTTCTCCCCAGGCACCTCAGGCCCTGCACCAGTGAGCCCTGCTGCTCTGAGTGAGGAGGCTATTGACGTCCTAAGATACATCTCTGTAGGGCATTGAACCATTGTGAATGTCATCCAGGGGCTGACATCCCAGATGCAGCAATGCAATGTATTCCAGGAGGGCATTCAACGTGGATTGGCGGCCCAACAGAGATCGATTCAGGCTCTGGCCTCCTCTCTGATGGCAGCCATTGTCCCTCTTTCTACGGTCCCACCTCCAACTATCCTTTCCCAGTCCTATTCTCCTCAACCCCAACCCATCCCAGGCACACACAAGAAAACACCCAAGACTGGCACAGGCAAACACAAGCACCACACTTCATCACACAAGAACTCACGCAAACACCATACAGTTTCAGACACGACAACATCCACTGCCTCCACTGTCTCCCTCTCCTCCTCCTCCTCCGCCTCCCTCTGAGTCACGTCCACACTCACATCTGCATGCACTACATCAACATCCACCACCAGCATCACCACACCAAGCAGCCCACACACCTCACTAGCAGACACCTCCACAACATCCATGCACGCGTCCCCTCTGTCCTCTCCCACCTGTATGTCACCCCCTCCTAAAGGACACAAACACAAGCCCTCACACACCCAACAGCCATCCACCTCACATCAGCACACATCCCATGCACCTACCCCCAAATATATCAGACATACACCTCCTACAACCACTCCTTCAACCTCCACTCCCATCACTCATCCCTCCTCCCACCCCACCATCCCTAAGAAGCTTTTCCTTGCCCAACTTGACCTCTTCCCTCCCCTTGCCCCCATCCTGCCCGTAAGTGTAAGGTCCCAACGAACCATCCCAGTACCTCAGCCAGACAGTCCATGGGGACCGTGGTGAAGGGGAAGAAGAAGGGGAAGAAGCCATCAATCCCTGCCAGGAAGGGTAAGGAATCCACGCCCCATCTCATGGACGGGACAAAGCCCTCTACTCCAGGGGAGGCTGTCAGGGTGACACCTCCACTACCACCCCCAGTGGTCACGGGGCACCCACCACCAGCTGAGGAAGTGCAGCCATCACCCCCTGCAGAGGCTGCCCAGGAAGCTCCTCCATCTGCCACCACACTGCAGCCATCACCACCTGCCGAGGCTGCCAAGGAGGCACCTCCATCTGCCACCACACTGCAGCCATCACCAACTGCAGAAGCTTCCCAGGAGACACCGCCATCTGCCACCAACATGCAGCCATCACCACCAGCGGATGCCATGCAGGCCACTCTCCAGGGGCTGCTGTATGAGGGGCCGTCTCCTGAAGCAGTGGACAAGTCATCCACTCCAGAGACTGTGACCTTGCACTCCCCAGAACAGAGCAATGGGCATGTTGCCCCCTCCAGAACCAGTGGGAAAGTCGCCCACTCCTGAGATTGTGGCCTTGCACTCCCCAGGACAGAACAATGGGAATGTTGCCCTCTCCAGAACCAGTGGGAAAGTCGCCCACTCCAGAGACTGCGGCCTTGCAATCCAAAGGACTGAGCAATTGACATGTTGCCCCTCCAGAACCAGTGGGCAAGTCACCCACCTGAGAGACTGTGGCCTTGCGCTCCCCAGGACAGAGCAATGGGCATGTTGTCCCCTCCAGAACCAGTGGGCATGTCACCCACTCCAGAGACTGTGGCTTGCACTCCACAGGACAGAGCAATGGGCATGTAGCCCCCTCCAGAACCAGTGGGCTTGTTCCAGACTCCGGCTGAGATTCCCCCCTCCCCCTGAGGTGCCTACCCACTTGCAAACTGATGCCCCTGCAGAGTGCTATCTGGATGAAGTCAGGATTTGAGTGGGGCCTTGGACTGTGCCCTGTGGCCATGTGGGCCCTTTGAACATTGGACTGGGCAGTGTCCCTTTGTGTACATGTGTACATATCTGTTTCACTGACAATTCAATCATTTATTAGCTGTTGACTTTCGTGCATTACTGTTGTCCTCACATTATTCTGCTGTGTATTGGGTGCAAATAGTTTTTCGAGTGCAGCTGGACGTGTGTATGGTGAGTGTGTGTATGGTGTGTGTTGTGCTTGTACGTGCCACTCTCATTTTCCTCCCTCTCCCCCTTGTGTGCTAGGCGGCTGTACTCACCGTCATCGTCTTCATTGGCGTTGGTGTTCCAGGTGGAGCATAACATAGAAGATCATCGGGAAACTTGCAGTACAGGTTCCATGGCGGCGTTATTCTTCCCTATGTCTCCGATGGTGAGTCTTTTCTCTTCAGTGATGTGTTTCCGCCAGGCTTTTGATGGCATTGGTACAACCCCCGAAAAGGTGATGGTTTCCTGTATCATAATATGGTGGGCAGTACTTTGTCTCCCTCCTTGCTGTTGGTGGCTACTGCCGTAGTGAGTGTTGTTTCCACCCTGGTGGTTGGTGTGGTACATTGGCTGTCTATGGGAGTTATCACCGCCATGGTCAGAATTTGGCGGTAGATCCCGCAAGCGTCTTGGCGGTATTACCGCCACTTTATCACTCACCGCCAGGGTAATAATGAGGGCCATAGTGTTGAGTTTTGAGTAGAGTGCAGTGGGTTTGAGTAAAGTGGTACAGAGTAGACTAAAGTAGAGTTGTGCAGAGCAGAGTGCAGTGGCATGGAGTGGAAGAGCAGAGTGGACTGGTGTAGAGTGCATTGGCATAGATTGTTGGACAGTATGGTGAGGTGGAATGCAGTGGCATAGAGATCAGCAGTGTACAATGCAGTTCCAAATAATACAGTTATGTAGATTAGAGTGCAGTGGTTCAGAATGGAGTGGTGCAGAGTAGAGTTGCATAGAGTGCCGTGGTATAGAGTACAGAGGTGTAGATCACTGTAGAGTGGCAGACAGTGCAGTGGCGTAGAGAGGAGTGCCATAGAGTGCAGTGGCATGATTTGAAGATGCAGAGTAGAGTGACATAGAGTGCAGTATTGTAGAGTAGAGTGCCATAAAGTTGAGTGGCGGAGACTGTAGTGTTGCAGAGTAGAATGTTGTAGAATGTAGTACTGTAGAATGGCATAGAGTGCAGTGATGCAGAGTCGAGTGGCATACAGAGCATTGGTGTAGAGTACAGTGGTGCAGAGTAGAGTGCAGTGGCTTGGAATGCAGTGTGTAGAGTGCACTGGTGTAGAGAGTTTAAAAAGAAGTGGAGAAGAGTTCAATGGCATAGCGTTGAGTGAGGCAGGGTGGAGTAGGGTGAGGTGGTGCATAGTGGAGTGGGGCAGGGTAGAGTGCAGTGGCATAGAGCAGAGTGGCCTAGAGTGTAATGGCCTAGAATAAAGTGGTGTAGAGCACAGCGGCATAGAGGACAGTGGTGCAGAGCAGATTAGAATGGCATACAGTGGCTTAGCACAGAGTGCATGGGCATAGAGTTGAGTCTTATAGTGTAAAGAGCATTGACGCAGAGGATATTTTCATAGAGTGCAGTGACATAGACTGCAGTATTGCACAGTGGGGTAGAGTAGAGTGGTGTAGAGTGGAATTGCGCTGAGTATATTGAAGTCGCCTACACTGCAGTGTTGTAAAGTGCAGTGGCAAAGAGTGTAGTGGTGTAAAGTAGAGTGGTGTACAGGTCACTGGCAAAGATTAGCAGGGTACAGAGAAGGGTGGAAGGGTACACAGTGAAGTGCCATAGAGTGCAGTGGCATGAAGTGGAGTGGTGCAGAATGCAGTGGCTTGGAGTGGTGTAAAGTGGAATGCTGCAGAGTAGAGTGCAGTGGCATGGAGTGGTGCAAAGTGGAGTCAGGACAAACACATTTTCAATTGAAATGACTATTAGATTTGCACAGATATACAGCTGTACTAAAAAAAACTATACAGTTCACAAACAATTTGTGGAAATTGCATCACTTAGTGTAATGATTTGTTATGACCATATTATAGTTTTTGGTTCCAGCACACTTCAGAATTTGAATGAAAATGTGCTTCATCTGTGTTCCTAATGCTGATACATTCTGAAATACTTGCACAGTTCATTTAAATGTTGTTGTGTGCTAGACAAAAACCATTTAGTATCCCCAGTATCCAGCAAGTTTGTCACATAAATCCTCTCACTTTGTAGGCAGAGAAAGAAAAATAAACACCAAGCTCCCTTGGAAGACAGAACCCTCATTTGATGTTGGTCTTTGAATGCACAGCAAATCTGATGAGATAAGAAAACAATCCACAGTCCTCAAAGGAGCAGTTGTGGAAGAATGCATGGGGAGTTGGTGTGAAAAGGCTTTGGACGGAAGATAAACTGGCAAAGGTCTGCAACGCACTACTGATCAATTATTAATCAGTTAATGATTTTAAACAACTTCCTTGCTGACACAGGAAGTTAACATTTTGGAAAAGCAAAAACATCTGTAAGAAGTAACATCTGCTTAGGATGTACCTACAGGTTTGTTTCTCACAACATTTCTTTTTTTTTGTGCCGCTTCTGAGGCCTGCAGTCTGAAGATGAGCTTTGGGATGACCTTATGTGTTGTATTTTAAAACATTTACTCCCCACTGTAGCACTACCATCTATTAACATGACTGTGGGCCTGATTTAGATCCCTGCGGAGGGGAATACTCTGTCACAAACATGACCGAAATCCCATCTGCCGTATTATGATCCCAATATATCCTATATATCCATAGGGTATAAGGGGATCGTAATACGGCGGATGGGATATCCATCATGTTTGTGCTTGAGTATTCCATTTGTCGAGATCTAAATCAGGCCCTCTGTCTTGACACATGACCGTTCAATAGTGTGTAGTTGAGAGGTCTTAATTTTAAAACCAGTTAGACCTGGTATCCTTGGCGTGGGTTTCCCCTCAACTTATTGCCTTCAACCCTCCTGTTTTTCTGACTTAGTTTTTGCTGGCTTTAGCACTTTGCACACTTTACCACTTCTAACCAGTGCTGAAGTGCTTGTCCTCTCCCCTTAAAACATATTAGAATTGGCTTATACCCAATTAGCATATTTAATTAATGTGTAAGCCCCTAGTATAGTGGTACTAAATGTACACAGGGCCTGTAAATTAAATGCTACTAGTGGGCCTGCATCATTGATTGCGCCACCCACTTCAGTTGCCCTTTATACTTGTCTTAGGCCTGCCTTTGCAGCCTGTGTGTTCTGTTTTAAATTGCCATTTCGACCTGGCAGAGGAAACCTTTTGTCAGGCACAAACTTTAAGTTTTCATACATATAAGCCAGCCTTAGGGTAGGCCCGGGACAGTCAAGATGGCAGGGTGCCATGTATTCAAAACACTGGTCATGTATTTTTGAGTCTTGCATGTCCTGGTAAGGAAAAACTCTTACATTTGTATTTCACTACTGTTAGAAATGGGGTCTTTGGTTGGCAGTCAGTTTACCCCCTGTCCAAGCAAGGACCCTCACACTAGTCAGGGTAAGTCACACACAATCTAAATTATCCTGTGTCCACCCTCCGGTAGCTTGGCACTGAGCAGTCAGACTTCAGTTAGAAGGTAATGAGTAACGTTTTTGTGCAATAAATCATGCAATAACACAGTAGAACACCACAAAAATACACCACACAGTGTTTAGAAAAATATATAATATTTATATGGTAAGATGTAGTTAAAAACTATTAAAATACTATAAATATATATTGAGATATCACTGAAGTGTCTTAAGTTTTTGAAAAACAAATAAATGTCTCTTAAAAGCAATAAAGGTCTCTTGCAAGCACAAAGTACCTGGTTTGTGGTCTAAATCTCCACAAGGGGCCGCAGGGAGGTGTGCGTCGGTTTCGCCCCTTTGCACACAGACTTGCGTCGTTATTTTTCCGGCATGGGAAGACTTTGTGTCGATTTCTGGCAAGCGGACTTGGTTCCTCTTCGGGATTTTCGGACTCCCCGGGGTCGATGGGTGGAACCCTGGGTTTGCGGAGCGAAGTCACAGGAGCGGCGTCCATTCGGTGGGTGTTGCGTGGAAATTTCTCCTGCACGGCAGGCGCTGCGTCAATTCCTTTCTGGAAGTTGGGCCGCGTCATTCTGACTCGGCTGTGCGTTGATCCAGTGGGCCATGCGTGGAATTTCTGGTTGCTATGCTGGCGCTACGTCGATCTTCTCGTTGCAAAGTCGGGCTGCGTTGTTCTGGTTTGGCGTGCAGTGAAGTTTTCCCCACGATGCAGGCTGTGCGTCGTTTTTGGCTGGCGGTGCATCGAATTTTCACTGCATGGGAAGTCCAGTTGCAGGAGTGAAGTCTTTTGGGCCTGAGAGTTCAGGGAGCAGAAGGCACGCTCTATCCAAGCCCTTGGAGAGCACTCCATCAGCACAGCAAGAGAGCAGCAAGGCAGCAGGGCAACAGCAAGGCAGCAGTCCTTCTCAGAAAGCAGTCTGGTGAGTCCTTTGGGCAGCCAGGCAGTTCTTCTTGGCAGGTTGCAGGTTCTGGTGCAGAGTTTCTTTCCCAGGTAGTGTCTGAGTTGGTAGGGGCAGAGGCCCTGTTTAAATACCCAAATGTGCCTTTGAAGTGGGGGAGACTTCAAAGAGTGGCTTAGAAGTGCACAAGGTCCCCTTTCAGTTCAATCCTGTCTGCCAGGGTCCCAGTACGGGGTGTGGCAGTTCTTTGTATGAGGGCAGGCTACTGTCCTTTGACATGCAAGTGTCAGGCCCTCCACATTCCCAGCCCAGGAAGATCCATTCAAAATGCAGATGTATGCAAGTGAGGCTGAGTATCCTGTGTTTGGGGTGTGTCTGAGTGAATGCACAAGGGAGCTGTCAACTAAACCCAGCCAGACATAGGCCCATATTTATACTTTTTGACGCTAAACTGCGCTAACGCAGTTTAGCGTCAAAAAATTTAGCGCCGTCTAACGCCATTCCGAAGCGCCATGCGGGCGCCGTATTTATGGAATGGCGTTAGCCGGCGCAAGCAGACCGGCGCTGCCTGGTGTGCGTGGAAAAAAACCACGTAGACCAGGCAGCGCCGGCGTAGGGGGAAAATGGCGCTAGGGCGTCTTAAAATGGCGCAAGTCGGGTTGACGCTAAAAAATCGTCTTAACCCGATTTGCGCCATTTTTTCGACGCCCAGATGCCATTTAAATGACTCCTGTCTTAGTAAAGACAGGAGTCATGCCCCCTTGCCCAATGGCCATGCCCAGGGGACTTATGTCCCCTGGGCATGGTCATTGGGCATAGTGGCATGTAGGGGGGCACAAATAAGGCCCCCCTATGCCACCCAAAAAAAAATGAAAAATATAAAAAATTATACTTACGTGAACTTACCTGAATGTCCCTGGGGTGGGTCCCTCCATCCTTGGGTGTCCTCCTGGGGTGGGCAGGGGGGGTCCCTGGGGGCAGGGGAGGGCACCTGTGGGCTCATTTTGAGCCCACAGGCCCCTTAACGCCTACCCTGACCCAGGCGTTAAAAAGTGGCGCAAATGCGGCGTTTTTTGACCCGCCACCTCCCGGGCGTGATTTTTGCCCGGGAGTATAAATACGACGCATTTGCGTCGCCGTCATTTTTTTAGACGGGAACGCCTTCCTTGCATCTCATTAACGCAAGGAAGGCGTTCACGCTAAAAAATGACGCTCTTTGCCCATACTTTGGCGCTAGACGCGTCTAACGCCAAAGTATAAATATGGCGTTAGTTTTGCGCCAAATTTGCGTCGAAAAAACGACGCAAATTCGGCGCAAACGGAGTATAAATACGGGCCATAGATTGCAAGGGACAGAAGGATTTAAGTGCAGAGAAATGCTCACTTTCCAAAAGTGGCATTTTTAAATTAGTAATATTAAATCCAACTTCACCAGTCAGCAGGATTTTTATCACCATTCTGGCTATACTAAATATGATTTTCCTACTCCTTTCAGATCAGCAGCTACCACTTACAACGTATGAGGGCAGCCCCAATGTTAGCCTTTGAAGGGAGCAGGCCTCACAGCAGTGTAAAACCAAATGTAGGAGTTTTACACTACCAGGACATGTAAACTACACAGGTACATGTCCTGCATTTTGTCTACACAGCACTCTGCGGGTTACCTAGGGCATACCTTAGGGGTGACTTATCTGTAGGAAAAGGGGAGTTTAAGGCTTGGCAAGTACATTTAAATGCCAAGTCGAAGTGGCAGTGAAACTGCACACACAGGCCTTTGCAATGGCAGGCCTGAGGCATGATTAAGGGACTACTTATGTAGGTGGTGCTGCAGGCCCACTAGTAGCATTTAATCTACAGGCCCTGGCACATGTAGTGCACTTTACTGGGGATTTATAAGTCTGTTAAATAAGCCAACTGGGTGTGAACCAATGTTACCATGTTTGAAGGGAGAGAGCATTTGCACTTTAGCACTGGGTAGCAGTTGTAAAGTGTGCAGAGTCCTAAAACCAGCAAAAACAGTGTCCAAAAACTGGAGGGAGGCAGGCAAAAAGTTAGGGGTGATCACCCTAAGGCTTTCAGGTCTAACAACTACTGCAAGGCCAACTTCTCCTTTAGGTTAACTTTGGGATTACCTTATTTCAAGCCAACCGCAATAGAATGCAGGTCGGGAACAGGGAAAGGGTTAGTCCTACTGAAAAGTTACCATCTCAAGCCAGTGCAAAGAGTCACCCGGATGTTGTTGCCTAAAAGTCAACAGGTTGCAGCCCTCTCCTGCCCTCCAGTCATGTGTGTGTGCAGCAGTGGCAGCCATGAGCACAATTTAATGCACCTGCCTCAGCTGCACCCCTGAATTCCTCCTACCCGTACCAAAAACAGAGTGGCTGGGATGACACTGACTATCACAGTGAAACCAGAGCCTTCCCAGCACGAGACTGCAGCCTGCCGTTCTGCACTATGAGGAACACTGTCGAAGACCAAGAGCTGGACTACCTAGCACTGTCTGCAGCCCAGTGGGGCCAGCACAGCCCCAATTCAAAGTTGGTATCTGCTGATTCAGTCTGGCAGTCACTTCTCGTTGGCACTGCACAGGGAAGTCCAGCAGAAGAGCATTGTGAAATGAGCACCATAAGGACAGTGCTAGAGTGTGGTCAGAGTGGTGGTCAAAGACAGGACTAAAAAGGAGAAAATATACTTACTTGTCACTATTTTGTACACTTTTACATTATGAAACCTCACTGATTAATAAAATCACTGTGTGTGTGTGTGTATTGTGTGTGTGTGGATGTGTGGGTGTGTGTGTGCTTGCATATACATAAATATAGCCATAGAGAAACAGAAATGAATCCTGGTTGGAACAGTGGAGTACTGTCTTGTACACCGTTTTCGTTTTGAAGTCCCAGCCTGCAATTGGAAACAATGGGGCATATTTATACTCCGTTTGCGCCGAATTTGCGTCGTTTTTTTCGACGCAAATTCGACGCAAAACTAACTCCATATTTATACTTTGGCGTTAGATGCGTCTAGCGCCAAAGTTCATGGAGTTAGCGTCATTTTTTGGCGTGAACACCTTCCTTGCGTTAATGAGATGCAAGGTAGGCGTTCCCGTCTTAAAAAATGACTCCCAGGCATGTGCGTGGTATTTATACTCCCGGGCAAAAATGACGCCCGGGAGTGGGCGGGGCAAAAAACCCCGCATTTGCGCCTCTTTTTAACGCCTGGGTCAGGGCAGGCGTTAAGGGACCTGTGGGCTCAGAATGAGCCCAGAGGTGCCCTCCCCTGCCCCCAGGGACACCCCCTGCCACCCTTGCCCACCCCAGGAGGACACCCAAGGATGGAGGGACCCATCCCAGGGAAAAAAAGGTAAGTTCAGGTAAGTATTTTTTTTTTAAAAAAATTGTGGCATGGGGGGGCTGATTTGTGCCCCCCTACATGCCACTATGCCCAATGACCATGCCCAGGGGACAGAAGTCCCCTGGGCATTGCCATTGGGCAAGGGGGCATGACTCCTGTCTTTGCTAAGACAGGAGTCATGTTAATGGCGTCTGGGCGCCCAAAGAAAATGGCGCAAATCGGGTTAAGACGATTTTTTTGCCTCAGCCTGACTTGCCCCATTTTGGGACGCCCAAACGCCATTTTTCCCTACGCCGGCGCTGCCTGGTGTACGTCGTTTTTTTTCACGGACACCTGGCAGCGCCGGTCGGCTAACGCCGGCTAACGCCATTCAATAAATACGGCGCCCGCATGGCGCTTCAGAATGGCGTTGGCCGGCGCTAATTTTTTTGCCGCAAAACTGCGTTAGCGCAGTTTTGCGTCAAAAAGTATAAATATGGCCCAATGAGTATGAGAGTAATGTATTTTAAATTGTATCACACACATATAGGAGATGTTGTTAAGAGATGTAGGGCCAGATGTAGGAACCGTTTTGCATGGCGCAGTTTGCGCCATGCAAAACGGGCATCGCGATGCACATTCCCATTTTGCAAGTTGGTACCGACTTGCAAAATGGGAATGCGACTCGCAAATAGGAAGGGATGTTCCCTTCCTATTTGCGATTCGCACCGCGATGCAGAATTGCTTTGTGACCGCAAACGCGATCGCAAAGCAATTTGCAGTTAGTATTGCGCCGCTGCGCGCGGCACGAGCCGGACATTCGGCTCGGGCCGCAGCACGCGGTCTGAAGACGCGCCGGGTCCCCAGCCTGCTGTGCACATTACGAGGCCCCAAATTGGGCATGGGGCATCGTTCTTTTTTAGCGCAACGCGCATTCAGGCAGGTCTGACCTCCCCCACTCACCTGTTCTTCTTTTCTTCTTCTTTTCCTATTGTTTTGTTGTGCCTTCCTTTATGTTTTTTCCTTTTCCCATATTACCCCTCTCTTCCCAGCATTCCTTGTTCCCTACTCTCTATGGCTCCTAGTCCATTATGTTCTATGTGTTTTTCCCTATCTAAGATGGTGTCCTTGTACTTCCTGTTGGTCGCTTCCTGTTTGTTGGTATTTAAGGGCTGTGATTATTTCTCTCCTTGCGCTGCAACACTTTCTGTTTGGATGGTGTCTTTGCTCCTGCTTCCTTGTATTCTATACTGGTTCTCGTTTGTTCCAGTGTTTTTTCCTGTATTGTTGCTCCTGTAATTACCTATTCATTTTGTTCCTGTTTCAGGAACCTATCCTTTTGGAGGATTTTTCCCCTTTCAGGGTTTTTTTCCCTCTGGGACTACTTCTGAGGGACACGGCCTGCTCTTGGCGTATCCATTGCCTGCAGCACTGTGGCTACCAGAAAGAGTCGCCCCTACCTGGGCCAAGGCCAAACATTCAGAAACAAGATCCTCGCCAATCGTTCTGCGGACTCCAGGTTAAAGCAGCACGTAAGTCGTGACAGTTAGCACCCATGTGAAGTGGGTGCTAACTCATTTGCAAAAGGGAAGGGGTCCCCATGGGACCCCTTCCCCTTTGTGAATGTCGCTAAAAATATTTTTTCAGAGCAGGCAGTGGTCCAATGGACCACTGCCTACTCTGAAAAAATGAAACCAAATGGTTTCATTTTTTCGTTTGTATTGCAACTCGTTTTCATTTAAGGAAAACGGGCTGCAATGCAAAAAAAAATGCTTTATTAAAAAAGCAGTCACAGACATGGTGGTCTGCTGTCTCCAGCAGGCCACCATCCCTGTGAGTGCAGGGAATCGCAAGGGGGTCGCAAATTGCGACACCTCATTAATATTAATGAGGTGGGTCTTTGTGACCCCCTTGCGATTCGCAGATGGTGTCATGGACACCATTCTGCATATGGTTTTGCGACTCGCAAATTGCGAGTCGCAAAACCAAATCTACCTACATCTGGGCCGTAGTGTGTAAAATAATACAAGTACTTTCAAAATATATACAGTACGCAAATAATATTCGTGCAAAATGCCCTCCTTTATGTTATGAAACTTCAGTTGATTAATGCAATCACTATACATGGCTGTGTGTATGTAACCAGAGAGAAATAGAATTGAATCTTGTACAGTGCAGTGAGGAGTGGTAAATTGCGACTGAGAAACCACTGTGAATATTCATGTCATTCTATATTACACACAGTTTAACACATTTTGCAGTAGAATGTCGTTCACAAGTACAATGAAACCTTGGCAATCTGAAAACTCGCCAGCTTTGCATTGGTATTGATATATCTACCTCAATTAGAATGAGCTCCAGGTCAAGATCAGTGGGAATATCGGGCAAGATCTGGGCAAACCACTCAAAGTTTTCATAAATCTATTTTCCGTGGTTAGTTGCATTTGAACATCGGTATAACCCTAGATTCCACTGCAGTAGTAGGATGTTGTGAGTACCTGGGCCTTATACATATAAATTTCAGGCAAAAATTATCTGACCTTCAATTTTTCTCCGAAATCGTGTAATAGCTCCTGCTTTTATTGAGAGAAATGTATTACTCATGTTTACTAAAAAATTTATCAATCGTTAAACTTTCCAGAGCAATATTATTCAAACTCAATGTGCCATGAAAAGACTTGCAGGGGTTACCAACCACGAATTTTGTTTAATCTTCATTGATATTCTGACCTGTTATTTGTCAAACCATTTTGACAATTTCGAGAAATGAACAAAGTGTTTGTGGTGTTGACTCATCAAGAAAAAAAAAGAGATTCCACAGACTCGACTTCTTTTCATCAAAAGTTTCTTTTTTAATAAGTGAGCATGAGTTATGTAAGAGCCCTCCGCTCTGCTTCGTCCTCCAAATGTCATCCACAACAGTCCCATTCTAGAGCACAGAAGACGGAGCCGAGAAGGAGCTAGAAGATGTACCTTATCAACATTCTAAGTCCAGGTAAATAGCATAACAAGTGGATAACACTAACACAAATACAGAATACATCATCTCCTCCCCTAATAAAACATATTTAAAAAAAACAAATTACATACAGTATTCTTGCAGATATCCCCTTTTACTTTTTCTGAGAAGCGACCACTTCTGGTAGTAATAGCATCACTTTCATCAGGACTAAAAGCAGCAGCTGAAGTGGACAAATCAGGAGTAGACATCGCAATTTGTAATGGTAGAGGAGAACCATCATCAGTTGATGAAGGAATACCCCAACTAGACGTTGTAACTTGCTCCTCTAAAGAAGTAACACAGTTCTCATTACATTTTGCGACTCTGAAAGAGGACAAAATAACCAGGTATAGATAGTCTTTTAAGCATAACTAATTTTTCATTCAATTTTCATCAAGAGTTACCAGGTTTCTTTTAGCCCATCAACATCCATGTCCTAACTTAATAGAAGAACGGATTGTTTTAACAACTTCAAAAATACCATTAAAGTGAAACTCGACTTTCTTAGTCTCATATTTTTCCCACACATATCTTGTTGTCACAACCAGGTTTCTCCTTATCATAATAACGTTCATTATATTCTGAGCCGCTTGCACTCCGACTTTTAGTTGACCTCCACCTAATTCATTTTTCAAATATTCATCTGCTGTGTTTCTAAAAGGTGATTTGTTCAACAGCCAAATTGGGACTAATCTGGTGTGTGACTTTCTGCCTATCAGCAAAGTCAAAGGAGCCACACCTATAACACTATGAAGAGTATTATATAAAAACACAAACTTAGTTCATAAACATTGTTCCCTCATCAATACCACAAGTTAAAGCTGCCTGTATACCTTCCTTGAGTAGCCTATTTACCCTTTCCACAGCACCATTAAATACCCCACACATAAATGTTTAATTTCTCGGTTGCCCAAGCCCAAGCTACAGATTCACGCTCAATGATATTGTATCTTCTTTCAGCTGTGGAAAGCACTCTTGCTGCACACACAATACTATGCTCAAGATTTCAATTTTTTTTAACGTAAAACAGCACTCAACCCCACTGCACTTGCATTGACTGCCACAATACACGTATGATCATTCATGAAAGTTTTAAAAGCAGGTACTTTACAACAACCTCTTTAAGGGTTCCATCAAAGTTGCATACCCCTCTACAGGCCTTGATTAATAATCACTAAGGCCAATAAATGATTTTAATTTGCCCTTATTTTTTGGCTGTAGTACATTTCTTAGGCTTTATGCCTTCTGATATAATGCTATGGCTCAGATAAGCCACCAAATGTGTTAAAAATATAAACTTGTCCCAGCATATGGTCATCCTGTGCTCCCTCAGGGTACTCAAAACCTTGTCCAAGACATAGTTGTGCTCATCCACAGATTTTGCAAAAATAAGAAAATCATCCTGGAAGGCTTGTACCCCCAGAACATCCTAAAACAGGCAATACATACATTTTTTTAAAACACTAGCAGCAGACGCTAGGCCAACTGGCAATCACAAATATTTAAGAAGTCCCAGAAGGAGTAATAAACATGGTTATAATTTGAGAATGATTTTCTAATGGTACCGGATGAGAGGTTGCTTTAAGATCAATAGTGCTTAAAAAATTGGTGCCTCACAATGTTGTCAATAACTCATGAATTTTAGGTAACGGTGACAATCAACAACTATGTTTTCATTTAGCCAACATAAATCTGCACATAGCCTAATTTGCTCATTCTTTTTTACAGTTACCATCACACGGACTCATTCAGCAGTCTTAATGGGTTCAATAACTTTACTCGCACACAACTCTTCTAAGTGCTTCTACAAATCATTCCTGTCATACAAAGGTACATCCTTTACTTTATGCACCACCTGTACAGCATTCTGTTCTCATGCTCAAATCCTTTTACAGTGCTAATGTTCTCTGAGAAGACTTCTGGATATTGTTTTAAGAATCACATTCAGTTTGTCGCACACTTGTTCAACAAGCATGACTGGGGTGTTTGTACAAGTTTTCAATACAATACTCAACCTACCTTGATCCATCCAAGCCATAACAACTCTACCGTTCACTGCAACAAATATTTTATTACAAATGACTCTTCCCACAAAACACAGCATCTTTAAAAAATAAATAATGTCTCGATCTCCAAACCTCTATATGCTATATCTCCAAGGTCTGCTTTCTTGAGCAATGTAGTGACCCACAAAGATATAAAAGTGGATTCAGATAACAGGGTCACAGGCAAACCTGAGTCCACCATACCAATATTTACGGTGCAAAATGGCCCTTTATTCAGTGCAATCACACAACCACCACTTTCAACATCCACTTTAAAAATATTTGTCAACATACTATTACTAACAACCTGTTTCGTAACCTCAAGCACACAATTCAATTTAACAGGATTATCTCCACTCTAATAAACATGTGCAAGATTACTGACTTTTTACAATTATTGCATTTTTTACCCTGAGCTGTGCAATTAGCATTATTTCCTAGATGTTTGCTGGATCCACACCTATAACATGAATTACTATGAAGCAATACTTTACTATGTTTGCCCACATTCACCGGGACTTTCTTTACAGCACTCATCTTCACTCATTCCGACCACCTGACAGTGCTTTCAAAGATTTTACAAATTTTCAATGCCTTTAGCATTTTTAACAGTTTCTTCTAATGAAGGACTTGTACAACACAACAAATGCTCCTGAACTTTCATCACCTTGCAGTTCAACACAATTCAGTCTCTGACATATTGGTCTACAGCATTGCCAAACTCACAGGTGCTAGTCATAATCCTTGTAGCAGCTCCATATTGCTCTATGCTTTCACCCATAGCTTGTTTCCTTGAATAAAAAATAAAATGTTCTAAAACCAAGGTCGGTTCCTCTGAAAAATGTAACAAAGTCTATTTTCAGCTTCCACACATACATTCCAAGCACCTGAGTCATCAGAATCATTTCTAGCATGCTGTATTTCTGGCAAGTGATCAACAAATTTCTGTCCCTCAGGCCGCAAACAATTGAAGAGATGCACCAACTTCCTGACCGGAGAATAATTTATTACATGAATGGCTACCAAATAATTTTAGAAAAAATGCCTCAAACTAAGAGCAGGTTTGCCTCGAATGACTAAAAAATGTGGCGATTGTTGCACATTTATAACACTGGCCATAGTGATCAAACTTGAAAATAAACTCCTGTGCGGATGGTAATAATGGTAATTGCATTACATATGTAGCTCTTCAAGTAACCACACAGTAATATGTTTGCTCACAACAAGCAAAAATGTATTTGTTGTCTTTTTACCACAATTGTTGCACTACTGCTTGCCTTGTGGAGACCAATAGTTAACCTAAACACAATGACAGGATCACGAGAACAAATACTGGTGTAAGGCAGGTAATTTGGCAGGTAACTCCAAATGACCAAAATGGCAGTACGCACACAGGTTATGTACACATGCATGTCAGGGTGAGAGCACGCCAACAAACAATGTAAACTTTACCTGACGTGTCACAGCACCTCTGCGTGATAGTGTGTTAACTTGCCTGACCGTGGAGTGTACAATCAGCCTGAACCGGATGTCACACTGCTCTGTGACTTCACAGTAAGGTCTGAATTTCAATACCACGATGTTCAGCGATCTCTCTGTGATGATTCCTTAACACTTCTCCAACCTCACAACGGCAGAACAGCAAACCGGGAACAAGGCTAAAGCAATATCCCACTGCACAGGATCGCAACAGTGAGCTCCAAAATCATCCCATCCTCGTCGCCAAATGTGTGGTGTAGAGTCACTAAGATGATAAACAGATTCCACAAATTCAACGTTTTCTCAAAAGTTTTTTTCTTTAGTAAATACACATAAGTAATATTAGTGCCCAGCACCCTCTCCGCTCTGCACCATCCTTCTGCCATCATCCCAAAAACTCCAATTCTAGAGCACAGAACACAGAGCGAAGAGGACTGGAAGATGTACTTCATAAAATTTCTAAGCCCAGGTAAATAGCATGACAAGTGAAAAACAATAACACATATATACAAGGATACAACAGTGTCATCAGCAAATAATAATAATCATATAAAGATCAGTTACAGCGTTTTTGAAAATATAAGAAATGTGCACATTTTGTGTGAAATTATTTCTGATAAATAGTGTTTTTTATGATGCATCTTGAAATGAGTTACCTAGGTAATTTAGAAGAGTAGATAATTAGGTGACTAGATATGGCGCATTTTCGTGCAAAACATCACTATTTCTAAAATGGATGCAGTTTCTGATATTCTGTTCATCCTGCTCCTGCTCATATCCCCCCTCCCAGTCAGTGCCCCTCTGCAAAGCCATCTCTTCCCTTGTTTCAGAGGAACACCATGTGAATGACGTAAATGTGATACTGATGTGCACTGTTAGAAAGCCTGTGTTGTAAATAACGTTTCCCACCATGTTCCTAAACTATAATTTTCAAGGACTTCCACTGAAAGTGTTATAGAGGATGTGCAGATTATGTGAGCCATTGTTAGAGACAATATTCATTTTGTGTTTATCATCTCCAGGTGGGCAGGTGCTAATGGAGAAGATGGAAGGTTTCCCATACCTTAAAAAATGGGTTTGCATTCATGCTTTTAGAAACTGTGTGGGTGTTTCTAATTTGCAAATATGACCCTAACCATGATCATGCTATGCTGAATTTAACACTTTATTCATGATTTTATCATGGGCATTTTTCAGTGTTTTATGTGGTCTATGTGTGATGTACTTTTATGAACCTAGTGATCCAAAACAAAGATTTTGATGATGATGATGATGATACATTTGCAGAATGTATTCTTAGAAACAGCGATTTGTTTATAGAAGCTCTTGGACTTTAGATGTTCAAGTTTAGTCTCAGCTTTAATTTTTGTTTAGTTTGGGATTCCATTGAATTTTACAGCTGTCATTAGGAGTGCTGTTACTGGAGGCTTTATTTTTCTATGTCCATGCGACATGGACTCTCTATGGGATGTGTCTGTAGTCTACATGGAATTTACATTTAAAGTTCTTACTGAGATTCTGTTAGCCAGGCATGAATGAGTTCTAGAATTGTGTGTTTACTTGTAATTTCTGTATTTTGAACCCTGCTAGTGTTTCATGCATGTTTTCTCTGTACCACATTTAACTATTCCTGTATTAAAATTAATAAAAGTCACTTTTTGCTCTATTTTGGCCTAGACGTCAATTCTTTACATTTTCAATATGTATTTCTCTTTAACTCTGCTAAATTGTGGTATTCTGATGAGGAATGTAATCTTCTACCACTGGATCAACTGGAGACGAATTGTTTAGGCAAAGTTTTGGGGTATTCAAATACAGGGGCTCAGATGATTATATGTGTTCAGCTCCCATAGATCTTATGTCTCATCATAGATGGTGAGTCATTTTCCCAGATACTAAGCAACTCCCCTACGCCATTGATAAACAAGATACATAAGGTGGGACTAGGATACATCCCTGAGCGAACGCCTTGCTTGTCCAAAAACGCCTTGGTCAGCTCTCCACTCGGTCCCCAGCGAGCTCTAGAAAAAAGTATCTGTATGTAGTCTGATTAAAATATTAAGCAGATCTTCATGAATACCAAGTGCAGCCAGAAAGGTCCACAGAAGTTCTACCTAGAAATAGCATGTTTGCTGCAATGCTCCTTTACATTGTTTTTAGGTCGAGCCTATGCAGCGCTTGTGCTCACTTTGAGGCATGTATATACTTCAGGAGCTTACAGCTTGCCTCTTGCCTTTCATTTGGTTCTTCGAGTGGCCTTTAAAAAGCCTTGCTTCCAAAAAGCTGATCTTTTCTATTTGTCCCTCATTTCCATAGGTTGGTCCCTCCAACGGAGCACTGCCCCATTACTTGTAGTCTTGCACTTGTCCCATTTAGGAAATTAATTCGGGTCTACTTTTTCCTTTCTTCAACAGGATTTTTCATGAGCGCATGTGTTTTCCCTCGGTCCCTTGTCTGTAGGTGCACTAATGCACGCTAAGCCACAGTTGGCTTAGCGCTGGCTGTGCCATACCCCCTGCTCTTTGCCCCTCAGCACAGTTTATTAGCATGTATAAACAAAGGGGTTGTCATAATTTATAACACGGCAATGTGTTGTGAGTGCATTTTTAGACCGTTTGCCTGCCTCAATTTAAAGATAAGCAGTTCTGTTGGCTCTGATATTTGTTGCTTTTTTTCAGTTTTTGCCAGGTATTTACCATCAAGCAGTAAATGGATGTGAATAATGTTTTATTATTGTGGTTATGTTATGCTTTTTATGTTACCTTCAAAGTTTTTTTATTAATTTAAAAAAAACTGCACAGTCAATGTCCCGATGCTATACGGTCCCACAAAAAGAACTGCCATAGCCCTTAGGTCCCAAAGGCAAGACCAACTGGCTATGCCAGCGTCTGTTCCTCTTACCCTAACATGGTCGTCAGGTGTTAATGAGAACCGTGATGTTGGGAGGACCAGTCAGGGCTGCTACGAAAAATATTCCTTTTAATTGCCAACACTTAAATAGTGGCAGTTGGAAAATTTGTTTAGGAAGCAGTATATGTTTCAGAATTAGGCCACTAATTTTGAAAGCGCAACTAAGGTAATTTAATTAGAATTAAAGTTTTGGGGTTAACAGCTGTTACAATGGCCCCTGTCACTGCTGCAAATGGCTGATGAGTGCACGCCACAATTGGAAATGGAAACCACTTTTAAACGTTAGACAACCCTAGATGGGGAGATATTTGTTTCCTATCCATGTTGTCGTTTCCTGCACAGTATTTGTTATTGTTGCATGCCTCTAACGTGACTCTCTGGTACCCTAGCCCGTACTTCCTGTAATTTGACAGCAAAGTAGAAAAACTATATGAATGATCAGAGGCAGGAACATAGACTGAGCCAAAGTTTTTGATTTCAATGTGAGGCTTCTTCCATATTGTGCATGAGGAAGCAGCCTGTGAGAGTTCCTTCACATCATATCAGTTCTTATTGACTTGGAGTATGTCATTTACTCGTCAAGGGTGTGTGTCATTAAACATAGCTGGAGCATAGTTTAGGAATTATCTCCATTATGTTCCTAGATTTACCTTTCATCTTATCTTGTGTTGCTGAAGCAAGTCACATAGGCACACGCTTAGAACAGGGAAAGGAAAGTCCCTACTCCCATGCTGAATAAAAAGAAAAATCCTACTCTAAATGAGTAAGGGCCTGATTTATATTTTAGCGGATGGGTTACTTAGTCACAACGATGATGGATATCCCATCTGCCGAAATATAAATTCCATAGGAAATAATGGGATTTATATTTTGGTGGATGGCGTATCTGTTACCGTTGAGATAGAGTACCTCGTCTACCAAAATTTAAATCAGGCCTTAAGATGTGGCATGAATGCTACCGACCTAAGCATCCCTTTTTGTCTTCCAGTTCCAGTTCTACTATAGTGACCTTTGCCCTTCTGTTTGGAGCATTTTGCCCCTTTCCAAATTCTCTCTGATTGAACCTATCACTTGAAAGACTGAGGCCTCAATATGACCCTGGCGGTGACCAGACCACCAGGGTCTGGGTCACGGTTGGACCGTCGCCAAAGCGCCACAGTGGGACCGCCAGCACCTCCACTTTTCGGCCGCCAGGAGGCCTGGCTGTGACGGCGGTCCCAATCCACCAGGCTGAGGATTACGACCCCATGTAAATGCTGGTGGAGACGGGGCCCCCCGACAATCCCCCATTGCGCAAATTACTTTCTGCTTTGCAGTGATTTGTGTGACAGGTGCTGATGCACCCAACGCACAACAGCATTGCTGCCGGCTATATTATGAGCTGTCGTCAATGTTGTGTGGGTGGAAACTGTGTTTCTGCCCACTAGTCCATCAAGAAACACATAATAGGGCCAGAGGGAAGGAGACTGCACTGGCAGTTCCCTGACCTGTGGGGTTACGGCGGGCGGCCTTTTCCGCCCACCAAACTCCTAATAAGGACCTGAATCTGCATCATGAAGTCAGTCAACAGCCTCAAGATAACAAAACTGAAAGAGGACTACAGGTTCACATCTCCTGCCCCTTAGAAAACTGAAGTAGACCTGGGGTGACATGTTTAATTCAGTACACAAATTCCTAGATAGGGTAAGTCTGGAAGTGTTGGTGTCCTGAAAACAGAAGAACATATTGGTCCCAATTCATAAAGGTAAACTTAGACCAAAACTCTAAGTTTAGACCCAAAGATTAACTTTCCTCATAGTAAAGTTAGAATTTTGGTCTAAGTTTAGATGTTTGATGTAAGTTTAGACCAAAAGTCTAAACTTTTTGTCTAAGTTTAGACTTTTGGTTCAATATTGCCCATTGCTAGTGGGTGGAAGAATTGCTAACATGCAGACTACCAACAGATTATAGGGAAGGTCATTGTCTTTTTCTGGGCTGTGACTAAGCAGCTACACTGCCTAAATAGAAGGATCTGCAAAGATATAAATGCCGTAACTCACATTTGATGCCTTTGTTTTATTTATCAGCAAAGCAATTCTCTGGGAAATGTGTGTGAAATGTTGGGCATAACAAAACAACCAAACAATGCAGATAAAGAAATAAAGAACAATACCTTCAAAATCCTATTTAATAAACATAAATAAATATTAAAATACATATCTCACAATGAAGAATAAAAGCTTATTTGGAAAAAATGGAAAAGGAAAATCTGCTCTTAGTGTGATAATACTATAGTGTCCGAACATTAAAATGAAATTTGATCCTTACCAAAGTATTCCCTAGAAGTTGGAAATGCGCCAGAAATATTCACTGGAGAGAACCATTGTTCACAAGTGATGGTATGACTGGACTAGATTTAATTAACTATATTTATGAGAGAGAAAACTAACCCTAGCATGGGCTGGTATTGCTGGGATAGAGACAATTGAAATGGCTGAATGAAATAAAATTGATAGAGCTCTCTAATACCTAAAGACATCTTGGTGTTAAAAATGATTGCGAGATCAAGCCCAAATCTAGATTGAAAATAGCCAGTTTATTAGTGCTTTCTAGAACTGCATATGGCTCTCAGCAATTTTAATATAAGAGTTAATTCCACAATGTGACACATGTAAACCTTTAGCACAACCAGGATGAACAATTTACTCTGGGAACCACCACTTTGCTGGTAGAAGAAGACTGAAGATTTCTGCTAGGGACATACCACTGAATTTTAGACCTGATATACTCCAGCCTAGATGTAGTCAAAGCTGTATGTAATAGACTTAGGGCTTTAGTAAATGATGAAGTGTTTTTCATTGGACGTCAATATAGTTTAGATAAAGCAAGTGAAACAGGCTGATATTTAGGAATGTTGAAGAACAAGCAAGCTGCTGCATCTTGTAGAATTTGCAATTTATTCAGTGATTGCTGTGTGATTGTTGTAGTAGGTTGAACAAGAGGGTATTACATTGATCAATCCACAATTTTAAAGAAATATAAAATAATATCAAGGTAACTGTCACCATCTTTTGCAAGTGGGGTGGAATGAAGTGAAATACTTTCTTAAGTATTCCCAAAATGTAGAAGCATAAGGATGTTAATTTGAACAGAAAAGGTATGTTTATCATTAAAGAGCACTCCCACATTCCTAGTCTTTTTGGTAAGAGTGGGAAGAGTGCTGATCACCTGCTGCCACCATAATGGAGTCCAAAAGAAAGTGTTGTTGCCGAACAGTAGAACCTCAGCAGTCAATTTTAAGGAGTTGCTTTTTATCTACCTTCCAATTGTCAGCATGTAGTTGTAAAACTTGTGTGCTACCTCTCCTTCATTGCCAGAAATAAATACAATGATCTGGGTATTATCTGCATATAACGCTAACGAAAACCCAAATGATAAGATGAGTTTGGCTAATGGCATGGCATAGCCATTGAATAGGGTGAAGCAGTGGGAAGTTCCCTGTGGAACTCCACAACGGAGGGAAACGGTCCTTAAAGCACAATTATTTAGGGTGACAAATTGTTATTTATCTAAGAGAAAAAATCTTATAAGAGCAAGTGCTTTATGTTTAATCCCTAGTTCATCAAGATGGCTTATCAGCAGCATGTGTTTGATGGTATCAACCAGCACAGCTAAGTCTAGCAAAATGAGCTCCGACCTTCCACGCCATCCACTATTGATCTAATCTCGTCAGTTGCAGCAACTAATGATGTCTAAGTATTATGCACACCTCTAGAATCAAACTGAGATAGATCTAAGGGATTGCGCTTATCCAAAAAGCAGAAAATTTTAAATGTTTCACCTTCTCAAGGGCTTTCACTGGCAAAGGCAAAAGGGAAATGGGGCAGTAGCTGCTTAATTCCTGCTGATTTAATGATTTTCAATCAGTGGGGACACTACTGTCCCTTTTGAAGGTTTAGGAAACAGTCTTGTTCTGATAATATTATTAAACAACTCAGTGAGGTGCAAAGCAATGATTTCAGGAGCATATTGCAGAATTCTGCGGGGGGTGCAAGAGTCAGAGGTGTCTCCTAATTAGATGAAGCAAATTACATTTTTCCACTAGATTAGGTGTTAGAGGAGTAAATTCCTTAAGCAGATTCTTCACTTTGAAGAGTGAGTCTGAATTAGTAGGTACCGTAATGTCTTTCTGAATGAAAAAGGAAAACTACTGATAAACTGAGTTATTGTTAGACTGAAAAAATTAGCCGAATTATCGAAAATGATTTGAATAGGTCCAGTATTATTTTTATTTGCCTGATTAGAAAGAGTTTTAATAGTAGAAAAAAGCTGTTTAGAATATTTGGCTCACTTAACCTCAGCTAAGAAGTAAACAAATATTTCCTCAAAAATTAAAGATTTGTATTCTGGATAAGATCTTTATTTTTGGCCTTTTCCAAAGGTTTCTAATTTTTGTTTCTGTCTTTGAAATGTTTTTTATGTAACCTTAATCTTTCCAAAAATAGGGCTCTGAAGGGTTAGTACCCTTTGCTCTTGCTGTTTTCAAAGGGTCCAGTGAATCTAAGGCCTTACCAATCCAGTCTCAATATTCAACAGCAGCAAGATCCATATCATGAGACACTAATCACCAATTAACCTCTTAAGTGCGGGCGTCGGCCACTGGCCGACGCCCACACACCCTCCCTGGTGCGGGTCACGACCAGTGGCCGACACCAGGAAGGGCATTAATAAATCCTCGGGTGCATCGCACCCGAGGATTTATTTCTTTTTTCCCCCCCCCCCGGGAGACACGGAAGCTACCGTGTCTCCCCCCGCCCCCCACCCGCCCCTTTGTGACGTCAGCGCGCCGCGAGGCGCGCTGACGTTGCAAAGGTGTTTTCCCCATGAAAGCAGGAAGCAGCCTTGCGGCCGCTTCCTGCTTTCATGGGGAAAACGGCCTTTTACACGTTCGGGAAGGCCTCGTAAGAAAGGGGAGAATCTCCCCTTTCTTACGAGGCCTTCCTGAAAGTGTTTCCTGGCCCCCGATCGCAGCACAGCTGCGATCGGGGGCCAGGAAACCCCACTAGACACCAGGGATTTCACTTTTGGGGGGTGGCCCCCCCCGGAAAACGGGCCGCCCCCCGTCATAATTTTCTTTAAAAAAAAAAAAGGTAGGTGCCCCCTGGGGCAATAAAAAATAAATGAAATGACAGGGGGTCGCCCGTGGGCAGGGTGACCCCCTGTGGGGGCAATTTTTTTTTAGATGTTGTAGGGTTTCCCTGGGGGCCATTTTGGCCCCCAAGGAAACCATACAACAACTAAAAAAATATATATGTATATATCTATATATATATATCTATGTAGATAGATATATCTAGGTACATGGATATATCTATAGATATATCTATGTAGATATATATTTATATATATATATATATATATATAGGTAGATCTGTATCAAAGAGATTTATAAAGCGCGCTACTCACCTGTGAGGGTCTCAAGGCGCTGGGGGGGGACGGGGGGAGGGAAAGGGGCTAGGAGGTTCACTGTTCAAAAAGCCAGGTTTTGAGGCCCTTCCTGAAAAGAAGTAGGTTTTGGGTCTTGCGAATGTGGGTTGTGAGTGCGTTCCATGTTTTGGGTGCAATGTAGGAGAAGGATCTGCCCCCGGTGGTGGTGTGTTTGATGCGGGGGACAGAGGCGAGAGAGAGGTCAGCTGAACGGACGTTTCGTGTGGGGGTGTGGAAGGTGACTCTCGTTGAGGTAGGCAGGGCCTGTGTTGTGGAGTGATTTGTGTGTGAGGATGAGGATCTTGAAGGTGATCCTTTTGTCAATGGGGAGCCAGTGGAGGGATTTGAGGTGTGGAGAGATGTGTTCGTGTCGGTGGAGGTCGAGGATGAGTCGTGCTGCTGAGTTCTGGATGCGTGTAGTTTGCACTTGAGTTTTAGAGTGGTGCCGGCGTAGAGGGCGTTTCTGTAATCAAGCCTGCTGCTGATGAGTGCGTGAGTGACAGTTTTTCTGGTCTCTGTGGGGATCCATTTGAATGTTTTTCAGTATACGGAGTTTGTTGAAGCATGAGGAGGTAAGAGCGTTGATTTGTTGGGTCATAGAGAGGGAGGAGTCTAGGATGATGCTGAGGTTGCGTGCGTAGTTGGCGGGGGTGGGTGCAGGGCCTAGCGTGGTGGGCCACCATGGGGGGTCCCAGGTTTTTTTGGTGAGGGCCAAAGAGGATTATTTCGGTTTTGCTTGAGTTGAGTTTCAGGTGGTTGGCTGTCATATATACATCACTTTTGTCAATATGTGTGTGGTTTCCCTGGGGGGAAAAGGGTCCGACTTGTCTAGTGGCAGTTTTAGTGCCATAAAGAAGCGCAGAAGGTTTATATGCCTACTGCAAAGAGCACATCTGTATTTTATGTAAATAGCTGAGTACATTAGTAAAGTCTATGGAGAGATGAAGGGCACTTTTGCTGGGTGGTAATGAGGGAATCCGAGGAGGAGGGAGTGGGAGCACCAATAATGATTGTTGGAGTGGGCGCAGGAGGTGCTAAAGACTGTGACGAATGGTATGTGACAAGGTGTTTTTTGAGTGTCTTGAAAGTACGTGCTGATTGAGGGAAGAAGCGCAGGTAAGGTGGCCTCTACTGTTGCACGTATCTCACACACACCATCGATTTTGTGACTGTCTACGTAGGCTAGTGTTTTAGAGCAACAGTTTAGCCAATAGCAGAGATGGCATCTTGATGGATGACTGCTGCCTGCACTCGGGTTATAGAGGACCGCTCTGACATAGGATCAGAGACTGAGACATCAGATACTGAGACAGCATCTGAGAGATAGGACAATGGCGCAGACTCTGGGAGTGATTTTTCAGTCAGAGGAGTCCCATTCGAAAACTCCTCTTCCAGTACATTATGAGGGAGGTGATGAGGACAGTCCTGCTGTCCCTTCGCAAGCTGTTCGTGCAACTGGGTAATAGTGGGTTAGGCCAACCCAGAGAGCAGATGAATGCGGCGGCAAGCAGAGAGAGAGTGCTCTCTTGGGAGCTCACCAATTTAGTTCAGCCCCAAATTCCACCACCCAAATCATATTGTGGAGACATCAAAATTGTCTATGGCAAAACAAACTGGTTTTGTAAGGCAGGCACCTGTGTTTTTGGTCCTGGATTTGGCGGCCATATAGAGAAACACACTAAACCCAAACATTTCTGGAAACTAGACATTCGGGGGAGTCCACAGAGGTGTGACTTGTGTGGATTCCCCAAAGTTTTCTTACCCAGAATACCCTGCAAAGCTGAAATGTTGAAAAAAAACTCTATTTTTCTCGCATTTCTGTCACACAAACTACAGGAATATGCTGGGATCCACAACATTCCTACCACCCAGTGACTCCTCACCTGTCCTGATAAAAACACTACCCCACTTGAGTGCCTACACCTAGTGCCTGTGTCAGGAATGGATCACCCCAGGGTCAACAGCTGCCTCACGTAAGGACCAACATTGACCGTTGTGTGATCTATTCCTGTCGCAGGCACCAGGCCTAACCACACAAGTGAGGTATCATATTTATCGGGAGACTTGGGGGAACGCTGGGTGGAAGGAAATTTGTGGCTCCTCTCAGATTCCAGAACTTTCTGTCACCGAAATGTGAGGAAAACTTGTTTTTTTAGCCACTTTTTGAGGTTTGCAAAGGATTCTGGGTAACAGAACCTGGTCCGAGCCCCGCGAGTCACCCCTCCTTGGATTGCCCTAGGTCTCTTGTTTTCAGAAATGCACAGGTTTGGTAGGTTTCCCTAGGTGCCGGCTGAGCTAGAGGCCAAAATCTACAGGTAGGCACTTCTCAAAAAACACCTCTGTTTTCTTCCAAAAATTTGGATGTGTCTACGTTGCGCTTTGGGGCGTTTCCTGTCGCGGGCGCTAGGCCTACCCACACAAGTGAGGTATCATTTTTATCGGGAGACTTGGGGGAACGCCAGGTGGAAGGAAATTTGTGGCTCCTCTCAGATTCCAGAACTTTCTGTCACCGAAATGTGAGAAAAACTTGTTTTTTTAGCCACTTTTTGAGGTTTGCAAAGGATTCTGGGTAACAGAACCTGGTCCGAGCCCCGCAAGTCACCCCTCCTTGGATTCCCCTAGGTCTCTAGTTTTCAGAAATGCACAGGTTTGGTAGGTTTCCCTATGTGCCGGCTGAGCTAGAGGCCAAAATCTACAGGTAGGCACTTTGGGAAAAACAGCTGTGTTTTCTATAAAAAAAATAGGATGTGTCCATGTTGTGTTTTGGGGCATTTCCTGTCGCGGGCACTAGGCCTACCCACACAAGTGAGGTATAATTTTTATCGGGAGACTTGGGGGAACACAGAATAGCAAAACAAGTGTTATTGCCCCTTATCTTTCTCTACATTTTTTCCTTCCAAATATAAGAGAGTGTGTAAAAAAGACGTCTATTTGAGAAATGCCCTGCAATTCACATGCTAGTATGGGCACCTCGGAATTCAGCGATGTGCAAATAACCACTGCTCCTCAAAACCTTATCTTGATCCCATTTTGGAAATGCAAAGGTTTTCTTGATACCTCTTTTTCACTCTTCATATTTCAGCAAATGAATTGCTGTATACCCAGTATAGAATGAAAACCAACTGCAGGGTGCAGCTCATTTATTGGCTCTGGGTACCTAGGGTTCTTGATGAACCTACAAGCCCTTTATATCCCCGCAACCAGAAGAGTCCAGCAGACAAAACGGTATATTGCTTTCAGAAATCTGACATCGCAGGAAAAAGTTACAGAGTAAAACATAAAGAAAAATGGCTGTTGTTTTCAGTTCAATTTCAATATTTTTGTATTTCAGCTGTTATTTTCTGTAGGAAAACCTTGTAGGATCTACACAAATGACCCCTTGCTGAATTCAGAATTTTGTCTAGTTTTCAGAAATGTTTAGCATTCCGGGATCCAGCATTGGTTTCACACCCATTCCTGTCACTAACTGGAAGGAGGCTGAAAGCACCAAATATAGTAGAAATGGGGTATGTCCCAGTAAAATGCCAAATTTGTGTTGAAAAATTTGGTTTTCTGATTCAAGTCTGCCCGTTCCTGAAAGGTGGGAAGATAGTGATTTCAGCACCAGAAACCCTTTGTTGATGGCATTTTCAGGGAAAAAACCACAAGCCTTCTTCGGCAGCCCTTTTTTCCCATTTTTTTGGAAAAAACTAAATTTTCACTGTATTTTGGCTATTTTCTTGGTCTCCTCCAGGGGAAACCACCAACTCTGGGTACCATTAGAATCCCTAGGATGTTGGAAAAAAAGGACGCAAATTTGGCGTGGTTAGCTTATGTGGACAAAAAGTTATGAAGCCCTAAGCGCAAACTACCCCAAATAGCCAAAAAAGGGCTCAGCACTGGGGGGGGGAAAGGCCCAGCAGCTAAGGGGTTAAGGCAATAGTTGAACAATCTGAGGTGATGTTATGCCAAACACAAGTTATATGCCTTTTACCTAAGGAAGTAGAAGGCTGCAATGTGCTAGGGTGTTTGAAATTAAACATTACCGCTTTATGGTCTGACCAAGAAAGTGGTTAGGTGGCATCAAAACTAAGAGACTATTTGTTAGAGAAAATCCCATCAAGTGTGTGTCCTGGCAAGTGAGTAAAACTATAAACCGGTTGGGAGAAGCCAATGTTTAACATAGTTTCATTCAACCATGCTTACCTTAGTTGAAGCACACTAAGGCCCGTATTTATACTCCGTTTGCGCCGAATTAGCGTAGTTTTTTTCGACGCAAATTCGGCGCAAAACTAACGCCATATTTATACTTTGACGTTAGACGCGTCTAGCGCCAAAGTATGGGCAAATAGCGTAATTTTTTAGCGTGAACGCCTTCCTTGCGTTAATGAGATGCAAGGAAGGCGTTCCCGTCTAAAAAAATGACGGCGACGCAAATGCGTCGTATTTATACTCCCGGGCAAAAATCACGCCCGGGAGTTGGCGGGTCAAAAACCCCGCATTTGAGCCACTATTTAACGCCTGGGTCAGGGTAGGCGTTAAGGGGCCTGTGGGCTCAAAATGAGCCCACAGGTGCCCTCCCCTGCCCCCAGGGACCCCCCCTGCCACCCCTGCCCACCCCAGGAGGACACCCAAGGATGGAGGGACCCACCCCAGGGACATTCAGGTAAGTTCAGGTAAGTATAATTTTCTATATTTTTTAATTTTTTTTGGTGGCATAGGGGGGCCTTATTTGTGCCCCCCTACATGCCACTATGCCCAATGGCCATGCCCAGGGGACATAAGTCCCCTGGGCATGGCCATTGGGCAAGGGGGCATGACTCCTGTCTTTACTAAGACAGGAGTCATTTAAATGGCGTCTGGGCGTCGAAAAAAATGGCGCAAATCGGGTTGAGGCGATTTTTTTGCCTCAACCTGACTTGCCCCATTTTAAGACGCCCTAACGCCATTTTCCCCCTACGCCGGCGCTGCCTGGTCTACGTGTTTTTTTTCCACGCACACCAGGCAGCGCCGGTCTGCTAGCGCCGGCTAACGCCATTCCATAAATACGGCGCCCGCATGGCGCTTCAGAATGGCGTTAGACGGCGCTAAATTTTTTGACGCTAAACTGCGTTAGCGCAGTTTAGCATCTAAAAGTATAAATATGGGCCTAAAAGTCTATGATCATTATTCATTCACCACAATATGTTTATCTACTGCATTCCTGGAACTAATTCCTTTTGGAATTGATGCACTGAATGTGGTCCTACTGAAAACAGGTGTAGGCAACTTTGAAGACTAAGAATATGTCCACAAGACTTCTTAGTAGGAAAATGAGAAGCCCTCCTCTCTTCTAGGTGTTTATGACCATGGGTAAAGTAGCATGCAATAGTATTAATAACCCAAGAACTGAGCTATTTTTGACAGTCCCCACTCTCACTTTCACAACATACGTCCTGCACTTAGAGATCACCCTCTGGAAGGGTTATTCTCTCAGGGTTCTCACATGGTTCTTCTGAAGTAAAATCTGCTGTTTACATCAATGGGAGCAACACACCTACAAACACAGTGAACATGCAGGATATTAACATTGCAACAATGCTAATGCCTTTTTCACCACTACTACTTCATTGCCTTCTGGGGCCTTTTGCTGTGGATCTCCATCACCCAGCTCCCACCCCCCAGCAGGCTTCAAAATCAACATCAGCCTCAGACATCCCATTCTGACCATCCCTTGCCAGAGGAAAACCCTACTCATCAGCCACAAGAAGAGGAGGGGACAAAAGGGCTGGGTAGAATGAAGAGCATGACATTGACAATATCCTTTCAAATAATTATTTAGAAGAATTCAAATTGTCAGGTATTATTGTGAAATAACGTTGCACAGGCTTTAGTGGAGAAATGGCAATGCGGCAATCATTTATGGTGATGACACCGAGAAGCCAGAGTAAGATGCATCTCAACAAGAAACAGACAAAGAAACAAAAAGGAGTAAACAACAACGATGATAATCAGGGGACCGGCAACAACAACACCACATGCAGCAACTAAAGCACCATCACTCCACCAAGTGTAATAGCACTACCAGCAGGAAGCTATTAAATTTGGGTCAGAAAGTACCTAGAGAAGGGGACAGAAACAAAAAAGAAGAAGAAAATAAGACCAAAAAGTAATATAAGGAGAAGCACTCAAAAACAGAAGGGAGGAAACCGTGCCCACAAAAATTAGAAATGGCAATAATGAACCTGTAGACAGATCTCTTTCTAAGGAGGAAGAAAACGTCCTCAAAACAGCCTCAATTTTTGCCCACAGAAACCTACAGATGTAGTAAAAACTAAAAGGTACAGCTACAAATACTTTAGAAAATTTTAACTAGCCAGATATCATGCTATGGAAAGTAAAAGATTAACAAATTGTAAACTTGAAAAGAAAAAATATCCACAAGCTATTCTACTAATAGCGGACCTGGCACTATTAGGAAGCGTAAGTTCCCTAGAAAAAGAGGAAGAAAATTAAGGGACAAAGAAGTCAGACCGCAACCTAATAATGAATTTGGAAAGAAATCAAATAGACGAGGGTTTTAGCAACTTAAAAAACAAAATCTAAATTCTGTCCGATCCTCTGTCCTGGTAATAAAAGTGATCAGTTCTCAGAACTGGCTATGCATGATCTGGAACATATGTTGGCAAAAGACAAAGGAAAAAGAAAATATTAGTAAAAATGAAAGAGTGGCACTGTTGCAACTTAAGAAGAATTGTTTGATAATAGTGACACCAGTGGATAAAGGCGGAAAAATTATGATCCTCCGAAAGAGACAATATAAGGAAGGGGCGTACAAATAATTATTAGATACAAAGATTATAATGGGATGAAGGAAAAATACATAAAACAAATAAAAGAATGGTATGATGAACAGTTACTGAAAAGGATGAAAGCAGACACATTAAATGAGGATGAGGCAAAATATCTTATTGTGGAAAATCCCGCAATGCCCACCATCTAATTTAGGCCAAAAATCCATAATTATACCATGAAACCACCTCCACAACCTTCATTGTGGAGTATGTGCTCACTTTTTGAGAGGACATCAAGATATATTGACAATTTTCTGGTCCCTAAGGCAAAGCAAATAATCTCCTTGACACTACTAACCTATTATTCTATCTACAAAGCATTCAGTGGAATGAAAACTATAGACTTCCTACTGTAGAAGTTAATCAGCCATAAGATAGGCACTAACGCCTGCAAATACGTTCTGCAAAGAGAAAATATGAGTTGAACATGCCAACATGCTGCTAAGTTATAGGAATCAACTAATTTGTCTTTGGCAATGACATTTTCCACCAGGTCTTCAGAGTTGGAATGGGCAATTCCTTTGACTCACCTATGCAAACCATCAATATGGGCTGGTGGGAGAAAGAATGGGAATGGTCAGACAAACGTGAAAACTTTCTGAATGAAATAGTAATATGGCTAAGGTTCATTGACAACATTTTCATGGCAGAGAAATATCTTCCTTGAGTACTTTGAAAGCTTCAAAAAAAACACTTTAAACATTTGCCTTACGTATATTATCAGTGCCTCAACATCCTTGGGTACCACTGCTTCCATACAGGACAATGCACTTTACACAACCATCTGCAGAAAGAGGATAGCTACTAATGATGTTCCCATGCCACAAGACACCATGACAGACACTTAAATGTCACAAGCCACCATGACAGGCCCTTAATGTGGAGCATTATCTTTGGGGAAAAGCTCGGGGTAAAACACAATTTTTTTAACCCAATAGACCTGATCACACCATTGAAATGGTGTGAGAACGAATCTTGGCACAAGGTTACCATGTGCAAGTATTGGATAGAGCTCAGGAAAATAATAATCTAAATACACTAACAGGTAACTAAAAACAACAACATCAAGTAGAAGAGAAAAATGAAATAAAGCTGATCTCAACCTATGAGACGGGCAGATCAAAAAGACATTTAAATTTACAGGGGCAAATTGGATCCTACCCATTATTGACTTTAATAAAGGAACCTTAATTAGCATCTATGCTAACAAAAAAGTCATTTTGAAAGCAACCAGATGAATTAGATTATAAAAAAAAAATGTGTTCTGGAAATGTAGCAATTGCAAGGACCGTAATCAAGGTATGAGGATACTGAGCCTTAACAGTGAGTAGTCGAAACGAGCTAGAGAAGTTGTTGTTACATTTAAACAGTCTGTAAATTTTCTTTAATATATTGTTTTAACACTATTGTTTTCTTGTTCACGTAAGGAATACACTCTTCTGTATTGTATTAGAGCTCATGGTGTGGCTTGAATTGAATAGTCAACCTCCCAGTGAGGAAACGGTGTTAACTGTGTTGGTTTAATGGGTATATCCACATCTTGCTTTTAGTAGTTTGATATTAAAGAAAGGCAAACAGCAGGGGAAGGACATTATTTGGTGCTCATAGGTTGTTCTAATGGAGACCACTATCTCCTGGATGAATAACAGTTCTCTTGATAGAACGTGGAAGACAAGGATACTACATGAGTAGGCCAGGTAATATAACAGTTTTGCTTATAATCCAAATTAACCCCAAGTATAATAGAATAGTTAGGAGATGTTATCAAAGCAGATGATACGGTTTCCATATGTGAAGTGATTGCCTCAGTTAAGGGTAAAGTGTCATGTTGATGACCAACCCAGGTGAGACATCTACTGTCTGGATTTGATCAGGAACCACTTTCGTCAGCTCAGGCATAGACAAATATTTGGCCTAACGTTGATCCAAATAAAATCCAGAAGCTCCACAATCTATTAGAGCTGAAACTGATATGTAAAGACCTCTTTAATTCCTTGATGAATATTTAGGAAGAATAACTTGGAGTCTGCTTCCTTGGTATTGGTTGACTTGATGTGAGGGACTTTGGTAATACCCATCTTCTCTTAGTCCCTCACAGAAGAAGGGCTCTGGCGTTTCCCGAAGACCTAGCAAGTCTAACAGTACAATCTCCAGGTAAGTGACTAGAGGCTCAACAATACATGCACATGCACACATAATTTTATTCAGCTATCCTTTTCCAAGTCAGATGATGGCCCTCTAGTGGCATCAATGTGAATTGGCTCCTTCTGAAGATCAAAAGAAGACACCTGCAGACTTTCAGACCATTCAGGTAGGCTGAAACGAGGGCTTTGACTCACTGCAGATGACCTTGCCTTTCACCTCTCTGCCCTTCTTTCATATACACAATGTTCAATCAGGAGGGCTGGCTCAATCAGTTACTCAAGTATTTGGTCTATGGCACCGAGGAAGTTTGTCTTTAAGTTTTTTCATAACCCTCCATGAAAGAAAATCATCTGAATTATTTCTTCACAAGTAGTCTCTGCAGTCAAGTCATGGAATTTGGTTCTATAGGTGATTGCATTCCAATTTCCTTGGGAGATGTGCAGAGGCTTCTTCAGTGGAAAACTCTCGATCAGTTCTCTCAAACATCCTTCATAACGGTGCTAAACAATTTGCATAGTTATTTATGTTAGAGACCCTGGTAGACATTAATGGGGTCGTCCAAGACAGATCTGCCGCATTAGGAATCCAACTAAATACTTCAGTTGACTTGGTCAGTAGAAAATTGTCCAGGATGAAAAGCAAAGTGAACAATTAGATGATCCAAAGTTTTCTTTAATTATTTTTGATCACCAGAAAATGTAGGATTACTTGTACTTCACAGAAGACATATCTTGGATAGACATGGCAGGGCTGCCGTAATCTTGCTCATATGTCATGATCACTATAAACATAAATGTAGCCATGGTGGCTGCCTTGTAGGAGCAAGTCCAATTGTCAATTGAGAATGCATTATTGAAGCAGGCCATGCACAGCCAAAAAGAGCATCCAGGTGTGCCTAGTAGGGCCCGGGGCACCCAACCTGTAAAAAAAAAAAGAAATATACATGAGTGGCAGGGGCTGCTCCTTTATGATTCACTCCTCCTAGCAAGAAGTACCTAATAATGCAATAGGGCATTTTAATATAATATATTTTCAAGCCTAGAAGAGCCAGGGGCACCACCAAATATTTTTTCAATGTTGGGGGAGGAACTGCAGGAAGTGCAGCAGCCCTCAAGGACCATTAAAAAAATAAAACAGTCTCCTGGGAAACTAAATCCATGACCCAGAAGAGCTTACCATATTTTCTCAAAGCTGGAGCCCTATGCTCGCTGTCTAGAGTTCAGATTCCTCTTGTGGTGGTTCTATGGCTATATTTTGTAGCTTGAAAATGTTAAAAAAGACTCAAACACATGTTGATGGTTTTTTAAAATTAATATTTATGTTTTCAATAGCAATCAGTTTTATTAAACATTGAAATGTTTGAATTAATGAAATATAAATGGCATTATAATTATTGGTTATTTCCTGTCAAATACAATACATATGCTTTCTATAAGCTGATATCCTGACCCCCTCCTAAAGCCAATAGACCCACTTTTTATATTGTGGTGTTCTGAACCTTTGACAACATCAGTAGCTCTGCCTTGCTTAAAGTGACAACACCCCTTATATTCAACCATAAACGCCCACTGGAGCTTGGGCACTATGCCCTGCTTCCAACCCTCTACTGAGCACAAACTATGCACAGCGAGGGGTTGGGCACAGAGCCTGGCTTTTGGCCAAACCCACATTGTGCATGACCAAGGGCCATGTGCGTAGTTGGTGTTGGCTATTATATATATTGAAAAGGAATAGTAGCAGGGCCTGGTCACAGGCTAGGTCCTGTAGCGAACCTCACATCATGCACGGCCTTTGACGTGGGGTTGGCATTACTTAACGTTAAAACAACCCTAAAAAAACAAAGAATAAAGTGATGTTATGGTTAGGTATGGTCAAAACATCTTACTTTACATTTAAAAACAACAGAAATTCACTGCAAAAAACTTAAAGGGACATTATGGTTATAGGGACGTTATAGTATACTATAACTATAGTATACCTATAATCTGATTGGCAGGCTACAACATGAAGAGAATGTTGCAACCTCCATTTTTGGGACTTGGTGATCGGTCCAGTTGTCCTGAAAAACACATGAAAATAATGAATGAGGAACCAGGGTAGAAGTACCCTGAATCCTTTGCCTATGTGGGGTGAGTCCCAGGGAAGTCACTGTGTTCTGTAGTACTGCGATGCCATAAGAAAAACATAATAATAATAAGGCTGAGCCTTAGGGCATTGCAAGATCATAGAGTTTGGCCAGTAAAGGAGGTTTTGATCATTTGTGGGGTTTGACTGCAGTCCCTGGCTGTAGGCCAGACCCTGTGGCCAACCCCATACCATCCACAGCCAAAGGCTTTGAGTGACACGGAGTAGGCCTAGTTAGGTATAGTAATAAAATAATACTTTATGTTTAAAAAAAACTAGATTCACTGAGAAAAATAAAGGTTAAAGTGATGTTTTAGTTATGTATGGTAATATTATCTTATTTTCAATTAGCATAACCCTCAGAAATCCACTGAAAAAAATCAAAAGGTTGAAATGACATTTTAGTTAAGTGAAAATGTCAGCTAAAAAGTTACATTTTAAACTTTAAAAAACACTGAAATTCAGCGAAGTAACTAAAACTTTCACCAATGCCATGCACTGCCGTTCATGACATGCTCTGTGACATCATTGATAACATCAACGCAACACCAGAAATGCCATCACTGATGACAACACTGTGTTGTCATCAGCGTTTAGACTGTAACATTTCAACTAAAATTTTCAGCTTACTTTAACATCACTTTAATCATTATTTTTTCAGTGAATTTCTGATTTCTCTCTCTTTTTTCGGTGTATTTCTTAGTTCTTTTCTCTCACACACTTCCTCACTCTCTGTTTTGCCCAGCACTACTCGATTACACAATGGTCATACATTTTCTGACCTTCTGGTGCGATTTTGAAGACAGCCCACTGGAAGATGGGAGGCGTTTGTACGGGTTATAAAGCTTATGTTGTTTTCATGCCCTGGTCTCAATCACTGTTGCAGAAGGTTTTGAGAAACATATGTATAGAGAATGGTGAGAACGATTCTGAATAAACTCTGCAATTCGTGCTTTCTCTCCCCACAACAGACATTTACCGCGCTTTTAATTATTTGAATATCTAATGGAATAAAATTGAAGGTTTTAGCTGTGTATGGATGTTAACCTTTTTTAAATGGTTGAATCATTGTCTACAAATTGCAGTTAGTGCCCAACTCCCTGGGAGGCCAAAACCAAAGTGTCATGCATTCTTGCTATTAGTCGAGCATTTGTATCTACATCTTGCCCTACATAGTACAAAAGATGCTACCTTACTCCATGTACTCCATATAATAACAACCTAAGTGCACACTTGCCTTTCATAGTGCCATATCCATTGATAACTAGTATCCAAACACAACACACCACTGATATAATCTTCCGTCTGACACTTTATATACTAACTATATTATGTTTGAAGTCAGACGTTTAGCGGCTATTTGGTGGTTTAGAGGATTATTATAGCCCCAATTATCTGGTGCACCAAGTGGCACTTTATTACTCTTTCGCCCCATATCTTCTTTGCGATAAAGATGAAGTAAGCCCTAACAAATGTTACAAGAGTGAAGGGGTTGGTAAAAGGCCCATAAAAAAGTCTCCAGGTGATATCTGCTGGGCGCAGAAATTGTCCCACAACCATGTTAGCAGGAGGCACAGGGATGTCGCCTTAGGTAGGGGTTTGTGTAGAATTAACCCTTGATGAGATAGGAGTTGTTGTAGTTAGTTCCTGGTCAGCAAGAGACTAACCATTTGGGGATCAGGGATAAAGTGATGGATTCCCTAGATTCCGGAGTTGGGTCAATTGTATACTCTGAGACTCAGGATGGGGAGGATGACTGCCTAAGACAACTGAAAGATGCCATCCATGGCAGGCTCTGAGGTGGAAGATGTGATGGTTTACAGAGAGAACCCCTCTGGAGAGATCTAAGGGTGCAATGAGTAAGGATAGGATCCTACAGCAATAGACGAGTGAAAACTGCACATCCATTGAATGGGTCAAAAGAATCACATATGTTAATCTGGCACATCTGTCTATACGATAATGGGTGAGTGGACTATGCATGCCAGTATGCTTTCAACAGTTGGCCTCAGCTGTCAATAGCACCTTTAAAGAAGTCTTTGATCCACGAAACATGGTGGGCTCCTGTGCCCTGGCACATTTTGCACACCATTATAATATACTGCAAAAACCGCAGCACACAACACTTTGCAAACAGTATGTAACCCAGCCAACGCCTCGTCGGCTGTACTAATAGCTAGCTAGTATGCACTGTACGAACCTGGATTGCAGTTCACTTCAACTGCCCTAGCTGTAGAAAGCTTACAATGCAAAAGCCTTTGTTGGCTATAAACTATAGCGGCCTGGCCACAGTTTCTGCACTTGAAGAAGCAATTAATATAAAACGCCATACACTTAATTGTTTACATCTAATTGTAATGCACGGCTTAGAACCATGAATAATAAAACAGCCCTGGCACACATCGCTCTTAAGAAAGGGCTCCGGTGAGTGCATTGCTGGCAGCTTGCCATGCTGTGAACGATGGACAATAAATACAGCTTTACTGACTGAAATAGCTTAAACTTCACAGTAAAGATGGGTTTTTTGTGTGTCAGCTGTCCCCATTCGATAATTAGGCGTACAGCGACAGGAAATCCAAGACTTTCTTCTATGATTACTGCACTCATTGGTTGTCTAACTGGCGGACATGTTGAATTACCCAAATATATAGCTGGATGCAGAATGTCCAACCACATACATACATACAGGGTCTGCGCTCTGGCTGCTGAAAGCAAAAGTTTTCTGCCTGGTTAAGCCTCTAGACTATTCTTAGAAAACCAAGGGCACTGACACGTGACCTTGGCTGGCAGACACTTTCTGCTTCTACAAGAACATTTTATAGCACTTCCTGGCATTTGAACGGAGTCAGCGACCATAAACTATGCATTGCATGTATGCTACCAGCTTACAAAGCAGCCCTGCTGTTTCTTGCAGTCTATATGCCGCCTCTATCAAGGTATGATTCAATAATAATCACACTGTGCTCAGTTTGCCGCTAATGCTTCTTTCCATATAGGAAGCCCTGCTGAGGCTCAAACGTAAACTAGCTAGGCCTAGGAAAATAGCTGATTTGGGGACGCATCCATCAGCCGAACCCTTGACACACCACAGGGCCTCACAATCTGTCCACTATAAATCAGTGGTTCCCAACTTTTTGCCTTCTGTGGACTCCCATTTTATCATTACTGGAACCCGGGGACCCCCACTGAATCATTATTGGAATCCAGGAACCCCTCCACTGAGTCATTACTGAAAGTTGAGGACCTAACTTGTTAATATTACTTAATTTTCTAAGCTGTCACGGACCACCTGACGATGCTTCGCGGATCTTTCGCGAAGTCTTTCTGCTCGCCACCCACACGCATTGTACACTACAAAGATCTCTGAAAATGTACTACAATTTACTTTTATAAGAATCTACACAAAGCACTACAAATCAAAACATTAAACAAAGCCTGTAGTATAGAAATTGTGCTGGCAGCACTAAAGAAAATATGCTAACCACCCACAACCAAACACCAAAAAGAGACACAACCAACTCTTAGCCTTTTCAGACACAACCAAAAGGACAGACAGCACACTGCATTTCCATACCAGTTGTAGAGTATCTATCAGTTGGACACAAGTTAAAGGGAATAAAACAGAGGACTTGAAATTACAACCCTCCTTCAAAAATATTCAACCCGGTCCTACCTTAAGATGACAAAAACATATTTTCTCTCAATTATTATTGTTAGACCTGTCAGCTCTTGGCGTGGTTTCTCCTGTCTCTTTGGCTTCTGACTTCCCTGCTTTGATTGTGTGCTCTATTTTGTTTTTGCTGGTTTTAGGACTCTGGGTACTTTACCTCTGCTAACTAGTGCTAAAGTGCAAGTTCGCCCTGTGTAAATGGTGTTGGTGATTAGTTTATCCATGATTGGCATATTTGAAATCCTAGTCAGTCCTTAATAAAGTGCACTATGTGTGCCTAGGGCCTGTAAATCAAATGTTACCCATAGGCCTGCAGCACTGATTGTGCCACCCTCATGAGTAACCCTGTAAACATGTCTCAGACCTGCCATTGCAGTGCCTGTGTAGGTTAGTTTTGAACTGCCAGTACAACCTGGCAACTGCACCCACCTGCTTGGCCCAAACCTTCCCTTTTACTACATATAAGTCACCCCTAAGGTAGTCCAAAGGCAGGGTCTTGTGCACTACAAAGACTTTCCTTTGAAGTTTGCCTATTTCAAAGGCAGAAATGAGTATAAGTATTGGACCTCTGAGACCACAATTTCAGAACACTTCAGGGCTGAGGACATGCTGCCAGGAAGAAGAGCTGGATGCTGTAGGAGGAACTGCCATTCTGCCTGTTGCTTTGCTGTGCTGGCCTGCTGCTTGCAGCTTCTGTCCTGTGAGGGAAATGACTGAGTTTTGCTTTCTACTACCTGCTTTCCAAGGTTCTCCATGGGCTTTAACTGAGCTTGCCTCCTGTAAAGTCTCAGGGACATCAAAGACTCCATCTACCAGTGCCTGGACTCTTCTGCTGACAGTCCTGACTTGCCAAGTGGTGCCAAATCAAGTCTCTTTGCCCTTGGAAGTGGAAACTGGTGTCCTGAGGAAGAAAATCCATGCATAGGAACACTGTGGCTGAAAATCAATGCATAGCCTGGCAAGCGGCAGAAGAATCTACTCATCACCTGCATTATGGTGGAAGAATTGGGTGGAAGAATTGGTGCAGCGCCTGTAGGATTGATGCAGCGCGTGTTCCACCACAGCTCTATCATCATCGTGCACCTGGGTTTTCCCACACAAGGGGCCAGATGTAGCAAAGGGTTTTACCCATTCTGTGTCTATGGGAAAATCAGTGGCGGCCCGTCCTTTAGGGCGGAGGGGCCACGCCCCCCCACCCCATGAAGAGTGTCTGTCAGGCTGAACAAAGGTCAGCCTGACAGACACTCTTTATGTTCAGGTCAGGCAGCCAGGAGCAGACATGCGTGATTTGCGCAGACTCCTGGCTGCCTGAGCTGAACTTTGCTGGGCTGAGGAGATCACAACCCTTATGGGCGTGACCTCCTCGGCCCAGCAAAGGTGCCTCCAGGCCCTCCCCTGGGTGACGTGGAAAGCGTCACCCATTGACACTCTCCCTGGGCGCTTCAGGTTTAAGCCCTGAAGTGCCCAGGGCGAGTGTCAATCAGTGACACTTCGTCACAGAGTGGGGTGGGGTCAGCAGTCTCAATGACCCCATCCCACTCTGTGACGAGGCTGGGACTGCTGCCTTCCCTCATTGGCTGACCTCAGGTCAGCCAATGAGGGAAGGCAGCAGTCCCAACCCTCCCGGGACCTGGAGGCTGAAGGTAAGTGTGTGTGTGTGTGTGTGTGTATGTGTGTTATGTTTTACATTGAATGTTTGGTGCGCGCGTGCATGTTTGAGTGTTATGAGTGTTGTTCATGGATGTGCGTGCGTGTGTGTGTGTGAAAGAATGAATGTGTTTGATCTTGTAAAATGAATGTTTGGTGCGTGCGTGCATGTTTGAATGGAATGAGTGTTGTTACTGGATGTGAGTGCGTGCGTGCGTGTGTGTGGAAGAATGAATGTGTGTGAATTTGTAAAATGAATGGTGCATGTTTGAATGGAATGAGTGTTGTTAATGGGTGAGCGTGCGTGCGTGCGTGTCTGGGTGTGAAAGAATGAGTCTGTGTGTGTGTTTGTGTGTGTGCCCCGCCCGCCCTCCTCCCAAAGCTGCCGGCCGCCACTGGGGAAAATGTGTTTGTACATATGGCCCATGGTTCCTGGGTGTCACTTCTTTGCATCTACCTCGCACCTCAGTAAGGAACCGAGGCTGCGTGACCAGGAACCGATGCATCAGCTCTCCTGTGGGGAGAGAACTTTCGCATCACCTCCCCTGCCAGTAAGAAACCAACACATCACCTGCCCTGCCAGTATTGAACCAACGCATTGCCTCTCCTGCAAGCAGAGAATCGACGCATCACCTCCCCTGCCAGTAAGGAATTGAGGCATCACCTCCCCTGTGCAGTAAAGAACCAATGCATCGCCTTGCTTTTCCGATGCATCACCTCCCTTGCGGCCCACATTATCTTTGTTTTTTATGCATCCCAGGTACTGTGCGTTAAAAGGATACAACAATTGATCCCTATTGATTAAGTTCCATTTAAAACTTTAAAAAGTGATATCTTTACTTGTGTATGTTGGATTCTTGCCATTTTGGTCTTGTTTTATTCAGATAAATATTGAATATTGTTCTAAACTGGTGTGGAATACTTTTGTGGTGTTTTCACTGTGTTACTGTGTGTGTGTGTGTGTGTACTTTATACATTGCCTCTGAGATTAGCCTGACTGCTTGTGCCAAGCGACCAAGGGGGTGAGCGGAGGTTATCTTAGCTGTGTGGCCTCCTTACCCTGACTAGAGTGAAGGTCCCTACTTGGACAGGTTACAGACCACTGCCAACTAGGGACCCCATTTCTAACATTATCTAAAAGTTTAATTAGTGCAAGTAATTTTAACACTGCTTTTTCGGTGAGGTCACGTAGTCCAACAAATGTAGAATAATAATATGCAATGTACAGACAACAGGAGCGACCCTTCAAACTCAGAACTTGGGGTAATTAAATGTATTATTTACCACAGTAATTCCAGTCATTTTTCCTAATTATATTTGTTTTTTATTGAACTGTGTGTTGGCACCTTCTTTTTTTGGTGAATTATTGAATAGTAATATGCATCATGAAATATTGCAAGCATGCCTGTGGGAAATGTTGCAAGCATGCCTGCGTGAAATGGCTATCTTTTGCGTGGTGTAGCTCAGGTTTTTACTGCATCTGTTTTTTCTGACTGTAGAACTCTCTGCCCTTTACTCCTGCTAACTAGCATTAAAGTTAATATATATCACATGACAGTAGGAAGCACAATCACTGCATTTCCTTCCTATCAAACACATTCAAGCACAAATACATAGAGTGATGAAACAAATAGACTCTATCGTAGGACCAAACGTGCATAGCCAAATTCAATATATTGGAAAAGGAAGACTCATCCACATTACGTGGCATGCTTCATCATTGGTTTCCTCACCCCACCCTGGTAAGATGATACTACCAGGGAAGACTCAACTGTGAGGTGGGATACTTTAGAATTCATAAAAAGATCACTCAGATTTTGTAAGGACTTCTAGTATATCACCCCCCTAGCTTTAAAGCTTAGTTCTTGAGGAACTGGAACCAGATATTAGAACCGTTTATTGTCTGCAGTAACTTCATCATTCTGGGGGACTTTAATTTGCACCTTGAAGTGGTTTGGTGACAAAGATGTTAAGGTCTTTCTAGATGCTATGGATAACTTTGGATTCTCGCAAAGGGTTAATACGGCCACACATCTAGCTGGACGCACACTGGATAGAGTTTTTACTGAATGTGAGGCCCCACTAGTGGATGGATGCACACCTCTTAGTTGGTCAGACAATTATTCAGTCAAGTTTAAAATACTTTGAGATATTGCAGGAGAGCCAAGACAGAATAAAGTTTTTAGGGTCAGGAAATGGAGCAGTATTTCAGAAAGTGATCTATCGAAAACCCTGAGTAATTCCCAAATGGGAAATACATGTAGTCAGGATTCTCCTGCAGTGAATTTAAATATGTGAGTTCAAGCATCGATGGATGAGCTAGCTCCAATTATAGAGAAGAAAGGGGGAAGGAGGAAAAGTTCTGCCTGTGGTTTCCAGAGGACTTGAAAAAGTTACAAAGACAGTGCCGAAGACAAAAATCTAGGTGGAGATTGGCATTAAATCTAGAAGAGAAACATAAGCATAAAGAATTAATTAGAACATATAAAAAAGCCATTAATGAGGCTGTCTGTTTTTTCTCTCAGAAGATTAGATCTGCCATCAATATTCCCAGAGAACTGTTTAAGACGGGAAAGCATCTTGCGACCCCTCTGGCGCAACAGGTGCTGGAAAAGTCTCATGAATTCTGTGATTAGGTGGCCCTGTACTTCAGGGAGAAGATTTTAAATATCTTCTCTGAAGTCCCTGAAGCTAAGGACCTGCAAACCACCAGGTCATGGGCAGGAAGCCTCGGCGAATAGTCCACCAGTGGCTATTTAGTTAGTTTCTCTCCCCTTACTCAGGAGAAGATCAAATCTTTGCTAATGATAACCAGAGGACCCTTGTCCACCATGGGTGTTGCAGTTGGCTCCTGAGGTCATTGCAGAATCTCAGAAAAAAGTCTATTCATTTGTGTTGACATCTGGTGTATACTCTCAGTACTGCAAGGAGGGTATTATAATCCCTCTGAAGAAAAAGCACACTGGAGAGGTGGATGATCTGAAAAATATCAAGCTAATTTGGCTGCTACCTGCTTGCTCCAGCCAAAATTATGGAGAAACACTTGAATCAAGATATTGCCCACTTCCTCTGTGAGAATGAATACCTGGATCCCTCTCAGCACAGATTTTGGAGCAATCACAGCACCAAATCTGCTTTACGTACAGTTGTGCATTTTGTTCAGCAGCAAGTTGACTCAAGTGGAGCTGCCATTCTGGTCATGTTGGACCTGTCTGCTGCCTTTGAAACCATCTCTTTATCTCTTTTGGTGCAAAGGCTGCGACAGGCCAAGCTGAGGAATGAGGCTCTCAAACTATTTTAGTCCTTCTTATTAAATAGAGCAAGTACAGTCAGCAGCGGGGATTATAGGGATAGTCCATTCCAACTGCCCTGCGGAGTCCCACTGGGCTCTTCCCTCAACCCCACCTTAATTGATCTTTATGTTGCTCCATTGGTGAGACTGATACATTCATGGGGCTTTCAAGGGTCATCATAAGCAGACAATTCTAAATCATCGTGCCCATTGTCAATGATTGGTTAGAAGTGGCTGACAATTCCACAACATGCATGGTAGAGGTCAGCAATTGAATGAAGCAGAAGTGGTTAAAAATTAATGGTGAAAAGATGGAAATTCTGAGTTTTGGTGCCAATGATTCAATTTGGAATAGCTGTAGGTGGCCTGAGTCCTGTGGACCACCTCCTGTCCCAGTGAATGCGCCAAGTAATCTGGGTATCATCTTTGATAATACCCTAACCTTTGGGAGCCAGGTTAACAAAACTGTGAGCTCCTGCTTCTGGGTGATACTGAGAAAAATGTTTCCTTTCATACCAATGGAGCTCAGGGTGCCAGTGGTCCTGGCACTCACTACCTCTCGCCTAGAATACTGTAATGCCCTTTAAAGAAATCTAAATCAGTACTCCCTCAACAAACTTCAAGTTATCTAAAATGTGCTGGCCTGATTAGACCTGGGACTATCCAAAAGTTGCTCGGTGTGGGACGGCTTGAGTACTCTCTACTGGCTCCCTATGAGAAAGTGAGTCCGCTTTAAGGCCTTATGCTTGGTGTTCAAGGTCATCCATCAGCTGGAGTCACACTTCTTTAGGTCTGTCCTTACCTAGTATGTCCCTAGCAGGTCATTGAGATCCACAGGCCAGAGAAAGGTTAAGGTTCCCAGATTCCGGGAAACAAGATGGGGGGAAGAACCTTAACAGTAGCTGCTGCCAGGCTGTGGAACAAGCTACCTCATTTCATTAGAAGAACGGACTCCTACATGATTTTTCCGAGGCTGGTGAAAACTTGGGCCCGTATTTATACTTTTTTTGCGCCGCATTTGCGTCGTTTTTTGGTGCAAAAACGGCGCAAACTTGCAAAATGCCATCGTATATTGTAGGTTTGCGCCATTTTGCGTCAAAAAGCGGCGCAAATGCGGCGCTAAAAAAAGTATAAATACGGGCCCTGGTGTTCTCTGAACCATAATGTTTGGCCAGGCTTACCACGCTTCTGTGTGCCTCTCTGCTTTTTCCATTTCTCCTATGACCTGGTTTCTAGTGCTTTGATGCCTTTTTAGTTTAATGCGCTTTACAAATGCAGATGCAAATACAATAACAAAACTCTGTCTGAGGGAGTCTCTCATAAACAAACAACTGGCTAAAGGTGGAATCCAGATACACTCTAAAAATGCCTAGAGGTAAACCTAAGGAAATTCCCGATGAAGAATAATGCCACATGTTGTGGGTGAGCCCTCCTCGTCCACTATATTGAATTTCCCAATAGGTTTTTGGTTCTAGATGCAGTCTAAGTAAGGCTCTATTTGTTTCATCACCATATCGCTTGGTGGTTGAACCAAGAGTAAAGCACCTGTGCTCCCCTCTGTCGTAGTTTGACTCTTGTTCTAGGCAAGACTGCTGGCTTAGGCATGGCAGCACTTTTGTATGTAGGCGACTTGGCCAATCCTACGACAAATCACAACTGTCAGCCCAACTGTCCCGGCTCACAAGCAGTATTTCACCAAAAACCCAAGCAGTAAAAGGTGATTTGTGCAGCCTTTATGCACAGACTTAAAAGTGTGATATTTCAGGAGAGTCATGGTTAAATAGAGATTACACTTTTCTCACATGAGCAACATGTCTCAGTCACACACAAGCAATGAATAAGATGCAGTAAAATTTCAATAGGTTTTATTAACAAGACTGCAATCCACTGATTAGGATAATGAACAGTGCAAGAAACAGAATTGTAAAAATCATGAATACAAAGACAATGTTGCAATAACATAAAATGTCAAGTAGGCGTGAAATAAACCATAATACCGCAGCATGATGAACCTAATCTCTAACCTAAAGAGAGCTAGGTGTGTTGAACTTAATCTGCCAGTACCATGTCCATGGGAAGAGCCACCTAACCCTTGTTACCTTGGAATGAGGTGTCTAGATCAGACTCCCTGGGGACACGAAGACTGGGTCAGCATCAAGGCGACATGTAGCATAGATATCGTTGATGGCATCTGGCAGGAATCCCTCTCATTATCTTGTTTGTGTGAGATGTATTTATACAGATCTTGTAGGACCCCTGATGCAGGTATGTTCCCAAACAATAGATAAGAAGGCATGCCTGGGGCGGCAATTATATCAACAATTCCCTGAAAAGGTACATTATGGTACTGTCACACGAAAGTGGGAAAGTACATGATGTGAATACCTATGTATCTCATTAATCTTTGAAGCTGATAGTGACACCTTTACAGAGTGGCACTGATAACGTGAAACTAAACATCTTTCTATCTATAAACATGGCAGCCATCTTGGAAGAAATAATTAAATAAATGTGCTAAAACAGAGCAAGCTAAGTAGGTTAAAAGTCACTAGGTCACTGGATTGCAAGCCAGAAAGCTAAGGTAAACTTCTGATTTCAATTAAAATTAAACAGGATCCACTACACCTCTTTAACATGATTGAATTGCTAGACTCCTAATTGGCATATTTAACTTACCAACAAGTCCCCAGTATATGGTACAAGGTGAACACAGGGCCTGTAATTAATATGCCACTAACGGACTGCTCCACCTTTTGTGCCATCCGCAGAGGCTCTGTGCGAGCCACAGAAGAACATATGCGTACCCATGTGCACACATATGCCAGTTGAGGGAGTGGGACTACTCAGCCTAGTAGCTGTGCACCATAAGCCTGTCATATAAGGGACCTTGAATGAATTGGTTATGGCCTATGTTGGAAATTCCCCTTTTTGCAGGGTTATCCCCAAACTTTTTGCTTTGCTTCTGACCTCTTGCTTTTGATCCTGTGCCTGACGTTGTGGGTGTTTATGAAATGCACAACCTATAAAAGGAGTGCTGTGGCCTTTGTGTGGAAGGTGTGTTTGGTGTTTCCTTTATGTTTGGAGTTTTCACTTACCATGTAACCTGTATAAGGAGTGCATGAGCACTGTGGCCTTCATGTGGAAGGTGTTTTGGGGTGATATCTCTACTTTTTGCATTTCATCATTGCATCTGATTTTCTCAGTGTTTATGCTACATTCCTTGACCTGAAGTTATATTATATGTCATTTTCTTTGCCTTGCTAGGATAACGAGTATATTACAGGAACTTGTACACATAGGGAGGGTGTTTCGTCATGATGCGTGCAACCTATAAGTCGGTATCCTATCGCACTGTGATGGTTTGACAATTGCCTAGTTGGCAAAGTAATTATTGGTCTATTTTTTATACACAATACAGTTTATTTTCATATAATAGTATGTTGAGTCTCTTTTTGTGGTGTATTTATTGTGTCCTGCAGTGTGTGTGTGTTGTTCAAATGCTTTACATATTGCCTCTGAGGATAAGCCTGACTGCTAAGTGCCAAGCTACTAGGGGATGAGCACAGGTTATCTCTAGTGTGTAACTTACTCGCCCTGACTAGAGTGATGGCTTTTGCCTGGCTGAGGTGCATGCCTTAGCCGGCCAGAAACCCCATGCTTCAATTTATTGACTCTGTAAGTGAATGCTACACCAAAATATTAACTTCACATTGGCTCAACTTCGAGAAAAGATTAAAGTCTCCTTTCCTATGTTTAGAAAGTCCATACTGTGTATATAATATCACTTTGGCCTTATTTGCACTCCTTCATATACTTTGGCGCTCATTACCACCCTGGCGGTCGGTGATAAAGCGGCGGTAATATCGCCAACATGCCAGCAGTAAAAAAAATTGAATTATGACCACGGCGGAAACCGCCAACACAGACAGCCACTTTAACATTCTGACCGCCACGGCGGTAGCAACAAGCACCATGGCGGTAACCACCAACAGCTAGGCGGAAGACAATGTACCGCCCACCCTATTACAACAAGCCAATCCGCCAGCTTTTCTGGGGCGGTACCAGCGCCATCAAAAGCACGGCAAATACAGAACACAGAAGGGAAACAACTCACCTCTGGACAATCAGGGAACAACTACGACGCCATGGAGCCCGAACTGCAGGTGTTGTCCATGCTGGTATACCTCCCCCTACACCAGGAACACGAACGGTGGTGAAGACGACCACGGTGAATACAGCACCTAGCACACAAGGGAGGGGGAGGAAAAAGAGAGTGACACACACACACAACACGCATCACCTCCACCCCCAACACCATGCACAAAAACAGGACAAAAGGAAAACAGGAAAGTCAGTGTAATAATATAAATTGCAAGAAATACGTCCTCAAAGCACAAAACAGTATATACAAATGTAGGGACACTGTTCAGTTCAAAATGTCTGTGGCCCACAGGGCCATATCACATAGGCCAAGGCCCCACTTGACTCCTTCCTCAATATGGAGAGAACACTGCTGGGACATTAGGTCGAAAATACACAGGCACCTCAGGGGGAAGGAGACAGGGGTACCTCAGCCGGAAGATGGTATTGCACCACTGCTCCTGGAGGGGGTTACATGCCCACTGCTTGGTCCTGGGGAGTGCAAAACCACAGTCTCTCTAGTGGGTGGTTTGCCCACTGCTTGGTCCAGGGGAGTGCAAAGCCACAATATCTCTAGTGGGTGGTCTGCCCACTGCTTGGTCCTGGGGAGTGCAAAGCCACAGTCTCTCTAGTGGGTGGTCTGCCTACTGCTTGGTCCTGGGGAGTGCAAAGCCACAGTCTTTCTAGTTTGTGGTTTGCCCACTGGTTCTGGAAGGGGCTTTGTGCTCAGTGTGCTTCATCCTGGCAAGGAGGGGATGAGTGGATGCCTTCTTCCACTGGTTCTGGAGGGGGCTTTGTGCCCTGTGATGCAGATCTTGGAGGGGGCAAGGTCATAGTCTCTCACCTGGGTGTCACACCTACAGTTGTTGCAGGGTCCTGGACGCACTACAGCCCATGGAGGCAAGGCTACACACTGCCCGCCAGCGGTCACGGCTGCTCAGTGGTGGCAGTGGCGGTACTGGCGGTGGTGCTGCCTGTAGTTGGGGGAGGCTCCAGCCCTTCCCCCGTAGCCTCGGATGGCTGCCCACTGGGGCTGATGCCGCTGGCAATGGTGCTGGCGGCGGTGCTGATGGCGGTGCTGGCAGCTGGGCTTGTGGCGGTGCTGCCTGTGGTGGGGGGAGGCTCCAGCTTCGTACGGCTGAAGTGCCATGGCTGGTGTTGTGTGCCCAGATGTTGCTCTAGCACCAGGCTCCATAGCCATCCTGACTGCGGTGTCTGTGCCTTTCTCATTGTCCTAGGCAGCTGGTGTTCCCTTCCTGCCCTTGCCAGATAGTGGTGCCTACTTGCTTCTGCCGGCTGGTGGTGCCTCCTTGCGTTTGCCAGCTGGTGGTGGCTCCTTGTTTCAGCCAGCTGGTGGTGCCTCCTTGAATTTGCCAGCTGGTGGTGCCTCCTTGCTTCTGCCAGCTGGTGGTGCCTCATTGTGCTTGCCAGCTGGTGCTCCCTTTTTGCCCTTGGCAGCTGGTGCAGGCACACTGGCTGTGTGGACGGGTGTCTTCACGGTGCCTCTCACAACTGCAGTGGCTGCAGAAACGACAGTGGCCATGGACTGGGTGGCTGAGGTGCTAGCCTGGGTCCTGACCACACTGGTCCAAAGTGAAGGACGGAGGGAGGGGATGGGAATAGGTCAAGGGTGGAGAGGAAAAGGTTTTTAGGGACTGGAGGAGGGTCAAGGTTTGGGAGTGGAGGAAGAGAGAGTGGTTGTAGGAGCTGTCTGTCTACTGTGGTTGGGTGCAGGTGCATGGGCTGGATGCTGTCATGAAGTGGATGGCTGTTGGGTGTCTGAGTGCTTGCGTTTGTGTACCTTGGGAGGAGGTGGCACAGACACAGTGGGAGAAGACACAGGGGACGTGTGCATGGATGTAGGGGTGGTACTGCCAGTGAGGGGTGTGTGGTGAAAGGCGTGATGGTGATGGGGGTAGTGAATGAGGATGTAGTGCATGCAGGTGTGAGTGGAGATGGAGACGTACCCCCGTGTACAGACCCCTGGTGGACCTGCCAACAATGGAGGACAGGCACAATATCCTCACCTACAGACAATCAGAAATTCAGAAATCGAAAGAGCTTTCACTCTATGAATGTACAGATAGTGTGCCTGGCGGACCAGTACAGCTCCCATGTGAATGCAAAGTATCCTGGGTCTGTGCATGATGCATATATCCTGAGGAATAGCAGCATCCCATTTGTGATGGCTCAACTCCAGAGGCACCGGGTGGGACTAATAGGTGAGCCCATGGTCCCCACCCAGTGGATGTTGGCATATGGGTGTGGGGTTGGCCCTAAGGGAGAGTGTCTGGCTAACTGGTATCCCTCGTTAATTTCAGGTGACTCTGGTTACCCCAACCTCTCATGGCTACTGACCCCAGTGAGGAATGCCAGGACAAGGGCAGGGGAATGTTACAATGGGGCACGCGGGCGAACAAGAAGGATCATTGAGCGCACCTTTGACCTCCTGAAGGTCAGGTTCAGGTGCTTCCATCTGACAGGTGGATCACTGTGCTACTCACCCAGGAAGGTCTGCCAGATCATCGTTGCATGTTGTATGTTGCACAACATGGCCTTGAGACGCCAGGTGCCTTTTCTGCAGGAGGATGAGGCTGGAGATGGTCGTGTGGCAGCGGGGAAGCCTGTGGACAGTAATGAAGAGGAGGCAGAGGAAGGGGATGTGGACAACAGAACAACTATAATACAACAGTACTTTCAGTGACACACAGGTAAGACACTGTATCCTCACCTTCCATTGCTGTTTTGTGAAGTGAATTTTCTCTGGCTGGCTGCTGTTCCCACTACAAAGGCCACTTATTGTACCCTTTCACATGTCTATTTGCAGATATTTGTGCCCTCCAGTGGCTCCTGGTTTATTGACTGCAGCACATTACAGGTCATGACTATGTTCACTGGTCTATTTGCAATGTCTACTGATTTTTAAACAACTATGGGGGTTATTACAACTTTGGAGGAGGTGTTAATCCGTCCCAAAAGTGACGGTAAAGTGACGGATATACCACCAGCCGTATTACGAGTCCATTATATCCTATGGAACTCGTAATACGGCTGGTGGTATGTCCGTCACTTTACCGTCACATTTGGGACAGATTAACACCTCCTCCAAAGTTGTAATAACCCCCTATATCCTTAAATCATTTGACATACTCCAGACTTGTATTTATTCAAAGGCCCTCCTTGGCCTCAGGGTCCTGGACACTATGAGGACTTACAGACTGAACTGGCAAGCCTTACTACACCTGCTGCACCACATTGAGCCACAAATTACAGCCAGCTTGCAAACCACACACAACATTCCACCTGTGACAAAGCTGCTCACTGTCCTGCACATGCTAGCAAGTGGTTCCTTTCAAACAACGAGTGCACTGGTTGCTGGTGTCTCACAGCTGTCGTTCTCTGCATTCCTACCAAAGGTGATTATCTCCATGACACCCGCCACATCAGCTTCCCCAACACCCAGTAAAAGCAGAAGGAGAACAAACATGGGTTCTATCAAATCCATGGCTTCCCACATGTGCTTTTGCAATTGACTGTACCCATGTCTGTCTCGTACCACATGCAGCAACAGAGCACTTATACCGGAATCGCAAGCACACACATTCCATCAACATGCAGGGCATAGTGGACCCCCGTGGACTATTCATAAACATTTTGGCCAAGTATCTGGGAGTGTCCATGACTCCTACATATTCCGGCACAGCAGGATCAATGAACAATTCCAGGACAGACAATTTGGAAATGGCCTACTTGTGGGTAAGTCAATAAATCTAGCAATATACACACAACACAGCAACCCTGTCAGACACACAAGACACACACCACTACAGTAACACAAGGCCAGGGTAACACACATGTGCAGGTGATAACACATATGCACCATGCTGCAGGACAGCACAATCAGTGCACAACACAAATACATACACCCACATGTACGCAACACATCCACAACTTCACAGGCACACCACATGAAGGACAGGTGCAGACATGTACCCATTGCTAACAGTACAACTACACAGGCCTCTACAAGTGTCCACAGGTTGCCTACTACATACACTTCACACTCAGTACACCAAACAAAGAATAGCACATACATGTCCATGGCATACACCATGTCACGTAAGTTCCAAATAGGCACAGATCCCTCAAGTCATGCCAGAACAAATATTAAATATCGGACAACTTGCGCCTATCTCAACTGCATCTCATCAACACATAGCTGACTTACCTGTAGTGTGCTGAGACATCTGCCTGACGCATAAGCTCACACACATAGGAATACAAGATCAATGCCCATCACATACCATGTGCTAGATGTGTGATAAGTAGTACCACACCTACTGTAGTGCCACCTCACATGCAACACTCACTGACTCATAACATCATCATGTCTGTACCAGATACAATAAATGGCCCAACACGGGGCAGAGTAACTGTCAGACAGTGCAGATCATGGATGTCTTAGTGGGACCCAGTAGGAGAAAACAGTACATAAGTCAGAAAGCAGTTAGCAGAGCACACATATACATAAAAGTCCTAAGCTTGCCAGAATAACAAAATCAATAATCACTATGCATTGTTGCAAATAAAGTAATATAATTTCAAAATATAGATACAATAGATAAAAAATGGGTATGTGACAAAATGTTACAGATAAATGTATTTATTTACCACAAATGTGTCCATTGTGAAATACATTCCCTAACAATCCTAAATTAAATATCTTAAAACAATATCCAAATTTTAAATGATCCAGACTAGTTCTAGAAAATTCAACAAGAAGTCCATCTATAGGCGATCTTACAAATGTTGACAAAATTCAATAATCCAGCCTAATTTCAATGGTTTATCAGAAGTCCATCCGTAAAAGGTCTCACGAATGTTGACAGGATTCAGCCGACAGATATTTTGTCCTAATATCGGACTTTTTCATGGCTGATTAAATACCAACATATGAACAAATTATTACAAAAAACGATATTCCTATTAATCAATCAAAAACACCAAATCTTACAAAATGATTTTTTTGTATATAATTTTTTTTTAAATCATGCCATCATATTTTTTAGACAGCTAGCAATCACTGACACCTATAAAGAATAATAGATACGTCACATACCCCAAAAAACAAACACCACGTTATAAGAAAGTCTATTTTGAAGCATGCACCAATTGCCCAGGTACCATGAATGTAATAGTAAATGAACAAGGAGAAGAATAAAAAAAAACATAAACACTCAAAAACAATAAAGCACCGTGACAACTTTAACCCCCAAAAATATAAAAAAATTATAGTTTGTGGCTAAACATTATCTCATATGATGAAGATTGTGTCAGTAGTTATACCTCTTTGTAAATGAAGAGATCCATTTTATTCCAATGCGTCGCTAAAATTAAAAGAGAAAGATCCATTGGCATATAGCCACACATTATATTGGCAAATATTACACAAGAGTATCCAATTCATATACTCAACCAACCGTATATTTGCTGTTTGGTTAGTGAGTAAAATTCAGTTCCCCTGCAAGGTTCATCCAAAACCTTCCTTCCAATTTGAAATTCATATCTATACCATGACCTCATATAAATGTATCTATGATAGACAGAAAAAAACACAGACAAAAAAGGAGCAAAATTAGTCACCTATCAAGGATTCATATACCCCCTCCAATGTATCCATTCCAATATATAGCTAGGTACCCTTTCAAAGAGAATGGCCAACCTCAAATACGAGGGTCAAATACATGGTACCACAATATGTTGTATAATTTGTGTCCTTCAAAATCCATATCAGAATTAGTAAGCTGGTCTAAACTACTCATTATACACCAAACGTAGGAAATCAATCACTGCATCTCCATATTCACCTTCATAGCCTACTAGTTTGTAGTTCACCAACAAAAACACGCCGTATCCATTACGACGCCAAGCAGCCCGAGGGACAACAAGTCCAATCCTCATATAGTGCAAAAGACTCCATTGAGACGCGTCTACCAGTGTCATCAAAGAGAGTCTACAAGCGTGTTCACCATGTTAGTTGCCATATTTGAATGGAGTATATCGATGCCGTAGCATCGTAAATATGCTGTTTGTGTACAATTCACTTTGCAATTTCCATCTGTAGTCATAAATCAACACCAATGTTTAACAATTGGATCAATGGTCTAAATACTAGCAATATACCCCAAAACCATACAATCTTCACCTCGAGAATGGCGGCCATTTTTAAATGAATTTTGAAATCGGTTGCCATATTTGAATGGAATATATTGATGCCATAGCATCGTAAATATGCTGTTTGTGTGCAATTCAATACGAGATGTCCATCTATGGTCATAAATCAACATCATTTCTTAACAATTGGATCAGTGATCTAAATACTAGCAATATATCCCGAAACCACACAAAGATGGTCATCTCGGGATTGGCGGCCATACAGATGTTGAAAGGTGCGCTGACAAGAGCGGTCATCAGACTTCCATGACTTAACCCGAAAACTTAACAATACTGCCATATTATTGCCAAATACCTCAGCGAAAATAATTATTTTAAAACTACCTCCACCAATCCTCAAAAATTCAGTGACTAAATTCACTTTCTAACTTATAGTTATAAGAATGGTTATCTCAGTGATAGCGACCATTTAGAAAGTGAGCCCATAAATCAGTACATTTAGAATGTAAAAAAACATCATTACACTAGTCAATCCCAAATCAAAAAGATAAACTAAAACACCAAGACTAGATGGAAACTATAAAGAGAAGAATAGCAAAAATAGTAGACAAATAGTACAAATGAGGCAATGTTGATATTAGCCCCTATGGAATGTGTACATATGAGCCATTAAAAAAAGACCACTATGTTGTCAATATGTGTTTAACCATATTATATAAGAGTCATATTCACAATATATATGGCCAGTAGTCGAATGAAAGTATCTTAATATGATTGTAACCTATCTTATGGTATCGCAATCTTTAGAATATGAGAAGTTGAGAATAAACAAAATAAAAAAACATAGACAGGAAAAACCTATATAAAGGGTAGAATGTAGGAAACATGATTGGATGTACAATATCCTCATTTATACTTAGTGGTGATAGCCACTGTCAATGAGCTTATCAAAGATAAACAGACCATATCCTTTACTGATCGTCTAAGTCAATCATATACATTATTATTTTCCCAGTTCAAGTAATTACAGAAAATAATGCATCTCATGATCCAAATTCATACACAGTTCAATAGTCCTAGGTTTAATTATCCACCTGGCCTCATTTCTTCTGAGTTCAGTCGCCCGGTTGCCACCTCTGGGATGTATTGGAGTCTGACTAATACCCATATATTTGATCAGAGGAATCTCTGATGTTGCATGTTCCTTATTTATGTGTCGAACAATGGGTGATGATGGATCATTATTCCTCAAGGAACGCATGTGTTCCTGAATCCTCTCTTTTAGGGACCTAATGGTACTCCCCACATAAATTTTGCCACAATCACATAGCAGTATATACACAACGTATTTGGTGTTACAGTTTATCAAAGTTTGAATCTTGTATGTTTTGCTACCGTTGAAGTTGAAGGTAAGAGTTTTGTGTAGAGCTATATAACACATGTTACAATTGCTACATTTATAAAAACCAGTTAATTTCCTCGGTAATCATGTTTCCAAATTGGCCTTAATTGGTGGTAGAAAACTCTTACAAACTAAATCCCTAATGTTTGTGCCCCTCTTATGAATCATTTTGGGCTTAGTTGATAAAATTTGTTTTAAAGTACAATCAGTATATAGGACATTCCAATGTCTAGATAGAATTTTATAAATGTCCTGACTATTTTGACTAAACGGTGTACAGAACTGTATGAGCTGTTGAGATGCTGAGTTGTTCATCTTCGTTCGTTTTGTCAAAAGAGATGATCTCGGCAATTTGTTGATCTCACTTCTAGCTGTCTTTATAGTCTGCTTCGAGTAAAACAGGACATCACTGACCTTGCATGCACTGTGCCATGGGACACATTTGCTAAGCAGCTGAGCTCCATCCCATAGCCTGCACTGTGCATGTGCTGACAGTGTAAATACACACAAATGTTTTGGAAGATAGGAGAGACACTAATAGTTATGTTGATCATCCTGTGACAATAGGATTCACACCCTTGGACACCTCATGGCTGCCACAAACATTAGCTGCCACTCTGGATCACCAAGGGAACTATGTAATAGCCCACAGTTCCACTGTCATGGTCAGCACTGTATGTACAACTTTGCAGATGACCATTTCATAATAACGTAAAGCCACCTTGTAAATTGGCCACCATCCCATGGTGTGTGTAGTGTGGAAGGGGTGTGCAATGTGTGTCGCTGCTGGTCTGTCACCACAAGATACATAGCATGATGATGCTGACTCACATGTAGCTGTCACCTAAAACCTGGGGTAGTGCCAACAACAAACACCATTTTAGGGGAGCTGTATACAGTTTGCAATAAGGAACTAGACTGTGCTTTGAACTCAGATGATTGTGCCACCAATGCATGCTACATACTGCTGCACACACAGAAAGAGCCAATTGGCCATCAAAACACCATATGTATACCTTCCTGCACAGATACATCCACCTCCACAAGGCAGCTAGCCAAGTACCCTGTTGTCAGGTAGGTAGTGTTGGTGCACAGCTGCATATGAGCAAGTGGTGCAGGGGACAACAAAGGGTTGCCAAGTAACATGTCACACATGGGGCATTCTTGCAAGTTGAAATGTTGCAGGACAGTGCAACCAATTTTGGAGATGTGTTGTGCATCTAACTTACCAATTTCAAAGGCCCTAAGTGTCACACATCATCTGGAATGACACATGTCAAAAGTGATGGGAAGTCCAGGCTCTTTGGTGCTGCCATGTTGCCACCACATCTGACTCCATTGTGTTGTGAGGATGTCATGTTCCCTCTAGTGATAGCACACTGAGGCACCGGTGCACTACACAACGCATGGTACATACATAATGATCATCAATGTGGAATCCAAATCATATGTCCCAGGTCCTTGAGCCAAATGCAAGATTGTCATGTCCAACAACCTAGCACTGAGGAGACATTACACAAGAATAGGAACTCACACCATTCCACAAATACATATGAGCCACACCCAGCTCACAATATCAACTGCCATGCAACATGACATACCTGTTGCAAGCCCTAACAACAACTTACTCCTCTAACCTTTTGCAGCGTATCAGGGTTATTGCATACAGCAATGGAAAATGACCCCATTTCCCAACTCAAGCACAGCAGCAAAGTGTGCATATAATGAGGGACATCGGAGGACACCGACTATTGTGCAGGGGGCATTTGGCATGCTGAAGTCCAGATTCAGGTGCTTGGACATCACAGGAGATAGCCTCCTATGTGCCCCACACAACGTCTGCAAGATAATCACGACATGTTCCATCCTGCACAACATATGTGTGCGGATGAACATCCCCTTATAGGAGCATGTTAATAACCTGCCTAAGGAGGAGGAGGAGGAGGATGGTGGAGAAGTAAATGAGGGGGAACAGCACAACACAGCTGCTGGGATACGCCGCAGACTGCACATTGCTGAAAACATCTTCACTTAATAATCACATTACTCACCTTGTACATTTTGTTAATAAACATCTCACTTATTCACAAACTCGGGCTTTGGTCTCTTCAATCTACACAACATATACCACAGGATTGTGAGTCTAACCTCAGGGAGCACGTCACACACACTAATCTGATGAGTACAGTAGCAACATCATATGTGATGTGTAAGATTGAACTGCTACCATCACACTTATCACAAATAGCCTCATCACTTTAATGTGACAACTGAAGGACACAATATATGGACCACAACATATTATTTACATCCACACTGACAACTTGTACAACAATAGCTCATCTCATGTCCAAATAGGAGGCAAACAGGGGCCCACATATGATGCAGTGGATGTCAAATCATGGTGAGACTATAATGTTTGAACAGACCACCGAAACAACTCAGTATGAGAGTTGCAATGGCTGCATGGAGCATGTGTGACAAGGGGGTGGACATCATTGGTGACGATGGTCATCATGATTAGCCCAGGTAAGCAAGCAATGTGAGAAATTGAGACTGTGCAGTACATCCATGGAAATCAGTCCTGACACTGCCATGGGGCCCAATCCTGTCACAGGGTACACATGACTTCACACTTTGGACGGACACGTCTATGGAATGCACATCAGAATGGATGAGAACATATGCCGCTAGAGCTGCAGTTCCACCACAAAAAAATTAATATAACACTGCTAAATGTAATGACTTGATCTGACTATTGTGTTCAAAACATTATGGGGGTGATTCTGACCCCGGCGGTTCACTACCGCCGGGGCCAGGGTCGGCGGGAGCACCGCCAACAGGCTGGCGGTGCCCCGCAGGGCATTCTGACCGCTGCGGTTTTGCCGCGGTCAGAAGTGGAAAACCGGCGGTCTCCCGCCGGTTTTCCGCTGCCCTGGTAATCCCCCATGGCGGCGCAGCTTACTGCGCCGCCATGGGGGATTCTGACAGCCCATACCGCCATCCTGTTCCTGGCGGTTCTCCCGCCAGGAACAGGATGGCGGTATGGGTTGTCGTGGGGCCCCTGCAGTGCCCATGCCAATGGCATGGGCACTGCAGGGGCCCCCGTAAGAGGGCCCCACTTTGTATTTCAGTGTCTGCATTGCACTACACTGAAATACGTGACGGGTGCCACTGCACCCGTCGCACCTTCCCACTCCGCCGGCTCAATTCTGAGCCGGCGTCCTAGTGGGTAGGGATTTTGCACTGGGCTGGCGGGCGGCCTTTTGGCGGTCGCCCGCCAGCCCAGTGCAAAAGCCAAAATACCCTCAGCGGTCTTGCGACCGCGGAGCGGTATTTTGGAGGGGGGAAGTCTGGCGGGCGGCCTCCGCCGCCCGCAAGACTTAGAATGACCCCCTATACGATTGGAATGTAGGCAGAGTGTGTCAATCACAGTATTTACCAAATATGTACACATTTCAGACATATGTGTCGTCCACACACAAGTTACTATATACTCTAGATCAACATAATGAGACAGTTGTTGGGTAACATTTGCTAGATAGCATTCATCAGTCATCATCAACAATGCTCGAGCTGTGTATGTCATCTGAAATGTAATGCTCTGTAAGACAAATACACATAACACATTTCACAATCACATCCCATAACTGTTGCATAGTACTGACTGCCATACATATGTGGATACACTGTTGTCACACATGCATACATATTCATGACGTGAATACATTTGCATGCTGTCAATTCTGTAACACACACATTGGTGTAATAGACCAATCACACCCAAATCACATTGTTGTATGGACTACCACATGTGGCCACACACAAAATGCCACACTGCAGCCCAGCCCATTCAATTTGTATGTTGATACACTGTGCATTCACTGACAATGGACAAAATCACGCAATCAGGAATACAGTCAAAAAAAGTGACGCAAATGCGCCGAAAATATCTGCAAACGCAAAGTGTATGACCCATGGGCCATTAGCGTGAACTACACCTTCGCCCTCGTCTCAATGCTGATTTACTGTTAAACCGACGTATAAAGGTTATGCATCAATAAAAAAGAGGCACGTAGGTCATGTGTCAGAAATACTCACGCAAATATCAGATGCATCAAATAAATACCTGCATTACAGAAAACGTGACACATGCAACCAGAATGAACTGTCACTGCCCCAGTATAGACATGGGGTTCACATATCCTACCATTTTACCAATGCAAGTCAGACGTTTGGTGAGTCATGCACAACCATCACTAAGTCACACATTTCAGGGGCCATGCCAACATCTGTGCCCCAGCATTGTGTCATGTATGATAGGCCAAGACACCACCAGCATACCATATGTAACTTGATTGTGAGAGCAAAGTAGGGCAACCGATGTATGGCGCTACATTGTCATAATTTCACATACATCATCCCTGCCATTATGTTACCAAAGGGGCATACCTGCCTGAGGGGGCACTGGTAATGGGGCATTTGATACCGTCAGACAACTTTGACACATCAGTCATGGATTACTCAATGCATGATAATTGCAGACTAAAAATTGGGCTGCTTGTCTTTCACAAAGTGCCTCTGTGTGCCTTGCAGGACAAGCCAGAATACCAGCACTACATGAGTCTCAGGCCCAGTGTAAGTGTACAGATGTGTGGCTCTCACTTACCTGAGTGTCAGTGTCATTGTGAGTTTGCAGTGGTGTGCCTGTTGCACTGTCCTCAACCTGAATAATTAGCGCACTCCTCTAAAATAGTACACACTGTACTATGTTGTCCACTAGTAGTGACAGTGATATGATACTAACCATGGTTTTCCATCCACATCTCTCAGGTGGACCTGCCTCCTACACCATAGGGGAAGTGGCAAGATTTGAGGACCCAGATGTATACAATAAGTGTGATTATGTCTGTCCTGTGTAGTGATTAAGGCTTTTGTATCAGTGAGTCATGTGTGTTGCACAAAATGCTAGAAGTGATGAGCTGTCAAATGATCAGATATCAAGTAGGCTGTATGGTGACTCTATGGCGGTCATTCTGACCGCGGCCCGCCATGCGGTTACCGGCAAATGACCGCCCCGCGGTCAAAAGAACGCGGCGGCCATTCCAACTTTCCCGCTGGGCCGGCGGGCGACCTCCAAAAGGCCGCCCGCCGGCCCAGCGGGAAAGCCCCTGCAACGACGAAGCCGGCTCCGAATGGAGCCGGTGGAGTTGCAGGGGTGCGACGGGTGCAGTGGCACCCGTTGCGATTTTCACTGTCTGCTTAGCAGACAGTGAAAATCTGTATGGGGCCCTGTGAGGGGGCCCCTGCCAGTGGCATGGGCAGTGCAGGGGCCCCCAGGGTCCCCACGACACCCGTTCCCGCCATCCTGGTTCTGGCGGTGAATCCCGCCAGAAACAGGCTGGCGGGAAGGGGGTCGGAATCCCTGTGGCGGCGCTGCAAGCAGCGCCGCCATGGAGGATTCCCTGGGCCAGGGGAAAACGGGCGGGAAACCGTCAGTTCCCCTTTTCTGACCGCGGCTTTACCGCCGCGGTCAGAATAGCCCAGGAAGCACCGCCAACCTGTTGGCGGTGCTTCCGCTGCCCTCCGCGGAATGACCCCCTATGTCCCATTTAAGGGTTCCCCATGCACGAAAAGAGAGTCATATCTTGTGAGGCTTGTGGCGCTCAATGGGCAGCATTGTGTAAACAAGGTGATGACAAGCCACCTGTAGGCCCATATGTGAAAATATTGGCACTGGGACACACTGTCATTCTCACAACACAGTGATGCACCATTTTTTACAAAAACTGGTGCATCCCTGTATTGTAATGTACATGTAGGACTAGGTGGGCAATAGTCCACCAGCATGGTGCCACATATATTGTACTCCACTTACGTGACACTCATATCGAATGCAATAAGCGTGCATGCAGGCCAAGGCCAAACATGCTGGCATGAATATGGGTGTGTGAGGAATGGTATTGGCTGATTAGGTATTGATGGGTGTCTACACCTGGACACATGAATGTAGATGTGAAAGACCTATGGATACCAGCTTCCTATTTGTCAGCCCTCCTAAAATATGTTCCACTCCCTGACTCCATGTATGAGTGGGCATGCCTTGGTGGATGACCTGAACAATTGAGATAATGAATTGCATGGCCATCCCCCCTGAGGCACAGGGAGTGAGGAGCAACAAACTTTTAGGTAGATGTGATGCTCACAGTGTACGTGACAGTCATTTTGATCAGGCTTGCATGTGTACGTATCAACACTGTTCCCTTATGGTTACCAACTGCATCCCATACTCCCAATAACAGATTCAAGTTACTGGTGATGTATGGCCGAATATTGACACAGATGATGAGGAATAGTGTCCCTGATCTATGGGAAGTTGATGCTGCCTTTGCATTGTTACACATGGCACAAAATCAATGCACATCTAATTTTGTTCCTTTCCTAATCTTGTTGTGAGTGGCTATGGTGTCAATTAAATGATGCTTAAGCAGCGTTGCCATTTCATCCATCAGGGCCACTCTATTGTCCGGGATGTGAGTTGGAGTGCATGTGCAATTCGATGTAGAGTGTAAGCTAATAATCTGTACATACTGCACACAATGCTGACACTGATGGTTGCCTTTCTCATTTTAACAGTTGCCAACATGAACAACGAGGAACTGGGTGGCTTTCAGAAGAGTGCAGTCCGCTATCAGCACATACTGGCAGTGGAATCTGGGTTCCGGAGGATGACACGCCGCTATCGCACGGAGCAATCCAATGGTGAGTGGCGGGTATTCACTCAAGGGGGACCTACACTGCCCACACAGGGAGGACCAAGCACCACAGCTGTGCAGGGAGCCACAGCTGCCGCCATCACAAAAGCCCCAGTTGCTGCACCCTCAACAACTGTGCCACAGCCAACCACACCTGCTGCCATGGACATGTGTGCTAGTAGGCACCTACGGAGGGATGTCACACTGGTCCTCAAAAAGCTGGACTCTCTTGAGAAGGAGGTGGAGAAGAACACAAAAAGACTAAACTTCATAAAGAAGAAACTCAATAGGGCCAATCTGTGAATGATGCTCATCCCGAGTTCAGTATCCTCCCTCCTCATTTGTTTTAATGTTTTTTGTTGGGTTTTAGGGGGTTAGTGTCAGGTTAGATTAGGCTAGTAGTTTAGTTAGGATGAGTAGGTTTGGGGGTGGATTTTCTACTTTTTACATTTTACTATGTGGGTGGGTGGCTATGTAGGGGGGTGATGTTGGGGATTTTATGTGTTATATAAAAAAATGAAAAATAAAAAATACCAAAAAATATATATTTGTTTAGTAATTGGTAGTCAATGTGTAGTTTATTATATGTTGTCCTGCATGTGTCTCGTGATATAAGAGGGGTGGGGGCCAATGTTTAGAGTGTGTCGTTAAATGTGTTAGGTAAGTTTAGCATAGAGAAGTTAGGGTCTGTTGTTGGTTATGTATAGTTAGGATAGGTTAGGCTAGGTTAGGATAGGTGTTCTTAATTATTTTTAGTTTAGTTATATTCTAATTTAAAAAATGTGGATACTCCCTTACTTCATGTGTCTTATGCTTGGATCTCACCGTCTTCCCATGGGTGTACAGTGAAAATTGTGTGTTGTCCTAGGGAATCCACACTGCCTCCGGATCCCTCTCTTGACATGCTCATCACCTTCTTATAACTGAGCTGTCACATTAGCAGCTACAACGCATCTACTTGTCTGTGCATCTGCCATCCAGTGTACCCACCACTCAAGGTGACTATGTTGATCAAGTATAGGACAGGTAGGTGTGGTAATTCAGCTGTCATTGTATGGGTCCTGTGTCAGAATGCTGGGCACTGTGAGACATCGGACAACAGCCTACATTTCATTCCCATCCTGCTAAACTGACCAGTGGCAATTACATATGAGGTTGAGTCCCTCTGTTTCACACCAATGTGTTCTACTGGCACTCCCAACTGACGATATTGCCAGAGAACTGTTTTACAGCCATTCCTGCCATATGTAGTGGGTGTAGCATACATGTGTTCAACATTTTTACATACTCATTGTTTTGGTTGTAGGGGATCAGACCAGTATTGACGTTCATCATGTAGGTACATAGATATGTGCCCGCATATTCATGCCCTCTTCTACTGACACTCTGTGACGAAAGACATGTTTACACACATCACAATTCCTAGTCATAATAGATGTGTCACAACACACAAAGACATGCTGGTTGTGTAGGTGGTGTTTAATAACAAATGGTATTGTGCAATATTTACAATGTCCAGGTCTGTGGAATCCATCCAACTGTAACACAACACAAGTCCAGGGTTGAGGGACATGTCATGGGACATGCTTGTGTAAAGGGTCTTTCAGTGCAGGGGAACATAAATTGCCAATTGAAAAGTTAGAGACAATTGCAGTCCATAGCAGAAAGGTGAATAATGTGTCAGTGAAGAGTGCGTATCTGCAACAGTGCTAACACTGGCATGATGTCAAGCATAGGATAAAGGAAAACACTGCCCATGTGACATGGGCTGGTGCTCCCGGGTACTCCTATGGGTGAAGATGATCTGTTCCACATCTTCATCCTCCGATGTGTGTGGTGCCTCCTCTACCTTTGATGGTGGTAGTGGGGAGGAGGGGGGCACACACACTTCAGTGGTTGGAGATGTGGTCTCCCAATTCCCAGCAGCTGGCATCTGTGGAACTACATATGGCATCACTGTAGCAAGGAGGAGCTGCTGATTTTTTCATATATTAACAACATCCCTGTGGTAGGCAGCCATGTCTGCCCTGAGGGAGACCATTTCCCAGTGTATGGAGTCCATCTTGTCCTCAAGCACGCTGATGCCAGTTTTGGAGGGCAGTGTTGTGGATTCTCCCTCATGGCAGCAGCCTTGTCCCTCAGACACTCCTCGAATCCACGCATTGGGGAGTGTCTGCGTCGGTTGGCTGCAGTCTGTTCAGTAGCTGTAACCATGCACCTCTGCATCCCCTCAAGGCTGGCTGCCATAGTTGCATCCCTACCGCACCTCCTTGGCCAGCTCCTGCTGGACTCTTACCTCTATCCTCTCAAAGCTGGTCCCTGGGTCCTCGGAGTCCTCAGCTGTGTCAGTGCTGGCAGGTCGTATTATTGGGGTGCTAAGTAGGGGCTGTGGGATGTCTGCTACATCAATACTCCTCCTTGCGACTGGAGGTGGTGTCTGGAGGTTTACAAGGACTTCTTGGAGGGTCTCTTGGCTGATAGTTGCCAGCTGGTCATCCAGGTCATCAGGGTACTCCAAGACAGGCAGATCTGCAGAAGAGCTATCATCCTCTGCAATGACATGGTGTAAAATCAATCTATCTGGGTTGTGACAGTTGATATGTCATGTCACTGACTTGATCTTTGAGGCTCATTGTCATCTTAGGGCCAAATTTCTAGAAAAGTGGTGCAGCGCGTCACTTTGGTAACACAAGCATACGCTGTATGTAAGTGAATATGGCACACCCGTGTGTTATACCCCTTGCTGGTGCAAAATTCAGCTGCCAGCGCAGGCATCCTTGCACCATTGTGCAAGGATGTATGCCTTGAGGAGTGTGATTGTTTATGTGCTTGAAGGTGTCCCTTCCTGCACATTAACAATCACTAATGGTGCTTTGGCACTTCTGTGTGAGCTGTAGAATGCAGCACACACAGAAGAGCCTAAGCGTAATTTTCAAATTATTGTTTATGTGTAGGAAGGGACACCTTCACACACATAAACAATAATTTCTGGCATTTTGCTCTTCCTATGCATGCTGCAGAAAGCAGCACACATTGAAATAGCACAAAACGAGGAGGTATAAATGTATTCCTCCTCGTTGCACCCTGCTAACGCCACCCCTGGGGGTGCCGTAAGATTTTGGCAGTGCCTAAGATTGACCAAATTCCATTTATCTGAGGCAGCATCAAAATGCAATGGCTGTTGCTGTGGCACGCCCACAGCAGCACCCATTGCACGCCCTTTCCACACACAGTGATGCGTGGGAAGGGGCCGTATTTACAAAGTGACATTAAGCCACAAAAAGTGGCTTAACACCACCTTGTCAATATGGTGCAGTGCTTAGCGCCACAGGAGCGTCACTTAAAGTGATGCTCCTGTGGCACTAGGGGCCTATGATGCACCCCTTAGTGCCAAAGGATTGTTCCTGTACATCATGGCTGCAGTCTACAGCCCTATGCCCCACCTGTAAAGGGTGTTGCTTTGCGCATGCCACAGTACCACACATGGCAATTTTCACCTCTCACAGTCTTACATGTTTCACATACACCTATGCTGTGCTGAGACCTTGCACCATCCCAAGGATGGCATTGCCAGCACACTGTGCTCTTGTTACCATTGATGGCTCCTCATGTTGTTGTTTGTGTTTGTGTGCTACATTGCATGGCACTCAAGGACTGGAAGAGTTCAGTTTCATCTTCTGTATTTATAGGTGTGTTTGCCTTACTAAACACCCATGTCCTCCCCCTCAATGCAGCCCTCCTTGCACTATGATATATGAGTGCAGTATGGTGACAGTACCGCTCATTTGACACATGCACAGGGTTAGACCCAGGGATGGGCAGTATGGGTATGAAATTTCTGCTGTGTACATCATTCTGTATGTGACAGTGTCTGATGGTAAATGAGTCTATGGACATAGCCAGTTAACAGGAGTTGTACTTAGGGCAGGGCCTGAAGCAAGTTAGAGGTGATTCTGCAGGTAGTCATACTGGCCCCTCATGTGCATCCGTCCAATGGGCACCTGGCTGCCATTGTGCATTTGACCGCCCCCAACAGCACAGGGGGAAGTGGCAACTGTTGTCAATGTGGAATGCCCCAAGGGCCAATGGTATGGACATGGTAGGTTTCCAGCAGCTTACGGACTGGCTATGCTATATGTCCTGTGACACCAGATCAGTAATATATTCAACACTACCTTCCAGGTCTCTTTCTGCATTTCCACCAGCCTTTGCATGGCGGTGTAACCCCCATGAAATGGTTGTTGGTGATGTGGTGTAGTGTGGCCCTGGGTGCCCCTTCACAGCCCATGCACTTGGCCTGGGCAGTGCAAGGGGTCCCATGCCATGGCCCTTTGCCTTTTCCAATGCAGGGCTGAGTGCAGCGTGTCCTGTTACACCCAATGCAGCCCAAAAGTAGCACTGAGTCTATTTCATCTATCAAGAATGTTATGCTAAGTGCCCCACAGTGCTACCATGAGCAGACATTTCCAGCTGCCATCCCAACATGTGACTCATACTGCCAAGCGCAAAGGGTACACTGCACTGGCAGTCTTACCAACACCAGACTTGCCCATGCACCATCCCCCGCCCGCCGATGTGGAATTTTCCACCATTATGTTCACAGTCAAACCCCATGTGTTGTATGTTGTGTTTATTTCCCCATTGCCATGCGTCTGACATGGTAGTGTCAGAATAGTTGTGGGCTCAGCCTGTGACTATTGTGACCTACTGTTTGCTATCTGTGGTACATATTTTCTGTAGTGGCACATTTCAGTTAAGCATCAAGATGTGTGGTTGAACACTACTTCAGTTTGGTTGGTATAGGTAGTGGCATGTTACCAATGATACAAGTTCAGCCTGCGATTCCCCCAGCGCCTGTTCAGTTCATTGTTCCATGCACCCAGGTGACACCTTGACTGCATGCATGATGTAGGGATGACTGCCTCATGTGGATGTGTTGTCTATGTGCAGTATGGTGGTACTACCAGCACATGCCAGGGTACTGTTGGGACAGTTGAAATGAGTTGTGTGCTGTGAGATGCAGCACACATGTTTGGGCAATGAGGCAAGGCAGTTGCAAGGTGATCCTGCAAGGGGCGCCACTATGACGTAACCCCAGGAATGGAGTTGACTCACTACCTGGTCTCTGAGGTCTTGGTCCTGTTGGTGGTGTTGATATGACTACATGCAAGGGATATGGTGAAGTCACAACCAGTGGCACAGTGATTATACATGCCATCCATCCCATGTGCTATAAATGAACATGTAGGTATTTAGGCATGGTGTTCATCATATGTCCAGGTTGTGTATGTGTCATGGTGCATGGCACTACCAAGGCGTAGGTACATGTGTAGCTTACGTCGGCATGGTGCAGCATGCTCTCGTGGTGCTGGACTCCCACCTCCTAGTTTGCAGTGCTGCCTTCCTGTTCCGTGCCATTTTTTCCTTTGTCCTTCGCTTGCAGTTGTGCCAGTGTTTCTTGCACTCAGTTACAGTTCTCCTGACCTCTGCCACACTGTTGATCTTCTCCACTATCTGCTGTCAGATTGCCTCTCTCCTTACAATTGGCAATTTAGAGGTGACAAAGACTTGATATTGATGCTCTGTCACCTCTCTTACCTGTATTTCATGCTCCACTGCGCTGAAACGGCACTTCCTATTTTTCTTCTCCCTCCCCTGGATCTTGTCTGTGTCCTCCTGGCTGGTTCCTGGTAGAATGGGGTCTCCCTGGGGTCTCTCCTGGCTGAATTTTACCTCCCCTTTGGACTGTTCTCTCTGTTGGCGTCTGCTTTTGACGCTATTACGGGCAAAGATGGTTACATGTCGTAAACTCGATTAGTCAATTTTTCCTCAGTTAATGTCATTTTGCCTCACGACAAGGCGCAATGGTTATCGTCTGAAAAACTGACTCTAACCAATTTTTAGCGCCACCCAGCGTCATAGTATAAATATGACACCCGGGTGGCGTTAAAAAAGGGTGTTAGCCAGCGCTAACCTTTTTGACGCAAAACTGCATTAGCACAGTTTTGCATCAAAAAGTATACATCAGCCCCTTGGATTCACAGAGGAAGGAGAACAAGCCAGCTTGCTGGCAAACCCCTTCAGACTAGTACTTCTAAGGAGTCTGTTGCACCCTTGTCTCTAGGCCAAGTGGCACTGGTCAGAGAGCAGACCTGCTGGGGACCCTGAGGGAGAGGGTTCCCCTGGATTTTTGTGGAACGATGACTCCTTTACTCCTGCCTTACACACAGGAATCTTGCATGGGAGGCTTCAAAACTGCAGGCAGGCAGTGCTATCTACCTTGAGGGCTGTAAATGCTGCTAAAGGCAGACTATTGGCTAGGGAGATTACAAGGAGCCCAGATGTTAGAGGTTCTGGGCCCCATACAGCTCCCGGCAGCTGGGTACTAAAAACATCGAGACGATCCTTACACTACCAAAGAATGCTACCAGGAGCTAAAGGGGTCTATAAGCTCTTCATCATCGGATAAAGAGTAGTTAAAAATCAGCTTCTGAAAATTGTGAACAAACACTTCTGGTGGCTGGAGCCCACCACCAGGGACAGCCCACTCCAAACTCTAACCAAAATGGCCCAATGGTCACTGAAAGATGCATATTTGTTGCTCTCTCTAATAGGATACTTTCCTGATGGGTCAGTGCAGCCAGATGAGGGAAGCCCTACCATGTCTAGACAGTTCCCTCGAGGACCAGTCCAGCAACAAGCAGAACTTCTTTAGCTGTAAGGGAGAGGCAAATCTTATGTGGTATCTCATTTGAGCCTCAACATGATCCCCGTGTTCCCAGGACCTCAGGTATGTTCCGTGCCACATGGCCTTGCCTCATTCCCTGTGTCCAGGAGGAGCAGGAAGCATTCAACTGAATTTTCCTCTGCCAATGCTGGTCACCAACGGGCTGGAAAGAGCAGCAGGCAACTCCCCCACAGGCTTACACAAGTGAATATCACACAGACAGGAGCTTGCCTTGCCACCCTACACTTCCATGTTTACTGATGTGTGGGCACCCAGCATGTTGAGGCAGGTGAATCTGCTGTAGAATTAAAAATACCTTTGATCTAGTGGAATCTGTGAAAAACAAGAAAGGAGGAAAATATTGACTAGTACAGCAGCATTTGAAAAGAAGAAAGTCAACAGCCTAAAGGTGCACCCCGAAAGCACTGGATCACCTTAACTTGTTTATTTCAAACACAATGTCAAAGGAGAATAGAAGCACTGCTCAGTAAATACGTTTGCTGTGGAGGGCTCCGCAGGAGCAGCACTGGGGCCCACAACAACAACAAAGAGCCCATATTTATTCTTAAAGTTGAACCAGTGCCTCTCAGGTTGTTGCAGGAGTGACCCCTGGAGACTGTTCAGCCTTTTGCAAACACCTCCATAGTGAGTACTTTCCTCAAATGTCTCTGAGGTGTGAGGATTTGTATTATTATATGATATGGTTGCTTTGATGCCCTAGTAAAACTAGAATATAAACGTATATGCTACATTGTTTTCAGATGTTGACTTCATTGATGCATGTGCATTTTTGCCAGCAACTCATGTGATCTTATCCCCTTTAGACTTCCAACACTTACTCCCAGCGAAGACACTATGAGCTTGATTTAGAGATTGGCAGAGGAGGTTACTCCGCCACAAACATGATGGATATCCTGTATTACGATTCCATTATATCCTATGGAAATTCTAATACAGCAGATGGGATATCCGTCACGTTTGTGACAGAGTAAGCCATCTGCCAAACTCTAAATCAGGCTTTATGACAACAAAAGAGGAATACCAGGGAATGGCAACCCCCTGTGATAAATTACAAGTTACAGATATTATGTGAATTGGCTGCTTCTTTTTGCTTTTGGGGTCAGGTGAAGAGGATCAGAAAGCTTTAATATTCCTCCAGGATAGAGGTTCATGGCCTTTTGACATCTCTTCATAACCCCTAAAAAGGACCTCACAATCACAATCATAGTTTAAAAACCATTTGTTAAAATGCATTTCAGATGAGGCGACTTGTTTAGCTGTTGGCATATAACCTGCTAGCATGCTGGTAGGCTCCGCCCTCCAAGATTAAAACTTCTTGGCATATTTAAATATCCATGCTATGTTGCTGGAGATTATTTTGCCAGAAGTGGTTCTAAAAGTATGGTGGAAGTACTGTGGGCCAAAGTGAATACTGGGCAAGCATCCATGTTGCAGATGCCAGCGCAGAAATTTCACTTGTGTTTATGAAACAAACCACAAAAATGGGAGTTTGCTTCTGAGAAACACATAAAACAATGTCCATAATGCCGAGACACTTCTTTCCATGCATGGTGGACGGTAGAATAGAAAATCTCTGTAAAGAGGACCATCTTAAAGAGGATGAACTACTAAACGTATCAAAGATGATGACCCATGTTGGATTGTCACCACCTGTTGATTTAATATTGTTGCCTCTGTGCCAAACAGTGAATTACGCCCAAAAGCCCAACTCACATTTATTTTTGCACACCTATTTGCAGCAGAATATAATCCACCTGTACAGTAGATACCTTGAAGAGAAACTACTCATTTATGGTTTGTGGATATATACATTGACAGATGAAGTTTGTACTAAAGGAAATTCAATTTTACAGTGGCTATTCTTCAGGACTAAGTGGGGGTTAGGGCAGGAGAAGGGGTGTAGTAGCAGATGGTGACCATGCAAAATACATGCAGCAATAAAACAATCAATAGTTCACCACCCATGCAAAACATGATGTTTCTCTTGCAGAAGAAGTTTCTCTGCATAGAGATATAGCATCAATTAAAAAAAGAAGGTAAACTTACAGGTGTGAATTTCCAACATACCATGAGAGAAACTTTAGTATAGAAGGAATTGCGTGCATTGAATTCTATGATTTGCAAACATTTCTGAGAGAAAGCAGTTTATTAGTTGGGGGGACTGAAGTTCGCCAAAGATGATAAAGTCACCATCTGGTTAGGTCCTTTAAAGGCTTCTGTATTTTAAACCTAAGCTAAGCTCTTGGTAAATATGACACAGCGCAGACAGCCTAAACCTAGATAAAATTAATAAAGCATTTTGAAATACAAAAACAGTAAAAAGTCATAAACATAACACAATAAAACCCCACTCCAATTGACATAAAATAGAAAATAATTTAAAGAGTAAAATGACACCAAAGGGACAAAAACTCAATAAGGGGAACCAGAGGTATGAATTTTAGACCATTAATAAAAAGTAATAATAATGCCAAAATGCACTAAGCGGCAATGCTGGTCAACTTGTCAAGGTCCATAAGGACTAGGTGTGATCTTAGGTTGAGGGAGAACATGAGTCAGATGCACCAACCAAATTTGACCTGTTCTGAGGTTTTACCTTGGGACTTAGGCTTTTTTTCTGAAAGTCATATTCATTGTTGGGTGGGGCAAGGCAGCAGGCTGTATCTCAGGAGGGCTCCACAACATCAGAAAGACATTAAATGAGGTCCCTGTGAAGCCATTGTTTTTTGCTGGAAAAGCTCAGAACGGTAAAACTTTCATGTTGAAGGATGCCTTTCTAGTCCTGGGTGAAATTTTAATTAGGCCAGAGTAAGTGGAAGAATTTCAGCAAGTATACATTACTCTTGTGATGCAAAATTACTGAAATGATGTTCTTACACCAGCTTGAGTTAATAATAATATGGACCAAAAATCTTACTGCAGGAGCGGAGGAACAATGGACTAAGAAGGATTGAGTGGCTGTTAGCTACTGCTTTTGTGTCTTGTAGCATTTAATGCTGTTTTCTTAGCCCAAATGCATCCTCTGGCCCATTTTCAGACGAGGGTGCACTTTGTACTGTGAAAAAAAAGCTGGATTATGCTTCTCGCATAATGAAACATGATCATAAGTAATTGTGCGGTAATTATGAGAAGTTACGCCAGAAAGAATTATGCCAGTTAAGCCCATTACAGCCCTCTCATTGATAGGATACTTTTGGCACTTTCAGACCTTGTCAAGCTTTTCACCTTCAGACTTACAACCTCATTTAGAGTTTGGAGGATGGAGTACTCCATTACATGTGTGACGGATATCCTGTCTGCTGTCTTGAAATTGCATTAGATGAGTGGCACTTGTAATACAGCAGATGAATATCTGTCTCATTTGTGACAGAGTAACCTGCCCACCAAACTCTAAATCAACCACTTAGTTTCTTTTTCAGAGATCAGACTCCTCCAATTTGGCAAGGCCACAGGTTTTGTCCAGTGAGGGCTCCATGAGGCTGTATACTTTCTTGCTGCTGTCTCCTGAAAGAGGTTTGCAGCTGTAAAGAAGCTACAGGATTGGTCTGGTCCTCCAGAGTTTTTTTAATAAAAAAATATTCAAATTCCTAGGTTTTCAGTATTGGTAGAAGAGTTACTGTTTTTTGGGACCCAGTTAGACATAATCAAGGGTCCCAGGATCTCAGGAACATCACTTGGGGGACATGATTCACTCCAGAAAAGTTCACCTGGAGGGTTTAGGTCTAACTGGCATTGATCAGCTGGGCACTTCTATAAAAATGCCTCTTGCAGCGTGTTGCTTCCCTTTAGCCACACAGGTCGTCAGCCACTGATGCCGCCAAAATTCCACTTCTTTATCCTTCAGGTCTCTTCACAGGTTTCAAACAGCAAGTGCTGTCTTTCTACAGGTCCAGAGTGTTCTGAAGAAGGTGCCTTGGGATGCCTTGTTTATGACTGGCACTAGCTTGTCAGTGGGGTTAACTCCTCGTTCCTCCCTAGCCAATATGATAAGAGTTCCCACAGGTAATCTGACCACTTTTGCAGAAGTTCTTGTATGCCCTACTTCAAACAACCCCAGTTCATCCTGCTCTCTACATCAAAGATGGAGAAACTTTTCTCCCCTTGCGCAGAGGTGTGGCCATGGTAATGAGTAGCCCCTCTTCTGTGGTCACTCCAGCCCAGTTTTGGGGATAGCTTCCTACCTTCCCCTCCCCACTAGGTTTGGGTTGGTGTCTACCTGACTCGTCGGACAAGAAAAGGGTCTGTTCAGGTGTCATCTGACAGATGATCATCACAGGGTAGGCCCTTTGTGTAGTAAATTCATTTCCTGGGTACAGCACAACTGTTCCTTCTGTAGAGAAACAGAAACACCTCCCTCACAATCAGTTCATTGTCTCTGCTCTGGGAGCAGTTTTCATACCTCATAAGGCTATTAATCAGCTGGGTGAAATTTTCAGGCAATTTCTCAGAGGAAAAAGGTAACTTTCTAAAAGCATGTTTTTCTAAATATTTACCATAAAATTAACCACCATTAAGTTGTGCTTTTCATAAAAATATAAAGTAGTGGTTTAATCATTTTCCTAGCTGTCCCCAGCCTTAGCAGAATTGCTTTCTACTTTTTCTCTATGGGCCAGCCAGCTTTCCCACAGTGAAAATAGCTTTTGGGTGCTAGTCACTGTAAGGAAATGTTAACTAAACATTTCTACATAGCCTACTTGTAATACCATGCACCCCCCCCCCCCTTTAGGGTTTACAAGGGCAACATAGGGGTGACTGATTCATATTTTAAACACACATTCTCCTGTCAAACAGTGTAATTTTGACAGTCTGGGCTGTAGTTTTAAAACTGTAGCTGCCAAGCTACAGTTGTAGGCCTGTAGTCATGTTTGTCTTGTCATACCAGTGGATAACACAGTAGTGCTGTCCTTGTATGATATTTAACTTTCCATGTCCTGAGTGTATTTTGAGACACCACATACTATGTCCTTATTGGAAAGTGAAATAGGCCAATCACGTGTTCTAGTGCACATCAGCAGCATCACTCCACAAAAAATGTGAGTGACCACACAAAAAGAGGTACTTTCTCACAATTTCCTTCAAAATCTTTGGGAATTTCCAGAAAAGAAGAAACCTGTGCAAATTGAATGTATGATGGAACAACGGATTCTGGAACCACGCATGCCTAAACAACGCGGTCGGAACAACAACCACATTGTTACCACGAGTGCCTTTACCACACATGCCTTAACAATGATTTTTCATTGTAAAAGCACGCCTAGTAAAGGCATGTGTGGGACAACATGCGTGGTTCCAGCATGCAACCCCCCTTCCTGCCCTAAAACCCAGAAGTACCCCACCGCAATACTAAAACTACCCCAATCCCCCCACCACCGGCCCTAATACTAAAACTACCCCGACCCCCTACCCTGCCCCCAATACTAAAACTACCACGATCCCCCACCCCCGCTCCTAATGCTAAAACTAACCTGACCCCCACACCCGCTCCTAATGCTAAAACTAACCTGACCCACACCTAAAGCTAAAACTACCCAACCCCCCACCCCAAAAAACTAAAACTACCCGACCCCTCACCCCATCCCTAAGAGCTAAAAAACCCTGTCCCCACCCCTCCCCTAAAAACGAAAACCACCCTGACCCCCACCCCTAAAAACAAAACTACCCTGACACCCACCCTGCCCCTTAAAACAAAACTACCCCGACCTCCCACCCTGCCCTTAATACTAAAACTACCCTGACTCCTAACCCCCACTCCTAAAACTAAAACTACACCGACCCCCCACCCCACCCCTAAAAAAAAAATACTCTGAATCCCCGCCCCCACCCCTAAAAACAAACCTACCCCTTCCTCCCACCCCAATCCCAAAAAAACAGAACTACTGCATTCCCCCCACCCCAACCCTTAAAAAACAAATTACCCCACCCCTAAAAACTGCCCAACCCTGCCCCAGCCCCACTTACGTGATTACTTCCTCTCCTGATGCCAACTCCCTTTTTCTGTGCCTTAACCACACATGTGCGTTGTTCAGCACATGCGTGGTTAAGGCACAGAAAAAATGAAATCGTTCTTCAGGCAAGCGTTGTTCCGCATGCGTTGTTCACGACTTCGTTGTTCCGGAGTCGTGCTGCTAGATGTTTCCCGTGCAAATTATTGGCATATGCATTTGAGTCATAGATGCCTAACTTTTCTGTACTTTCCACATTGAAACAATCCTTGGTTACCAGGGGCACACATTCGGGCACTATCAGGACTCTGCACATAACTGTTATACTTTTTGTGTATTCTGGTCCACCGTCACACCATTATTGTTTGGTTTTATGTGTTTTTGTCTTTGTGTTTTTGAACTACCCTCCTCTTCCACATAATCTGTGTACATTTTCAAAAGGTTCTAGTGCATTCTCTTTGGTGCTGTGGAGTAAGTAGTTTATTGATCTAATGTAGGTGTTCTCTGTCTGTATTTATTGTTTGCACATAAACTCATTTCTATGGGATCTTTTCCTTACATATTCCTTAAGACGGATACCCAGAAGCACTCCAATGTCTGTCTCAAACACATCAAGTTGTGTCAAATTGAATTGTGGGTGAGTGTCAAAGCCAATGAAATGCATTCTGCTTCTGTGAAAAGTATTCCAAATAACTGACCACTGACAACTGCATCCCTATTTACATTCCCCTTCTCAGGCATATTCTTAATTGAATTGCATAAATTCAAACAACCACAGTGCAGCAGACGAAGTACAGGCACCCATAGTTGAAATGCTGCTTGCAAACTTGTACGGTACGGTAATCTGCCAGGCAAGCTTCACCTACAGAGAGCAGATACAATACAGGCAACTGCAGAGCAAGCTTCCCTTACACAGAGCGTGTACAGCAGAAAGCTTTCCATGCACTTAGGATCCCATAGAAGCATTCGCTTTCCAAGGTTCACTCACATAGAACATATACAGGATGTGGAGGATTGTTCTGAGGCGAAGCATGGCTGCATTATTCCTGCTCACACACAGTCACCTATCGGGTACAGTGCAATCATCCACAAAAAAACAAAATAGGTACAATACAGGCACCCACAATGCGATCTTTCCTCATACACATAGCTGATGCAGTACAACATTCCTAACGCATAAAACATTTACAGTAACAAGCTTCTTACTTGCACACATAACAGCTACAGGACACGGATGCTTGCCCTGAATACTAGCATCAAGAGTGTATGCTGTAGGAGGCTGGACTGGCTTGTAGTGAGTACCAAGGGGTACTTACACCTTGCACCAGGCCCAGGTATCCCTTATTAGTGTAGAGGGGTGTCTAGCAGCTTAGGCTGATAGAAAAGGTAGCTTAGCAGAGCAGCTTAGGCTGAACTAGGAGACGAGTGAAGCTCCTACAGTACCACTAATGTCATATGCACAATATCATAAGAAAACACAATACAAAGATATACTAAAAATAAAGGTACTTTATTTTTATGACAATATGCCAAAGTATCTCAGTGAGTACCCTCAGTATGAGGATAGCAAATATACACAAGATATATGTACACAATACCAAAATATGCAGTAATAGCAATAGAAAACAGTGCAAACAATGTATAGTCACAATAGAATGCAATGGGAGCACATAGGGATAGGGGCAACACAAACCATATACTCTAGAAGTGGAATGCGAACCACGAATGGACCCCAAACCTATGTGACCTCGTAGAGGGTCGCTGGGACTGTAAGAAAACAGTGAGGGTTAGAAAAATAGCCCACCCCAAGACCCAGAAAAGTGGGTGCAAAGTGCACCTAAGTTCCCCAAAGAGCACAGAAGTCGTGATAGGGGAATTCTGCCAGAAACAACAACACCAGTAATGCAACAATGATGGATTTCCTGACGAGAGTACCTGTGGAACAAGGGGACCAAGTCCAAGAGTCACGATCAAGTCGGGAGTGGGCAGATGCCCAGGAAATGCCAGCTGTGGGTGCAAAGAAGCTGCCACTGGATGGTAGAAGCTGTAGATTCTGCAAGAACGACAGGGGCTAGAAACTTCCCCTTTGGAGGATAGATGTCCCACGTCGTGAAGAGTCGTGCAGAAGTGTTTCCGTGCAGAAAGACCGCAAACAAGCCTTGATAGCTGCAAGGGTCGCGGTAAGGGTTTTTGGATGCTGCTGTGGCCCAGGAGGGACCAGGATGTCGCCAATTACGTGAGGAGACAGAGGGGGCACCCAGCAAGAGAAGGAGCCCACTCAGAAGCAAGCAGCACCTTCAGAAGTGCCAGAACAGGCACTACAAAGTGGAGTGAAATGGAGCTCACCCGAAGTTGCACAAGAGGGTCCCACGAAGCAGGAGGACAACTCAGGAGGTCGTGCAATGCAGGTTAGAGTGCCGGGGACCCAGGCTTGGCTGTGCACAAAGGAAATCCTCAAAGAGTGCACAGGAGCCGGAGTAGCTGCAAAACACGCGGTTCCCAGCAATGAACTCTATCGTGGGGAGGCAAGGACTTACCTCCACCAAACTTGGACTGAAGAGTCACTGGACTGTGGGAGTCACTTGGACAGAGTTGCTGAGTTCAAGGGAACTCGCTCGTCGTGCTGAGAGGAGACCCAGAGGACCGGTGATGCAGTTCTTTGGTGCCTGCGGTTGCAGGGGGAAGATTCCGTCGACCCACGGGAGATTTCTTCGGAGCTTCTAGTGCAGAGAGGAGGCAAACTACCCCCACAGCATGCACCACCAGGAAAACAGTCGAGAAGGCGGCAGGATCAGCGTTACAAGGTCGCAGTAGTCGTCTTTGCTACTTTGTTGCAGTTTTGCAGGCTTCCAGCGCGGTCAGCAGTCGATTCCTTGGCAGAAGGTGAAGAGAGAGATGCAGAGGAACTCTGATGAGCTCTTGCATTCGTTATCTAAGGAATTCCCCAAAGCAGAGACCCTAAATAGCCAGAAAAGGAGGTTTGGCTACCTAGGAGAGAGGATAGGCTAGCAACACCTGAAGGAGGCTATCAGAAGGAGTCTCTGACGTCACCTGCTGGCCCTGGCCACTCAGAGCAGTCCAGTGTGCCAGCAGCACCTCTGTTTCCAAGATGGCAGAGGTCTGGAGCACACTGGAGGAGCTCTGGGCACCTCCCAGGAGAGGTGCAGGTCAGGGGAGTGGTCACTCCCCTTTCCTTTGTCCAGTTTCGCGCCAGAGCAGGGCTGAGGGATCCCTGAACCGGTGTAGACTGGCTTATGCAGAGATGGGCACCATCTGTGCCCATCAAAGCATTTCCAGAGGCTGGGGGAGGCTATTCCTCCCCAGCCCTGACACCTTATTCCAAAGGGACAGGGTGTAACACCCTCTCTCTGAGGAAGGCCTTTGTTCTGCCTTCCTGGGCCAAGCGTGGCTGGACCCCAGGAGGGCAGAAACCTGTCTGAGGGGTTGGCAGCAGCAGCAGCTGCAGTGAAACCCCGGGAAAGGCAGTTTGGCAGTACCCGGGTCTGTGCTAGAGACCCGGGGAATCATGGGATTGTCTCCCCAATACCAGGATGGCATTGGGGGGGCAATTCCATGATCTTAGACATGTTACATGGCCATATTCGGAGTTACCATTCTGAAGCTATACATAGGTAGTGACCTATGTATAGTGCACGCGTGTAATGGTGTTCCCGCACTCACAAAGTCCGGGGAATTGGCCCTGAACAATGTGGGGGCACCTTGGCTAGTGCCAGGGTGCCCACACACTGAGTAACTTAGCACCCAACCTTTACCAGGTAAAGGTTAGACATATAGGTGACTTATAAGTTACTTAAGTGCAGTGTAAAATGGCTGTGAAATAACGTGGACGTTATTTCACTCAGGCTGCAGTGGCAGGCCTGTGTAAGAATTGTCAGAGCTCCCTATGGGTGGCAAAAGAAATGCTGCAGCCCATAGGGATCTCCTGGAATCCCAATACCCTGGGTACCTCAGTACCATATACTAGGGAATTATAAGGGTGTTCCAGTATGCTAATGTAAATTGGTTAAATTGGTCACTAGCCTGTTAGTGACAATTTGGAAAGAAATGAGAGCGCATAACCACTGAGGTTCTGATTAGCAGAGCCTCAGTGAGACAGTTAGTCATAACACAGGTGACACATACAGGGCACACTTATGAGCACTGGGGCCCTGGCTGGCAGGGTCCCAGTGACACACACAACTAAAACAACATATATACAGTAAAATATGGGGGTAACATGCCAGGCAGGATGGTACTTTCCTACACAACCCCCCCAAACGAAGGACAATAAGACTAGCCATGACCTGATGAGTCTTCATTGTCTAAGTGGAAATATCTGGAAAGTCCATCTGCATTGGAGTGGGTACTCCCAGGTCTATGTTCCACTGTATAATCCATTCCCTGTAGGGATATGGACCACCTCAACAATTTAGGGTTTTCACCTTTCATTTGTTTTAGCCAAAGTAGAGGTTTGTGGTCTGTCTGAACAATTAAGTGAGTGCCAAACAGGTATGGCCTCAACTTCTTCAGTGCCCAGATCACAGCAAAGGCCTCCCTCTCTATGGCAGACCAACGCTTTTCTCTAGGGGTCAACCTCCTGCTGATAAAAGCAACAGGTTGATCTTGGCCCTCAGAATTAAGTTGTGATAAGACTGCCCCTACCCCTAATTCAGATGCATCAGTTTGGACAATGAATTTTTTGGAGTAACAGGGGCTTTTCAGGACAGGTGCAGAGCACAAGGCCTGCTTCAGCTCCTCAAAAGCTTTCTGACAGCTAGCTGTCCACAATACCTTTTTAGGCATTTTCTTAGATGTGAGGTCATTAAGAGGGGCTGCAATGGAGCCATAGTTCTTTATGAACCTCCTGTAATACCCAGTGAGGCCTAAGAAGGCTCTCACCTGGGTCTGAGTTGTAGGGGGAACCCAATCTATAATAGTTTGGATTTTCCCCTGAAGTGGTGCAATCTGTTCTCCACCTACCAGGTGTCCCAGATAAACCACTTTCCCCTGCCCTATCTGGCACTTTGAAGCCTTGATAGTGAGGCCTGCCTTCTGCAGGGCCTCTAAAACTTTCCATAGGTGGACCAGGTGATCATCCCAGCTGGAGCTAAAGACAGATATATCATCTAGATATGCTGCACACAAAGCTTCCAGTCCTTGCAGGACTGTGTTCACCAACCTTTGAAAAGTGGCAGGTGCATTTTTCAATCCAAAAGGCATTACTGTGAATTGGTAATGGCCTCCAATGGTTGAAAATGCAGTTTTTGCTTTTGCATCCTCTGATAACTTGATCTGCCAATACCCTGCAGTTAAATCAAAGGTGCTTAGATACTTGGCAGATGCCAGTGTATCTATTAGCTCATCTGCCCTGGGTATAGGGTGAGCATCAGTTTTGGTTACCTGGTTGAGACCTCTATAGTCTACACAAAACCGCATTTCCTCCTTTCCATCCTTGGAATGAGGTTTTGGTACAAGTACCACAGGAGAGGCCCATGGACTTTCAGAGTGCTCAACCACTCCCAGTTCAAGCATTTTCTGCACTTCTTGCTTTATGCAGTCTCTGACATGGTCAGGCTGCCTATAGATCTTACTTTTGACAGGAAAGCTGTCTCCAGTAACTATAGTGTGCTCACACCAAGAAGTGGTGCCTGGCACAGTAGAGAAGAGTTCCGAAAACTGACCCAGGAGATTTATGCAGTGGTCTTTCTGCTCAGCAGTAAGACAATCTGCCAAAACTACACCTTCCACTAGAGCATCTTGCTCTGTGGAAGAGAAGAGATCAGAGAGAGGGTCACTCTCTTCTTCCTGTCCTTCATCTGTTGCCATGAGCAGGGTGAGATCAGCCCTGTCATAGTAGGGTTTCAGGCGATTGCCATGGAGCACCCTAAGGGGACTCCTGGCAGTACCTAAGTCAACTAAGTAGGTGACTTCTCCCTTCTTTTCAACAATTATGTGGGGTCCACTCCATTTGTCTTGGAGTGCTCTTGGGGCCACAGGCTCCAAGACCCACACTTTCTGCCCTGGTTGGTACTGAACCAAAACAGCCTTCTGGTCATGCCATTGCTTTTGGAGCTCTTGGCTGGCCTGAAGGTTTTTACTGGCCTTTTTCATGTACTCAGCCATTCTAGATCTTAGGCCAAGTACATAGTCCAATATGTCTTGCTTTGGAGCTTTTAAAGGTTGTTCCCAACCCTCCTTCACAAGTGTTAGAGGACCTCTTACAGGGTGTCCAAATAGGAGTTCAAAGGGGCTGAAGCCCACTCCTTTTTGGGGTACCTCCCTGTAAGCAAAAAGGAGGCACGGTAACAGGATAACCTATCTCCAGCGGAGTTTTTCAGGGAGTCCCATTATCATACCTTTGAGAGTTTTGTTAAATTTCTCCACCAGTCCATTTGTTTGTGGATGATAGGGTGTGGTGAACTTGTATGTCACACCACATTCCTTCCACATGGCCTTTAAGTAAGCAGACATGAAACTGCTTCCCCTGTCTGATACCACCTCTTTTGGGAAGCCCACCCTGGAAAAGATTCCCAGGAGGGCCTTTGCCACTGCAGGAGCTGTAGTGGTCCTTAGAGGAATTGCTTCAGGATATCTGGTGGCATGGTCCACTATCACCAAGATAAACCTATTGCCTGAAGCAGTAGGAGGGTCAAGGGGGCAAACTATGTCAACCCCTACCCTTTCAAAGGGAACCCCAACCACAGGCAGTGGAATAAGGGGTGCCTTTGGAGTGCCACCTGTCTTGCCACTGGCTTGACAGGTTTCACAGGACTTACAAAATTCCTTTGTGTCCTCTGACATTCTAGGCCAATGAAACAAGGGGACAAGCCTGTCCCAAGTTATCATTTGCCCCAAATGTCCAGCTAAGGGAATGTCGTGGGCTAGAGTTAGGAGGAACTTTCTGTACTCCTGAGGAATCACCAATCCCCTGGCAGCTCCAGGTTTTGGATCCCTTGCTTCAGTGTACAAAAGGTTATCCTCCCAGTAAACTCTGTGAGAGTCACTGACATTCCCATTTGCTTGTTTGACAGCTTGCTGCCTTAGACCCTCTAGTGTGGGACAGGTATGCTGTGCCACACTCAGCTCCTTCCTGGCAGGCCCCCCTTCACCCAAAAGCTCAGCAGTGTCTGCTTGCAGCTCCTCTGGTGTAGGTTCTGCACAGGGTGGAAATTCTTCTTACTCAGAAGTTGAATTCACTGTAGAGGGAGGGATAGTAGGTAGTGATTTACCTTTACTAACCCTAGCTTTAGGGAGCACTTGGTCCATTCTTCCAGGATCCAAGTCACCCTGTCCTTTTTGCTTTTTGGCCTGAGCCCTGGTTAAAGCAAAAATATGCCCTGGAATGCCCAGAATTGCTGCATGAGCCTACAACTCCACATCTGACCAAGCTGATGTCTCTAAATCATTCCCTAGTAGACAGTCTACAGGTAAATCTGAGGCAACCACAACTTTCTTTGGACCAGTAACCCCCCCCCCAGTTGAGATTCACAACAGCCATGGGGTGGCTAAGAGTGTTGTTATGAGCATCGGTTACTTGGTACTGGTGACCAAGTAGGTGTTGTTCAGGGTGGACCAGTTTCTCTATTACCATGGTAACACTGGCACCTGTGTCCCTGTAGGCCTGAACCTCAACACCATTTATTAGGGGTAGTTGCTTTTACTTATCCATATTAAGGGGACAAGCAACCAAGGTGGCTAAATCAATAGCCCCCTCAGAGACTAACACAGCCTCTGTGGTCTCCCTAACAAGACCAACCCCAGCTAAATTACCAAAAGTGAGCCCAGCTACTCCCTTGGATTGGCTATTAGTAGGTTTGCTCCCACCACCACTGCTATTACTAGGGGCACTAGGTGTAGCAGCAGGGGATGTAGTGGTAGGAGGCTTGGTGCTTTTCTTTGGACAACTGGGATCTGTTGTCCAATGGCCTTTTATTTTACATAAATAGCACCATGGTTTCTTTTCTTTGTTTTGATTTGAAGAGGATTTGGGCCCACCACCCCCACCAGAGTGTTTTTGTGGGCCTGATGAAGACTAATTTTTAGATTTGTCCCCACCCTTGGCAGAAGTCTTACCATCCTTCTTCTTGCCATCCTTGTCACCCCCTATATGAACGTTTCTGTTCACCCTTGTTCTGACCCATTTGTCTGCCTTCTTTCCCAATTCTTGGGGAGAGGTCAGATCAGAGTCTACCAGGTACTGGTGTAACAAATCAGACACACAATTATTAAGAATATGCTCTCTCAGGATTAAGTTATACAGGCTTTCATAGATAGAAACTTTACTGCCATGTAACCACCCCTCCAAGGCCTTCACTGAATGGTCAACAAGGTCTACCCAGTCTTGTGAAGACTCCTTTTTGGTTTCTCTGAACTTCACCCTGTACTGTTCAGTGGTTAAGCCATAACCATCTAGGAGTGCATTCTTAAGAACTGTAAAATTATTGGCATCACTTTCCTTTACAGTAAGGAGCCTATCCCTACCCTTTCCACTGAAAGATAGCCATAGGATAGCAGCCCACTGCCTTTGAGGGACCTCCTGCACAACACAGGCCCTCTCAAGTGCAGCAAACCACTTGTTAATGTCATCCCCCTCCTTGTAAGGGGGAACTATTTTTTGCAGATTCCTAGAATCATGCTCTTTTGCAGGATGACTATTTGGAATACTGCTGCTGCCACCATGGGGTCCTAACCCCAACCTCTGTCCTTCTTTTTCTAAATCTAAGGTTTGCCTATCTAAATCCAGCTGTTGCTTCTTGAGCTTCAGCCTGGATTCTTCCACTCTCAATCTATTGAGCTCCCTTTCTAACACTCTGTCATCAGGGTGGGTGGGTGGGGCATGCCTTGAAACAGAAGAATGGTGAGACTGAACAGAGGGAGACCTGGCCCTAACAGATGGCACTCTAACATTCTGGCCTACAGAAGTAACACTTCTACTGTGATGAGAAGCAACACTATTACTGTGATGTGAATTCACATTAGTACCAGCTATGCTAGGTGGCCTGCTAAGGGGCAGGTTGGAAAGATTCCCTCCCAAATCTTTTGCTAGGGGTGCCCCAGGATCAGATTGGGAACCATCAGCCAATTTCTCACCAGAAGTGCCAACTAAGGTCTTATTTTGTTCAATGAGCATATTAACCAACAGCTGTCTTGAGGGATTCTTCCCTACCCCTAAATCTCTATCTATGCAGAGACTCCTTGCTTCCTTCCAGCTAAGGTTGTCATAAGCTATGCTGGACAGATCAAGAGTTTGGCCTGTACCAGACATGATAGACAAGAGTTTAAGGGACAGAAAAAGAAAGAAAAAGTTTCAGTACTTTTTAAAGAACAGAAAAAAAACTTTTAACATTTAAAAAAAAAATGTAAGAACGTTTTTGAATGTTTTAGAGGTACTTTTCAGCACTTAGTAAAAGAAGTGAGAGAAGAAAAGCAAAACTTTTTGGTTAGGTGTACATACACTGAACTTGTTTTGTATATTTTTCTCTTATGAAAAGTACAATGACAAAAGTGTTAAGTAGTTGCAAAGTACTTATCCCACCGCTGCACAACCAATGTAGGAGGCTGGACTGGCTTGTAGTGAGTACCAAGGGGTACTTACACCTTGCACCAGGCCCAGGTATCCCTTATTAGTGTAGAGGGGTGTCTAGCAGCTTAGGCTGATAGAAAAGGTAGCTTAGCAGAGCAGCTTAGGCTGAACTAGGAGACGAGTGAAGCTCCTACAGTACCACTAGTGTCATATGCACAATATCATAAGAAAACACAATACACAGATATACTAAAAATAAAGGCACTTTATTTTTATGACAATATGACAAAGTATCTCAGTGAGTATCCTCAGTATGAGGATAGCAAATATACACAAGATATATGTACACAATACCAAAATATGCAGTAATAGCAATAGAAAACAGTGCAAACAATGTATAGTCACAATAGAATGCAATGGGAGCACATAGGGATAGGGGCAACACAAACCATATACTCTAGAAGTAGAATGCGAACCACGAATGGACCCCAAACCTATGTGACCTCGTAGAGGGTCGCTGGGACTGTAAGAAAACAGTGAGGGTTAGAAAAATAGCCCACCCCAAGATCCAGAAAAGTGGGTGCAAAGTGCACCTAAGTTCCCCAAAGAGCACAGAAGTTGTGATAGGGGAATTCTGCCCGAAACAACAACACCAGCAATGCAAAAACGATGGATTTCCTGACGAGAGTACCTGTGGAACAAGGGGACCAAGTCCAAGAGTCACAATCAAGTCTGGAGTGGGCAGATGCCCAGGAAATGCCAGCTGTGGGTGCAAAGAAGCTGCCACTGGATGGTAGAAGCTGTGGATTCTGCAAGAACGACAGGGGATAGAAACTTCCCCTTTAGAGGATGGATGCCCCACGTCGTGAAGAGTCGTGCAGAAGTGTTTCCGTTCAGAAAGACCGCAAACAAGCCTTGCTAGCTGCAAGGGTCGCGGTTAGGGTTTTTGGATGCTGCTGTGGTCCAGGAGGGACCATGATGTCACCAATTGCGTGAGGAGACAGAGGGGGCGCCCAGCAAGAGAAGGAGCCCACTCAGAAGCAAGCAGCACCCGCAGAAGTGCCAGAACAAGCACTACGAAGTGGAGTGAACCAGAGCTCACCCGAAGTTGCACAAGAGGGTCCCACGAAGCCGGAGGACAACTCAGGAGGTCGTGCAATGCAGGTTAGAGTGCCGGGGACCCAGGCTTGGCTGTGCACAAAGGAAATCCTCGAAGAGTGCACAGGAGGGGGAGTAGCTGCAAAACACACGGTTCCCAGCAATGCAGTCTAGCGTGGGGAGGCAAGGACTTACCTCCACCAAACTTGGACTGAAGAGTCACTGGACTGTGGGAGTCACTTGGACAGAGTTGCTGAGTTCAAGGGACCTCGCTCGTTGTGCTGAGAGGAGACCCAGAGGACCGGTGATGCAGTTCTTTGGTGCCTGCGGTTGCAGGGGGAAGATTCAGTCGACCCACGGGAGATTTCTTCGGAGCTTCTAGTGCAGAGAGGAGGCAGACTACCCCCACAGCATGCACCACCAGGAAAACAGTCGAGAAGGCGGCAGGATCAGCGTTACAAGGTCGCAGTAGTCGTCTTTGCTACTTTGTTGCAGTTTTGCAGGCTTCCAGCGCGGTCAGCAGTCGATTCCTTGGCAGAAGGTGAACAGAGAGATGCAGAGGAACTCTGATGAGCTCTTGCATTCGTTATATAAGGAATTCCCCAAAGCAGAGACCCTAACTAGCCAGAAAAGGAGGTTTGGCTACCTAGGAGAGAGGATAGGCTAGCAACACCTGAAGGAGGCTATCAGAAGGAGTCTCTGACATCACCTGCTGGCCCTGGCCACTCAGAGCAGTCCAGTGTGCCAGCAGCACCTCTGTTTCCAAGATGGCAGAGGTCTGGAGCACACTGGAGGAGCTATGGGCACCTCCAAGGGGAGGTGCAGGTCAGGGGAGTGGTCACTCCCCTTTCCTTTGTCCAGTTTCACGCCAGAGCAGGGCTGAGGGATCCCTGAATCGGTGTAGACTGGCTTATGCAGAGATGGGCACCATCTGTGCCCATCAAAGCATTTCCAGAGGCTGGGGGAGGCTACTCCTCCCCAGCCCTGACACCTTATTCCTAAGGGAGAGGGTGTAACACCCTCTCTCTGAGGAAGTCCTTTGTTCTGCCTTCCTGGGCCAAGCCTGGCTGGACCCCAGGAGGGCAGAAACCTGTCTGAGGGGTTGGCAGCAGCAGCAGCTGCAGTGAAACCCAGGGAAAGGCAGTTTGGCAGTACCCGGATCTGTGCTAGAGACCCGGGGAATCATGGGATTGTCTCCCAAATACCAGGATGGCATTGGGGGGGGCAATTCCATGATCTTAGACATGTTACATGGCCATATTCGGAGTTACCATTGTGAAGCTATACATAGGTAGTGACCTATGTATAGTGCACACGTGTAATGGTGCCCCGCACTCACAAAGTCCGGGGAATTGGCCCTGAACAATGTGGGGGCACCTTGGCTAGTGTCAGGGTGCCCACACACTAAGTAACTTAGCACCCAACATTTACCAGGTAAAGGTTAGACATATAGGTGACTTATAAGTTACTTAAGTGCAGTGTAAAATGGCTGTGAAATAACGTGGACGTTATTTCACTCAGGCTGCAGTGGCAGGCCTGTGTAAGAATTGTCAGAGCTCCCTATGGGTGGCAAAAGAAATACTGCAGCCCATAGGGATCTTCTGGAACCCCAATACCCTGGGTACCTCAGTACCATATACTAGGGAATTATAAGGGTGTTCCAGTATGCCAATGTAAATTGGTTAAAGTGGTCACTAGCCTGTTAGTGACAATTTGGAAAGAAATGAGAGAGCATAACCACTGAGGTTCTGATTAGCAGAGCCTCAGTGAGACAGTTAGTCATAACACAGGTAACACATACAGGGCACACTTATGAGCACTGGGGCCCTGGCTGGCAGGGTCCCAGTGACACATACAACTAAAACAACATATATACAGTGAAATATGGGGGTAACATGCCAGGCAAGATGGTACTTTCCTACATATGCTTCCATCGCAAATGGAACAGTACAGCAGGGAAGACATCCCGTTTCCAGACTGCTTATACCAATGGCAATAACAGCAGCGGATTCGCTCACACAGAGAGTTGCTACAACACGTGCATCTGCAAAGCAAACGTACCCCAGCTCACACCCAGAGCAATCACAGCAAGGACAACATCACAAGATTCCACACTCAGGGTTAAGCAACCACACGCAACAAACACACAAGCAAAACTCTCTCTCTCTCTCTTCAGTACAGGCTTCATCCTGTTTCTGCTAGTAGGGCAAGACGTTCATTTTCCGACTTTATAGCACTAGTGGCATGAGTGGACCTTTCCTCACCCACAGAGAAGGTCCAGCCCAGTCACTGCAGTGTCAGCTCACACACAGCGTGCACAGCAAAGGCAGCAGTGCCTGTTTCCATCAAATAGAGTGACTAAGCTGGCCCTAACAACAGACTTACCTGCTTCACTCTTAAAGACGAGGTACAATACTGCCACCTGTAGCGCAGATATCCTCGCACATACAGCAGTTACAGTACAGAGGCCTCAAGTTTCCCTAACACGGATACAGAGCAGTTGCAGGAGATCCAGCAGCCATAGCACAGACATGTGCATTGCAAACCTCACTTACACAGAACAAACTCATGACACATGTGCATGTTCTGAGGAAAACCGTGCTCTGTGAGTGCTGCACTGGCATAAAGAACAGGAAACATAGAGCAGACCCCCATTTGTCAGATTGTGGACAGTGGAGGTGACAGATGTGCAAACTTCCCTCACCCACAGAGCAGTTCCACTAAATGAATTTCCGGTTTGAGCTTTCCTTGGCTCACAGGAAGAAGATGTAGGGCAGGGCAACAGTCATGGACATAATTTAGGTGTGGCCAGAGGATGCACCTGTGACCCTCGCACTGTGCTTGCGACCTACCCCCGGCCTCAGAAGAGGGTAAAAAACGTGTAAGAGCATCACTTGTTATTGCAGGTGGAGATGAGACCAGAAAAAAGGTGTCTCTGTCACCTGCGCCCTGAAGCATGTGGAGGGAGCAGGAAAGACAGGAGCAAGTAGGGGAAGGATGGAGACGGGTAGAAGAAACGAGGGGGAATAAAGAAAGAAGAGGAGGGAGAGGACACTACTGATAGAAATCTGAGAGACCGAGTCGGAAAAGCTGGGATGTGTGATGAGAGGCAAGATGGGATTAAGGAGATATCAGAGAGGTGACAGACGTGAGAAAGATACAGATATAAGTGTGGAAGAGGGTCAGGCAGGTGAGAGCAATAGATGACAGACACATGGGGGACAAAGAGACAGCTGAGAGTCAGAGAGAGGGGAGCCAGCTGACAGACGGTGACAGTATGAGAGACGGTGTATACTTTCACGTGAGAAAGAGATAGGTAAGAGGGACAACAAAGAGAGGGAGAGACAAGTGTCAGAAAAGTAATAGAGGGACAGCTCACGAGAGACCGCTGAGGGGCGTGAGACTCGTAGGAAAGATACAACTCAGAGTTAGATAGATGAGACAAGTCATAACGAAGCGGCTGAGAGAGGGGGCGACAGGTGAGAGACTACTGAGAAAGAGTGTTCAGAGGGCAGGATTGGCAGAAGGTGGGGAGAAAGTTGAAAGAGTTATTAGAGTGATTGATGAGAACTCAGAGGGAAGAAAATACCGATGTGAGAGAAAAATACAATACAGAGACGCTTTAGAAAAACAGCTAGGGTGGGGGAAATGGAGAGGTGAGAAAGCGACAGACGAAAGAAGGGAGAACATTGAGAGAGTGCTGATAATGTGAGAGAGCCTACTGGGAGACAGAGTGGTTATTCAGTTAAGAGAGAGGAGAGGTGAGAGGTATAGAGGTGATAGTGAGACCGAGGCAGATGAGAAAGAGGCTGACAAGGAAGTAAGAGAAGCAGAAGATGGACGAAAGAGAAATGGAAGAGAGACAGAACATGTGAGAATGTCAGACGTGAGATATTATAAAATCAGAGAGGAAGACAGTTGACAAAGAGGAGGAGACAGGAGGGGTGAGAAAGAGAAAACAACAGGTGAGAAAGACAGGTGAGCCGGAGGTGATAAAAACAGACCGTAGACAAATAGCTGAGGGAAGGCTGACGGTGGGTGGGTCAAAGGTCATATGGCATCACTTTCTGTGATAGCAATGGGGTCAAAGGACATGTGATTTGATTTCTTCTATCCCGATCATTTTTCTGAATCGACGTCCATGGCAACAGTGACACACGCACGCACGCACACACACTTCCATTGCTTCCAGGAACCTTCCGACTCCTCCCCCGTTCCCTCAAATCTGCAGTGTCAAATCAATGTAACAAAATATACACCAATAATAGTAGTCCAGGTAGTGCTCCATTGAAGTCCGTGGAACACTGGGCCCACACGGTATGTGCGAGGCCCACACAAGATCCCCGACCATGACGGAGAGAACACTGCAGGGGCATCAGATAGCAATAAAACAGGCACCTCAGGGGAGGGAAAGGGGGGGCACCTCAGCCGGTTGAGTGCACGACGCCAAATCCATGAGGGGGCCACATGCCCACTGTTCAATCCTGGGGAGTGCAAAGCCACAGTCTCTCAAGTCTCTACAGTGGGTGGTTTGCCCACTGTTCAATCCTGGGAAGTGCAAAGCCCAGTCTCTCAAGTGGATGACAGTCTCCACTGGTTCTGGAGGGGGCTTGGTGCCCAGAGTGCTTCTTCCTGCCAAGGACTGAGGTAGTGGATGTATCTCTCCACTGGTTCTGGAGGGGGCCTTGTGCCCAGAGTGCTTCATCCTGCTAAGGACTGAGGAAGTGGATGGATCTCTCCACTGGTTCTGGCGGGGGCCTTGGGCCCAGAGTGCTTCATCCTGCCAAGGACTGAGGTAGTGGATGTATCTCTCCACTGGTTCTGGACGGGGCCTTGTGCCCAGAGTGCTTCATCCTGCTAAGGACTGAGGAAGTGGATGTGATACTCCACTGGTTCAGGAGGGGGCTTGGTGCCCAGAGTGCTTCATCCTGATAAGGACTGAGGAAGTGGAAGTGATACTCCACTGGTTCTGGAGGGGGCTTGGTGCCCAGAGTGCTTCATCCTGCCAAGGACTGAGGTAGTGGATGTATCTCCCCACTGGTTCAGGAGGGGGCTTTGTGCCCAGAGTGCTTCATCCTGCCAAGGACTGTGGTAGTGGATGTATCTCTCCTCTGGTTCTGGAGGGGGCTTGGTGCCCAGAGTGCTTCATCCTGCTTGTGACTGACTCAGTAGCGTCAGTGCCCTTGACGCTCATGGGCCAGGGGTACGTGTGGCGGCGGTGCCCTGTTCAGCGGTGCTTGTGGCAGCGGCACCCTGTTCAGCGGTGCTTGTTGCTGCGAGGCCCTGTTCAGCGGTGCTTGTGGCGGCAGTGCCCTGTTCAGCGGTGCTTGTGGCGGCGGTGCCCTGTTCAGCGGTGCTTGTGGCGGCGGTGCCCTGTTCTGCGGTGCTTGTTGCAGCGGGGTCCTTTGCAGTGACGCAGCTGCTGGCAGTCCTTCATGGCCCAGTGGGGCTGGTGCTGGTGGTCCTGTCTGGGCCAGCGGGGCTGGTGCTGGTGGTCCTCTCTGGCCCAGCAGGGCTGGTGCTGGCGGTCCTGTCTGGGCCAGCGGGGCTGGTGCTGGCGGTCCTGTCTGGCCCAGCGGGGCTGGTGCTGGCGGTCCTCTCTTGCCCAGCGGGGCTGGTGCTGGCGATCCTGTCTGGCCCAGCTGGGCTGGTGCTGGCGATCCTGTCTGGCCCAGCGGGCTGGTGCTGGCGGTCCTGTCTGGCCCAGCGGGCTGGTTCTGGCGGTCCTGTCTGGCCCAGCGGGGCTGGTGCTGGCGGTCCTGTCCTGGGCAGCAGGGCTGGTGGTGATGGCCTCTTGGGCAGCAGGGCAGGTGCTGGCGGTGGCCTCCTGGGCAGCGGTGATGATGGTGGTGGCCTCCTGGGAAGCGGGGATAATGGTGGTGGCCTCCTGGGCAGCGGGGATGATGGCGATGGCCTCCTGGGCAGCGGGGATGATGGCGGTGGCCTCATGGGCAGCGGGGATGATGGCGGTCTTCTCTGCCGGGCTGCTCTTCCCAGACCTGCTGACTTTCTTGTGGCCCTTCCCCACCTTGGAAGGTGTCGCAGCTGACTCCACACTCCCACCTGTACCCCTGGGAGCGGATTTGGTGGCTGGAGTCTTCCCCCTCTCCCGCCGGGCACTGGCCAACTTTTGATGCTTCACAGGTGGGGGACTGTCCGTGCTGTGGCTCCGTGCCACACTGGCTGCCGTGGTGGCCGGTGCACTCCATATTCCGGTGACTACAGGCACCACTGGTCCCGGAGATGTTGTGGCTGAGGAGCTAGGTTGGGACCTGGAGAGTCGGGCCCTAGGAGACGGACGGCGTGGGGAAGGTGTGGGAAAGAGGTCAAGTTTGGACAGGAAAAGTTTTTGGGAAATACTGGTACGGGTAGCTGGAGGGGGTTTGGGAGTGGAGGAAGAGGTTGTGGTTGTAGGAGGTGTTCGTTTGGTGACTTTGGGTGAAGGTGCATGCGCTGGAGGCTGTCGTGAGGTGGATGGCTGTTGGGTGGGTGTGTGCCTGCGTTTGTGTATCTTGGGAGGTGGCGTCACAGACACACTGGGAGAAGACACAGGGGACATGTGAATGGCAGTGGAGGTGGTGACTGCACGTGAGCGGGGTGTGGTGGTGTGTGTGCTGGTGATGGCAGTAGTGGCTGTAGGTGTAGTGCATGCAGGTGTGAGTGTAGACGAGACTGGGAGGGAGGAGGGAGATGAGGAGGAGGGGGACACAGTGGAGGCAGTGGATGTTGGTGTGTCTGCATGTGTGTGATGCTTGCGTGAGTGCCTGTGGGATGTGTGGTGCTTATGTTTGCCTGAGCTTCCCTTGTGTGTTGACGTGTGTGTATGCTGGTCTGAAGGTGTGCTTGGGATAGGCTGAGGTAGAGGGGATTGGGTCTGGGTGGAGGAAGTTGGAGGGGGGAGGCTAGACACGGGGACAATGGCTGCCATCAGTGCTGAGGCCAGAGTCTGAAAAGCTCGCTGAAGGGCCGCCTGACCAGAATGAATGCCCTCCAGGAATGCATTTGTTTGTTGCAACTGCCTTTCTACACCCTGGATAGCATTCAAAATGGTAGACTGCCCATCATTGAGGGACCTGAGGAGGTCAATGGCCTCCTCACTGATGGCAGCAGGGGTGACTGGGGCAGGGGCTGAGGTGCCTGGGAAGAAGGTGATGCCCATCCTCCTGGGTGAGCGTGCACGGGGCAAAGGCTGAAGGGCTGCTGGGAGGGCGGTGCTGGTAGGGGGGTGGCGGCTGTACCTGTCGATGCGGGGGGCACAGATGTTGCCACCACCACAAGGGAGCTCCCATCAGAGGACGGGTCCGTGTCACTGGTGTCAGCTCCTGTCCCCGCCGTGGAGCTCCCCTCACCCTCCGTCCCACTGGTGAACTCTGAGTCCGTTGTCTTGCCCTCCAGGGCCATGTGGGATGCAGCTCCCTCCTGCTCCGGTGCCATTGCTCCTCCGCCTGATGATGCTAATGCACACAAGAACAGGGAGACCACAAAAAGGGGAGGGGGCGACAGAAGAAAGACATGTTGAGTGCATGCATTACCGCTACCGTTGGCGGACACGACAGACACAGAAGCCCCCTGCACTACGCCGCGCAATTGGGTTCCAGTGTTCAGTCCCTGGGACATGGCCTACAAGGCTATGGACGACATCTGCACACATGGATGACACCGGAGCCGGACTAGCTGTACTTGGAACTGTACACAGGTGGGGTGGGGTGCCACAGGGTCTGCCAGAACAAGGGGACCTTGCCTCCTAAACTCACCCTGGCCTAGGAAAACACTCAGCCCACCTCCCCCACCCAAACACCTCCACTGCGCGCAAAATCAGCAGAATGAGAGTGTACTCACCCCCTTGTTGCTGCTGTGAGGCCCCCAAGCACCCATCCAACTCCGGGTACGCCACCACCAGGATCCTGAACATCAGGGGGGTCATGGTGCGACGGGCACCCCTCCCACGTTGGAAGGCCATCCCCAGCTGGGCCTCCGCCGTCTTCTTGCTCCAGCGGCGAATGTCCTCCCATCTCTTACGGCAGTGGGTGCTCCGTCTGTGGTAGACCCCCAGGGTCCGGACGTCTTTGGCGATGGCACGCCAAATATCTTTTTTCTGGTGGGCGCTGACCTACATGAATTGTACAGGGGAAAAAGAAAAGTTATTACCAAATGCACCGTCACAGTCATTGGCCCCCATCCCTACCCTTGCCATGATGCACATACACTCACCGTCGTTTCATGCACGCCTCAATCTCCCCCCCCCCATCTTTCATCCACCCCACTCCACACAGGCATAGCCCATACAGCATGCTCCCAGTGTATTTACCTGTTTGTCTGGAGGGCCGTAGAGTAGTGTGTGCTGGGGGAGGACCCCATCCACGAGTTTCTCCAACTCCTCCGATGTGAAGGCAGGGGCCCTTTCACCAGACGCACGAGCCATTGTCTCTTCCAGACCGAGGTCACAGCAGCACTTGCAGTGTAGGTCCTCTCCTGTCGAGGATCAGGTATAGAGTGATTGAACAGACAGAAAATGGCGGTCATGTCCGCGGCGCTGCGTACCGTCACCGCCGCCGTACATCGTCATTGGCTCCTGGGACCTATCGGGTCCAATGTTAACCAATGCAGCATTGCGCCGCAGTCTTCGACCGCCTACTGCGACGGTGTACAACGCCAGCGCAGTTACCTCATATCCCATTGTCCCACTTTACAGGTCAGGCAGCCGCCATTTCAATGGCCCACATGGCTTAATTTTTAACTGCGTCACACATACCTAGGCCTAGCCTCAACACACATACAGGCCAATTTTCGGATTATGATTCGTGTTCTGTGTAAGCTGTGGGTACGTACCTCTGATTTGTTTGACTCTGTGCTCGCTGTTGTCCTTCATAGGCACCGTCCGCTGGGACATGTGAGGAGATGGCGGCATCCTCCGGTGTACAGACCACTGGTGAACCTGTCGACAATGGAGGAAAGACATGTGATCATCACCTACAGGCTTGACCGTGCCACAATCCAGGAACTGTGTGCCCAGCTGGAGCCAGACCTGATGTCAGCTATCCGCCTTCCCACAGGAATACCCCCTCAAGTGCAGTTGCTGTCAGTACTCCATTTCCTTGCAAGGGGGTCATTTCAAACAACAGTGGCCATAGCATCAGGGATGTCCAAGCCTATGTTTTCCAACGTGTTGTCCAGAGTGTTGTCTGCCCTGCTGAAACACATGCGGAGCTACATCATTTTCCCTCAGGTGGAGGATTTGCCTACAGTGAAAGGAGACTTCTATGCCCTGGGACATATCCCCAACATCATAGGTCCCATTGATGGGACCCATGTGGCTTTGGTACCCCCCGCAGGAGTGAACAGGTGTACAGAAACCGGAAGAGTTATCATTCCATGAATGTGCAAATGGTGTGTTTGGCAGGCCAGTACATCTTCCATGTGAATGCCAAGTTCCCTGGCTCAGTGCATGATGCCTACATCCTGCGGAATAGCAGCATCCCTTATGTGATGGGTCAACTCCAGAGGCACTATGTGTGGCTATTAGGTGAGCACCTGGAAGCAAGTCAGTGGGAATGGTTGTCTGGGGATATCCCTACAGGTTAGTGTGTGTCTAACAGTTGTCCCTCGCCATTTACAGGTGACTCTGTTTACCCCAACCTGTCATGGCTACTGACCCCAGTGAGGAATCCCAGGACAAGGGCAGAGGAACGCCACAATGAGGCCCATGGGCGAACTCGGCGGATAATAGAGCGCACCTTCGGCCTCCTGAAGGCCAGGTTCAGGTGCCTCCATATGAAAGGTGGATCCCTATTTTACTCACCAAAGAAGGTGTGCCACATCATCGTGGCCTGCTGCATGCTTCACAACTTAGCTTTGCGACGACAGGTGCCTTTTCTGCAGGAGGATGGTTCAGATGGCGGTGTTGTTGCAGCTGTGGAGCCTGTGGACAGTGAAGACGAGGAGGCATAAGAAGAGGACATGGACAACAGGAACTCGGTGATCCTGCAATATTTCCAGTGAGACATAGGTAAGAATACAAACCTGCCTACTACATGTACTTTAACACTACTACCTCTCTACTGTCTGTCGTTTTCACCCAGTGTATGGTCACTGAATTGTCACTTTCCCTTACGATTTCACAGATGTGTGTCCCACAGTGTGACATCTGCTTTGTTTCCTCGTGGACTAGAGCTGTGTGACATAGGTATGTTGACATTACAATTGAAAGAGCATTTTGCCACTGTAATTGCTAATATACTATTTCGAAATCACAGACTGACTCCAGATTGTTTTGTGCTTCAAGGGTGTTTATTTAAGTGCTCAATATTGGAGGGGGTTGTAAAATGGTGAGGGGTGATGGTGGAGGAATGTCCATGGCAGAGTCCAGTCAATCAAATGGGCATAGGAAGTGGAGCTGGGGCAGTATGAGGATGGACAGGGTGACAAGGTGGGACAGAAGGATGACAATCAGGGTGGTCTCATTTCTTGGCGGGGGTCTTGGCATCGTTCTCTGTCTTTGTCCTGGATCTCAGGGACCGTTTGCGGGGTGGTTCTCCCTCTGCAGGGGGTGGGGTTCTGGTGTTGTGGTCCTGTGGCGGTGCCTCCTGTCCACTAGCGCCGGCGGAGGTGGTGGACAGTTCATCATCCATGCTAGTGTCAGGGGCCCCTTGTTGTGCCACAGTGTCATCGTCTCCTGGGAGTGGTGGTAGGCTCCCATGATAGAGGAGAGGGCCTCGTGGAGAGTAGGTTCCCTTGGCCTGTCCTCCCCCTGTTGCACAGCAGCCCTCCCAGTTCCCCGGTGTTCCTCGGCCTCCGTCTTCTAGACTGTGTGCCCACTACCACTGCCCCCAGGTCCCTGTTGTTGTTGGGGTGGTGGGTTAGCCAAGGTTCCCTGTAGTGGTGGACACACTGCTGCTTGACATGTCCTGGGGACAGAGGTATGGGCCCGCTGGGTGGGTGCTGTGCTGGTATTTCCAGAGGGGGGAAGGTCTGTAGTGGCCTTTGACTGTGTGAGGGGAACCGACTGTCCAGAGGTCCCCGATGGGCCAGGCTGGTCATCTAGATCCAGTTGGACAGAGCTGCTGTCATCACTGTGGGCCTCTTCTGTTGGTGGTGTGGACATGTATGGACCCTCCTGTCCGATGACGTGGGGTAGGTGTCCTGCAGGGGTATAAAAGGATGTTTATTACATCTGTGTGTGCCATGGTGTCCAATAGGTGGGTGTCCGTGTACCCCAGTGCTTGCATTCCTGTGTGGGACCTTGTGTGATGGTGCTTTAGGGGGGTGTATGGGTATGTGCAGTGGGCATGCTTTGGTGATGGGTGTCCATGCTTTGTTGTTGCATGCAGGGCTTGGTGTTGGGATGGGTGGGTTGTGATAGTGGGACATTTGTGAGGAGTAGGAGTGATGAGGGTGAGGGTGGGGGAATGTGATGGCATGCAGGTAGGGTGGGGGATGTAATAGTAAAGCTTTGACTTACCAGAGTCCATTCCTCCATCTACTCCTGCGAGGCCCTCAGGATGCAGAATTGCCAAGACCTGCTCCTCCCATGTTGTTAGTTGTGGGGGAGGAGGTGGGGGACCGCCGCAAATCTGCTGAACCGCAAGGTAGTGTTTTGAGACCACGGAACGCACCTTTCCCCGTAGGTCGTTCCACCTCTTCCTGATGTCATCCATATTTCTTGGGTGCTGTCCCACTGCGTTGACCCTGTCCACTATTCTTCACCATAGCTCCATCTTCCTAGCAATGGGGGTGTGCTGCACCTGTGATCCGAATAGCTGTGGCTCTACCCGGACGATTTCCTCCACCATGACCCTGAGCTCCTCCTCAGCGAACCTTTGGTGTCTTTGCCATGCCATGGGGTGGTGTGGGTGATGTGTGGGGTGGTGTGTGTAGTGATAAGTGGGGTGCTATTTAGTGGTGTGTTGTGTGAGGTGCGTGGAAGTAATGTGGGTGATGGTATTGTGTGCCTGTGGATGCTTGGTAGTTGTTTGTAGTGTCTCTCTCTGGCCTTCTCTCTGTACTTGTGGTCGTAGGGGTTTGTGGGTGATGTGGGTGGGTGTTTTATATTGTATTGGGTGTGTGGGTGGGAGTGGTGTGTGTATGTGTATCAGGTGTGTGTATTTTGAATTGTCCAATCTGGTTGTGTATTGTAAATGTGTGTGTATTTTGAGCGCAGCGGTGTGTACCGTCAATGGAATACCGCGGTTTAAAGACTGCACGTGGATTTGTGTGTCGTGATAGTGTGGGCGTATTTCTGTTGGTGTGACGGTGGAGGTTTTGTTTTTGCCAGTTTATCACTGACCTTTGGTGTGGTGGACTTGTGTGGGTGTCTGAATTTTGGCGGATTCCATGCTGTGGGTCATAATAGCTGTGGCGGAATTCCACGGCCGCGGTGGTTTGTTGGCGGTCTTCTGCACAGCGGTAAGCGGCATTTAGCGCCAATGTTGGAATGAGGGACTATGGGGCATATTTATACTCCGTTTGCGCCGGAATTGCGTCGTTTTTTTTGACGCAATTCCGACGCAAAACTAACTCCATATTTATACTTTGGCGTTAGACGCGTTTAGCGCCAAAGTCCATGGAGTTTGCGTCATTTTTTAGCGTGGACACCTACTTTGCGTTAATGATATGCAAGGTAGGCGTTCCTGTCTAAAAAATTGACTCTGAGGCATGTGCGCCGTATTTACACTCCCGGGAGTGGGCGGGCCCAAAAAAATGACGTACGGCCGCTTTTGCGCCGTTTTTTAGCGCCTGGAAAAGGCAGGCGTTAAGGGACCTGTGGGCTCTGAAGGAGCCCAGAGGTGCCCTCCCATGCCCCCAGGGACACCCCCTGTCACCCTTGCCCACCCCAGGAGGACACCCAAGGCTGGAGGGACCCATCCCAGGGACATTAAGGTAAGTTCAGGTAAGTCATTTTTTTGTGGCATAGGGGGGCCTGATTTGTGCCCCCCTACATGCCACTATGCCCAATGACCATGCCCAGGGGACAGAAGTCCCCTGGGCATGGCCATTGGGCAAGGGGGCATGACTCCTGTCTTTTTTAAGACAGGAGTCATTTCTATGGGGTTTGGGAGTCGAAAAAAATGGCGCAAATCGGGTTGAGGCGAAAAATTTGCCTCAGCCTGACTTGCCCCATTTTTTTATGCCCAAGCTCCATATCCCCCTACGCCGGCGCTGCCTGGTGTATGTCGTTTTTTTCCACGCACACCAGGCAGCGCCGGCGGCTCCGCCGGCTAACGTCATTGATTAAATACGGCGCCCGCATGGCGCTTCAGAATGGCGTTAGCCGGCGCTAATTTTTTTGACCAAAACTGCGTTAGCGCAGTTTTGCGTCAAAAAGTATAAATATGGCCCTATATGTTTAGTGCAGAATACATCCTTGTGTGCATTTTGAAAGAGAAGATGCATTTTGTGCTAAATAAAAGAGTAAAAACACAAGTAGCATGAACTATAGGCATTCGCGTTCTTGTCATTAGCGTTGTTTTTGTCATGTGGCATAATCACTTAACTATGGGAAATTTGAGCAAAAAGAGTAAAGTGAAAATCTGAGAGGTTATGCCAGCATAACAGGAATTTTAACCAGGCATATCTGTGGCTTGAAAGTGACTGGCCACATGGGAGGTCCATGCTTGTAAAGTGAACACAAGCATTTGCAGTGCAATGGGTCACGCATTACGTCAAGCTAGAGCTTTTAGCGTTGTAAACTCCTAACCAGACTTTTCTTGCCTCATTAAATGGCAAAAAAGAACGAGCGTGATCGCGCTGCTAAATAAAGAGAAAAAAGTAGTCTACAAACCATACGGAAAACATGGAGCCTCGTATATTTCCAGTAGTTGGTCAGTGCCCTCGAGGAGGGCTAATCACCAGAAGAGGCACGACGTATGCATGCCTTTCATAAACAAAGCAATCGGATTTGAAAAGGCAAGCCCACGAACCAATGTAAGGGATTAACGTGACATGGGCGTAGTTGAAGCCCAAAGAGAGATTACATCAGGGGACGGAGCGCTTTGCGCTCCCCCTTAAAAAATAAAGTTGTAGCTATTAAGAAACATTGGTTGTTCATTTGTCAGTGTAGCTAAGATTCTAAAAATACATCTACATTCTCACCACTATTTTTTGCTTTGGCGATGGAGCCGCTAGCAATCCAGCTTCGACATGTTTGAGAGGGGCATCAAGGTGGGAGGCATCACACATCTTGTCTTGCTACATGCAGATGTGCTCATTTATATCATGCATCCAGAGACATTGGTTGAGGAGTTGCCAAGAATTGTGAATGATTTTGGCATAGTTACCGGACTACAAGTCAATAAACAGAAAACAGTGGTTTTGCCCTCTGGTGAGTACACAACCAGCCGATCTTCCAGTGACAGAGCTAAGGTGGGAAATATATCATTTTTGGTATCTGAGAATAGAGGTGGCAGCCACCTCAGAAGCCCGGTACAGGCTTAATATAGGTAAAGTCCTTGAGGATCTAGAAGAATTGATTTGTTTATGGGTTTTTCCCTGCCTTTGTCAGTGATGGGCAGAGTCGCACCGTGTAAAATGCTTCTATTGCCCGCTGCTTATATGCTGTACAGAATGCCATGTATATTGTTCGAAAAATCCACATTCACCAAATTAAATAGCCCCCTGGCACCCCTGGTGTGGGTGGGTAAAAGTAGTACAGTTAAATTGAATATCCTGAGGGGGACTGGGGCTGCCAAATCCGCAATTATATTACTTTGCTGGCCTCTTGCAGTACGCAGCACAGTGGTGTGCAGATGGCCCGAATGTGGAGAAGTGAAATTGGGAGCATGGGGGACAAACACGGATCTTCCACAATGCGTCAGGTGGGGGTCCGAGTGACTACTCCTTTATTGTTAGACTGGTTGCCGTGGCCGTAACCTGGGAACATACAATTACACGAGTTCTCCACCAGGCACCCTATGCTAGGTGCTACAATGACTAAGGCTCATTTGAGTTATCCAAACGATGATGGATGTGTAGCATTGGTTTGAAGGGGGTTGCAACACAGCTAGTGACCTTTACCTAAATGGCAATTCCCTTAAAATGAGGGAGGCACTGGATCTATTTGGCCTTCACCATGGACACTTTCTACAGTACACCAAGGTATCATGTATGTTTCACAAGATTTAGACAGACTTTTCCATGGAGCTTGTGGAATCCCTGAAACTACAGATACTGTTAGACACTGGGTCAATGAGGGGATAAATCTCTCATATTTACAACGCTCTTAAGAGAGATCACCAAATAGACACAGAAGGAATCTGGGACTCTTTTTGATAGTGCCTGGAGGAACGCGTTATCTCAAGTTAAGGAGGTGGCTAGTAATACGAGGTTTAAGCTTACTCAGTTTTATTACATCCACCAAGCTTATATGACTACACAGCGTTTACACAGAATCAACTGAGCATGATTGGATGCTAGCCGTAGATGTGGGTCTGCTTCGGCATCTTTTCTCCATCAGATGAGGGATTGTAGCAAATTATGAGGTTTCTAGGGAGAGGTCATACAGGTGCTGCAGGTGATAATACGTGTGTCTGTTGAACCCTCTATCAGTCACTGCCTCCTTGGAGTATTTCCGACACCTAAGTGCAGGGCTAAGATCAACCATTAGTTCACTCTCCTGGGACTGGTGCTTGCTAAGCATGAGGTGGCCATCCGTTCGATACACATGCACAGGATGAGAGTATGCATGCAAACCACAATATTGTGTCTATGAAACAATTCATTATGAAGGCAAGCAAATATGGTATTCATGCAAGCCAGCATTGTGTGCATGCAGCCCATTGTGCTATATACAGAATAGTATTTACTGTGCACACATCAATGTACTAAATAGGCACAGCAGCGTGCTGTTGATATAAACCAGTATATTGGCAACATTAACCAATATGTTGGTTTTAATAAAAATGCACACCTTAAGCCATATACTTTGTCACACAAACCAAGGTGCTAGAGTAGTCTAACAGTAGCTTACCTACGCGTTAACAAGCCTACTGATTACTCAAACCAGTGTTCCTGCATATCAACCAGTATATAACATGCAAACCAATACAACTAGTGTCAACCAGTGTAGCACATAAAAAAGGCCCATCCAATATTCTTCATACATAAACCAATCTATTTGCTTTGTGAACCACTGCAAAGGATATAAAACAATATGTGTCACATACGAGGTAATTGAATTTTGGCCTATTTGCCACTCAAATATTCTATCCTTTTGGATGCTACCCAATCATTTTAGCTGGTTTTCAATATTTTGCCTCGTCAGTCATTTAAATTATCCTCATACTGTACACATGTTGTAGTTATTGCATTTTTATAGAAAAAAAAACATATGCATCATATTTAACATAGTTTTGTTTTCACATTGCATTAACCTGTTTTTTGGGTTCTTTTACTGATTCTCTTCATGTGTAACCAGAAGCCAGGTTATCTATTTGCTATCTCCAGCCAAGAAATCTGGTTACTTTTGGAATCCACTACTCTACTACCTATACTGAAGTATTGGTTTGAGCACGTGAGAGTACTGCCTTTCAGTTTCGTGTTTATTTGAAGGACTCTTGAAGGACTCGTTGAAGGTTTGCCATCCTTTGCGGGTGAGGAAATATCAGCACAGGCAAGAAACAGAAACTGACAATCACAGGCATGAAGAAGCAGCTGCCAATCTTAGACTCTGTACTACTAGTTTACTAATTAAAGGTATTTGAATAGCGCAGAATGAGAAGCATTGTATACTCTGTGATGCATACCTATATAATGTACCCACAGGCCATTGCAGCTTAAAAGCATAGCAAGTGCAGCAGCTGTATAAAATGTGTCATTTGTTCTTTATCACATATTGGCTTATGAACAGAATGAGCAAATTTATGATTCAAAAACCACCCTTTGAACATTTGTTTTCTTATTCATAAATTGCCACATGAATACACATCTGACTCCAGGCAGATGATTCAATATACAGTTCTCATTTTTTTTATCTCTAAATACAAAGCATTTTCCTATGTTTATGTATATTTTCCCTTGTACCATTTTTTAAAATAGTAGGGGTATTTTGGTCAATAGCCCATCCAAAATGTAGGCTTCTACTCCTTTTCCAACTAAATTTATATTGTATTTAAGGTTCAAAAATTCATTGAGTAATCTTCGAACACACACTTTACTCTGACTTGCGGGTGCTCTCGAAAATCTGTTTTTCTATAATTTTTCTAAAGTTACAATAGTGGGGAATCCACCCCATAGCAGATTTTAAAATGCTGTAATGAAATACTTTAAGAACCGTTAATAAATCTGCCAGCGGTGTTGCACTGATTGATTATAGATTCAGTCTTATTATTCATGTGTAAACAGTACATGAATTTCACCACCAATGTGCTTAAGGGTAGATTTACTAGTGTATACACAGGTACTCTCAGGAGACACATTCTTTTCATGACTTGTAGGCCTCTATAACATATAGCAAATGTATGCTGTGTGCTGAATCATCTTGAGTCACGTGAGTGTCATACTTTTGTAAATCCACCCTTAACTGTGGGCTGCCAGGATCACAGTATGATTGGTGATAAGGCAAATTGAATCATACTCAAAAAGTTATGATGCATGTAACATCAATGTACATAGCAGCCAAAACATTTGAGGCAGATAACTTTATTGCAATAGAGAGATAAGCTCACACAGCTTTTCATTCATCAGTATCACTAACACTTTAATAGATACAAAATGTACATGCTATGAAAAATGTCAGCACAACATAAAATACTTTTTTTTATATTTCACTGAAAAAGATTCACAATTTTATTGTTACAGCAGCAGATCCCACACGTCTTCCTATGGGAAATTGCTAACATGCTTTGGCAAGATCAGTGATGAGCACCAAACAAAATAATTTGCTTTAAAAAGAAAGTATTAATTCATATAATATTACATGAGTTGTGTTATATAAAACCATGGGTTGTCCAGCAGAAATAGCTACAAATTAGATTTACATGTACAAAAAAAAGTAAAAAGAAGCACCATATTCCTATTTTATGTTTGTGTTGCACTTCCACAGTTATTTGCAGGATCCACCTACAAATCTTCAAGTACTGCAGGATGCTACCCGTCTGCAGCTTGGTAGTAAGTGCTTTCTGAATTCCTCTGACCTACTTTGTTGTTTTACTAGCACCAATCAAATATGCTTTTAAATGTAACACAAAAGATCCAACATGATACCTGTTATTCCACAGTCTCATTGCATTTATGAGGGAATAATACAAAGGGAAGAGAATTCAGGGTTTGAGTACAAATAGAGAGATTTGCAGAAGAGTTTGGAGGAGGTTGCAATTGGAGTTCTGAGCCAAGATTGTAAACCTTTGGTTAAGCACTATAGATAGACTACTGTGGTAGGTTCTGGAACGAGGTTGAAGAGGGTGTGACAATCAGTTTTAATTCATCCTGTTGATGCATAAAGAGTAATAGTGATGGGGCACATGCCTATTTTGAAACTCATAACTAAACAGTGATAGCTATAGCAAAGAAATACAAAATTGAGAATATTATATTCTGCATCTCTGTTACAAGGTTCTGTCCTAACGCTCTCTTATGGAGAATTGCAGGAAAGTGATTGGTAATCTTGGTACATTGTCTCCTCACCTGCCTTTGCCTAAAATCATGCTATACAAATACCACACACATCCTCACTGACTGGCTACCTATTAACTAATACCGATTACTAAATGACTTAAGGCACCTGAAACACCACTGAATTTCTAGAAACAGTGTCCATGTAGTATATCTTGGTTATACCACATCCTGTTGCTGATGTATGTCAGTTCAATACACATGCATGGTATGACATCCAACAAATACACCAGCACCAGTATTGTCATGAGCACCAGGGATGCCAGAACAGCACCAGAGTGGAGCTGATGAAGTGCAAGAAGTACAAGACCGAAGAGCAGACTTGTCTTTAAGCACTCAAGATCCAGCGCAACATCAGAAAGGCTCCTACTATCGTGCAGGCCAGAAAGGAACTGAAGGCACATCTCACAATCTAAATATGCATGAGGGGCGTAAGTATAACCTTTTTCTTGTAAACAATTAAATAATACCTTAAGGCTCACACTTGAAATGTAGTGCTCTGATAATTGGTTCCTAGGATCTCACTATACAAATAATATTATACAAACATACATACAAAATTATAGACAAGAAAATTAGACTGCAGTCCCTTGGTAAAACAGTTAGAGTAGCAACATCATCAGAGATTTATAAATCATGACCTCCTTCCAGATAATGAAGATGAGGACATTGTCAAACAAATAAAAATGGAGAAGTGATATCTAACCTCATGGCCAAATCAAACACACCTGGGAATGTAGAGGACTAAACAATGGCCACAGGTGCAGCCATGTACTTCTCTTCAATTAAAGTATTCCTCTACTTAAGGGGACAAAAGCAATTAGGCATTCATGTATAAGCAATACTGCTTGAAAGTCCTTTAAAACTAACAGTAGAAATGAATATATTGGAAATGCTATCCACATAGTTGTAATGTCAAATTATGGCCAAACTAAGAAGAGCCTAAAAGTCTGAAGTTCCTAATCTTTTGAGTTTTTTATTTTGCACATTTTGGCATAGTAGCAGAAGAGTAAGGAATATCAAATAAATACTGGGAAAATAGTTAATTAACACATTAAATACTTATACATTTTAAAATATATAACAAGAAATTGTTAATTGGAAAACAAAACAATTTCTAAAATGCAATTGTCCAGGCCTTTAAAAGTCCGAAAATATACTTTTCAGTAGAATGAAAGCTACCCAATTTTGATTGGTAGCAGTGGATCTTGAAAACATTCAAATAATTCTGTGGTAGACCTTTCTGCTTCTTCTTTGATAAAATATTCAAGACATTGTGACAGTATGAGCTAATATCTCTAATACTAAGCCTGCAATGACTGCTGTGCAATAAGCCATAAAAAACAGAAATACATTCTGCTCTCTTCATTATTCTATTATTCCAGCATTCACATTATTAAATCCACATACTCAGAAATCGAAATAAGAATTGTAATTCTTTATCAGGTACTTAAGTGTGTGTGGCAGCCACAATCTCCATGTGCAACTTTTCAACGCTACCTTTTCCACATGGAGCACAAGCTTAAATATCTCAAAGTGACAACACCCCATCCTAAAAATTTCAACCTTGACTTCAACCTTATACAAAATTATTACCAGAGAGCTAGCATCAAATCAAGGTTAAAATACTACAATACAGAAATCTGCAGTATCTCATTTCAAAACATTTCTACAAGACCACAACCTGCTGAACACATTCATTTGAGTTTCCATTCTTATGCTAATACTAAAGCAGTCTTGCTCCAACGTTTAATTAACTTTCTAGGGATTGCAGATAGATATCACTTTCCCCTGTTCATTATCCTTGGATCTTTGGCACAGTCAACCATCGGAGAGGCAAGTTCATAAATCAACCCCTCTAAACAGCTTTATGCCCAGTTCCCTACACGGGCCTGTTCCTACCACTAATCTAGTCATCATCTTGTCTTTTGTTTTAAATACCAACAAAACATCTGTCTACATTCAGCAATTTCTGAGTCACAGCAGCTGGACACACCTTCAAGATCTCCCATACATTCCATCTGAGTGCTCACTGTAACTTCCTGTAACATAAACATATTATTAAACTGGTTGTTTTAGGGTGATGATTTATGCCCCTAATCGGTGCAGTTGGCATTTAATCTTGAGGTGAGAGACACATGAGCATATTACAAAATAAATTCATCTACATGGAAAATACACATTTGTGTGTAAAAGCATTTTACTATTTTGTATTTATTTCAGGATACTTTTTGAAATAAATACAATGTGAAAATGATACTACATAATGTTTCATAACACTATTATTTTGAACACTTTTGGGATATTGATGGTTGTTTGTGTATTAATGCAGTTTAACTTGTTCTATAGGTTGAAACCATGAAATTTCTCATTTAAAAAATGTTGATTACGCATGTTAAATCTAAGATAACTGACAATAACCTAATTGGTTCTACAGAACAATGGCAATATATTAATAACATCACTTGTCGAGTCTTGGGCTTGCTTTTAAAAATGTGTTGGTTTTGAGAGTGTTGCTATTACTTATCATCTTTTACACCTACACTGACTACTGAAATGATTTAAGGTGAGTGAAGCTCCTTGTCTTGTTACACACAAATGTTAAATTGTAGGGTTGAGTAGGAAGATTTAGACTTTGATATGACAAGCACGATCCTCACAAAAGCAATCTTTTTCCATACTCTGCCAGAACATCAATGTGCTAAGGACAACAAAAAGACCTACATTATTAATGTATTACTAGCAACAGTGCCAAACAACAGACCAATGACAATACAACTCAAAGCTACCTCTGGAAGGAGTGTACCAAACTAACAAGAAGCAAGATCCAAATCTACCTCTGGAAGGAGTGTATCAAACTAACAAGAAGCAAGATCCACACCTACCCTTTACTGCAGATCTGCTCTCTGCCTACCAAACAATAATATTTTTTATCTTCACTTTTCAACAACTTTCTGATTTAAACTACAATGTTCATGGTATTTGTTTGAGAATCATTAGGCTTTACTTTATTGTATTGCTGCGCTGAAATCAATTCATTTGGGTATTTATTTACTTACAAAGGCCAAATGTCACCTCAAGACACCATGGCGCTGGGACAGAAAATAACAGACAATAAGAGGCAAAAGGGACCCAAAAGAATGGCCAACAAGCAAAATAAACTGGCTTACTCCTGCCTACAAGAAAGGACAGACAAGATTGTTTGTTGCAGGTTAAGAAGAAGGGTATTCCAGACCTTAGAGTCTGGAGTCTTACAGGACCTTCTGCCATATTGTACCTTATTGTAAAGTGGGAACTGAGGCAGTGAAAGAGTTACATATCTTAGACTTCTGGAGGGAATATAAGGGATAACAAGATCAGAAAGAAACTTTCAGAGCAGCATGATAGAAGGCATGATGTACCAAACAGGTTGCATTGAAATGAATATGCTGTTTTATGGGCAGCCAATTGGTTGGTGTTTATTGTGTCCCATTGTGTTTCTCTTGCTTTTCTCTTGTTTGACCGTTCCTCAGCCATTAATTAAAAATATTTTAACTGTGAAAATATATTATGCAATGCAGGACCCGCGTTTGTCTTGGATTTAGGAAATGGTTACAGTATACAATGTGGACTCTTTTACTTCTATCAATACTTTGCTTGCAGCAGAAATCTATCAACTGAGAGAGATTCATGGTGCATTTGAAAAACATCTAGGAAACCGCTGTTACATTGATAACCTACAAAAGCAAAGGCATTGCTTGTCTGTACTTACCTTTTTATTATGGTAATTTGAGCAACTAGTCAAGTCTCTACTCCTGTAGTAGAAAATGCAGAAAGAGGGAATGTCCTTTAGACCTGTTTATCATCCTCCCTTTGAATTTCAACACAGCATTTTGCGCTACAAAAGAGAACCATGAGCATTTGATTTTACTCTCACTGTATGATCATGCTTTGAAACAAGAACACTGTCCCAAGAGCATGCACTAAACCTGTCTTTGACTTGATTATTCCGATTTATCATTTAAACAGCGAACAGTGTGCTCATCACATTAGAATTAATTTACTAATCTTTGCTCCAGAGTGATATATGTTATAATTAGGTATATTCTGAACTTTATGGCTATGATAATTGGGAATAGGATTGGATCAATATAGAGGTGTCTGGGTCCTCTAGAGATGCTTATGCACATTCTTGTGTACATTAATTTCTTACTTGCATGTTACCAGATCTGTGAGGCATAACTGACTGTTGTTCAAAAGACATTTAGAATCAGCATGCTGTCTGATAAAGAACCTATGTACAAATTCTCATCTATATAATCCTACAACATTGGTTACAGGCACATCCTCCACCCCACTCTGTCTCGCTTAGAAGCACAGTGCCAATGATAATATGCATCACTATATATGTATATGTTCAAAACATAACACATATACAATCCCTGATTTGAAATTATCATGAAATGGTTATGTATAGCTCCTTAGTAACACACAGTTAACATAAGCAGAAGATGTGAATGAATGGATCACAGAAGCACCCTAACATTACTGTTAGACTTTTCATCCTTGGCGTGGTCTCCCTTAACTTTTTGCCTCTGTTCCCCAGGTTGTTGATGTGTGCTGGACTCTGATTTTGCTGTTTTTGTTACTCTGGGCACTTTACCACTGCTAACCAGTGCTAAAGTGCAAGTGCTCCTGTTTAAATTGTATGTAAGTGGTTCATCCATGATTGGCATATTTGAATTACTAGTAAGTCCCTAGTAATGTGCACTAGAGGTGCCAGGGCCTGTAAATCAAATGCTACTAGTGGGCCTGCAGCACTGGTTGTGCCACCCACATAAGTAGCTCTGTAATCATGTCTCAGACCTGCCCCTGCAGTGTCTGTATGTGTATTTTTACACTGTAAATTCGACTTGGCAAGTGTACCCACTTGCCAGGCCTAAACCTTCCCTTTCCTTACATGTAAAGCACCCCTAAGGTAGGCCCTAGGTAGCCCCAAGGGCAGGGTGCAGTGTATGGATAAGGTAGGACATATAGTAATGTGGTTCATATGTCCTGACAGTGAAATACTGCCAATTTCGTTTTCACTGTTGCAAGGTCTGTCTCTCTCTCATAGGATAATATGGGGGCTACCTTTAAATATGATTAAAGTGTAGATTCCCCTAGAGAGTAGATGGACATGTGGAGTTTGGGATCCCTGAACTCACAATTTAAAAATACATCTTTTAGTAAAGTTGATTTTAAGATTGTGCGTTTGGAAATGCCACTTTTAGAAAGTGAGCATTTTCTTGCTTAAACCATTCTGTGACTCTGCCTGGTTTGTGGATTCCCTGTCTGGGTCAGTTTGACAGTTGGGTTGTTTTTTACCTCACACCAGACAGTGACACAAAGGGAGCTGGGGTGTGATCTGCATTTCCTGATTAGCCATCTCTGCTAGGAGGGAGGGGTGGAGTGGTCACTCTCATCTGAAAGGACTGTGCCTGCCTCTGACAATGCTGTCTCCAGCCCCCTGGTGTGTGTCTGAGGCCTTGCCTGGGCAAGGCAGGATTTCACAAGAAGGTGTGAGTCCCCTTTGAAGAAAGGTGACTTCAAAGACTAAAATGGGTATAAGAAGGGCACTCAAACTTACAAACTTTAGAAACACTTCCGGAACCAAGAGGAACCTCTGCCTGGAGAAGAGCTGATAGCTGAGGAAAACGTGCTGCCCTGCCTGTGACTGTGCTTTGTGGAGCTTTCCTGCAGTGCTGCTTCTGCCAGAGTAAGAGGGCAAAGACTGGACTTTGTGTGCCTTCCATCTTGAAGAAGAAATCTCCAAGGGCTTGATGTAGAGCTTGCCTCCTGTTGTTGAAGTCTCAGGGATAGCAAAGACTTCTTCCTGCCAGCACCTGGAGTCTCTGGAGAGACCCCTACTCTGCTCTGTGGTGCCCTTCCAGTTCCTGGGACCCTGAAAGGAGAGGCTGGCAGCCTAAGGACAAAAATACACGCACCGAGCGCCGTGCGGAGAAAAGATCGACGCGAATCCGATCGCGGCTGAGAAAACGACGCGACGCCGGTTCCGCAGCTGAGAAACGACGCCGCAGGAAACGCGACCGAAAAACCGACGCCCGGAGCAGGAGAAACGACGCGCAGCATCGCTGACGGAGGCTGAGAGATCGCACCCTGCGCCGCGGGACTTTCGGATCGTCGTGTGGCTGGCTTTTTCAACGCGCACCGCCGTGCCGAGTTGTTTTCGACGCACACAGCCGTGCAGGGTTACTTTCGACGCACACCGCCCGTGCGGGGTTATTTTTGACGCAAACCAGGTACATTTTCACGCTAGCAGCGCTAGTGTGGTGTTACAACTACCTAAAGACTCTTTTTATTTTAAACCTTTAAAAAAATCATAACTTGACTTGTGTATGTTGGATTTTTGTCGTTTTGGTCTTGTTTTGTCTAGATAAATATTTCCTATTTTTCTAAACTGGTGTTGTGTCATTTTGTAGTGTTTTCATTAAGTTACTGTGTGTGTTGGTACAAATACTTTACACCTAGCACTCTGAGGTTAAGCCTACTGCTCTGCCAAGCTACCAAGGGGGTAAGCAGGGGTTAGCTGAGGGTGATTCTCTTTTATCCGAACTAGAGTGAGGGTCCTTGCTTGAACAGGGGGTAACCAGACTGTCAACCAAAGACCCCATTTCTAACATTGGTGATCAGCGGTCGGGATTTGGACTTGTATTTGTACTTGACATACAGTAATTAAGTGTACACTACTGTTTTGATCTCAGACCACTACGTGACCACATACTACTAGTCTTGTGATTTTTGTTTTTTCTACTTGGACTGTTTTTCTCTGCATTCAGTTTCTTTTTTTCGCTGATCCCGTGATTGACTTTTCTGGAACTTCATTTGAGAACTTACTTTTCTGTTTTTGGAACTGTGCATATTTTTTTAACCTCTCATCATGTCTCAGTCTGGAGATGCCCTAGCTGAAGCTGCTTTTGACTTGGAAAAATTGGAGAGCTACAAAGTGGCTCAGTTGAAGCAGTTTTGTAGTAATGTTGGCTGTCCCATTAAGAGCTCATCCAAGAAGGATGAGCTGCAAAAGGCGCTGAGGGCCTGGGTGACAGCCAAAGCAGCTGAGGGGCACACAGATGAGGAGCCAGAGGGGGAAGAGGAGTTGCAAGTCACTCACACTGATGTAGTGGGTGGGCCTGCTATGTCTCAGGGGAGAATCTCCAGGGCAGGTAGCAGTGTGTCCTCCAAGAGTCTGACACCTGGAGAGTTACAGGACAGACAGGCAGAGAGGGAGTACCAGTTGGAGCTGAAAAAGCTCAGTCTAGAGGTGGAACAGAGAAAGCTGGCCCTTGAGGAAAGGAAGATAAACATGGCTCATGAGCTCAGTTTAAAAGAGATTGATCAGAGGAGTCAGTCCAGTAGGGATGGTGGCAGCAATTCTACAGTGCAGCCTGAGAGAAGGGTACACATCCCAAAAGACCTTGTGAGGGATTATAAGAGGGAGGATGATATCTACTTGTGGTTCAAGGGTTATGAGTCAGCTCTCCACATGAACCTGGTCCCTGAAGCTCATTGGGGGGCAGCCCTGTGGAAGCATTTTGAGGCAGAGGGGAGGGACACACTGACGGCCTTAGGGGATGCTCAGAGTCTCACCTACCCTGCCATGAAGGAGGCCTTACTTACCAGGTATGGTCTCACCCCTGAGCAGTACAAGGAGAAGTTTAGATCCTACAAGAGAAAGGAATCCCAAACATGGTTGGAATGTGTTGATTCTTGTTGCAGGTCACTGGATGGTTGGGTGAAGGGCAGTAAGGTAAACACGTATGAGGGGCTTTACAATTTAATTGCTTGGGAGCACTTGTACAGTTTATGTTTTCCAGAGCTGCGCCAGCACCTCATTGACAGCAAGCTGACTGACCCCAGGAAGCTTGCACAGGAAGCGGACCGCTGGGAGAGCACCAGGGTCCAAAAGAGGTATGGGGGAGACCACGCCAAGGGTGGGCAGGGTCCCTCTCAGAAGAAAGGGGGGGGTAAGGGCAAACAGGATGAGTTCTCTAAAGGGCCCCAAACTGATTCCCAGGGTAAGGATTCCCAACCCCCCAGTGAAAAGAAGCCATGGTTCTCCAAAGGGAAGCCAATGGCAGGTGGTCCCCTACGTAAGTGCTATTCATGTGACCAGGTGGGTCATGTGAGGGGGGACCCCAAATGCCCCAAAAGTACACCGGCACCCCCTGGTGCACCGTCCCAGGGTTTGGCCAGTGTAGCGCTTGGGGAGGAGTAGGTTTCAGGTGGGTGGGAACCAGCAGAAATGACCCTTGTCTCACTAGGGGACAGTGAGATGGTCCAGAGAAACCTAGTGCCTGATAACACTAAGAAGTACAGGCAATGGGTGACCATCAATGGACAGAGGGTGGAGGCTCTAAGAGACACAGGAGCCAGTGTGACTACAGTGAGGAGTCACCTGGTGTCTGAAGAGCAGATCGATCCCCGGGTACTTCACCAAGTAGTTGCAGTAGACAATTCTGAGCGCCTCTGCAGAGTGGCGCAGGTTCCCTTTGAATGGGGGGGGGTCTCAGGTTCCTGGAAAGTAGCTGTGAGTCCAACCATGCCTGTTGATTGTTTGCTAGGCAACGACCTGGAAGATTCCCCTTGGAAGGAGGTGGAACACAGGTCTCACTTGGAGATGTTGGGTCTGCCTGGGTGGGTATGCGTATCCACCCGGTCTATGGCAGCCAATCAGGGTAGTCAAGAGCCCCTGGAGCCTGAAACAGTGGCCCAGGGGACCGCCAAGAAGAGGAAAGGCAGGAGGCGCGGGAAACCCGCCCCAGAAGTTCCCACGGTCCGGGAGGAGGCAGAGCCTGAGGGTGATGCCCCGGAACCTACAGGGGAACAGGTGGCTGAACTGGGGGAGGTCCCTGAGCTGTCGCAGTGGCAGCAGGAAGGGGGACCCACCAGGGAAGTATTCTGCACAGCGCAGAAGGAGTGCCCTACTCTTGAGGGACTGCGGCAGCAGGCTGCAGCCCAGGCGGCTGGCGGGGCGCCAGGTACTCACCTGATTTATTGGGAGGATGGCCTCCTGTATAGTGAGCCTAAGGTTCCTGAGCCGGGGTCAGCTCGTATGCTGGTGGTACCCCAGGGCTTCAGGACCTTCCTACAGGGTTTGGCTCATGATGTGCCTTTGGCAGGACATCTAGGGCAGGACAAGACCTATAAGAGGCTTGTCTCCCACTTTTACTGGCCCTTGATGAACAAGCAGTCAGCTGCTTATTGTAGATCTTGTCAGACTTGTCAGGCAAGTGGCAAGAGTGGGGGGAAATGCAAAGCTCCCCTCCAACCTTTACCGGTAGTCAGTACTCCCTTTGAAAGGGTAGGAATTGACATTGTGGGGCCTCTGGATCCCAAGACAGCCATGGGCAACAGGTTCATCCTGGTCTTGGTGGACCATGCCACACGGTACCCAGAAGCTATTCCTCTAAGGACGGTCACCGCCCCCGTGGTGGGACGTGCCTTGATGGGGGTTTTTACCCGCATGGGGTTCCCCAAGGAGGTAGTATCTGATAGAGGTACAAACTTCATATCCACTTATATGAAGTCTCTGTGGAAGGTGTGTGGGGTAACCTACAAGTTCACCACCCCTTACCACCCCCAAAGTAATGGTCTGGTTGAGAGATTCAACCGCACCTTGAAAGGCATGATTCAGGGCCTGTCAGAGCCCTTGAGGCGTAAGTGGGACGTCCTCTTGCCATGCCTTCTGTTCGCTTACAGGGAGGTGCCTCAAAAGGGACTTGGCTTTAGCCCCTTTGAGCTCATCTATGGCCACCCTGTGAGGGGACCGCTCAGTCTGGTGAAGGAGGCTTTGGAGAAAGCTCCTAGTAAACCACCCCAGGATGTATTTAGCTACATGCTGGCGCTAAGAAACCAGACTGCCCGCTTCAGGAGTCTCGCTCAGGAGAACCTGGAAGCAAGCCAGGAGGATATGAAACGGTGGTACGACCAGAATGCCACTCTGGTTGAGTTTCAGCCTGGACAAAAAGTGTGGGTCATGGCACCAGTGGAGCCTAGGGCTCTCCAAGATAAGTGGACTGGGCCTTTTGAGGTGGTGGAAAGAAAGAGCGAGGTCACCTATCTGGTAGACTTGCAATCCCCCAGGAACCCCTTGAGGGTCCTACATGTCAACCGCCTCAAACCACACTTTGAGCGAACTGAGCTATCCATGCTCCTAGCGACAGATGACGGGGTGGAGGAAGAGAGTGAGCCTCTTCCTGACCTCCTGTCTGCAGGAGAGAAAGATGGGTCTGTGGAGGGAGTGATCCTCTCCCCCTCCCTGACTGAGGAACAGCAGAGGGACTGTCGCCACGTGCTGGGACAGTTCGCCTCGCTGTTTTCCCTGATCCCAGGAGTCACACACCTGTGCACACATGATGTGGACACTGGGGACAGTACACCTGTTAAACATAAGGTTTACAGGGTGACTGACAGGGTGAGGGCTTGCATTAAGGAGGAAGTCTCCAAAATGTTAGCCCTCAGGGTTATTGAGCACTCCAGCAGTCCTTGGGCCAGCCCAGTGGTCTTGGTCCCAAAGGCTGCTGCTCCTGGTGCCACTCCAGAACTTAGGTTCTGTGTGGACTACCGGGGTCTCAATGCGGTCAGCAAGACTGACGCACACCCCATCCCCCGAGCTGATGAGCTCATTGATCGGTTAGGAGCTGCCAAGTACCTCAGTACGTTTGATTTAACATCTGGGTACTGGCAGATTGCCTTAACTGAAGAGGCAAAGGAGAGGTCAGCATTCTCTACCCCCGATGGGCACTTCCACTTCAATGTGATGCCCTTTGGGATGAAGAATGCCCCTGCCACCTTTCAGAGGTTGGTCAACCAGGTGTTGGCAGGACTGGATGAGTTCAGTGCCGCCTACCTGGATGACATTGCTGTGTTTAGTTCCACATGGGAGGAACACCTGCAACACCTCTGGAGAGTGTTAGAGGCCCTGCAGAAGGCAGGCCTCACTATTAAGGCGAGCAAGCGCCAAATAGGGCAGGGTTCTGTTGTGTACTTAGGACACCAGGTGGGGAGTGGCCAGGTGGCACCCCTACAGCCTAAGATTGACACGATTCTGGCTTGGGAGCCTCCCAAGACCCAGACTGAAGTGAGAGCCTTTTTAGGTCTCACAGGATACTATCGGAGGTTCGTTAAGGGATATGGTACCATTGTTACCCCCTTAACTGAGTTGACTTCTAAGAAGCAACCCAAGAAAGTGATCTGGACAGAGGCTTGCCAGAACGCTTTTGATGCCCTGAAGGCTGCCATGTGCACAGCACCTGTGCTGAAGGCACCTGACTACTCCACGGAGTTTGTTGTACAGACAGACGCCTCAGAGCATGGTATTGGAGCAGTACTCTCACAGCTGAATGAAGAGGGCCTAGATCAACCCGTAGCCTTCATTAGCAGGAGGTTACTACCCAGGGAACGTAGGTGGAGTGCCATAGAACGTGAAGCGTTTGCTGTGGTCTGGGCACTGAAGAAGCTAAGACCCTACTTGTTTGGGACTCACTTCCGAGTTCAGACCGACCACAGACCCCTCAGATGGTTAATGCAGATGAGGGGTGAGAACCCAAAACTGTTGAGGTGGTCCATTTCCCTACAGGGGATGGACTTTACGGTGGAACATCGACCCGGTACAGAGCACGCCAATGCTGATGGTCTGTCCAGGTTCTTCCGCCTTAGTGATGAGAACTCCCATGAGGTTGGGTAGTTGCTCCCCACTTTTAGCTGGGGGGGACACGTGTTAGACTTTTCATCCTTGGCGTGGTCTCCCTTAACTTTTTGCCTCTGTTCCCCAGGTTGTTGATGTGTGCTGGACTCTGATTTTGCTGTTTTTGTTACTCTGGGCACTTTACCACTGCTAACCAGTGCTAAAGTGCAAGTGCTCCTGTTTAAATTGTATGTAAGTGGTTCATCCATGATTGGCATATTTGAATTACTAGTAAGTCCCTAGTAATGTGCACTAGAGGTGCCAGGGCCTGTAAATCAAATGCTACTAGTGGGCCTGCAGCACTGGTTGTGCCACCCACATAAGTAGCTCTGTAATCATGTCTCAGACCTGCCCCTGCAGTGTCTGTATGTGTATTTTTACACTGTAAATTCGACTTGGCAAGTGTACCCACTTGCCAGGCCTAAACCTTCCCTTTCCTTACATGTAAAGCACCCCTAAGGTAGGCCCTAGGTAGCCCCAAGGGCAGGGTGCAGTGTATGGATAAGGTAGGACATATAGTAATGTGGTTTATATGTCCTGACAGTGAAATACTGCCAATTTCGTTTTCACTGTTGCAAGGTCTGTCTCTCTCTCATAGGATAATATGGGGGCTACCTTTAAATATGATTAAAGTGTAGATTCCCCTAGAGAGTAGATGGACATGTGGAGTTTGGGATCCCTGAACTCACAATTTAAAAATACATCTTTTAGTAAAGTTGATTTTAAGATTGTGCGTTTGGAAATGCCACTTTTAGAAAGTGAGCATTTTCTTGCTTAAACCATTCTGTGACTCTGCCTGGTTTGTGGATTCCCTGTCTGGGTCAGTTTGACAGTTGGGTTGTTTTTTACCTCACACCAGACAGTGACACAAAGGGAGCTGGGGTGTGATCTGCATTTCCTGATTAGCCATCTCTGCTAGGAGGGAGGGGTGGAGTGGTCACTCTCATCTGAAAGGACTGTGCCTGCCTCTGACAATGCTGTCTCCAGCCCCCTGGTGTGTGTCTGAGGCCTTGCCTGGGCAAGGCAGGATTTCACAAGAAGGTGTGAGTCCCCTTTGAAGAAAGGTGACTTCAAAGACTAAAATGGGTATAAGAAGGGCACCCAAACTTACAAACTTTAGAAACACTTCCGGAACCAAGAGGAACCTCTGCCTGGAGAAGAGCTGATAGCTGAGGAAAACGTGCTGCCCTGCCTGTGACTGTGCTTTGTGGAGCTTTCCTGCAGTGCTGCTTCTGCCAGAGTAAGAGGGCAAAGACTGGACTTTGTGTGCCTTCCATCTTGAAGAAGAAATCTCCAAGGGCTTGATGTAGAGCTTGCCTCCTGTTGTTGAAGTCTCAGGGATAGCAAAGACTTCTTCCTGCCAGCACCTGGAGTCTCTGGAGAGACCCCTACTCTGCTCTGTGGTGCCCTTCCAGTTCCTGGGACCCTGAAAGGAGAGGCTGGCAGCCTAAGGACAAAAATACACGCACCGAGCGCCGTGCGGAGAAAAGATCGACGCGAATCCGATCGCGGCTGAGAAAACGACGCGACGCCGGTTCCGCAGCTGAGAAACGACGCCGCAGGAAACGCGACCGAAAAACCGACGCCCGGAGCAGGAGAAACGACGCGCAGCATCGCTGACGGAGGCTGAGAGATCGCACCCTGCGCCGCAGGACTTTCGGATCGTCGTGTGGCTGGCTTTTTCAACGCGCACCGCCGTGCCGAGTTGTTTTCGACGCACACAGCCGTGCAGGGTTACTTTCGACGCACACCGCCCGTGCGGGGTTATTTTTGACGCAAACCAGGTACATTTTCACGCTAGCAGCGCTAGTGTGGTGTTACAACTACCTAAAGACTCTTTTTATTTTAAACCTTTAAAAAAATCATAACTTGACTTGTGTATGTTGGATTTTTGTCGTTTTGGTCTTGTTTTGTCTAGATAAATATTTCCTATTTTTCTAAACTGGTGTTGTGTCATTTTGTAGTGTTTTCATTAAGTTACTGTGTGTGTTGGTACAAATACTTTACACCTAGCACTCTGAGGTTAAGCCTACTGCTCTGCCAAGCTACCAAGGGGGTAAGCAGGGGTTAGCTGAGGGTGATTCTCTTTTATCCGAACTAGAGTGAGGGTCCTTGCTTGAACAGGGGGTAACCAGACTGTCAACCAAAGACCCCATTTCTAACAATTACCCTCTATGCCTTAATGTACCAATGAGTAACTGGGACATTTTTGTAGATTGAACTTTGTTCAAATAGGACTTTGCATTTATCTCATTATATAGGGTCCACACACTACATAAATATAAATTATTCATATCATAGACTAATCACAAGTTTACATGAATAGTTGAAGCAGAGATGTTGGTTCACTTCAATAGCATGTTGTGTCCCTATAAACCAACACGATCTCTTATTTATAACAGGTCAAGCTTCAGTTAAATTCTGAGTTTCTTTATCAACATAAGTAATACAAGAAACAAAACCCAACACTGAGGTTTTGACATGAACAAACATCTTCTTTCCTCTTGATCTGAATACTTTTGGCAAAAGATATTCTAATACTTCCACACACCAGTGTGATTGCAACTTTTAAGTGGAAAATGTGTAGTGAGCAAATTCATCTCTAAGTCTGTCAGTGGCTAGGCGATGAAGATTTGGCCTTAGCAAAAAAAGAAAAAGTTGTTTTACACCTTTTATCTGGGTAGTGACTAATGAGCAGAAAAATGCACCCTAGATTCCTAGCCAAATGACCAAATTGTAAATTGAAGTTTGACCATCAGGTGTCCAGCAGCACTTCAATGGCCATGTAAAGAGTGTGCCTATTATCTCTTTATTTAATTATTGCAATAAAAGTATTGCTTTGAAATGGCTCTGATGATAGAAAAATAATAACCCTCTCATCAATAAAAAAAATCGCAATCATAACAAACCGACCGGCAGCAGATGTTGGTTTCCCATATGTTAAAGAACTCCAGAAACAAACAAAACACAAGTAAAAACAAACTTTAAAAGTTCCTTAGTTTTGTATCATGGCAGAGTCCAAATTTCTGGTATCAGTCCATTGCTCTTCATATTAGGGTCCCTTTACATTACTTGGTCTAGCAGCAAGACTTGCAAAGTAAGCACACTGAGAAGGATCACACTGTCCACTTTGTCCCGGGGGACCCTGGGCACCGGGAAGACCAGTCATTCCTGTTTCACCCTGTGGTCCTGGTGTTCCTGGAATTCCATCTTTGGCATAACCAGGCTCACCTGGAAGACCTGTGATGCAAAGACAGTGAGGCAATGTCAGTAAGTTAATCAGGAGGCAGTCTTTAAAAAACTGCATTGTAAACCAGACAGCTTTATATTCTGCAATATATGTTGATGCGCTTCTACCATGTTGATATTTACACGACAGTCACAACTAATACCCAATGTAAACATTATTACCACATACCACACTACTTTTCATTTAATTAAGCCTACATCCCCTAAACAGCTGCCTGTGAAGATCACAAAGTTCTCATAAAAAACAGCTCACTGAATGTGTTGGTAGAGAGACAGAAGACAGTGTTAGATTGGTTAACGTCCTTACGCAGAAGGCTGAATGTGCATAGTAAAATGGTTCTTATCTCTATGTCTACAAGTTTCAGAAATAGAGTAGTCAATGGCAGCATTCTTTCCCTTATGCTTGATTTATATATTTGAAGCTGCAAAGCTCTAGAAAGACTTTAAAGGAAATCATACACGGACGAGACCAAGCTCAACTATAAAGAAGCACTGAAAGTCTATCATGCCCCCTGTAAATCAGCTTGTGCTACATTTTATACAGACAAAGTTGCTAATTCCCACAATTTTTAAAGTGGTGAAGGAACTGGTAACTGCTAGTAATATTTCATTTCTCTGACTTCTGTCAGAGTCAGTGTGATGAGTTAGCTTTTTATTTTAATCAAAAAGTGGGAAAAAATCGCTTACAGTTGCCAGAGACTCTTTGAAGTAGATCCTGACCTTTTTATGAACGCGTCTAATCTGCCTGTGGAGGAGGGCACTGACTTGTCAGCTCAATCAGGCTATGACACCAAATTGAGTGAATGGCCTCTTTGCGATCTCACATCTTCCCTAGCTATACTGAAATCCATTAAACCAGGATTCCCATTGAATCCTTTACCCCCCAATAAGCTCAGATTATTGGACACGACAATATTGTGTCTATGAATTCCAATTTGAGGGATGGGATTTGTACCTCTGAGGTGGAAACATGCTAGGATTATTCTGTCACTGAAAAAAACCTAACCTGGACCCCTCCAACCTGTTGAATTACAGGCCTATTTCTTTGTTATCTGTCATCCCCAAAGTTCAGGAAAAGCATGTTAATGTTCATCTTACTAACTCTGTCGAGGCCGAACCTTGTTTCGTTCCTCATAGTTCGGTTTTAGGGTGGGGTAAGGACTGAGTCTGCCATGCTGGGTGTAACAGAACACCTAAGACAACACCTGGACGATGGAGGTATGGCTGCACTCACCCTGTTAGATCTGAGTGCAGACTTTGACACAGTATTTCACTCAATCCTGGTGGTAAGACTGGGGGCTCTAGGCCTGAAAGCACAGCCCAGAGAACGCCTGCTTCCTTCCTTTCAGACCGTGTGTTTCAAGTTTTTTCAACTGATGTGAAATCAAAGCCACATGCCCTGACCTCAGGAGTTCCTCAAGGCTCTGCCCTGAGCCCTTTGCTTTTTTAACATCTATGTTTACCCTTTGGCAGACTTAATATAGAGTTGTGGGCTTGCCCTTTTTTCTTATGCAGATGACACACAGATCATCTGCTCTTTGTTATCAGCTCAGAACCAGATCTCCTCAATCATGAACTTGGACTTGAGGAGAATCCATAGATGGATGAACAATAATTCTCTCAAGCTCAATGGTGATAAAACAGAGGTCATGTTTCTGGGCAAGAATGCCTCTCCATGGTTTTCTACACATTGGCTGAACTTTCTAGGGACCCTGCCCTCTCCATCCTTGAAGGTGAAAAACCTGATATTTCTTATTGATGACAAACGTTCTATGAAGCCCCAAGTGAATAAAGTAACTACAACTAGTTTTCCAGTTCTTAGGTGGCTAAAAAAGATAATTTGGCTAATTCCCCCCCACAGCCCACAGGACTCTTTTCCAAGCTCTGATTATATCTAGACTGGATTATGGAAACGTGCTCTATTTAGTTGCTGACAAGTCAATGATTTATCGTTTATAGATAGTCCAAAATGCTGCTGGCAGGTTGCTCTTTCACTTACCCAACGGTCTCTGTTTCTCATTTACTACAAGAATTACATTGGCTCAGGATCTCCAAACACATTTAGTTTAAGGCACTCTGTTACATGTTTAAGGCCAAACCGGGCATTAGACCATGCTACCTTCAGAAAATACTGAGACCCTATCAGCCCACACGTTCTTTAAGATCTTCATCTTAAACCCTGTTCACAGTACCACGATTTCATCTCACGCAGATATAAGGATGCTCCTTTTCTTACCTAGGCCCCAAACTCTAGGATTCTCTTCCAATCTCTTCCAAAAGCCCTAAGGAATTGCAATTCATTACTGACCTTCCAAAAAAGCCTGAAGAGATGGTTATTTTCACCCTGACCTGTTCACACTCCCTGCACTCTTCTGTGCCAGGAACCCATTAGGGTAGCTGTGCGCATTACAAAACCTAATTAATAATAATAATAATAATAATAATAATAATAATAAAATATTAGCCAGACTTTCATTGTGTTTCAAAAAAATTTCCCGTTCTAATTTACAATGTTACTTATTTTAAATTATTGTCATTATTTACAGTTGAATGTAGCCAAATATAAGGTTAACAGAAAGACACCCTTTATAGACAATGAATGATAAAGTTACTTTTGGTAACCATCTATCTGATGGATACTACTTCTATGTGTAGATTCCTCACCACTTGAATATTCCAGGCACCAGAATGGCTCTGGAAACTTTCAATAGCTCTCCCATGCCAGTAGGAGGTGCCCGCTCCATCCTGGCATGCTGGAAACACCATCATCATCACAATGTCATTGGAGCCATATAGCACCCACCCAGTCCTGACATCAGTTTTCATCTATTTTTGTCACAAGCTTTTGAGGCTATTAACTGATGAGATTCGCATAGATAACTGCTGCAGTGCTATTATGTAACTAATTGGTTGTCTGTTACACAGATCGGTGTCTGGCCAACCTTCAGAGGTGAGTGGTATCAGTGAGGAATCCACAGGTAGATAGAGCATCCACCAGAAAGATCATTACAAAAAGTATGTCAATTTTTTCTTCTGATGGATACTTCTACCTGCAGATTACTTCCCTCCTGACTAGATTCCCAAGCAATCCCATTGCCCATGAGGTGAGACTGAAAGAATGGTCAGATGAGGTTATTGAGCAGCACGTGCCATGCAAAATTACCATTTCCCACGACTTCTGAATCAAGCAATAATGCTTGTTTAATGTGTGCAAGGACACCACTCTACAAATCTCTGCAACAGGGACAACTCTTACCAGAGAAGATGTAGAGGATTTAGCCTTGGTGGAATGGTCCCAGATTCCCTCTGGAGGCTCCTTCCTAGCAAGAGCATAGCACATCTTTATACCGAGAATAATCCATCGAGACAAAGTTAACTTTTGCCTTGACTTTCCTGCTTCCAGCATAAGCTATGAAGAGCTGATCCTCAGACCCAAGCTGTCTGCTGTGGTTCATGTGAAATTAACCACCCTCCTGCGATCCATGCATTAAAGCCATTCCTCTTCTTTTGTGGGATGTGGCTGGGGTTAAAAGAAGGGAGGGTAATGAACTGCCCCAGGTGAAATTGGGCCACCATCTTGGCAAGACTGCAGCCTTGTTTCGGAGAGCGAAATTACTGACTTATATCACAGATGTCCTGGCAACCATGAATATTGTGTTCATTGTCAATAACCTTAACTTGCAACTGTGAAGGGGATCCACTGGAGACCCCATCAAATAAGTAAAAACTACATATAGACCTCTTGAAGTTGTACACAGGGGGTCAGTGGATTTAAATTTGCCAACCATTTTAAGAACGTTATGACAATGGGTGATTTCAAAAGGAAAGAGTAATTTGGCAGGACGAGAAAGGTCAAATAAGGTTGCCAAATATCATTTAACTGTACCTACATCACAACCCTGCCTTACTAGTGGGAGTTCAGAGTGAGGAATTGCAGACAGGTGGGCATGCAATGGATTTATGTTGCTTTCTTTGCTACAGGTCACAAATCTGTTCCATCTTCCACAATAGGCTATTGTTCTGGAGTGATGACATGGAGACAGGATAACATCCACCATCTCAAGTTGCAACTGAAAAGAGAGCAAAGGTCCCTGCTCAATCTAAAGGCATGAAGGCAGAGCCTGATGTGCATGACACTGCCTCTCAATTGGTAGAGGAGGTCCCCCTGACATGTAGACTGAGACACAAGGAGAGGTGCAGATGATCTGCATAACACATGTCTCGCTGAATCTGGGGCAATAAGAATAATTGGACCTGGCCTTGGCAAATCTTCCTCAGACTTTGAGGAACCAAGTGGATGAGGGAAAACATATTTACATGGAAAATCCCACATCAGCCAAAAAGTGTCCCCAATACTCCTCTCAACAGATACTGAAGTGCACATAGCTGAGGACATTGAGCGTTTTGCAGAGTGGCAAAGGGAGGAGATGCTCTGCAGCACCTCTGGATGTAGATGACACTGGTGGTTGGCAAGGTGATGCCTGCTCAGATTGTGAAGCCTGACATACAGCAACCCGACCAGGTTGTTGGTGGTTAACCAAATCCACTGTCAATGAGCCCAATATCATAGCCTCAATGCCCCGTGACAGAGAAATTGCGAACCCACTCCTCTGTGTTTCTTGATGTAGTGGATTGCAGTCATGTTGTCCATTAAGATCTGGACAGACAGAACACGAATGAAAGAAAAAAAGGTTGTGTGAGCTAGTTGGATTGTACTCAGTTGCAGGATCTTGATATGAAGCAATAATTAAAACAAGCACAGAGGAGGTTGTTAATGATCTGTCACATGTCTGCCGAGGTCTCAAACCTATATCAAATATTGTGACATTTTGAATAGCTTCCTAAGCTACATTGGGAGTAGAGAACTAAAGACAAACACAACTTTGTTTTTTTTTTTGTTCTCCACAGATCACAGGAATACCCTTTTCAGAATGAAGGGACCCTTACCCACCTAGGTGGCATGCTTCATTATTTGATCCTGTTCCACTCTAGGTGGGAGGGGCTAGGCCCAGCAGGCCCCCCAAGTGGGGCCACTTTGGTGAAGATATTTTTCCTGCCTTTAAATGAGTGACAGTGAGTCAGCGATGATAGTGAGTAGGGAATATACTGAAAAATGAAATACAATTGCTGGTGAAATACCAGCGTTGTCCTTTTAATTTATATTGGTGATCTATGGCAAGATTAAAACATCAGTAAGGACCAATTGAACAATAGATGTTCCTCCATCCTAATAACTGGTCTACATGTTTCACACTTGCTGCATCCATATGTAGATTGGCTTTACTCCGGGACCTAAACTGAAGTACACTACAATCAAAGATTGTGACCTAATCTAGGTTATCTTTAATTTATTGTGAAAGTATGCATGCAATAATCTCACTAAGTATCCCACACGTCTGGGACCTCCCGTGATCAAGTATCTGTGAACCCCTATTGTAACTCTGTGAAATACTGAAACTCTGCACCCTTACGGCCTATTAACTCTGTTTAAGCAGTGTGTCTGCAGGCAGAAGCTGCCCCCATTTCCTGCACATACTAACATTGGGCATTGACTCATCAACCAGGCTAATATGTAAATAGCCAGTTGTTAATTACAGCAGGAAGTAGCAACATATAGCTGATCTCCAAGTGTTCCCTATTTTGGAAAGTGTGGAAATTGAAGCACAGTGACAGGACATATCATGGCATAGGAGTTAAGATTGATGAAGCATCAGTTAAGCCACAATAATTATACCTCATTGCCTCCTTCATCTGCATCTTGAAGTGGGTTCCCCTTTGTATGGATGAGAGACCAAGAAATCACTGTACTTCGCATTAGTAACTAAACCAATGCACGTCATAAAAGGACTCAGGACACTGATGACAGGATCATAGTTGACTAACAATTCAAGTTAAGGAATACAATAGCTTTCTATTATATCAGTGCATACTTACCATACATGGACAATGCCTGTTATGGGCTGCTTTGCTCAGGTAGGCCGTGGTTTCGCCCTTCAAGGTTCTTAGCAACAGACCTCACTCCTTTCAACTAGGCATCACATTTACCATAAGTAACTTAATAGTCATTGGCTACAGGCCCATCTAACCTGCACTTAGTCTACTTGAACACCTACATAGGTAGGGCTTTAGAACCACCAGTCATAATTGGAATTAATCTTTTAATTTGAGCAATCCTTCATTACTACTGCAGAAACTAATAGGTTTCCGTGTTGCCTTTCTGGCTAATTCCAAAGAAGTGGCATAGAACCCTAACGTTAGTAATCTATAGATAACCCAAGCACTCTACATGTATGGTGTACGTTTATCTTCGGTATGTCTCCTATTCTGCAAGTACTATGGGATCCAATACCAGTGTGTTTTTCCACTTTCAGTGAACTATGTCATAATCTTAAGTGCTGCCTCCATAATAGTTGAAATCCCACATAGAAAGGTTGGAAGGAAACTGTAATAAAGCCCATGTGGTGGAAGTCTGCAACTACAGAATAAAAAGTTATTGTGCTATTACATTCACCCTCCCAACACTGCTATTTATCTCTGTCAGTCAGTTGCTTCAATACTGATGATATTGGGTTGTTGATGCTCACCTCTCTATAAAATTGGATTAGGCTGCGTTCTTAATAAACAGACCCAATTGGACTAACCTGTAGCTGATGAGAATTGATCAGAGACTGCTAGATGTCCCAACCAACTGGCTAGGGTGCCCAACATACATTTTATATGTAATTATCTAAACATTCTTAGAAAGCACACTCAAACTGCACATTCAGTCTGGTGTACAGTAAGTCTAAAGAAGCCACACTTTTTTATAATAACAGTGAGTTAAAATAAACTAGGGAAGTAGATACATGATTGTATAAAAAGATGGAAACTGAAGAGTAGAGAAACAAAACATAAGTGAACAAACATTATGATATGGCATTAGAATACTTTAGCCAAGCAAACTCTTTCACTAGTCAAACACTCTGTGCCAAGATATCAGACTGTTCAAAAAGAATACCCAAAATCTTAAATTGCAATTTAAGTTAAGCCGAACTTCACAACATGACATGATATAGATATGAATTTGCAATGGCTCCCAAAAACATCTGTTGGTACTTTTAGCCTTGGACAGTTGTCTGGTACTTCGTTAACCTTTGGGAAACCCTTCCATTATCCGTTTTTAATTATAAGCGGCAAAATCTTTGCAACCTCTGCAATTTCCATGGAACTTCAAGAAGGCTCCAAAAATATCTGCAGCTTTGCAAACCCGAAGGTGTAACTCAAATAAGTATACAATTTTGTAGGTTTAATAGGATGAAAGTCTGCGATATCATTATTTTAAACATACAATATGCTCAAAGCCAATATAGTTAGTTTTCTTTTGCAATTCATATTTTTACTCATTACTTTGACAGTGTTTTTGCTCATATGCAGGTGAAAATACATTACTGTTAGGGGTGCACTATCATAGTTTATGTAGAGATAGTAAAAGAGACATTGTGCACTCAAACAATGTACCTGGAGTTCCTGGAATCCCCATCTCTCCTCGTTGACCAACACCTGGTTCTCCTCTTTCTCCCTTCGCACCTCGGTCTCCTGAGGGTAGTGGGGGGGGGGGGGGTCAAGAAGCAGATATTTTATTTTTTATTTTGATCTCATGCTACAATGCTCATGATGTTACAAGCACCCTTCTCGTTTTGTTAAGGATCCCCTTTTGCCTTCAGGTACTTTCCATGTTTGCCTGCAAACCAGGTGATTAAATTCTAAGGGACAAAGCTCATCCTACTCAACTGCACATAACAATGGGTATTAAATGATACCAAGATAAAGGACAATAACTGTCTAGCAATCGCTATAAGTTATAAGTCATTGCTGGTCCATCTAAGATCTTGGTAGTGCTCTTTGGGGCCTTTGCTCATCCTCTGAATAGCAGGGTGATCATACAACATCCCAGTAGCACTACCCTATCCTCAGGGAACAGTTTACACCTGGAGCACTACAGGCATATTTAACATGACAGACAACTCTCCTCATTTAGGAGGCAGCAAAGCTAATCATCACACCATGTCCACACCAGCCTTGGAGATATTAATCTACCACCTTTCAGGCCCCTCTTGAGGGTGTTTATGACCATCATGACAAATCTGAGCAGACATCCTTCACATTTTCTTAAGCATTGTTGTGCCTGTGCTTGATTTAATGTTGGGATCTTGCAAATGCCAAAGGTGTGTTCCCAAATTTTGATTGTGCACACGGTGATGCAAATGAGTAAATGCCCCATCAGAATGTGTGGCCATTACCAATGCATCCTCACTCAGAAAGGCAGATATGCATGTGGTGTGTCCTCTTCTGTATTACTAAAATACCCTGCAAGTTCAAACACTGACACAATTGCCAACTGCGTATCTAGGGCAAATGTGTTATCTAAAGTACCTCCCTCCCTACTCTACAAGCTCACACTGATTCTCAGAGTGCGGTTGTTCAGTCATTCAAAGTATAAAGCTAGGCTGGTCTGGCCGTGCCGAGCATGAGTATGCGCGTAATGGAGAGACCACACAATTCATCAACAAGATATTTTTTGACCAAGAAATGTTATAGTTGAGGTGCCGATAACAGATTTAAGACACTGATTTTAGTGTTTTATAGGTTCATGGCAGGATAAATAAAAACATTGCTTTTGTCACATATGTCGAACACTATTCGAAATATGAAATGACCACCGCATACAATAAAAGTTATTTATGGTTTCATTATCAAATTGAACTAATTTAACTCAGGCATTATGATTGAACTCTTTTTGGAGTAAGAGTTGGGACTTGGCCCAAATATGTATTTATTCATGTCATTACTCATGTATTTGTGAGAACGCTTTTCGGGGTAAACTTAATTTTAATGCCCTATTTTACAGAACTCCTAGAACTAAGTTCTCTGTTCTCTGTCTATAAACGATTGGCATGTAGGGGATCAGAACACTGGATTGCTTTGTGGAAGAATCAAGTTCTTATGTGTGAAGAGAAATTGCTAATAATTGTCTCTGTCCTTGAGGCAATTTTGTACCAAATTAAATTCCCAGTGTTCTTTGTCAAGTAACCAATTTTCTTATTTTAATTGTGGGTTCCACAATGTGGTGAGCTGCATATATTTTCAGGACCTCATCTGTCTTTTAGGGACATAAAGATGCAGTAAAATGCAAGCACCATTATCAAGTGAAATGTGGTTTCCATCCTTGCCTCTTTGCCTTTAGGTTTAATTTTCTTATGTGCACATATCCTTAGAGTTTATTCTCCGTTCACTGACCTTTTCTCCCTATTTTATTAACATAATAATATTCACAACTGACTGCTAGTTCCACTCTATTTTTTGCCGTTCAGACTTAACTAAGCATTGTATCCAGAATGATGCAAAACATTTTGCCATAGTAAACAAACTCCTCTTTTCAGTCACCACAGAGCATACTGAGCATGAAACTAAGAAGACCTACTAAATCCTAGCCTAGTCCATTTGTGACTTGCTTCTTCAAAGCCATAAACTATCAAGTGTATTTGATTTCATGTGAAGTCTGTGCCAACTGTTGGGCTGTCCTGTAAAGGTCACAAGCACCAAATGACTGACTTACCCTTAGGACCCATTGGGCCTGCTGGTCCTTCTGGTCCCATCTGTCCAGGAATGCCAGGCTCTCCAGGAGCACCAGGTCTGCCAGCAGTGCCATCTTTGCCAGGAGACCCAGGAGCACCTGGCCTACCGTGAGCTGCTTTAACATGTGCTGGCTGCATCTGCGCCATGAGGTAGGCTAGTTTGTCTGCAAAAAGAATGCACCATTTGATTATCATCGAAAGCCCGTAAGGAAGTCTTTCTTCTATGCGTCATCAGTCACTTTCAATTAGGTATTATGAAATATGTATGCAATTTTCCATCTGTTGTGGGAGCTCTTATGGCTGTGTAGCCCTTATGCCTTTAGAATATGATGGGGACATATGGATAAGAGTGAGATACAAACACTTCAGGAAGGTTGATAGAGAAGCTCGTAAATGGGTTGAGGATAAAGTGATAAACACCTTAGTCACTTTACTATTGGTTCCAATTTGCCATATAAGTTATTATTTTGTTCCAATACATTATTGATTCTTCTTGTAGTCTTTCTCAAGCAAGACACATACACATGTTTCTCCATCGAGTACATGAAGAAATGAGAATCCCTAATGTAAGGATATGCCAAATGAATGTACAACTCAACTTTGTAAACTTACAATTCTTTGAATTAAACCAGGATTCCAGTGAAGTTTTACCTCCACTTCTCCGAAAGGCATCATGGAGATGCTTCCCTTTGCACCGCTTCAGTTGATGCCATCAGCATATGTGGCAGCACAATACAATAAGCATTGTTTCGTCAGCTCCTTATAATTTTCATGTCAAGCGACTAATAATGAACTTGTTCAATAGGTAAAAAACCCATGCATGCATTTAAATTTCACTAGGAAACAGTATGAAAAGTTATGAAAGACCAGGAAACACCTAGTAGAGTATTAGTGTTATCACAAATGATATATGCATGCATGAAAGCAATGCCAGCCACCTTTAAAAATGTATTGCCTGGAGTGGGAGATCACATCTGGGGTAGGTTACTACAGCAAAAAATTTAAGTGTGTTTATTTATTGCAGTTTAGTACCATCTTATATCAACGTGACATCAGTTATGTCCTAGAATAGGCCCTCCAAGAAAGGCAAGCAAAAGAATTGTTCACCCCAGGATTATTAGAGGTCAGATCAGAATGTCAGGCACATAAAAGAATCTGAAAACATTGGCTAATAGTGAGGTAAGGAAAGCAGAAAGTTGGTGTTAGAAAGTTTAGGTCTATCACTGCCGCATTATATTCAACCCACTTTTAAATCTCCAGCTCAACTTTCTCACAAAGTTGAAACCCTTAATCCTGCCACCAGACTTAAAGATAGTTGTTCAATCAATAGTTGTATCTAGAGTGAACTGTGGGAGTGCAACCTTAACAGGATTACTAAAATAAAGAACAGCATCACTCACAATGACCCTCAATGCCCATGCAAGACTGATAACTGAAACGAGTCTGTTCGACCACATTACACCTTCCACCAATCATAAGGCAGCTGCTCCTTACAGAGTACCAGCTCCTTTCGACTGGAACCCCTGAGAGAAAACTTACACCCACATTTTCACTGAATCTGCGTCAAGGATATGGAACTCTCTGTGGTGGAGATGGGTCTAACCTAGAGACCTCTACTTTCAAGTATGAGGTCAGAAAGGTTTTAAAGATTCCTAACATAAAGATCTGGGCCATGGAAATGTGTGTTCTGACACTCGAGGTCTTCGCCACAGTTATTATCAGTCACATCTATTGCAGAGCTGGTTAATGAAAGCAAACGTCATGTTTTTGTGCTTCTGTCTGTTGATGGATATTTTATGGTTCATGTATCAGAATGTGTTTTTTCTCTGTACAGGGCCCATTGGATCATGTTCGCGCAAAATAAAAAACTCTCTGTAAAATTCTGAGAATAAACATAGGAACAGCACTGTTTCCTATCCACTGCCCTTTCATCCCCTCACTGAACTGGTAGCTGCTACACACTGAAGTGGGGAGTCCACACCCCCAGATATATCCACGCTATGCAGGTAATGAACACTGCAGCTTTTCTTCCTGGCTCTGTATCTTTTGCCTTGTGCCTGCTAGTCTGTTTCCCACCAGAAATAGAAACAAGCTTCACAAGTCCACGTCAGCCAAGAGATTAAAGACACACCAAAGCCCACATCCATGTCTATGCAGTTTCCTTTGTTGTTGTAGTCTTATTTGTGATGAGATCATTGTATACCGCTACCTCTCTCCGGCCCTGTACGGACAGTCAGGTGTAAATTACCGCTTTTCCCTCTGCCCACATTCCATTTTCAGTGTCAAATTCTCTTGCAATGAGTTGCTGGTCTGAAATTCATTAGCAGATTAAACTCAGTGGTCTGCTTCCCACACACAGCTGTAAAATTGTCAAACCGATGCATTTAATGTCTAAGGAATATGCACGTAAAAGAGTGCAGTTGTTTGAGCTGGTCAGGCTAGTAAGTGATCCTCATTTTTAAGGCTTGTTCCAGTTCTTCAAAGCTTTGTTTGCTCTTTGAACCAATACGAATGCTGTTATTGGTCTTGTTTTATCACTCCATGTGATATAATGCGTCTGATCTGTCATGTTTTTCCCCTATCAGCATTCTGTAATAAGATTACATGAGGGAGGCATATGTCAATATCAGAAATGACGGGAATGAGAAAATATGGGATTGTAACATGGCGGACGGGATATCCGTCACATTGGTGACGGACTAACTTCCTCTGCCAAACTCTAAATCAGGCCCTTGGTTTTTATGTAGGTAGGCATGTAGTTTCTTCCCTATTTACCACATAATTCACAATCTACTGCATAATGTGTAGATCTAAGAATAAAAAGGTTTTAACACAAACTGGTCAAATGTTGCTAAAAATAGCACTACAATCGGCGAAACAGAATCTTTCAGTTGCTGTTTACTGTATTCAGGTGTTAAACCTGCACTAATAATGTAAAACATCTTCCTTTGTAAAAATGTACCTTACAGTGATGAAATGTTGAAATATTATTGCCCTTGAATGTGCATCATTAAGCAGCAACATTTGATTTTTCAAGTCACATAATTCAGGTTACTCTGCTGCATAATATGATCCTCCATTTGCCACAATTTCTGTGCTCCTGCCTACAACAGGCAATTTCCTATGGGAAGCTCCTTGAAAAGGTGGACATTTTCCATCACTGATCAGTAATGAATGTGTTTTTTTTTGTGCCACGAGCCACAACCCTAGCATATAACCCAAGAGGTAAACAGAACCAATGGTTTTCCTTATGATCAGTGGATTTGCTAAGTCATTTGATAAATGAGGTGAGACTGAGAACTGCCAGAAGCTTGCTCTTGCTCTCACTTCATCTCATTCTTTTCTACATGATCCCTCTATTCAATTTTCGTTTCTACAGCAGATGGGACCAATTTAATTTTCGGTGTGGTCTACCTTAACTACAAAGGAACAAAAATCGATTCATGATTCATATAAAAAGGATCAAAGTTATCCAAACAATCATAAAAAGGGAGGCTCCAAAAATGAATTATTCTCTAAACAGCAACATATCCCAAGGTCTTGTATAAAAATAAAAACACAATGTACAAAATCAAATGGTAGGTGCGTACAACACAGTGCCACAAAAGTCCTCTGAATATTACTGACACCGTTTGACCTGTCAAAGCAAACAATGAACCACAGACTAACACTTGTCACTTATGTGCTATGGCACAGGAGAAAAAGTAAAGGGTTTAGACTGTGATTTGTATTTTAATATCTGCAGTGCTTGCTAATGGGGAGTATTTAACATAGAGAAATAAACAATGCCTAAGGTTTAGACAGGTTTTGATTGTCCTGCTTGTACTGTACAGAAAATAAAAAACAAGTGGCCATGGAATATTGAACTTACTATCCAGCTGTTTCCCTAACTCTTCCGAGATGAGTCTTCTGAGGGTATCCAGTGATGGAGGATCTCCCTGAAGAAATAAAAAGATTCAAGTTTAGTCATGGTTTAAATATAAAAGCAGGTATATTCACTAAGACATCACAGGTTCTAAGCCCAAATGTTTATTTGAAACATGCCATGATTACGAATAAGATATTCCTTCTGCTAAGATTCGTTGCACCATGTTAAGAGGTGGTCATTATACAAAATTGAACAGTTTTGAGCTACATCAAACAAGGCAGATAAAGACTTTACACAAACACCATGGTGTGATTTTGATGCAGTCCTTATTTCTGGTAGTAGGGTGATTTCTCCCTAGAAATGGCACAGGGATTTTCAGCAGTCCTGGCAAAACACAATTTACTACCTTAAGTACTCTCAATACAATGTAAAAAGGGTGCTTTACGGACTGAATACAATACAAGTTCACTACCTTCTTATTCTTACTTCATATGAGGTGCAGACATTTCAAAACATTTGTGAAATGCAAGATTAAAATAATAAACCAATTACACAAGCTGGGCTATCTTTATCTGCTAGAATTAGCTTTGATTCCAGTTATGGAGAACTCGATGGCAGCTGCTAAAAAAAAAGACAAAATTGTGATTTAAAAAATTGGTTAATTACCTTCAGTAACACGATTTCTAGTGGACATCTGTTTGCATATACATAACCTTGTGAATGTTCCCCGGGAATCAGATTGGAATGAAAACTTTAAAGCAGTTGTGAGAAATTGGGCTGTTAGTTGAAGGAAGGGTGAACCCTATTCAAACAACAGCCACAATCCCTGTTAGGGTGAACTGCAAAATTCACTAAATTAATCTGTGCTTAACCCTCTGGTTGCTAAGCACAGGCCTAACTTAGATGCAATGTGTAAAGTACGTAGACAGCACACAGTAATAATGTGAAAACAACACAAAAATCCCACACCAATGTAGAAATGAAGAGAATGATTTAATAAGATATTTGACACCAAAATGACAAAAAAACAGACACTAAAACAGGAGTTAAGAACTTTTAGTTTTTAGTACAATGTAGTGACTAAAAATTCAAAGCACCAACCGCTGACAACCAGTAGCATGACACCATGTCAAACTTCAAAATTATGGCTGAAATGTAGCACAGGTCGATAAAAGAAGTGAATTGGGTCTGGATGGCGCTTACCTTCAGACTTAGAAGAATTTACAAGAAAAATATTCTGAGAAGGTAAAGTTCAGCAGGACAAGGCTGCAGGTGGTGTCCGAGGAGGAGGCATTGTCACTGGGGAGCTGCTGGACAAAGATGTGGTGAAGATTTCTACGTTCAGCCTTAGTTTTTATTTTGGAAGTTGAAAATCTCCAGTGGTATTAGGCAGGTGACTGTATCCGACATGAGTCCCAGGAGGCTGGATACCCCTTTGGAGAAGGACTGCTGAATAGGATTTGCTGTTGCAGAGAAGAACGTACTGGGAGCTGCTGCAAAGTCAGACTGACCGGCGAAGTACCTTGGGCACAGGTTGGTCCCGGTCTTCTCTTGGTTCTCAGAGTAGTTTTTAACCTATGTTTTGGATCTAGGCTATCTTGGCACCTTTAACACCACAACCAAGGGTCCAGGACTGGAGGAACATCACTTGGGGTTCAGGACTCACTCAGATTGGGCCCAGATGCTGGTTTAAGATGGTGGGAGCCTGCTATGTCTCTGAACAGGAGGCCAGCAAACTAGCACTTGGAGTCACTCTGGTAGTCCTAGGTTTACAGGATGAAGCAGGGCTCAAGCAGCAGGGCAGGCCTCAGAGGGTATAAGGCAGACTCCAGGCAGCAAAACAGTCCTTCCAGGTGCAGCAAAGCAGACTTGTGGAATAGTCAGAAGGCCGCAGCATAAGGCAGTCCTCGAGAGTCCTCCTGCAGATCCAGAAAGTGAACTGAAGAGTCGGTCTGAGAGACCTATTTTTATACCTGGAGCTAGGAGAAGTTTCTAGATGTTTCTCTTTGACGTGCTTCAAATTTCCTGACTGACCTGCCTTGGCTCCAGGATGGCTGCAAGTAGATGCAGTGGTGACAAAATCTTTGTGTGAAGTCAGCACACAGCTTATTCAGTTTTAAGATGGGCAGTGCAGGGTATCGCTCCTCCATCCTACCAGCAGATGGCCCATTCAGGCAGACCAAATCCCTCTAATGTGTGACTGTCTGAGAGGAATCCACAAATTCCAACTGCCAGCTACACTCAGTCAAATCACCCAGAGGAGGCTGCATGCCTCAAATGGCAGCAAAAAGCCACCTTTTTAAAAATGTATTTTTCAAAATTGTAATTTGAAATCTGACTTTACCATTAAAGATTTCTAATTACAATTTCATAAATACCAATCCTGAATACCTGTCTCTCTCCGATCAAAAGTTATCACTAATTAAATATAATAAGATAACTAAAATTTTAACCAATGAGACAGGGAGACCTCAAAGTAGTGAAAGATGAATTTAGGAGTTTTTCACTACCAGAACATAGGCAGTGCAAAGGCCCCCTGTGACCCCTTGTACCTGTTCTCCACAAGCCTTTTCATCGCAGTGATACCGCCATGAAAAGACTAATGGAGAATAAGGTCGTAATCCGCCGGGCAGTGCTGCATGCAGCACTGCCCTGGCAGATTACAATCTCAGCCACCGTCAGACGTGGACTGACCGCCAGGGTCCAAATGTGGACCCTCAAAAAGCGCTCAACTGGCTAAGCCCAGTGCATGCCCAACACTGGGAGACTGTGCCCTCTTGAGACACTAAGCATCACCCTTGGTGTCCCCGTAATGATAACTCTCATAGCACTTGGGGACAAATCTACCAGTGTCCTTGTCCACAAATCCTTTCATCTAGAGGCCATGTTGGGAATGGGACACTTTCCCCTGAAAACTATTTTGAGGGCCTTGGGAGAACTCCTTCTTGTGAGAACTCTGACCACCCTTTTGGAAGTCCCCCAACATGCCTGACCCAGAGTTCAGCCTCCTCAGCAAGCTTCCAGGTAAAGTAAGACTGCTATCCACAAGGTGCTGGAACAGCTCTGTACTGCGCACATTCTTCCTCAAAATCAAGTTGTACAACCCAGTATTATAATTAACTTTGGTCCTCCACACTAAGCCATGCAGTGCCTTGCTGAGTAGTCTAAGAAGTCCACCCAAAAATGGTTGGGGTGTTTTTGGTTGTCCCCGGACCTCTGAAGTTATTTCTCTCAGGTCAGCCCAAATTCAGCAATAAGTATGGGTTTCATGGCGGGGGGGTTACTTTTTCTGGTCCTCTGCCACAAGAGTGAGAAGTATGTCCCTCCCCTCTGTGGGCATGTGTTTCCATAAGCTACCCACACCCAGTACTCTTCTGGAACCTTGTGTACCCACAGAGCTACTTCATATGGTGAAAACATCTTGTCTATATCATTGCCTACCACATACTTGGGCACCAACTCTTGTGGTAAGTGGACCCTTACTTTTCCAGTGGACACATATGTTGCTGGACCTTGCTTGCTTGGCTCCTATGCCCAGCTCTCTGAGACTGAGCTCATTGGCCATTTTCTTTCTGGCCATCCTCTCCTCTGTTTCCAGCTTCATCTTTGCCAGCTGCAATTTGAGCTCCCTCTGCCTTCCTGTCCTTCAGTCCCTCTGGGGACATGCCTGTGGCAGATACATTTCTCCCTTCCCCAACCTAGGCATCCTGGGTAATCCACTGGGGTTGTGCTGGGTTTGACTTGAAAGTCAGGATCTAGGGATGGGTCCTCAATCTCCTCACCATTCTCTGAGTGTGCTCCTGCTTCCTCCTCATAATCATCATCTCATGAGGTGGACTGCCTCCTCTGCATGTCCTTAAAATCTCGAAAGGCTACCTGGAGATCCAGTTTGGTAGCCTTCTTTTCTGCCTTCAGTCACTTCTGTTTGCAAATCCTCAGCTGCTCAGCCCTGCTGAGCGTGTCACAGTTGATCAGATCCATCTCTATGATGAAAAAAAGGAAGAAAGGGCACTTACCTTTAGAAGAAGGACAAAACAGCCAATAAGAAACGAGGAAGAATTGGGAGAGGTGAGATAAAGAGGGGTCTACCCCTTACTCAATCACAGTCCAGTACCCACAACTGCACTTCTTTTGTAGCCTCCTTGAAACTTGAATACAATCTGATTGATTTCTCACTGCAAAGCCCACATGTTCAGTCTGATATGTTTGACAAGCAGCAGGTCTGCAATCCCAGCAGCCTCATAGTCATCTGCCCTGATATCCAGGGCAGAGGTTGGAATATCAGGATCATAGCATGAATGTCCTGGACTCTCCACTTCAGGGAAAAGGCACAAAACTATCCCGTAGTCAGAATGGCTCAAATGAACGGAAGCAACTGTGAAGAAGTCAGGTGTGACTCTGGCACATTGAAAGTAAAGCCCAGTGATGTTAGAAGGTTCATCGTCTTGAGGTGGTTGTTGACTGTCTGGGCCAAGCCTGCCTTCATCATGCAGTCATTTTGGTAGGGGAAGACTGGTAGCCCCAAAGGTGTGCTGTAACTACTTGTGTGAACACCTGAGGGACACTGGTGAGACTGAAAAAGAGGACTGCAAAGTGTCAATAGTCCTGCCTCACTCTGAATGATTGGGTGCCTGAGAGTGTAGGGTGGGAATATGGAAATAAACATCCTGGAGCTCCAATTTAACCATCCAGTCTCTGGAGTCTTGGGAAGGCAGCACTAAGGGAAGTTTGAGTATCTTGAATTTGTCCTTCATCAGGAAGTTGTACAGAGGGTGAAGATCTAAAATAGGTCTTTCATGCTTCTGTGGCACATGGAAGCAGCAGAAGTAACCTTGGGGTCCCTTTTCAATGCCAGAACCCTTTCTATGACCCTAGGGCCACAAAGGTCTGCACTTCCCGCTGTAAAACAGATAGGTAGTCCTCAGTTAGTTGCCCTGATAGTGGTGGATGGTTGCGGTAGGATGGTAGAAAAAAAAGGACTTAATACCAATGTACAAACTGGAGAACCCAATTGTCTGAAGTGATGGCTTGCCACCTTTGGAGGAAATATCAGATCCTGCCTCCGAATGGGTAGCTGTGTGTCAGATAGAAGCCATTAAGAGGTTTTATGGCTCTAGATGCTTGTGGTAATGAGCTGCATATTTTCACTGCTGTCCTGGGCATGGTTTTTGTGATTAACTTTTTCAGCTACGAAAAGGATGAAAGGCCTATGCAGCTTGTGAAGAAGATAGATGCTGACAAAAATTATACCCTCTGCCATAACCACGAAAGTGGCAAAACTGTTGGAATTGTCTGTTGGGGCAGAATTACCCAAGAACATGATGTGCCCCTGCTTTCTTAAACCGTTCCAGGATAGAATCAGCCTTGTCACCAAAAAGGCATGAATGAACAAATAGGATGTCCATCAAATATGCCGGACAACCCCATAGAAGTGCGTAGACTTCATCAAGGCGTGCAACCAAATTGCAATACTCGTACCCATTGCTGGACGTAAGCAGTTGGTTGTGTTCCAAACAGGACTGGATGTCAATCTTTGAATAGCTTCAGTCATGGATGCCCTGAAGCTGCTTACAACTGTAGACTTGATCCACTGTGCCCCATAGGGCATGGGAGTAGCAGCCTAGAAGGTAGTTGGTTTACACTGAACACATTGCAAGGCTTGTGGAAGAAAAACAAATGTTGCTAATATTTTAGTTTTGCGATTATGTTGAGGTGTGGCAAAGGCACTGGTATTTACCATGCATATGGATACCTACAACACTAAACTCTCTGGCGTAGGATGTTGTATAAGAAAAGCAGGGTCACCTGGTGATGGGAAAAGGTGCCAAGTGACCTGCCTATTAACTGGTGGTCATGAACATGGTTGCCACCAAGTGCCCAAAAGGGTATCTGTACAGGTGTCTTAAAAACAGCAATAGAGGTTCTGTAGGTACTTGACCAGGCGAGAGCACCTTTGTCAAAAAATTGGTCCTCCCCCCATAGTGGGACGGTGTAGATCCATTACTTATATCACCCTTTGCAGAACAATTGCGAAGGATGCACTTTCCTCAGTGGCAGGGCTAGAGATGAAACAAGGGCAGTATCTGGAGAAGTATCCAGAACAGTGGCTCTGGGGAGTATTTCATGCTGATTGTTCTCACCAACAAAATCATTCTTTCATCAAAACCATCCTAGTCTGAATCTGTGCCAAAAAGGCTGTGTAGAGCCTGGGCCCTACTATGTGTTAAGGACAAATTATTATAATCAGAGGGATTGATCGTTGGCTGCACTCCGGTAGTTAAGGTGCAGCCTTGGGTGAGGTCGTGGTGGATTGTGCTCAGGGGGTAAACACAGTGGGCTGCAATTGTTCCTCTGGTGTTGGCACTGGAGTCAATGTAAAGAGACCTGGGTTAGGAGTTTGTGCCAGAGCTGAAGGCAGCACCGGAGCCTGTACAGAACTGATGTGGGTTCAGAGGGCAAGGCAATGCCCTTGTGGATCTTTGGGGCCTGAAGGTATGCCAGAATAAACCAGTTAAATGCCAAAAATGTGCTTAATGGCCTTCCTAAAGGCCTTTACATACTGTGACTTCAGTGATGGACCCTGAACTTTGGGGTGTATTGGGACTAGACTCTGATTCAGCTGTGAAGAAAATCAGGATCGAGAATGGGAGGAACGCTGATGTCCTTATACCTTTCTGGAATTCGAGAGTGGCAAGAAGGGGCTAATTCCTGAACTGTTTTCTTATGCTTCTTTTTGGACTTACCTGTAGACTTCGACCTCAATGATGATCTGTATCAGAAATAATTTTGGGAGCGGGGACTGGACCTTCCTTTGAGCCTCAACCTGTCATGGTGTGATGTCTTCCAATGCTTGGAGCCATAGCTTCGCCTTGCGGTACCATATGGCCTTTGGATTTATCTGCGTGCACTCATCGCAGGCCCTGGAATCATGCTTAGACATCAGGCAACATAAGAATACTTTATGAGGGTCAGTTACCGACATCTGTTTGTGACACTTCCTATGGGGCTTGAACCATTCTGCTTTAAAAGGTGACATTCTTGCTTGCACACTCTGTAGAATCTTCAAAAGAATAAACCTAAGGGAAAGCTTTGGATCTGTGTCTGTAGGCATGGAACAAAAAGAACAGGTGTCAGTGCATGTGGCTGTCATGTATATGCAGCTCTGCTTATCACATCAGGAGTAGAACGATGTTGCCACAGAGCCACACAACCTGACTTACCTATGCACAAGAGTATTGCTTTAAAGTTTTGGGGTCCAATTTGATGCCTGGGGAATATCTCAAGGTGATGGATCTGTGGTTAGAATTATCCATCAGAATAACTATTCTTCTCATGTGAATACCAGAGTACTTGAGACTTCTTGAAGATGCTTTGTGAATGGAAACATTGTTGCGTCAAAGAAGACAACACATATATTGTGCAGGGACCACTGGAATATCATACCGCACATTCCAGCAACGTTAGAACTGACCAGCCTATGGAGTATATGGTATGTGCGCTCTGATGTTGATATAAAAAAAAACACTTGTCAGAGAGAGGAAGTTCCATTGCAAAAGCTCCCAGATCAACATATTTTATCACTAAATAGTGCAAACTGATATTCATGCAATGTTGGTGTTAGGGCCATGGTGTTTGTAGTAGAACAAGCTAGACAAACCCATAGATATGCAAGCTAATTTATTTCAGACGTTTTGAAAGGTTACTCATGGAAAGGTTTCCTACTTTCAAACATGTGGTACTTTGATTCAGTTAATTAGTCAACAGAAATTAATTTTTCATGACCTTACCCTTGGACCTGTTTGTCCTGGTTGTCCGGGTGCACCTGTAGGTCCAGCTGGACCCCGTTCTCCTGCTAGTCCCTGTGGACCCATGATTCCTGTGTGACCTTTGTGGCCAGGTGTTCCGGGTTCACCAGCAGGGCCTTTCTCTCCCTGGGCTCCTTTGTCACCTTTAATGCCTGGATCTCCCTAAATAGCAAATAATACAAATTAAACCAAGAGTATTTTTTCTCTTCCAGTATATATTGGTTGCTGGACAGACAATAAGAATGCTTCACTTGCAGGCAATAACTACCAGAATAGGTGACAGTCAGAGGATACTTCATGAACATGAAGTATCCTCTGACTGTCACCTAACAGCATACTTGCCCTTAGACATGGAGCAATAAGTCTAGTAAAGTAGTCACACCCAACCCCTATGATAGCCCCAGTTGGTAAATCATTAGCCATTATTACTTGCAGCTGTGGGCAGTAACACTTAATTTGCAATTAATTTTCTATACATGAGACAAATGATCTTTCTGCTTTCCTTACACTGAGTACACGATATTTCACTTCTCCAACCTGCTATAAGAACTCATACACGAGTTGGTCAGGAAGCATAATACCAACTCAAACATTGGATTTTGGCAATGCACATTCACCATACTCTTTTCTACCTTTTTTAACAACTCTTCAACGTTCACCTTTAAATAACTATTGTCTATTAATGGCTTAAGAGAAAACACTTCAACTGGAGGTTGGTGAATTTAACTCACATAAAGTAGCCATATTTTGCCCAAAATGTTCTCTAGCAAATTTCTAATTATCACAATTTCTCCAAAATAAATTGGAAGAGAATAGGGAAATTTATAATCATTAAAAAAAATGAATGATTTAAAATAACCTGTTTCGTAAAAAAAAAAGAATCATACTTTTAAATAAGCATTGGCAAAGCCAATAGGCCTCGCCGTTGGTACCTAAAAGCTTTATCAATGGTTTTAGTCATCTGTACGTCATCCACTTTGCTTCGCAGTATGGTGTTAAAAAAAGAGAAACAAGCATTGGCAATATGCCTGGCTTTACAAAAATTTTGTATTGTAATATGAAGCATTACAAGTAAAGAGCATGGGGATGAATTTGTGGTTGTATGGAAGCAAAGGACTATAGAATTATATTGGTGTAGGCTAAAAGGCAAAGTAACAGTTGCACTGCCAAGCCAGACCTAAAAACCCATGTAGGTTAATGACTGCTCTCCTCCCATCTGTGCTGATGCCAGAGAAAAACAAAAAATAGCATTCTAATAACATATGTGTGCTCCTGAAAGTTTAACCTCATGAAGGGTTGGGAAAGCAACAGGAGGGTGAGAGGCTGAAGCAACACAAGTGCATGTTTGGGGAAAAGAAACAAGGATGGAGGGCGAAAGGAACACAGATGGCATGGGTGGTGAAGGAACAAACACGGAGAAAGGAAAATGGAGGACAGCAAATGGACGAGAGAGTGGAATGGGGAGGCTAGAAACACACGTGTGAAAATGCAACTCAGGGTGGATATGCACATGAGAGTATCACAGAGGAGGGACAGAGAGATACACAAAGGCTAAACAGCAATAGGAATGAGAGTGGCAGAAGATGAACAGTACACAAGGAACACAAATGCAAAATGTGCACTTTTGTACAAAGCTTAAACAAAACTTAAATACATTTAAATGTAGTGCCTGAAAAGTGAGCAGTGGAAGGACCCAAGTAATGTGTCTGTGCTCCAGGGAAGGCACAAACAAACGTAGTGGAAAGAAATCCCACACAGTCCAATGTATAAGAAGCAAGTAAATGACAGTGACGATTAAGCCAACCTATGGAAAGCAATGGGCGGCCTTTATGCCTGATGTAAGCTAACAATGTGTCTTGCAACAGACAGCCCATGTGCTGTCTAAGACAAGACCTAAAAACATATGTGGCAAAAAATTGTTAAAGGAAATTAATTACTTCTTAAGAAATAATTACTATTTGCTACTATAAAAGCAAAAATAGCATTCGCAAGGTGAAAGTCTAACAATTACATACGCATATTTGGAGTCACAAAATTAAGGATACATGCAACCCTAAATTCTGCATCACTTTTGGACCAGCATAGTGTGCACATTCAGAAATTCTGCTTTTGGACGATGATTCGGAACATATACATATATATGACATTCAATGCAATAATAAAATGAATTCAACATACCCGTTCACCTTTTGAGCCACGTTCACCAGGTTTCCCGACAGTGCCCTGCAAATAAAAAACAAACTGTAGCATCTGATTGTTGCAGGACATATTTCTTTGTGCAATTATCGTGTGCATTTAAGAGACTAGTACTCAGAAATATACTAAAATACCATATCAATCTATTGAATGCAATGGGCTATTGGTGTACTAAGTTTGTTTAACTTAGATACCAGTGTACATTCATGACTTGTATTTACAAATTGTTCATTTAAACTTGTATTATTGCATGGAGTAACTCTCGCCATGGATAACTGAAGAACGTTTCTAGAACATCTGCCAACAAAGGGCCAGATTTACTAAAAAATGGTGCAGCGCGGTGCTGTGCCAAAATTTGCAGTACTGTGCTGCATCACTTTAGAAACAGAGAGATGCACAATATTTACTGACATGAGGCGCACCCCTGTGTTCCCCCCTACGCTGGTGCTAAATGTAGCTGCCAGCGCCAAGGAAGGCATCCTTGCACCACAGTACAAGGGTGTCTGAGTTGAGGTGATTGATTATGTGTAGGAAAGTGTTCCTTCCTGAACATAAACCATTTACAATGGTAAGTTGGCACTTCTATGCGTGTTGCAGAATGCAGCACACATAAAAGTACCAAATCACCATTTTAAAATGATTGTTTATGTGCAGGAAGGTGTTTCTTCCTGTACCTAAACAATCATTCATGGCTTTTTGCTCTTTATATGTGTGCTGCAAATTGCAGCACACATTGAAAAAGCAAAAGCGAGGAGGAATAAAAGTATTCCTCCTCGTTCTGCCATGCTAACGCCACCAATGGGGTGGCGTTAGTTTTTGGCTCTGCCACAGATTTCAGATTTGTTGTAAATCTTGGGCGGCATCAAAAGCAATGGGTGCTGCGGTGGAACACCCACAGCAACACCCATTTCATACCCCTCTGACGCAGAAGACTGCGTCAGAGGAGCCCATGTTTACAAGGTAGCATCAAGCCACACAAAGAGGTGTAGCCCCACATTGTAATGTGGCGCACTGCATAGTGCCACTGGAGCATCATAAAAAGTGATGCTTCTGTGGCGCAAGGGCCTTGTAAATCTGGCCCAAAATGTATTCCCAAAGTCTCCATCTACCTAGATATACTATACTACCAAATTCACTCAGATCAAGGTCAGGAGTAAATGCATTTTCAGGGTGGTGATTTGAGGGAACAACCTCAAAATTGTTGTGGCTATAATGGAACGGGTTTCTTCATAGGAACATATTTCTCCTGTCGACAAAATTAAGTGGAAATTAATAGCCTGATGTACTATAATTTCATTGACAAAAAGTGGTTGCAATTTACGGACTGACTTTTTGAGAATGATATTGTATTGCGCTAACTGACCTACCTAGTAATAGGTTGGTTTACAAAATACTGAAACGGAAAGGGTCAGAGAAGGATCTGCCTAGTTATCAGCCATTGGGCAGGTGGAAATTTGCGACTCCCCTGGTTGGCTGCAATCAGCTGGAGAATGTCCTTCCTGTAAAGGATAGCAGACACTATACCTATAATTTTCAAAAATGTTTTTTTAAGCAGCTTATGTTGCTTAAAGGAATCTTGCGTCTCTCATTTTTTGTTTGTTTTTTGGTTTAGAAACCTTCCAGGAAAAAGGCAGTGGTCCGGTGGACCACTGGCTTTTTGTCCTGGGTCTGCAACACGGTTACCAAAGGGTCCTAAAAACATTCTTCTCCTCTCCGAATCAGTTACCACACCAACTGGGTAGTCTATAACTTAACAATTGTTTGAAACTGCAATTGTATTGGTAAATAACAGATAGCAATTGAAAGTAGAAGGGTTACTCCTATTTCACCCCCCCCCCTTCTATTTGGGATTCAGAAAGGATCGCAAAACTCCTTTCATGAGTCAGAAAGAACTTTCCAACCGCTAAAAGAGCTTTTGTGCATTACAGGGTTTGGGATCGCCAAAGAGATTGTGAGGCGGGGCTCTACATTACTAGTATGCATATACAAATGTCTGCTATGTACATTTATGTACGTACACAAGGAAACTCAACAGGATTATGAAATTCAAAATTTTATTTAGCAGCTACTCCAAGAAATAGGTGTGTGGTACTGAAAATTCTGGACCCGTGTTATAAACATCGTCGTATCACAACGATTTTGGTATTAGCAGACCGAGAATGATTAGAATAGTATGCACAAGCATTGTATTCATATTCGGGTAACGAAATCACCCGAATATCAGAGTTTCCGTCCTGAACTCTCGTGTTCCATTTAAACGACAGCCATTTTATGATTACCCTCACATAGGCCAATGACTAATGCTGAAAACGAGTCTGAAGGACACGTACACCTTTGCTGACTCCTCTGTGACCTGGGCAAGCTGACTCCACTGCCTGAAGCCAAACCTGTTCGGCCAGTTTCTTTCCCAGTGGCCGAATGAGATTAGTATCAAGGCACAACACATCATAAAACCTTTCATCACACACAAACCATGCCTAATCTTACACACACCTGTCCCTGTTTCTTTCTTTATGACTTGCTTTACAAGGAGGAGGTGCCCGTTTATATTGGGGGTCCGTCGATATCTGATGAAAGTACTAAGCCTTGCCGGGTAATTGATTGAGGGCTGGACAAACTGAAATATGGGCTTGTCATCATAACCCTGCTATTTCTTTGTAGTGAAAATATGTGAATGGTCAACTGTAAAATAAGGAATGTTTGCCTAAAGCATAATATTTTGTATAAAAGAGAAGGTTAGCTTTGCAAAGGGAGCAGTCTCCTGAGAATATACACCGTGTTGTACTTCTAGGATACATGTTACTGGCTGCAGCCAATAAACAAGATCTTTGACTTCACCAAGAAGACTCTGTGTTTCTGTAGTCTGAAACAGGAAGGACTTGAAGTCTTAGGGTGTGTTCCCTGGCACCACTGGGTTCTGAAAAACCCAGTACTTCAGTTGGCGCCCAACGTGGGGCGATTTCAGCGGTACCAGTCCAAGCCAGAGGTTCGTGAGGAGCTTTGTGTGAAAATTCTGGAGGGAGGCCGCCACTTCATCGACCCCTGTATGTCGACGTGGTCCGAAAGTCTTTGCTGCGAGGTTCCCCGCTTTCCGACGGCTACGAAGGACTGCTGCCCTGACTATCGCCCTGTTTAGGACCCTTGATGATTTGGTAGAGCGAAACAATGAACGAGTCTTCTGGTGACGTCATCGATACCTCAGTTAAGTATAAGTGGAGCGTCTCCCAATCCTTAGTTTGGTTCTTAGTTTGGTATCCCCTTGGGATCTTTGATTTGGAACTTGCAAGTACCAAAGCCGAGGGATTCGTGTATTCACGAGACTATCGTATTCGATAATTGTTAGAAATGGGGTTTTTGGTGGGCAGTCAGGTTGCCCTCTGTCCAAGCAATAACCCTCACTCTAGTCAGGGTAAGTCACACACAATCCAAAATCAGCCTGTGCTCACCCTCCGGTAGCTTGGCACGAGCAGTCAGGCTTAACTTAGAAGGCAATGTGTAAAGCATTTGTGCAATAAATCATACAACACCATAGCATAACACCACAAAAATACACCACACAGTGTTTAGAAAAATATATATAATATTTATCTGGGTATCTTCAGGTCAAAACGATCAAAGTTGCAATACGAATTTGTAAAGATATCACTGAAAAGTGATAGAGAGTGTCTTAAGTCTTTAGAAAGTAAACAAAGTCTCTTTCAAAAGTACCTGGTTTCTGGTGGAAAATCTCCTCAGAGGGCCACAGGAGAAGAGGTGCGTGGAAAACTGGTGTGTGCGTCGATTTCTCCTCAGCACACACGGACTTGCGTCGTTATTTTCCACGTGGGGAGTCGGGCGTCGTTTTCCGGCGTGCGGACAGTCTCTTACTGTGGTTTGCGGGGAGTACCAGATGTCCCGGGTCTGTGCGTGGATTTTCCTGCTTGTTTTCCAGCTGCGCGTCGTTCTGCGGGGCTGCGCGTCGAAGTTTCGATCTCACGGCAGGCGTCGCATCGATTTCTCCGGCGGAGTCGGGCGGCGTTGTCCTTGCGAGGCCGTGCGGCAAAGTTTTGATCTCACGGCAGGCGTCGCGTCGATTTCTCCTGGAAAGTCAGGCGGCGTTGTCCTTGCGAGGCTGTGCGTCAAAGTTTAGATCTCACGGCAGGCGTCGCGTCGATTTCTCCTGCGGAGTCGGGCGGCGTTGTCCTTGCGAGGCCGTGCGTCAAAGTTTCGGTCGTCCCGAAGACGTCGCGTTGATCAGCGTCGGTGTGCGGCGTTTTTCTTGCCGCGGATCAAGCTGTGCGTCGAAAAGTTCAGCGCACGGAGCGTCCAAGAGGAAGAGAGAAGTCTTTTTGGTCCTGAGACTTCAAGGAACAGGAGGCAAGCTCTATCCAAGCCCTTGGAGAGCACTTTCACAGCCAGACAAGAGTTCAGCAAGGCAGCAGGGCAACAGCAAGGCAGCAGTCCTTTGTAGAAAGCAGACAGGTGAGTCCTTTGAGCAGCCAGGCAGTTCTTCTTGGCAGGATGTAGTTTCTGGTTCAGGTTTCTTCTCCAGCAAGTGTCTGATGAGGTAGGGCAGAGGCCCTGTTTTATACTAAGTTGTGCCTTTGAAGTGGGGGTGACTTCAAAGAGTCTCTAAGAAATGCACCAAGCCCCCTTTCAGCTCAATCCTGTCTGCCAGAGTCCCAGTAGGGGGTGTGGCAGTCCTTTGTGTGAGGGCAGGCCCTCCACCCTCCCAGCCCAGGAAGACCCATTCAAAATGCAGATGTATGCAAGTGAGGCTGAGTACCCTGTGTTTGGGGTGTGTCTGAGTGAATGCACAAGGAGCTGTCAACTAAACCTAGCCAGACGTGGATTGAAGGGCACAACAAGATTTTAGTGCAAAGAAATGCTCACTTTCTAAAAGTGGCATTTCTAGAATAGTAATATTAAATCCGACTTTACCATTCAGGAGGATTTTATATTACCATTCTGGCCATACTAAATATGACCTTCCTGCTCCTTTCAGATCAGCAGCTGCCACTTCAACAATGTATGAGAGCAGCCCCAATGTTAGCCTATGAAGGGAGCAGGCCTCACAGTAGTGTGAAAACGAATTTAGGAGTTTTACACTACCAGGACATATAACCACACAAGTACATGTCCTGCCTTTTACCCACACAGCACCTTGCTCTAGGGGTTACCTAGGGCACACATTAGGGGTGACTTATGTATAGAAAAAGGGGAGTTCTAGGCTTGGCAAATACCTTTAAATGCCAAGTCGAAGTGGCAGTGAAACTGCACACACAGGCCTTGCAATGGCAGGCCTGAGACAAGGTTAAGGGGCTACTGAGGTGGGTGGCACAACCAGTGCTGAAGGCCCACTAGTAGCATTTGATCTACCTGCCCTAGGCACATGTAGTGCACTCTACCAGGGACTTACAAGTAAATTAAATAGTCAATCATGGATAAACCAATCAGTAGTACAATTTACACAGAGAGCATATGCACTTTAGCACTGGTTAGCAGTGGTAAAGTGCCCAGAGGTCAAAAACCAACAACAACAGGTCAGGAAAAATAGGAGGAAGGAGGCAAAAAGTTTGGGGATGTCCCTGTCAAAAAGCCAGGTCCAACATGACCCCCTACCAGCCTAAAGCCAGGGGAGAACAATCACTATCCTGATGTACTTCCCTGTTTGAGGCGACAGAACAAGGACCCAGGCCCACAACAGCAGGGGCATGCTCCAGTTCTTCGCCTTCCTGACTCCAATTGGATCACTCTGTCCATACTCTCAGGGCCCACTAACCCAACCCATGGGGAACCTTTCTCCTTACCTGCGGATCCCATCTGTGCAGCACCTAACCTTACTTTGCTCACAGATGTATCCCAGGAGCAGGATAGTACCACCATGACCAACCCAGTGGTGTTGCCCACACTACCCCCGGGGTGTGACACTTGTCCCCTCCCCAGGGATAACTCTGTCCACCCGGACCGCAAGCCACAGTGATTACTGACAGCTGCCAGGGATGAGAGCCAGGCCCCAGGCGTCTCAAAGCTCTCCAACCACTGTGGCTGTGGAGAGTGGGGGGCGGTAGCCCCAGGTGCTGGGCACCCTTTAACCACTCTCCCTTCCACCAGGTCAGGGATGACAGCCTGAACCTGGTCCTCCCCTCTGGGGCTCTGTACCCTCCCTCCTGGAGCGGTACCCCCAGAGTCCAACATGGTCAGGGTGCTTACAGAAGTTGCCCTGTACCATTCCTCCACCAGTGCAGGGCTGTTAACCTGCAACTGGCCCTCCAACCTGGGGCCTGTACCTTCAGGTTGGACTAGGGCCCGGGGTGAGGCATCCCTCCCCTGCCCTCCCTTCTGGGGTCCAGCACCCTCCAACTAGGAGTGGCCTCCTCAGAAGACAACATGGTAGGAGCACTGTTATCAGTAGCCCCTCCCTCCAGGTCCGGGGGGACACCCTGAACCTGGTCTTCCAGCCCAGGGTCTGTACCCTCAGACTGGATCACTGCCTGGCAAACCAGGACTTCCTGGGGGGCACACCTACCCCCCACCAGGTCAGAGTTTAACCTCTGCACCTGACCATTCAACTCAGAGTCACCACCCTGAAGTTGAACAATTACCTGGCACGCCAGGACTTCCTGGAGGGCACACTGACCCTCCACCAGGTCAGAGTTTAACCTCTGAACTTGGCCATTCAACTCAGAGTCACCACCCTGAAGTTGAACAATTGCCTGGCACGCCAGGACTTCCTGGAGGGCCCACTGACCCTCCACCAGGTCAGAGTTTAACCTCTGGACCTGGTTCTCCAACCTAGGGTCACCACCCTGAGGTTGGGCAACTGCCTGGCACGCCAGGGCTTTCTGGGGGGCACACCTACCCCCCACCAGGTCAGAGTTTAACCTCTGAACCCGGTTATCCAACACAGAGTCAGCACCCTGAGGTTGGACAACTGCCTGGTACACCAGGACTTCCAGCGAGGCACACCTACCTCCCACCAGGTCAGAGTTTAACCTCTGAGCCTGGTGCCCCAACCAAGGATCACCACCCTGAGGTTGGGCAATTGCCTGGCACGCCAGGACTTTCTGGGGGGCACACCTACCCCCCACCAGGTCAGAGTTTAACCTCTGAACCTGGTCATCCAACCCAGAGTCAACACCCTGAGGTTGGACAATTGCCTGGCACATCAGGACTTCTTGGGAGGCACACCTACCTCCCACCAGGTCAGAGTTTAACCTCTGAACCTGGGTATCCAACCCAGAGTCACCACCCTGAGGTTGGCCAACTGCCTGGCACACCAGGACTTTCTGGGAGGCACGCCTACCTCCCACCAGGTCAGAGGCTAACCTCTGAACCTGGTTCTCCAACCCAGGGTCACCACCCTGAGGTTGAACAATTGCCTGGCACGCCAGGACTTTCTGGGGGGCACACCTACCCCCCACCAGGTCAGAGTTTAACCTCTGAACCCGGTTATCCAACCCAGAGTCAGCACTCTGAGGTTGGACCACTGCCTGGTACACCAGGACTTTCTGGGGGGCACACCTACCCCCCAACAGGTCAGAGTTTATCCCCTGAACCTGGTTAGCCAATCCAGAGTCACCACCCTGAAGTTGAACCATTGCCTGGCAGGCCAGGACTTCCAGGGAGGCACATCTACCTCCCACCAGGTCAGAGCTTAACCTCTGAGCCTGGTTCCCCAACCCAGGGTCACCACCCTGAGGTTGGGCAATTGCCTGGCACGCCAGGACTTTCTGGGGGGCACACCTACCCCCCACCAGGTCAGAGTTTAACCTCTGAACCTGGTCATCCAACCCAGAGTCAACACCCTGAGGTTGGACAATTGCCTGGCACAGCAGGACTTCTTGGGAGGCACATCTACCTCCCACCAGGTCAGAGTTTAACCTCTGAACCTGGGTATCCAACCTAGAGTCACCACCCTGAGGTTGAATCTTTGCCTGGCATGCCAGGACTTCCTGGGGGGCACTCTCACCCCCCACAAGGGACATACCGTCCCCAAGGGTCACACAAGAGTCTGGTTGGCGCAGGTCTCCCGACCTCTGCCCATCTGGCAGAGTCTGGATTTCCCCCAAACCAGAAACGGTTTCACCTGGGTCATTCCTGGGGGGCTCTGCTCTCAGAGCTGTCCCCTGACTCTCAAGGTCCTCCACTGGGGTCTGCAACCCCCTCTCAACCCTATGTCTGGACTTCTGCACCCCCTCACTAGGAGGGGTACTGCCAGACACCAGAACTGTTGGGATGCTGGCTACAGTCACCCCCCCAAGTCCTTCTGACACTGCGGGGCTTCCCTCAAAAGGTGGCCCTACGGTACAGGCTAGGCTTCCCTCCTGGTGTTCCCTCATGGAACCCTCTAGGACCTGGGACCTACCTGGGACACTACAATCCTTTCCCACCACACTCGGTTGGGAACCACCTAGACCACTCCCTTCAGGAGCACCCCCAAATGCCTCTTCAGACTCTCTGGTACTCACCCAGAAGTCTGCCTCCATTGTAAGTTCCCTGGGGTCAGAGAACTCAAACTCCACCTGGTGTTGGCGTAGCTCTGGAAAATAAGGACCAGACATATGCTCTCCAGCAATTACATCATTCTGCCCTTCACATGTATTAACCACAGTACCCTTCACCCAACCACCCAGTAACTCAACCTTGGAAAAGCACTCTACTTCACCCTCCTGAGACTGGTGAGACAGTATCTGTCTGTCCCTGACACTCAACCCATACTCTTCTGGGATGTCTCTACACTCTATATCCAGGACGTCCACCAGGGGGGAACCCTTTTCTCTGTCACTCTCTGCTAGAGTCAGTAAAGTGTCCCTCCCCCCAGTAGGAATATGACTCCCTGTACCAGTTCCCCAATCCTTCTCAGGGACCCTGTGCATAACGGGAACTACCTCATACCCTTGAACCGCCTGGGGTGTGTCAACTCCCTTCTTCAAGTTGGGCACCACATCTCTGGGCTTGTGCCCTTCTTCAGCAGTACTGGATGCAAGATTTTTGCTGCCACCATCTGAACTGGACTCAGCCCTTCCGGCCTCCAGTTTCAGCTCTTTACAGCTCAGCTCTTGAGCTGCAATCTTTTCTTCTTCCAGGGCTAAGAGACTTGCTGCCTCAGCCCTTTCAAGCTGCTCATCTAGCTCTTCCATACACCGCTGTAGAGCTAGGAGCCCTTCATCTCCCACTAGTTCTCTTTCCTCATCTGAGTAGTCTTCCTCCTCATGTGAGCAGTCTTCCTCCTCGTGTGAGTAGTCCTCCTCCTCATCTGAGGGGTACTTAGTCATTTGGTTTCTTGCTGCCTCTCTCTCTGCCCATCTTTCTTCCCCCCACACTATGTAGGCATGTAGCATCTCCGCCTCAGTAGATCTCCTTGCTACAGGAAGGACCCATTTTCTGCAAAGCTTCCTTAGGTCAGCCTTAGTGAGGTGGTCAGTAGGCACAAAGAATGAGTAGGTAAGCAATCTCATTGCTGACAAAGTCTTACTGGCAAGAACCAAAATCCAAAGTCCAAAATGTCAATAGTATATCCAAGAGGACATCAGAGAACCAAAAGCGAAAAAGATGAAAAATCAAGTTGACCTTCAACTGTGGGTAGGTAGTGAAATACTTAGCTACTGTATGTCACTGCACAAACACAAGTCCTATCCTCACCGCTGATCACCAATGTTAGAAATGGGGTTTTTGGTTGGCAGTCAGGTTGCCCTCTGTCCAAGCAATAACCCTCACTCTAGTCAGGGTAAGTCACACACAATCCAAAATCAGCCTGTGCTCACCCTCCGGTAGCTTGGCACGAGCAGTCAGGCTTAACTTAGAAGGCAATGTGTAAAGCATTTGTGCAATAAATCATACAACACCATAGCATAACACCACAAAAATACACCACACAGTGTTTAGAAAAATATCTATAATATTTATCTGGGTATCTTCAGGTCAAAACGATCAAAGTTGCAATACGAATTTGTAAAGATATCACTGAAAAGTGATAGAGAGTGTCTTAAGTCTTTAGAAAGTAAACAAAGTCTCTTTCAAACACAAAGTACCTGGTTTCTGGTAGAAAATCTCCTCAGAGGGCCACAGGAGAAGAGGTGCGTGGAAAACTGGTGTGTGCGTCGATTTCTCCTCAGCACACACGGACTTGCGTCTTTATTTTCCACGTGGGGAGTCGGGCGTCGTTTTCCGGCGCGCGGACAGTCTCTTACTGTGGTTTGCGGGGAGTACCAGATGTCCCGGGTCTGTGCGCGGATTTTCCTGCTTGTTTTCCGGCTGAGCGTCGTTCTGCGGGGCTGCGCATCGAAGTTTCGATCTCACGGCAGGCGTCGCGTCGATTTCTCCGGCGGAGTCGGGTGGCGTTGTCCTTGCGAGGCCGTGCGTCAAAGTTTTGATCTCACGGCAGGCGTCGCGTCAATTTCTCCTGGAAAGTCGGGCGGCGTTGTCCTTGCGAGGCCGTACGTCAAAGTTTCGATCTCACGGCAGGCGTCGTGTCGATTTCTCCTGCGGAGTCGGGCGGCGTTGTCCTTGCGAGGCCGTGCGTCAAAGTTTCGGTCGTCCCGAAGACGTCGCGTTGATCAGCGTCGGTGTGCAGCGTTTTTCTTGCCGCGGAACAAGCTGTGCGTCGAAAAGTTCGGCGCACGGAGCGTCCAAGAGGAAGAGAGAAGTCTTTTTGGTCCTGAGACTTCAAGGAACAGGAGGCAAGCTCTATCCAAGCCCTTGGAGAGCACTTTCACAGCCAGACAAGAGTTCAGCAAGGCAGCAGGGCAACAGCAAGGCAGCAGTCCTTTGTAGAAAGCAGACAGGTGAGTCCTTTGAGCAGCCAGGCAGTTCTTCTTGGCAGGATGTAGTTTCTGGTTCAGGTTTCTTCTCCAGCAAGTGTCTGATGAGGTAGGGCAGAGGCCCTGTTTTATACTAAGTTGTGCCTTTGAAGTGGGGGTGACTTCAAAGAGTCTCTAAGAAATGCACCAAGCCCCCTTTCAGCTCAATCCTGTCTGCCAGAGTCCCAGTAGGGGGTGTGGCAGTCCTTTGTGTGAGGGCAGGCCCTCCACCCTCCCAGCCCAGGAAGACCCATTCAAAATGCAGATGTATGCAAGTGAGGCTGAGTACCCTGTGTTTGGGGTGTGTCTGAGTGAATGCACAAGGAGCTGTCAACTAAACCTAGCCAGACGTGGATTGAAGGGCACAACAAGATTTTAGTGCAAAGAAATGCTCACTTTCTAAAAGTGGCATTTCTAGAATAGTAATATTAAATCCGACTTTACCATTCAGCAGGATTTTATATTACCATTCTGGCCATACTAAATATGACCTTCCTGCTCCTTTCAGATCAGCAGCTGCCACTTCAACAATGTATGAGAGCAGCCCCAATGTTAGCCTATGAAGGGAGCAGGCCTCACAGTAGTGTGAAAACGAATTTAGGAGTTTTACACTACCAGGACATATAACCACACAAGTACATGTCCTGCCTTTTACCCACACAGCACCCTGCTCTAGGGGTTACCTAGGGCACACATTAGGGGTGACTTATGTATAGAAAAAGGGGAGTTCTAGGCTTGGCAAATACCTTTAAATGCCAAGTCGAAGTGGCAGTGAAACTGCACACACAGGCCTTGCAATGGCAGGCCTGAGACAAGGTTAAGGGGCTACTGAGGTGGGTGGCACAACCAGTGCTGCAGGCCCACTAGTTGCATTTGATCTACCTGCCCTAGGCACATGTAGTGCACTCTACCAGGGACTTACAAGTAAATTAAATAGTCATTCATGGATAAACCAATCAGTAGTACAATTTACACAGAGAGCATATACACTTTAGCACTGGTTAGCAGTGGTAAAGTGCCCAGAGGTAAAAAACCAACAACAACAGGTCAGGAAAAATAGGTGGAAGGAGTCAAAAAGTTTGGGGATGTCCCTATCAAAAAGCCAGGTCCAACAATAATCCTTTGAAGTTTGAAGCTAGACTAGAGAGCGAAGATGCCTGGTCTTAGCAGACATGGAAATTTGTTTTGTTTTGGTTATAATAGGGATTCCCGATTGGAGGACTCGTGTCCGGTTCCTCCGATTGGAACTCCAACCTATGAACTATATGTGAAACATGGCATAGGCCCCCTCACATATAATGAAGTATGGATCCGATACACCAGGAAAGATGGTGTTTTAAAATGGCCCCAATATGGTAGTTTTGACACAGAGATTCTGAATAATCTGGAGGTTAAACTTTTTAAGAAGAAAGCCCGGCCGGTGATGTTTGACTCTTTCCGCCTATGGCGTAAGGAAGCCAAACAAAAGGAAATTAAATTAGCAAAGCGAAATAAGAGGGAAGAGGGTATCTCGATAATGCAAGCTGCCATGCAGTTTAAAGATGATGAAGAAGAACAGATGAATGAGCAGTTGCACAGGCAACGTAAATTGGTGACCGATAAATGTTATCCAGTTTTTCCGCTTCTTCAGCAAGATGCAGCAAAAGAACTTGAGAAAGATCCTTTAATGTCACACTTGTTGAGTTCGCCACCCCCTTATGCGCAGAATGCTACAGCACCTCTGCAACCTTTAGCTGTGCAACCTCTGGTTATTGTGCCTCAGGTTCTTCCACAGCCGCCAGCTCCTTTTCAGTTGGCTCCTACTACTATGGCGCAGCCCCTTCAAGGGCCACCGACTTCCCTACCTGCTCCATCTGTACCTCCTGCGACTTTATGTACTACATCGACTGCCTCTTCTGGTGTTCTTCCTGATACTGCCTCTGCGTCTGCTTCTGCGTCTGCCTTGTCTCCCTCTGTTTTTCCTCCTGTTCTTTCATCAACTTCTCCTTCTGTCCGACAGAGAATGACAGATACTGTTGCCAGCCTTATATTTCCTCTCTTTGGGTCGTCTGGTGTGACCCCAGATTCGGAGCGTAAGCAGTCGCGTAGTCAACTGCCTAATTCTCAAGAGAGAGAAATGTTTGACCGTATGGCGCGTAAATGGGTTGTTTACCCTTTAAGATACGATGTAGAGTCTGTTATGGATGTCTTCCATCAATGGGAAGCACCAAAACAAAGATACGTTTTTGAGAAAATGTGTGCTTTCCTTTGTGAGGAATTAGAGGATAATGATTTGGAAACAAATCCGCCTGATTTGTGCCGTGTACGGTTTGAGTTTGCAAAGGGCACGATTGTGGGTTCGGATGTTGAGACAGCAGTTGCGACGTTGTTGTCCTTTAGGAATAAGGATCCTTCTCAGTCATTGTTCCAACATGACTCTTCTGTTAAAAAAAAGGTGCAACAGTACCCAATGAGAGAAGTCCCTCCGGTATGGAAGGACGCCGTTGCGGCTGATGTTGCTAATCAAATTGATGCTGTCCCAGCTCATTTTCAGCGTGTTTGGGTACATGTTCCGTGGAAGCGAGCTGAAGTTTTAGCCCTTAAGTAGACTTTGCCTGATCCCCGTAAAAACCCTGCAGGGTATTATAAGGAATTATCACAGACTGCAGACTCATGCATTATGAATTTAGCCGACATAGACATGTTATTTGGGAATGTTGTTCACAGCCTTTGTGGGGATTGATTCGCCATACAGATCATGCACAAGAGTTAGGTGACTCATGAGCTAATATTAGTACTGCAAATGATAGACAAGTTGGTGGTGCCAAGCCTGAGCCTTTGGTAGCAGAACTGCCTGCTAGGATCATTACTTACATGAAGACTTTAATGCCTGCGATGCGTGTGAATTGGGATAAATTGTCTGCGTGTAAGCAGAAGAAAGATGAAACAGTGTCTGATTTCTTCACCAGGTTTGAGGAAACGTTTATCGACCACAGTGGTCAAGGTATGAGTACAGAAGGTGGTCAACGGTTGTTCGTCGACAAGTTTGAGCACAATTTGCTTGCAGAGCTGTGTAAGAAATTGAAGGATTCAGAGAGTTCTTGGGCCGTTTCCTCTTCAGCACAAATATTGGCTACTGCACAGTACTACGAAAATAGGGATAAAGATGAGAAGGATAGAGCAGACAAGAAAACTAAAGAATTAAAGACGAAGGTTCTTTTACAACAGGCGTATCCGCCACGTGGTGGTCAGAGTAACTATCAGCAACCTCAACAGTTCCAGAGAAACTCGCAAAGGTTCGAGTTTTCTCAACCACGTGTTCCTGTAGGTCCCAATCAGTGTTCATATTGTAAAGAAGAGGGTAATTTCAAGTATAGTTGTCCTATTTTGTTACAGCGTACGAATGGTGCTTCTGGCGCAAGAGGTCGAGGTGTTCAACAAGCTCCTAGAGGTAGAGGACGTGGAAGTTTCCCCCAGAACACGCGTTCCTTTCCGTCTCAAAACTCAATGAATAGTTTTGATCAGCAACATAACGCGTCTGGTAGGACGGCTCAGTACTATGCTGACGACTACTATGGAGAAGATGAGAACTTGGAAGGTAATAATTGCTAGGACAGCCATAGACGAAGAGAGGGAGTTTTTTTAGTTCCAGTGGATCAGAATGGACCCTATGTTAAGGTGATTACATCAGGCGTGTCGGAGCCTTTTCTGTTAGATACTGGTGCTACAAAGAGTTCTATTATGCACTCAAAACTCCCTGGCGCACCTTTGTCTGGCGAGATGAATGTTTCAGTAGGTTTTTCTGGCGCCCCGGTTAGGAACCCGATTTCTAGTCCTATGTCCCTTTCTGTTGGACCTTGTGAATTGGAAGCACCCCTTATTCTGACGACAGGTTGTGGTGAAAACTTGTTAGGATTGGATTTGTTGAAAAGATTGTATGCGACATTATATTGTTCTCCTTCGGGAGTACAACTTACACTGGGTAGGAAAATGGTCTCTCCAATGTATTTGTCAAAGGATAAACTTCCGACCGAATTGTCGTTTCTTCCTGATATCATTTGGGCTACTGGTCCTAATGACGTGGGTCTGTTGGAAATACCGCCTTATGTTGTGACATTGAAAGCCAATGTTAAATTACCATGCATTCAACAATACAAGATCTCTAGTGAAGGTGAAAAGGCGTTGCTAGCGATCATTTATGATTTAATTGAAAAAGATGTAATTGAAGAGACAAGAGGCAACGTTTGTAATAGTCCTGTTCTGCCTGTTTTGAAACGTACTGACCCCTCTAAGCCACCTGTTTACAGGCTCGTGATTGATCTTAGAGAGGTAAATAAAATAGTTGTGCCACAGTTTCCAGTTGTTCCTGATATCACTGCCATATTGACTATGATTCCAGCTTCCGCCACCTGGTTTTCGGTGATAGACTTAAAGAATGCTTTCTTCAGCATCCCGATTGCCGAGGAGAGCAGGGATATTTTTGGATTCAGTTTAGGAGGCCGAAGTTTCCGCTTTAAACGCGCTCCACAAGGCTACTGTGAAAGTCCATCAATATATAGTCAGGCTTTAAAAACACAGCTTGATGCAATTGTTTTACCTGACGGCGCTACCCTTATTCAGTACATTGATGATTTGCTAGTCGCTACAGATACTGAAGAGATTTGTAAAGAAGCCACCTTGTCGTTGTTGCGTCATTTGTCTGATTTACATCACAAGGTGTCCCTTTCAAAACTGCAATATTGTCGACAAGAAGTGACCTACTTAGGTCATCTCTTATCGAAGGAGGGAAGGAAACTGACCTCAGAAAGAATTCAGGCAATTGCAAAATTGAGTGTGCCAAAGACACAGAGAGAAGTACGTGCTTTCTTGGGCATTACATCATACTGCAGACAATGGATACCGAATTTTTCTTTGCTGGCCAAACCTTTGGTAGCATTGACCTATAAAGATACACCAAACCCCGTTCCGTGGTCTGAAGATTGTCAGAAAAGTTTTTCCGAATTGCGTAATGCATTGTGTTCGGCTCCTGTGTTGGGTACCCCCGACTACAGTAAGCCCTTTACACTGTATGTTCATGAGAAAGAGGGTTGTGCATTCTCAGTGCTGACATAGTTTTTTGGAGACAAGCAGCGCCCATGCGCATATTTTTCGTCGACTTTGGATCCGGTAGCTAAAGCATTGCCGAGTTGCTTGAGAGCCACAGCGGCAGCAGCTGTTTCTATTCGACAGTCTGCTGGGTTAGTGATGAATAATATGTTGATTGTGATGGTTCCACATGCAGTGGACACGTTGTTAAACAGGACCAAGACACAGCATTTAACTAGTGCTCGATTGTCAGGTTACGAGTTGACACTGTTAGCGAGTCATGTGCACATAAAGAGGTGCAATACGTTGAATCCAGCCACGTTATTGCCGATTTCAGTAGAGACAGATGATGTTGAACAACATGATTGTTTTCTTAGGACAGAAGAAGAAACGAAAGGGAGAGTAGATCTTAAAGATACTCCTCTTGTAAAGTGTGATGGTACCTTATGGGTGGATGGTTCATGCTTCAAGCTTCCGAATGGTGATACGACTGCAGCATATGCCGTCACAACTTTGCATACGATTGTTGAAGCTGCACGTATACCACATAATTCAGCTCAAGCAGCAGAGCTGATTGCACTTACGAGAGTGTGTGTGTTATCGAAAGGAATGAAAGTGACCATATATACCGACAGCCAGTATGCGTTTGGTGTGGCCCATAGTTTTGGACGATTGTGGAAAGAACGTGGGTTCCTGACTTCGCATGGAGCTAAAATTCAGCATGGTCAGTTGGTGAATGAGCTTCTTGAGTCACTGACCTTGCCATTACAAGTTGCGATTGTGAAATGCAGTGCACACAAGAAGGTTACTGATGATGTTGGTCGTGGCAATGCATTTGCTGACGAAATCGCAAAAGAAACAGCAAAAGATGTGATGAATCGAATGTATGTTGCAGGCCCCGCAAGATGGGTTGGTGACGTTGGAATATGTGAAGATACGATAGAGGGTGTGAAGTCTCTTCAAGCTGAAGCTTCAGAGAAAGAGTTGAGTGTGTGGAAAGAAAGTACGGGTAAATTGGATGAAAATGGTTGTTGGGTTGACTTGTCAGAACATCAGCGATGGTTGTTACCCGATGCGTATGTGCTTGCAGTGGTGACAATGGCTCATGGAATGGCCCATATCAGTGTGAAAGGGATTTGTAAGTTGTTGGCTCCAGTATGGCAAAATGCTGGATTTCCTAAATGTGCAGAGAATGTGGTCAAGAATTGCATGGTGTGTCTGAAATACAATCCTGGTAGGGGAACCCCAACTCCAGCTGGTCATTTTGCGCCTCCAACGTATCCGTTCGAGGTTTTGCAGCTAGATTTCATCCACATGGAAAGGTGCAACAATCTGAAATACGTACTCGTTGTTGTTTGTGCCTTTTCAAGATGGGTAGAAGCATATCCCTTAAAAGACAACACTGCCTTATCCACAGCTAAAGCCCTTGCTGAAGAATTCTTCCCTAGGTTTGGAATGCCGAGAATGGTCTGGAGTGATAATGGGAGTGAATTTGTGGGTCGAGTGATGAAAAAAGTATGTGAAGGGCTAGGTATCCAGCAAAAATTCCACGCTGCAAATCACCCCCAATCAGCTGGACTAGTAGAGTCCTATAATGGCACGCTAAAACTGAAGTTGGCAAAGATACAAGCGAGCTCTGGTCTTAAATGGCCTGACGCTCTGCCTCTAGCACTCCTATCAACAAGAATGACTGTGCATTCGCGAGTGGGACTTAGTCCCTATGAAATTGTGTTCGGCCGCCCGGCCAACATATGGGGAGTGCCAAGACCAACAAAATTCAGTGAGATCGAACACCCTGTACTGCTTGATTATTTGTATGAATTGACGGCTAAATTGCGTGTTCTACACCAACAGGTTCACGATACTCTGCCTCAGGTCTCTGAAGCTCCAGGACATCTTATCGATCCTGGATCATGGGTGCTGGTCAAGAACTTCCAGCGGACAAAGAATGACCAGCCCCGTTGGACCGGCCCCTACCTCGTCCTTCTCTCAACAAGATCAGCTGTTCGAGTGGAAGGGAAAAAGAACTGGATCCACGGCGTACACTGCAAGAGGGTCCCTTTTCCTCTACCGTATGACCGATGGGTCCAGGAGGGGATCGCTGACTCTGAGACTGAGACTGTGCCTCGGTTTTTGCCATTTAGCGATGCACGTGTAAAAGGAACAATTTCTGAACGAGAAAGTGACAATAATTTGCAAGAAGCTGTGCCACCGTCAATTCGATTGAACACTACAGAGCCTGAACTCTTGTTCCAGAACCAGACAGTACCTGGAAAAAGCCGTTATAATTTGAGACCAAGAACTAAGGACAAATAATTTTTTTCCCGTTCCTTTGCTATTTTTTTTTAAAGTGCGGCTCTCTCATCTGAGAAACTTTCTTATTTTTGTTTTTTTCTTTTCGAACCGCCATCCGGGTTCAGCTGTAGGGTCGTGGTTGCCCAAGTCTTTGGAGTGCAGCTGAAGACGTTAGGTCGACAGTTCTGGTCGGTCTAAGGGAGTTGCCCTGGACTGACAGAAGCATTCCCTAGCATAGAACACCCTACCACCACGAGCAGCAATTAGAGAGGATGGAGTTTTTCAAGAATGAGAGACCTGCCAGACAGATGGACTTTAAAGCCAGAATGGGTATAATAATGACAAAGAAACGATTTTTGATATTATGTATTTTCATGTTGCTTAGTGTAATGACGTTTTTAATAGGATATGTTTTATTCTCTTTTCAAGTGACATTTGCACCCATTACACAGCCCATACCTCCTTCTACTGTTTCCTCACATTCTTTTCACCCCCTGCCTGAACACGAGTCTGCCAGAAGATTAGAATTTGTCAACAATTCATTCATTCAGCTTCTACACCAACACCAATTAGTAGTGAACACAACTAACTGTTGGGTGTGTGGTCTTATGCCTCATACTACTGATAAAGATATCCCTTATCTGGTCCTACCTTTCAGCCATAATGGTTCTGTGTGGGCATATAGAATGGTGTTCATATACGCGTATGAAGCCAACCCCCTACGTTCTGTGAAAGATAATCCTAAGAATAGTGCTCTAGCTAAGGGTATAGTAGATATGATTAGGGAAGATATTTCCTATGAGACTATCCCGAGAGATGAGACACTAGCATATATTGGATGGAACAGAACAGGATATGGAGTTACTCTGAGTGGGAACCAGCGAGCAAAGAGATCCTCCCCGATTTGGATTGTACCCCATCAGGGTCACCTATGTCTGCAAGGTATTGGCAAGAATCCCAGAGCTCAGTTAGGGAAAAGTATCTGCACTGAAACATATGTTTTTGCGTCTCAAACTTCTCCTTCGTTCTTAGCAGCTAAGGGTTCCTATTTCATCTGCCATAATAGAGCCTATACATGGTTGCCCCCTGACTTCTCAGGCACATGTTTTGTTTCGTTCCTGTTACCTCCCACCTACACGGCCGCGGCAGATTACCATAAGACAAGGATAGTTAGAGGTGTCATAAGTAAAGAAGACACTACAGGACAAGAATTTGGAGATTTCGCAAAGGGTATTCTGCCGTTTTGGGGTCCTATGGTTAACAGCAGGAACATAAGGCAATTGACAAAGGTGGTTGAATCCACGGTAGTTGAAACCGCCGGTGCCCTTGGTAATTTGACTGCTGAGCTCCAGTCGGATCGCCTTATGACTCTTCAGAACAGGGTCGCATTAGACGTCATACTTGCAGACAGAGGTGGGGTATGTAAAGTGATCCAATCAAGTTGCTGTGTTTTCATCCCAGATAACGCTCCGACAGTCTACCAGGCCATTTCCAAACTGCATAAGATCTCCGAATCTATTCACGTGGATAAAGGAGATTGGTCATTGATGGGGTGGTTCTGGGAGCTGATATCCGCCTGGGGATGGAAGACTCTGGTAGTCATTGGGATGATCTTAGCCATTCTTTTCCTGTCCTGTCTGTGTGTACAGTGTGCTCCTGCAATATGTGGCCTCTGTGCTACATCGTGTGTAAGGAAACCTGTATCAAGGGACGAGCTAAGTATTAGGATGATGCTACAGCAACATCTCAACGACTTTATGAATATAGACCTGGACTCAGATTAGCGTGAGTATAGGTTATTGCCTATGTAAGGGCAAAAGGACGGTCTGGGGTACTGAAAATTCTGGACCCGTGTTATAAACATCGTCGTATCACAACGATTTTGGTATCAGCAGACCGAGAATGATTAGAATAGTATGCACAAGCATTGTATTCATATTCGGGTAACGAAATCACCCAAATATCAGAGTTTCCGTCCTGAACTCTCGTGTTCCATTTAAACGACAGCCATTTTATGATTACCCTCACATAGGCCAATGACTAATGCTGAAAACGAGTCTGAAGGACACGTACACCTTTGCTGACTCCTCTGTGACCTGGGCAAGCTGACTCCACTGCCTGAAGCCAAACCTGTTCGGCCAGTTTCTTTCCCAGTGGCCGAATGAGATTAGTATCAAGGCACAACACATCATAAAACCTTTCATCACACACAAACCATGCCTAATCTTACACACACCTGTCCCTGTTTCTTTCTTTATGACTTGCTTTACAAGGAGGAGGTGCCCGTTTATATTGGGGGTCCGTCGATATCTGATGAAAGTACTAAGCCTTCCCGGGTAATTGATTGAGGGCTGGACAAACTGAAATATGGGCTTGTCATCATAACCCTGCTATTTCTTTGTAGTGAAAATATGTGAATGGTCAACTGTAAAATAAGGAATGTTTGCCTAAAGCATAATATTTTGTATAAAAGAGAAGGTTAGCTTTGCAAAGCGAGCAGTCTCCTGAGAATATACACTGTGTTGTACTTCTAGGATACCTGTTACTGTCTGCAGCCAATAAACAAGATCTTTGACTTCACCAAGAAGACTCTGTGTTTCTGTAGTCTGAAACAGGAAGGACTCGAAGTCTTAGGGTGTGTTCCCTGGCACGACTGGTTTCTGAAAAACCCAGTACTTCAGGTGTCTATCACAAAATCACAAAGGGAGATGTGGAAAATATTGTGACTTACACAACAGTCATACATTTACTCCAAATGTAGGAGGAAATCTACAGAAGTAAACTCCCCACTGCTTTGTGTGAATTGGACTCTCTGACATTATAGCAGGCGACTATGTGGACAGACTTTGGCAATGTGCAAACATTTGTGTGAGGCAATTTGATGTAGTAAAGATTTGTAAGCGTAGCTGCATATAGCATAACAGAAGCTTTCATTTAAATTCACTAATCAGACATATTTAATTTTGATGTCTTTATAAAAATGGGACAGGTTTTACTTTGGGACCCAGGTATGTTTAGCAGCTGATGCTTTTCTTCAAATCTATCTCACTACATGGGCTCAATTACTTTTGTATAACAGTCCATACTCTGAGGGATGCCTTGCAAAGCATGTAGCCGGTAATTCAAAATCACCAAACAATCAATAAATGATCTATGAATCCGGATCGTGCATTTGAATGGAGGTAGAAAATTCAAAATAAAGCCTTTATAGAATCATTTTGTATGGAAGGAGTAGCCATGTAAAAATAATACCAAAAAATGAAATCGGAGAAGACAGAAATATAATTCAAAATACGAGATGGTGATTGCCAGCCCTAAGTACTCTCAAAAGACTGCACTGTTATTTTAAGATTAAAGTGGTCAGAATGAAGCAAGGGCGTGCTATCCAATTTGAATAGTAAATGAGTTTGCAATGAACTCTTTTGAAGATAAAAGAGCCAAGACGGTGCCCTATGAATATGACTAAATTCCTTAATTATTATATATTGATTGCTTTTATGTTTGATAACAGAGTCTGTTGTGATTTTTTTAAATCAGTAACTTGGGAACCAAGATGTGAATTAGACTTTGAATTGATTATCAATTTTGTATGTAGACGCAGAAACTTGAAAATGCGAAAATTGAAATTAAGTTCCTGAAATGATAGGGAACACTGTTATCATGAGGTGATATTCCATCAGCGCAATAGTGATGCGTAAATGTGTAGAATGGAAAACACCGGCACCATGCAAATCTGCGACTCAACTTGTTGAACACACCAAGAATAACAAAGTATTTTTTTTAATTGAAAAATGTAACTGATTAAATAATTAAACAAATGGGTCCATTATTACAGCTCACCTACTGCTACTTGCCTCAGTATTTAGCAAGAAAGTGTAAACAAAACTGCACTAGGTAAAGCGTGTAGCGTTATTAAAATCACAATTTATATAGCATTGCCCATTCACATATTTCGGGGCCAGTAAACCAGATGCCAGTTGTACTTGGCATCTGCAATTACAAACACTGATTCAAAGCATTGTGTGATGTTTGCATGCTTTGAGTAACCCATGCCTACAAAACATTCAGCACTTGCAAAATAATGACGTACGAATTAGACATTTTTAATAAGGATCGGGCCCCTTCATGCCTTCTTCATTTGGAATTAAATGTAAATAATGACAATGGTTATAATAATAGCCCTTACTGCCCCATTTGCCACCCCCCACACCTGAAAGCACCAATGTTCAGCATTAAAGATGTGCCACAAGGTAGATTTTAAATTTGGGCAGTGATAAATAGATAGATAGATAGATAGATAGATAGATAGATAGATAGATAGATAGATAGATAGATAGATAGATAGATATATAGATATATAGATAGATTAAAAAACATAATATAGTAAATGTGCACAAATGTGGTTTCCGTGGTTCCTAATATGTGACATCATGATACAACATGGTTGATTGCTGATTGCTGATCTCACTGGGGATCAGTAGGGTAGAGATTGCAAAACCCAAAAAACATTCCTTGAGAACTCACCTCTTTCCCTTGAGATCCCTTCTCTCCCGGCTCTCCCTATAAGATAATCGAGATAAAGATTCAAAGTTAAAAATGAAGAAGCTCACTATATGCAGGTGACTCTGAACATGAAACAAAACATTAAAGGGCCATACACCTTCTAGTGAGGAATACTGTGAACTCTCCTCAGCTTACACTTTATTGCCTGCACCCACATTCAGTGCCATCATAACACTTTTGATCACGTGAACCCTTTGTCAAGTTGTTTTTAACTGCAGATGCTCTTTCCAAGTGAAATAAGTCTGCCTGATGCTTAGATGATGCTGTGGAGCATTCACACATTGCTGCCCAAGTGGTAAAGGGACACAATTGCAATTGTAAAGAAAATCGGAAAGCCTTATAAAGTTGGAGATTTGTTGTCTATAGCAGGTGCACTACATAGCACTGGAAATTAGGACTTCTTTCCAGTTTTGCCAAACTGCCAGGACCTAAACTTTTCTCTTCTTCAATGAAAGTGATTTTCTGATCTGTTGGGTGCATTTTCACTGAAAATTCACAATGCTGTTTCCTTACATTGTGCGAGAAAAATGCCAAAAATGGGGCGGGGGGAAGAAGTGGCCCTCACAAAATGGTAATTTCCTCTGAGCATGTCAGGAACATTGTTATTTTTTCTCTGTCCTTGACCATCATGCCATGCATATCATGCCATGCACCTGGGCAGAATAAAGCAGCATCAGAACCCATGTTCTAAAGAGGATAGCCTTGGGCATGATGATAAAGTTTCTTACAGAGTTTCCTCTAAATGACCCCTAAGAAATGTTTGTGTTGTACTGCATTCTCCCTTGCACGATGCTCCAGTGTGAGATTAATTGTCACAGGGGATGAGGAGGGCTCAAAGGGATGTGGTCAAAGGAAGTACAGAGTGTGGAAACATGGGCATAATCTTTGCATTCCAGTTAAATAATTGTTGACATTGGATAAATAATTTTGGGATTAGGATACCCTATCAATTTAATAAACCCAGTCTGGATAGGTCGCAACACAGTTCTAAAATAATCTATGCTCAGCCCCTGGTAGCCATAGTACACGTGTCTCTTACATTCAAGCAGCAATTTTGAAGTCAAGACAACAACATAATTAAATTCTTAAACCAATTTAGAAATTTAAGAAAACTTTGATGTGCAAAAAGACCCTAACATGACTAAAATTGGCTAAGGGGTACCCAAGATATGGAGTTTTAAAACAAAAGGGTCCAAGAAAACACAAAGAGCCATTAAAAAGTCATAGTTTGTGGTTGGCAGGGACACAGGCACAATTTCAGGCTAAAGGTTCTGGGTGAGGTTTTGGTAAACAAAGCATAGCACATAAGTCAAAGTGTTTACTTTTGGGGCTAGGAACATTTTTCAGACCTCAAGTCTTAAACCAGGCAAAGAAGGATGCTGAAGCTGGCAAAGGCCCCTAGAGATCAGAAGTATCCTCACTGAGCTCCAGCTAAAGCCTTCAGTTTTGCAGTGAAAAGCAGTGAGTGAGGTATAGCAGGATTCTGTAACAAATGAGATCCCTTTGCCCCTCTTTTGGGTTTCACCTTCAAAATGATTCACTTTTTCGATTCTCAAAATCCTCCAGTGGGGCAAAGCTGGAAGTTGTAGTTAGGCAGGACCTCACAAAATTTAAAAATCATGTTGAAGCATTTTACATCACTGCATAAATCATAGCATCTGATGGATAAAGATATACTGCCCAGTGAAGATGTGTCCTCCCTGAGGAACAGCTAGCACCTCATTCCTTTTTTGTCAGCGGTAGAAATATAATAAAGTCCTACTCTCTTACTGATGCTGGAATAAACATCCCTGAAGGAGGTCACTACTACAGCCCAAGCTCCTCAGGGCTGTCAGGGCTCCTGCTGGGTCTAGTCAACTGTGGTCCGCTGGGCAGTCTTGGAACCAGGCAGGGCAAGAAGCCAGCCAACGACACATGTAGAGTAGGTTTGGTCAATGGGTGCGAGCAGGAGGTCCTTCTTTCTTCCAGCAGCTTCCAGACAGAGTCATCTTTGTTTAGATTTTGTTCATCCAGGTCCAAAAATAATGAGGTACCCCTATTATCCAGTCCACAAGCAGGTGATAGTTAACTCCCTGCATCTAAGCCTGACAAATTACCTGCAAAATCCCAACCTCGTTTTCCAGCACTTAATTTCTTGTCCCTCCTTTCTACTACCATGTGACGAGGCTTTCTCCCCTCTGCCAATGATAAAACTGGCTTTCCCAACTGATAGGAAGTCAGGCAAAAATTGAAGAAAGTGTCTGGGCATGCTGTATTTGGGATCTCCGTTTCCAAGGAAGAACTGTGAAGCTAACCTCTTTTTTTTCAACTGCCCCACTCTCAGATGGTTAATCGCAGCGAATTGGACAAGTTAACACCTCTCCATCCTTCCTGCCACAAGAGCTGAAACATTTGTCTTCCAGATGGAGGGTCATTAACAGTCAACGTGTGTTAAGTCTCTGGAGCAGGTTGTGAGGCAAACCAGTTGTAAACTAATTCAATATGAGGCAGCACAAACAAATTAGAAGATTACTTTTCCAGTAAATCTATCACAAATCTACTTTGACCATTAAATTACATTTGTAATACTGAGTGGAAAATAACTTTGATTGACTGTCATTTTCCCAGGTCACACTACAAAAAGTGTTTTTTATTCATCGTTAGGTTGGTTCATGAATACTCTGGCTTTGCCTTCACAGTGTCAAACAGTTTTTTGAAACCGAACTGTGAATTGCTCACTTTGCCTGGTATCTAGCATGCCACTTTTATATATTACATTTACGGAACACAAGTAAGTCACTCCGAAATCTGGGCAAGTGGGATAATGACATAACATGGTAGGGATGGACTCCTTTTCCTAAAATTAAAGCATGACTGGATAACCAAAATGAAATCAATATTGCATCAAATGCAGGAGGTCCAAATTAATCTTCATAAAGAATTCAATCACATGAACAGAGTGCAATAATTTAATTTAATAATGTATTCATTGTATAGCAACAAAAAACCTTACATTTGTTGTGCTCTACAAGGTGGTCACACGGTGCTCAAGTGAAAAGGTGACAATATAGTGTGTGTGCAATTAAAAACAACGAATTCCGGGACTCTAAGAAGAATGTATTAGGAACAATGAATAAGATCCCAGTAGAGAAAAGGCATCACATAGAGAGGTCCCGGGATAGGGCTGTACGATTGTCAACCGCCTTTTGACCTTACATCGACTAAACAGGTCATCAGGACAAAGGAAATGGGAAATCACATGGGGGAGGGAGAATGGGTCCCAAGTGAACACTATTAGATGCTCTCAATTTGGCCAGAGAAAAATAGGCGGTTATTGGTGCAATGATGTATGTGCCTGCACAGGAGTTACAAGGAGAGATATGGATGAAGTGATCCCAGGTAATATGTGAAGCCCAAGTCATCAGGGTGGTACTCTAAAGGAGCTACTGTCATGAATAGCAGTGGTTTGCCTCCGACCGTATACTATGCGTTTCAAAGACAACTTTGTAAGAAAAGCTCGACTTCTGATATTTCGCTCAACAGTGTATTTAGGTGCAAAAAAACACCTGCAGCTACAATGCCCCACAGTGTAGTTTACAGAACCATGATTTGCAGGGATTTACACATATTTTGTGTACCTTCCACTGTGGAATAATCATGAAAGCTACAAGGGCGGAACTGCTTTGGATCCGACTAATCATAGTCACTCTGGAAAGATTTGCAAATGACGATCAAATAATGCGTGCCCAAGATGGAGAATGGAAAATGAACCTCGCCACGGTTGAAGGCGATGAAAAACAAAGGTTTTCTCTAAGAAAAATATTTAAATGTGCTAATGCACACTTCTGCTAAAAAAACTCCGGCCTGTGGACATGCCACAGGGCATGTTTAGTTTAGATCATTCATGGAAATCTACAGCTTTTGCTGATTTCCATGAGCAGTCTCGGATGTCCTTTGATCTGCCAGATAAAAAGAGATCTAGGCAAGTTGCAGCATGTATGTACGTAGGGAAAAGTTCTTACTTCGGCCCAACAAATGTAGTCCTATGTTGCTGGCACTTACTGAGAGCTTCTTTCAGTAGGATATCAAGGGAGTTATTGATCTTCATCTGACTTAGTTGTGAAATAAAGCCACAACTGGCCTGCAGGAGGCCTTCATAAGGGCCCACATACCCCTGAACACCTCAGCGCCTGCTGCACCATCACTAGCGCTGCCCAGGCCTTCATTTCAAATGGTCATTGCCAAAGAGAAGCACATAGTACATAAGAGGTATAAGAAACTGCCCACAGAATACTGTTTCTAAAAACATGAGTGTCTAAACATTGAAAACATTACCAGGAAGAATGAGGGAGGACTGTTTTTCCAACTTTAATTTACAAAAAATCCAGATGAGCATTGAAGGACTAGACAGACATCTGCAGAAATAATGCCAGTACAAAAGAGGCACACTGCTCTACAGTACTGTATAAATACCTGTCATGCTGACATGGACTGCAGATATTTGCAATGTGCAGTCATTGAACTCGTGTGGCCTTTAAAAAACAGTGATGCAGATCTGTGATGTGTATCCACCACATAAAATAAGATTGGAAGATGCAAGAGTTCTAATTTATCACACTGGAAAGAAAATGGAGTGTATCATGATCCCTTTCTGCATCCTCATACAAGCACAGAAGGGATGCGGGCACTGTTATTGAAGCCCTCTCCCTATTTACACTGCACACTTTAACTCAGTAAAACAAACAGTAATGGACTTTTTTTTTTTAATTGTACTACATGGATGCCAATTAAGATGCAAATCCGCCATTTGTGCGCCATCTGTATCTACCTAAATGAGCCTCAAAAAGAAAGAAGCTGTGTGTGGTCCTTGGCAATGGTCAGTGAACAATGAAGAATTGTACTCTGACCATTAACTGGTGTAGGCAACTGATGTATGGTCTGATCTGACTGGCTACCAGGAGCCAATCAAGATGATATGTCACACAGCACTTTTCCGATTTAACCCCTTCACTGCTAGGCCTTTTTCCCCCTGGGTGCTAACACTTTTTGGCTATTTAGGGTAGTTCATGCTTAGGACTAAATACCTTTTTGTCCACAAAAAGTATTGATGCCAAATTTGTGCCCTTTTTTCCAACATCCTGGGGATTTTAAAGGTACCCAGGGTTTGTGGATTCCCCTGAAGGATACTGAGAAATTAGCCAAAATACAGTTAAAGTTTGGGATTTTGGGGAAAAATGGGAAAAATGGGAAAAAGTGCGGCAAAAGAACGCATTTGGGTTTTTCTTGTACATAGCATCAACAAAGGGTTTGCGGAACGAAAATCACCATCTTCCCAGCTTTCAGGAAAAGGCAGACTTGAATGAGAAGACCAAAATTTTCAACACAGTTTTGGCATTTTACTGAGAAATAGCCCATTATTCCTATTTGTGTGCTATCAACCTCCTTCCAGTTAGTGGCAGAAATGGATATAAAACCAATGATGGATTCCAGAATGCTATTCATTTCTGAATTCAGCAAGGGGTCATTTGTGTAGATCCTTTAAGGGTTTCCTGTAGAAACTAACAGTTGAAATGCAAAAATATTGAAATTGAGTTGAAAAAACAGCCTTTAGTGTCTATGTTTTCCTCTGTAACTTCTTCTAACAATGGCAGATTTTCAAAAGCAATATACCCTGGACCCTTCTGGTTGCGGGGTTATATATGGCTTGTAGGTTCACCAAGAAGCTGTGGTACCCAGAATTAATAACTGAGCGGCACCTTTCAATGGTTTTTCACCGGGTATATAGGAATTAATTTGGTAAAGTATAAATAGTGAAAAATAGGTAGCAAGAAACCTATGTATTTCTGAAAAGGGCACAAGATATAGAGTTGAGAAGCAGAAGTTATTTGTACATCTCTGAATTTGTATGTACCCATACTAGCATGTGAATTAAAGGGTACTTCTCAAAATGACTAATTTTCAACAAACTTTCTTACATTTGGAAGGCACAAATTCAGTGAAAGACAAATGGCAATAACACTTGTTCCACTTTTCTGTGTTCTTCTAAGTCTGGTACCTCACTTGTGTGGGTAGGCCTATTGCCCGCAACAGGAAACGTCCCAAAACGCACCATCGACACATCATATTTTTCGACTGAAAAGTGACCCTTCATTTGCAATGTGCCTAGCTATGGATTTTGGCCCCTAGCTCATCTGGAACCTAGGAAAACCTAGCAAACCTGTACAGTTTTGAAAACTAGACACCCAGGAGAATCCAGGATAGGGTGATGTGTGTGGCTCTCACAAGGTTCTGTTACCCAGAATACCTGACAAACCTCAAAATCTGTCTAAAAACATATTTTCCTCACATTTCTGTTATGGAAAGTTCTGGAAACTGAGGGGTGCCACAAACCTCCTTCCACTTAGAATTCCCCTGAGTCTCCTGATAAAAATGGTCCTCACTCGTGTGGATAGACCTAGTGCCTGCGACAGGAAATGACCCAAAACGCAATATGGGCACATCACATTTTTCCACTGAAAACTGACCCTTTTTTTGCAATGTGCCTAGTTGTGGAATTTGGGCCCTAGCTCATCCAGCACCTCGGGAAACCTAGTAACCCTGTACATTTTTAAAAATTAGACACACAAGGGAATCCAGACTGGAGTGACTTGTGTGGCTCTCACCAGGTTCTGTTGCCCAGAATCCCTTACAAACCTCAAATTTGTCTTTAAAAAAACACAGTTTCCTCACATTTCTTTGATGGAAAGCTCTGGAATCTGAGGGGAGCTACAAACATCCTTCTTTCCAGCATTCCCCTAAGTCTCCCAATACAAATGGTACCTCACTCGTGTGGGTAGGCCTAGTGCCCACAACAGAAAACGGCCCAAAACACAATGTGGGCACATTACATTTTTCCACTGAAAACTGACCCTTTATTTTGCCATTTGCCTAGCTGTGGATTTTGGACCTTGGCTCATCTGGCACCTCAGGAAACCTATCAATCCTGTACATTTTTTTAAACTAGACATCCAGGGAATCCAGGATGGGGTGACTTGTGTGGCTCCCACCATGTTCTGTTACCCAGAATCCTTTGCAAACTTTGAAATTTGTTTAAAAAAACACAATTTTCTCACACTTCTGTGATGGAAATTTCTGGAATCTGCAGGGAGTCACAAACTCCCTTCCACCTGGCATTCCCCCCAGGTTACCTGACAAAAATGGTTCCTCACTTGTGTGGGTAGACCTAGTGTCCACAGCAGGAAATGACTCAAAACCCAATGTGGGCACATCACATTCAATGTGCCTGGCTGTGGTTTGAGCCCTAGCTCAGCCGGCACCTCGGGAAACCTAGCAAACTTGTACATTTTTAAAAGTTAGACACCAAGGGGAATTCAGACAGGAGTGATTTGTGTGGCTTTCACCAGGCTCTGTTACCCAGAATCCCTTGCAAACCTCATAATTTGTCTAAAAAACACATTTTCCTCATATTTCTGTAATGTTAAGTTCTGGAATCTGCAGGGCACCACAAACGTCTTTCCATCTGGCATTCTCCCAGGTTGCCTGATAAAAATGTTGCCTCACTTGTATGGTTAGGCCTAGTGCCCACAACAGGAAATGACTGAAATGTTATTGTGGAGACATAAAAATTATCTATGACCAAACAACCTGGTTTTGCAAGAGAGTAACTTGTGTTTTGGTCCAGGGCTTCGCGGACAGCTAGGGAAACCTACTAAAACAAGATATTTCTGAAAACTAGACACCCATGGGAGTCCAGGGAGGTGTGGCTGGCATAGATCCTCTAATGTTTTCTTACCCAGAATCCCCTGCAAACCTAAAATGTTGCTAACAAATCACATTTTCCTCACATTTCTGTGTGCGATCACCATGTGGCTCAAATTTTCTGCCACCCAGCATTCCCCTCGGTCTCCTGAATAAAAATTATAACTCACTTGTGTGGGTGGGCCAAGTGCCTGTGGCAGGGAAGTGACAAAAATGTGTAAATTGCCCTTTTGGACCCACTTTGGTTCCCCCTCAGTTTTTAATTTTATACATTTTTAGGCCCACTCTGCTACGCAGGAGTGCAGCAGAAGAAAACAGACTCATTATGCTTGTTTTTTACTAACAAATGTGGCCTCTATCACTCTTCTGACTTGCCCATAATTTTTGTTCTGTTGTTTTCATTCTAGTATGGATGGTGCTTCCAAGTCTACTGTGCTTTTGTAGTTAAACACTCAGGGGCATATAAATGGCTGGCTTGCATCCCTCTTTAACCAGGCAACGTGGTGCAAGAGTGATGCAAACCGTAAGTGAGATTTAGGAAGCCACGAAATACCAACTTGCATGGCTCTGCATGGCTTCGTAGATCTCAAGTAATGTAACGCAGCATACATTGCCAGTGAGGTGTTTCCATGGGTGTTGTGTGGGTGTTCCCATGCAACATCCATGGATGTTGATGTATTCCCAGATTTACAGGACCTGGAAATGCACGACAAAGATACGCCTCACCAAGGGAAGGCGTAACAAAGAAAAATTGTTTTTTCTCCTTGTGTTTTCCCCTTTCTGTGAGTGCAGCATTCTGCAGCACAAAGAGAAAGAAGAAAAAGCCTCTCAGGATTGTTTTTGTGCAGGGAGGTGTCGCTTACTGCACAAATCAATCCTGCATGCAACACCCCTCACTAAGCCATGCACCATGGTGCAAGGGTATCTGCACTGGCATTAGGCTGCCAAAAGGACACCAGCACAGGGAGAAAGGACAGGAATGCTCTATATTTGATAAATACAGCACAATCCTACCCTTTCCCGGTGACAGAGGGCAGCGCACCAAGCTGATTTGCTGTGCTGTCCTGAGCAACAAGGCCCATAAATATGGGCCACATTTTACTTCCACCTTCTTGCACAATTTTAAAGCCACTTTAGAACTTAGGGTTGCCACTAATATCTTCACACCTCTTCATACCTCACAGATGCACACTATGCAATACTGTCTTTTCAGCAAGTTGCGGTTTACGTAATGTGGGATACGTTTTGGCATATGAGCTTAGTTTTCTTAAGTCAAAATCTTTGGGCTTCATATGCTACATTTTTATCCACCTAAGCTTGATTTGTGTGCACAAAAAAATCCCATCTGTGCACGTAATTCACAAATCTTGAATAACAACTGTAAGACATGCCCAGAGATAGAATGTACAAGAGGGGGAAATATGTGCATGAAAAGGATTAGAATTTGGCAAGGTTCTGGACAGGCATAAAGGTGTAGCTTTCCAACATTCCAAATGCTTTGTACCTGAATAGCACATAGAAATGTACTTGCAGAAAAAATGGACTAAGTTTTCCAAATCTGATGAAAATAAAGGAACATAGAATATGCATAATAAGCTAGTGGTCATTTCCACCACACATACTTGTTGTTGGGTCACACTTGGAACTCTACAACTTGCATAGGCTATGGTAACTATTCCTTATGATTGCTGTGCAATCTCGAAAAGTTAGAAGTAGGTTTCTAACTTTCAAAAAAGGACTTTAGAATTTGCTCATTTCACTCCCATGGTTATGGAACCACTGCACACTATGGGCCTCATTATGACCCTGGCGGGCGGCGGAGGCCGCCCGCCAGGATGCCGCCCTCCATAATACCGCTCCGCGGTCAGAAGACCGCGGAGGGTATTATGAGTTTTTCCCTGGGCTGGCGGGCGGTCTCCAAAAGACCGCCCGCCAGCCCAGGGAAAAACTCCCTTCCCACGAGGATGCCGGCTCGTAATCGAGCCGGCGGAGTGGGAAGGTGCGACGGGTGCTACTGCACCCGTCGCGTATTTCACTGTCTGCTATGCAGACAGTGAAATACTAGCGGGGCCCTCTTACGGGGGCCCCTGCAATGCCCATGCCATTGGCATGGGCACTGCAGGGGCCCCCAGGGGCCCCACGACAATCCTTACCGCCATCCTGTTCCTGGCGGGCGAGCCGCCAGGAACAGGATGGCGGTAAGGATTGTCAGAATCCCCTCGGCGGCTCAGCGAGCTGCGCCGCCTTGGAGGATTCTTAGGGGCAGTGGAAAACCGGCGGGAGACCGGCGGTTTTCCCGTTCTGACCGCGGCCAAAGCGCCGCGGTCAGAATGCCCAAGGGAGCACCGCCGGCCTGTCGGCGGTGCTCCCGCCCCCGTTGGCCCTGGCGGTTCTCTACCGCCAGGGTCATAATGAGGCCCTATATATATTATGCTTACTTTAATATTTTTAGTAACTGTTCAAACATTGCAATACCAGGTTTAACTTGCCAGAGCACCAATAAACCAATTTGCGTACAATAGTTACCTAATCTTTGTGTATATCTGGATAATGAAACCTTAAAATTGGTAATAACATGACATAACTTAGCTAATCAGATTTGTAAAGTACATTTTCTACAAACTGGCAGGAGACTGCATGGTTTTCCTGCAGTGTAAGGACCTCTACATATTGCATCAATTCAATTTAAGTTTTTCACATTTCCTTTCACTTGGCAAACTCAAAGTGGGATTGCATTTAGCATTGTTCTTTATGGCTGCCTCTGGTCCATACAAATGGCATCATCCTGCAGATATGTAATGTAACCAGATATTCATCATGATTTAAGTATGTTGGTCTTTACTTACAGCTGGACCTCTCGGTCCCTGAAATCCAGGAAGTCCGGGGCTGCCATTTTCTCCTTTACTCCCTTTCGGGCCCTGGAAATAGGGAATGGCAAAATTATATTTTGTTCAATACTTTCGTCCCCACAAATCATACTATTTTAGTAGCTTTCTATCACATGTTATGCACAACTAAACATTGTTTTAGAGTTTAGTGATAATAAACAAGTTTCTGATTTCTGAGGAGAGTACTTAACCCAAAGAATAATCCACCAATGGGTATTCCAGATTTAGGGCCTCATTTCAAGCTCGGTGGTCCAACCAAGAGACCAGCAAAGCCGTGGGGAGGCTACCAATGCCATGGCGTTAGCGTCCCCCCGCCCTATTACAATGTTCCCTCTGGGGTGACCGGCTGGAACATTGCAATAGAGTGTTCCCGCCAGTCAGACTGGCAGGAACAATGCTACAAGATAGCATTTGGCTTCCTTAAAGGCCATGAGTGCTATCTCATAGCACAGAGGGGGCCAACCAGCACCATTGGAATGCGCACTGCAAAGCAGGCAGTGTGCATTCCGAGGGTGCTGGGCCAGGGCCTCCTGCAGCCTCCTGCAGCCTCAGCACACTCTCACCTCCAGCCTTTCCATGTTGGTGATACTGCCATGGAAAGGCTGCCAGTGAGGGGAGTTTTAATCGGCCAGACAGAACTGAGTTCACCACCGCCCTGGCTGAGTACAACTCTGACTGCCGTCATGCCATCGGGGACCATGTTCCCGGCGGGGATGGCGGTCTCCTTGCGGGCCCGCATGCCAGGGTTGTAATTGGGCGGTCCGACCGTCCGGAGTACAGCAGTCCAACTGTCAATGCGAGGACGGCCACCCTCGTAATGTGGCCCTTAGTACTTCTTTCGGGAATCAGAGGATTTTCTGTTACTGCTCAACTTTTAGTGCCACCCTCCAGCATTTAGTACCAATATTACTTTTGTATGATTGTATTTTTAGAGACATCTATTTTGAGAACAAATGTGACTCTGATTGCATGGAACCCTAAGCAGCAAATGACCTAATTAGTTTATCTTGTTCCTCAGCCTCCTCCCAGCTTCTTGCTTTTAAGTGAACCATTGTATGCTCTTTGGAATCCTAGATACAGTTTGGGGTAGCTTGGTAGCAGCAATGCACTCCCCACATCGTTTCATGCATACCTCAATATGGTGGAATGTGAACTTTTATATCTGTATCTGAAATGTATTAAGAGGGTATAGGATTAAAATGCAACAATGGTAAGGAGTCTTAGATCCATGAATCAAGGAAGCAGGGCACTAATCATTGGGTCACTACCAGATATATTAACAGAGAGAGGAGAACCAAAATATACAAGGTAAATTACATTTACAGTACATTATATTTTCTAGTGTAACACCAGATAGAAGCCACCTTGAGTTGTTTGTTTTGGGATATATTCTCTTTGCTGGGGATGAGCAGCTTAGATGAGATCTGAGGGTCTCACAACCAAAGGAAGTGCACTATAAACACTCACCAGGCAGAAGGTGCATGGGTGTACATAAGCCCCATCAGCCGCCTGCAGGACGAAGTGGGGTGCTACTTCAGAAGCCCTAAATCCCTTCAAGGGGCCCCATTCAGGCCAATGTTAATTAATATCTTTGAGATATGGAGATTTGGGGGGACCCTACCACATTTTGTGAGACAACCCCATCATTTTATGTTGCACCGCTGAGCTGGTGCTGAGAGTTAGAGTCCAGAGGACTTGTGTCAGGCCCCAGTACAGTCAAAATAGGACTAAATACTGGCGGATAGATTGGCGACAGTGATTCTTCACATATGCCACCTGGACTAGACGGGCTTCATGGCCTATCGGGCACTAAGACATAACATCTGCAGGGTATACAATGCTCTGGAGTTGAGCAGACACCTCCCAGGTCATCAGGCGCTCTTACTGGTGGAGTTCCTGAAGACGTTCGACGCGGTGGGATGGGAGTACCTGGTCACGGTGCTTCGTCAATGCGGACTCAACCCTGCTTTATAAAATTTATCTGACTTCTATACATCGGCCTACTGGCACGAGTGCGTGTTGGAGGGACGGTCTCAGGGTGGTTTGGGGTTGAGCGAGAAACTTGTCAGGGATGCCTGCTGTCCCCGCTCCTGTTCGCGCTGCCCATAGAGCTCATAGCATCATAGATAAGAGTGGATGCATTCTACCGCAGACTGCACTGGTCTGCAGATGTCACACATAAGATTTTATTATATGCCAATGACGGCCTACTGTTTATGGATGATCCTGAGTCAACAGGGCTGCCTTCCCCCCAAATTCTCAACATATTCAGAACCTATTCAGGACTCCATATGAATAGGGTTAAATTAGTCATATACCCAATAGATGATTGCCAACATTCTGTATCCTGGGCTCCAGAATTGCTGGTGCTCTCAGACGGCTTCAAATACGTTGGAGTCTTAATCACGACTATAACTGCAACCTACACCGTGCACTTCAAATACTAGGAACTAATGCCAAGTTCTGGTCAACCCCTACCACTGTCCCTTGGCCATTTTAAAAATGGTAGCCCTTCTCCAACTACTATACCAACTCCAAAACTTCCCGATTCCCAGTTGGACACTGTCAGTGCTGCTTTACGCAAAATACTCTGGAACAGAGGGACCCCATGGGTGTCATTAGATAAATGCTTCCACCCAGTGGTGATGGGGGGTATTGCATCACCTAAATGTTCTCTTATTACAGAGCTGCACACCTCCTCGTCTTAAACGACTGGTGGTTCGAGGTCTTTACCAACTCAGCCTATACATCAGAGGAATGTGCTATGGGCTGCGCTAACTTACCTCATGTGCTCTATGGTGGGGCTCTACCAGATCAGCTGCTATTGGCCACTGTCACGGTGCACCCACTATGGAGGCAAACGCACAAGGACATGAGTCCTTCCAGGCTTATCATGGAGACCCCACTGTGGCAGGGGACCAGACTGCCCCATGTGGTGGCCCTAACAGGGTTCTCCACCTGGAACTCCCTAGGGTTATCAGCAATCAAGGACGTTGTGAAAGATGGAATCATGAAGTCTTTTGCAGACCTTCAGGTAGAATATTATCTTCACCGATCACAATTTTTCTGTTACCTGCAACTAAGCCATGCCCTATGGCAATACCTATCACCTGACAGAGGTATCCCCGACTTCTCCCATACAGAGTCTAAACTATAGCTGACCAACATAAAAGAGCACACACTTTCAGACATTTACTGCATGTTGATCCATAACGCAGATGACTGCATGACTTGCATGCGAGAGGCCTAGGATGCAGACCTGGGGCTCCTAGATGATGACAATTGGTATGAGGTGCTAGACGCCCCGCACGAAACTTTAATCACCTAACAATTCCAACTTATACAATTCAAAATACTACACAGAATTCATTCCGCACAAGTCAAGCTCCACAAAATGGGGCTGATCCCGACAGATCGCAGCCTTAGATGTGATACGGATGAGGTGCAACATACAGCACACCTTTTGGCAATGTCCTGCACTACAAAACTACTGTACACATATTCTGACTACACTTGGGATAGTGCTTGGATGGCCTATCCCTAACGACCCAAAGCTGATCCTGCTTCACATCTCAGAGGGCATCACGGGCAACAGATATCATAGGGCGCTATAATGGCTGAGACTTGTAACAGTCAAATGGGACGTTATCAATACTGGACACACACCTCAGCTCCGTCAACATCTAAATGGGCCAATGTCATGGACCACTCTATGTCCCTCAAAAGGCCGATCTACTATAGAAGAGGTAGACTGCAAAAACACAGTAAGATCTGGGGGAAATGGTAAGATTACAGGGGAATCACACTAGACCCATGACCAACACCACCCTGAACTATATCAATATGACTATGGTCACACAAACTGCAACGAGATGACCCCTTCACAATTTAAAATGATGATCCCAGTCCTGGGTGGAGGGAGGTGGCAGTCCCTTTCCGTGCTAAATCTCAATGCTACTTGATTATATTTTCTCAAAGACAACATGAATGTGTGTATTTTCAACAAATATTATTATTATTATTTATTTATTTATTTTAAAGGACTATATGCATGTCCGCAAAGGATACCCTTAACTTTGTACCTTATATACTCTAACTAAAACTCACTTCTCAAAGCAGAACAATAAACAACTGAACAGACCCCTATCTTTTCGTCATATTTTCTGGCCAAAGAACTCTAGAATACTTAAATCATTGCTCACTTACTTTCAAAAATGTATTGTATATTGACAATAATATATTCTCATGTACAAAAACACAAAATGCTAAACATTCAATGCAGTTTTACTCCATACTCATAGGTTTATCTCTCTAAAGCCTTTTCCTTATCACATTCTCTTGTCTTCCATTTTCATCTCAGGAATTTCACCATACTATCCTCACAGTAAACCCTTTCAGAGTCCTTTGATGAACGTGACACATCCATCACAAATTGTCAAACATAAAGTCATTACTCTGTGAGTTTCCCAAAATATTGTGACACTTACCGTACTTAGCTCTAGATTCCTAAACCTAGGATTTTTCCTTAACCAATCATTTCTACTCCTCTTTAGACTTTGCAGCAGTCCTTCAGGTTATTACTAAAACGACATCACAGTAATTCTATTGATTAATGTATTTTGTCCAGTGTGTAATCTTCCAATGGTATGGAATTTGCTATGAACACAGTGGTGGACAACTGCACATAACTGTTGATGAATATAAATGGTAGCACCCGTTGTATCTTTTTTACAATTACTGAAGTATTTGATAGTGTGGTTCCTAGTGCTTTAAATCGACCTAAGGTTTTCTTTTATGAGAGAGTACCTTTTCCCCATAGAACTCCAATAGAAATAATTTCAAATGGAAATTTAGGAGGGAAAGTAAATACTTCCAGCAAGGGAGAAAAAGATTAGAGCAATTCACCACTTCATCCAGCACCATTTTCCAATGTTAATTAAAAAATGGTTCGCAGAAGAAAAGGCAATGTTCTGTTCAATCTGGTTTGTGTATATATAAGTTTGTACTCCTACTGTTACGGCATGCTAAAATGCTCTCCTTGACTTGGGTGTAGCATAGGAAACTGTGCGCAGGCGGAAATATCTGAAGAAACTTTGTTGCTGTCAACAGGGTGATTCTGAAAACCAGTCTTTTCAGCAAAAGGATACGTTGTCTACTCCATCCACTGTTACTAACACAACTACATTTGTGAGGTGTGCATTCTATACACAATCACTCACTATAAAGAATGCTGTTTCTTTTTTTCAGAAATGCACAATTCAGTAGTCAAAATATGAAGCCAAATTATCACCTTTTTCATACATCACATAATTAATCCATACATCTGAATGTTTTCCAACTATGGTCCTGATTTTGAGGAAAGGGTTACATTCTGGTCCAATGCATGAAATACTTATCACCCCTGATGTTTAACCCTGACAGATTTTGCTCGCCAAACGTGGGGAAACTCCCAGTAAAAAGCAAAAGCATACAGATTTGAGAGGGGTAAATACTGAACCTTCACGCTATGCTCTTTCTGAGGTGTGGAATGCAGAACAGGAGGAACAGAGTAAACACCACACCAGGGGCACCACTTTTTACTGGGCGCTTTACTACCCTATGCATTCCCTCACCACTTAGAATCAAAGCCTACATGTGACATCAATGTGCATATTTACAAATACTGATGGAGTGTACATACCTGTATACCAGGAGTACCCGCATTTCCCGGAGCACCTGTAGGTCCATTTTTGCCCTGGAAAAATAGGCAGCACATCTGAATATATTTTCTAATTCCCTTCTGCTGCATTTATAGCATATTATATTGCATTTAATGAATGTGTTGTAGCACCGAGCTAGCTGGTTGGGTATTGAGAGATATCTCGTACATCAGTTTCAGATGTGTTATTATTTTGATTTTCACAACATAACATTTCACCTATTTAATACTGTATAACATTTCACACACAATCACAATTTTAGGCACTGGAAGATTAAGCTCAAAAGTTGTAGGTGGCATTAAAACCAGATCATTATACTTTAGAGTCTGCATCTTATGCACTAGGACACATACCGCTCTGTAACTTGTCTTTTAAGATAGTCTTCATTCCTAATGCCAGCAAATTCCAATTCCTAATCAATATATTGCTACTTAAGGAACACTAAGTAGCACAAAGTGAAATAGAAGCTAATTTGTAAACTAGTTCAGTGAAAAAGCAGGAAAGGATTACCTCTCAATCTTCAGGAAGAAAATCCAGGAAGGTATGGTACCCTTTAGAACACACACCTCCAACTGAGCAACACACAGAGAGTACATGACCCTATAATAGTACATGAGATGAACCCTGGAAAGAGTAACATTTATCTCACAGGTGGGAGGGATAAGTCAGTATTCTTTCATATACTTAAGGAGCGCCACATGGTTGTGGAATATTATAGCTTTACAGACTGCTGTTGAGGGCTACAACAGTTCCTAAAGGTCCTCCTCCCTAGGGATCCGAGCCTGTAATAAGGGAGTAGGCCTCTGACTAACGTTAAAGCCTGCTGCCTAGGGCTATAATATTTGCAAAAGGCCTAAAAGCAGTGAGCCTGAGATAGAAGCTAGATCTGCAGGGAAGACCCTATATTTTGCCTGAGGGCCTTTAACAACCAGCATAGCTTGAGGCAGAAGGGCTATACTGCTATTACAACATTCCACTACATAGGGGAGAATGCTGAAAACTACAAATAGAGATACAAAAAGACAAACATGGGGATTTGGGAGCCAAAAGCTTATTCCAATCATTTTCAGCCCTAAGCTTCACCACTGTCCTCAAATGGGATCTCAGTATACCAATATTCTAATAAAGTTAGTACTTGACCAGTTGGACACATATTCCCTGCTTAAACAGAAAAATACCTCATGGGCTTGCCTGGTGCAAACTTCTCCAATGGCAGCTAGGTGCAGAATTAGAAAGGATGTGATAATGCTGGTGCATACATTAGCAAATAAAAGGCTAATAATTTAATGAGCACAGAGGTTTCATGTGAGGAAAAATGGCTGAAGGATTGGAGAGACTGGTCGGCGGTAGAAGAAATACATGGGGAGCTCTTTAGAAAGGATGACAGATTAAAAGAGTATCCACATTACTGAAGGACCATTTTGAAATTACTCTTGTATCCCCAGACAAACTTCCGCTGCGAGACACATACATTAGGGGAAGATGATTACTGCATGTTTGTCAAGTGAGGCTAAAGTTATGAAGTAAAAGACTGGATCTACCATCTCTTCACTGCGTGGAGATCATAAACATGATCAGATGATTTAGATTTTTATTCACTGTGATATCTGTTCTTGTCATCTAACAAACAATTAACAAATTTATTCTAAATTGAGGGATGTTCAACATATTGTAGGATGGATACAAAGTGACTAGCATATTCATTTATGCATTATATTTACGTTGTTTAATCAATAAAACCTTATTTAAAACTACCAAAGCACAATACATCACAGATTGCAATTAATTCGATTATTTCATCCTACAGTGTGTAATGAAGCCAGCAATCAGGCAACCTTACCTGTTCCGGTCGGTCCAATGTAAAGCAATCAGCTTTTACCTAGTCAGGTTTTATGGTTTAGATTGCACTATAGGTATCACTAAATTACTTCTAAGCACTGGACTAGGTTACTCTTAGCCACCCCACCCAATAAATGAATGTAAGAAACTCACCGTCTGTCCTCGAATACCCCGAGGGCCTTGTGGTCCAGGAGGACCCTGGTCCCCCTAGAAATTCACAAAAATAATTAGTCATGAAGTCCTAAGGGTGGAAGATTTTCAACCATATTCACAGTTTTGTAATAGTCAGAGACAAATACTACCATACCTCGATTTATGATTTGAATTCTCCAAACTCCTGATTAGCACATTCAGAATTTGAAGAAATGAATGACACAAATCAAAATTCTGCAGTGGGAAATTAGACAGTGTAACAGGTTTTGTATGCAGTGTTAAATTAAATGTTGTGCTCACCTAGCTCTCAGCCAGGATGAGACTTGAACCAAAGGAGTGCAGATGGCCCTTTAAGTGAGACATTTGTGTAGCATCCAGATGCAATGAAAAGAAGAGGCATACCTCAGCACTGGAAGATGGGAAAGATCCGGAATAACGCATCCAGAACAACGCTTGCCTGAACAACGTAGGCCTTTTTCTCTGCCTTAACCACACATGCTGAAAAACGCACATGCGTGGTTAAGGCAGAGAAAAAGGAAGATCCATCGGGAGAGGACAAGGTCAGGTAAGTGGGGCTGGGGCAGGGTTGGGGGTAGTTTTTAGGGGAGGGGGCAAGGGGTGAAGGGGTTGGGGTGGTTAAGTTATTTTTTTTTCTTTAAGGGGTGGGGGACCAGGGTTATTTTGTTTTTATGGGGTGGGGTGGGGGTAGGGGTAATTTTGTATCTAGGGGGGTCGGGTTTTTAGGGGCAGTGGGTCAGGGTAATTTTGTATTTAGGGCGGGTGGAGGGGTCAAGTTTTTAGGAGTGGGGTGAGGATCAGGGTAATTTTGTATTTAGGGTGGTTGGGGAAATTATGTTTTTAGGGTGAGTGGGGGGCAGGTTATTAGGGGAGGGGGGTCAGGGTAATTTTGTATTTAGGGTGGGGTGAGTTTTTAGGGGTGGGGGTCGGGGTAATTTTGTATTTAGGACAGGTGGGGGTTGGGTTTTTAGGGGCGGGTGAGGGTTGGGGTTATTTGCATTGAGAGCAGGTGCGGGTCGGGTTTTTAGAGGTGGGGGCGGAGGGGTTGGGGTAAGTTTGAATTCAGGGCAGGTGGGGGGTCGGGTTTTTAGGGGTGGGGGTAGGGTTGATTTTGCATTTAGGGCTGGGAGCGGGTTTTTAGGGGTGGTGGTCGGGGTAATTTTGTATTTAGGGCAGGTGGGGGGTGGGGTGGGGGGATGTTGTGGGGATTTGGGGTAATGTTGTATTCAGGACAGGCAGGGTTGGGTTTTTAGGGGCGGGGTAATTTTGTTTTTAGGGGTTGGGTAGTTTTATTTTTGAGGGGTGGGGTCGGTTTTAGGTCTCAGAGTGGGTGGGGGCAACGGGGTAGTTTTTTAAAGGTGGGGGTCAGGGTACTTCTGTTTTTAGGGGCGGGTGGGGAGTCGGGGTAATTTAGTTCTTTGGGGTTGGGTTGTTTTATTTTTGGGGGTGGGGTCGGTTTTAGGGCTCAGGGTGGGTGGGGAGTATTGGGGTCGTTTTTAACGGTGGGGGTCGGTGTACTTTTGTTTTTAGGGTGGGGGGGTGGCATGCGACAACCACGCATGCCGTTTCCACACATACCTTTACTAGGCATGCCTTTACAATGAAAAATCATTGTAAAGGCATGTGTGGCAAAGGCATGCGTGGAAACAACGTGGTCATTGTTCTGACCGCATTGTTCAGGCATGCGTGGTTGCTGCATGCGTGGTTCCATCATACAACCCTGGAAGATTGCTACCCTGAAGACAAGGTACATACAGTGCTGGTGCGGCTGGATGTGCCCCGATGAATGTCGGAAAATTGCACTGAGGCAGAGCACATATCACTGAGGACGCTCACATCCCAGATCCAGTTCAGTAATAGCAGCTGGAGCCGGGAACCCATTGGATCCCCCTCTTTTCAAGCAATGCTCCCACGGTCATCTTAAAAAGGTTGTTAGAAGTGTTCAGTGGAACAGACACTGCTGTGGCCCACATTCCCTATTTACAAGGGGCTAAAAGGTGCACCTGCATTGTGCCACAAATCCTGATATAGAAATGGACCCCGCGGCCAATCTGTTGGTGTTGTGCTTGCATTTCTTGCGCAGCCCTCAATGGATAACAAAGCTCGTATATGCATGGGCTCACATAAGCCATTTGGCCATGAAGACGGGCCTGCTGATGTCAAGCAGGCTCCCACACTCATACCAAGGTCAACTAATGGAATCTGACTGAACAGAGGTCATAAATGGTTCGTTGATATCTATGTTTAGGTTTACGTTTCCAACCACAGTCTAGACGTAGGAATTTAAGTCGGTACTCCACTGTTCATAAATCACATGGCCAGTGAAGTGCATGCTTGCAATGCAGATAAGGAACACTTCTGTTGGTTTCCAGTGCTTAATTTGAGCCGGTGGTTTTAGTTTGGGCCTACCTGCACTCATACTTCCTAAATTGACGTCGATCCGGAGCATGAGAGAGAAAAACACAAAAGGTATGGGGAAGAAAAAGATGGAGACACGTGACAAAAGGTGAACACAGGGCTGCAGGGAGTGTCTGGTGGTATATTAATGAGGCATGAGGTGGAGTCAAGACTACCAGCCTTGGTATTTGGCACCCGCCCTTCTGAGCCAAACTCTGGGCACTGGCCCTTATTCCTTTACGAATTAAGCACTACCTATTTCCAATGGTGCTTGTTCTGTGCTACACCAGGACTGCACTAGGGGAACTAAAGGAGCGACGAGTGCATATTCTGGTACATCACGGGGTACATTAAGGATGCACTGGAATCTCCTGGTCACGTGTCACACCTCACAAATGCAAATCTTCGTGGGGCAAGATGCATGAATCAATCTGCATTTTACGAACAAGCAAATTTCCTTCGTGGATTTGTGTGTGCTCAACATCTTATATACCCTAAGAGTGTTTGCTATTTCCAGGACGATGGATTTCTATTTTGTTTTCGTGCGGCATATTTCTATTGTATACAGTAGAGGATACTTTGAGTGGAGTCATCTCCAGGTGTTTACAACAGGCAGTGAGCTATGGTGTTGAGACTGAGGGCAGTACAAGTTTCTCCCAGTATCTGTGAGTGGGCCAGAAAGATGTTAAGAATATATGGTCATCCAATCCCTGGCCTCTCTGCAGGGTACACAAAGCAATGGCCATGTATTTTAGCTGAATTGTGATGATATGCAAATAAGTGTGAAGGAATTAGAGACAAGGTGAAAGTAAAAGAAAATGCAGTGCTTACAGCGAGTAGGTCAGTTTGGGGGGTGGTGATGGAAGGGCACGTGAGCAATTGCATTCAGGAGAGTGAGAAAACAGGGAGCTAAGAGGAATGTGGATAATATAGATCGAGGAGATGTGGCGGGGCAAAGGTGGACATATCTCAAAGAGTGAGCCTAATGGGGGAGTTCGAGACACAATGCAGACCACCATAAACGCCACAGGACCACAATTTCTGATTTAAAACATCTTTACTTTCATTGTTAATTACTTCATCGTCATCATTGTTTTTACTCATTCATCTTAAAAGCTAACACCCACTGACAAAGTCAATAGTCTTGGCTTGTTTTAGATGTAAGACAGTTGCTGGGTTATAAAGCTCGGAGAGGCACCAAAATACCGGTCAGGTGGCAAATTATGGAAATCACAGAACCTTAGTTTATGTATTTAGGCCACCCCCTTAATTATGTACGCCACGTCTCAGGCCCTCTGATTACTGTGATTGGTTTCATCGTGTCTGTTTTCTAACACATCAGTCAGCCAGTGTACACCAATGCAATTATGATATAGGAGCTATTTCGGCTCCGCAAAGTATACTTACGTCTTTCCCTGGCGATCCTTCGCGACCAGGAGGCCCCGTCAAGCCCACTTCACCCTTCAAAGCAGAAGAGAAGAAATGCAGTTCAGTAATAGGCAGAACCGCCGAATGCACAAGCTGACCTAGAAATGTCTTGGACCATAACGACGGCGCGAGCGGCTGAAGCATCATTTCATCAGATTCGCGTCTGTGCACACCGGTCACGACTGAGGCGACTGGGCAGACAAGCGCAGGTTTTGCAATCAAAAGAAATTAAATCACCCGCAATAAATTGCAGTGGGATTCTCTTACCTCTTGGGCAATATACTTACGATCCGCTACACCAGATCATAGCTTCTTTCCTCCCCACACTCATAATCGATATTCTTGCTGCTCTGAACTTCATTTTATTTCATCCCCAGAGCAGCTGTTATCTCTGGTCAAAGCCTTAGTGCTTTTAATTTAATGGTGTGTGTTTGCAGAATCCTAGCAGGAATTGCATCTTACCATTTGCACATGATTTGCACCATTTGGGGAATATGAGATCCCCATTATTGAATTATATGGGCCTAATTCACAAAGCCACTTACGCTTGTAAATCTACATTACAAGCGCAAATGGCTGGATTTACAAGTCGTAGGCATTCACTGAGGATGCCTTGCACTTCAATGCCCATTTACTATTCCAACATAATATTACCTTACAATGGAGTAATGTCACATGGGAGAACCTGTTACGGGAGAGGTAGGGAATGGTCTGTTCATGGATGTCGTGCCTTAGAATTTTGTGAACGCCTACGAAAATTTGATGATGTGTACATTATCAAGCTTTCTTTTAACCCTACAAATGATCACACGTTTGATCCTGCCAATGGCTGGAAAAACATTTTCCAGTGTGCGAAGGGGAATGAAACACCTCAGATGTTCGTGGGATGTATAGGAAGTGGATTTTCCCTCCAAGAAAAAAATGGATAATTGCACAGAGACGCCTGATTCCTCCAAAGCAAGATAGAAATTCGAGTGCAGTTCCCCAGTAGGTAATACCAGCTCGTACAACAGTCACTGGACTTTTCCGAGAGTATTTCTGGAAAGCATCAACTTACATAGCTTTCTAGGCATTCTTCCGGAAATGGCTTGAAAATAGCAAAAAATTAATAAAAATAAAATCAGAATCAATGTCCATCTCTGTAATTAGCTTAAAGCTTTTTTTATTAATCGGCCCACATGCATCCATCAGACACAATAAGGGAAGTTCGACTTCTTGAAAAAAAAAACACACACAAAACAGCATCGGCTAACACTGTTGGACATCAATAGCTTTAATGATAAGCATTTCGGTTTTTTCCCAAACAATTTTTAATTGGCCAAAAATTCAGAGGAATGGAGAGGACACCGAGTAGAGCTGGTCCACTGGATTTCCCTCGACGGTAGAAAAGTTTTCAAGACTAATTCCACTACACACACACCATTTGCAATTTCTTTCGAGGCAAAATGTGATTATAATGTTTTTTTTAAAGACAAGCATTTTTAATCCATCAACCCAATGCCAGAAGCCTTTGGGGATCAGAGGCTATCCCGCAGAAACTATGCCTGAGCTTCATAAAGATGAAAGTAGGAAAACACCTACAATACATTTCAAATCAGAATCCAGAACTAGACTTTGGGGACGAAATCCAATATTTTTCAAGTGTAATTCTGTCATTAATACTAATAGCCGCCCTTCAATTTCTGTTCTCTATTGGATTGTGGACCTTGTAGTTGTACATTTCACAATTATTCCGTTACAGTTTAATAGCAGATTTCAATAGCCCACGTGGTTATAATGATGGTTGGTGTTAGTCATATGGTAATTATTTCCTCAATTTGCTTCAATCCAACTACCAATACACATTTCGCTTTAATCGTAGCCCCCTGAAGCAATGCACCAGTACTGGTTTGGAAACACTTAAATATTCATGCAACATCTGCCTGTCAAGAGCAGTTTTTGCTGCAAAGGGACATGTCTTCAGGGAAGAGTGTTTCAAAGTTGACTGCTTCGAAATGAAAGTCTCTTATTTTGTGTTCAGGATTTCGGTCCTGCACTCAGACATTTGTTTCACGGTTCAGTTCCTTGTTCTTGTTTTTAGATGCCTTGCTTCTTGGAAGAAAAAAAATGAACGCTGAGAACTGTAATTCCTGCCAGCGCGGTCCCGGAGAGATGCTCGGTGACATTGGTATACCTGACAGCAGACGAGGGCTTCTGAAACATTCAGCAGCCTTTCACGTATTCACCCGGTGTTGGGGCCTCGCGCGTGTGCAATGGCTGAGGTGGCGCGTGCGGGGTACAGAGTGCGTCATACTCAACGTGGATTATTCCTCTCTGAAACGTGAGGGGAAAATACTGTAGACGTACACAATCAGTGCTTTAAATGGAAAGAGATAAGTGGAGGTGCTCACCAAATTTAAGGGAGGGGCGGGGCTGAGGGTATGGTTAGGAGGCAAGGATTTAATTTGATATTTCATGGTGTGGAACTGTGCACAATAATACAGCAACAGTTCTGCCATCTGTAGAGTTTTCTTTGTAAATGCTTTTGTTAAATTCAGATAATTGCACAGATATTGCTATGCGCACATAGGTCTGCCGTCATACCAGCTAGCAGTGTCAAGATCTGTCAGGATCTGACAGCTCCACTGAGGTAGCATTTTCTGAATAAACGACCCCCTAAGGCCACGTTAGTTGGTGCTGGGCTGACATTTGGGAAGGCTGAGGCTACAACATGGGTATTGTCTGTGAAAAAGTGGGCCCATGTAGCGCTCTGTTTCCTCGAACCTGTCTGGAAGGACCTTCAGTCATGTAGGTCAAGAGGTCAGGGGGTCAAAGCCCCAACCGGCAGACCTATGGCTGCTATAGTGTGCCCGGAGCACACAAGCAGGATGCTTTAAAGCACAAACGGCAAGGGAGTGGATGTGGTGTTATGGCCAGGGCTGCCGACATTGGAACTGGGGAATCAGGTTCGAGTCTGGCGTTGCCTCAACATCCTGTGATTCTGGGCAAATCACTTAATCTCCCAGGGCCTAAAAAGCATGAATGTGTCCTTGTGTAATTTAACTGGTGCTCATGTAAAACACTCTAATACCTTCAGGCAGGTCACATTTGCACTTTATGAAAATGCAAAAAGCAAAAACACAGGCCAGGATGGACAGACAGATTGTGCATGCAACATCCTGCTTATCCCACCTCAGCTCAACATAATCAGCTACTGGGATGTAGCATTTGTGAGCAGAACGGCAATGCCAGCCATGGTTAACCACATGCACACACTACTCAATCATTCAAGCATGTGAAGACACCGCTTTGTTTGCTGCTCAAAGCTCGATCACAGGCTGCAGCAAGCCAATCAGGTGACCTATGGTTTAGTCAGTGCCAGGGAGGAGCTAACAGCCGCACTGCTGCTGGGCCCCTGTGAGTACCAGTACTCTCCCTGTCTAGGGAGAAGCTCCAGTATTAAAGAGAAGAAAATTGAAAGTGCAGAGACATACATAAGTGCAGAGATGGAATGATGGGTCAACAGGGGCGCAGTGCAGGCCCCCACAGCCGGATGGACCAATTTAGACGATCTACGAGATATGGTAGAGTGGGGTCTAGAACTGGTATATTGTCTAGGATGACCCCCAGCATGTTGGGGGGGGGGTCATCCCAGCCAATAAACTCGGCATGGAGAAACAGATCAATGAAGTCACCACCACCTGCTTCCTCCCCCTACATATGCTGAGGAAAAGATTCAAGTGGCTCCCAGTCACTATGAGAAGAAGATTCACCCAGGCACTCATCACCAGCCGCCTTGACTACGGAAATGCTCTCTACTCAGGAAGCTCAGCTCACCTCACAAAATGACTCCAAATCATCAAACATCAGCCACCAGACTTATCCTGGACCTCCCTAAAAGAACCCACATCTCCCCCCACCTTAGGAACCTCCAGTGGCTGCCTATGCACAAACGCTATTAATTCAAGATTTTGGCCTACGCATACAAGGCCCTTCACAACCTCAGACGCACTTGCCTCAACAACTGACTTAACTTCCACCAACCTTTCAAACACTTTCGCTCTCACTGTCAGCCATGCATCCATTGCAGCTCTCTCAGAGGCTGTGCTTTGTCCTTCATTGCAGGCAAAGCCTGGAACAGCCTCTCATTCCACATGAGAATGGCCCCATCCCTCCAGGAGTCCAGGAAAGGCCTCAAGACCTGGTTTTTCGACTGGAGCTCTGCAGCTTACAGCATCTGGATACCCTCATGGGTGACAAGTGTGTTATACAAATCCATAGATAGATAATAGTAGACTCAGGGGCCCCCTCTTCATATTCTACAGGGAGCCCTCATCACACCTGCAGAAAACTGCAAGCCATCAGTCGCACATCAGTAATGTTACAGAGAAATGTCTATTCAAATTAATTTGTCATGGAGAGGATCATACTCGCTTTGACCCAACATGAGTCTTGTTCACAATTAAAGCACTCAGTGACTGACGCCCAAGAAATTTATGCACATAATAAACATAGTTGAAGATGAACAGTTTGCTGAAGAAAGACTCAATATATTCTATGTGAACATGGCTATTGAAAATAACTTTATCAGCCATATTTGAAGAACACAAATATTTTTTTGAAATAAATACGTGAATTCATAATCTAATAGTAATGATTCATTATGTGTAAACATAAAAAAGACTTCCCACTTGTTGGAAATGGCCTTTCTGTAGGGTCACCCCCAAAGTTTTTGGCTTCCTCCTTCTCTTTTTCTGACCTTATTTTTGCTGGCTTTAGGACTCTGCACACTTTACCACTGCAGAAGTCAGACTAAAGGAGTGGCACCGGCCACATCACTTTGTTGGCCATGGTGGTACTGTCTGCCTACTGGGATGCATCTGTGAGAAAATTAAGGTTAAGAACTTCGCAGATGGGGTCCACAGAGGAGGATAAGTATTCCCCATGGGTCAGTTCAGTGGCCCCAGACAGTATAGAGAGAGGAGCCCCACGAAGTTCAGAAAGGTTTAGAACTGGCAAGTGCTCCTGCAGTAGTGGGCCATTGTCCATGTTCAATCGCCTTAAGCAGGGAAGTCCATCAGAGTGTTGATTAGCCTACACTGGCTTTAGGCTGGAAGGGGGTATGTTGGAAATAGCCTTTCTGCAGGGTCACCCCCAAACTTTTTGGCTTCCTCTTTCTCTTTTTCTGACCTAATTTGTGCAGGTTTTAGGACTCTGCACACTTTAGCACTGCTAATCAGTGCTAAAGTGCATATGCCCTCTCCCTAAAACAATGGTGATATTGGCTCATAATCAATTGACATATTTAATTTACTTGTAAGTCCCCAGCAAAGTGCACTACATGTACCCAGGGCATGTAAATTAAATACTACTAGTGGGCCTGCAGCACTAGTTGTGCCACCCACATGCCACCCACATAAGTAGCCCTTAACCATGTCTCAGGCCTGCAATTGCAAGGCCTGTGTGCGCAGTTTCACTGCCAATTTGACTTGGCATTTAAAAGTACTTGCCAAGCCTTAAACTTCTCTTTTCCTACATATAAGTCAACCCTAAGGTAGGTTCTAGGTAACCCATTGGGCAGGGTGCTGTGCAGGTAAAAGGCAGGACATGTACCTGTGTAGTTTATATGTCCTGGTAGTGTAAAACTCCTAAAATAGTTTTACACTGGTATAAGGCCTGCTTCTTTCATAAGCTAAGATTAGGGCTACCCTCATATACTGTTTGAGTGTCAGAGTCTGATCTGAAAGGGGTAACAAAGTCATATTTAGTATGGCCAGAATGCTAATACAAAATCCTGCTGATTGGTGAAGTTGGATTTAATATTACTATTCTAGAAACACCACTGTTAGAAAGTGAGCATTTCTCTGCACTTAAATCCCTCTGTGCCTTACAATCCACGTCTGGCTGGGTTAGTTGACAGCTCCATTGTGCATTTCACTCAGACAACCCCAAACACAGGATGCCCAGTCACACCTGCACACATCTGCATACTGAATGGGTCTTCCTGGGCTGGGAGGGTGGAGGGCTTGACACTTACATGTCAAAGGACAGTGGCCTGCCCTCACACAATGGACTGCCAAACCCCATGCTGGGACCCTGGCAGACTGGAGGGAACTGAAAGGAGACCTTGTGCACTTCTAAGCCACTCTTTGAAGTCTACCCCCACTTCAAAGGCACATTTGGGTATTTAAACAGGGCCTCTGACCCTACCAACTCAGACACTTCTTGACAAGATATCTACTGGGAAAGGAACTCTGAACCAGAACCTGCAACCTGCTAAGAGAAGCTGCCTGGCTGCCCAAAGGACTCACCTACCTGCTCTGCTGAAATGGACTGCTGCCTTGCTGTTGCCCCGCTACCTTGCTGCCCTCTGGCTCTGCTGAGAAGTGCTCTCCAAGGGCTTGGATTGAGTGTGCCTCCTGTTTTCTGAAGTCTCAGGGCCAAAAAGACTTCATCTCTGCAAAGACCTCCTTGTGAGGCGAAAATCAACACACAGCCTGCCGGAATCAAAGCACAGGCTACCCTATTGTGAGAAAATCACTGCAACGCCAAACCGGAACGACGCAGCCCGGCTCCCCGAGTGGAGATCACCACAGCACCGGCACTGCAACCGGAACTTTGACGCACGGCCCACTGTATCAACGCATAGCTGAGCCGGAATGACGCAGCCCAACTTCCTGCGATAGGAATCGACGTAGCGCCTGCTGTGTGACAGAAATTTCCCTGCATTGCCCACCGGATCGACGCAGCTCCTGTGACTTCATCCTGCACACCCAGGATTTCTCCGCATTGTTTTCAGGTGTCCAAATACCCCGCAACCCGAAGAGGATCCAAGTCAGCACGCTGGAAATCGACGGAAGGCCCTGGCTGTGTGAAAAATATCGACGCATCATCTGTGTGCACTCGGAGAAACAAAAGCACACCTCCCCGTTTTCAACTCACCTCCTCCTCTGCGGTCCCTTGCGGATAATTTAGACGCAAACGAGGTACTTTGTGCTTGCAAGAGACGCTATTGCTTTTAAGAACTTAAGACTCTTTTTATCATTCTCTAAAGTGAGATTTCAATGTGTACTTATCAAATCTTGATTGTTTTGACCTTATTTTATCCAGATAAATATTCTATATTTTTCTAAACCTGTGTGGTGTATTTTTGTGGTGTGTATACTGTGTTATTGCATGATTTATTGCACAAATACTTTACACATTGCCTTCTAAGTTAAGCCTGACTGCCAAGTTACCAGTGGGTGGGCAAAGGATAATTTGGATTGTGTGTGATTTACCCGGACTAGAGAAAGGGTCCTTGCTTGGACAGGGGGTAACTTGACTGCCAACCAAAGACCCCATTTCTAACATTGGTGATCAGTGGTGAGGATAGGACTTGTATTTGTGCAGTGACATACAATAGCTACGTGTACACTACCTACCCACAGTTGAAGGTCAACTTGATTTTTTAAATCTTTTTCTGCAATTTCGTTTTTTACCTGACATTTTTAACTAAATCCTCATTCAACATGTCTCTGGCTGGGTCTCAAGCAGGAGCTGAAGAATTTGACCTAGCCAAGATGGAGACATATGCCACTAACCAGCTGAAGAGGTTCTGCACGGGGATGGGAGTACCCACCCAGGGTGCCTCCAGAAAGGAGGAATACCAAAAGGCACAGAGGGCCTGGGCAGAAGCCCATTCAGATGAGAATGTTGAGGAGGAGGAGCAGGAGGGTGGTCCCTCAAAGGATTTTTTGCCAGCAGTAGGGGTTGTTACCCCTGGAATAGTGCCCCCTAGTAAACCAGGGAGCAGTGTCTCTAGCCATGGTCTGACCACAGAGGAAATGAGGGAGGAGAGAGAATTTAAACTGCAAATGGCAAAGGTAAACATGGAGGCAGAGGAGAGGAAAGCAGAGAGAGCAGCTGAAAGAGCCTTGGCTGAAAATAAACTTTTGTTGGCTCATGAACTGAGTCTCAAAGAGCTGGATATCAAGGCGAGGAAGTCTGAGTCCAGCAGTGATGGTGGCAGCATACATGCAGGACCTGCTGGGGAAAGGAATGTTCGTATACCCCAAAACGTGGTGCTAAGTTATGTGGTGGGGGATGACACTGATAAGTGGTTGGCTGCTTATGAAGTTGCACTAAGGGCTCATGGGTTTCTGAAGAGCAATGGAGGGCAGCCTTGTGGTGGTATGTACCAGCAGTGGGGAGGGACACACTCCTTGCATTGGATCCAAGGGATCAAAACACATACGCACCCATGAAACTGCTTTACTTGCCAAGTTTGGGCTGATACATGAGAAATACCGTCAGAGGTTCAGGGACAGCACCAAACTCTCCACACAGAACTGGGTAGACTTTTTGGATTTCTCCAGTAAGGCACTTAATGGATGGGTGTGGAGCACTAAAGTAAACGATTACACAGGGTTATATAATTTAATTCTGAGAGAGCATATGCTCAGTACTTGTTATACAGAGTTGCGCCAGCACCTGGTTGACAGACTGATCCTAGGAAGCTTGCTGAGGAGGCGGACCTCTGGGTTAGCACCAGTGTCCAAAAAGGTACCTGGGAGTGACCCCAGGAAGGGTGGTTCTGGTTCCCCCCAACTGAGTGAGGGGGAGGTTAAAGATGACCCAGACAAGTCCCAGAGTAAGAAGGGAGGAAAGGGTTACCATGCCCCATCTGAGAAACAGGGTGGTGGTTCTGGTGGGCAGTGGCCCAAAGCATCCCATTCCCAACCCCTCTGCTTTGAGTGCTCCCAGCTAGAGCACAGGAAGGGGGTCTGTCTGCCCAAAGAAATACCCCACTGTTGGGACCTCTACAGGGGTGGCCCATGTGGCCTTAGGGGAAAGTAGTCCCCAGGGGCAGGTCGTAGACCGTGCCTTCATCTCTTTCAGCTGGGAGACAGACTCAGAGGGTAAGCTGGTGATCCCTGAGGGTGGGAGCCGTCACTTCTACTAGGTGGGAGTGAATGGGGTCCCAGTCACCGCTCTGAGGGACACAGGGGCTAGTCATACCATGATGGTGGAGAGACCAGTTTCCCCAGAGCAGTACACCGGTCAGGTGTGTAGGGTGACTCCAGCCCACGGGAAGGATTTCTTCCGCCCATGGCCCTCGTATCCATGGAGTGGGGTGGGGAGGTGACCCAGAGTCGGGTTATAGTTAGTCCCCAGATGCCCACTGACTGCATTCTGGGGAATTAGTTTCCCCTAGTGGCAGGAGAACTGAGAGGGGTGACCCCTAGTGGCAGTACCACTCCCCAGTAGGAGGGTACGTGAGCCCAGATGTAGGGGCAAGGTGAAGAAAGACTCACCCTTGTCCCCTGTTCAGCCTCAGGGTACAGACCTTGGGTTGATTGACCAGTGTCAGGGTACCACCCCTAAATTGGTGGGAGGTAGAGTGGAGAAGGGGTGCCAGACCCCTGGAGCTACTGCCCCCCATTATGAGATAGCTCAGAGGTCAGAAATACTCAGGAGCCCCTAGGGACCTCCCTGCCAGCTTTAAGGCTGGAGGAGAAGCTTGCCCCTTGGCCCTGCTCAGGGCTTCCACTTAGCAGTGGATGGTCTGGGGCCTGGCTCTTGACACTGACAGCTGTCAGTGGCCTCTTTTGGTTGCTGTCCTTGTGGACAGAACTTTCCCTGGGATGGGGACAGAAGTCAGACCAAAGGAGTGGCACCAGCCACATCACTTTGTTGGCCATGGAGGTACTGTCTGCCTACTGGGATGCATCTGTGAGCAAATTAAGGTTAAGACCTTCGCAGATGGGGTCCACAGAGGAGGAGAAGGGTTCCCCATGGGTCAGTTCAGTGGCCCCAGACAGTATAGAGAGAGGAGCCTCACGAAGTTCAGAAAGGTTTAGAACTGGCAAGTGCCCCTGCAGTAGTGGGCCATTGTCCATGTTCAATCGCCTTAAGCAGGGAAGTCCATCAGAGTGTTGATTGGCCTACACTGGCTTTAGGCTGGAAGGGGGTATGTTGGAAATAGCCTTTCTGCAGGGTCACCCCCAAACATTTTGGCTTCCTCTTTCTCTTTTTCTGACCTAATTTGTGCAGGTTTAAGGACTCTGCACACTTTACCACTGCTAATCAGTGCTAAAGTGCATATGCTCTCTCCCTAAAACATGGTGACATTGGCGTATACCCAATTGGCATATTTAATTTACTTGTAAGTCCCCAGCAAAGTGCACTACATGTGCCCAAGGCCTGTAAATTAAATACTACTAGTGGGCCTGCAGCACTGGTTGTGCCACCCACATAAGTAGCCCAAAACCATGTCCCAGGCCTGCCATTACAAGGCCTCTGCGTACAGTTTCACTGTCAATTTGACTTGGCATTTAAAAGTAGTAATTGCCAAGCCTTAAACTCCCCTTTTCCTACATATAAGTTACCCCTAAGGAAGGCCCTAGGTAACCCATTGGGCAGGGTGCTATGTAGGTAAAAGGCAGGACATCTACCTGTGTAGTCTATATGTCCTGGTAGTGTAAAACTCCTAAAATTGTTTTACACAGCTGTGAGTTCTGCTCCTTTCATAGGCTAACATTAGGGCTATCCTCATATACTGTTTGAGTGGGAGATTCTGATCTGGAAGAGGTAACACAGTCATATTTAGTATGGCCAGAATGGTAATACAAAATCCTGCTGACTGGTGAAGTTGGATTTAATATTACTATTTTAGAAATGCCACTTTTAGAAAGTAAGTATTTCTCTGCACTTAAATCCTTCTGTGCCTTAAAATCCATGTCTGGATGTGTTAGTTGACATCTCCCTTGTGCATTTCACTCACACAACCCCAAACATCCCTAAGGTAGCCCCGAGGTAGCCCCAAGGGCAGAGTGCAGTGTATGGTTAAGGTAGGACATATAGTAATGTGTTTTATATGTCCTGACAGTAAAATACTGCTAAATTTGTTTTTCGCTGTTGCAAGGCCTGTCCGTCTCGTAGGTTAACACGGGGGCTACCTTTAAATATGATTAAAGTGTAGATTCCCTTTGGGAACAGATAGACTTGTGGAGTTTGGGGTCTCTGAGCTCACAATTTAAAAAAACATCTTTTAGTAAAGTTGATTTTAAGATTGTGTGTTTGAAAATGGCACTTTAAGAAAGTGAGCATTTTCTTGCTTAAACCATTTCTGTGACTCTGCCTGTTTGTGGATTCCCTTTATGGGTCAGTTTGACAGTTGGGCTGGTTGCACTTCTCACTAGACAGTGACACAAAGGGAGCTGGGGTGTAGCCTGCATTTCCCAATGAGCCATCAGTCCTAGGAGGGAGGGGAAGAGTGGTCACTTACGCCTAAAAGGGCTGTACCTGCCCTCACACAATGCAGTCTCCAACCCCCTGATGAGTGTCCTGGGCCTGGCTTGGGCAAGGCAAGATTCACTTCAAAGGAGAAAATGGGTATAATGAGGGCACCCAAAACCACAGACTTTAGAACACTTCTGGAAACCAAGATGAACCTCTTCCTGGAGAAGAGCTGAAGAGCTGAGGAAGAAGAGCTGCCTGTGACTGTGCTTTATGGAGCTATCCTGCAGTTACTGCTTCTGCCTGTGCTAGAGGACAAAGACTGGACTTTGTGTTGCCTTCCTTCTTGTGAAGATCTCCAAGGGCTTGATTTAGAGCTTGCCTCCTGTTGTTTGAAGTCTCAGGGACAGCAAAGACTCCTCTCTGCCAGCACCTGAAGTCTCTGAAGAGACTCCCACTCTGCCAAGTGGTGACCAGCCGTTCCTGGGACCCTGAAAGGAGAAGCTGGCAGCCCAAGAGTAAGAAATCCATGCACAGACTGCAGTGCAGGGAAAAGATCGACGCAACTCCGATCTGCAGCTGAAAAATTGATGCGCCGCCGGCTTTGCGGCTAAAAATTGATGCTCACCTGCAACGCGAGCGGAAGATCAACGCGAGCACCTGGAGAAACGACGCACAGCATCACTGATGGAGGCTGGTGGGATCGCAACCCACGCTGTGTGGTTTTTGGATCATCGTCCGGCTGGATTTCCAATGCAAACACCGCTGGGCGTGTAAAAATGACGCACGGCCTGCCCGGACCTGAGAGTGCTAACTGGATTCACGCATCGCTGTCCTGCAGAGAGAATAAACAACGCACGCCAACCCAACTAAAGGAGAAGCGATGCAAGGTCTCGCTCGTGGGTGAAATCAATGCATCGCAAGCCCTTTTTGATGCACACTCACCCGTGCAGGGTTATTTGTGACGCACCCAAGGTACATTTTCACGCTAACAGCATTAGTGTGTGTTTAAAATTACATGAAGACTCTTTTTGCATTTTTATTGATAACTTGACTTGTGGTTTGTGGACTTTTGTCATTTTGGTCTTGTTTGTTTAGATCAATAACTTCTATTTTTCGAAACCTGTGTTGTGTCATTTTTTTTTAGTGTTTTCATTAAGTTACTGTGTGTGTTGGTACAAATACTTTACACCTAGCACTCTGAAGGTAAGCCTACTGCTCATGCCAAGCTGCCAAGTGGTTAAGCAGGGGTTAGCTGAGGGTGATTCTCTTTTACCCTGACTAGATTGAGGGTCCTTGCCTGGATAGGGGGTAACCTGACTGTCAACCAAAGACTCCATGTCTAACAGAAAGGAACTCTGAACCAGAAACTGCAACCTGCTAAGAGAAGCTGCCTGGCTGCCCGAAGGACTCACCTGACTGCTTTGCTGAAAAGGGCTGCTGCCTTGCTGCTGCCCTGCTACCTTGCTGCCCTCTGGCTCTGCTGAAAAGTGCTCTCCAAGGGCTTGGATTGAGCTTGCCTCCTGTTTTCTGAAGTCTCAGGGCCAAAAGGACTTCATCTCTGCAAAGAACTCCTTGTGCGGCAAAAATCGGCACACAGTCTGCCGGAATCAACACACAGCCTGCCCTACAGAGAGAAAATTACCGGAACGCCAAACCGGAATGCTGCAGCCCGGCTCCCCGAGTGGAGATCGACACAGCGGCGGTATTGCGACCGGAACTTCGACGCATGGCTCACCGGATTGACGCAAAACCAAGCCAGAAAAACGCAGCCCGGCTTCCTGCAAGAGGAATCGACGTAGCGCCTGCCATGAGACAGAAATTTCCTTGCATCGTCCACCGGATTGACTCAGCTCCTAGGACTTCGTCCTGCACGCCAAGGATTTCTCTACATCATCCCCGGGGCATCCAAATACCCCGCAACCCAACGAGGATACAAATCTGCATGCTGGAAATTGACGCAAGGCCCTGGCTGCATGAAAAATATTGACGCATCGTCTGTGTGCATCTGGAGAAACCGAAAAAACACCTCCCCGTTTTCCACGCATCTCCTTCTGTGTGGTCCCTTGCGGATAATTTAGACGCAAACCAGGTACTTTGTGCTTGCAAGAGACACTATTGCTTTTAAGAACTTAAGACTCTTTTTATCATTCTCTAAAGTGATATTTCAACGTGTACTTATCAAATCTTGATCGTTTTTACCTTATTATATCCAGATAAATATTCTATATTTTTCTAAACCTGTGTGGTGTATTTTTGTGGTTTCTATACTGTGTTATTGCATAATTTATTGCACAAATACTTTAAACAGTGCCTTCTAAGTTAAACCTGACTGCTCAGCGCCAAGCTACCAGGGGGAGGGCACAGGATAAATTGGATTGTGTGTGACTTACCCTGACTAGAGATAGGGTCCTTGCTTGAACAGGGGGTAACCTGACTGCCAACCAAAGACCCCATTTCTAACACCAGTGGAGAAGTTCCTCACATCTTTCAGCAACCTAAATTCACTCTAAGAAAGCAGAGATGCACTACTCCAGCCCAACCATTTTCAATTCAGTGTAAAGAATACTAATTCTAAATTGAAAATATCAAACATAGCCATTTAGGCTCAAGTTTTCTTTAAATTTTTGCAAAAAGAATATGTCAGCTTTCTTAAAAAAATCATATGAAAAATGATTGACAGTTACATAAATAGTCAAAATAGTTCTGCTTTGATTTTCCAATGAGCTTTAACTCCATCTGTGCCTTGTTATTTCCTAGGACACACCCCTCCTTTGGCTTTCCCCCCTAGCTCCCTTTACATCCATTAAAAAAATGTATTTGTTACATCCCCACCTTCAGACCTCTCCCATCATCCTCACGTCACACCATATGCTACCATACAGGAGATGGATATTGTTCTCCTCACTTTCCAACCTCTCGCCTTGCACTGAAATCCATCCCCCCACCTTTATTCCCCTTTCACCTTGTTCACTCTATCTGCCACCTCTTCCTTTTCCCTCTTAACCCGCCAACCTGCATACTTACCACTCATTTTATCATTTCTCTCATCTTTCATTCTCCTTTCTTACTCTTTTGCCATCCTAACCCTATCCACCCCATCGTCATCCTCTACATTCTCTAACCAATGCCTGTCCTGCAGCCTCACTTGAAGTTAGACCAATGAATGAGAATCACAATAACATCCATGACCTGAACTGTAACTGTTGCAGGTGAGTTCTGCCCATTGAGTACACTCAGATTTTTTGCTTTTTCGATCCCCCAGTGTTGGACTTTTTACTGTGGGTGAGTCTCACTACATGTTTCCCACCCACGGTAATCACATGGCAAATGGACTGCACGTGTTTACCACCAGCATCCGGCTTTTTAAGATAAGGCTGCTGCAACGCAGCAAGGGTAAGGGACACTTGCATGTGATCATGTGTGCACATGCGTGTACACACTTGTGGGCTACACACAAATAGCCTGGCACAATGTGGACTCTGCAGGATTAGCTATTGACCTGGGGTAGGCCTTATAATGTTAGTGTACGCTAATGGGGAAAGTCACTGTTTTGGCTTTAGTGACATTTTATTATACACATAGGGAGAGAACTGCCTTAAAGATTCTCTTTCCTTTCAGTTCATTTCTTTGGTTCAGTTTAGGATTATAGACCTGGACTTTTGTCACCCTGCTGTTCTCAGTTAATTACATTTCTCTCCAGCAGCAGTAACAAAGGCCTGCCCACACAATGGGAGCAATTAACAGTACTTCATGTTGCGCCTGAGGAAGAAAGGGGTGGGGAGGAATGCTCTGCATCAAACAATCAGCTGTCACACTGTACCAGGGATGTGCATGCCCAAGCCCATTGAACAAAGTAGGGGGGCCAGATCTCAGGGGTGGGCCAGGGCCTAGGGGTCGGTGCAGGATTCAATATTCATTTTTTGCATGGAGGGGATTGTACGTGGGGACCCTTTCCCAGACTCTCTACTGGAGCAAGGGCCCTATCCCCCAGACCATTTCTATCAAAAAGGGGCAGGGACCAAATCCGCGGCCCATCCAAAGCAAAGGAGGTAAGCACTGTTGTGCTCCCCCCAGTAGTGGTGGGCCTGCCCCACTCACCGTGCCTGTGTCTAGGGGGAGTGGGCAGCGACTGTATGAAAAGAGATCTCTGCTTGCAGACAGGGGAAAAGAGCTGCCGGCTCCCATAGGCAGCAAAGGGGATTCTGCCAGTACAGGGAACTGGCAGGGTCAACCAGGGGAGGGTTCCTAGGGCAGACCACATCTGAGGAGAAACATTGGGGTGTTAGGGTGGAATTGAGCACCCACTTCAAAAATAACAAAAAAAGGAAAAGCTACACAGGTCTTCACAGCACAGCTAGAGAAAAGCTACTCTTGTTCACTGCTCCCAGAAGAACGCCCCATAATCACACAGGGCCTTTGTTATTTGGACATTTGGCTCCTTGTGGTGACCCCTAAAATGGGCAAGGGGCACCACCAATTTAAAATGAAGACATGGAGGGGCTATAGGAGGGCAGCAGCTGTCTTAAATATTTTTTAAATTATAATATGATCCTGTTTGCACAGTCATAGAATCCTGGACCTTCATTTTCTTATTGTTTTCTAGCACTCCCAAGGCCGGAGCTTTTTCTCCACAGCTGGGAGTGCTGCACCCTCTAGGACAGGAGTCATCAAACTGGGGGCCGGCCCCCTAGGGGGTCCTTAATTGATCTCGGGGGGGGCGTCAGGCTCTGGCTAAGAAAAGTATCATGCTGATAACAGTGCTTTTAAGCAGGAAAAAATGAGCGGCAGTCAACCACTCTGTAATGGGCCGCCACAAATGTCTTTTCTCATTTATATCTGGCTAGGAGTATGTGTCAAAAGGGAAAATGACTCCAAATAGTCTTTAAACGTCCCCAATGCCATTTCTAGGAATCACATTTTGTATACCTTTACATATTAGTAAGACCTAGTTAATCGGAACAGTATCTTTGGCAATGATGCTTGTGATTGCATTTTTAAAATAGGCACCAGAATTTAAATGCAACACATCTAGTCATATTTAAACCATGCCAATTTAATAGAAAAATTGTGAAGAAATGTGGGGGCCCCACTGTTTTTTTTTTTTAATAAGTGTATTTACACAGGATTATTGTTTTGGATGATTCCATTAACTACTAGATGATGATTTAAACATGAGGTTTATTGCTGTTGAACCTTGACCAAGCCAACATACTTACTTCATATGTTTCTATGACCCCTTTAGGGGTCAATTGTGAATATATGATGCCATCTATGGTATTTCCCATATACCAATGTACACATTTGTAAATTACTGCATAGTATTTAGAAGTGTACATGCAATGAATATACTTCTCCTTTCACTAAAGAAAAACTATTAACTGGACAATAATTTATTGAGTGTTATTATTGATTGCCAGTGAACAGTAATAACTAGCCTTGGACTGCTCTGCCATGCTACCCTGAAACAGTCAAGCACTACAATGGGGCTCCTTGTTCACAGTAAGAGGAACCGTGGGCCTAGTACTTGTGCAGGCCACATAACTAATAACCCCATTTCCTAAAGTAACAGAGGCATGGACCTCAAATTCAGAACAGAGACCTTAGAAGGTGGGCTTGCAGTGATCATTCTACATGTCAATAAGCTATCAGGCGACTACATCCTGATAAGAATCATCCTGATAAGACCTCTGAAGAATTAGGAGTTTTAAAAGCTCCTTACCTACCACCAGCAATGCTTTTCAGCTGCAGAATGCAAATTTTTAACTTGTCAGGCATTAATCTTCCGTGGCCTTCATTTCCACATTCTTCCTTTTCTAAAATCCCCCAAAAAACAATCAGCCTCCTCAGACAGCTTTCTCAACTCATCAAAGACATTGCCACTGAACACACAAATATTTAAATATTAGGCTACCTCAACACATACTTTGGCAAACCAGACCTGCTTCCAAACACATTTCACATCCTGCTCACATATTGAGTCAAGAATACCTTCCTAGAATGCATACCATGACAGCAAGTTATCCCAGTGACCACTGTGTTAATCTACTCCATGATGCCACTTCAATAGTTCCACCTCTGGCTTTCCAATGCTTTTAACAAATACACCCATCTAAAGCCCCCTGCACGCCCACAATACCAGAGAAAGGCCAGCGGTTCAGACTCAGCTGAAAAAATTCCTACAAACACAGTGGAATAAAGAAACAACCCCAAGGACAGACTCTGTTTCCACCACCATTATAAAATATACAAAGCTACTCTTGAGAAGGTTAAGAGACTCCATCACACCCACAAATATCACCAAAGCAGTATGTTGATCAAAGGTAATACACAAAATCATTGCTGGATTCCAGAGCCCATAAGGCACCTGCTTTGTAATCATCTACTTATAATTGACACATTGACCTCATACTTTATCTTCAAAGTCAACACCTGACAGCTTCAACTATATCTTACCAAAAGTCTCATTGACCTCACTAGGACAAGTGGAGTTGATGGGCTGTCAGAAGACCCCTGCTCCCCATAACTATTAGGAACTCATTCCTCTCTACCTCAGCTACTTTCCCAATCAAAGACATCAGGAACAACTCACTAAACTTTCCCATTGATATCAAGATCTTTCATGTGAAACCACTGTAAAGAAACAAGACCTTAACCCGGCCAACTTCTGACCTATCACAAAAACCCCTTAAGGGGCAAATTGTGGGGATGATTAGCCTTCGCCCAGATCACTTCTCTTCTCAAAAACACAATTGCCCCTCCAAGCACTTATTCTGTCCTTGCAGATACATGGAATTCATCATGATCATTATCTAATGGTCCAAAGTACACTGTTGACACAAATAGAGATCCTGATCCTTTGGCTTTAGACCTCTCTTCCACCACCGTTGATATGATACAAAACCCAGACTACTCCAGAGACTAAGCTCTTTTGGAATCCAAAGTGCCATTGAGAATTGGGTCTCTTCCAGATTTCCTCAAAGGCATCATATTATTAAAAATATTTATCCTTTGCAATCTGTACCTTTCACCTCAGTTATCTGCATTCCACAAGGCACACTCATTGCTCTTGTACTCAATAATGCATTCATTACCCTCTTCCAGACATAATCAGAATGTCCAACATTATCTCCTACAGTGAGATCAACCGAAGCTTGGTAAATCTCGCAGATGCCCTAGGCCAATGACTCCAAGCAGTGAAGCACTGGCTGCTATATAACCAGCTCAGGTTTAATTGATCAAAAACTGAAATTCTATCATGAAACTAAAAGGTTGGTATTCCTACCCATGTGTAATTGACCTGGGCATCATCCTATAGTAGCCTGTTCCCCATCTGATGGATTAGAGCTCCAGAAAAACCACACAGTTCACCAGCCATTGAAATAAGTGCTTTTATGTTCAAATGTACAAGTTGCAGATAATACATATTACATGAGTAACATCAATAGAGAACTTGGTTATGGAAGTCTTCTTCCATGCCCGGAAATGAGTCATCAGAGAGGAGCTTGAACAGAGTGAAGGAACTACCTAAAAGCACTCTCACAACAACAACCAATATGGCTATAAATCACTCTGTGTAGGCACCATAGGAGGGAGGGCAGTCCGACTGACCATGAGTGTGACCCATAAGGGGTGTGACCTGGCCAGCAGCTTCATAGGTAGATTCTTCCACATACCCTCAACAGCTGCTTCCAATGAGCAACTGTTCCAGTGGGTATTGAGTATACTGCTGTGTCCTCTGGTATAATTCTCATCTAGTGTCTCTCGATTAGAGAACAATCTTCATAAGATGGAGTATTACAAATATAACATTTGAAACCAAGGTTGTGACACTTGGGATAGGGATGATCAGTACTGCAACCATATTATCAATTGAAAGGTTTTAGATTGTCCTCAGCTAAACACACACACTAATAAGTAAATCAAGGTCCTCTATGCTGCCTACATACTACTTCTTCCATCATGAAAATCCCTTACATACATTGGCTTTTGTATCATAGGCTTGTTCACCCCTCATCAATTACACCCACATAGATTAAATCCAAGTGTCTCATTACAAGTGTGACTGTCCGAAGACCGCCACACTCTTGTTGACGGTAAGCCTGCCTCACTCTAGGTGGTCCGACCGCCCGATTACAAGTTTGGCGGGAGGACCCACCTAAAGACCACCATCCCCGCCAGCATCATAGATCCCGAAGGGGTGAAGGTGGTCGGGCTTGTAACCAACCATGGTGGCACTGAACTCAGCGTCACCTGGTTAATTACAACCCAACTTTCCACCAGCCTTTTCATGGTGGAAACCCTGCCATGAAAAGACTGGTGGACAGCCAGACCCACAAGGGGACCCTGCACTGCCCATCACCATTGCATGGGCAGTGCAGAGGCACCCCTGCCCAGCACATTTGGAATGCACACTCTCTGCACCGCAGACAGTGCACATTCCGAGGGTGCTGGAATGCTAGGATAATGGCATTGACTTCCTTGAAGGAGCAGAGGCCAATATCCTAGCAATGTTACTGCCCGGCAGGAACATTGTATATGCTAGGTGGGGACGTCACTGACATGGCAGTGGCATCCTTCTCGTGAGTTTGGTGGTCCTGTGGTGGAACCACCAAACTCATAAAGAGCCCCTAAGTCAACGACAGTAATATTTTTTGCATCAACATTTTTTTTTTACTGTTCCTCGTCAATATCCATTTCCTCAAAGCACTTTAAACTTCCAGTTAAACTACGGGTGCTACATAGATTCTCAAAACAAACCATAGATAATTAAGTGAATTCACTGCTGACTCGTACAGGTGTAAAGGATGGGGTCACAATCAAATGTGTTAAATTAACTCTCAGCAGCGGTTTCTTCTTGAGGGTGGGGGAGTGTCGCCCCCCCACCACCCGCTGCTAGCCACGCAGGCAAAAATAAAATGGCAATTAAAATGCTTATTGCCATTTTATTTTTACTGGCGCAGCGCATACCAGCCCAGAGATATATTCTAGGCATGTCCTCTGTTCCTGGCAGCAGAGGACAGCCTCTGCTGCCAGCAGAAGAAGACTGGAGCAGTGCCTTCACTTGATGCTCCAAAGTGTGCATGTCACTTTGGTTGGCTGTTTTGCACCGGCCAAAGTGACATGGCACTTTGAAGCTCTCCACTCAGCTGTTTTATGACAGCTGGGTGGAGACCAAGCATAGACCTCTAGGGCCTGAAGGAGCGTCAAGCCAGGCCATTTCATCCAATCCAGGCTATGCTCTCATGCTGTTAAACAGCATGAGAGCAGCATCTGGATTGGTTAGGGAAGCTCTTCCTCTTTCGGAGAACAGAAGAACATACAGGAGAACGCACAGCTCATGGGTAAGTGCAGTTTTTTATTTTAAATGTGTAATGAGTGTGTGTGAAATGCATGTAAGTGTGTAATACATGTAAGTGTAGTGGTTGTGTTTATTTTATAGTTAGTGTTATGGTGTTATTTGAGCTTTGGGAGGAAGAGGTGGTTTATGTTGGGGTTTTGGAGGGAGGGTGTGTTTTCTTTTCTTTTGTGAAGTGGGGTGGAATTTCAGTCACCCCACCACTTTCAAAAGGTACAAGCCGCTACTGTGAACATGGAGCACACATTTTGATGTAAATGAATGCTGCATATGATTAGATACACATAGGACAGCCCGATTGCAGGAACCAGATTTCCCTTTCTTGGTCCCACTCTAAACAAATTCACAAATGCAAGTCAGAACTGTTCATTCATGGAAACACAGCATCATTCTGAAAAGGTATTCCTGGGTAAAAGGCAAGAGTTCCATTTCTATGCTCAGGTGTAGTGTATGTCATCATAAGCTTGAAACCCCGAGAAGAAGAGGCACCATATCAATAGCTCAATGGATAAGACTCAGGTGCTAATCTGACCACAAAGGGCCTAAAAAAATTCTGAAAGAGAACGGGTACAAAGAAACACCCCCAAGACCAATACCACAAAATAAATGGGTTACATACACACATGGAGCATGCTGTAGATTATTGGTAGTATGCTAAACTGAAGCCACAGTATCAGCATTAACGACACAGAAAGAAGTAATATCTCCTTTAGAGTCCCTCGTCAGCGTGAGTGAGATCTTCACAAAGAACCTATCTTAATTGGTCTCCAAAAATGCTCCAAGTTTAAGATTTTGAGTCATAGCTCCTCTGGGAGGAGCATAATCACTGCATCTTTTCGAAATTGTCCAGTGCATGGCCTTCTCTCTCCTTATTTTTAGAATACGAGGAGCCCAGAGATGATTTTGGACAGGAGTATATTTCAGTCTGTGGTGAAGAATAGATATCTACAATAACTCATTGTAGGTGTGATTTTTTTTCTCATTAGTTCTGTGTCTCACCATACAACAGACTATGGACTTTATAGTTACAGATATCAAGCCATGAAGCAAAACTGCCATCACCTCCTCAGGATCGATGTACAATGTACAGAGTTTTAATAGTATTTGTTTAAATAGGGTTCAATAGGAACCATCCCTGGAAACATATAACAGGAAATGAGTACCAGATTTTGGGACGAGGAAGTAGGTGTGACACAGTGAGAGTTATAGGGGGTGCTTGCTTGTTTGCTGCATTCAAATGCATGTAGCATCAAATGTCTGTGAAGGAAGGGGAGGTACATTTGAAAGAGTTGTGAATCTGCAAATGGGCGACATTAAAGAGGAGGGCATGGTTCTAAGAATAAGGTGACCCCCACGACATAGCATTTATACAAACAAACAAAAACATATTTTATTTCTCTAGTTAAACATCTCTGTTCTCTAACTACCTCTACCTTTTTTGGGTTCCATACAAGGCAGACCTAAACTGCAAACACATATATACAGATATAATTTAGTATTGTTTGGCATAATGTGTGGGCTTGAATCAGTAGTAAATGAATAATAGAATTCAAATTTGTTCCGTACAGGGGCCCCCAAAATGCGTCTTGCCCAGGAACCCCAAAATCTATAAGATGACACTGCTGAGTTTGTTAACAGAGGGAGCACGAGCTTTATATAAAAAGAATAATTATTACAGCTCTTCATTTTTAGAGCTTGCAAACTGGTCAATTTGCAACATAATTCAAGAGATGTAAACATACCCTTTCACCCGGAACTCCTGCTTCTCCTCGGTGACCTTTGAAACCCTGAAAGACAGAAACCATGGTTACTGCGTCTGCCTAACTCATTTGTCCTCTGGTGTGGGCGTGCAACCAATGACTGATTGTTCAATAACATTCTGCTCTATCAGAACCAAACTGCGGATAATCTTCCTTTGGCTTATATTTCTAAAGGCAATTTCTTCCCTTGGTTCACGACAACAGCATTGAGTTTGTGCCGCCTAAATCTGTCATTTCAGTGAGAAATGGACATCTTTTGTCATTCTCTTTTGAAATAACTATCTGGTTATCAAACAAGGATGCCTAGATAGGTTTCCTGTTGCATTTTGCAGCTGATATTCATAAGCTCTAAATGTATTCTAAGGTAAACTACATTTAAGAGCTGAACTTGACATCTTCTGCTTCTGGTCAGTCAGTGATCAGAGACAGAGATTATTGCCTGGTGGAACCTGGGCATCATCGGATAGCAGCCCGGAGAAATCAGTCACTATCTCACTCACAATCATAGCTCTAGGAGGGAACATGAAGAAAAATAATCACTCTAGTTCAATTATTGTGTTCCTGTGATTAACGTATTGTGTCTAACAGCCTGTGTTTGCACCAAATGTGATATTAAGAAAAATGCATATTCAGGTATTGCACAAATCACCAGTGGTGTAACAATAGTCCCCGCAGCCCCAGTGGTGTGGGGGCGCGCAGGAGCTCCAGTGGCCCACTCAGCACAGGTCTAATTCTGAGACAGCATTTAGATGTTAAAGACATACCCAGACCTAAGCGCGGTGTCCTTGGAGCTACTGCGTGATCCTGCTCCTGACTGTGTCCCAGGGAGGAGACATTAAGTACTTTGCAGGGAGGTCCCCTCAAGTTTTATTACGCCACTGCAATCCATAGAGCATAATTGCACATGCACTACTGAAAAACAGTCAACATGCAACTTATGTACATGTGCTATGCATAAAATGCGTGCAAATAGGTTTAGCATCGGCCTGCAGTGCAAAGAAGGCTTCAGCTTAGGGGAAGTGCTATTGCTCGTACATGGTTGGACTGGGGAACCAAAAGCAACCCTGACAAAAATGCTCAAACCAGCAAAGCTACTTTCGTTTTCCTACTCAATCTCTCACTTTCAATCTATTCTCTCTCTCTCCTTCTTTCCCGTCTCTGTTTTTCATCCCTGCTCGCTTTCTCTATTACTTCCCCCTCGCTCTCTGTCTCTCTTTTGAAGCCTCCCCGTGGCTTCTGCAAATGACTGCGGGCACTTGAGGAAAGTGACTTAGGCACCAGGAATGGCCAGGGGCTTTCAAAACTGGCAAAGAAGGGCTCCATACCACGAGGGAAATGCCCAGTGTAATATATAGCTCAGTCCGGCTCTGCACACATAGATGCCAAATACGTCATTGTGTGCATTGTACGGCTCTGGACACCAATGTTCATGCGAGGCATGAATGTAGAACCACCAACATGTATTTCTACCTTAGTCATTTGGGACCAGCCTCACATCAATTTCTTTTTTCCTGGATGAGCCCTTTTCAGGCTCCGCCGCAGCTGAGTGTGGAGGTGGGAGGTCTTCCAACAGCAGACCATATTATCTCATCGTACATGGCTGGGAAAGTTAACCTACCACCAACATTCATTGCTTACAGCAATATATGAAGGTCACTCAAGCAGATGCGAGTCAGGACATGACAGTTAATTAGAATATTGTGGACCCATTGGGAAAATACAACTAAAATGCACCACCTTACTGGGCAGCGTAAGAATGTAGAAGACTCCTCATCCCCTCATTAGCATTCAAGTCCCAAACAGTTTTAGTATTTCTTTAAATTATTTAGATTTTCATTTCTTGATGAATTTCCTCACTGACTTGTCTTTATACGTTGCTTTCTTGTGACAGAGTACAAGACTGTAGGAAGTTGGCTCTGTATGTGCTATTTCAAAGTAAGGAATAGCATGCACAGAGTCCAAGGGTTCCCCTTAGAGGTAAAATAGTGGTAAAAAAGAGATAATACTAATGCTCTATTTTGTGGTAGTGTGGTCGAGCAGTAGGCTTATCCAAGGAGTAGTGTTAAGCATTTGTTGTACATACACATAGACAATAAATGAGGTACACACACTCAGAGACAAATCCAGCCAATAGGTTTTTGTATAGAAAAATATCTTTTCTTAGTTTATTTTAAGAACCACAGGTTCAAATTTAACATGTAATATCTTGTTCGAAAGGTATTGCAGGTAAGTACTTTAGGAACTTCAAATCATAAAAATTGCATGTATACTTTTCAAGTTATTGACAAATAGCTGTTTTAAAAGTGGACACAGTGCAATTTTCACAGTTCCTGGGGGAGGTAAGTTTTTGTTAGTTTTACCAGGTAAGTAGGACACTTACAGGGTTCAGTTCTTGGTCCAAGGTAGCCCACCGTTGGGGGTTCAGAGCAACCCCAAAGTCACCACACCAGCAGCTCAGGGCCGGTCAGGTGCAGAGTTCAAAGTGGTGCCCAAAACACATAGGCTAGAATGGAGAGAAGGGGGTGCCCCGGTTCCGGTCTGCTTGCAGGTAAGTACCCGCGTCTTCGGAGGGCAGACCAGAGGGGTTTTGTAGGGCACCGGGGGGGACACAAGCCCACACAGAAATCTCACCCTCAGCAGCACGGGGGCGGCCGGGTGCAGTGTAGAAACAAGCGTCGGGTTCGCAATGTTAGTCTATGAGAGATCTCGGGATCTCTTCAGCGCTGCAGGCAGGCAAGGGGGGGATTCCTCGGGGAAACCTCCACTTGGGCAAGGGAGAGGGACTCCTGGGGGTCACTTCTCCAGTGAAAGTCCGGTCCTTCAGGTCCTGGGGGCTGCGGGTGCAGGGTCTCTCCCAGGCGTCGGGACTTTGGATTCAAAGAGTCGCGGTCAGGGGAAGCCTCGGGATTCCCTCTGCAGGCGGCGCTGTGGGGGCTCAGGGGGGACAGGTTTTGGTACTCACAGTATCAGAGTAGTCCTGGGGTCCCTCCTGAGGTGTTGGATCTCCACCAGCCGAGTCGGGGTCGCCGGGTGCAGTGTTGCAAGTCTCACGCTTCTTGCGGGGAGCTTGCAGGGTTCTTTCAAGGCTGCTGGAAACAAAGTTGCAGCCTTTCTTGGAGCAGGTCCGCTGTCCTCGGGAGTTTCTTGTCTTTTCGAAGCAGGGGCAGTCCTCAGAGGATGTCGAGGTCGCTGGTCCCTTTGGAAGGCGTCGCTGGAGCAGGATCTTTGGAAGGCAGGAGACAGGCCGGTGAGTTTCTGGAGCCAAGGCAGTTGTCGTCTTCTGGTCTTCCTCTGCAGGGGTTTTCAGCTAGGCAGTCCTTCTTCTTTTAGTTGCAGGAATCTGATTTTCTAGGGTTCAGGGTAGCCCTTAAATACTAAATTTAAGGGCGTGTTTAGGTCTGGGGGGTTAGTAGCCAATGGCTACTAGCCCTGAGGGTGGGTACACCCTCTTTGTGCCTCCTCCCAAGGGGAGGGGGTCACAATCCTAACCCTATTGGGGGAATCCTCCATCTGCAAGATGGAGGATTTCTAAAAGTCAGAGTCACCTCAGCTCAGGACACCCTAGGGGCTGTCCTGACTGGCCAGTGACTCCTCCTTGTTGCTTTCTTTGTTCCCTCCAGCCTTGCCGCCAAAAGTGGGGGCCGTGGCCGGAGGGGGCGGGCAACTCCACTAAGCTGGAGTGCCCTGCTGGGCTGTGACAAAGGGGTGAGCCTTTGAGGCTCACCGCCAGGTGTCACAGCTCCTGCCTGGGGGAGGTGTTAGCATCTCCACCCAGTGCAGGCTTTGTTACTGGCCTCAGAGTGACAAAGGCACTCTCCCCATGGGGCCAGCAACATGTCTCTGGTGTGGCAGGCTGCTGGAACTAGTCAGCCTACACAGACAGTCGGTTAAGTTTCAGGGGGTACCTCTAAGGTGCCCTCTGTGGTGTATTTTACAATAAAATGTACACTGGCATCAGTGTGCATTTATTGTGCTGAGAAGTTTGATACCAAACTTCCCAGTTTTCAGTGTAGCCATTATGGTGCTGTGGAGTTCGTGTTTGACAGACTCCCAGACCATATACTCTTATGGCTACCCTGCACTTACAATGTCTAAGGTTTTGTTTAGACACTGTAGGGGTACCATGCTCATGCACTGGTACCCTCACCTATGGTATAGTGCACCCTGCCTTAGGGCTGTAAGGCCTGCTAGAGGGGTGTCTTACCTATACTGCATAGGCAGTGAGAGGCTGGCATGGCACCCTGAGGGGAGTGCCATGTCGACTTACTCGTTTTGTCCTCACTAGCACACACAAGCTGGCAAGCAGTGTGTCTGTGCTGAGTGAGAGGTCTCCAGGGTGGCATAAGACATGCTGCAGCCCTTAGAGACCTTCCTTGGCATCAGGGCCCTTGGTACTAGAAGTACCAGTTACAAGGGACTTATCTGGATGCCAGGGTCTGCCAATTGTGGATACAAAAGTACAGGTTAGGGAAAGAACACTGGTGTTGGGGCCTGGTTAGCAGGCCTCAGCACACTTTCAATTGTAAACATAGCATCAGTAAAGGCAAAAAGTCAGGGGGCAACCATGCCAAGGAGGCATTTCCTTACACAACCCCCCCCCAAACGAAAGAGGATGAGACTAACCTTTCCCAAGAGAGTCTTCATTTTCTAAGTGGAAGAACCTGGAAAGGCCATCTGCATTGGCATGGGCAGTCCCAGGTCTGTGTTCCACTATAAAGTCCATTCCCTGTAGGGAGATGGACCACCTCAACAGTTTAGGATTTTCACCTTTCATTTGCATCAGCCATTTGAGAGGTCTGTGGTCAGTTTGAACTAGGAAGTGAGTCCCAAAGAGGTATGGTCTCAGCTTCTTCAGGGACCAAACCACAGCAAAGGCCTCCCTCTCAATGGCACTCCAACGCTGCTCCCTGGGGAGTAACCTCCTGCTAATGAAAGCAACAGGCTGGTCAAGGCCATCATCATTTGTTTGGGACAAAACTGCCCCTATCCCATGTTCAGAGGCATCTGTCTGCACAATGAACTGCTAAGAATAATCTGGAGCTTTTAGAACTGGTGCTGAGCCCATTGCTTGTTTCAGGGTGTCAAAGGCCTGTTGGCATTCCACAGTCCAGTTCACTTTCTTGGGCATTTTCTTGGAGGTGAGTTCAGTGAGGGCTGTCACAATGGATCCATATCCCTTCACAAACCTCCTGTAATACCCAGTCAAGCCAAGGAATGCCCTGACTTGAGTCTGGGTTTTTGGAGCTACCCAGTCCAGAATAGTCTGGATCTTGGGTTGGAGTGGCTGAACTTGGCCTCCACCTACAAGGTGGCCCAAGTAAACCACAGTTCCCTGCCCTATCTGGCATTTGGATGCCTTGATAGAGAGGCCTGCAGATTGCAGAGCCTTCAAAACCTTCTTCAGGTGGACCAGGTGATCCTGCCAGGTGGAGCTAAAGACAGCAATATCATCAAGATAAGCTGTGCTAAAGGACTCCAAGCCAGCAAGGACTTGATTCACCAACCTTTGGAAGGTGGCAGGGGCATTCTTTAAACCAAAGGGCATAACAGTAAACTGATAATGCCCATCAGGTGTGGAGAATGCTGTTTTCTCTTTTGCTCCAGGTGCCATTTTTATTTGCCAGTACCCTGCTGTCAAGTCAAAGGTACTTAAGAATTTGGCAGCACCTAATTTGTCTATGAGCTCATCAGCTCTTGGAATTGGATGAGCATCTGTCTTGGTGACAGAATTGAGCCCTCTGTAGTCCACACAAAACCTCATCTCTTTCTTTCCATCTTTGGTGTGAGGTTTGGGGACTAAGACCACTGGGCTAGCCCAGGGGCTGTCAGAGCGCTCAATTACTCCCAGTTCCAGCATCTTGTGGACTTCCACCTTGATGCTTTCCTTAACATGGTCAGATTGTCTAAAGATTTTGTTCTTGACAGGCATGCTGTCTCCGGTGTCCACATCATGGGTACACAGGTGTGTCTGACCGGGGGTTAAGGAGAAGAGTTCAGGGAACTGTTGTAGGACTCTCCTACAATCAGCTTGCTGTTGGCCAGAGAGGGTGTCTGAGTAGATCACTCCATCTACTGTGCCATCTTTTGGGTCTGATGACAGAAGATCAGGGAGAGGTTCACTCTCTGCCTCCTGATCCTCATCTGTTACCATTAACAGATTCACATCAGCCCTGTCATGGAAGAGCTTAAGGCGGTTCACATGGATCACCCTCTTGGGGCTCCTGCTTGTGCCCAGGTCCACCAGGTAGGTGACCTGACTCTTCCTTTCTAGCACTGGGTAAGGGCCACTCCATTTGTCCTGGAGTGCCCTGGGAGCCACAGGCTCCAGAACCCAGACTTTCTGCCCTGGTTGGAACTCCACCAGTGCAGCCTTTTGGTCATACCAAAACTTCTGGAGCTGTTGGCTGGCCTCAAGGTTTTTGGTTGCCTTTTCCATGTACTCTGCCATTCTAGAGCGAAGGCCAAGTACATAGTCCACTATGTCCTGTTTAGGCTCATGGAGAGGTCTCTCCCAGCCTTCTTTAACAAGGGCAAGTGGTCCCCTTACAGGATGACCAAACAGAAGTTCAAAGGGTGAGAATCCTACTCCCTTCTGTGGCACCTCTCTGTAAGCGAAAAGCAGACATGGCAAGAGGACATCCCATCTCCTTTTGAGTTTTTCTGGGAGCCCCATGATCATGTCTTTTAATGTCTTGTTGAATCTCTCAACCAAGCCATTAGTTTGTGGATGGTATGGTGTAGTGAATTTATAAGTCACTCCACACTCATTCCACATGTGCTTTAGGTATGCTGACATGAAGTTGGTACCTCTGTCAGACACCACCTCCTTAGGGAAACCCACTCTGGTAAAGATACCAATGAGGGCCTTGGCTACTGCAGGGGCAGTAGTCGACCTAAGGGGAATAGCTTCAGGATACCTGGTAGCATGATCCACTACTACCAGGATATACATATTTCCTGAGGCTGTGGGAGGTTCTAGTGGACCAACTATGTCCACACCCACTCTTTCAAAGGGAACCCCCACCACTGGAAGTGGAATGAGGGGGGCCTTTGGATGTCCCCCTGTCTTACCACTGGCTTGACAGGTGGGGCAGGAGAGGCAAAACTCCTTAACCATGTTGGACATATTGGGCCAGTAGAAGTGGTTGACTAACCTCTCCCAAGTCTTGGTTTGTCCCAAATGTCCAGCAAGGGGAATGTCATGGGCCAATGTTAGGATGAACTTCCTGAACAGCTGAGGCACTACCACTCTCCTAGTGGCACCAGGTTTGGGGTCTCTGGCCTCAGTGTACAGGAGTCCATCTTCCCAATAGACCCTATGTGTTCCATTTTTCTTGCCTTTGGACTCTTCAGCAGCTTGCTGCCTAAGGCCTTCAAGAGAGGGACAGGTTTCTTGTCCCTTACACAGCTCCTCCCTTGAGGGTCCCCCTGGGCCTAAGAGCTCAACCTGATAAGGTTCAAGCTCCAAAGGCTCAGTTCCCTCAGAGGGCAGAACTTCTTCCTGAGAAGAGAGGTTCCCTTTCTTTTGCTGTGTTGCAGTTGGTTTCCCAACTGACTTTCCTTTCCTCTTGGTAGGCTGGGCCATTCTTCCAGACTCCAGCTCTACTTGTTCACCCTGTGCCTTGCATTGTGCTCTTGTTTTCACACACACCAGTTCAGGGATACCCAGCATTGCTGCATGGGTTTTTAGTTCTACCTCAGCCCATGCTGAGGACTCCAGGTCATTTCCAAGCAGACAGTCCACTGGGATATTTGAGGAAACCACCACCTGTTTCAGGCCATTGACCCCTCCCCATTCTAAAGTAACCATTGCCATGGGATGTACTTTTTTCTGATTGTCAGCGTTGGTGACTGTGTAAGTTTTTGCAGTCAGGTATTGGCCAGGGGAAACCAGTTTCTCTGTCACCATGGTGACACTGGCACCTGTATCCCTCAGGCCCTCTATTCTAGTCCCATTAATTAAGAGTTGCTGTCTGTATTTTTGCATGTTAGGCGGCCAGACAGCTAGTGTGGCTAAATCCACCCCACCCTCAGAAACTAGAGTAGCTTCAGTGTGGACCCTGATTTGCTCTGGGCACACTGTTGATCCCACTTGGAGACTAGCCATACCAGTGTTACCTGGATGGGAGTTTGGAGTGGAACCTTTCTTGGGACAGGCCTTGTCTCCAGTTTGGTGTCCATGCTGTTTACAGCTATGACACCAGGCCTTTTTGGGATCAAAGTTTTTACCCTTGTACCCATTGTTTTGTGAAGAGGCTCTGGGCCCACCCTCCTGTGCAGGTTTTTGGGGGCCTGTAGAAGACTCTTTACTATTTTTAGTTTTGGTTGTCTCATCACTCTTCCCCTGGGGAGTCTTTGTGACCCCTTTCTTTTGGTCACCCCCTGTTGAAGTCTTGGACACCCTTGTCTTGACCCAATGGTCCGCCTTCTTTCCCAATTCTTGGGGAGAAATTGGTCCTAGGTCTACCAGATGCTGATGCAGTTTATCATTGAAACAATTACTCAATAGGTGTTCTTTCACAAATAAATTGTACAGCCCATCATAATTACTTACACCACTGCCTTGAATCCAACCATCTAGTGTTTTCACTGAGTAGTCAACAAAGTCAACCCAGGTCTGGCTCGAGGATTTTTGAGCCCCCCTGAACCTAATCCTGTACTCCTCAGTGGAGAATCCAAAGCCCTCAATCAGGGTACCCTTCATGAGGTCATAAGATTCTGCATCTTTTCCAGAGAGTGTGAGGAGTCTATCCCTACACTTTCCAGTGAACATTTCCCAAAGGAGAGCACCCCAGTGAGATCTGTTCACTTTTCTGGTTACACAAGCCCTCTCAAAAGCTGTGAACCATTTGGTGATGTCATCACCATCTTCATATTTTGTCACAATCCCTTTGGGGATTTTTAACATGTCAGGAGAATCTCTGACCCTATTTATATTGCTGCCACCATTGATGGGTCCTAGGCCCATCTCTTGTCTTTCCCTTTCTATGGCTAGGAGCTGTCTCTCTAAAGCCAATCTTCTGGCCATCCTGGCTAACAGGAGGTCATCTTCACTGAGAGCATCCTCAGTGATTTCAGAAATGTGGGACCCTCCTGTGAGGGACTCACTATTTCTGACTAACACAGTTGGAGACAGGACTTGAGGGGTCCTGTTCTCCCTATTTAGGACTGGAGGAGGGACATTGGCCTCCAAGTCACTAATTTCTTCCTCTGTGATGTCATCATCAGAGGGGTTGGCTTTTTCAAACTCTGCCAACAGCTCCTGGAGCTGAATTTTGGTAGGTCTGGAGCCAATGGTTATTTTCTTTATATTACAGAGAGACCTTAGCTCCCTCATCTTAAGATGGAGGTAAGGTGTGGTGTCGAGTTCCACCACCTGCATCTCTGTATCAGACATTATTCTGCTAAGAGTTGGAATACTTTTTAAAGAATCTAAAACTGTTTCTAGAATCTAATTTCAAACTTTTAACAAACTTTTAAACTCTAAAAGACAATGCTAAACAGGGACTTAACACACAAGGCCCTAGCAGGACTTTTAAGAATTTAGAAAAATTTCAAATTGCAAAAATGAATTTCTAATGACAATTTTGGAATTTGTCGTGTGATCAGGTATTGGCTGAGTAGTCCAGCAAATGCAAAGTCTTGTACCCCACCGCTGATCCACCAATGTAGGAAGTTGGCTCTGTATGTGCTATTTCAAAGTAAGGAATAGCATGCACAGAGTCCAAGGGTTCCCCTTAGAGGTAAAATAGTGGTAAAAAAGAGATAATACTAATGCTCTATTTTGTGGTAGTGTGGTCGAGCAGTAGGCTTATCCAAGGAGTAGTGTTAAGCATTTGTTGTACATACACATAGACAATAAATGAGGTACACACACTCAGAGACAAATCCAGCCAATAGGTTTTTGTATAGAAAAATATCTTTTCTTAGTTTATTTTAAGAACCACAGGTTCAAATTTAACATGTAATATCTTGTTCGAAAGGTATTGCAGGTAAGTACTTTAGGAACTTCAAATCATAAAAATTGCATGTATACTTTTCAAGTTATTGACAAATAGCTGTTTTAAAAGTGGACACAGTGCAATTTTCACAGTTCCTGGGGGAGGTAAGTTTTTGTTAGTTTTACCAGGTAAGTAGGACACTTACAGGGTTCAGTTCTTGGTCCAAGGTAGCCCACCGTTGGGGGTTCAGAGCAACCCCAAAGTCACCACACCAGCAGCTCAGGGCCGGTCAGGTGCAGAGTTCAAAGTGGTGCCCAAAACACATAGGCTAGAATGGAGAGAAGGGGGTGCCCCGGTTCCGGTCTGCTTGCAGGTAAGTACCCGCGTCTTCGGAGGGCAGACCAGAGGGGTTTTGTAGGGCACCGGGGGGGACACAAGCCCACACAGAAATCTCACCCTCAGCAGCACGGGGGCGGCCGGGTGCAGTGTAGAAACAAGCGTCGGGTTCGCAATGTTAGTCTATGAGAGATCTCGGGATCTCTTCAGCGCTGCAGGCAGGCAAGGGGGGGATTCCTCGGGGAAACCTCCACTTGGGCAAGGGAGAGGGACTCCTGGGGGTCACTTCTCCAGTGAAAGTCCGGTCCTTCAGGTCCTGGGGGCTGCGGGTGCAGGGTCTCTCCCAGGCGTCGGGACTTTGGATTCAAAGAGTCGCGGTCAGGGGAAGCCTCGGGATTCCCTCTGCAGGCGGCGCTGTGGGGGCTCAGGGGGGACAGGTTTTGGTACTCACAGTATCAGAGTAGTCCTGGGGTCCCTCCTGAGGTGTTGGATCTCCACCAGCCGAGTCGGGGTCGCCGGGTGCAGTGTTGCAAGTCTCACGCTTCTTGCGGGGAGCTTGCAGGGTTCTTTCAAGGCTGCTGGAAACAAAGTTGCAGCCTTTCTTGGAGCAGGTCCGCTGTCCTCGGGAGTTTCTTGTCTTTTCGAAGCAGGGGCAGTCCTCAGAGGATGTCGAGGTCGCTGGTCCCTTTGGAAGGCGTCGCTGGAGCAGGATCTTTGGAAGGCAGGAGACAGGCCGGTGAGTTTCTGGAGCCAAGGCAGTTGTCGTCTTCTGGTCTTCCTCTGCAGGGGTTTTCAGCTAGGCAGTCCTTCTTCTTGTAGTTGCAGGAATCTGATTTTCTAGGGTTCAGGGTAGCCCTTAAATACTAAATTTAAGGGCGTGTTTAGGTCTGGGGGGTTAGTAGCCAATGGCTACTAGCCCTGAGGGTGGGTACACCCTCTTTGTGCCTCCTCCCAAGGGGAGGGGGTCACAATCCTAACCCTATTGGGGGAATCCTCCATCTGCAAGATGGAGGATTTCTAAAAGTCAGAGTCACCTCAGCTCAGGACACCCTAGGGGCTGTCCTGACTGGCCAGTGACTCCTCCTTGTTGCTTTCTTTGTTCCCTCCAGCCTTGCCGCCAAAAGTGGGGGCCGTGGCCGGAGGGGGCGGGCAACTCCACTAAGCTGGAGTGCCCTGCTGGGCTGTGACAAAGGGGTGAGCCTTTGAGGCTCACCGCCAGGTGTCACAGCTCCTGCCTGGGGGAGGTGTTAGCATCTCCACCCAGTGCAGGCTTTGTTACTGGCCTCAGAGTGACAAAGGCACTCTCCCCATGGGGCCAGCAACATGTCTCTGGTGTGGCAGGCTGCTGGAACTAGTCAGCCTACACAGACAGTCGGTTAAGTTTCAGGGGGTACCTCTAAGGTGCCCTCTGTGGTGTATTTTACAATAAAATGTACACTGGCATCAGTGTGCATTTATTGTGCTGAGAAGTTTGATACCAAACTTCCCAGTTTTCAGTGTAGCCATTATGGTGCTGTGGAGTTCGTGTTTGACAGACTCCCAGACCATATACTCTTATGGCTACCCTGCACTTACAATGTCTAAGGTTTTGTTTAGACACTGTAGGGGTACCATGCTCATGCACTGGTACCCTCACCTATGGTATAGTGCACCCTGCCTTAGGGCTGTAAGGCCTGCTAGAGGGGTGTCTTACCTATACTGCATAGGCAGTGAGAGGCTGGCATGGCACCCTGAGGGGAGTGCCATGTCGACTTACTCGTTTTGTCCTCACTAGCACACACAAGCTGGCAAGCAGTGTGTCTGTGCTGAGTGAAAGGTCTCCAGGGTGGCATAAGACATGCTGCAGCCCTTAGAGACCTTCCTTGGCATCAGGGCCCTTGGTACTAGAAGTACCAGTTACAAGGGACTTATCTGGATGCCAGGGTCTGCCAATTGTGGATACAAAAGTACAGGTTAGGGAAAGAACACTGGTGCTGGGGCCTGGTTAGCAGGCCTCAGCACACTTTCAATTGTAAACATAGCATCAGTAAAGGCAAAAAGTCAGGGGGCAACCATGCCAAGGAGGCATTTCCTTACACAACCCCCCCCCCAAACGAAAGAGGATGAGACTAACCTTTCCCAAGAGAGTCTTCATTTTCTAAGTGGAAGAACCTGGAAAGGCCATCTGCATTGGCATGGGCAGTCCCAGGTCTGTGTTCCACTATAAAGTCCATTCCCTGTAGGGAGATGGACCACCTCAACAGTTTAGGATTTTCACCTTTCATTTGCATCAGCCATTTGAGAGGTCTGTGGTCAGTTTGAACTAGGAAGTGAGTCCCAAAGAGGTATGGTCTCAGCTTCTTCAGGGACCAAACCACAGCAAAGGCCTCCCTCTCAATGGCACTCCAACGCTGCTCCCTGGGGAGTAACCTCCTGCTAATGAAAGCAACAGGCTGGTCAAGGCCATCATCATTTGTTTGGGACAAAACTGCCCCTATCCCATGTTCAGAGGCATCTGTCTGCACAATGAACTGCTTAGAATAATCTGGAGCTTTTAGAACTGGTGCTGAGCACATTGCTTGTTTCAGGGTGTCAAAGGCCTGTTGGCATTCCACAGTCCAGTTCACTTTCTTGGGCATTTTCTTGGAGGTGAGTTCAGTGAGGGCTGTCACAATGGATCCATATCCCTTCACAAACCTCCTGTAATACCCAGTCAAGCCAAGGAATGCCCTGACTTGAGTCTGGGTTTTTGGAGCTACCCAGTCCAGAATAGTCTGGATCTTGGGTTGGAGTGGCTGAACTTGGCCTCCACCTACAAGGTGGCCCAAGTAAACCACAGTTCCCTGCCCTATCTGGCATTTGGATGCCTTGATAGAGAGGCCTGCAGATTGCAGAGCCTTCAAAACCTTCTTCAGGTGGACCAGGTGATCCTGCCAGGTGGAGCTAAAGACAGCAATATCATCAAGATAAGCTGTGCTAAAGGACTCCAAGCCAGCAAGGACTTGATTCACCAACCTTTGGAAGGTGACAGGGGCATTCTTTAAACCAAAGGGCATAACAGTAAACTGATAATGCCCATCAGGTGTGGAGAATGCTGTTTTCTCTTTTGCTCCAGGTGCCATTTTTATTTGCCAGTACCCTGCTGTCAAGTCAAAGGTACTTAAGAATTTGGCAGCACCTAATTTGTCTATGAGCTCATCAGCTCTTGGAATTGGATGAGCATCTGTCTTGGTGACAGAATTGAGCCCTCTGTAGTCCACACAAAACCTCATCTCTTTCTTTCCATCTTTGGTGTGAGGTTTGGGGACTAAGACCACTGGGCTAGCCCAGGGGCTGTCAGAGCGCTCAATTACTCCCAGTTCCAGCATCTTGTGGACTTCCACCTTGATGCTTTCCTTAACATGGTCAGATTGTCTAAAGATTTTGTTCTTGACAGGCATGCTGTCTCCGGTGTCCACATCATGGGTACACAGGTGTGTCTGACCGGGGGTTAAGGAGAAGAGTTCAGGGAACTGTTGTAGGACTCTCCTACAATCAGCTTGCTGTTGGCCAGAGAGGGTGTCTGAGTAGATCACTCCATCTACTGTGCCATCTTTTGGGTCTGATGACAGAAGATCAGGGAGAGGTTCACTCTCTGCCTCCTGATCCTCATCTGTTACCATTAACAGATTCACATCAGCCCTGTCATGGAAGAGCTTAAGGCGGTTCACATGGATCACCCTCTTGGGGCTCCTGCTTGTGCCCAGGTCCACCAGGTAGGTGACCTGACTCTTCCTTTCTAGCACTGGGTAAGGGCCACTCCATTTGTCCTGGAGTGCCCTGGGAGCCACAGGCTCCAGAACCCAGACTTTCTGCCCTGGTTGGAACTCCACCAGTGCAGCCTTTTGGTCATACCAAAACTTCTGGAGCTGTTGGCTGGCCTCAAGGTTTTTGGTTGCCTTTTCCATGTACTCTGCCATTCTAGAGCGAAGGCCAAGTACATAGTCCACTATGTCCTGTTTAGGCTCATGGAGAGGTCTCTCCCAGCCTTCTTTAACAAGGGCAAGTGGTCCCCTTACAGGATGACCAAACAGAAGTTCAAAGGGTGAGAATCCTACTCCCTTCTGTGGCACCTCTCTGTAAGCGAAAAGCAGACATGGCAAGAGGACATCCCATCTCCTTTTGAGTTTTTCTGGGAGCCCCATGATCATGCCTTTTAATGTCTTGTTGAATCTCTCAACCAAGCCATTAGTTTGTGGATGGTATGGTGTAGTGAATTTATAAGTCACTCCACACTCATTCCACATGTGCTTTAGGTATGCTGACATGAAGTTGGTACCTCTGTCAGACACCACCTCCTTAGGGAAACCCACTCTGGTAAAGATACCAATGAGGGCCTTGGCTACTGCAGGGGCAGTAGTCGACCTAAGGGGAATAGCTTCAGGATACCTGGTAGCATGATCCACTACTACCAGGATATACATATTTCCTGAGGCTGTGGGAGGTTCTAGTGGACCAACTATGTCCACACCCACTCTTTCAAAGGGAACCCCCACCACTGGAAGTGGAATGAGGGGGGCCTTTGGATGTCCCCCTGTCTTACCACTGGCTTGACAGGTGGGGCAGGAGAGGCAAAACTCCTTAACCATGTTGGACATATTGGGCCAGTAGAAGTGGTTGACTAACCTCTCCCAAGTCTTGGTTTGTCCCAAATGTCCAGCAAGGGGAATGTCATGGGCCAATGTTAGGATGAACTTCCTGAACAGCTGAGGCACTACCACTCTCCTAGTGGCACCAGGTTTGGGGTCTCTGGCCTCAGTGTACAGGAGTCCATCTTCCCAATAGACCCTATGTGTTCCATTTTTCTTGCCTTTGGACTCTTCAGCAGCTTGCTGCCTAAGGCCTTCAAGAGAGGGACAGGTTTCTTGTCCCTTACACAGCTCCTCCCTTGAGGGTCCCCCTGGGCCTAAGAGCTCAACCTGATAAGGTTCAAGCTCCAAAGGCTCAGTTCCCTCAGAGGGCAGAACTTCTTCCTGAGAAGAGAGGTTCCCTTTATTTTGCTGTGTTGCAGTTGGTTTCCCAACTGACTTTCCTTTCCTCTTGGTAGGCTGGGCCATTCTTCCAGACTCCAGCTCTACTTGTTCACCCTGTGCCTTGCATTGTGCTCTTGTTTTCACACACACCAGTTCAGGGATACCCAGCATTGCTGCATGGGTTTTTAGTTCTACCTCAGCCCATGCTGAGGACTCCAGGTCATTTCCAAGCAGACAGTCCACTGGGATATTTGAGGAGACCACCACCTGTTTCAGGCCATTGACCCCTCCCCATTCTAAAGTAACCATTGCCATGGGATGTACTTTTTTCTGATTGTCAGCGTTGGTGACTGTGTAAGTTTTTGCAGTCAGGTATTGGCCAGGGGAAACCAGTTTCTCTGTCACCATGGTGACACTGGCACCTGTATCCCTCAGGCCCTCTATTCTAGTCCCATTAATTAAGAGTTGCTGTCTGTATTTTTGCATGTTAGGCGGCCAGACAGCTAGTGTGGCTAAATCCACCCCACCCTCAGAAACTAGAGTAGCTTCAGTGTGGACCCTGATTTGCTCTGGGCACACTGTTGATCCCACTTGGAGACTAGCCATACCAGTGTTACCTGGATGGGAGTTTGGAGTGGAACCTTTCTTGGGACAGGCCTTGTCTCCAGTTTGGTGTCCATGCTGTTTACAGCTATGACACCAGGCCTTTTTGGGATCAAAGTTTTTACCCTTGTACCCATTGTTTTGTGAAGAGGCTCTGGGCCCACCCTCCTGTGCAGGTTTTTGGGGGCCTGTAGAAGACTCTTTACTATTTTTAGTTTTGGTTGTCTCATCACTCTTCCCCTGGGGAGTCTTTGTGACCCCTTTCTTTTGGTCACCCCCTGTTGAAGTCTTGGACACCCTTGTCTTGACCCAATGGTCCGCCTTCTTTCCCAATTCTTGGGGAGAAATTGGTCCTAGGTCTACCAGATGCTGATGCAGTTTATCATTGAAACAATTACTCAATAGGTGTTCTTTCACAAATAAATTGTACAGCCCATCATAATTACTTACACCACTGCCTTGAATCCAACCATCTAGTGTTTTCACTGAGTAGTCAACAAAGTCAACCCAGGTCTGGCTCGAGGATTTTTGAGCCCCCCTGAACCTAATCCTGTACTCCTCAGTGGAGAATCCAAAGCCCTCAATCAGGGTACCCTTCATGAGGTCATAAGATTCTGCATCTTTTCCAGAGAGTGTGAGGAGTCTATCCCTACACTTTCCAGTGAACATTTCCCAAAGGAGAGCACCCCAGTGAGATCTGTTCACTTTTCTGGTTACACAAGCCCTCTCAAAAGCTGTGAACCATTTGGTGATGTCATCACCATCTTCATATTTTGTCACAATCCCTTTGGGGATTTTTAACATGTCAGGAGAATCTCTGACCCTATTTATATTGCTGCCACCATTGATGGGTCCTAGGCCCATCTCTTGTCTTTCCCTTTCTATGGCTAGGAGCTGTCTCTCTAAAGCCAATCTTCTGGCCATCCTGGCTAACAGGAGGTCATCTTCACTGAGAGCATCCTCAGTGATTTCAGAAATGTGGGACCCTCCTGTGAGGGACTCACTATTTCTGACTAACACAGTTGGAGACAGGACTTGAGGGGTCCTGTTCTCCCTATTTAGGACTGGAGGAGGGACATTGGCCTCCAAGTCACTAATTTCTTCCTCTGTGATGTCATCATCAGAGGGGTTGGCTTTTTCAAACTCTGCCAACAGCTCCTGGAGCTGAATTTTGGTAGGTCTGGAGCCAATGGTTATTTTCTTTATATTACAGAGAGACCTTAGCTCCCTCATCTTAAGATGGAGGTAAGGTGTGGTGTCGAGTTCCACCACCTGCATCTCTGTATCAGACATTATTCTGCTAAGAGTTGGAATACTTTTTAAAGAATCTAAAACTGTTTCTAGAATCTAATTTCAAACTTTTAACAAACTTTTAAACTCTAAAAGACAATGCTAAACAGGGACTTAACACACAAGGCCCTAGCAGGACTTTTAAGAATTTAGAAAAATTTCAAATTGCAAAAATGAATTTCTAATGACAATTTTGGAATTTGTCGTGTGATCAGGTATTGGCTGAGTAGTCCAGCAAATGCAAAGTCTTGTACCCCACCGCTGATCCACCAATGTAGGAAGTTGGCTCTGTATGTGCTATTTCAAAGTAAGGAATAGCATGCACAGAGTCCAAGGGTTCCCCTTAGAGGTAAAATAGTGGTAAAAAAGAGATAATACTAATGCTCTATTTTGTGGTAGTGTGGTCGAGCAGTAGGCTTATCCAAGGAGTAGTGTTAAGCATTTGTTGTACATACACATAGACAATAAATGAGGTACACACACTCAGAGACAAATCCAGCCAATAGGTTTTTGTATAGAAAAATATCTTTTCTTAGTTTATTTTAAGAACCACAGGTTCAAATTTAACATGTAATATCTTGTTCGAAAGGTATTGCAGGTAAGTACTTTAGGAACTTCAAATCATAAAAATTGCATGTATACTTTTCAAGTTATTGACAAATAGCTGTTTTAAAAGTGGACACAGTGCAATTTTCACAGTTCCTGGGGGAGGTAAGTTTTTGTTAGTTTTACCAGGTAAGTAGGACACTTACAGGGTTCAGTTCTTGGTCCAAGGTAGCCCACCGTTGGGGGTTCAGAGCAACCCCAAAGTCACCACACCAGCAGCTCAGGGCCGGTCAGGTGCAGAGTTCAAAGTGGTGCCCAAAACACATAGGCTAGAATGGAGAGAAGGGGGTGCCCCGGTTCCGGTCTGCTTGCAGGTAAGTACCCGCGTCTTCGGAGGGCAGACCAGAGGGGTTTTGTAGGGCACCGGGGGGGACACAAGCCCACACAGAAATCTCACCCTCAGCAGCACGGGGGCGGCCGGGTGCAGTGTAGAAACAAGCGTCGGGTTCGCAATGTTAGTCTATGAGAGATCTCGGGATCTCTTCAGCGCTGCAGGCAGGCAAGGGGGGGATTCCTCGGGGAAACCTCCACTTGGGCAAGGGAGAGGGACTCCTGGGGGTCACTTCTCCAGTGAAAGTCCGGTCCTTCAGGTCCTGGGGGCTGCGGGTGCAGGGTCTCTCCCAGGCGTCGGGACTTTGGATTCAAAGAGTCGCGGTCAGGGGAAGCCTCGGGATTCCCTCTGCAGGCGGCGCTGTGGGGGCTCAGGGGGGACAGGTTTTGGTACTCACAGTATCAGAGTAGTCCTGGGGTCCCTCCTGAGGTGTTGGATCTCCACCAGCCGAGTCGGGGTCGCCGGGTGCAGTGTTGCAAGTCTCACGCTTCTTGCGGGGAGCTTGCAGGGTTCTTTCAAGGCTGCTGGAAACAAAGTTGCAGCCTTTCTTGGAGCAGGTCCGCTGTCCTCGGGAGTTTCTTGTCTTTTCGAAGCAGGGGCAGTCCTCAGAGGATGTCGAGGTCGCTGGTCCCTTTGGAAGGCGTCGCTGGAGCAGGATCTTTGGAAGGCAGGAGACAGGCCGGTGAGTTTCTGGAGCCAAGGCAGTTGTCGTCTTCTGGTCTTCCTCTGCAGGGGTTTTCAGCTAGGCAGTCCTTCTTCTTGTAGTTGCAGGAATCTGATTTTCTAGGGTTCAGGGTAGCCCTTAAATACTAAATTTAAGGGCGTGTTTAGGTCTGGGGGGTTAGTAGCCAATGGCTACTAGCCCTGAGGGTGGGTACACCCTCTTTGTGCCTCCTCCCAAGGGGAGGGGGTCACAATCCTAACCCTATTGGGGGAATCCTCCATCTGCAAGATGGAGGATTTCTAAAAGTCAGAGTCACCTCAGCTCAGGACACCCTAGGGGCTGTCCTGACTGGCCAGTGACTCCTCCTTGTTGCTTTCTTTGTTCCCTCCAGCCTTGCCGCCAAAAGTGGGGGCCGTGGCCGGAGGGGGCGGGCAACTCCACTAAGCTGGAGTGCCCTGCTGGGCTGTGACAAAGGGGTGAGCCTTTGAGGCTCACCGCCAGGTGTCACAGCTCCTGCCTGGGGGAGGTGTTAGCATCTCCACCCAGTGCAGGCTTTGTTACTGGCCTCAGAGTGACAAAGGCACTCTCCCCATGGGGCCAGCAACATGTCTCTGGTGTGGCAGGCTGCTGGAACTAGTCAGCCTACACAGACAGTCGGTTAAGTTTCAGGGGGTACCTCTAAGGTGCCCTCTGTGGTGTATTTTACAATAAAATGTACACTGGCATCAGTGTGCATTTATTGTGCTGAGAAGTTTGATACCAAACTTCCCAGTTTTCAGTGTAGCCATTATGGTGCTGTGGAGTTCGTGTTTGACAGACTCCCAGACCATATACTCTTATGGCTACCCTGCACTTACAATGTCTAAGGTTTTGTTTAGACACTGTAGGGGTACCATGCTCATGCACTGGTACCCTCACCTATGGTATAGTGCACCCTGCCTTAGGGCTGTAAGGCCTGCTAGAGGGGTGTCTTACCTATACTGCATAGGCAGTGAGAGGCTGGCATGGCACCCTGAGGGGAGTGCCATGTCGACTTACTCGTTTTGTCCTCACTAGCACACACAAGCTGGCAAGCAGTGTGTCTGTGCTGAGTGAGAGGTCTCCAGGGTGGCATAAGACATGCTGCAGCCCTTAGAGACCTTCCTTGGCATCAGGGCCCTTGGTACTAGAAGTACCAGTTACAAGGGACTTATCTGGATGCCAGGGTCTGCCAATTGTGGATACAAAAGTACAGGTAGGGAAAGAACACTGGTGCTGGGGCCTGGTTAGCAGGCCTCAGCACACTTTCAATTGTAAACATAGCATCAGTAAAGGCAAAAAGTCAGGGGGCAACCATGCCAAGGAGGCATTTCCTTACAAAGACCATTTACGTTGTTTTCTCAATAAAAACAACATACTTATGGACTAATTATATCAAGGGAGAAGTCTACATAGAGTCACCAGGGTAATCTGCAGCACTACACACCTGTTTGTGAATTTGCTTTAGAGTGGAAAAACTATGCCCCAGTTATTTGTGAGACACATCTGGCTAACCTTCTGTTCAGTTTGTGCTACCTCTGCTTCCACATCCACTCTCATGCTGTCACAGGTTCATAACTTATACTGAATTCCTCTCAAATAGGTTTTCCAAGCATTATGAGCAAATTTAACTTACCGGCAATCCTCTCATCCCTTCTCTTCCAGCCGGTCCAGGTTCTCCGGGTATGCCCTGAGGGGAAAAGAGCAAATGGGGCATGACTTACAGTACTTTCTTGTGAAAGTAAGTGTGAAGAGGGAAATGTTCCAGCATATTTTAGGAACAGTTAGTCATATCTATTAATGGAATAGAGGGCCTGATGCTTACAGGGCTGGGCACAAATATATTGCAGATGTTCATGACAAAAGAAAAGAGCAGTTGAATGCAATCTCAGCTCACCTGTTGAGGTAATTTTTGTGGATTGTCCATACCTGTTTCCACTTGCATTTGCGTGAGGAAAGTTTGGGGAGATTGTTGTTCAAAAACTTTAATCAGTCACCCGTCTGAATTTAGTCTTTAGATTTTGAGACCCAAGACCACTTTGAAATGTGTGTGTCTGCTGGAAGCCTGTGCTTAAGGTAGCTCTGGCTTGGAGAATGTATGTATATTTATATGAATCATGAAGAAGACTGGAATCAGGTGTGAGGGTAAACCAGTTCAGAGTGGACTGGGTTTTCTGTGTTGGAATGCTCCTGCAATCTTCCCACTGTAGACCTACCCTGACTACAGTTGAAAAATGTGCAGAAGCAAATTTGCCTAAAACACAGTTTTAGAATGCAATCTGCCAAGCCCGTGTCATTTCACAGGTGCAGAAAGTGAATGTGTTCCACCCAGAGCTTTCAGATTTGGATTAACCTGCTCCAGAAATAACTCATATTGTAGGTACACATCATGGAGCACCTCCAACTGAATAAAGCATCTAGGATGGTGAAGCTGAAGATTATTTAGCTCTATAAACAATTGTAGCTGGCCAGGTATAATTCTTCAATGAAGCAAACCTCCAGTTAGTATCTGATCGTTAACGCGGGAAAGACAAGTCCAGGGGAATTTGAAGTTATGATTAACTTTTGACGGTCAATTAGGACCAGATTACAAGTTTCTCCTCAAATTCCGGCCCATGCTAAACCCCTGTTTAAGCCTGGGTTGGAATTATAAATTGTTAGATATTCAACACATCTGATAATTATTGGATGGATTAAATAACTAAGGGCCAGATGTATCAAGATTTTCTGCATTCGCAAATGGTGCGAATGCCCGTTTGCGAATGCAAAAAGCCAGTTCAGAATGTATGAAAGACATTCTGAACGCAATTTTAAGGAATCACAAAAATAGCGATTCCTTAAAATTGTGACCCTGTTTAGAGAGTCGCAAATTGCGACTCTCTAAATAAGAAATCGCAAATAAGGATTCCTTATTTCCGATTTCTTAGCACATGTATGAAGCCAGTCCTAGATGCGATTTGGGCATTTAGGAATCGCTATTTACCACCAGGTTTAACCTGGTGGTAACCATGTTCAAAATTTAAAAATGCATTTTAAATGCATTTTTTAAATGTATATGTAAAGCACACATGCCCTTTTGGCATGTGTGCACCTTACATGTCCCCAAATATTTTTGGGGGTGCAGCAGAGGGGGCCTTAGGCCCCCAGCACCCTGGGGTTTTACATTTCCAAAATTGCGATTTCTCGTTAAGAAATCGCAATTTTGGAAAATGCCCAAAATTTGCAGATATGGGCCAACAGGCCCATAGGTGCGAATGGGGACAGATTCTCTATTTGCGATTCGGTAATAGCATTTGCGATTTTTAAGAAATCGCTATTACTGAATCGTAAAAATCATGCATACCTTTTTGCATTTCTGAAATGGCGATTTCTTAAAAATCCCTATTTGAGAATCGCAAATCGGTTGTATGATACATCTGGCCCTAAATCTTCATGAAATTTAGCAGGTCAAACCTGCAGAACTCTAATGGGGGGCGAACATACGGTTTTACAATATCATGTGGATTTTGGTGTGCTAAACACCAAAATCTGCATATTACTTCCCAACAACTCTTAATAGGTGATATTTATGACACTTGACAAATAACGTACCTCGTGGTATCTTTATTTATCATGTGCAAGAAATACCACTTATACTCTTAATCAGGCCCTTAGAAACAACTTTTTTGCAATTATTCCTTTTTGATTTCTTCAATGATTTCTAAGGTAGCACGTTTTTCTCTTTATTGGGAATGTTTTATAGTTTTTGTTATTACCAGAAAGATTTTAATGTTCCATTTCGACCAATATTTTCACAGATGACATTTGTCACTATTTTATCATTAATTTTCATTAATGACATTTGTCAGAATCTTAGTTTTTTTATGTGCTTTTAATCTATTATTTTTTTATGGTGGTAATTTCCTTTATGTTTGGATTAAGGTTAATTTTGAAAACAGCATCATTTAGCAATTCAGGGCCATAGTTATGGCCAAGTCAAAGGGGAAGGACAGAAATGCACCGTATTTATCCCAAGTTGGTGCATTCCTGTCCTTTCTCCAGCGCTGGTGCACAATGGGCTGCCAAGCACTAATGCAGACACCCTTACACCAAGATGCAAGAGTGCTTTGTTGCATGTAGGATTGTTTTGTGCAGGAAGGAGCACCTTCCTGCAAAAAAACAATCCCCTAAGGAATTTTACTCTTTCTATGTGTGTTGCAGGATGCAGCACCCATAGAAATCGGAAATAACCAGGAGAAATAAAGATTCTTCTCCTAGTTACACCTCACCTGAGGAGGAGAGGTTTTTGGTGCATTCCTAGGTCTACCAGTTCTAGTAAATCTGGGAATGCATCAAAATCCATGGATGTTGTGTGAGGAGACCAATGCAACACCCATGGGCACGCCCCACTGGTGCAGAGTAATGCAACGTAGCGATATGTCCTGCATTGCGCTACTCGAGATTTATGAAGCCATCCAGGGCCATGCAAGGTAGCCTTGTGTGGCTTCATAAATCTCATTTTTCAGTTGTGTCCCTCTTGCACCATATTGCATGGTGCAAGAGCGATGCAAAGGGGCTCGTAAATAAGTGGCTAACTTTTTTGTCATTCCTTACACTTTGAACCCATTGTCACTTTTTCTTGATCTCTAGTTTCTCATCAGATTTTTAGTTTTTTATTTAAGGTCGCTGTGGACATTGATGTATTTTTATTGCATTGTTATTGCTGGTTTGCTGTTCATAGCACACCAAGCTTCTTTGTCACACGTCTCAGACTGAGAAGTTAAATTACCAAGGAAGGGCCGTGGATGTAATGAATGAAATGTGATTATCTTTGTGTCATGGACTGCTGGGCATATCCAGATATGCAGGTCTCACAAACAACTAAACAGCAAAGAGTCATCGTCCCAATAAGGAAATAGTTGTACTCCATCATACCATGTTCTGTGCAGTGTGTTTCAAGGAGAGGTATATTTGAGACCTTAAACTAGGATTAACTACTGTCCTTCAGAGCAGAAGAAACTAAAGTATACGAAAAGTGATGGTTCAAATGTTTGAATTAACCTAAGCCACTGGTAAATACTTAGGCCGCATCCATAACATCATTACTTTGCACACCCTGTTACCTCAGCTTGGACCCAGCTATATGCACATCAGTCTTGACCCTGCTCCAATCAGAACAGTCCAGCCTGAACTGCCAAGCCAGGTCCTCCCCTGAGATCAGAAGAAATACAGAGGATGTGATACATCTTCATTTTATAGCAAGCACTCTTATCTTGCAAAAACACTAATCAAAGTTGTTCGATGACGTCCTGGTCCCCACTTCATTCTTACCTTAATCACTGACAATGTACACGATTCTCCTTTGATGAATTGTGCATAAATGTATCTGTTGGCAGTGTTTTGGAAGTAAGTTAGTGTTCGCGTCCCTGGCGACCAAAGTCGGATATCCCTCACATTGAAGTGTTGTGTGAAGGAAAGGTGGCCATCCTTTGTTACCTCGTCAGTATGTCGCATTATTGGGTTAATATGACCTTAAAATTCGTAAATTCCAAAAAAAAATTGTATACATACTGCTTCTCCTGAAGGCCCTGGCTTTCCCTCTTTTCCGTCTTTTCCAGCTAGACCCTGGAATTAAAAAACACACATCAGACTCTCCTACAATAATTAACAATTACAGCCAGGTGAACTGTTAAATCGTAATGCATCCCTTACATATGCCAGTTTCAGAGGAATTCCCACGTCTCACTTCTGAATTTGATTTAATCACACTTGTTGTTTAAAGTAAAGCAGGACCCGCATAAGCGTAGTGCCTACTGTGCCTCTGTCTTCGAGCTATCACTCTTCTGACACTCACCATATCTCGTGAATGTTACTCGTTTCTATTCAAATTCACAGATGTTTCTTCAAATCAGAATATATATGTCTCTCATTTTCTCGAGAATGTCACTTGCTCTGCGATCACTCCTTCAGTAAAGGAGCAACATTGCGCTTTGTTGAGATTTTTTTCCAGCACATTTATACGTGCAGGTCGGTGCCCACTTGATGTGCCACAGAGTAGGGAAAATGAAAGCCAGCAAATCATGTTACTGAGCCTTCGCCGCTGCTGAATGGCTCCGCCCTTCCAAAGCTGTTTACTTTCAAGTGCAACATACAAAGCCGAACAGCACCGCTCCACCATCCAGCACAAATTACAGTCTTTGGGACAAGTGCACCTTGCAGGATAATTTGGCCCATGAGGTAAGCGACGGATGAGGTGGGGCTGTGGCACAGAGTCACAGCAATGATGGCGCACACCGCACTGAAGTGTCACTCCCCCGCAGCATACACATACATGTTTCACACAGTCCCAGGTTATTCCCATGCATGTTAAGAAGTGTGATAAGTAAGAACAGAGAGTAAACTCCGTGTCATTGATTCTAGTGCCATGAGGCGCATTTAGCAGCAAGCCATGGGCGCCAGTGGTCTGGCCCTAGGAGTGCACCAGGCTGATCTTCCTGCACACAATGACAGTACTAGTTGAGAAATATATTTTATTTAATGTCGTTATCACTTACAGGCAGTCCAGGCAATCCGGGTGGACCCTGTGGACCCGGCGGGCCTTCTTTACCCTGAAAACAACATACACAACGATCTTTAGAGGCAAACTTAGGCGGTACACGCCATACCATAGACACATTTTAACTTGGGGAGGACTTTGTCAAGTACAACTATTTCTTCATGAGGTAGACAAACACAGAATTCTAAGAAACAACACTAAGAATATCTATTTCGGGACTTTTTATTAGGAGTTAAATTGACCCACATTATTCGACACACACTCACTCTTCCAAGAACAATTTTGGGCATTTTCACACTTTAGAATGTTGACATTTTATAATGTTAGCTTCAAAAACAGTCAGTGAATTGGTATTTTCTTGAACAAACGATTTACAAAGAAAAGCCCTTCCCAAATATTTTAATATTATGAATCAAATAAACTGATCCTATGGATGCAAAGGTCATGAGCGGTCTGCTAAAATACATCACCTTGATTAGAAATGAAAATGTTGCCAAGTCTGAAGTAAATATAGGTTCTTCTCCAGCACATTTTGAACCGAGTCTGATAGCCCATGTTTAAAGTGAGAAGAAAGGAAAGCAAAATAAACCAGGGAAACAGGGAACCACTGTGATTCCTCCCCGCGCAGGACTGTCCTCTCAGAAACCCTGCATCTGCGACCAGTCCACAAGTCCTACAAAGTGATGGATACTACTTGCGTCCTGCACGTGGAATGCCCTGGAAAGCCAATGGGGCCTCTCCAGAAAGGCACTTTGGAGTATGTAAAGTAGTACTCCTGTAGTTCGCTTTTATATAAACTTACATGCCTTTGCGAACTGCCCCAAAACATCTGAAATGCGAATATTTAGGGGATACCCATACACAATTACCACGAATAAGACGGGGTCATCTGTGCTTTCACTGCTAAGGAGTTGGAAGGTCCAGGGGTGATTCACAAAAGCATGCTAGAGAATGTAAAAGAATACTCCTGTAATACTACCTCCCGTTCTCGTAAATGATGTTGTCAACCAGCCCCAGTGTTTTTATCTCATCACTTGGTTTATCTAGTCACATGATGGTTAGGCACCTTAGATTTGTCTCACAAGCTGCCCACACCCCAGGGGTGCACTAATGCATCCATCAGTCCCCCAAACTAAGGCTCTTCACACAATCCATCACATGGAGAGCTCCTCTCATGCAACAGAAGCAGAAGGCAGAAGTAACTGCAAACCCAGAAACAATCAAAGTGACTGCTGACTGCCCTTCCTCTGTGTAACTCACTCCCAGATGAACACTGGTGGAGTTCAGTTCTTTCAAAATGCTCAAAATAATATTTTAAAAAATATAGTTATTTGGAGCACATCATGCTTTGTTTCCTGTTGTGGACCTGGCTACAGGCCGCTCTGGGGCAAGGAATCTTGTCCATAAATTGCCTGAAGCACTTCCCACAGTGAACATATATGCTAAGGGTAATATTTCAATGCACTCATATTTTGAGATATTGTAATTCATGAAACCCTGACTAAATGCTCAGTGCGTGAAACATTTTTGGGACTAGTCATAGTGAAAATAAATAATAACCCTCTATTTAGTAGACAGTGAAACACATGCAGGGCAGTGTAATTCAGAAGAAAGCAAAGTGAAAGAACAGGCTCTTAAGGCATGCCACAAAAGCTTTTTAGGAGTACGTCCCATACTTACTGATTGTCCTGGTGCCCCCGGTGGCCCGGAAGGACCTTGTGCTCCATCATTTCCCTGAATTAAATGAGATACAAAAGAAAAACAGGTCCTATTGGAGACTTATCCATAAACACCTAAGACACTCTATGTCCATTCATGAAGCTTTGGCCTGCAACATTAACCTACTCAATCGTATATACTGTAGTGAAGGCTAGCGGTACTCGGGTTCAAAGCAAATTGCCTCCTTAGTCCAGGTTTAATCAGGTTATGGTTTAGTAGACAAACAAAGCTCACTAAGGGAGTACACCACTCAGGCGTCACACTTAAATTAGAAAACATCGACGTCACACTTACCATGGCAGGGTAACGCATAGACGGTCAGCAAGCACTCACACATATATAGAACACAATGCCAACCACACTAACTCAAAGAGACGTAACCACAATTAACTGAGGCTGCAACCAAAGTTTTATAAATTAGGCCTAAAGAACAGAGCGAAGGAGAAGGTAAAATAACATTAGAGTTTAAGAGCAAAAACAAATACAGTAATGAGTTGCTTAGATGATTGCACACTGACACTTGAGGGCCACAGTCATTACTTTTCAATAGAAAAACCTGAATGTTTATGACTATTTGTGAAATGGTGTTAATCATATTCACTCAAAACCACCTCCTAAGAAAGCAAAAGTCTCATAAGCTAGGGCACTTGTAGACTGATTTCCGGTAGGATGCACTTCTAAAGGATGGATCACCTATGACGTTCCTAGAGGTTGAAGTGAAGTCCTGTCATATGTCTATTCTAACTTCCTATAAGAGTAATATGAGGTTAGCTTGTAAGAATGTGCAGTGCCCTCAGTGTGCCCTGCCAGGCGAACCACAGTTCACCAAAAACTCAATGACGCGGGGATGCTGAAGAGGTGTCATCAAGCGCCGCACAGACATATTCAAGCATCTAACTGGATCTATTAGTAATGGAAGTAGTGAGACACAAATTAAACTAAGATAGATCCAACTTCTCTTGCAAAGGGGTGGGGGCTAGTCAAGAAAGGAAGACCACTATTAATAAGCCTATTAAATCCTAAGAAATAACTTTCCTACTGTTCACCTAGGGATTTCACAGTCTTTTCATTAGAACATTAAGCTATTCACTTGGAATCACCTAAGAAATACAAGGGACAACTTACAGAAGCTCCATCATGTCTGAATCTTAACTTGTTTTTCACCAATCAATGATCTTGTGTGACACTGTTGGGCTATAAAAAGTCAATCAGAGTCACATAACCTATACAGATACCACAGTGTTACTTTCCTGAAATATATTTTCATGGAACAGTTTTTATAATGTCACTGTAGGCCAGATGTATGAAGCTATCTAGGGCTGCAAATGCCCTGAATCTCAAAATAGAAATGTTTGTAACCACACAACAGGTTTTTCCGATGTACACATATCCTTTTAGGTTTTCCTTATATAATGACTTTCAAAATGGGATTGCGAATGCATACCAACACACAATTTGAAAGAGGCATATTATAGACCTCCCTTCCAAAATGTGACTTGGTACAATATATGTTAATGGTTTGTGACTGGAATTCTGGATGAAAACCAGTAAAAAGTTACAAACTCCTAATTTGGGGTGGCACTCATTCACATAGGGGAAGGAGTCACCTTTGGACCTCGTACCCTTTGAGAATGGTGAAAAAAGTTTCAGGGGGAGGAAGCAATGGTCCAGGCACCGCCAACTCCCTCAGAAACTTAAAAAAATATATAAAATTAAAGCAGAATCTACGGAAAACAGGCAGCTTTAAAAAAACAAATGTTTCTTGGTGTCAGGCCACTATCCCTGTGATTGTAACAAATTGAAGTGAATTGCTATTTGCAACCAACTTAATGAATATTAATTGGGTAGGTCAGATTGTGACTGAACCCAATTCAAAACTTTGCAAACCGACCTATTAGAATATAAGTCGGATAGCAAAATTCCATATCTGTTGTATAAAAAATGGGTTGTAAATTGCAATTAGATTTAACACCCAGTATAATAGTATATCTGGTTCTCTGTGCTGCACAGATTTCACAATACAGCTTCTTTTATTTCTCTTTATAAACTATATACGTGAAATTGCTTGTAAGGTAATTTCTCATATTATGCCAGAAGAGCTGGGACCACAGTAATTGTCCATGAGTTCTCTGGGAAAACATTTGTGAATTCACATTTTCAGCAATGCAAATACTTTTATGCATCTGACTAGACAAGATTTAAGCCAGGGAAAAATAACTATGTGCTATGCTATATGGATTTCTAAAGTGCATGGCTACCCGTGGGCTTCCCAGAGCTGGCGAAGACATAGCTTTGCTTCAAGACAAGTGGAGAAACACGGGGAGAGGGAGCTATTAATGTGGATATAGCAAGGACTTTAGCCTTTTTCCGAACTGTGATCCGTTGTTTAGTCATCTTAATTCTAAGGGGAGTGCGTTCCACTAATAGGGAATGAGATATGAAAAGGACAGACTGCCCCATCTGGCCTTTCAAGGCACCTGCTAGGTACCTTCAAGAATCGACCTGTAGAGGATCTTAAAGAGCTACTGGGAGAGTAGGGGGTCATGAGAGTCCTTATCATAGCGGGTCCTTTGGCGTTAAGCCCTCTATGTGTTAGTCAGAGTGTTTTCAAATGTATCCTTGCCTTAATGGAAAGTCAATGCAGAGAAGCTAGGGCACTGTTTGCTCAGGCATATTTTGGGTCCTTGTACAGGATCCTTGCTCCCACATTTTGGACAACCTGGAGCCTTTTGATGACATATTTGGGGAGGCCTATGTACTGAAAGTTTCTATAGTCCAATCTAGGAGAGAACAAGGGGTTGGACCAAAATTTTTCTGGACACACTTTGGATAAGGTCTAGGATTTTATGGAGTGATCTGAGAGTGTCGAAATAAGGCAGTGCACGTTTTGTGGCCTGTGTAACTATGGAAAGGGTCTTTTCCAGCCAGATCCCATGGCTTTTGGTAGAGGAGGAAGGGATGGGTGGATTGCACAAACATCCTGGACAGTCTATAGGTGGTTGGCGGTCAGGTCTGTTCCCCAGAATCATTAGCTCAGTTTTTTCGCCATTCAATTTTAAGCAGCAGTTCACCATCCACTTGGATATGTTTGCCAAACAGGAAGATAGCAGATGGGACTGTGAGCTTTTTCCAGGAGTGAGGGAGATGACCAATTGTGTGTCATCGGCATATGATACTATTGACAGCCCAAACTCCTGAACAATATCTGCCAATGGGCATGTACAAGTTACAGGGGCAAGCGCGGACCCTGATTTGACATTGCAGAGAAGAGCGGGAAGTTCTTCCTCAGTGATGGGTGAGGGGAGAAGTGGCAGGCCATTATGAGAAGTGTTTGGCATCAACTTCTCTGATGTAAGGCCATTTACAATTCTGTTCTTTTGTTGAGGCAGATAAAAATCAGCTATTTTGTTCTGAAAGAATGCTGTCAATGCGTTGCAGCATGCTATTGGGGAAAGTGTTTTTGGTTTTTGGAGTGGTCAGGAATTTCACAGTTTTAAAAAGTTCCCTAGGGGCGTTCAATGCCTGGTTCATTTTGGTTTCATAGTAGGGCACTTGGAACTTTTTTATTTCTATATACTAGTTCCTAAATAGAGGTCACTGAGTCGTTTCAAGGTGTTCCTCACAGCTCTCTCTTCATTTACTCTGAAGCTTTTGACATTCTTTTTTAAAGGAAGCAAGATGGGAGCATTTTGAATCATTTTTCTAATTTATCTCCAGGGATAAAACTTTTTTACATCGGGGGCAGTCCTTTACTTGTACTGTCACTAATTGTGTGGTGTTTCTTCAGCATTTTAACCCTGGAAACAGATTTACTCATGCACGTGTAAGAACTCAATTTCTGACTGTTTTCAGGCTGGCGATGAAAATGTTTCTGAATGCCCACATGCTTTACATACTAATCCCACCTTGGAACTCCAACTTCTGCTGCTGGTGGAAGATTTACTAACATGAAAAGGTATGTATGAGAATATATTTTTCCTAGTGAAAACCCAAATTTTGTAAGCCACAAATATGGCTCTATGTTGGTACAAAAATGCCAGTGGTATGTCCTAATTAAACGTAAATGCAAACCTGCTTTACTGTGCCCATGTTTGTTTTAGGCAGTTATGACTGGAGTCTCATGATGAAGGTACCAGTCTGGAAGTAAATCTGATGAGAGCTTTTTCTTCACCAGGAAGCGTTCTTGTTAGCTTCAAGCAAAAAAATGTGATGCTGCAACTAAATGAAATCAAATCCTAAGACACAGGCGACTTGCCAAATAGCAGATAATAATAACATAATGTACATAGCCTTATGTATACAATATCAAACCCTGACTGAAACTTTAATATTCTACTTCTGGGTAGATTAGGACATTTCTGTCGTTCAAAGGAAGGCAACTCAAAAATATGATTTGGATATAACTGTCCTAAATATAAAGATCATAAATGAACAATATGAATATATCAGTGGCCATATCTCACAACCAGACTACCAGCCCAAGCCTCACGCTTGGCTTGCCTGAATGCAAATCTGCATTTAGCAAGTCACCACTGATAGACTTTTCTTCTGACAGTAATCAGGTGGAATTTGAAATTATCACCAAGGACATTCTCCACAATATTATCCTGTGCTTAATGCCTTAACCTATCTCCTGTGGTGTATGTTTGACTGACCACACATCCAGGTTCAGTACAAAGTTTGACAAAAATGGCATTCAGAAAAATTGAATAATGATTTAAACATTTCTTGCAGTTGAAATTGCAAATCCTGAAGGAATAAATTTGTGGTCTATTTCCAATTAACTTGTTGCACTTTTCTTCTCCTTAGCTGCTGCATCAGCTGCAGTGTGTGTATTACCTTTTTTCAAGTGGTCTGCACCCTTGTGGTGTAATCCTAGTTTCCTTAGCGGCCAATGGAATGTGCTCCATAGAGTTAGTAAAAGATAAATGTCTCCAGTGACCAGAACATGCAGGGTCCATGATTAAATCAGTAAAGTTTCAAAAGATTGAATTTGAATTGTCAGTCCCTATTTTCATTTAACCATAACCCAATAAGTACTCACGGGTGGTCCAGGTTCACCTGGAGATCCCATGAAGCCAGGAATACCAGTGTGGCCCTGCACAAAAACAAGCATCAAAGTCACATTCAGAATTTAAGTTAAAAAAAAAACATACTAGTCAAAATGGCCTAAAGATTGTTGTGTTATAAAGCGATTCGAGTTGAACTGAGTTTGTTTACATGAGTCAAAAGTTTTCATTAAAATATTTAGTACAATGGAAGTCCATATTGCTACTGACACGTTTATTAGCTATAGAATATAATTCGGTTATCAGTAACAACAGAAAGCCATAAATGATTCTAACTTTCTTACGTAGTAAAAGCTAACATGAAACCCGTGGACACATTAATCAATGTAAGTAGGAATTCATTAGAGAGTAAAACAAAACTAAAATAAGCAGGAAATTGGGTGTTTACAGCAAAACAATGTTTCAATGAAAAAGAATTGTGTTGGAGGGGAAAAGGTAAATCAGCAAGAAATTGGCAATAAGATTAGGAAGGGAGTTGAAAGCACGAGTCATTTTTTATCTCACATGACTACAAACATATATAAATGATCTAACGACTACAATAGTAGTGAATACTGTGGTCCAATGTTGGATTCTTCCCTGTCAAGAGACTGTCCATTCCCAATCATCAAACTGCTTACCTACACCCTGGCCAAAAGGTGTGGATCTGCAGAGACATTGCCAACCTGCTGTCATCCGCAAGGTAAGACTTACAAGAAAAAGGTGCATGCATTTGATATAGTTGGTTCTGATCGGTAGAGTGTTCAGTCTGCAGATTCATCTGTAAAACTTCCCAACCACGCATTGTGACGCCATAAAACCTTTCACATATTGTCACCTTTGAGGCTGGTACCCCTTATGTCACATGATGTCATAATGGCTGGATCAACAGCACTAGGTGCCTGAAAATGTCTCCTCACTCCAGCTCCTTTGCTTTCAGAGTGTAAGAGCATAGTAAGCATTAAAAGATCTGTAGACTTTGAGGGGAGGCAGTCGGTGATGATTCTGCAGTGGGATCACAGAATCCATCACAATCAACATTACAAAAGTGATGCAACATTTTTTTTTCTCTATGAATACCACTTTAAAAGCAGCTTCTTTATCTTTAAAATACTACCCAGAAATGACTAAGAAATGTAGATTGCGGACCCTAGTAAACCTAAAGAGGTCCAGTTACCATTTTCTTCCGAATGACTGATCCTTTACATATAGTATTGGACCTGGTATCACTCTCAAGGCAATGTTCTATGCAAATGCATGGAGAGAAGTCCACGTGGCCTGAAACACACTAACTCGTCTGGCACTAGCTATTGCCACTAGAAAGGTAGACTTCCGAGACAAAGAGTTGTACAATACAACAGTGGTGCCATCAATTGAGCCAATTCCAAAATAGCGTACCAAGTTATTGTTTTGAATGGTACAGCTGGAAAGTGCTTCACCATCTCCCCCAGAAACGGGTAGATACAAGAACATTAGAAAATACGTTTAATTTACTTTCTTCCAAATTACACACAGCAATTAATTAACCCTAAAAGTAGCAGCTTGTAAACATACCATGACATAAAGAAACATCAAGTACCGCAGAAATATAAGCTGTGAGTGAATCCAGAAGTCAATTATTCCACCATCCTGTTGGAAGTGCCACCTATCAAATTTTGCAATGTCTGTTGACCCGGCGGACGTTTCAAGCACTGAAAGGAACTAAGGCGCTTCCTGCCAGTGTATTGTCATTTTGCCAGACTGCTCTGTCAAACATGATGGAACCGTACAGCAAAGTTAACAATTTTTTTTATTATTATAAGGAAAATCCCAAAGAGGGGTTTTAGTTTTGAAAATGGAAAAAAAAAATCCTTCCTGGACAAGGGAGTTTCGCCCATGTCAAAGGGGCATTGCCCCTTACAGCCAGCAATTTCCAACTAGTGATGGGCATCGAAAAACGGCTATATATCTGACTATATAAATCAGGTCGGAGGACGTACAACCAATTCTCAAACTGCCTTTACTCCGGTGAGCCATCAGAGAAGTTTCACTTTGGCGTCAAACTACGGCCCGCCTGTATCAAAATCGGGGAGGCGAACCATCATTTTGGCTGGGAGGAAACTTTGTCACCATTGAGACGGATTTCCCTTCTGTCAAAATTGAACTCGAGCCTAGTGCCTGCCCTTCATTTTAAACACAGGTACTTTTGTGTGCCAGAAGAATTGGAATATGCAGACATGCACGTTACGATCAGCTCACTTAAGAATTGTAATATTTGCATGAGAGAGACTATCCTCAATTAATATTCTCAGGTCTACAGATTGACTCTCCATGAGGCAACTCCTGTACAGGCATTTAAGCCCTTTACGAGTGGTAGACAGCATATCCGTTGATGTGTGACAGCTCCCTGCATCTACAAATCCCTATACTGGTGCTATAGTCAACTGAAGCAAGGTCCTGAGACAACTTGGAGCCACCAAGTCTTACAATCTTTCACTCAACTGAGGGGCAATCCACCCCCACAATTGTGCCCAGTGTGCATTATAGGGATTTCTTGACCTCTCAGGTACGTCCCTCAATCACATATTCCATACAGGCCTTCTGACTCTGATGAGTCATCATTTATGTTAAAAGGCAAAACTATGTTCTCCTTCTAGTTGCACATGTACACCACAGCCATCTGTCGTAGAGAACAAAGGAGAGTGTGTGAGTAAGGCTTGTGTCTATGTCCGTCATCCTATGACTACGTTTCCCAGCAGCGACTAGGATCTGACAACTATAACTGAGAGCACCAATGACCTCCTCCACTTTCCCTTATTTCTGGTCCATCTGGGGCACGATGAGGCCCATTCCAGGCATACGAGTGAAACTTCATGGGTTACAGTGATGCTTCCTGGCATACTGTGGGCATGCATGGTGTCATTGTGTCCATCCCCATTTTATTTTTCAAAGCTCCCAGCCCGAACAGTGCTTAGGGGTGGGGCATTGCTGCTGACTGGTAGCAGGGGAGTGGGGCTCACTCCCCCAGTTTACAGTCCGCATGGCAGTGTGGCCGGCTGACTTGAGCCGGCCAGCCTCACACGGGCAGTATAAATCTCTCCACTCAGCTGTCTGAGGCAGCTGCGTGGAGAGCAGGCACAGGCCTCCTGTGCCTTCTGGAGCATCAAGGCAGTCCGCTCCAGCCTATCTTGGTACTACTATCATGCTACTCATCTGCAGCATAAAAACAGCATCAGAATTTGGAGAGGGGGCTGCCTGAGGCTCCAGAAAGTGCTGTGGTGCTGACTGGACAACGACGACGAGCAGAAGTAGAAGGAGGAGAGTGGGTAAGTATATTTTTCTTTTCTGTTTTTTTGGCCCGCTGACAGGCACTGTGAGAACATCACATTGCCTTCAGCTTTAATTCCAGAGCTCTCAGTCACGGCCCAGCATAATAAGGAGCCATGATTAGGAGCTTTGGAATTTGATCCTAAAGGCACTGTGTGTTTTTATTTTACAGTGCCTGCCACTGGACTGCAGCTGGACTACCCTCTACTGTTAAAGGTCATTAGCTGCTACTGGTTAAAACATATGCAATGTTTGGAATTTGTGTCATAATGTTGGCATCCTTGGCATGATGGTGTCCATACTTAGGTTAATGCTGGCCATGGCATAAAAGTAAGATTTCTTTGCATACCAAGGACACCCATTACATGAAGGCACCCACTTTTGATATAATTCTCTATTTGGTATAATGGTGGGGATTCTTATTTGGGGACAGCTGTCCCTAACAAAATAGTAGCAGTTCTTCGAATTAGTTATACTGTTTAAAGCATGTTTTGGAGAGTGCAAAATTTAGCTGTTTAATCACATTTAGCCTCAGACCATTTTTGCAATGCTGATGAGAGATGTGTACACCATAAATAATGGGCCACATAAACGAGAGACACAACAGAAATAAACAAACATTGTTTCGGCAGCATCATTATCTGAGTCTCACGATCAGTCTGCAGCTAAGGGAAATCCTGGTAGATAGTCGCCTTGAGTAACCCCTCTGGTGATATGATATTCTGAGTATCCTTGTACATGTAGTCATAGGCAGTTACTTATTTAGTTATTTATTTATTTAAGGTTGCTGTAAGTTTACTTTCCTCTCAGATAAGTCAAATCTAAGCAATGAAATTAAATAAAAGCGGAAAATCCACACTGTAAAACTAATTTATCATTTATAGTCACACGTCATCTAGAACGTGCTTCTGCAATACTCATCTATCACATACAAGCACTATATCACTGATGGTCACGTGACTGTGATCTACTGGTATTTACCTTTTCACCTTTTTCGCCAAGTTCACCATCACTTCCGCGATCACCTTTCATCCCCTAAAAACGCACATAGGAAAAGTTTATATCAATCAATGCTGGTCACAAAGCGTCATAAACATGCACATTAGGTATTTCTCTAAATCGTGCACAGCATTTTGAGCATGTGCTGTGTGGTGTTCCTGTTGCGTGGCATTTGGAGAGGTGGTGGTGCATGGAGTGCTAATGCAATGTCTCATGCTGTAGAATATGAGTCTGTGAGTGCTCTTTGTGAATTAGAAGTTAGTGTCAATGAACCAAGTGGGTTATAGGAGAAGCCTACTGCTACTTCACCTGGTGGGATGTGTAATATCCGTTGTAGCTTTACTAATAGATCTTAAATTAAAAAATATATATATTTTTGTGCAGATCAGAATGTGGTGACCTTGTTACACTGTTTTAAATCCAGAATTTCTAATACATTACTGGTTATCGCAGATTAAAAAGGACCGATCCAAGACAACTTTAATAAATGTCCTTGCACCATTAGGTTTCTCATCCAAAAAATAATAATTATTGCAATTTGCAGCCAAGATTTGTCTGCAGTAGTGTGGCTTTAATTAATTAATTACACGTACATACTGCTCTTTCTTTCTGTTTTGCTATTAAAAATCTATTTTATCTAGTGAAAAGAGGACTCCGCATCATTGAATTTGAGTCACAGGCTCAGAACACTTTCTTCTATATATGGATGACTCAGACATTGCTAAATTAACTGGAATCATAGAACTCCTTCGGGATCACCATGCATATGAAGATGTCCCACCACTGTGATGTATTGAAACTGAACAGCCTGTACAATGCTACACTGGCATACAGCCTGTTGTCAAGGATATCCAGAGGCACAATGATGAAAAAAGGACATTTATTCATGAACGTTACCAAGCAGTGGTACACCACAAGCCAGACACCTTCCAAACTGACACCACAAAACTTCACAAGGAAAAAAAACATAGAAGGCCTGATTCACAAAGGTAAACTTAGACCAAAAGTTGGGCTCTGAGTGTGGATCTAAAGAGAGTATTTGTAAATCAATCAATCAATCAATCAGATGGTATTTGTATAGTGTGGCTTGTCACCTGAGTGGGTATCCAGGCACTTGCTGCAGGTGTTTAGTCGAAAAGCTAGTTAGGTTATCAGTCCCTTTCTGAACTGAGTCAGCGAAAGTGCAGTGCGGAGGTCATTTCAGACTTTGGTGGCGAGGTGGGAGAAGAAGCGATGTGTGGCGTGGCAGCAGCGTATGCGTGGAATCTTTGTGAGGGCGATGTGTGCTGAACAGAGGTTCTAGGTCAGTTGGTGGAGGTGAAGGCAGTGATTCAGATAGGTGGGTACTTGGTTATGGAGGGCTTTGTAAGCATGTGTCAAGAGCTTCAAGTTGCATCTTTTTGTGGATCAGGAGTCAATGAAGGTCCTTCAGGTGCTGGGTGATGTGGGTTCTCTTGGGCAGGTTGAGGATCAGTCTGGCAGCTTTGTTATGGATCATCTGGAGTCTCTGTATAACTTTGGTGGTGGTGCCACTGTGTGGCGGGGTGATGTGATGTAGCAGTTGTTGCTGCATCCAGGGTCAAGAGCACAGAGATCTGTGGATGAGTATCTGTGGGAGTAGGGCCAGGGTTCCTGGTGCTGGGCAGGGTCCACATGCGGATGGCACAGATGGGCTTGCTTTTGGCATGCCTTTGGCATGCCAGAGGTGCACCTACTGTCCTCATCCTCTGTGAGGTTGTGCAGTAGGGCTGAGAAGGGCTGGCAGGGAGGCAGGAGGATAACAGGTGGGGAAGAAAGAAATACAGCCAGAAAAAACAGACAGAAACAGTGGACAAAGTACAAGCAACAACAGGGCAGAGCAAGGAGGCAAAACAAAATGGGGGAACTAAAGGTCCTGAAAAATGAGACTATAATTACACTTTACAAAAAAACACTTTACAGAAAACAATTACAGTGACAGCAATTACACAAGGCGGTGTGTCAGTTAAGGCAGCCCTCAGGATCGAACCGGTAGCCTTGTGTGCTTCAGCTGTGCAGCAGGCAGCAGGAGCAAGGCAGAGGCAGTGGGGTAGAGTGCTGAGACAAGGGTCAGAGGCCATGGGGTCAATGTCATTTGTGAATTCCCAAAGTTGTAATCTTCTACTTTGTATTAAGTTTAGACCAACACTCTCAGTTTACCTTGGTGAATCAGGCCCACAGTGCGGAACCTTGCAGAGTTCCATAATTTCTTAAAGGTAATCTCATTCATATCCAGTGTGTCTGGATCTATGCAATGTAAGCAAAGGAGCACTATAAGCACTCTTTACAACAAAACAAAACTCCCAGAGATTAAAGTGCAAAAAGAAGTATCAACCCCATACCTAATCATTCAAGCGTCCTGAAGCTTTTTATGCCCCATGCACTTGAAGTTCACTGATGAATACCACTCAGGGAAATGTCCATCCTTCCACCATTATTTTTCACAAAGTGGTCCATTTTGGCTTCACCCCACCCTTATGTGCCACACCACCTCCACCAATTCCTTTTCACTTCACCATCACTCATGAACATCAAGCCAATACACTCGTCTGCTTTCCTTGAACTCTCTGCCTCTTTGGTATAAAGCTCTAAACCTTCTATTCCACATTTAACCATTTTCTAAAACCACATATTTACATCTCACTTTTTTAAATCTGTATGGTCTATTCAGTTTAAAAATTCCTGTCCCAATATTTCTGGCTTCATCTTTACCCAATCACCTTCACAAAGCCACCTACTGTCACTGCCCTTGTTTCTTCTTTCACAGCCCTTGTTAACATATGTTTCCAGTGGCATTTTTGTGCTGGTCTCTCTTCTCCCATCAAAAACTGGTATTTGGCCAGTAGATTAATTCACTGTAGCACAGAATGCCAATAAAATATACATCACAACCACCTTCAACATACCCTTAACTTCCACCTCCATTGTGCCCTTGATCTTTGTGGACTTGAAAGGTGGTCCAGTAAAGATTCATGCCATGCTCATCCAAGAAATCCTTCATTTTGTGTGAAGTGATTTGGGCACCATTATCATTCATGATACATTTATTCATAAAATACTCCTCAAAAGTATAAATGCATTGCTAGTGGTCACCTCCCTCAAGAACTCCACTTTAGTCCAATTGGTATGCACATCAGCTGTCACAGCAGCAAAGAATAGAGAAACTAGAAGAGTCATGAATGGACCAATGAAATCTAAACAAACTTTAAACCTTGGGCCAGCTTGGGTGTCAACATGCTACACTGCCCTCCATCCAGCTTCAAACATGTCCCTTCCTTATGCACTTTGCAATCCACTATCCATTTTGATACCTGTTGAGTCAGACGCCAGTGACCAGAATTTTCCTTTCCCCATTTCTTTTTTCATGGTCTGACTTAGCTGTCCCTCATGGGTGAATCTAATCAGTTAGCCACTTACTTTCCCTTATGACACAAATATATCTCACTGCTTTATCATGCCATTGCAGCAAACAATTTGTAAAATATGTTGCAGTAAGACCTAAAACTCACTAGAACAGAACTCTCTCTCTCTCCTAAATTCCTTATCAGAGCCCTTCCACCTCTTAAGTTGGTGTTGCCCTGCTTCATCAACTTATTCCTCAAAATCACATCATCGCATCCTCTCATTCAATGGGTTGTTGGACCAGGTTGTTTTTAGAAAACATGGTGGTAGAATTCCAACTTGTGAACCATTCAAATTCGCAGGGCCTGCATACTCAAGACACAAGCACAAAATGCATTATGTCTACATAACACACAGCAACAGTAAAAGTGGATGCATTCAGAGGCAGAGTAATCTAGCTGTTAGTCCTGACAGTCACTACTGGATTGAATTGTGGTACAGTTCTTCACACAGAACCTTGTCTCTAGAATGCTGCATGCCTTCTACTCTCCTATAAATGAGTTTGTTCTACCACCATTTGTGCTTTTATGTGGTACAGATTTTCACATAGTAACCTGTCCCTTCCACACATTTGCTTTCTTAGTCCTATAAATGGCTTCGCTCTACCATCAGTTGTGTTGCATCCTGCAGACCTGCTGACCTCTAGACAACACCAGTTTGTTGGGAAGGAAATCTGGGGCCACATTAATGAAGCAAGGACATTCATGCAATAACTTATCCAAATGGTGGTATACCATCAGCCAGCCAGCTTCCTAAATGATGCCTCAGAACTTACACATGGAAAGTACACATAGAAAGTGGAACCTCACAGCGTGCCACCCTTCCTTAAAGATAAAACACAGCTGTAGCAGGTGACTTCACCAAGGTGACTCCTTAGTTACAACAGGATGGCAAACTTGGTTCCCTGACTGCCATTGTGGTGACGGTGTTAAAATGCACTCATCCAAATGGAACAATATTTACACAACTGAACCGTTAAGCCCAAAGCACTGGGGAGACCTCATCTGAGGACGCATCTTGTGTTAACTTTGTCTTGCCTCCATCGTTTTAGTTATGGTTCTCTTGAGGGATGTCTGAAGTGGTTTTGAGGCTGGTATTGTGTCCTCGTATGTTAATGCTAGTTAAACCATGAGAATGACAAGAAAACTACAGATGCAAACATCTCAAATGCTATAAAGAGTAGTTAAAGATAAAGAATTCATTAAAACTGCATGACAATTGTAGTACAGAACTCCGACCTTAACTATTTTTCTGGAATAATGTGTTTCTGCTCTTAAGTTTTCAGACAACATCTTATCTGCAGCTGATATCCTCAGGTTTAGCCCCTGCTCACAGAAATCTAGGTCATGCTTTCATTCATCCAGTTTTGGTCATTACATACCACCTTCAGGTACATCATGTCATCATGTTATCTCTCAGGACACGAAGACTACTACTGTTTCTTGTGGCAAAGCTTTACCATGTTATAGATGTATTTCTTATTCTTAGCGAAAAATACTACTATGGCCTGGGAAATTTTCTTATTCTTGATTTTAAAGGGAACACTCTACCTGTACATTGTTAATACTAGTGTCTGGTAATTATTTGGCATTCTTTTTAAAAAACCCTTTCCTAAACATTTCATTATTTTATTTAATAGTGTTTAACTTGATCTTGCACACACTTGTTGCAAGATACAAGATTTGAGGTTGGCTAAGATACCGAACTGATGATACAATGGGGGTATTCAGCTTGACGTTTTTACTGCCATCCACCAAAAGGATTTGAACAGGTATTGTGGAAAATCAGGTAAGCTATATCACACATTAGCTCTCCCTCATTTACCAGGGCTTTGGTTTACTAACACTAGGTAATATGCTCAGACTATGCATGTATCTTGGCTGATCACCTAGTCCCAGTTGAGGAACCCTTGTTTAGATCCAGGTTGAGGAGAACCCTATTTTGTGTAAGTTATTTGTGGAGCCAGGTGCCCTTATTAAGCTGTTGCTATGATGCTGATACACTTCCCCATCCACTGACTGGGTTATCAGGATTAATAAAGTAGGCTAGACCTATTGAAGTGTCTAAGTAGTGTTTCAATGGGAAGAGTCAATTAGTTTTCCTCTAGGTGTATGTGGAACTGTCCACCCACAGATTGCTACCACATTTCTAGCATTGAAGAGTTATAAAGGCTTGTTTAAGTTTTCCAAAACCTTTGTCTAGAAATGGATATACTTATATCACTCAATGTTGAAAGGTCACAATGAATCAACCTTAGAAGTAAAATAGGTATAGGAGTCAATGTCATCTATAGTAGTAGGCAGTGTATCTTTAGGCTGTTTTTTTCTGCACAAGCACAAACTTGCGTTTTAAAACATAACACAGTGGTTGGGGTTGGCTTAACTAATAAGAATGCATTGATACCCAAACAAACTCTTTTTAGCCACATTAGGATAATGAAAAACTGGGGAAAAACAACAATTGAACCTATACCACGCAGTTTGCATGCAGCTCTTAGATGGTAGTTCATAGGTCACTGTGTTATATTAGAATTGTTAGCTTATCTACTGCAAGTAACAAAAAGATCTTTGTGACAAAAACAGTAACCTACTGAGCTATCCACATATAATACATATCTGTGAGCTTAGAGTATACGTTAGTCCTCTGACCTACTCTATGATGAGTTAAACGTGCCACTAGACAAAGCTATCTCTCTCCAGCAAGAACATTAAATACTAGAGTTATCTTGACATTTTAATTGTTGTCTGAAATCTGCTGTACACCCAGGAAACTCTGCAGCATGCTGTTTTGAACCAATAAGTTATTTCTAACACAGCACCTCACAAGCGCAAGCAAGATGTGGCAGCACAGGCCGCACCACCCTAATGCCAGCGCTGCAATCTCATGAGAGCATGAATATCAGTAGTGGTCACGAAGTGCCCATAAACGTGTCCTTGCACAGCAGTGGGCCTGCTGTTTCCTCTGTATAACCGTGTATGAGTGGACCCAGGTCGTTAACCATATCTAGACATAATTTCCAGATTTACCCAGCAACTGTGATCTTGAGTCTTGATGAGCTGTCCTGTAGTGAGTGCATCATATGGTGCCCCTTTAAATGCTTTTATCTGTCTATAGGTATGTGGTTGCTCGTGATTGCACCATTATACTTACACACAGTTTTAAAGAGGTTGGCCTTTTAGAGCGAAGTTTTCCAGCAGAGGGCACTGTTCAATAATGCAGAAAGCATTCTTTGCTGTTTTGTGTGTGTGTGTGGGGGGGTGTGTGTTTGTGCACGTGTGTGTGGAGATCACTGGTGAGGAACTGTGATGGATTTTCTTCAAACATCTTGTCCATTCCAAGTGTCTCTGTTCTATGACGTCATTGCCGTAGATGGTGGTACAGCCTGCAGCATTTATCAGTGAAGTGTCATTCAGTAGATAGCCTCAATGGCTCACATAACTTCTACCATGATAATAGTGGCAATTATGTCCTGCAGTGCATTCCGTTAGTTTTTCAGTGAAGTATTGGTAGCCAGGTACTGCTATCCATGTAAAGCTTGTACTGGCAAGTATTGGTTGTAGAGGGTTGACAACATGAATAAATAACTCACCTTCATTCCATCCAGACCTTGGGGACCAGGGAGACCTCTAAGTCCTTGTTCACCCTGAAAAATGAGTTATGATGAAATTAGTAACACGTAGATCCATGTACTGTGGATTAATTAATAGTAGGCGTATTAACTCTGCGAATTTAAAAACAAGCTTGATGTGGCACCACAATATTATATTTGCAGTAGCTCCACGTAGCTCAGAGTTGCATTATTTAAGCACACTTCAGGCGAGGAATGAAAGACTTATACATTCTTATTTACATTTATTCAGTATGATAAACGCGTTGCATCTTCACAATTTACAACTCATCCAGACTAGCTACATCTTGCATCCAATTTTTGTTCTGCAACTATTCGACTTTTTTGTTTGAATGCGCTTTATATGGCTTTCTATGGCGTGAATAAAATATAAATATACTTTTTTTTTATTAAGTTCGAAAAGCTGACAGCTTATGTTGTACATCTTTTAACCTCAGCAAATACAAGCAAATGTCCCCACAAACATGGAAAACGTGTATAACGTGACTGGGAGGAGAAATGTGTCCAATGACAGAGGTCATGGTCTCCCGTAAATAAAAAAGTAAATGGATCGATTCAGAGGGTTTTGGAGGAAGTTGGTAGTATTAAGCCCCTGAATAAATGTATATTTTAGTAAATGGTTGCTTACAGGTGCTTTAAGTCGGGCATTGTGTGGATTGTCCTATTTCACTTGGTATTTTTACACACACACACGTTTTAAAGCTCTCAAAAATGTTACTGACCAAGACCTCCACATGCCACCACGGTGGGACACTGACCATATTTTATATGACAAGGACGAGCAAGTCTTACTTGTACCAGTGCTTGTTACACTGAAAGGGCACAAAAATATGTAACGGTGAAACGTGGAGACCGCAATCTGGCAAATATTTTTTTAATGGCTGCCACAGGGTTGTCTATAACGGTAAATGCCGGGCCAAGTTACCTGGCGCGACCGGCCAATGTACCCAGGGCATATTTAAAGGTGTAAAATAGATTGATTCACACCAACGAGGGAATGATAACCAGCACAGGTATTTGCACCTGGGAAATGAAAGAAAAGATGTCCATTAGTCCAGTGTGTATTGACCTATCTCACCTTCTTCCCGTCAGATCCATCTTTTCCAGGGGGTCCTTGGTGACCTTTATCGCCCTTGAAGCCTGGCATTCCAGGAAGGCCAGGTGGCCCCGGAGGGCAGTCCGTGCACATGTCCTGAAACAGAAGGATACAGGGGATTGATGAGTACAGAATACTTAGGTACACTTCAATGTGTTCAATTTCTATGCCATGGAAATACCCATTCACAAAATAGTATATTCGCAGTGTTACATGTTCTATTACGTTGGGAGTCATTTTGTTTTTGTTAAAGTCACAAATATTCAGAATTCTCCTGAAAATCTCTAACATTTGCAAATGTCCAGGACACTCATTTGCACATGCAAAAACGTACAAGGTACACATTCGCAATTATAAATGCCAAATAAAAACGTATTTTTACTTGTTTGTTTTGCCACATCTTTACTATTTTTTTCTACTATTTTCAGTCTGGATACAGATACATTCTTTTGTGTTTTTGACATGAGAAAATCTCCACATGAATATACGATGGGGCTGTGCCTAGGAGACTTTTGTTGCAAGGTATCTCTGACCCCGGGTGCCACTGGCCACCATTGCAAGCACATTAGCTCATATGATAATCTAACATCATCATTGTGTAAAATGAGTAGTTACACCTCTATAAGATGATGTTTTATATTTTGTGAATATACAGCAACAATCTACAGGTGAAAGAAGCCATTCGTAAAATTCAATTTTGGTTCTCAATGGCTGTGTCAATCAGGCCTTGTGTATATGGCTATTATTGAATAGGAATGAATGAATCGTTCTTAGAGCACACAGCTCATCGTCCAAGCGCTACATATGCTGCAAAAGAGGACAAAAACAGGCCTAATTACCATGACTGGAACAACCAGGTTTTTAGTTGTTTTTTAGGGATCACTTCATGGGATACATACTAATTTTAAGTGTGAAAGGTGTTCCAGAACTGACAGACCCTAAAGGAGAAAGACCGGCCCTTCAGATGAGCCCATCGTATTGTCGGGACTACCAGTAATGACTGACTAGAGGATCTGAGAGAACTTGTAGGTCGGTGTGGTCGAATTCCATCTCTCAAATAAAGTGAGATTCTGTTCTGAAGGCATTTAAAATGAATACATAGTCACACTGTGAGCCAGTGTAAGTTTCTCAGGTGTTCTGAGATGGACTCCTTTCCGGAAATACCTAACAAGAGTCTAGCAGCAGCATTCTGTATCAGCTGCAAACGACTCAAAACATAGTCAGGAAGATCCAGGTATAAGTGTGAGAAAAGAGGGCTGATTGCAGAGGCCCCCTAACTTTTTGCCCCCATTTTCCACTTTATGCTGGTGTTTTCCTGACTCTGATGGTGCCCTGGGTACTGCTAACCAGTCCCAGGGCCTGTGCTCTGTGTAAAATGGATATGCAAATTAGGCTAATTATAATTGGCTAAGTTAACCTACCTATAAGTCCCTAGTATATGGTAGGGCATGTAGGTTTAGGGACCACAGCATAGGTGGTGCACACCTAGGTGCACTGCTGAGGTGCCCAGTGTCATTTTAAAAGCAAGCCTGCCTTGCTGGCTGCTTTTAAATTAAAGTTATATGCAAATTCGACTTTGGAATTAAAGGTACTTCCAAAGTCTTAAACTACCTTATTTTTACATATAAGTCAGCCCTAAGGTGTGCCCTATGTGCCCCTAGGGCTGGGTGCCATGTAACTATAAGCAGGGACTTTATAAAAATAGATTTATAAGCCCTGGTGAGGTAAAAACAGCCAAATTCGTTGTTCCCTCATTGAAGTAAATGGCCTTCATAGGCTAGAATGGGCAGACTTTATTTTAAATTTTAAAGTCTCCTTAAATGTTACATACCAAGAATTTGGTATCAAATTAATTGTTGTAATAAATCCCACAACTTCCAGTTGTTGGATTTAATATAACTTGTTTAGGTAAAAAGTTTAGACTTTACCTAAAAAGTTGCCAATTTCAGCTCTGCATTGTTTTTGCTGCTGTGCTCTGATTGGCCAGCCTGCAGCAGCTTCTGCCAGGCTGCCTTGATGAGGTGTGAAGTGGCCTGGCTTCACACAAAGGAATGTGCTTGGGGGAGAGAATCTCCCCTCAGCAGATGGTGAGGCAGGAAGGGGGAGGGCTGCCAAACTGGTCTTCAAAGGCAGAGAAGGACATTTGCAGCACCCAGCAACACCCCCACATCCTGCAACCCCAGACAATTAGGTGCCCCCTTGATTAGATTAGGAGAGGGCAGGAGAGGGGTGTGTTTATGATTTTTAGCCACACCAGTGGGTGGGCTCAGCCAGATGTAACCTCCAAAAATCAGATTCATCCATGTTGGATTTTTAGAGACTGTTGCCTTCTGGGATGGATTTTTGCCACACTTCCCAGGAAGTGGTCATCACAGGGGGACGACCCTGTCCCTGATTGGAGAACCAGGGCCCCCCTGCTTTTCACCCAGGAGCAGGGATAAAACTGGCAGACCTGCACCCACACCTCAGATCCCTACCAGATTTCAACAAGAAAAGAACTAAAGAAGAAGAAGGACTGCCCTGCTGGACCCCTGGCCTGCACCTGGAACCTGCACTCAGAAGGACTGCACCAGCTGCACACTTGGGCTTCACCACAAGAAGGACTTTGCCTGGCTCCAACTGGTTCAAGGAGGGACTCCCTGTTTGCTACAGGTGAAAAATTGCTAACCAGAGTCCCCTGCACCAACTCCTGAAGAAAGCGACCAGCTGACCACTGTCCAGTGGGCAAAAAGGAGTTTGCGCCAGGTGCATTCTGGGAGTTGAAGTCCGCACCCCCCAAGGACCATCACAGAACTTCTGGACCCTTGGGGTGAGCTGTGGACCCCAAAAGAACCTTAAAAGAACATCTGGGTGAAGCCCCAGAAGTTTGGAGAAGATTTGACAAATTTTGTAAAAAAGCTCCAGAGAGGGACCGACCCGCCGCAGAAATTCTAGCCGGCTTGCCTCAACCGCGACCCGGCCTGACTTCGTGGTTCGTCCCGGTAAAGAAAAACATCCGAAAAAGAGACTAAGTCCGAACGTAAAAAGTTGACCGGGACCTCCCAGCCATCGTATCCAAGAAGGGCTCCACGGACGTCGGCTCAAGATCCAGGTTTACCCCGGTCGAAGGATTTTCATCTCGAAAAAACGACTAAGTCCGAAGGTAGAAATCACCACCGAGGAAACCCACATCGCGTATCCGGACAAGGGCTCCAGGAGGTCGGATTCAACTGGCAGGTTCGTCCCGGTGAAGAAAAACTTCAAAATAAAGACTAAGTCAGAAGGTAACTTTTTAACCGAGGCCTCCCGCGACCTGTAGCCGAGCAGGGCTCCATCGCGGTCGGCCTGAAAGTTTGACTTTGCCCCGGTCCTGGTGCAACCAGATGACCCGATTGGCGCTTTTTGTTTCTAAGCGCTAGAAAAATAATAATTCTTTAAAAATTCATATCTCCGGTTCCCCTGAACCGATTTTAATTGTTTTTGTGTCATTTTAAAGATAAAAATATAAACTATTTTTATAAATTGGTTTTGGATTTTTAAACTGTTTCCTGTGTTTTATTTGATTACTGTTTTGTGATATTTGAATGCTTTACACTTTGTCTCCTAAGTTAAGCCTTGACGCTCGTTGCCAAGCTACCAAGGGTTGAGCTGGGATTAATTTACTGAGACCTAACTGTACCTAGGTGGAGGTTAGTGGCTTGTTGCTAGGTGTAGGTACCTACCTGCCCTACCAATAACCCATTTTCCAACATTTTTGGAAGCAGCGACGGGATCCTGTACTTGTGTTCAATATCACGTTACAGTTTTAGGTAAAACAAATTAAAAATCCTTTAAATTGTCCTAGTGCAAAAATTGTTTTTAATTTTTAATTTGGATTAATTTCAATTATTGAATTTTTGTAATTTTTCTAAATTCTTGTTTCCAATTTTTGCAAAAAGTTTTTGTTGACACAAAACTAGGGAACCATGGAGCTTGATCTGGCTAGCCTACCCACACTGACAGTAGTCCAGCTTAGGGATTGTGTATTGAAAGAGGGTTGCCTGCAACCACTGATCTCAGGAAGCAAATCCTGATCACATCCCTGACAGCATGGGCTGAGGCCCAAGAGGTAGAGTCAGAAGAAGCTCCAGAGGAGGGAGAAAGAAGGGAGGATGCAAGCTCTAACCACTCAGGGGAGGGAAGGCATCTGAGCCTAAGTGAGGATGAGGAAGAACGGTCCTCAGTAAATACAGTCACTAGGGGCAGACCCAAAGCTAGTGGTGGGAAGGGGGTCCTTTCAGGAGGAGAGAACCCATCCATCAGAGAAAGAGAGCTGGAGGCCCATCTAGCATACATAGCTTTGGAAGCAGAGAAGCTGGCCCTAGAAAAGAAAAAGTGGGCATACAAAGAGAAAAGAGATGGAGGCAGCGATAAAGAAGCTGAGGTGTCCATGGGTGGGGGAGTTTGCCCCAGATTACCCAAAGGGGTGGTTCCTGCCTATGTAGAGGGGGGTGACATAGATAAGTGGCTGGGGGCCTTTGAGAGGGCACTCCAAATGAGAAGGGCTAGGCCTCAATACTGGGGTTCCCTTTTGTGGGAGTTGGTCCCCAACTCAGGGAGGGATAGGCTTCTGACCTTAAGGGGGGAGGAGGCAGATTCATACCCTAGTATGAAGAGGTGCTTAGCCAAGAAGTTTGGTCTGACCCCAGAGCAATATAGAATGAAGTTCAGGGACACCCAGAAGGTCAGTACCCAGTCTTGGGTTGACTTTGTGGACACTCCACTAAAGGCACTAGAGGGCTGGATTATTGGTAACAAAGTAGATACTTGTGAGGGGTTATACAATCTGATCATGAGAGAGCACATCTTGACCAATTGTACCCAAGAAAGGTTACGCCAGCATCTAGTGGACTCTAAGCAGACCAACCCTAGAGAACTAGGGGAGGCAGCTGATGAGTGGTTGAGAACCAGGGTGGTTGTCAAGTCCCAGGGGGGAGACTCCAAGAAGGGGGGGACAGGTCCCCAAAAACCTAAGGAGGGAGGTGGTAAGCCCACCACAGAGACTCCCTCTGTACCCCAGAACCCTAAGAAGGAGGAGAGTAAATCCCACTCCCACTCTGACCAGCAGAGACAGTTAGACCCAGGGTTAAAAAAGCTCTTGGACAGTAGGGCTTGCTTTGACTGTCAGCAGACAGGTCACTTCAGAGGAGATGCAGCCTGTCCAAAGAAGGTGGTTAGCACTGGGCTGTCCAGTGTAGCCATAGAGGAGGATTCCTCAGATGATGAAGTCCTCCTAGCATTGAGCTGGGAGACAGGACCAGATGGTAAGCTGGTGATCCCTGAGGGTGGGAGTAGGCACTTCCACCACATTCAAGTGAATGGGATCCCTACCACTGGCCTGAGAGACACCTGTGCCAGTCACACTATAGTGAGTGACCGGTTAGTGACCCCAGACATGTATGTCCCAGGAAAGACAAAGAAAGTCAGGATAACCACAGGGGAGGTCACCTCCAAACCTGTAGCCATAGTGCCCCTAGAGAGGGAGGGTATCCTTGACTGGATTAGGGTGGTAGTCAGTGCTGACCTTCCCCTAGATTGTATCCTGGGCAATGACCTCCCAGAGGCGAGTCTGGTCACAGATGGGGTGGTCGCCCAGGGCGCCCCCCCAACCCAAAGTCCTGGGGAGTCAGTCCCTACAGTTAGGAGACAGGGGTCCCCAAGAAAAGGAAAGAAGAAAAGGAAGGGTAGGCCACTCTTAAAGAGAGTTCCAGGGAGCCAAGGGCCTTCTGCCCCAGTAGGGGGGGAGCCCAGAGTTGGCACTGGTGAGGCCTCCCCTGACCCTAAGGAAGTCCTGAGTAGTCAGGCAGCTGTCCAGATGCAGGGTGTTGCCCCTGCACTGACAGAAGGGAGAGTGGAAGGAGGGTGTCTGCCACAGGAGGTGGTAGCCCCCCACTCTAGACAGCAAGAGGGGTGCCAGGACCCCAAAGTTGACCCTAAAGCAGCTCAGCCACCTGTCAGTGGAGAGCTTAGGGTGTGGTTCTGGGTACTGACAGCTGTCAGTAGCCTCTGCTGGGTGCTAGCCTTCCTGGCAGCACTGTACTTGGCCTGGGAGGCAGACCCCAGGGCCAATAGCAAAGTAGGCCCCCTGACCCTGTTGGTCATGGTGGGGTTGCTCAAGTGTTGGGTGACCTCTTTGGGTAAGCTAGGTGTTGCCCTAGCAAAGTTAGGAGTAGGGGAGGTGGGCACCTCACTACCCAAGTTGGCAGAGAGAGAGGAGGAAGACCCCCCTAGAGGGAAGTTTCAGTTTGAAATGGGTCCTTTCATTGTTGGGGTGGGTTCACTACCCAGAGGGAGAGACCCTGACAGGAGGATGTAAGGCAGAGTAGACCCTGCAAAGGGACAGCCAGTTTTCTTCACTGTCTTCCTCGCCTAACAAGCCAGGAAGACTCTCCCAGGGTTGGGCTGAGTCTCCTGGGCGTGTGGGCTGGGGGGGGGCTGTGTGAGAAAACAGGGCTGATTGCAGAGGCCCCCTAACTTTTTGCCCCCATTTTCCACTTTATGCTGGTGTTTTCCTGACTCTGATGGTGCCCTGGGTACTGCTAACCAGTCCCAGGGCCTGTGCTCTGTGTAAAATGGATATGCAAATTAGGCTAATTATATTTGGCTAAGTTAACCTACCTATAAGTCCCTAGTATAAGGTAGGGCATTTAGGTTTAGGGACCACAGCATAGGTGGTGCACACCTAGGTGCACTGCTGAGGTGCCCAGTGTCATTTTAAAAGCAAGCCTGCCTTGCTGGCTGCTTTTAAATTAAAGTTATATGCAAATTCGACTTTGGAATTAAAGGTACTTCCAAAGTCTTAAACTACCTTATTTTTACATATAAGTCACCCCTAAGGTGTGCCCTATGTGCCCCTAGGGCTGGGTGCCATGTAACTATAAGCAGGGACTTTATAAAAATAGATTTATAAGCCCTGGTGAGGTAAAAACAGCCAAATTCGTTGTTCCCTCATTGAAGTAAATGGCCTTCATAGGCTAGAATGGGCAGACTTTATTTTAAATTTTAAAGTCTCCTTAAATGTTACATACCAAGAATTTGGTATCAAATTAATTGTTGTAATAAATCCCACAACTTCCAGTTGTTGGATTTAATATAACTTGTTTAGGTAAAAAGTTTAGACTTTACCTAAAAAGTTGCCAATTTCAGCTCTGCATTGTTTTTGCTGCTGTGCTCTGATTGGCCAGCCTGCAGCAGCTTCTGCCAGGCTGCCTTGATGAGGTGTGAAGTGGCCTGGCTTCACACAAAGGAATGTGCTTGGGGGAGAGAATCTCCCCTCAGCAGATGGTGAGGCAGGAAGGGGGAGGGCTGCCAAACTGGTCTTCAAAGGCAGAGAAGGACATTTGCAGCACCCAGCAACACCCCCACATCCTGCAACCCCAGACAATTAGGTGCCCCCTTGATTAGATTAGGAGAGGGCAGGAGAGGGGTGTGTTTATGATTTTTAGCCACACCAGTGGGTGGGCTCAGCCAGATGTAACCTCCAAAAATCAGATTCATCCATGTTGGATTTTTAGAGACTGTTGCCTTCTGGGATGGATTTTTGCCACACTTCCCAGGAAGTGGTCATCACAGGGGGACGACCCTGTCCCTGATTGGAGAACCAGGGCCCCCCTGCTTTTCACCCAGGAGCAGGGATAAAACTGGCAGACCTGCACCCACACCTCAGATCCCTACCAGATTTCAACAAGAAAAGAACTAAAGAAGAAGAAGGACTGCCCTGCTGGACCCCTGGCCTGCACCTGGAACCTGCACTCAGAAGGACTGCACCAGCTGCACACTTGGGCTTCACCACAAGAAGGACTTTGCCTGGCTTCAACTGGTTCAAGGAGGGACTCCCTGTTTGCTACAGGTGAAAAATTGCTAACCAGAGTCCCCTGCACCAACTCCTGAAGAAAGCGACCAGCTGACCACTGTCCAGTGGCCAAAAAGGAGTTTGCGGCAGGTGCATTCTGGGAGTTGAAGTCCGCACCCCCCAAGGACCATCACAGAACTTCTGGACCCGTGGGGTGAGCTGTGGACCCCAAAAGAACCTTAAAAGAACATCTGGGTGAAGCCCCAGAAGTTTGGAGAAGATTTGACAAATTTTGTAAAAAAGCTCCAGAGAGGGACCGACCCGCCGCGGAAATTCTAGCCGGCTTGCCTCAACCGCGACCCGGCCTGACTTCGTGGTTCGTCCCGGTAAAGAAAAACATCAGAAAAAGAGACTAAGTCCGAACGTAAAAAGTTGACCGGGACCTCCCAGCCATCGTATCCGAGAAGGGCTCCACGGACGTCGGATCAAGATCCAGGTTTACCCCAGTCGAAGGATTTTCATCTCGAAAAAACGACTAAGTCCGAAGGTAGAAATCACTACCGAGGAAACCCACATCGCGTATCCGGACAAGGGCTCCAGGAGGTCGGATTCAACTGGCAGGTTCGTCCCGGTGAAGAAAAACTTCAAAATAAAGACTAAGTCAGAAGGTAACTTTTTAACCGAGGCCTCCCGCGACCTGTAGCCGAGCAGGGCTCCATCGCGGTCGGCCTGAAAGTTTGACTTTGCCCCGGTCCTGGTGCAACCAGATGACCCGATTGGCGCTTTTTGTTTCTAAGCGCTAGAAAAATAATAATTCTTTAAAAATTCATATCTCCGGTTCCCCTGAACCGATTTTAATCGTTTTTGTGTCATTTTAAAGATAAAAATATAAACTATTTTTATAAATTGGTTTTGGATTTTTAAACTGTTTCCTGTGTTTTATTTGATTACTGTTTTGTGATATTTGAATGCTTTACACTTTGTCTCCTAAGTTAAGCCTTGACGCTCGTTGCCAAGCTACCAAGGGTTGAGCTGGGATTAATTTACTGAGACCTAACTGTACCTAGGTGGAGGTTAGTGGCTTGTTGCTAGGTGTAGGTACCTACCTGCCCTACCAATAACCCATTTTCCAACAATAAGATTTTAACATAATCCAAATTCAAGGTAATTAAAGAATGAACAATGGCTTTCCTTTTGACTTCATGACTTCAGCAACAAGTCTTAGAATTTGTTAAGGATTTTCAAAAGAGCATAACAAATCCTTGTAACTGCCTTCACTTATAAAGCAAAACACAGCTTATCGAATTTGACCCCCAGGTTCCTAATCTCCTCCACTGGAGTGGGAGGAGGGGCAAATTCCAAAGGCATACGACAATCAATTAAATCCAAATGGCTGAGCGAGCTCTGATATAGTGGTCATATAGACATTGAACAGCGCAGGGGTAAGGGCTGAGCCCTACGGAACACCTTGCTTCAATATTTTAGAGGAAATCTAAAAGGAGGAATATGGATGGATTGGTACAGATCAGATAGAAAGGTCTTTACCTATAATAGGGAAGGCCCACAAATGCCACTAGTCGCTAGACACTCTAACAATGTCTGATGTGAAAACAGTGTCAAATGCAGGTGGTATATCGAATAATACCACTACAGCTGCACAGCCCTGATCTATACTCAGGGTTTTAAGCGCTGAAACTTCTAGCGGAGCTGATTCCGTAGTATGGCAAGGTCTGAACCCAGGGCGAGAACTATGCAAGAGATTGCTGGACTCAAGATAACAAGTAATCTGTTAATTCACCAATTTCACCAGCAGTTTAGAAAAAGGTGGAAAAAGGGAGATAGGTCTAAAATTTGCCAAGACCTCAGGTTCTGCAGATGGCTTTTTTCAGTAATGGAAACAATTGTGCAATATGACATACTTTATCATATGAATCACAACAGATCAGCAATGGTACCAAGATGCTTATGAAACACAGACAGTCCTTTGGTCTATGAAGAGTTATGATAACGCTTCGAGATGGGGTTAAAACAGTACCAGTCAAGGTGGCGTTTATAAGTAATTACAATCTTACCTACCAATATGTTAATATCAGGCAATGATGCAGGAACCGATTTATATATTTTCTTGGAAAAGATGTAATTCTATATCGGTACTTTGTCCATAAATCCACAAAATTAACAAGTAATATTAGCAAGTTATTGATTTCATGCGTAATCTTAGTCCTTTTCACATCTGCAGATTGGCCACAGATGGGACAATGTGCAAGATTAAGTGTTATGCTTTAGAACAATAAACCTTGCAATGTGGGAGAGTGTGGGTGCTCAGCACACATAATTTGCTCACTTACACAAAACTTTATTGAAGGCACGCATGAGAGTGCAGATTGGGAATGAAAAAAACCTTACCCTGGTTAATGGCTTTACAGGCGTGCTCTTCCAGAGCAATGGTCACCCGCCTGGCTTTTGTTCGTGAGCACTCTTGATCAACCTAAGCCTAAATTTAGAATCCATAAAAACCTGCCATGAGGGTGGCTTTCCCTTGATGCTGAGTTACTGCTGCAGGACTATCCGTTCAGTTGCGCTTTCCACCCTGGAAAGGGATTTACATTAGCTCTTCACTAATGTAAATCTTTGACCATTTTCAAGGTGGGAAAGGACGGAGATGAGTTTATGAAAGCTCACAAACAGGCCTGTTGGTGGAGGTTGGCAAAGTCACAAAGTGAACTATGCCTTGCGATGTCTATTACCCACAGCTTAAATCAGTTCCAGCAGTCATGGTCTACTGTTTCACCAGAATAAATGGATTTATACCTGACTGGTATTTCTTGTGAATATCTAGCAAGTCAAATGTCATCACACTCGCCTGAATAAGTACACTCATGACCAAATCTATTGGACATATTAAGAGTTGGGCCAAGCAACTACCTGAAAGAGTCGGCATTCACGGCTGTTATCCAACAGTGACTGGTGGTTCTCCAGTACCAAAGAGCTAAAGACCACACAGGAGAGCAACACAACTGATCCATTTCCCATATTACTGGAATAGGAGGGGAAGAGTGCTCCTGTGCATTGATGAGCCACACTCTGACTATCATTCTTCTTTTTGAGGTTCTGCACCATTGGCGTCTGGCTTGTATGTACAATAGGCGGAGGGGTGGTACAGTAATAATAATGGGGAAAAAACAGCACTTATCTTATGGCGTCCTCCTCTCATCATCTCTCCTTCTCTACTGGAAGCTCCAAAGCGGAACCCTGAAACTACACTAACTAATCCTGGTGCTCCTTTCATGCTGGTAACCAACATGAAAGAAGTGTCAGGATTAGAGGGAGCGGCCTCTCAGCGCTCACAAGAGCACTAGAAGCTTAAGACAGGTGGGTTAGAGAAATTTAAAGTGCGCATGTCAAGCTGGCCGTCGCAAGATGGCCAGCCAAAGGGACATGGGCACTTTAAACATAGTGCACAGCTCCCTGCTGCCACTCAGCAACAATTGCCCCTCCCCCACCTCTTGCCATTCAGTTTAGGACGGGGTGTTGAAAAATACAATGATAATAAATAAAGTTTATTACCATTTTATTTTTCAGTTCTGGGGGCATTTTTTTTAGCAGGGCGATGCTCCTCCTCTCTCGTGAAGGGGCCGCCCCATCTGCACTCACCTGTGTGTTTATGAATACTATGCAATAACATGGGCACTTTGTGATATGCTTAAAAGAAGCATTGCTAATTCAAAAAATATGTAATTAGACAATAACTTGTCAATTTAAGGAAGTTTTATAGATGATGACCACAATGTTTACTTATGTGCCCAGCAACACATTCATTCACTTCTCTGCATACTTAATTGGTGTGCCCAGTATATCCGCTGAACAAAATGTGGTTTCAGTGAGTCAAAGAAGGAGTAGATATTCCCCTCAAACATTTGACATGCCAACAACTGTTTTACATTTTATTAATGCCACACAAAAGGTCAAAGCACAAACCATATGAGCACCAGTGATCAGTGCAATAGTTCATGCACTGCAATGAAAAGGATAGCCAGAAATGAAAATACCCTTCACTTTGAACCAAAGCTCCTATGGTGCCAAGCAAGTGAAGCAAGTCATCACGACCCTACCCACAAGTTTGTGCTTATCTCTTCCATCCAAGCATCATACCATTCATCCTATCATCCTTCCTTCACCTGCTGAGATCCCCCATTTCACTTTTACATTCTGTCATCCATTTAATCATTCACCCATCATTCAGTCTGTCACCATTCTGTCAGTCCATCCATCTGCCCATCCATATTCAGACCTCCAGTCAACATCCTCTCACTTATCCAAACCCATCCGCCCATCCATCCATCTATCGATCATTTGAATCATCCATCCTTTCTCTCATTCATCCACCCTTCAACTCCATCCATCCACCCCTTCATTCATCCAGCCATCCGTTCACTCAAACACTCTTCCTTCTACTCATCCACCCACCTTTCGGCCACCCCATCCATCCATTTACAGTTTCACTCATCCATCCATCCTTTTACTCACTCTTCTGTCCACCCTTTTATCCAACCATCCATTTACCCTCTTTCACTCATCCATCCATCCTTTCGCTCATCCATTCATCGATCCATCCACTCATCCTTCCATTTACCCTTTCACTCCTTCATTCAGCCACTCATCCTTCTATTTACCCTTTTACTCATTCATTCATCCTTTCATTCACTCAACCATCCATCCATACTTTCATCATTCATCTATCCTTTCACTCATCCATCCATTCACTCATCCATCCATTCACTCTCTCTTTCACTCATCCACCCTTTCACTTATTTATTCTTGCATCTATCCATCCACCCTTTTAAACTATTCACCCTTCAACCTTTTCATGTTACTTAGGAGTCACTGTGGCCCATATTTATACTTTTTTTTGCGCCGCATTTGCGTCACTTTTTGACGCAAAAGTGGCGCAAACTTACAAAATACAAAATTGTGGCGCATATTTATACTCCGTTTGTGCCGGAATTGCGTCGTTTTTTTTTACGCAATTTCGACGCAAAACTAACTCCATATTTATACTTTGGCGTTAGACACGTCTAGCGCCAAATTCCATGGAGTTTGCATCATTTTTTTGCGTGGACACCAACTTTGCGTTAATGAGATGCAAGGTAGGCGTTCACGTCTAAAAAATCGACTCTGAGGCATGTGCGTCGGATTTATACTCCCAGGCAAAATTCACGCCCGGGAGTGGGCGGGTCAAAAAAAATGACGTACGGCCGCTTTTGCGCCGTTTTTTAGCGCCTGCAAAAGGCAGGCGTTAAGGGACCTGTGGGCTCTGAAGGAGCCCAGAGGTGCCCTCCCATGCCCCCAGGGACACCCCCTGTCACCCTTGCCCACCCCAGGAGGACACCCAAGGCTGGAGGGACCCATCCCAGGGACATTAAGGTAAGTTCAGGTAAATGTTTTTTTTTTTTTTTTTTGTGGCATGGGGGGCCTGATTTGTGCCCCCCTACATGCCACTATGCCCAATGACCATGCCCAGGGGACATGAGTCCCCTGGGCATGGCCATTGGGCAAGGAGACATGACTCCTGTCTTTGCTAAGACAGGAGTCATTTCTATGGGGGTTGGGAGTGAAAAAAAATGGCGCAAATCGGGTTGAGGCGAAAAAATTGCCTCAACCTGACTTGCCCCATTTCTTGACGCCCAAGCTCCATTTTCCCCTACGCCGGTGCTGCCTGATGTACGTTGTTTCTTTTAACGCACACCAGACGGCGCCGGCGGCTAACGGCGGCTAACGTCATTCAATAAATATGGCGCCCGCATGGTGCTTCAGAATGGCGTTAGCCGGCGCTAATTTTTTGGACGCACAACTGGGTTAGCGCAGTTTTGCATCAAAAAGTATAAATATGGGCCTGTATTTTGTAAGTTTGCACCGCTTATGCGTCAAAAAATGACGCAAATGCGGCGCTAAAAAGGTATAAATATGAGCCTGTGTGTCGAGCTGGAAAGAGAAGAGGCCCATCAAGAACCTACCCCCGCTGTAGCTGCTAAACTGGGGGTTGAGGGCGTCCCTGACTGCAATTAGTAAAGAGGTTTCTAGCTCACAGAAGCTTTTTGAACTCTAGATTACTCTTAGCTGCTGACCCTCCTCTTAGAAGTGCATTGATTTACCACTACTAATTTAAGGTTAATTTAGAGCTGTTGGATTATTTCAAATTGAAAAGCTGCATTAAACGAAAATCAAAGTCCAAATCCCTCAAATAGGCCCAGATCCACGCTTATTTAGGATAACTCTGCAATAAAAACATGAAGGCACACATTGGCTTAGACAGATGACAGCCGGTGTCAGCAGGGCTGTTGTGGGGTGCAGGGCCGATGCGCACAGCAGAAGCATCAAGATGTGCCGTGAGGGCATCGACAGATCTACGTTAAGCTTCACGGTATTGACTGAATGAACTGAAGTGATGCCATGTGTGTGAGGTCTTATATTTAAAGGTCATTCCAGCAATGATATCATTCTCAGGAAACAAACTTGGCAAAATATTTCCCTCCCTTTCGACCTGTTTGCAGGCTCCTCTATGTCGTGAACATTTTGTACAAATAAACTTTATGGCATTGTCAGACACGTGCCATAAAGGACATGGATTTATTTTTGATTAGTGTAAAAGATGCAATTGCACCAGGGTCTGGGGGTGCGAGGCCACGCCCTACGCTGGCTGTAGTTGCCATTAATATGCACAAGCGGGTTAAAGGGCCAATTTTCTTGGTTGCCATTAGGGTCAGTTGCATCCTTGCTAGACTCGTGCAGCTTCAAACACGTGGGCCATGCTTCCAAGCGTGCTAAACTCACAATTACAAATCTTTTACCACATCTACATTGGCCCATCACAGATAATCAAATAATTTCACTACATGTAACTGAATTATACTGCTCACATGTTTCTTCCTAATCCTTAGACACACATTGGATTGTTTCCAAAAGGTTTCAATAGCACAATAAATGGCAAAGACAATATTTTATATGTACAGTTTCATCAACTTACCTTGACTAGATGACTCAAGTCCGCTGGATTCAGCACTGATGCAGGTCCCTATGGACAGGAACACACGTGTCAACATGTGTGCAGCATAAGAAGGCAGTGCATGCACTTTATTGTGTGTATTGTTTAAAGTAGACTTGTGCATTAAAAAAAAAAACACTTGTTATAGCTGTGGCACCTCTGATGCAATGAAGGTAACACAGTTGGAGGAGAGTGGAGTTCAAGAAGTCACAGGCGATGACAACCAATGGAGAAACCAGGAATAAGGGAAAAGTAGGAACAACACAACACTCCAGCTCTTCAAAAAGAGACCAATCTACATAGTTACATGGGGATACTGCAGAAGCAGGTGTGGCCTAAGGGTGGGAAAAGAGGCGGTGTGGCCTGTAATATGAATAGAAGATCCATAAAGTAAGACCTCTGTGGAAATGTCCTCTGTAGGAATGCCCTCAGGAAAAGAGAATGGAGAAATATATTTTGGAGCCCTAATGGGATATAAAAATATTCAATGTTCAGAGGTGTAGGAGAAATAGTTTCTCCTCAGGGACAAGCATGCTCTGTGGAGGACAAACAGGTAAACCTAAAATGTACTGCAGAGAGGTGTGCCAGTCTAAGCTCAAGATGACCACAGTCCTGGTGAGTGCTTAACCCAGCCCAATTCAGCCATTTACTTGTCCACTTCCGGGGGCCGGAGTACCTACTGTTATTACATGATACTAGTGGGAAGTTGGAACACCCATGTGGAGGATGTGACGAGCAATTGATGGTGGTAGATTATTTCTTAACGTTGATTGGGTTCCCTTGGCAGAATTCCTGTAAGGCACGCTGCAAACATCAGAGCTGGGGCTGGGGGCCCTATTCCAGACAGTCACCTTCGTGAGACCTGGAGAGTGGCTACATGTACAGCAGATACCTCTCTCAGCCAAATCATAGTTGTGAGGAGCATTTTTCCAGCTTGAATTTTGAGGCATAGTTCCACTGTGAAGCACCGAGGCACAGGGTGTAAGTGGCAGATTAAATGGTGAAGTGGGGGAATCCCTGAGTGTGGTAATTTGGGATTTTCACAGCACTGTAGCTAGTGTTTATTATGAATCAGCATTACAGTGAGCAATTACCCACAGGCAGAGTCCATATGGGGTGCAAATTTGAAGCTCTCTCTTTGACTGTTGCTCTCGGATCAGTGGAGTTCCTGCCTATTAAGATTTTTACCTGAATGCATTACACTTTTATCTTTAAACCTACTTTCCATCAATAGCATAGTAAAAAAGGCAGGAGGACTTCTTCACACTGGACTATGTTGGTTCGAGGGCTAACTTGGTGGAATTCAACCACTGAATCCACAGAGGGCACAGAGTGGCAAGAATTCTTCTCAAATCAATAAACACTCTCAATTTGTACTTAAGGGCGATAAAAAGAATGACTGAGGCCACTGTGCACAAAAATGAGGAAGGCTGGAGAGACTAACTGACAGGATTTTGGTGACAGAAGATAAACAGGAGAGAATTGGAATCCAAATTAGAATACTGGAAGCCAGTTGACCACATATTAGGTATTGAAGGATATTTTCCCCTTTCAGAGAAATGCAACTGATGCCCGGATTGAACTGCAGGATGGGTATACGCCTGTGATGAATTGCAAGGTGGCGTCAATGTCCTGGTTCCATGAGTATACTTATCAAGGTGACATTGGATGCTGGACTCGGCTACGTCATGAGGCTTTGGCAGACTTGAAGGGTTGGCAAAATAATGTAGACTGTGAGGCGATTGTGAAGGTCCATGGGTTCCCCTAGACTTCTGAAGACCTCAGAGTCTATTGGTAACACAGCCATGGAGGTGTTTTGATCAACAGATCTGTGCCATCATTCAGAGAACCATTGTGTTCTTGGGTGAAAACAGTTTACATTTTGTCCTTCTTTAAAGCTTAAAATATTGGCCAGGAAGAGCCTTATTCATTGATATATGACAAAAACCCATTGCAAATGGACTCACAATGTCTTGAAGGCACAAAGGGGCAGATTTAAGAGCCCCTAGCGCCTCCTTGCGCCACATTGGCATCCTTTTTATGCCACAAAGTGGTGCAATGTATTTGTTGCGCCTCTTTGTAACCCTTTGCGCAACAGTATGTCCGAGCCAGGCATAATGTATGCAGAGGGGGCTTTCCCCCCACAAGGGGGGACATAAAAAGGGCTCAAAGAAATCTAAGAAAATTCTTTGTGCCATTCTTTTCGGCACTTTTAACACCTGCTCAGAGCAGGCGTTAAAAGGAGGCACACCATTGTTTACAATGCGCCTCAGTGGTCTTTGCAGGATTAGCGTCAACATTTTTTAAGCTAATCCTGCAAAGCTCCGAACTAGCGTCAAAGTTCCCTAACTACCGCCATGGTGCGCAATAGCTTAGATAGACCGCACACATGGTGGTGTTAGGGGGGCATTAAGGGGTGCAAAAAAAGTGCTGCTGCACTGGGTGGAGCACCACTTTTCTTAAGTCAGGCCCTAAGTGTGACGAGAGTGCAATATGAGGGGAACATTTTTCTCTTCTCACTGGTTGCAAAATCCCATTAGGACAGTCTGAGTTTTTGTCTAGGCTGGCTGATTAATAGCTGATTTGGGAGATTCCTTCTGGGCATAAGAAGGAGATAGGTGATGGCTGACATCTCTGGTCAGACTGGCCCAGAAAATACCTCACTGGTTTGGGGAGACATGAGGGCACTGGTTGTTTAGTTTTGGTCTATGATGAATTCTATTCTGCATCATCTGTGTTCTTCCTTTGGGACTCCTCAGATCATCTGAGGTATCATAAGTGGCACCGCATTCTAGTTACAGCTAGTAATTATATAGGTGTATTTTTCTTCTTTGCACTTCAAGTTTGATGTGCATTGTGACTTTGAGGATTTTATAGCCTTATAAAAGGAAGCAACTGTGTAACTTTCTCTACTGGCCCAATGGGTTGTATGTGGTTGTATTTGGTGACCAGAAACAAAAATAGTTACAACTAGAAATGTACTACATGCCAAAACAAAGATTTACTAGTATAGGCTTATGGTTGCCTGGATGTAGTATACTGTATCTTTATCTGTGGTCTGTGTAACATTTGTAGTTAATTATTTGTGTTAGAAATACATTTTCTCTTTGTTATATTTATAGTAATGTTTGGTATGATCTGCTCTCCCCTCTTCCTCTGCTCTCCTTGGTTCTGCTGGAATGTCTATGGTTCTATGGTGTTCCAGGAGTGGCAGTTGGAGAGGGAGAGCTGCAGGCTGGTGCGGTTGGAGTTTCATCTCTCGACTATTATACTATTATTAAATATAGTATTACATCTCTACTACATTTTTGGCGATGAGGATGGGATTTTGAACCTGCCTTCATACGGTATGAAACTTCAACGCACAACCTTTTTATAAGAGACTCTCATTTTCCTGAAAGTGTTTTTTTTAAAATATATATTGTTTGTTTTTGGCTTCCCCTTGTAATATATACTCAGTTTTTGTATTTGCTTGTCAGCGGTACGCGTGTGTCAGCACTTTGACATTTTTTTTCTACTTTCTACAGAGACTTCCTCCCAGACTTCCCTGTTGACATAATAGGTCCAATTAGTTGTGGGGTTATTACTAAATATGTGGTAGTTCTTATGGATGTATTATCACGTTGGCCAGAGGTACTGATTACCCCAGAAATTACTTCCATGACTGTAGTGAATTTCTTGTCTGATGTATTTAGCAGAGAGGGAAATCAGAGATATATATTGACAGACAGATAATAGTGTTTAATTCACATCAAGATTGATGTGTGAGTTTTTGACATCTAGAGGGATTGTTCACAAAAAATGTGCATTATATCATCCTGAGACAAATGGAATGATAGAACGTTTTAACCGGACTGTGAAAGAAACTATCCAATTGGCCAAGCAGTCTGGGATGATATGGGAAAACATGGTCAGGTGTAAAGTTGAAGAGTATAAGTTTACTCCTCATGCAAGCACTAGTCAATCTCCTTTTGTCATGTTCAAAAAACGCGTACCTCATACCAAGATAATTCCACCATGGGTCAAATGTTTTGTGGAGGAGCAGTTTGACTATGAAAAACAGAAGAAAATTGCTCTTGAAAAAGATTTGGAGAGTCAAAATAAAAGAAAACTTGCTTATGACCTTCGGAAGTCGGTGAAAGAGTTACAGATAGACGTTGGTGATTTGGTCAAGATCAAACTGCCATGTAGAATTGGTGATAATCATTCACATTATAGTAAAGAGTTCATGGTTATTTAAGTTTTTAACGGGGTGGTTAAAGTTGATGATGGTCGCACATGGAATCTGAATAGGATTGTCAAACCTAATTGAGCACTCACTTTATTTCCTCTTTGTTTCTTAATATCACTATTATTATTTTTTCTTGTTTGTTTGTTGTTTATTTTTGGGGGGATAGATGGTGTAGTATGTTGTATCTATATCTGTGGTCTGTGTAACATTTGTAGTTAATTATTTGTGTTAGAAATACATTTTATCTTTGTTATATTTATTGTAATGTTTGGTATGATCTGCTCTCCCCTCTTCCTCTGCTCTCCTTGGTTCTGCTGGAATGTCCATGGTTCTATGGTGTTCCCGAAGTGGCAGTTGGAGAGGGAGAGCTGCCGGCTGGTGCGGTTGGCGTTTCATCTCTCTACTATTATACTATTAATTCTAGTATTACATCTCTACTTCTCGTGTGGATGTCATATTTGGAGTCACTACCCTACTACACTGCTGTACTCTGAAATACATTTTCCATGACATACAAAAGGGCCATTTGTGAATGAATGCAAGGAGTTGGAAATATCAGCAGTCAGGATCACAAGGCTGCTGCCACTGGAATAGATCCTGGATAAAACTGGTGTCCACATATTCTATAAAGGCATCTCAGGAAGCATACTGCATATGATGGTCAGTACATTGGGAATCAATGTACATTTGTCATTGATTAGAGGGATGTTAAGATGTAAATAAGAATTGTTAGAAATGGGGTCTTTGGTTGACAGTCAGGTTACCCCCTGTTCAAGCAAGGACCCTCACTCTAGTTAGGATAAAAGAGAATCACCCTCAGCTAACCCCTGCTTACCCCCTTGGTAGCTTGGCAGAGCAGTAGGCTTAACCTCAGAGTGCTGGGCGTAAAGTATTTGTACCAACACACACAGTAACTTAATGAAAACACTACAAAATGACACAACACCAGTTTAGAAAAATAGGAAATATTTATCTAAACAAAACAAGACCAAAACGACAAAAATCCAACATACACAAGTCAAGTTATGATTTTTTAAAGGTTTAAAATAAAAAGAGTCTTTAGGTAGTTGTAACAACACACTAGCGCTGCTAGCGTGTAAATGTACCTGGTTTGCGTCAAAAATAACCCCGCACGGGCTGTGCGCGTCGAAAATAACCCTGCACGGTTATATGCGTCGAAAACAACTCGGCACGGCGATGCGCGTCGAAACAGCCAGCCACGCGACGGTCCGAAAGTCCCGCGGCGCAGGTTGCGATCTCTCAGCCTTCGTCAGCGATGCTGCGCGTCGTTTCTCCTGCTCCGGGCGTCGATTCTCCGGTCGCGTTTCCTGCGGCGTCGTTTCTCAGCTGCGGAGCCGGCGTCGCGTCGTTTTCTCAGCCGCGATCGGATTCGCGTCGATCTTTTCTCCGCACGGCGCTCGGTGCGTGTATTTTTGTCCTTAGGCTGCCAGCCTCTCCTTTCAGGGTCCCAGGAACTGGAAGGGCACCACAGAGCAGAGTAGGGGTCTCTCCAGAGACTCCAGGTGCTGGCAGGAAGAAGTCTTTGCTATCCCTGAGACTTCAACAACAGGAGGCAAGCTCTACATCAAGCCCTTGGAGATTTCTTCTTCAAGAGGGAAGGCACACAAAGTCCAGTCTTTGCCCTCTTACTCTGGCAGAAGCAGCACTGCAGGAAAGCTCCACAAAGCACAGTCACAGGCAGGGCAGCACTTGTTCCTCAGCGATCAGCTCTTCTCCAGGCAGAGGTTCCCCTTGATTCCAGAAGTGTTTCTAAAGTTTGTAAGTTTGGGTGCCCTTCTTATACCCATTTTAGTCTTTGAAGTCACCTTCCTTCAAAGGGGACTCACACCTTCTTGTGAAATCCTGCCTTGCCCAGGCAAGGCTTCAGACACACACCAGGGGGTTGGAGACAGCATTGTCAGAGGCAGGCACAGTCCTTTCAGATGAGAGTGACCACTCCACCCCTCCCTCCTAGCAGAGATGGCTAATCAGGAATGCAGATTACACCCCAGCTCCCTTTGTGTCACTGTCTGGTGTGAGGTGAAAAACAACCCAACTGTCAAACTGACCCAGACAGGGAATCCACAAACAAGGCAGAGTCACAGAATGGTTTAAGCAAGAAAATGCTCACTTTCTAAAAGTGGCATTTTCAAACGCACAATCTCAAAATCAACTTTACTAAAAGATGCATTTTTAAATTGTGAGTTCAGGGATCCCAAACTCCACCTGTCCATCTACTCTCTAGGGGAATCTACACTTTAATCATATTTAAAGGTAGCCCCCATATTATCCTATGAGAGAGACAGACCTTGCAACAGTGAAAACGAAATTGGTAGTATTTCACTGTTAGGACATATAAACCACATTACTATATGTCCTACCTTATCCATACACTGCACCCTGCCCTTGGGGCTACCTAGGGCCTACCTTAGGGGTGCCTTACATGTAAGGAAAGGGAAGGTTTAGGCCTGGCAAGTGGGTACACTTGCCAAGTCGAATTTACAGTGTAAAAATACACACACAGACACTGCAGTGGCAGGTCTGAGACATGATTACAGAGCTACTTATGTGGGTGGCACAACCAGTGCTGCAGGCCCACTAGTAGCATTTGATTTACAGGCCCTGGCACCTCTAGTGCACTTTACTAGGGACTTACTAGTAATTCAAATATGCCAATCATGGATAAACCACTTACATACAATTTAAACAGGAGAGCATATGCACTTTAGCACTGGTTAGCAGTGGTAAAGTGCTCAGAGTTGAAAAGCCAACAGCAACATGTCAGAAAAAAATAGGAGGCAGGAGGCAAAAAAGTCTGGGGATGACCCTGCATAAGCAAAAGTCCAACACGACCCCTTACCAGCCTAAAGCCAGGGGAGAACAATCAATACCTTGATGTACTTCCCTGATTGGGGCGATAGAACAAGGACCCAGGCCCACAACAGCAGGGGCATGTTCCAGTTCTACGCCTTCCTGACTCCAGTTGGATCCCTCTGTCCATACTCTCAGGGCCCACTAAGCTAACCCATGGGGAACCCTTCTCCACATCTACAGACACCATCTGTGCAGCACCTAACTTTACTTTGCTCACAGATGAATTGCAATGGGCAGATAGTACCACCAGGGCCAACACAGTGGTGTTGCCCACTCCACCCCCGGGGTGTGACTCTCGTCCTCCCCCCCCCAGGGGCAACTCTGTCCACCAGGACAGCAAGCCACAGTGGCCCCAGACAACTGTCAGGGATGAGAGCCCGACCTCAGGCCTCTCTAACCACTGTGACTGTGGAGAGTGGGGGGTGGTAACCCCAGGTGCCTGGCACCCTTTGACCACTCTCTCTTCCACCAGGTCAGGGATGACAACCTGACCCTGGTCCTCCCCTCTGGGGCTCTGTACCCTCCCTGCAGAAGCGGCACCCCCAGAGTCAAAAACTGTCAGGGTGCTTGTAGAAGCAGTCCTGCACAATTCTTCCATCAGTGCAGGGATGTTAACCTGCAACTGATCCTCCAACCTGGGGTCTGTACCTTCAGGTTGGACCAGGGCCAGGGGTGAGGCTTCCCTCCCCCTGCCCTCTCTTCTGGGGTCCTGAACCACCCAACTAGGAGCGGCCCCCCCAGAAGACAACATGGTAGGGGCACTGTTAGCAGTAGCCCCTTCCTCCAGGTCAGGGGGGACACCCTTAACCTGGCCTCCCAATCCAGGGCCTGTACCCACAGACTGGATCATTGCCTGGCAAACCAGGACTTCTTGGGGGGCATACCTACCCCCTACCAGGTCAGAGTTTACCCTCTGAACCTGGTCATCCAACCCAGGGTCACCACCCTGCGGTTGAACCACTGCCTGGCACACCAGGACTTCCTTGGGAGCACACTTACCCCCCATCAGGTCAGAGTTTACCCCCTGAACCTGATCATTCAACCCAGAGTCACCACCCTGCGGTTGAACCATTGCCTGGCACACCAGGACTTCCAGGGGAGCACACCTACCCCCTACCAGATCAGAGCTTACCCCCTGAATCTGGCAATCCAACCCAGAGTCACTACCCTGCGGTTGAACCACTGCCTGGCGCACCAGGACTTCCTTGGGAGCACACGTACTCCCCATCAGGTCAGAGTTTACCCCCTGAACCTGATCATTCAACCCAGAGTCACCATCCTGCGGTTGAATCATTGCCTGGCGCACCAGGACTTCCTGGGGGGCACACCTACCCCCCACAAGGGAAACACTTTCCCCAAGGGCCCTACAAGAGTCTGGCTGGCGCAGGTCTCCTGACCTCTGACCATCTGACAGAGTCTGGATTCCCCCCAGCCCAGAAATGGTCTCACCAAGGTCATTCCTGGGGGGCTCTGCACTCAGAGCTGACCCCTGACCCTCCAGGTTCTCCACTGGGGTCCGCAACCCCCTCGCAACCCTCTGTCTGGACTTCTGCACCCCCTCACTAGGAGTGGTACTGCCAGACACCAGAACTGGTGGGACGCTGGCTACAGCCGCCCCCCCAAGTTCTCCTGACACTGTGGGGTCTCCCTCAACAGATGGCCCTATGGTACAGGCTAGGCTCCCCTCCTGGTGTTCCCGCAGGGAACCCTCCAGGACCTGGGACCGGATCTTGGGCACCTTGGGCCTCAACCCATCCCCATTCCCTCTCCTCTGAGACTGGACATGGGGTCCCTCACCCATCCCACTACACTGGGACCTACCTGGGACACTACAATCCTTCCCTACCTCACCTGGTTGGGAACTACCTAGACCACTCCTCTCAGGAGCACCCCCAAATGCCTCTTCAGACTCTCTGGTACTCACCCAGAAGTCTGCCTCCATTGTAAGCTCCCTGGGGTCAGAGAACTCACACTCCACCTGGTGTTGGCATAGCTCTGGAAAATAAGGACTAGACATATGCTCTCCAGCAATTACATCACTCAGCCCCTCACATGAATTAACCAAAGTACCCTTCACCCAACCATCCAGTGACTCTGCTTTGAAAAAGCACCCCACATCACCCTCCTGAGACTGGTGAGACAGTACCTGACTGTCCCTGACATTCAACCCACACTCTTCTGGGATGTCTTCACACTCCATAACCAGGACTTCTACCTGGGGGGAACCCCTCTCCCTGTCACTCTCAACTAGAGTCAGTAGAGTGTCCCTCCCACCAGTAGGAATATGACTCCCCATGCCAGTTCCCCAATCCACCTCAGAGACCCTGTGCATCACTGGAGCTACCTCATACCCCTGAACCTCCTGGCGTGTGTTAACTCCCTCCTTCAAGTAGGGCACCACCTCTCTGGGCATGTGTACTTCTGCAGCATCACTGGATATACAATTGTTGCTGCCACCATTCCAGCTGGACTCAGCCCTCATGACTTCCAGCTCTTTCAATTTAAGCTCGTAAGCATAAATCATTTTTTTAATCTCTAAGTCCCTCCTCCTTTCTGCCAGGACTAAGGCTCTCTTCTCCTCGGCCCTCTTAAGCTCTGCCTCTAGCTCTTCCAGACTCCGGATTCGAGCTAGGAGCCTATCATCTCTTTCTGTTCCCTCCTCAGGGCCACTGCCCTCCTCTTTGGAGTAGTCCTCCTCCTCAGAGTAGTTATCCTCCTCAGACTCATTTGGTGGTGTTGCCTGACAACGTTTCAATTCATCCTGAAACAGGGCTGACTCAAGATCCTCCCTTCTGGATTCCTTGTTCACAGCCAGTCCCCTTTCCATGCAGAATGCTTTAAGCTGCCACTTTTTATACATAGATAGGTGCCAGAAATTGACTTCCATTTCTGCAAAGGCTTCACAACCAAAAACAAAGTCCAAAAATATTATCAATACTTCCAGGAGGACATCAGAGAACAAAAAGCAGAATCACAAGACAAGTAGTATGTGGTCACGTAGTGGTCTGAGATCAAAACAGTAGTGTACACTTAATTACTGTATGTCAAGCACAAATACAAGTCCAAATCCCGACCGCTGGTCACCAATGTTAGAAATGGGGTCTTTGGTTGACAGTCAGGTTACCCCCTGTTCAAGCAAGGACCCTCACTCTAGTTAGGATAAAAGAGAATCACCCTCAGCTAACCCCTGCTTACCCCCTTGGTAGCTTGGCAGAGCAGTAGGCTTAACCTCAGAGTGCTGGGCGTAAAGTATTTGTACCAACACACACAGTAACTTAATGAAAACACTACAAAATGACACAACACCAGTTTAGAAAAATAGGAAATATTTATCTAAACAAAACAAGACCAAAACGACAAAAATCCAACATACACAAGTCAAGTTATGATTTTTTAAAGGTTTAAAATAAAAAGAGTCTTTAGGTAGTTGTAACAACACACTAGCGCTGCTAGCGTGTAAATGTACCTGGTTTGCGTCAAAAATAACCCCGCACGGGCTGTGCGCGTCGAAAATAACCCTGCACGGTTATATGCGTCGAAAACAACTCGGCACGGCGATGCGCGTCGAAACAGCCAGCCACGCGACGGTCCGAAAGTCCCGCGGCGCAGGTTGCGATCTCTCAGCCTTCGTCAGCGATGCTGCGCGTCGTTTCTCCTGCTCCGGGCGTCGATTCTCCGGTCGCGTTTCCTGCGGCGTCGTTTCTCAGCTGCGGAGCCGGCGTCGCGTCGTTTTCTCAGCCGCGATCGGATTCGCGTCGATCTTTTCTCCGCACGGCGCTCGGTGCGTGTATTTTTGTCCTTAGGCTGCCAGCCTCTCCTTTCAGGGTCCCAGGAACTGGAAGGGCACCACAGAGCAGAGTAGGGGTCTCTCCAGAGACTCCAGGTGCTGGCAGGAAGAAGTCTTTGCTATCCCTGAGACTTCAACAACAGGAGGCAAGCTCTACATCAAGCCCTTGGAGATTTCTTCTTCAAGAGGGAAGGCACACAAAGTCCAGTCTTTGCCCTCTTACTCTGGCAGAAGCAGCACTGCAGGAAAGCTCCACAAAGCACAGTCACAGGCAGGGCAGCACTTGTTCCTCAGCGATCAGCTCTTCTCCAGGCAGAGGTTCCCCTTGATTCCAGAAGTGTTTCTAAAGTTTGTAAGTTTGGGTGCCCTTCTTATACCCATTTTAGTCTTTGAAGTCACCTTCCTTCAAAGGGGACTCACACCTTCTTGTGAAATCCTGCCTTGCCCAGGCAAGGCTTCAGACACACACCAGGGGGTTGGAGACAGCATTGTCAGAGGCAGGCACAGTCCTTTCAGATGAGAGTGACCACTCCACCCCTCCCTCCTAGCAGAGATGGCTAATCAGGAATGCAGATTACACCCCAGCTCCCTTTGTGTCACTGTCTGGTGTGAGGTGAAAAACAACCCAACTGTCAAACTGACCCAGACAGGGAATCCACAAACAAGGCAGCGTCACAGAATGGTTTAAGCAAGAAAATGCTCACTTTCTAAAAGTGGCATTTTCAAACGCACAATCTCAAAATCAACTTTACTAAAAGATGCATTTTTAAATTGTGAGTTCAGGGATCCCAAACTCCACCTGTCCATCTACTCTCTAGGGGAATCTACACTTTAATCATATTTAAAGGTAGCCCCCATATTATCCTATGAGAGAGACAGACCTTGCAACAGTGAAAACGAAATTGGTAGTATTTCACTGTTAGGACATATAAACCACATTACTATATGTCCTACCTTATCCATACACTGCACCCTGCCCTTGGGGCTACCTAGGGCCTACCTTAGGGGTGCCTTACATGTAAGGAAAGGGAAGGTTTAGGCCTGGCAAGTGGGTACACTTGCCAAGTCGAATTTACAGTGTAAAAATACACACACAGACACTGCAGTGGCAGGTCTGAGACATGATTACAGAGCTACTTATGTGGGTGGCACAACCAGTGCTGCAGGCCCACTAGTAGCATTTGATTTACAGGCCCTGGCACCTCTAGTGCACTTTACTAGGGACTTACTAGTAATTCAAATATGCCAATCATGGATAAACCACTTACATACAATTTAAACAGGAGAGCATATGCACTTTAGCACTGGTTAGCAGTGGTAAAGTGCTCAGAGTTGAAAAGCCAACAGCAACATGTCAGAAAAAAATAGGAGGCAGGAGGCAAAAAAGTCTGGGGATGACCCTGCATAAGCAAAAGTCCAACAAGAATGCTATAGGTAATAATTACATGAAATAAAAAGTCAGGTATTACAAGCTGAACAAAACAGTGAGTTGTTGTGTGGATCACAATTAGTGGATTATATGCATGAACTGTTTTAGTTTAAATTATTTTTCTTCTTCTATCTCACATTGTGTTCTAATTGTGTCTTCTTGTAATGAAAATGACGTTATTTACTAAAATGAAAGTTAACAAACGGGCATATTTGTTGTTAGCAGATGATGTATATATGTATTTTTGCATACACTTATTACCTGTATTAAAAACTGTAAAGTATTAAACAAAAGACATAACAAACCGGAGCTCCAGGAGGTCCTCTCTCTCCAGATGAACCAGGGAAACCCTGCATGGGAAACATGAAAAATGAAACACTAATGTTAACACAATTCACTAAGGTATTAAGGTTTCATACGACCTGCACCAATAGCAACTCCTACTATAGTGTTATAGTAAGTCTAGATATAGTATTCTTAACTTCACCGGTATTTACCTTGAAGGCTGTTGTAAATGTATGTAGCTGTGGAGTTACGAATCCTAAATATACATCTCCCTAAATGTACTTACATTAACAATCTAGTGGTCAGCTATGCTGTGAAGTTAACATTTGTGCATGTCATTGTTATGAACTCAATATCCCGACACACAACCTTATCAGCTAGAATGCATCAGGCAAACCCTCACTTCACATTAAACTATCGTGTGAAATTAGTCCCACAATCTTCTTTATCTGAATCATGGGATCACTTTTTGGAGGTGAGGCTCTCACCATATCTACACTTTGAGATTTCTAATACTATCAAGGATTTTCACAGAGTGAATGGTCTATATCCACTGTTTACCTCAGGGCATATTTAACACCACCAAGAGTTACATATTGAAGCAATCTGTTTGTCAATGTGGAAAGATCCTTCTCTGGAGGTCTTTATACAGAGCAATAACAATCCACTATTGAATGGATTGATGTTAAACCTTTTGCTGCTAGGTCTCCCCTCACCCCCACCCCACCAGTGATTTTATGGCTGTTTAGGGTAGTTTGCACTTAGGCCTCCATAACCTTTTATGCACATAAGCTATCCACTCCAAATTTGTGTCCTTCTTTTTCCAGCACCCTGGGAATTCTAAAGGTGCCCAGGAATCGTGGATGGCACTGCGTAGAGACTCCTATTGACCATGGTTGGATCCATTCCCGTCACTGGCACTAGGGCAAGACACACAATTGGGACAGGGGTTTTATTGGTGGAGATGGAGCAATGCTAGGTGGTAGGAACTTTGTTGATTCCTGCAGACTCCAGAGGTTTCCATCACAGAAATGTAGGGAAAATGCATGACTTCAGTCAAAGTTGGAGGTTTGCAGGGCATTGTGAGTAGGAAAATGATGTGAAACACACCCCCCTTGAACTTCTCCAGATGTCTAGTTTTCAGAAGTGTCTGGGTCAGGTAGGTTTTACCACCCGGCAGTCTACCCAAGCCCAAAAAGTGCAGCCGTTCAATATTGCAAGTGGGATGATATAGGAAGTTAGTCAAGCTCTCCTGGCCCATATGTAAAATGAACACCCAAAAGAGTGAAATTTCCTCTGACAATATGCTTTTGTCCACAGGAGGAGCACCAAGACTGTTGCCCTCACCCTTTTATAAAAAAAGCAGATAGACTGTTCTTCTTTGTGTTTGAGGGCATGTGGGTCATTCGTATGCACAATCTGGACAGCCCCCACTCCTACATATAAATTAAAAATACAATTGCTGGTGCCTACTGGGTTTCTGTCCCCCCAGGGGGTTCAGAGCAAGGTCTACTGCCCATCTGCCCCCCGTGGATGTAGAAAGACTGAATTTTGATAAATGTTTTAGGGGGAGCAAAGCCCTTGCCCAAGGGGCCACTCCCTGGTGCCTAGTGGAGTGAAGCCCTCCTGTGCCGATCCCCAGGCAGGGATCCAGTAGGGATTCTCCCCTTTCTAGTGTTACCTCTCCTGCCATGTGCACTGATCGCCATTTCACTGAAGATAAAAAACAGCCTCAGGAGCTGTTCTTCCCCGGCTTCTGAGGCAGTTTTTAGCCAAACGATATCCCTCTGCTATGAACAGCAGAGGGATTTTCTGTGCATATGCAGATTATGGAAGGGTTCTGTCTTCAAGACACACCCGTCGTGGCTGAGGCTGGAACAGTTCTCAGCAGGGACTTGGTGAAAAAAAGATTTTCACAATAATGTTATTATAACATTTCATAAAAAATCTGGTCAATAACCATTATCAGTGGATTGCCACTGTAACCAGCTTAGTCACAATGTTTTGCAGATATGCTTTTTCAGAAGCAAAGAAGTGCAATATAAGCACTCTTTTCAGTGGAAGCACACATCTGCAGCCCAGTCTAATCCTGTGATTAGAACAACCAACATGTGGGTGGAGCCCAAATCCCTCTCTCTGAAAGCTCTTTTTTTGTGTTGATCACCGACGGTCTGGGGACAGTTGTTCTGTCAAGCAAAACCTAACAAATCTGTGCTGTATTGAGCTTAAACTTGTACACATGATAACTAGAGAAGACCACTTACCTAATTATCTCAAAGGAGTTTTAATAGCAAAGCTGAGGCATTTGTGTGACCTTAAAGGGAAAACTGAATCCATTACAGTGACATGTGTGACAGAAAAATCCAACACAATAGCTTTGCTTGATAAAGAGCCTGACTCAAACAGCTGGATAAACAGATGATCATAACTGGCTGGACAGTATGCACTCTATCTGTGGAAGCCCACAGATGTTGACAAATCAAAAGATGTTATCAGGAGAACCAACATCTGGGAGGAGCCACAATTACTCTGTGTAGTACTCCTGGAAGCTATTTTTTTTATCACAAGCTCTGACCACAACTGTGCCGTCAAATCAGACCAAAAACACGCCAGGGCTACCATGAGCCAACCATGCATACTTTATTAATTTTTGGAACAACAGTGCCCTCTGTTAATGTAGGCATCATCATGACATGTTGCTGTAAATGAGATGAGCTGCAGTAATTAATTTACAATTCAAACAGCAAGTGGACATTTAAATAGTTTTCTTACAACATGTTTTTATACTTGTTGGACCCGGCATCCATGGTGTGGTTTCCCCAACTGTTTTGCCTTCCATCTTGCCTTTTTTTGCTGACTTCGTGTTTGCTGGCTTTAGGATGCTGCACACTTTATCACTGCTAACCAGTGCTTGTGTTCTCTCCTTTAAACATGGTAACATTGACTTACACCCAATTGGCACAAACCTTTTGCCAGGCCTAAGCCTTCCTTTCTAATACATATAAGTCATCCCTTGAATAGGTCCCAATGAACCCATAGGGCAAGGTGCAGTGTATTTGAAAAGCTGTTGGATACGTACTTTTTACATGTTCTGGTAGTGAAAAACTATTAAATTGTTATTTTACTACTGCCTAGCTCTCCCATAGGATGAAAATTAGTTACCTTATTACATTTAATAAGTGCTAGCGTTCGATTGGGAGCAAGAAGGAGTGTCACATTTAGGGGGTCATTCTGACCCTGGCGGTCGGCGGTGAAGCGGCGGTAAGACCGCCAACAGGCTGGCGGTCTTTTTTCATGTATTCTGACCATGGCGGTTACCGCCATGGTCAGCCGCCGCTTCACCGTTCCGACCGCCACGGCGGTAATGACCGCCGGGCTGGAGACCTGGGTCTCCAGCCCGGCGGTCGTCACATACCGCCGGCGGTATTCCAACCCGCCTGACCCCGGCTTACCGCCATGGATTTCATGCGGTTGGGGACCGCCATTCAATCCATGGCGGTAAGCACTATCAGTGCCAGGGAATCCCTTCCCTGGCACTGATAGGGGTCTCCCCCACCCCCAACCCCCACCCCGACTCCCTCCCCTACCCCCCCACCACCCCTGCCACCCCCAAAAGGTTGCAGGACCCCCGTCCCCCACCCCGATCCCCAACATCTACACACACATACACACATACAGGCACGCATTCATGCATATACACACACCCCCCCGCATTCATGCACGCATTCATCATGCACATACACACCCCCCGCATTCATGCACGCATTCATCATGCACATACACACACCCCCCGCATTCATGCACGCATTCATCATGCACATACACACACCTCCCGCATTCATGCACGCATTCACACATTCAATATACACACACGCACACCCCCATGCACGCACACAATTCACAACTCCCCCCCCACCCCCCTTCCCTAGCGGACGATCACCTTACCTGTTCCTGGTGATCCTCCGGGAGGGAACGGGCAGCTCCGCCGACACCGCAACGCCAACAGAACACCGCCACAGCGAATCACAGGTCGTGATTCGCTGGGCGGTGTTCTGTTGGCGTGGCGGTGGAGGTGGAGCTACCTCCACTTCCCCGCCTGCCGCCAGTCAGAATGGCCCATGCGGAAGACCGCCAGCACTGGCGGTCTTCCGTACGGCGGTCCCTCAGCGGTCTATTGAAAAGACCGCTGAGGTCGGAATGACCCCCTAAGTGTCTAAAGGAAGTTAATTTTAAACCCTCTCTAATGGTAAAGTCAGATTTTAAGTAAGTACACTGAAAATGACACTTTTAGAAAGTTGCAATTTACTTGTCCTAAAGATTTGGTGCGTCTTTCTGGGTCCCATGAATAGGTGAAGCAAGCAGTTGGACTCTTTGTTCTGCTCTCAGTCAGCAGGAGAAAGCGAACAGATGTTGGCAGGATGGGCCATCTCTGACTTGATGAGGGGGAGGAGCTGTCACTTACCACACTTGAACATCACAAAGCCTCTGCTCAACACACTCACAAAGGATTTTGACACTGGTAGTTTGAGACTAGTGCCAGGGCAGGGAGGCAGGAATCTCTGTAGGTAGACACCTCCAAAACATTCTCCTACTTCAAAGAGGGCACCAGATATAAATAATGGACCCTCAGGCCCAACTCTTCAGTACACCTTTAAACCCGTGGAAGGCTCCTAAAACACGGATATGTTGCTCTGTAAGAGGGACTGCTACTCTATTATCCTACTGCTATTCCATCTGAGTGAGAAGGACTAGACCGGCATATTGATCTCAGGACTACCAGAGTGATAGTTTTGGATTCCTCTCCCAATTTCTTGTAGATAGCTATCATAAGGTCCTGATGAACTGCCACAGATCATCTTTGACTCTGTTTATGGCAAGAAAGATGCTGACACATTTCTAGCTCCACCTTTTTAAGTTAATAAGAAGGAACATTATTTTCTGTCTAGTTTCATTCAGACTTTAATGTTGACAAGAACCACCATTACAGTAAAGTAGGGATAAGGTGGCCACTAGTCAACTTTAGCATTCCACTCACATTTCCTCCAATCTACACTTACAGAACCCTCGCTATAGGTTTGCTACTGCAAATCATTAGAAACGATCTCTGGCAAAGAGGCTCCTCGAGTGGCCTGTTGGGCATTTTCTATGAATCTGAATTGCACTTGGTAATGAGTGATGGCATAACATCCATTGGAAGTATATGCAATATCACATCTCATCTCAGCGTCCTCTAGTTTGATGTATGGACATACTTGAATATACATATTAAATCACATGGATAAAGGACAATGGCAATTCTTTTAAGTCATAATAAATGTTTGTAGACATTACATAAACCTTTTTTGAAGGCAAATCGAAAACATATGTCATTACTTACATCCTGTCCTGGTGGGCCTTGGGGACCTGGAATACCGGACAGTCCTCTTTGTCCCTTGAAGGGAAGCAGAAAGAATTAGCCATTCAAATGTGGGAAATTACTAGAATATGAAAAGATTAAATTTCCAATCCAATTCATAAATGTTTCTGGGTGTAGGAGATCAAAGGGGAATGTAAGTTAAATATGATATGTGTACGTTTGATGAACAGCCATAAAATCATTCACATTTTACACCTTTCATTATTAAGATATCCATTAGTCAATCTTTCTCTACTAGCTCTTCTCCAAGAGTGTGGTACTATCCACGATGCTGTTATCCAAGGATACATCAGTATTTATATCTGCTTTTCATTAAGAGAGAAATACTGTCTGTATCCGCACCTTTCCATGAATACAACACTATTTATGTCTATTCTTCATCAATGTTACGACAATAACAAGAAATGCTCTTAACTAAATGTACAACACTATCTATATCTACTCTTTAACAAAGGGGCAGCAATCTCTGTACCTACTCTTCACCAAAGATGTAACACGTTCTGAATCTTCTCTTCTCCAAAGATACAACACTCCCTAAGTCTGCTTTAATTCAATAGTACCACACTTACTATGCCTGCTTTTCACCAATTGTGCAGTACTAGCTGTGTACGTTATCCTCCAAGGAAGCAATTGTATCTACATTTGCCTTTCTCCATGGGTGAAACACAATCCATCAAAATGAGCATCAGAAGAATGATCACTGAGGATGGTCTCACTAGTCACTTACTGGTAGTCCACTTTCTCCAGGTGGTCCAACAGGGCCCTAAAAAAGGACAAACAAATATAGAACCAGTAGGTATTAGCTCAATCATTTCAGAAATGCAAAAATGTCAGTCCTTAGTTGTAAATCATTTACATTAAGAAATAGGTAAAAATTATGCAGCATTATACATAGGAGAAATAGATAATGATACATACATTTGGATTATACAGTATTAGTTCAAAACATGACTTTCTACTGGTTATTAACCATTACAATGCTTTTGTGATTTCATGGTGGGTGTAAATTGTGTAATTTGCTGCAGCATGATTATACAAAATTACAACAAAATTATGCAAGATTACACAACTCTATTTTATTAGTGCAACACTCTTGCTGCTGTTCGCAGCTGCTGAATTTGTTGTTCCTGTGGTCCTGTGGTAGGATTGTTGTACCAAATGACTCATTAAACCCAAACCAACATAATCTCTTGATTTTTAGTAATTTCACATCAAAAGAGTAACACAAAATTACTAAAACTGCTTCAATTACTTCTGGATAATTAAAATTTCTCACGGGCCCAGAGCATAAGTTTCACTCACACTCACAGCTTCATATCACCTTTTGAACCTTATACAGTAAAAATATGCAAAGTAAATTGGAGGCTGGGAGCCAATAATGTGCAAACTTTACCTTTTAAATATTGAGGCCCAACTTTGCTGAAAGTGTATTGGATAGCTGATCTGTGTAATGGAGCTAAGTGTTTCAACTCCTATGATATACTGGAATGCCTTCAGACCCCCTTTTTAATGCTGTGGTAAAGGGGACACTGTTCCAACAGAGATGATGTGTGATGTCATTGATCATTCCATAGCATGACCTGTGCAACCTCATGTAATCCAGTCTAACAGTCTACCCCTAACATGTTCAAAATCTCTAGAATATTGATATGTAATTTAAAGAAACCAATGAGAACAAAATATCATTCTTTAATTCACTTGAGGTGATCCCACTGGAACAAATAACATTTTATATTTGAGATGCATGGTTTCGTCCCCAACTACCAAAAGCCCCTTGTCACTTGATTGTCTGAAAACCGAGATCAAGGTACACTACACCAAAACCATTGTGCAAATGTAAGTGGAAGAAACACATGACAGTAAGCCTTGCACGCAGGACCCTGAGATAACCAGAATCAAAACTGCAATCTTAACTTCTATAGGAACATCTTCAGATCCAGACCTCCCTTTTAAGGGAAGGATCTACTTGTAGGTCACATTGTTTTCGGAAAATGACCATGCAGTCCTAGAGAACAGGTTCTGGTATCCTACATGCACACAGCTTCTGTAACAATGTGGTATTACCATTAGTTTCCAGAGGTGTGAGAGCTCAGATCCTACCCAGGGTTCACATGCAAGAATTCAAGAACAGCAATGGTGAGTCTCAAAGTTATCCTCCATATATTTTGTAGTACTTTGAGACCAGACTCTATTGGTACATACATACTTACCTCAGCCTTTATGTGCTCCTGTTTATAAGGATAATAAACATCTCATGTGCACATCTCATGCAAGCAATAAAGCACAAAGGAGCTCAGATCTTCTGCTATGTACATGAGGATCTAATGGTTTCCAAAAAGAATACATACTAAATATGATAAAGGCATTTGAAATGGCAGTTCTCATGGCTCAATGGAGGGGACTTAAGATGCATATTGCATAAAGCCTCCATTATTGTTGCCATTGTTTTTGCTCTGGTAAGATGTGTACTTTATGCCTGCAGACAAGAGCATCAAAGAATACATCATAGTAGTTAAATAAAAGTCAACATATTCCTCTTAGTAGTGGATAACTGCCTGAAATGTGAAAGTAATACATAATCTTTGGTACACATTCAGCAAGATAATGTTTCCGAATCATTATTCTATAAGAGGTTATTAAATATCAGAACATAATTCTATCAGACTCAAATACATAAGACCATTGGTCCTTGGCTTCCTTGGTTTTCCTGATAATGAAAAGCTAATTATATTCTGAGGAACATACTTGGGGAACTACCCAGGACACTTCACAACTATTGGCCTTGCTCAAGAAGACTATAGGCCCTATTTAGAGTTTAGAGGATGGCATACTCTGTCACAAAGGTTGTGGTGGTCCCATTTTCTTTATTAGAAATGCTTCGTAGTCCATGGCACTCAAAAAACGGTACAGGGGATATCTGCAAAGTTTTGACGTGATATGCTGGCAGCGAATATTCTGGATACAAACTATATTCTGGTAGTACATCCAAGAAAGATGACACCACCTGGGGAAGGGCTTTATACAACTCTGAGGAATACTATCTTCCCAAAACCATTGGAGGGTAACTCCAGAAACTTATGATTGGATTCATGCAGATGGACTGACTTTGCTTACAATGTATTGCAAGCCCAAAAATCACATCTATGGCAGCTCTGAGCCACATTTGTGATGCTGAAGGTCTCCATAAGGGACTATCATTTTTGTCACTTTGATAATGCATTTTCATTTTGTATTATAAATGCATTAGTACATTTAAGTTGTTCATCTTTTAAACTGTATTTCAGTTAATTGGGTTGTTGCATAACATATGTTATGGATAATTTCCTGAAGGTTATTGTTGCTGCTAAAAGAAAGATTCCATAGTTTTAAGCCAAACAATTATATGTTCTGAAGTTGTGAATAACAAATATTAAAAATGTCTTATCCACAATATAGACAACAACAATATTGTGAAGGTATGTATGCATAGGTAAGTATAAATATACTGTTATTAACTGCACATCCATGTACATTGACAATATATGTATATATATATATATCATTAGGTCACATGGGTCACCCTAGTCACATCTTGCATATCATAATGGTATACTAAAATGGTGGCCGTATGACTTGACAACATACCTAATGCTTCTTCACAGTTTGTGTCTATAGTACTACATGAAGCACATTTGCTGTTTTTTTCTTCCTACATGTATTTCAATGCACCCAGAATCATTGTTTGTAAAAGGGTGGTTTGAGTAGAATGAGGATATGTCTGGCCTATTTGGTAGAGACACGAACAGCTCCTTTGGTTTATTCTCTGTACATTAACTTGAAAGAAAAACTGTTAGTTTCTATCTTGTAACTCCATCTCCTCTGGAGCTCTATATTAATTTATCCTGTTTAGATTACCCAATGTTTTATGATAATGAGGCCTATCTGCTCCATGTGGAATGCCAGCTGTGTAGCTATGGCCTTGTCCAGCTCTGCTGTACCATTAAAGTGGTACTGTATTACGCATGTATGACTCATTAGGAGCTGAGATTCTATCTGGGCACAAAGAGAGACTTTCATGGTCTTACTCAATCCATTCAGAAATGTTCAATCTTCCATTTCATCTTGCAGAAAAGGCCTAATAACATGAATCAATTTGTGAAGTAAATGCATTTTTTGAACTCCGGATCAGATTAGGTAGTAACTGCTACCACACACCACAAAAGCAAAACTAATCATCCCTCTGTTGACGAAGAAACTTAGAGCTACAGTATTTTGTAGGAATATGAACTCCTGCCTAGACCATTGCTATGCGTTTTAATCAGGCCTTCTGCGGTTCCTGCTGTGCTGACTTCGACAAGCACACAGTGTCTATCAGAGCCATCACAGGTCTTAGGAAAGTCACCGCCAGCATCCGTTTTAATATTTCATGTCTCGCTTTTCAACATTTTCACCACAATTTGTAGCTTGCAGAACAAAGACAAGGCCTTATTAGTTCTCTTAAGTTTTGCCTTTCTTCCCGGGGCAGTGGAGCTTTCTCTGAGCAAACCCAATCTATCTGGAATTCTCTCCCTTTGATTACTAAGCTTTAACTTTCACTTGTATCTTCGGACAGAAAACCAAAGCTTAGCTTGTTATGATAAGCACGACTAACAAGATCAGTGACAAGAGATCCAAGGGGGCTCGGCAAACTATACAAGGGCGGTTTGCTTTTGTTGCAGAGCTTTGTTAATTGTGACTGTGGGAAGGAAGATGTGCGATTGTGAAGTGATTACAACTTAATACGTTCCTTTTTTATTAAACTAATGGATTGCATCCAATTCTTCCTCAGGCGAGGGTTCGGTGCAAACATGAATAACCAAACGACTTCTGAACCAACTGGGTAATTTAAAGTAATTAATTGTTGCCAATTTAATCAGTTGTAGAAAATAGACTTTCGTGTGAGTTTTTCAAATTAGTAAGCTTCTGGAATTATCGTCTCGTTCATCCTATATATTTAATTCCAAAGATAACTTTGCATTTCTCCAAGACATTACATTTAAGGTGACTTTATCAATAATTCTATTCAAATGTTGGCCTTCCTTCCTCTATGACACTTTTAAGTAGCTAAACACCGAATAAATACTGGTTCTAGTCATTGATCTCAATGAGCTATGCACTTCATGATAAATCCTGATTGTCATTGTCCTGTGTTGTAAGACTATATGAATTTGTCAACTTATCAAAGTTGGTGTGGCCAGCATGATTTATTTTGGGCATAGTCACTCAAGTGATTTACAAGCGAGCAGCAGGGTGTTCCCTACACACCTAGGTGAGGGCCTAATGTACAAAGGTCTGTTGCGGTCATAAAGCCCGCAATTCACAAACATTGTTTGCAACCACCAAACAGCATTTTAAAACGTATCAAAGCCATTTTATGAGTCGAGGGCTTCTGTAATAAATTACGAACCCAGTGCTTAATTTGTGCTTGTTGTTTCCTTATGTTTGAGGGCCGGCACCTATTTTTCTGCCGCAAGCATTTACTGCAAAAAAAAGGCACATATGGGAAAGACGGAGGAAGAGGAAAACGAAAAAGCGTCACAATGGGAGAAAGTAGAAAGCTGCGAGAGTGAACAGAAAGGGCAGGGAGTGGCTATTAATGGATTGAAGAGGCCCGAGATGGCTTCAGGATTACACTGGCTCAGTAATCCCTGCTCGCACATTTAATTCCAGCAGCCACGGTTTTAAAGAGGAGGGCTTTGGGCACCGGCACGTTTTATTGACAAATTAAACACTGTAAGAACCACAAGTAGGAGGAAGCCTGAAGGAGGCATACTCCTCTGTTTTGGATTTGCAATGGAATGTATCAATGGTTTGAGAAATCAATTGCAATCGCAAATCATTTATCGGTTACAGTTGCTGACTTTGGGTGTAACTAAGAACAAAGTTTATGTTTTCCCAATGGGACAGATTCCCCATTGGGGATCTTGTTCGTAGCTGTGGAGGGAAGAGGCAGAGGATCAGGGGAGTACTGCCTGCTCCCACAAAGTTTTCCCAAAGTGAAATAATTTATTTTTAAAAGCCGCACCTGTGCCTTTGTCATACATGGACTGTTTTTTTTTTATTTTGAATGTTTACCATTTGAGAATGTAAATGCGAGGATGGAGGTCTCCTCTCTCACTTACAATATATATCCTTGCATTTCCAGCCAATCACGTGGGATTGTAAATTGTGGCCTGCCTAGATAATAGCCATTAGTTAGGTTATTTTACAACCCCTTGCAAATAAACTATTTACCCTGAAACCTTTTAGTATATAAGTCACTTTGCAAATTGCACACATTCTGAAACAGTTGGTGGTAGATTTATTGAGTCTTTGCGCCATTCCAATGCCACATTAGCATCATTCTATTGACGATAATGTGGCGTTGGATGGGAAAAACGCTGCGCCACATTTACGAAGTGGCGGAATGCATGCATGCATTCCGGCGATAGAGGGGCCGAAAAAATGGCGCAAAGAAATCTATAAGATTACTTTGGGCCACTGTTATTGGCATTTTTTAACGCCTGCTAAGTGCAGCTGTTAAAAAGAGGCTCCCATTGATTAGAATAGGCCTCTGGGTGCTTTGCAGGATTAGCGTCATCATTTTTGGATGGTAGTCCCGCAAAGCGCCGGACTAGCGTAAAAAATTATGACGCTAGTCACCCTAACTACCACCATGGTGCGACATATTATAAATAGGGCGCTACAATGGTGGCATTAGGGGGGTGCTAAATGGTGCAAGAAAAGTGGCTCTGCACTAGGCGCAGCACAACTTTTCATAAATATGCCCCTCTGTGTGCAAATAGCATAACCCAGTTTGGTGAGTGTGAATAGTGCATTAGGCTGTAAATTGATTTAGTCAACGATTAGTACATTCATTGCAATACATGCCCAATCTGTGTGACCAACCAAGGACTCCATGTCAGACTTAAGTCCCTTTCAGTGCGTATTGAGGAGCTGATACCCGGTGCTACAGCCTTGGCAATGCAGACAACAGGATCCTTATTAGACGCCTTGAGATAGTCAATTCAAGTCATCCTTGAGAGACGTTCTGTGTCACACGGTGCCACGGCCAGCCTTTAGATGGAGACGTAAATCAAGAGGCAACAGGGTGAAAAACAAACTTTAGCTGCAGATAACCTGCTGGGCAATCAGCATTTAAGCAACCAGGGAGAAACCAAACCTCATGATGGGATCATTAATGAAGGATTAGGTGAGAGTGATGTATTGCAGCAACCACTGCAGTGAAAGCTAGAGTAACAAACCCGAGGAGGTTTCTGGTAGTGTCATTTATCAAACCCCGACAATGTGTAATTATCCTCATGCATCAGTGTGCTCGGAGTACAGTACGAGGAAGCACTGATAGTCTAGAGGAGGCCAAGAGGCTCTTCAGATGGCAATCTGTGGCTATTCTTGGAGCCCTCTTGGGTGTGTCAAGTAGGGATATTAGATTCGGAGGACCTGCTTTTGTGGGAAGGAGTACACATTAAGAAAGTGCTTGTTTGAAAAGAATACTCCCTCTTTACGTAACTTAATAAAATTGTCAATTTAAAGTGAATAGTAACATGTACTTTTCATGTTATTATTAGACTATGAGCAATTCTGGAGGTTTATTGCTTAAGTTCTCACCATATTAAGATTAGAAGAGTAGGAATAATATACAAACACGTTATTAAGTGTCATTTTACTGCGCCTGGTAAATACTGATTCCACATGGTGCAGTATTTACCGTTTAGGGAATGATTGCATTTTTCCGAGTTCTGCACCTCAGAATGGGGATAAGAAGGAAACAAGTCAAATCTTTCCTCGTTCTGAAGCGTGAAATGCACCGGTGGAAATCAAATGGGAAGAACCCGCAGAGAACGATAAGTTTGTGCATCTTGGAATCCTGATTTGGGTGAAAACTGTTTGAAGTGTGAAACACACAGGTTAAAATCGAATGGGGGAAAGCCACAGACTTATAATTTTGAGCTTCCTAAAAACGTGAATCTCAAATTTGTAAAAATTGATCAAAGTAATAGATCGAGTGTACAGTGACATTCAACATACAAGGATTGCATTCTGTTAGGATCACATCAGTTAGTATAGGTTTTAGATGAAGTAATGTAAGTGATTTCTTCTCATTATTTCAAATTCTTTGATGTAAACAAACCTGAACTCACACTAGATGAAGTATTAATTTCTTTAAAGAGTGCGAATGGATTTATCTGCAATACTTACCGGTGGTCCTGCAACTCCAGTTCCTTTTGGGCCTTGGTCTCCAAGTTGCCCGGGGAGACCAGGAGACCCTCTGTCCCCCTTCAAAGACAAAACAATCACAATTAAGGTCGGAAAAGAGGTGCAAAGTACAAGGACTTACAAAGAAAATCAAATGGTGTTTTTTCAACATGTCGAAAATACAGTTAAATGCTTTTCCCGTTCAGAACGGATCCATGTAGAGCAGACATGTTTTTAGGATAACTTGGCCATATTCAGCTCACAAGTGCGGCATGATATTTCGCTGAGGCACAGCGGCACAGTTGCAGCATCTTTAGTGTTCAGTATTAGTTACTGAAAATATGCACTTCCACTGCTGTCACTGGAACTATGACATTCTGCACAGGGGTTTCTGCATGTTTATGAATTGACGTCATTTGCCACTTGCTGCATAGTTACAGATTTAATAAAAATGTGTTTTAACTCAAGTGGATCAAAAGTTACTATAGAATGTCACACAGTATAGCACGATCGTCACTTGCTGCTGATTGGGGTGGCAGATTTCAATAGCCAGGGGTCACAGCTCTGACCCAGCTCACTGAGGGGCAGATTTAACAAAAGTGGTGCTGTGCCCACTGCAGCGCCACTTTTTTGCGCCCGTTAGGGCCCCCAACGCCACCATGTGCGCGCAGTAGTTAGGGAACTAGTAGCAAAGTTTTTATGTAAATTAGAAGCTTTGCAGATTAGCGTAAAAAATTGTGATGCTAATCCTGCAAATCCCATTCTGAATAATGGTGTGCCGTCTTTTAATGCCTGCTCTGAGCAGCCGTTAAAAGTGGCAAAAAAAATGGCACTTTTTTTGGCCCCACTAATGCCCCCTTTGCACATATTATGCATGGCTCATGCATAATGTAGCACAAAGGGTTACAAAGTGGCACAATGTATGCATTGCGCCACTTTGTAAATCTGGTGTGGCTTTTTGGCCATCTAAAGCCACATTAGCATAAAAAAATGATGCTAATGTGACGGTGCAAGGGGCTCTTAAATCTGCCCCTGAGTTTCTAAGCCATAGGGTTAAGCAAGTCATAGTGAGTGCTCTCATTCTGCTCCCCAGACCTGTGGTCTATTTTATCATCTGTCTTGTTTAAACTTTATGTTCTTCCACCAGCTAACTGTATCTTAACATTTTGACATCTGTGGACCCCCACTTTATCATTACTGGAACCGGGGTACCCCCACTGAATCATTTTTGGTATCCGGGGACCCCCTACTGAGTCATTACTGGAAGCCGGGGACCCGAGCCTAAACATTGTTGATGATTTGAACTGCAAAACAATACACAAAAAATACTGAAACAAGCATTCCATCAAAACCATATACACACAATAACACATTTGACTTAATTTGCAACAAATAACATTTAATTTCAATAGGAGGGTTGGAGCTTTTCTAAAGTCAAATGTAGCCACACATCATCCATACTATATTCTGTTTCATTCACCTGCAGTTTTCACATGAACTAATTTGAGGATGCTAATTTGGTTTTTAACCTTCAATTTCAAATTCCTAGACATTTACTGTAAAAATGTTCAATTGTACATTTAGCTAATTTATTTATATACACTTTATTAATCTGTTAATATTTATAAATTTTCTAAGCAGTCACGGATTTCTGTAGAGGCTTCATGGACCAGAGGTTATGAACCACTGCACTTGCTCTTCTGTTTGAATTATTTGGCTACAAATATTTTATGCATCCACATGACATTCAAATAATGATAAGGATTAACAATGACATAGAGTTTACATAGGTTTAGGGACCAGAATGTCCCCTGAATGGTAAACAAGTGCGCCCCCTTCCCTGAGTGCCCAGCTACTCACTCTCTAGTGTGTTTGTGTCAAGGCCTAGTCCTGTCTCTGGGAACGTGTGCTACAGAACCTGTTCTGTTACCTGGAGGAGCGCGCCAAGCGTGTGCTCCTGGTGGATAAAAGACCACTATCGATCCCTTGGGTGATTCACAGAAAGCAGTGGTGGAATGTACTGAGCTTCTCTGGATCAATAGTGTAATCAGGATTTTTTCTCAGTTTCAGGGAGAGAGCAGTTTACAGGGTCCTTTTATGATCCAACCCCTCATTTGTATGCTAATATTCCGTATAGGTGCTGAACATGTTTACATTCAGTGAGTGAGTAGCATGTGTATGGTAGCAGGATTCTGTGTGTGAGTAGAGTCTGAGTACTGAGACCAGTGGGATCCACTTTAGATCCCCCTGGTTTAACATAGCACAAAATGGAGGGTGGATTCAGCTCCCAAGACAATATGTGTATTGACTGGATTCCTGTAGCTGGACGGTAGCTCCTCTTAGAAATTCAGTGAGGTTGTTGTTGGCAAAAGGAAGCTGATTATTTTTTCCTAAGCACTGCTATTCAGTAGATGGTAGAGTGAGGGTTGGGACTGCAGTTTCTGTTGTTCAAGGCGGGAGAAGCTTCTAAGCAATGCCAGTCTTTTAGTCCGTCCCTGATTACTGCTTCAGGAAGGCTCATGCCAGCCAGCCACAATGATCTCACTATTCGTTGTGCCTTGTTTTGGATACTCTTGCTTGGAGCCAGCATTATTGCTACCTACTGTGTCAGTTATCACCTAGTACAAAGGCTGTGTCCGGGTAACAGCCAGAAAATGACATTTAAAGAGAATCCTCTCACTCCTGTGCTGATATCTTAGACATCGATCCACGTCCCTTGTCTGTAAAATGTGTATAAAAACGTGATCCTAAACTCCCCACTTGGCACCAGTTCCAATTTTGTCATGATCAAGGAAAGGAGGGCTCTTAATAGAACTCATAGAACTACCATATGACCAGGGCTTGTGTCTCTATGGCAGTCAGTCATCCAGAGGTGAGGGGGCATTACACTTTCTGCTGTAAGAGTTGAGGGTCTGCCCAGACCCTGCAAAATGGCTGCCTGATAAGATAGGGAAGGAGTGTGCCTGGCCCTGTAGGATGAGAGCCTGCCCAAAAGGAGAAGCTCAGTGAGGTTCTGGCACTGGGAATAAACTAGAGAGATCAAGGGACCTAAAGGGAGAAAAGCCAGGGAGACCTGTATACCCTGGAAGTTGAACTGAACATTGGTCTAAACATGCCACCAGAAATTATCAGTGGCCATCTCAATTTTCTGTCATTTTCATATTCTCAACAAATGGTGTATTTCATCACCTTCTCCAATTTGCTTATCATTTTAAATGAACTCATCTCAGCTACATTTGATCATTGCAATACTCTATACCTGGTATTCAGCACGCCAACATCTAATTGCACCGTCCCTGGTCTTAGCAGAGCTTCAGGCACTGACACTCTTTCTTTTACAAACTAAGCACTTGTTATAGCGTGCCTATAACATACACCCTTTGTTTACATGATATTAGTATGGGTTATAATAACAAACTAGCAAACTAATGCTGCCGCAGAATGTAGCACAGTATGCTATATAATTTAGTCAATGTTGTCACATAATTTTGCGCTCCCTTGCTACATACATCCAGTAACTCTGAAAGTATGTAAGAGGTAGCAAAGTAGTGACACACACAAAGGACAAGATTTATCAAACTTTCACGCAGTGCAATGCACCAAGCCCCGTAGTGCGCTGCACTGCGCAAAAGGGAAAAGGCAGGAATTTGGCATATTCTTGACCCTTTTGGCTGCCTAGCACTAATGCAGGCACCCTTGTGTCATAGTGCGAGGGTGTCTGCATTGCAGGCAGGATTGTTTTTGTGCAGGAAGGGACACCTTTTTTTCATAAAAAAGTAGAATGCAGCACATATAGAAGAAGGCGAAAACGAGGAGAAATAAAGATATTTCTCTTTGTTACACCTCCCCTGGGAGGCGTACCCCTGGGGAGGCATAGCATTTTGACGCATTCCCAGGTCTACCACTAATGGATAATCTGTAATCTGAGAATGCACCAAAATCCATGGATGGATGAGTGGGAACACCCATGCTCCACCCATCGAACACCTCCCTGGGGCAGAGTAACGCAAGGCAACAATTTGCGTTGCCTTGCTTTACTCTAGATTCATCAAGCATTCAGGGCCACACAAGGTGGCTTTGCGTGGCTTGATAAATCTGTTGCCCCTGCTTCCCCTTGTGTGGCGCAGGACGATGCAACACTATGATAAATATGCTCCAAAATGTATACGACCAGAGCAGAAATTAAAAAAAAAAGCAAAATGTTATGTTTTATTTATCTAAAATAAATTATATACATTTCAAAGTCCTGTTGTTACAAGGCAGGTACCAACTTGAATTTTAGGGCCCTGATTTAGAGTTTGGCGGATGGGTTACTCCGTCACACACGCGACAGATATTCCGTCCGCAGAATTATGATTTCCATAGGATATAATGGAACTGTGATATGGTGGACAGGATATCTGTCAAGTTTGTGGCAGAGTAACCCCAACCACTTAGTTTGCATGCATATGGCACTGGCACGTGACAACAAAAGAAATGCATTAATAAGGGAGATTTTAGTTCACATCATGCTTAGGACGTCTTCTAGCGTTGTGGTACTGTTAGTATGTGCAGATATTTCACAAGCACATTCTTTGCTAACCCTGATTAATTGTCATACTTTTAGTATGTGTTTTTGAATGCTTCATTGTACAGTTATTTATGGCGATTAGTACTCAAGATTAAGATATAGTTGAGAAGCAGAAACCACAACTGTTGACTGTAAATCGCTGAATGAGGTAAACGCAGCTTAAGCTGTGCACCTTTTTAAAATCTCTATTTTCGTTGTTGAAACTGTAGAAATAAATTCCATCCTAATAAGAATTACTTTGAGTGCGCAGACAAACCTTTCAGATGATTCTATTCCAAGGGCCCAGCACTCCTTCTTAATGAGCCATGTGAAATAATGAGTTTATAGGGCCTCTCAAGTGTCCAGCGAAATATACAGAAGGGTCTTACCCTTTAAACTGAACTAATGCTAAAATTAACAACATAACCCTAGTGCTGCATTCAACAATTAGCTAGAAAAAGCAAATCATCATTTTCACAAACAACACTTGTGTCCTTAGAATACAAAACAGGCTACTCAGAGTACCTGCTGTGTGAATCTAGGCCCATCAACCTCTTTAGCTGATATAAAAATTAGATTAGCATTGGGCTGTTCATTTAATAAATCATGGCATACAGAGAGTTATAGTCCTTGCTCATTGTGTGATGTGGTAGACCTACATTTGACACAGGGTTGCAAATATTGATTTGCAGTTTTAAATGTGAATTATTATACCTAAGATGCAAGGCCAGAAACGATATGCAGAGTGGATTGTATCTGTTCCTATAGATGATCACACTAGTGCCATGTATTACATTGGTATTGACAGTCTACTGCAATTTTTAGTGAAGAAGGAAAACTCTTACATGGAAATGAAGCCAGAATATAAGACACTTCAATTAAATATTCATCCGTCAGTCCATTTGACCTTCGACCGACCTCTTCACCCATTCTTGTCGGTCTGTGTGTCTGCATTGAAGACTAGGGCTTGTATAATGTTTAGTTTTGTCAAGTAATGTTAGAGGTCAATTTCCACTGTGGGGGAAGAATCTGCATGCATTTTGCCTAAGAACTTGAGGGCATGTGTCATGATTTTCTATATGCCTGGAGGATGTCTCAGTGAGTTGAACACTCAAAACAGACAACGTTTGTGTACTGTACGTCACAAGTTTGAATCCCAAGACTCCTTCTTCCTCCTGAGGTGGCAAATTGAGCACCTTAAATATGGTCATAGTAACATCTGTTACTTACACTGCATAGAAATGGTGGACATATGGTATACATCACTGGTTCCCAACCTGTTGGCTTTTATGGACCCCCACTTTATCAATACTGGAACCCAGGGACCCTCAATGAATCATTATTGGAATCCAGGGACCCCCACTGAGTCATTACTGAAAGCTGGGGACCTAATCTGATAATATTATTTAATTTTCTAAGCAGTCGCGGACCCCTGAGGAAGCTTTGCGGACCCCCAGAGGTTGGGAACCACTGGTATATATCTTTACAAGAAATGGTTTTATTATAAAAACGTAAACGTTTTATGAAGGATGCCAAGTCACAATAATGGTCTTTTCCTGAAGCTGATTCATATCTTATGCACTTGCATCAGGCAGCCTGAGTCAGCATAAAAAACCAAAATTAAGTATTTCTTCAGTCAACATTTACACCTGTTTTCATTTTCCAAACATCGACATTATTAGGTGGTCTACTTAACCAGGCAGGACTTGTGCAATTATTCTCCTTTCACCTGTTCACCTTTAAAGCATACTCGATTACATAAGAAAGTAAGGATTTATTCTTCAGGCAGAAACCACATGAATGCAACAAGAAACCTCTTACAATCAGACTCGGTCCCAGTCCCCCTTCATATCATAAAAGTGACTGGCAGATACCAAATCTGAATATTTCCTCACTATTCAGGTATATTCTGGGCCTACCTATCTAACCACAAAATGAAACATCAGAAATCTATATTGTTCAATTTTCCTCCTTCCAAGATATTTATCCCAGTCTACCTCAGCAACTGTCTGCACCCTTTCATCCCCCATCCAGTAAAGGACTGCAAACCACTCTCCCTGACAGTGTGAAACACTCTATGGTTACATGCCTTCCGAGAGTTGCAGTTTGCTCCTTACTTTCTGTAAAAGCGTCCACAGTTTTTTAAAGGTGTGCCCACATTATACATTATCACATACTTTAATATAATTAAATAAAAACATTCCAAAAGCTTCATTAAAAGATTATAAGTAGGATAAAATGTTGTATAGGTACATTATGGGGGTTTCAGAAATGTGGAAGGCTTTCAACATAATCTGAACTCTCTATATGACTCACTGCAGTTGAAATTCATTGAATTGCTTAACAACCTTCACGAATCACACAACAAACCCAACTGTGTGGTGTGCATGTATACACCTTTGCAGCACCCCCCCCCCTCCCAGTTTAATCTGTGGCCCAAAGTTTAGTCTCCGCGCACCTAAAAACCTCATTTCTAGACACACCACTGACATTGGTAATCAAGGGAAGATATTCTACTCGAAACAATGCAAGTTCAGCCATCCATTGTCAAGCCAAGGTCTTCAAATAAGGGTAGGAATCTGTATGGCAGACAGTAACCTCTGCTTTATGACCCTCCAAATATCAAGGGACTTTATCAGGCTAATAAATCAAAGGGCAGCAGATAGGATGTTCACTGACTTCCCTCCCTCTGCAACCTTTCACAGAACTACTCTATGTTCTCCCTTGCTGAATCAGAACTGCCTGGTGGAGTGGAGGACTTGGTTTCACACTTTGTGCAGGGTCTGGTTTCAGATGCCTTAGTCCTGTGGATCAGCAATCAGTGGTATATGAGGACGTGATGGTCCTCAATTCAGCCTCCTCAGCCCTCATTACAAAGAATCCTACCAGAGGAGTGACAGAAGATAGAAATTGTGGTCCCAGCCCAAGAATGGGAATTGGGGTATTTTACACATCTTCCCTAAAAGAAGGTATAAGGCAATCTCTTTTAATTGTACACCTGTAATTTGTCAACAGCATAATGCAGTCAGCCTGCTGTTTTGTACTTGTAGGGAGGGCTTGAATCATAGAGGTAGCTCTTCTGGGCCAAGATTGTATGATTCATAATAGCTTATGAGCTCACTGTATCTCCAGCATTGGTCTTTACGTTGGTCCTAAAGCCCTGAAGGAGCCCTGTAATACTGCCATTCTTATGCCATCATGACAGTATTGGTGTGCATACTGAGAAAACCTGGCTTTAGAGATTAGCATTTTCCTGTGTTGTGGAGTCTTCTTACCGTACCTCCTGCATGCCCTATATTCATGTAATCACCACTGAGTGGCAGTCATAGTGGATAGGAGTCAGACCATTCATTAACCACTAGGCTGTCCAGGTGTGATTTGGAGTCTGAGCAGTCATTCTCTGAGGAGGTCCATTCTTTTGCATCCAGCCACCTGGACTCTAGAGATGTACGTTAGGGGTGGGTGGAATGTTTAGTTAATTTGAAAATGGCAGATTTTGGAGTTCCAGGAAAAATCCACCAATCGCTGTGTGGTGGAGTTGTTTCTCACGAGGCTCCAGAAATGTGAGTGAGATTTGGCATCCCCTAGCACCATTTTCCAATGTGGTTGTCGTGGTGGGAGAGCTGCATTTTGAGTAAAATTCCTGCTGCTCGAGTAGATTTTCTACTTGAGCAGCAGTTGATCAACTTGAATGGCAGCATGCTCTTGTGCACACCATGGTGCCGTTTGCTGTGATTTATCAGTGCTTCTCACACTACTGTTGCTAAATTGCAGCTTGAGCAGCATAATATGCATATTTCCACCCCTTGACGCAAGTCCACTGAATCTCACAGAGTTTTTATGTAACTCTGTGGAATTCTGCGGAATGAAACTCTGCCAGTTCCACCCACACCTAATGTATGTTCGATGTTGTATTGCTTTTAGGGTCTGTCAATATTTACTCATTATGCTCTTGTGCCCACCCTTGGTGGGGCTATTTCTAAGACTGACCTCCTGCTATATTAATAAACTGACTTTCAGCCTCTTGGACAATATTTCAAAATTCCATTGCATTTCAGATCCATGTCGAGTTTTGTCATAATTAGCATGCTATTGTCCTAAAAGACATTTTTTTTTAAACCATTAACCTTTTGACTTATATAAATCCTGATTTACAGCTTCCCGAAAATCATTCTGAATTTAACTAGCATTCCAGATCCGTGTGGGTTAAGTTGCAGTCTATGGCCCTCATTCTGACCCTGGCGGTCTTTGACCGCCAGGGCGGAGGACCGCGGGAGCACCGCCGACAAGCCGGCGGTGCTCCAATGGGGATTCCGACCGCGGCGGTAAAGCCGCGGTCGGACCGGCACCACTGGCGGGGTCCCGCCAGTGTACCGCGGCCCCATTGAATCCTCCGCGGCGGCGCAGCTTTCTGCACCGCCGCGGGGATTCCGACCCCCCCTACCGCCATCCAGATCCCGGCGGTCGGACCGCCGAGATCCGGATGGCGGTAGGGGGGGTCGCGGGGCCCCTGGGGGCCCCTGCAGTGCCCATGCCACTGGCATGGGCATTGCAGGGGCCCCCGTAAGAGGGCCCCTACATGTATTTCACTGTCTGCTGCGCAGACAGTGAAATACGCGACGGGTGCAACTGCACCCGTCGCACAGCTTCCACTCCGCCGGCTCGATTCCGAGCCGGCTTCATCGTGGAAGCCTCTTTCCCGCTGGGCTGGCTGGCGGTCTGAAGGAGACCGCCCGCCAGCCCAGCGGGAAAGTCAGAATTACCGCCGCGGTCTTTCGACCGCGGAACGGTAACCTGACGGCGGGACTTTGGCGGGCGGCCTCCGCCGCCCGCCAAGGTCAGAATGAGGGCCTATATGTTTTAAATCCTCCCATCCCTAAAATTCCCTGCTCACTGCTTCATCTCCACCCTTGCAGGCCAAGGATGGGAAGAAAATAGCATGCTTGAGGCATATCATCACTATTAAGCTCTTGTAAGCCTCTGTTTCATCAGTCCAGCGTTGGTCATTTGTGCAGTGTTCCTCTTTGGCTGACCCATAGTTTCTCTTACTAGCCCTTGTTTGCAGAGATTTCTGACTCCTGAGCTATGTCTAAATCTGTTTTCTTTGAAGCAGAACTGATTCAGTGTGTCCTTGTTTCCTGAGCAAGCACTATTTTGTGCACCCTTGTTTCTTGAACATCTACTATTTTTTACTCATTTCCAAGTCCCTTCGTTCCTTCCCAGTTTCCAGCGTGCCACATTCTTATCCCTGCTTACTTAGTTACCAGTTTCTTAGTGTGATTTGTTTGCTTTCATTCCACCAGATTTTCATTTGTTTTTCCATCTTTTTTTGTTCTTCACTACTCCTCTTTAGTTCCTTGTCTGTTGTGTCTGTGTATTTACTATTTTAACTTTGCTATTACTGCCTTGAGTGGTCCTGTGGGATGATAAAGATTAGTGGGCAGAACTGACAGCCTAGATAGTGTTTCACATCACCTTTGTGTATTGTCTTCGTGCTACTTTTATATCACCACCAAATTTATAATCTCCACTGACCCACGTTTTTATATATATGCTAATTATGGATATTTGTAGTCAGTATATTTAACAGTAATTGTGAGTGAAGAACTTACTAAGATTCAGTTTTACTTTGTGACACTCTCAAGGTCTTTACCACATATTTGCTTTATAATTAATTGTTAGAAATGGGGTATTTGGTTGGCAGTCAGGTTACCCGCTGTCCAATCAAGGACCCTCACTCAAATCAGGGTAAGTCACTCACAATCCAAATTATCCTGTGCCCACCCTCTGGTAGCTTGGCACTGAGCAGTCAGGCTTACCTTAGAAGGCAAAGTGTAAAGTAGTTGTGCAATAACTCATGCAATAACACAGTATAGCAACACAAACATACACCACACAGTGTTCAGAACAATATATAATATCTGATAAGATGCAGGTCAAAACTATTAAAATGCAATATGTATATGTTGAGATATCACTGTAAAAGTGATATTAAGTGTCTTTAGTCTTTTAAAAACAATAAATGTCTCTTTCAAGCACAAAGTACCTGCTTCGCGTTCAAAATCTCCGCATAGAACCGCAGCGGGGAAGATGCGTGGAAAACAAGGGGGTGTGCATCGATTTCTCGGGCTGCACACAGTGATGCGTCATTTAGTTCTCACGCAGGGACGGCTGTGTGTCGATTTCTGGCGCTCAGTCGTGGATCCTCTTCAGGTTTCAGGGTTTTCGGATGCCCCAGGGACGATGCGTAGATTTCCAGCACTGACAGGACAAAGTCACAGGGGCTTCATCGATCTGGTGGGCGTTGTGTGGAAATTTCTACTGCACGGCAGGCGCTGCGTCGATTCCTCTCTGGAAGTCAGGCTGCGTAGTTCCAGCTTGGCTTTGCATGGATCCAGTGGGCCATGCTTTGAATTTCCGGTCATTACGCTGGCGCTGCATCGATTTTCTCATTGTGAAGTTGGGCTGTGTCGTTCCGGTTCGGCGTGCAGTGAATTTTTCACTGCGGTGCAGGCTGTGCATTGTTTCTGGCAGGCCGTGCGTCGATTTTCGCCGCACAAGGAGTCCTTCTTGTAGAGATGAAGTCTTTTTGGTCCTGAGACTTCAGGGAACAGGAGGCAAGCTCTATCCAAGCCCTTGGAGAGCACTTCTCACCACAGCCAGAGAGCAGCAAGGCAGCAGGCAACAACAAAGCAGCAGTCCTTCACAGGAAGCAGACAGGTGAGTCCTTCGGCAGCCAGGCAGTTCTTCTTGGCAGGATGCAAGTTCAGGGTCAGGTTCTCTTCTCTAGGAAGTGTCTGAGTTGGTAGGAGAAGAGGCCCTGTTTATATACCAAAATGTGCCTTTGAAATGGAGGAGACTTCAAAGAGTGGCTTAGAAGTGCACAAGGTCCCCTTTCAGTTCAATCCTGTCTGCCAGGTGTGGTAGTCCTTTGTGTGAGGGCAGGCTACAGTCCTTTGACATGTAAGTATCTGGCCCGCCACCCTCCCAGCCCAGGAAGACCCATTCAAAATGCAGATTTATGCAAGTGAGGCTGAGTATCCTGTGTTTGGTGTGTCTGAGTGAATGCACAAGGGAGCTGTCAACTAAACCCAGCCAGACATAGATTGTAAGGCACAGAAGGATTTAAGTGCAGAGAAATGATAACTTTCTAAAAGTGGCATTTCTAAAATAGTAATATTAAATCCAACTTCACCAGTCAGCAGGATTTTGGATCACCATTCTGGCCATACTAAATATTACTTTCCTACTCCTTTCAGAACAGCAGCTACCACTCAAACAGTATATGAGGGTAGCCCCAATGTTAGCCTATGAAGGGAGCTGGCCTCACAGCAGTGTAAAAAGGAATTTAGGAGTTTTACACTACCAGGACATGTAAACAACATAGGCACATGTCCTGCCTTTTGCCTACACAGCACCCTGCCCTAGGGGTTACCTAGGGCACACCTTAAGAGTGACTTATATGTAGAAAAAGAGGAGCTTTAAGCTTGGCAAGTACTTTTAAATGCCAAGTAGAATTGGCAGTGAAACTGCACACACTGGCCTTGCAATGGCAGGCCTGAGACAAGGTTAAGGAGCTACTTACGTGGGTGGCACAATCAGTGCTGCAGGCCCACTAGTAGCATTTAATCTACAGGCCCTGGGTACACATAGCACACTCTACTAGGGACTTATAAGTAAATTAAATAGTCCAATGGGGTATGATCCAATGTTACCATGCTTAAAAGGGAGAGAGCATATACACTTTAGCAATGGTTAGCAGTGGTAAAGTGCACAGAGTCTTAAAACCAGCAACAACAGTATCTAAAAAGTGGCGGCAGGCAGGCGGCAAAAAGTTAGGGGTGACCACTGTAAGGCTGTCAGGTCTAACATGAATGTTATTATAAGTGTGTCTTCGCATTATGGGTGTTAGTTATTTTTAATGCTTCATTGTCTCTGAGTGCCAGATCCATCTGAGTTTTTATTTTCCTCTTACCTTGAGCAGAGCTTCCCAACTGGATCCAATGTATTCTCAGACTCGCTGTGTGATCTTGGGCAGCTCTGTTACCACTATTCTCTTCACATTGTCTATTTACCCACCAGTCATTGCCAGTCACTTGACAGAGTAAACCATCTGAGGCTCAATGAGAAGTTCATTACCCAAAGTATATTTTTCCTTGCAGCTATCACATAAACAAATTGACTAGTGAATTAGGTGCTCATAAATGCTGATATCCAAATCCTTGTAGCTCTGTTCCAGCCTGGACCAGAGTACGTTATGAAGATGTTTTCTCTCCTTCAAACAAGTTAAATATTGTGCCTAGCTCATTTTCTAAAGACTGGATAAGGAAGTTCATCTATCACTATGTATACCTGTTACAGTAGCCCGATACCATCTACCTCCATCTTGACTATGTTGTTCAAGGCAGTCAAATCTAACAGTGTGGATGCCATATAAGAGGAAAAACTCTTACCTTTACTTTCTTAACCAACTACAGGCAGAGGGTGGGTGGAGTGAGAGGTGTAGGGGTTTTGCACCATGATTATGGCTGTTGTCTGTTATTTGACTTGTTAAGTCTGTATTAAATCACATGTAGTGCCATGAAGCTGGTGGTGTGTTCTTTTTTGTTTGGATGGATAGTTTGAGATTGAGCATATCACATGCCTCTCTGGTATATCATGATGAATGTAAATTGTCATGATGATGAAGAGATAAGTGAGTGCATTCTGTGCCACTTAAACAACAGTCTAAGGTCAGTTTCCCAACATTGCCTCTCAACAACTTCTAAAATATAATGGTTTGGTGGAACCTTCCTCTGGGATGCTCTCCAATCACATCCCATCTCTTTGAGGGCCCTTATTAGTCATAGGGTGCACTTTTCTTGTTTGTGTCATGGTGCACCTTCATATAGGTGTGCTGTGCACAAAAAGTGAAAGTGCACCCTATAACAATGAATTTGCTGCTGTGAACTCATGCTGCCCTGGGTGCTATGCATTCAAGTGAAATACTGAGAGGCTAATTCAAAGACGTTCCATCTTTCACTGTTCTCTAAAGAGAGATCAGCGATTCCTTTGCAGACAGGAGCAGTAAGTGACTGCAACCGCCTGCAAAGGGATGTCTGAGGGGTCTATGGGACCCACTTTCCCCCCATCCAGAGGGCTGTCATCAGGAGGCACACTGAGAATGCACCACTTTTTTTGTGGACCTCCTGACATTCTTTGCCATGCCCCAAGCAAATGAGGGAATGACCTCTTGAGTTATCTCTGGTGCTACATGTGCACCAGCGCGATCAGTGTACAAGCATCTGTGGCGCCTTCTGTCATACCTAAGTGCCTTGTGGGTGCATAAAATGGGTGACCATGCCCATTGCAAACTCGTGCCACCTTCTGTAATACAACTCCTGGTAACTATTTTCCTACCATTTCACAAACACTTTAAACCCAACCTCTTCCAACTAATGTTTAAGTACAAACTTTTTTAATTGACTGAGTTTAAGTTTATGCTTTATTGTGTAATTACTAAAAATCATTGCAACCGTACAAGAGGAGACGTTAAAAACACCATAAAACAATTAATACATTCTTGCTTTCTTTGTGGTTTTTAGTCCAGTTAAGCCCTGTTCACGTGTTAATCGTATTGAGATGTATAGTCATACTTACTGGACAACACTGAGTTCCTTACTGTTAAATTAGAGATTTCTCAAAGGGAATCTAGGTGAAAAACATCAGAAAACGTTTTTTTATTTATTTAAACAGATAAAATATAAATAGTAGTATGCAGAGGGCTGTTGGTGGAAATGCTGCGGCCATTACTCATAAGCCTGGGGCTGCCAGAGTTAATTTCCTATGCCAATTGAGGGCTTGTTTTCTCATCTTGTTTTTTTATGGCATTTTTTAGGAATGTTCTGTTTTTAAAATAAATTTAGCAAAACAGGCCATGTTTTACAGAGTCAGTCCTTTCAGACTAAACAGGATAGCTTCCCGGCATGTTGTGACACCATTGGTGTTGAAAATGTTTTTCAGATACAGCTTTCTCCAGGGTAGTAGAGCGGGGCAACTACAAAGGATGTGTATGAAGTCTTCCCGGTGTTGGGCGCAAAGTCTGCATCGTCTGTTGTTTGTGGGTCTAAGCCATTTTGGTTCAGCCTCCAATGCAGGTAGTAGTCCGAGTCTAGCATGTAGCACCTTTATTTTTAGTGATGTTTTTAATATTTCTGCCACATAAGGTTGTGCTGTTGGAGCCTTATATATGTTACTTGTCATCCAAGAGTGAGATCGATTTCTGAACTTATCTTTGTCCTTGCTCCAGATCGTTGATTTGTTTGTTTAAAAGTTGCTTGAAATTTTTGTGGGGTAAAAACTTTTGCCATAGCTCCCCTGCCTGCAGATGCTTCATGGTGAGAGTGATTCTCTTTAGCCATAGATTTGGGACTTCCACCTGGTTTGTGGTGATTTCCTCCCAAATCAGTGCCTTTAGTGTGTTTGGTTGGACCTGTCTTAGCATGGATGCATATTTGAGCAATGCCCCATCTTGTACTAATGTTTGATTTTATAATCCGAATTCCAACCTAATCTGTGCTGGCGAGGAGTTGTGTGGAAGAGCAGGTGAAAGACCTTGCTTTGTGCAATGTTCATGAAGTTGTTCAGCTTGCTTGGATATATTTCCAAACCGTATGTTAGGGCTGGCAGGAATTTAGCTTTTATCACTGTAAGGAGTGGACACCAGATTGGGGTTTGTAGTTTTGAGGCCAGGGCTAGAACTGATGCAAGTAGCAATGCCAACCTCACTTTCAGGGTGTTTAGGTGCAGGTGATGCAACCAGCGCTCCTGTAGCCAGACACCAATGTATTTATAGCTTCTACTTCTTTCCACAGATTGGTTCCCACAGAACCATTTATTTTTCTTAATTATCCGTTTGCCAAAGATGATTACCTTGGTTTTCTCCATGTTTACCACCAGCTCATTAGTTGTGCAATAGTGATTGAAGGTGTTTAGCACTTTTTAGAGTCCTGTACCTGAGAGATTCAGTAAGACGATGTCATCTGCATATAGTAATGCTGTTAGGGAATGGTTTCTTAGTTTGGGGGGATGGGAGCTAGTGGTGTTTAGCTGTGTGCACAGATCTGCCAGGTAAAGGTTGAAAAAGCATTGGAACCAGAACACAGCCCTGCTTAACACCTCTGTCTATCTGAATTCTGGCTGACACTCTTTCGTTATTCCCAACTTTCAAAGTTGCCCAATTTTCTGAGTACCGAAGCTGTATTCCTTTTAGCAGCTCTGGCGGGATTTTAAGGTTTGCTAGTTTCCCCCACAGCTTGTTCCGATCCACTGAATCAAAGGCTTTGGACAATTCCACGAATCAGTGTGAAAAGGGTCATTTTTTTGTTTGTATATTTTTCAGCGAGCATGGATAGAGTTAACAGGTTGTCAGAAGTGCTTGCCAATGGCCGGAAGCCAGTTTGATTCAGAGGTATTAGATTGAATTTGATAGCCCATACTTTTAGATCCTCGAGCAGGAGACCTGCAAATATTTTTGCGTCGAAGTCAAACAGTGATATTAGTCGATAGCTGTCTGGGTTCCCGTAGGGGCCCTTCTTGTAGATTGGGTGGAATATTGTCCCTTTTCAGGAATTCAGAATTTTGTTTTCTGTGCAGTTGACATTGAAAAGGTTGCAGAGCATGCCACTCCAAAGGGTAGGGTTGTGTTTTAATATTCCTGCTGGGAGACCATTTGGCCCAGGAGCCCCACTCTGTCTGCAGCTCATAGTTGTTCCTTGACGTTTTGCATTTCGAATGATACTGGTTTTGCCTCGCTGCTTGCGGTGGGAGATAGCTCCTCTGTGTTAGGGCTGCCGTAGAGGTTGGAGATGTGTTCAATCCATTTTCTCTCCGGAACCGCGTTGCTTCGGATCCCGGTTGTCCTGCGCTCCAGCTGACTGACAATAGACTGCAGCGACTGGCTTTTCTTTTCTTTAGTGGCTTCCACAATTCTGATCCATTCCTGATCTATGTGAGCCTGCTTTGCTTCCCATATTGTCTTCTTGTATTCCTTTCTTAGTTCATGAAAGGTACTCTGGTAGCTGTTACCTGGTGGTTGATTCTTTAGGAGTCTGGAGATTTTGTTAAGCTGTTGTTTTTGTTACCTTAATGTCTGCGTGAACCAACCTTTTCTGCTTAGTAGTGGGCCAGCCTTAAATGGTTGATTAGGCTCTAGCTGGTTCCTTAATGATGTTAATGTGGCCTCCCATTTTGGAATTATGTCCACCTGTTCCGTTTGATCCGACGTTAAGTTGACTTTCCATACTTCATATTTCTCCAAGCACTTGTTGGACCATCTTATGCGATGAAGGTGGCTTCCTGGGTCTTGTTCGCCTATCCTCTGTAGTGGAGCAGCAAGAACGTTATTGTTTGCTATTTTAATTGTTTGTGGGTGGTGGTCCCTGTCGCATTTCACCTCTATGCTGAAATCTTGGAAGTACTTGAAGATGTCAGTTGAGACAAAAGTATAGTCTAGGGTGGAAGAGGACTTCCTGACGGTGTGGCTAGGGTTCATTGTGATGTCTTTAGGGAATCTGCCATTTAGGGCCCTTAGTCCTAGTGCCTCTAGGAGTCTGACCAGGGGGTGATCATATTTGGCCTTGTCTTTAAAAAGGCGATTCTTGTGGTGGAATGCCCAGACGCTGGTCCAGGGTGCCTTCTCTGGAGCCTCTTATGTCACGGTTTGCCATGTTAAGGTGAAAATCACGTGTGATAATCCAGGGGGCGTTTCCAAAAGCTGTTTTTTGAGATAACAACTCTTTTTCAGTTGTGTCTAGCAGGTGCTGATTACGCGTCATGTTAGGGTTGATGTAAATATTTATTATTATGATGGACATGGGTGTTTGTTCCGACATCCAGTTTTCGATAATGATAGTTAACATGTGAGTTGACTTGAGGTCTATAATCTTGGCATTGAAAGATTTGTGTGTGGTTATCTAGATTGAGAGGCCATCTTTTGGGTGCCCTTTGGGTTTAGGTCTAGCTGCCAGGCTTAGGAATTCAAATCCAGCTAACGGATTTTCTGATACTTTCCAGGTTTCCTGTAGGCAGATGACGTCAAAGTCATTCAAGTAGGCTTTCAAATTTGGGTCTTGCATGATTTTTCTGGCCCCTGCAATGTTCCAAGATATTATGTTTGTGGCCCACAACTTGCTTTTGGACAGCATTAGTCTAGTTGGGATTGTTTTGGAAGAGCAACTTCCAGATCTGACATTATGCTGCAGGGTTCAGTCATGATCGAGAAGTGGATCTGTACCAGCAGTATCCCTCGTCTTGCAGTCCACCTTCCTGACAATGCCTTATCTGTGAGATGCCCTGGACAATGGATATAGTGATCTTTCTTGGGCTCTGGGTGAAGGTAGGGGATGCCCCTTTAGCGTGTTGCAAAAAATATTGCTGATTAGCTGCTTGGGAGATAGTTGTCCAGAAGTTGTCCCTTTTATTGGTCTCTTCTTGCGAGATTAGAAAGGAGGGGTATTTTGCTTTACACGCTTCCTTTGGCTCTATGCCCCAGTCATCAAATATCTCTGATTTGGACCGTACTAACTCTGCTATCTCTATGCTGTTGAAGCCGACTTCAATACTTTCACTTATGTCACCTTTTTTTGGTGTTATGAAGACCACGTATTGCAGATCTTTACTACTTATTGTTTCTAGTCCTTGGATTGCGCTGCAGATTCTCAGAAGATTGCCTCGATTAAGGATGTCCAAAGGGCCCTGAGATCTGTAGGAAGGGCAAAAGGTAAGGGTGTTAGCGCCCCCGACTTTTGGGGGTGTGAGCTTAATTGTTGACTTCACGCCATTTGTGGTGTGCAGGGCTGATGTAACTTCAGCGTCTATGGTTGCCTTTTCTTTTGATTCGTGGTATTTGTATAATGCTGGTGATTTGGAGGGTTTAGGTAGGACATCATTGATTTTGGAGTCCAGTGTGTAGACCCCTCGTAGGTGGGATCACTGATCCGCTTGCTGGTGACATCTGAGTCCCTTTCGAGGAAGGATACCTGTGTGAGCGCCTTCTGTTGGTCTGAGTAGAGCTGGTTCTTGCTGTGTTCTTGTCCACTTGTTCTTTTCAGGTGTGCCATTGAGCTGGGATGGATCTATGATTAATTCTAGAACGGTCCGTCTTCTCCATTGATGGAAGCTGAGTGGTTGTTTCTGGGGTTGTGGATTGTGTCTTGGTTTTGGGTCCTGAGTGGTTTGATTGTAATCCGTTTGAGTCTCCTAATGTGATTTTCGGGCCGAGTGCCCCCATGATGATATGTCCGGTTTGTCCTGTTCTTCCTTCTTCTTCCAGCCTTGTAGGATTGTTCCTGGGCATTAGGGACAGCCGCTGGTCTGCTGTGGTCGGTGACATTGAGTCACACGGTTGGGCAGCTGTGGATTTCTTTTGTTTTGCCCTGGGGTTTCCTCTTGGTGAGCTGTGATTGCCGTGGCTGGTGGGGTGTGAGTATTTACTTTCCGGTTCCATCATTGTTTTATTGTGTATTATCCTGAGGTGTTTTTTGATTTTCCTGGAAAGGACGGGAATGAAGGGGCCCTTTCATGGCTGTGTGTTCCTGATTTGAGCCTTCAACTGAAGATCCTAAAGACTGTGCTGGACTTGCTGCGTCCTGGGCGGGATGGATAGATGTTTTTTTTGTGGGTTGTTTGTGCCTTGTGGGCACTGTGGGAGCTGCTTGACATTTCCCTGCTGGAGCAATTCCTGTTTTAGATCTGTCCCTAATATCGACATGACTGATGGCAGTTCTTGGAGTTTATCCAAAATCGGGCTACAGTGTCACTGGTATGTCTGATTAACCTTGCCCTTGTTGGCCTCCATGTGGGACTGTGCTTTTCGAATGAGCGCGTTTAACTTGTCCAGCTTATTGTCTATTGTCATTGTGGTGATTGCCAAACTTTGCAGAATTTGATTTGGATGTCTAATTTGTCTGTGTTAAAGATCGTTGCATTGGTTATGGCCATTAGTGTGTTGTTTAGGGCATCCAGTCAGCGGGACATCCTTCGTGTCCCTGGGACTGTGGTTTTGTGCAGTTTCAAGTGCCTGTTCCCCTACAGTACTAGGATGTTTGACGTTCTTTTCTGTGTTTGTGAGGAGAGCGTCCTCACACTCTCTCTCTTCACACTGCTCCTCTTCTTTGTTGAAGGCCTCCTCTAATTCTTCATGTGTGAGACCTCCCAGCGGGGGAGGTTGAATGTCTTGCTAAGGCTGGTGCTGGTGATACTGGACCTGGTTTTTCCTGGCTTTCTTCTCTGCTGTTTTCTTTGAGGTCGTGGTTTCTGGGTGTCACGCCCCCATCCTAGCCTTTTCTCACTATGGTTGGAGATACAGGGGATTCCCACTTTTGAGGCTTGACGGTGTGCTCAAGTGAATTGTCATGAGTTATATGGAGGGGTTGTGTGCTTGACGCACTTGGGATGGACAAGTCCAGCATGGATTCTTGTGACGTTTTACTTGGGGGAGCGGCTTCCCAGGAGGTGCCCAGTGCAATGGCACTGTCACTGAAGGATCTCCTGTTTGGCTGTGGTCTTGAAAATGTGCCAGCTTATGTTCTCTGGAGTTCACACCTTTGACTCCTCGGACTCGTTGGCCTTCTGGGGGTCTGCCTCTACTGTGTTTTGATGCCTCTTGGCACGCTTCATCTTCCCCCCACCCTGCTTGTTGGGCGCTGCTTTCTCTTTTTTCATTAGGTTTTGGATCCTGTTGTGGACACTCAGGAGTCGGGAGCTGCGTGTTCTCATAGTCACTTGCTATTCCCACCCACTCTAGGTGTCTGTTGGTTGTGGCTGATAATGTTGCTGCTGATTGGGGAAATGAAGTTTGGTGGTGAAGCGGTACACGTACCTCGATTCCTGGAATGCCCCCCCTGGTCTTTCTGTAGGCCTACTGGACTGCTGGACTACTGATGGGCCTCTGACAGGGCCATCTGAGCCCTTCCAGATCCTGCTGGTTGGCCTGCTGCTGTCCTGCCGTAGTCCTGGTTGGTCCTGGTGGGGCCTGGAGGCCTGGTTGGGCCGGTTGGGTCCTGCTGGGTCTGGCCTTACTGTGTGGCCTGAGGCAGTGGTGTCTTGCGTGGTGTCCCCAAGAGAGTGCGGCTGGTGAGTGGGTCTCACTGGCCCCCTTACAAGCCGCACCCAGATCTGGCTGGGCCACTTCTGTGGAGGGTTGGGGCTTTATCTTGGCGGCATCGGTCTACAGGTGCCGCACTCGCGCTGTGCTTTACCTGCTTCACTTACCTTCCCTCTCCCTTTCTCCTCCTGCCTCCTGCTGTGCACTGCTCCGCTCCAAGGGAAGGGAGGCTGGAGGAGGCTAGGGGCTGTAGGGGCTGTAGGGGCTGTGAGGGCTGTGGAAGCCCTCTGTGTGTTTTTTTGGGTCAGATTGCAGCTCGTCTACGGCGTCCTGCGTGGCCCAATCCGCTTCCTCCTCACACTGTGTTTCACGCTGTGCTTCCGGTTCAGTGGGTCCGCTTCTGGTTCAGCAGTCACCATTCAGCGTGAGCACAAACTGTGTTTCCCACCCAAAGTAATTGTATCACTGATGCCCTGTGGTTTTCTCCAGCCAAATTAGCTAAAAAAAACAACCTAGTAAAATAACAATAAAAGTTTGCTTGCCAGTAATCTTCGTTTCTCTGAATTATCCTTCCTTGCCCTTGTCTCTCATCCCCCCGCCCGCCCCCCCTCCCAGGCCTGTGATCTCTGGTGCTCGGATAACCACCATGGATGTGGTGAGGTTGAGCCTCTTTACAAAGCCCTTCCCACTGTAGAGAACGAGGCCTCTGAAAGGCAACAATTGCATTAGAAAACAGAAGAAGTGCTTACTGTTTATTAAGATTTCTAGTTAATAATCGAATCACTTGTGTTAACTTAATTGCCAAAATACAATCAAATTAGATTGTTCACTATCCCCATTAGGGAGTCATAATAGGTCTGTCACTTTTAAACTGAAGTCAGAGTGTTGCTAAAGTAGGAGCTATGTTTGTTTGTTCATTCTTTATTCTGCTCAGCATGCCCTTGAGGACTATTACATAAAGAGGGGCGATATCAACCCAGTACATTAATTAAAACATTTTTCATCCCTGGAGTGCAAGTTCTGAAACTGTCCTCCCAGCATCCTCATGCTATCTTACATCCAATTAGTCTCCCACTGGCTGTCCCTGTCCTGAGCTCTCTCCCTCATTTGAATGCAGCAGAGATCTACCTTGATTTTACATTCTGAGCAGCAAAGTGGCTTGGCAACCATTACCTGTGAAATAACAGTATATCCTGCTAGCATCATCCTGCCAATGCATATTTAGCAACATCATTGCCTAATATTAAATGCAAAGAATGTGCTAACCTCTCATCTTTGTTCTGCAGACCTGAGTATCAAATCATTTTGCAGGAAACGAGATGGGACTAGTTTAAGGAAACACAGTCATCCTAGTGAATGCAGCTTTTTCATAAATGAGTGAGGATTCTGTTTTCGGAGGGATGTTTGAGGGTTGAACTCGTTATAGACATATTCACAAACCTGCATATGGATGACTCAGGGTGATGTAGAGGTTGGTGGATGTGTAACATCCACTTGAATATGGTGGATGCCCGTTCTGCCAGTCTTGCGGTTTATCTGCCCCATATAAGAAGGGGGAGCACAGGCATGGCCAGACTGGCCGGACGGGCAAGTGGGCAATACCCGGGGGGTCGGTGTTTGCATTTGGAGGCCGCTTTCAGCCTCCAAGAATGATGGTGCACGCTACACAATCCCAGCAGCAACTTGAAAGAGTTTTTGCCAGGGGTGTTTGAAGTTCCCAGTCCGGCCCTGGGCACAGGTTTACACCACAGCAGCCCCTGCCGGCACACCTAAAGAACGGCCGGTCACAGCAGCAGTATCCCCATCCTGTTTAGGACAGGCCTATCATGACAAGAATGTTTTTCTTTGCAGCACAAATATGCATGGTGGCCAAGAAATCTAAATGTGAAAATTTGACTTATGTGCAAGAAGGGAACACCCCACACTTCAGAGACATTTGTCTTTAACTTTTCAGGAACAAATGCTCACAAAGGTTCCTGCCAGGCAGACAGAGACTGCAAATGTGGCTGCTGGTCCTCCCGCAGTGGGCGGAGTTAACTGATTTCAGCGACCATCCTGTCAGCTCTAGATGAGCTCCTCAGTCCTTTGCTGAAAATAAGGAGGCAGAATGACAGGGAACGTTCTTAACTGAAACTCCAACGTAACACAACATCTCAAAGGAGTTAGGTAGCTGCCCATCTGTTACGTTTTCAAACACTTTTGGTTCTGTGATTGAAACTGAAGGCTGTGCGCACTGGGACCAGTCACATCATCCATGTCTGACATGTGGAGGCACCTCTACAGCTGAAGTCACGACTCCAGTGTCATGATATGCTTGCGCCTCGTGATAATAAACATTTAGCATAAAGAACATTTACCCTCCCTTTAAAGGTGTTTATTTTGTTGTTTCTAGTGTGAAAATACGTGATCAATGTCACTTTAAGTCCCATCAAAGTCTCTGTTAAGGGTGGAAATGCAATAGGGTTATTTTAATGACGTAATTCAATAATGAAGAGGCAATTTTAACAGTATTGTCATACAGTAGTTGAAATTACTCTTTGGTTGTAGATTCTAACAAATGGAGTCCGTAGCTCAAAGATAAGAAAAGTCGAATGTTCACCTACGTACAAAAATCTTTTATTGTTCAATCATGCTAATACTTACATTACAACGTGGATAAAATACCCATCACATTCCATTCCCACATAAGTGCTTTGTTGCTCCAACTAGCCCCACAAAGAGCTGATCGTCCATCTGATGATCTTTGGTGCAATTCAATGAACAACTCTAAGGGCCAGATGTAGGAAGGCATTAGCGCCTCGCAAAGGGCGAAAAACGCCGTTTGCGAGGCGCTAATGCCCTCACGCGATGCAGAAACACATATTGCGAGTCGGTACCGACTCGCAAAATGTGTTTCAGACTCGCAAATAGGAAGGGGTGTTCCCTACCTATTTGAGAGTCGCACCGCAATGTAAGTTGATTTGTGACCGCGAAAGCGGTCGCAAATCAACTCGCAGTTACCATCCACTTGAAGTGGATGGTAACTCATTCGCAAATGGGAAGGGGTCCCCATGGGACCCCTTCCCCTTTGTGAATGCTCACAAGAATATTTTTTCAGAGCAGGCAGTGGTCCTATGGACCACTGCCTACTCTGAAAAAAACCGAAACTAAAAGGTTTCGGTATTTTTTCTATTTGCAGCTCGTTTTCCTTTAAGGAAAACGGGCTGCAAAGAGAAAAAAAAAAACTGCTTTATTGCAAAGCAGTCACGGACATGGAGGTCTGCTGTCTCCAGCAGGCCACCATCCCCGTGAGTGCCTAGACTCGCTATGGGGTCGCAAACTGCGACCCACCTCATAAATATTTATGAGGTGGGTCTTTGCGACCCCATAGCGAGTCGCAGAAGGTGTCTGAGACACCTTTCTGCATTCGCTTTTGCGAGGTGCAAATTGCAAGTCGCAGGGACTTGCAATTTGCACCTCGCAAAAGTGAACCTTCCTACATCTGGCCCTAAATTCTTTTGAGAGTCAAACAAACCTTTCTTCCTCTTTTGAGGAATAATGTGAAGAAATGAATGCCGGAAGTGTGATGAATGTCCAAAATGAAAAGGTGACACAACCTTGGGCAGGGATGCTGTCATAGGTCCATAGTACCCAGGGATTAATTTGAGCCAGGAGTTTCCGGTGCTCAGCACTGGCACTTAATTTTCTACACCGAAGCTAATGACAGTCTGCCAAATAGTGGCAGTGTGTATCTGTTTTTAGTTGGGCACAACAGTAGTGTTTAATAATAATATATATCTGTGAAAATTAAAAATACCTGCCACCCAGGGCTTTCTTATATCTCTGTGTAGCCTGGAATAGTCTGAATTGTCACACATGCAGGAGTGCAGTGGTTACTAGTTGTGTTGGTACTGCCCTTGGCAGTGCTGGCAAGGACAATGGGTGGTGCAAGCTTCATTGGTCGTCTGAGAAGGGCCTTGGCACTTTTTTACAAACTGACAGTACCAGTTGTCTGGAAAATGTGGACAGCATTTGTATGAGAAGACGGTTCTGACCATCTGATCCACCCGGATTTTTTGCTTTTGGATCACCTGGGTTTTGGACCTTTTACTGCGAGGGAGCCTCATAACCTGTGACTTACCCACAGTAAACTCATGGTAAAATGGACTGCACATGTTTGTCCCCAGTGCCTGCCTTTTGATACAAGGCTGCTGCGACCCAGCAAGGGTAATAGGCACATGGCTGGTTACACATCATCATGTGTGCACAGGTGTGAGGGCTGTGCGGGGGAGGCTCCTGTCTTGTGCAGCCCAAGAACTGCCCACAGGTAGCCTGGTGTATCCCTGCAAAGTTTGTCACCCTTTGAAGCCTGGAGGCCTAACAAAAGTGCTCCAGGTGGCTAGGGCTCGTGCGAGGAAAACAAGATGGGCCCAAGACCATCTAAATTGCCCCAACTGGGCCCGAAATATTCCTGTTTAAAGTTTTGGTGACCTTTGGCCACACCGGCGACAAAGCGAATGGGAGTCCGCTGCCGTTTCCTGAGAGGCCCCCAGAGTGGGCCAGGGCCCAAGGGCTGCCCCAAAAAGAAAATCTGCTGGGAGCGCCATTGCACATCTCTCAGTAAAGAAGAACAGTGCACGGGAGTGCCGTTTTGCTCCCTCAGTTTTGAAGAGGGAGGCCCAGGACACCCTCTCTCGGCACCCACAGCAAAGAGGCACAGCGCAGTCGCGCCCCCTGTGAAGTTGTCGGAGGGGCTGAGGACCCCATCCCTAGGCCCTGGAGAAGAAGAGAAGACAGGGAGCACCGTTGCACCCTGCAAAGCTGCCCGGGGGCCCATGACCCCATCCTTGGTCCTCAATGAAGAAGAAAGAGGCGGAAAGTGTAGTCACACCCCGTGAAGCTGTGCGGGGGTCGAGGAATGCCCATCCCTGGGTCTCGGTGACACCAGCGAGGAGGGGGGGGCTTTTCCAGGTGGCCCACTTGCACAGTTGCCCAGCACACGTCTGCCCACAGGAGTGGGCTGACCAGAAAGAAGTGCCGGCTCCAGCGACAGCATGCACTGGTGCTGGTCGTGCAGGGAGCGGTGAGAGCAGCCAGGGATAGGCTCCCCGAGCTTCTCACCAACATTGTGTCACGGCCGCGGGGAGCCTCGATGGGACGGGGCACCCTGAGCTAATGAAAACCCCAGCACAAAGCCGCAGCAAAACAAAAAGGAAAACAGAGGAGAACTGATGCGGGTCTCCCTGATGCAGTGGGGGAGCCGCTGCTCACAAATTCACCAAAACCTCCAGAGGTGCGCTCCATAATGCCCTGCGGGGCTTGCCCAGATCTTCAAGGAAAACCACAAGTTTGTGGCTTGTGGTGAGCCCAGGAAAGCAAAGTCATCACAAAATGTTACCAACGTGCAAGGGGAGCTGTAGGAGCAGCACAGTTTCCCCCCAAAAGGAAGTGACAGACTCCCCTCCCTACGTTTAGGGTGGTTCTGGAAAGATAACCCCTCAAGGGTTCCCAGTGTTTGTCAAAGCCTTCCCCTGCTGTTCGTTAGCATTGGAATGATTTTTTTATTGTAAACAAATGTTATTGAAAATATGAGTACTTCCTTTACATGCATATAAGAATGGAAAGGAAAACGCCAATAATTCCATGTTACATAAAGTGAGGATCAGCAGTCACATAATTCACATAGCCTTAGCTTATTCTATTTGTTATTGTACAGTCCTGCCAATGTTGATATCCCCTCAACAGTTACGCATTCTGAGCAATTCTCTCCCCTCTCAATGATAATAGGATTTGTTTATATGAGATAAGAGGGGGAAATACAGACATGGTTATTCATGGCTGCAGTGCTATAACAAGTAAAGGATCGTTAAACTCAACTTATAATTAACTTCTGCTCCCCCGCTCGAACTTGCCTTATTTAGGAGTGTTGTGTAGTGTCCATGTTCACGTGATTGTAGGAGTCATGCATGGTATCTGAGTCTTGTGCTTCGGGGTTCTACTCTGTCTATTCCGACTGTTCTTCTCCAGATATGTGGGTGTCAGCTAATAGGTGTACTGGTTGGTGCAGTTCCACCCGCGTACGTGTTCCCCCTGTAATGCTATAGTGATCTGCTCCCATGCTTCCTTGATCTCGGGAGAACCCCTTCCCTGCTTCAGCTCGGTATGCAGCACCGATCCTTCACTATCCGTCCACCTCTTGAGCTCCCTTCTCCAGTCTCGAGGGTTGGGGCCATTCAGGCTTTTCCAGTTCTTCGTCAACTCTCTTTTAGCTAACATATATGCAAGGTCTTGCAACCTGCTAGTGGCTCTATTTTTGGGGGGTGTGGGAACCAATGCAGCAGGCATCGAGCAGGTTTACGCGCAATATCAGTCTCTATGATGTTCGCCACCACTGTGTCCCAGTAGATCCCCAGCCGGGGGCAGGACCACAACATGTGGAGGAAGTCCGCAGCCTCTGCTCCACACCGGAGGTAACTCGCGTCCATCACACCAAAGTGGCCTCGCAGTCTCCCCGGAGTGAGGTAGGCCCTATGCAGTAAGTAGAATTGAATAAGCTGAAATCTGGCATTTCTGGATATTTTTGGCGTTCTCTCCCGTATGCGATCCCAGTCCCCTTCCGCTATCTGAGTCCCCAGGTCCATCTCCCACTTTCGCCTCAGGTTGTCTAGGTGGGTAAATGCTCCCGCTCGAATGGCCCTGTATAGTCCGGTGACCACTTTATGATTATTCTCCGAAGTTGGTAGGTAGGTGCTGAGACTGTGAGGAGGGGGCTCAGCAGCACCGACCCCCAGATCTTCCAATGGTGCTAGTGAGTGCGCGGTGCAGCAAGAAGTGGCCCTGTGGGAGATCACATTCCTGCCGATAGTCCTCAAAGGGCAATAAGCTGCCCTCTTTGTATAGATCCCCCATCCATGTAGCCCCCGCATTTTCCCAGGTCAACAGCCCCCTCCATTCTCCTGCCCGGACAGCCAACTAAGCCATGCCATTGGTATGTCAGGGGAGTATGGCGCAGCCATTCCCACCCTCCGAAGGCAGCATCCCCAGCACCGTTGGATAACAGTGACCTCAGGAGCCAGGGCCGGACCCGCGCCCATGGTGTTAAAGAAGATTCCCGCCAGTACTGATGGGGGGGAACCACTGAGCTCCCAGTGACCTCCCAAGTACCGCTATCCGCCACCCAACACACCAGCCATTGCAGCTGGGCGGCAAGGTAATAGGCCACGAAGTCAGGAACCGCCAGTCCCCCTCTGCCCGAGGTCTCTTCAAGGTAGTTAGCGCCACCCTGCGTCTGCCCCCCTATATGAATGCCCTGATCACCGTATCCAGCTCTCTGAACATTTCGAGCGGTATCCATAGTGGCAGAACCGCAAAATACTACAACAGCCAGGGCAGTGCCACCATCTTAAGAAGCACAACCCTCCCAGCCTAGGAGAACGGAAGCGAGCCCCAGAAGCCGATGCTTGATCTCAGAGCCTTAACGGCTCCTCCGATATTACCTTCTAATATGTCTGAGTGAGAGTGATACACGAGAACACCCAGATACGAAATACAACAGGGCTCCCAGTTCCGTCGGCGGTTCACACTCGGCCGTTAGTGGGAACAAGAATGACTTCTGCCAGTTGACCTTCAAGCCTGACAGCAGACCAAAGGACGCCAACAAAGCCTGGGCCCCCTCCCTCTCCGGGCCAGTGTCCTGTAGGAATAGGAGTAAGTCGTCTGCGTATAGTGTAATCGCATGATGCTGATTGCCCCGGGTCAGGCCCCGATACCAGGTGGCGGCCCTAGCCTGGCAGCCAAGGGTTCCATCACCAAGCAAACAGCAATGGCGACAGGGGGCAGCCCTGTCTAGTGCCCCTACCTAATATTGCTCTGAGATGGTTGTCCCCATTCTTACCCTCGCTTTGGGGGCTGTGTTCACCTGATGAAGCCTTCCCCCAAACCCATGTGGGCTAGGACCGCATTTAGGTAATCCCACTCCAAGATGTTGAATGCCTTCTCTATGCCTACTGCTAGCACTGCCGTCATGGGCTCCAATGGGGCAATTGTATCCTTAAGATGAAGCAGCCGCCTTATATTCTGGGCAGTACTCCCAGTGGGAATAAACCCCGCCTGATCAGGGTGGACTAACTTTGTCAGATAGGGCAGTAATCTCGTTGCTAATATTCGGCTCAGTATTTTATAATCCGAGTTGAGCATCGAGAAGGGTCTATAAGCTCTGCAATCATCAGGCGGTGTGCCCGGCTTAAGCAGCAGAACTATCAGAGCCTCTTTTGTCAAGCTCGGAAGATGTCCCGCTGCTTGTGTTTCATTATACAGTTGCATTAACTTAGGGGTGAGCTCCCAAGCGTATGTGGCGTAAAACTCAATGGGCAGGCCGTGGTGGGATGTGCTTTGATGAGGGGTTTTACCCGAATGGGGGTTCCCCAAGGAAGTGGTATCTGATAGGGGTACCAACTTCATATCTACTTACATGAAGTCTCTGTGGCAGGAGTTTGAGGCAACCTATAAGTTCACCACTCCTTACCATCCAAAAAGCAATGGTCTGGTTAAAAGGTTCAACCATACCTTAAAAGACATGATCATGGGCCTGTCAGAACCGTTGAGGTGTAAGTGGAACGTCCTCTTGCCATGCCTTCTGTTCGCCTACAGAGAGGTGCCTCAAAAAGGGCTTGGATTTTTTCCTATTGAGCTACTGTATGGCCATCCTGTCAGGGGACCTTTGAGTCTGGTAAAGGAGGGCTTGGAGAAAGCCCCCAGAAACATCCCCCCAGGATGTATTCAATTACATGCTGGATTTTAGGAACCAGACTGCCCACTTCAGAGCTCTCGCGCAAGAGAAGCTAGAAGCAAGTCTGGAAGACATGAAACACAGGTGTGACCAGAATGCCACTAAGGTTGAGTTTGAGCGTGGCCAGAAAGTGTGGGTGACGCCACTAATGGAGCCTAGGGTGCTCCAGTACAAGTGGACTGGGCCATTTGAGGTGGTGGAGCGCAAGAGCGAAGTCACCTACCTCGTGAACTTGCAAGACTCCGAGGAATCCTTTGAGGGTCCTACATGTGAACCGCCTCAAGCCGCACGTTGAGCAAATTGAATTGTCTATACTCCTAGTAGCAGATGATGTGGTGGAGGAAGAGAGTGAGCCTCTTCCTCACCTCCTGTCTGCTGGAGAGAAGGATGGGTCTGTGGAGGGTGTGAACCTCTCCCCCTCCCTGACCCCAGAACAACAGAGGGACTGTTTCCAAGTGTTGGGTCAGTTTGCCTCCTTTCTCCTTGATCTCAGTAGTCACACACTTGTGTACACATGATTTGGACACTGGCGAGAGTCCACCTGTTAAACAGAAGGTTTACAGAGTGACTAATAAAGTCAATGCTAGCATCAAAGATGACGTATCAAAGGTGTTAACCCTAGGGGTAATTGAGTTTTCCAGTAGTCCTTGGGCCAGCCCAGTGGTCTTGGTCTCAAAGGCTGCTGCTCCTGGTGCCACACCAGAACTCCGGTTCTGTGTGGATTACTAGGGTCTCAGTGTGGTCACTAAGACTGATACGCACCCAACCCGCTGAGTTGATGAGCTCATTGATAAGTTGGGAGCTGCCAAATACCTTAGCACCTTTGACTTGACGTCTTGGTATTGGCAGATTGCCTTAATTGAGGGGGCCAAGGAGAGGTCAGCATTTTCTACTCCAGATGGGCACTACCACTTTAAAGTGATGCCCTTTGGGATGAAAACTGCCCCTGCCACCTTTCAGAGGTTGGTCAACCAGGTGTTGGCTGAATTGGATGATTTCAGTACAGCCTACCTGGACGACACTACTGTGTTCAGCTCCACTTGGGAGGAACACACTCAGCACCTCTGCAAAGTGTTGGAGGCCCTGCAAAAGGCAGGCCTCACTATCAAGGCTAGTAGGTGCCAAATAGGGCAGGGTTCGGTGGTGTACTTGGGACACCAGGTGGAAAGTGGTCAGGTGGCACCTCTACAGCCAAAAATTGACACCATTCTGGCGTAGGAACCCCCCAAGACCCAGACAGAGGCGAGGGTCTTTTTGGACCTAACTGGTTATTATAAGAGGTTTGTCAAGGGGTATGGCACCATTGTTGCTCCTTTGAACTTCCAAGAAGCAACCAAAGAAGGTGATCTGGACGGACTCTTGCCAGACAGCTTTTGATGCATGGAAAACAGCCAAGTTAACAGCACCTGTGCTGAAGGCACCTGATTTCTCCAAGTAGTTTGTTGTTTTCAAACTGATGCTTCAGAGCATGGTATAGGAGCTGTGTTATCACAGCTAAATGACAAGAGCCTAGATCAACCTGTAGCCTTCATTAGCAGGAGGTTACTTCCCAGGGAATGTAGGTGGAGTGCAATAGAGCATGAAGCTTTTGCTGTGGTCTGGGCACTGAAGAAGCTAAGACTCTACTTGTTTGGGACTCACTGCTGGGTTTAGACAGACCACAGGCCGCTCAGATGGTTAATGCAGATGAGGGGTGAGAATCCAAAATTGCTGAGGTGGTCCATTTCCCTACAGGGGATGGACTTTACAGTGGTACACCGACCTGGCACAGAACACACCAATGCTGATGGTCTGGCCAGATTCTTCTGCTTTAGTGATGAGAACTCCCATGAGGCTGGGTAGTTTCTCCCCACTTTCAGCTCGGGGTACATTTTAGACTTGGCATCCTTGGCATGGTCTCCCCTAACATTTTGCCTCTGCTTCCCAGGTTGAGGATGTGTGATGGACTCTGTTATTGCTGTTTTTGATAGTCTGGGCACTTTACTACTGTTAACCAGTGTTAAAGTGCAAGTGCTCCCATGTTAAATGTATGGGTAATTGGCTTATCCATGATTGGCATATTTGATTTACTAATAAGTCCCTAGTAAAGTGCAATAGAGGTGCCCAGTGCCTGTAAATAAAATGCTACTACTGGGCCTGCAGAACTGGTTGTGCCACCCACATTAGTAGCCCTGTAAACATGGCTCACACCTGCCATTGCAGTGTCTGTGTGTGCAGTTTTAAGCTGCCAGTTCGGCTTGGCAAGTGTACCCAATTGCTTGGCCTAAACCTTCCATTTTTATATATGTAAGGCACCCCTAAGGTAGGCCCTATGTAGCCCAATGGGCAGAGTGCAGTGTATGTTAAAGGTGGGACATGTACTGTTGTGTTTAATATGTCCTAACAGTGAAATACTGCTGTTAGACCTAACAGCCTTAGGGTGGTCCCCTCCAATTTTTTGCCTGCCTCCCTCCACTTTTTTGACACTGTTTTTGCTGGTTTTAGGACTCTGCGTACTTTATCACTGCTAAACAGTGCTAAAGTGCATATGATCTATCCCTTAAACCATGGTAACATTGGTTCATACCCAATTGGCATATTTGATCTACTTGTAAGTCCCTAGTAGAGTGCACTATATGTGCCCAGGGCCTTTAGATTGAATGCTATTAGTGGGCCTGCAGCACAGGGTATGCCACCCACATAAGTAGCCCCTTAACCATGTCTCAGGCCTGCCATTGCAAGGCCTGTGTGTGCAGTTTCACTGCCACTTCGACTTAGCATTTGAAAGTACTTGCCAAACCTTAAACTCACATATAGGTCACCCCTAAGGTAGGCCCTAGGAAACCCATAGAGCAGGATGCTGTGTAGGCAAAGGGCAGGACATATACCTGTGTGTTTTATATGTCCTGGTAGTGGAAAACTCCTACATTTGTTTTCCACTGATGTGAGTCCTGCTCCTTTAATAGGCTAACATTACAGCTACCTTCATACACTGTTTGAGTAGTAGATTCTGATCAGCAAGTAGTAGACAGGTCATATTTAGTATGGCCAGAATGGTAATACAAAATGCTGCTGACTGGTGAGGTTTTAGGAATGCCACTTTTAGAAAGTGAGCATTTCTCTGCACTTAAAATCCTTCTGTGCCTTACAGCCTATCTCCAATCAACGTCTGGGTTGGGCTGGTTGACAGCTTCCTTGTGCATTTCACCCAGACAACCACAAGCACAGGATGCTCTGTCATACTTGCACACAACTGCATACTGAATGGGACTTCCTGGGCTGAATAGGTGGAGGGGCTTGACACTTACATTTCAAAGGCTAGTGGCCTGTCCTCACTCAAAGGACTGCCACAACCCCTACTGGGACCCTGGCAGACAGACCTGTATTGAAAGGGGACCGTGTGCACTTCAAAACCACTCTTTGAAGTCTCCCCCACTTCAAAGGCACTTTTGGGCATATAAACTGGGTCCCTGACCCTGATAACTCAGACACTTGACAGATGCTCTGAACCAGATCCTGCAACCTGCCAAGAGGAGCTGTCTGGCTGATGAAAGGACTCATCTGGACTGCTTTGCTGTGAAGGACCGCTGGCTTGCTGTTGCCCTGCTGCCTTGCTGGCCTCTGGCTCTTCTGAGAAGTGCTCTCCGAGGGCTTGGATTTAGCTTGCCTCCTGTTTCCTGAAGTCCCAGGGCCAAAAAGACTTCTGCTCTTCAACAGAACTCCTTGTGCAACAAAAATCAACACAAAGCCTGCCAGAATCGACACACGGCCTGCCTAGCAGTTAATGAATCACTGCATCACCACTCCAGAACGAGGCAGCTCAGCTCCCCGAGTGGCGATCGACACAGAGCTAGCGGTGCGACCGGAACTTTGACGCACAGCCCACCAGATCAACACATCGCTGAGCTGCAACGATGCAGCCCGACTTCCTGCTTGAGGAATCGATGCATCGCCTGCAGTGTGACAGAAACTCCACTGCCTTGCCCACCGGATCGATGCGGCACCTGTGACTTTGTCCAGCATGCTCCGGATTTCCATGCATCATCCTTGGGCATCAAAAGATCCCACATCACAAAGAGGATTCAAGCCTGTGTGCCGGAATTCAATACAAAGTCCTTGCCGCGTGGAAGAGAATCAACGCATCGTCTGTGTGCGCCCTGGAAATCCGAAGTACACCCTTTGTTTTCCATGCATCACCTCCTCTCCGGTCTCCATGCGTGTAATTTTGATGCATACCAGGTACTTTGTCCACACAAGAGACAATTGTTGCTTTTCAAAGACTTAAAACTCTTCTTATCATTCCAAAAGTGATATTTCAACTTGTACTTATCAAATCTTGATCGTTTTGACTGTAATTCACTCAGATAAATATCTTATAGTTTTCTAAACCTGTGTGGTGTATTTTTGAGGTGCTTTCGCTGTGTTATTGCATGATTTATTGCACAAATACTTTACACATTGCCTTCTAGGTTAAGCCTGACTGCTCAGTGCCAAGCTACCAGAGGTTGGACACAGGATAATTTGGATTGTGTGTGATATACCCTGACTGCAATTGTGGTCCCTACTTGGACAAGGGTGTATACTTCTGCCAACTAGAGACCTCATTTCTAACATTGGTGGCAGCGGTGGGATAGGACTTGTTTTTGGGCAGTAACATACAGTAGCTACATGTACTCTACCTACCCACACTTTAAGGTCAACTTGCTTTTTTTCTCTTTTTCTGCAATTTTGTTTTTCTGCTTGACATTTTATCCAAATCCTCAAACAACATGTCTCTGGCTGGGTCTCAAGTAGAAGCTGTAGAGTATGACCTAGCCAAGCTAGAGACATACACCGTCAACTGGCTGAGAGGGTTCTGCAAGGGGATGGGAGTACCTACCTGGGGTGCCTCCAGAAAGGAGGAGATCCAAAAGGAGCTGAGGGCCTGGGGAAGAAGCCCGTTCACAAGATGATGTTGAGGTGGAGGAGCCAAAGGATGGTGCCTCAGAGGATTTGCTACCAGCAGTGGGGAAAGGTACCCCTGGAATTGTGCCCCCTGCCAAACCAGGGAGCCGCACCTCTAGACATGGCTTGACCACAGAGGAAAGGAGGGAAGAGAGAGAATTTCATCTGCAAATGGCAAGGTTAAACATGGAGGCAGAAGAAAGGAAAGCTCAGAGAGAGGCAAAGGAGAGGAGAGCTGAGGCTGCAGCTGAGAGAGCCTTGGCTGAAAAGAAACTTCTTCGGGCTTACAAACTGAGTCTCAAATAGCTGGACCTCAAGTCTAGGCAGCCTGAGTCCAGCAGTGATGGTGGCAGCATACATGCAGGACCTGCTGCAGAAAGGTAGGTTTGTATGCCCAAAGATGTGGTGCCAAGTTATGTGGTGGGAGATAACATTGACCAATGGTTTGATGTGTATTATGTTGCACTAAGGGCCCATGGGGTTTCTGAGGATTAATAGGGAGCGGGACTGTGGAAACATGTTCCAGTCCGTGGGAGGGACACACTCCTCACATTAGCACCAGAGGACCGCAACACATACACACTCACGAAGGCGATTTTAATTGCCAAGTTTGGCTGACCCCTGAGAAACATCATCAGAGGTTCAGGGACAGCACCAAACTCTCCACGCAGACTTGGGTAGACTTCTTTGATTTTTCCAGTAAGGCACTGAATGGAAGGGTGCGTGCAGTAAAGTAAATGATTATGTGGGGTAGTATAATTTGATCCTGAGAAAGCATAAGCTCAATGGTTGCTTTACAGAGTTGCGCCAGAACTTGATTGACAGTAAGCTGACTGATCCTAGGAAGCTTGCTGAGGAGGCAGACCTCTGGGCTAGCACCAGATTCTCCAATAAGGTATCTGCGGGGGACACCCACAAACGTGATCAGGGTTCCCATTAGAAGAAAGAGGTTGGTTTTTCTAAAACGGTGTGGTGTATTTTTGTGGTGTTTTTCACTGTGTTACTGTATGATTTATTGAACAAATACTTTAGACATTGCCTTCTAAGTTAAGTCTGACTGCTCAGTACCAAGCTACCAGAGGGTGGGCACAGGATAATTTGGATTATGTGTGACTTACCCTGACTAGAATTGTGGTCCCTACTTGGACCAGGGTGTATACCTCTGCCAACTAGAGACCCCATTATTAACACACAGCAGTCTAATATTTGAGGGGACCTAGTCTATTCCCATCAAACTGAAAAATAAATGCATTCCTTTTTTTTTGCAATCTTAAACTTTTGAGAGGATTAAACAATAAAACATGCCCTCACATATTAATTTCTGAAACAACTTGTAACAGCTAGAAAAAACTGGAACTTACACTTTATGAATCATAAGTGTAGGGTCTGGTTGATGTGTTAGTGACTTACCTTAGAGCCCTGTGGCCCGGGTAGCCCACGAACACCAGGTTCTCCCTTAAAGTTGCATAAAAAAGAAAGGAGAAAGTAAATATGCATATATGCAGTTCACAAGACTTACTATTAGCTTTAGCGTTTGAACCCCCTTAGACTGGATGGGTTAGGAGTTTGTGTATGGCACTGAGGACACAAACATCTCAAACTCATCAATTACTAAAACTTGGCACCAACTGAGGCAACCTTTTGGCATTACTGGTATTAGTTGAACAAAAGCAAAGTTAAATCTTAATGGTCATTTGAGCTTCAGATCAGGCAACAACCTCTCCTCTCCACCCCGGTCTCAGATTTAAGAGGTTCTTTTTACAAGCTACCACCGCTACTTTACATTTAAAAGTACAAATTCACAAATTAAAAGTTTTATTTGCACCTTTGTCAAACTTCTGCACATGAAGTAATGGACAGTGGAAGTTGAACTTACCGGCATTCCGTCTTTACTCCTTCCAGGTAGACCTGGAACTCCAGCAGGCCCCGTTTCACCAGTGGGTCCGGGTAATCCAGTTTTACCATCTTTTCCTGGGTCCCCCTTAGAAGAAAAGTTAAAAAAAGAGATCACTTATTTTGTAACGCTTAGTTATAATCAGTGATTATTAGACAATTACATAACATAGTTCATAGAGCTATCTAAATTTGATATTTGTAAGTATCAGTGATGTCTGATGAGCTTTGTGTCTCTGACAAGAGTATTCACTAAACGTTTTGTACACCCAAATATCAACTGCAAAAAAGTTGGATTTACATTCATAAAACGTTTGGATTTTAAATTGTTTTTATTGTATACAAAGAACAAACAAATGTAAAATGCTGTTGAAGGCGAAGTGAACATCAGAAGGACCTAATCACAATCAGAATTATGTGATTAATTAGTGTTTGCAAATTTTTAAAAATGGAAACCTGGCTTCTAGCAAAGTCAACCTATTAACTTTAACAGATGGATAAGTCACCCCCTATGGTAAAGAAAGGGGAAAAAATGTTGTTACAGTCAGTGGGTGGCGGGAGGAGTGTGACCAGCAAACGATTGTGAACAACCACAGAGTCAGAAAATTGTGGGAATCTGCAAAGGTTTCTCACTCTGGAGGCACCTGGAAAACATAGTCCTGCAAAAGGCAGGAGAATGTGTACTTTCCAGAGTGGTAAGGAAATGTAACACACTATGCTTAATGGGGGTGAAGGAAATGGGTTTTTATACCAGGAAGTTACATTGAATGTGTAGAAAAAAGTTACACCTGTAAATTGACATAGTTGTAATATTTGACCATGTAGATTATCTTTCTAGTGGAAAACCCATGTAACTCAATAAGATGAGGAATGCTCGGTAATAATTTGATATTGGTGTTTACATGGCATCTTGATGAATCCATAAAAGTCAGAAATCTACTCCATGCGTTGGGGAGTCGATTTCGACTTTTAAAATTATGCCACACATTCCAAAGAAGAAAAAATCTAAATATGCATACATATCTTGCCCTAGGGAATCCAACAGTAGGCAGCTAGGGTCTGTACAATCCCTCCCCTGTTTACCCAACGTAATACCTAGGCTTATATGCACTTTTTGGCACAATTGTACCAGTGCCTTGCTGCTCCTACACAATGGAGGTGCGAATTAGGGATTAAAGTCTGAGGACAATCTCTCATATAAATAGTACAAGGATCTCTGAGCGCACTCCCTGGAGATGATACTATTTTCTGCTTCAGAGAGTTTTGGCTCCCACTCTTTGAAGTACCCAGGCTCATCCAGATGCTTCTAATTCGAGGGGGATAAAAAGCACTATCAAGGACAAATGCATGCACATCCTGCCACATTCCTAGGATGCCACTGGGACACCCACACATGGGCTAGAACTGCGGGTCCAATCATAAGTGGCCTGCTGCTTCCACTGATTTAAACATTGAATTACTGTTTACTTATTAGGGCAAAATAAATTGCATTTGGCTGACTGCCTTACCTTTTCTCCCTTCTCTCCGTGCATCCCTGGGAGCCCGTTATCTCCGGGGATGCCCTTGGGGGAAATGGAATAAAAGCATTACAGAGAGGTCATTCAAACATGGGTCTGTATGCGGCAATAGCACAACGAGAGGAAGTTAGTTACATGTCAGATATTCAACGCATTGTTAGAAGCAGACAGCGATTTTCAATTATGAAAGAATATTTCCCAGTTAATTAAGCGTCCATTTCGCCTCAGTTATTTATGACATGCATTTTAACTTAAAATTTTAAATTCTCTACCTATGTGATTTCTATTGTCCATTAGCCTCTGTTCTGCCAATCAATCGACCAGCGGATAGAAGGGAAAAATGTTCCTCTTCAGAGCACATCGCACTGTCTAGTGTTTAGGTTTATTCACGATTCCTGAGCCAAAGCATCTTCTCCGAGTGCAGCCCTCCACTACCTGCCGCAATATACGTCACATCTTCACCTATTTCACGATCAACTACCCCATCCTTCGCTGCTTCTTTCACGCCTTTATTTTCTTGTCTCTTTTCCATGTTCCTTACCATGCTTCCCCTTCAGTCTTCCTCCATCTTCCTACCGAAATCCCCTAAATGTAGCCTCGCGAGATCAAGTCTTTGATTCCTTCAGCCTTCCATTCTTCTTTCCTCCGCTTATCTTATGCGGTCTTCTTTTCTTTTCCCTCCTGTCTCCATTCCTATATTCCTTTTTCCCTGCTTTCTTGCCTTCTCCTCCTTCCATCTTTTTTCCTTTCGTCCCTTCCTTCTTCCATCCCTCTCCCTTCGTTTCTACTTTCCTTCCTCCGTTCACCACCCCCCCCTTTACTTTTTCTCGACAGTGTGGCTTCCTTGCTCTTTCTCTGCGTTCACACTGCTGTTCCTTTCAGCGCGCACCAGATTCCTTGAAAGCAATTCCCTTTCCAGGTTTTATAAAACTGAATGAACCAAACACAGACGCAATTCTCAGAGGAAAGAGAGGGATTAAGCTGCAATCACCAGGCTTTCCATGAGGGAATACTTACCACGTTGCCTGGTAAGCCGCGAGCGCCATGGGGACCAACAGGGCCTGCAGGACCCTGTGGGTTAAAAACAAAGAAATACCTTTAGATGAATTAATTCACAACACTTACCAAACAATATCGCAGGACACAATATTTGGATAACTTGTTGTGCAAAAGAAAGCGATCTCTAAAGACCCGGAAAGGTCATGTTTCTGCAAACATATGGGTCCTTTTTAATCTGAAATAACTCGCCGAAGGTCATCAGTGGTGGCAAATGTAACTTCTTAATAAACAGGAACGTGTTCCTACAGTGTTTCGCTGTCTCCGAAAATGCAGTATTCATCCTATGAAAATAGCGTATTTATTGCTTATAAAGCATTAAGCTTGAATAAATTCTGGAAAAGAGGTCACCTATGGCAGTAAAATTGTCCGGCCATGTGCCCATGAATTTAGTCCTACTGTCAATGTCCCTGGTCCACCTTCACTACAGTCATAGGGCCCAGTGCTGAACCTCCTAAAACAGAAATGTGAGGTCGCGTTTAGGGCAGACTATGGAGTTGGACTTGGTGGGAAGATGCTTGATCATGCTTCAAGGCATGCCACCTGGTCCAGTTGCAGCTGACTTGGTAAAAAGGTGGTGAGCATCTCCCACGTTTCCAAGTGGGGATGCCAACCAGACGGTCCCTAGTCTGGGTGGTGAGGCCACAACCATACAATGGCTGCTCCCTATATGTAGGTGCGACACTGTGAGATTAAGAGATGGGTAATGCCAGCCTCTGGGGAAAGGTGGGTGGGAGCATCTCGGCTACCACCTGATTCAGGGCTAAATAGCCAAAGTCTGACATGTTCTCATGAGACAGACCCTTAATAAAAGTAAGTTCATGGACTATTGGTATTAAAAGGCATCAAATACCAAAAGGTACCTCACAGGCTCTTTCAATGTGATTTTCTATCACGCACCAAAATGTCACCGCTGGATATCAATGATCTACATTTGACATTGCTGTCAAAAAACATTCCCATATTTTGAACTTTAACATTTCTTTGCTGGGAGGTCTCTGCATCTGCCGAATATGCACTATGTTATTGAAGGTAACTTCTACATTCGTTGTTTGCAGCTGTTTCTGAGAAATAAGTGTGTTTAGTAACTACCGGTGTGTGAAATTCCAAAAATGATTTCAGCAAAATATGCAAAATTATGCGGCACTTCACAAAATTCATCTCACAGCTTAATGTATGAAAATGAAACTTGAGGGCCTACGCTGTGTTCAAAAGTCATAGGAGATACCTGAAAAGGGGCTAGCTGGAGGAGAAAATATCTCCCCTGTGACATTTCCAGCTCGAACCCATCTCCTACAAGACACTCTATGTTGAAACCGCTCAAATTAGGGTAAACTTTGTGTGAAATTTCGCCCACACATTCTGCAAATGTAGCAGAGTAATGAAAATTTTACATACAACGAAAGCACTAGCCATTAATAAAATCTATGGTTCAAACACAGATGTATGCGTTCTCTGATTCACTTAGGGCGATGAAGAGGAGCTTGCATTTTTTCAGTAAAGCATAGTACGAGCCAGGAAGGTGCACTTACAGTTTCTCCTTTGACCCCGGCCTCTCCTTTGTCCCCTTGCTGTCCCGTCAGACCCTGCAGAAAAACAATAACATCAGGTAACAACCAAACCAACTCAACCGACTGCGCACAGGAGCGCCTTGCTGGCGCGGGGCATTGCCGCGTGCCAACTAATCAACTTGTGGAGAACGCTAATGGCTATGCAGACTGCCTCGTCTACTTTATGAAGCAATAAAACAGAAATGAAATGGACAATTGGCTTCCCGGATGAAGTGCTACGGCCCTCATCCATCTACAGAGCTCTTAATGACGCGCCAGCTTGGTTAAGGCCACCGTGCATTAAAAATCCAGCGTAGTAAGGGAAACTCATGCAGTTGCTGGAAGCAAATAGTATAACTCCTCGTTATCTCTAAAAATAGAGAGCTCTGGGCGCAAGGTTCTTAATAGCATAACCTTTTAGTGGTAACCACTTATTATGACATACATTCTAAAATACAGCATTAGCGATCTTTCAACTTTTAAGACTTTAGGAGCCGGCGGAGATACAAGAGCTTGTTTCCTACCCAGCAACCACCAGTATTTAAGATTAAGTGAGGCATAGAAGGGTGAGGCCAGAGAATTAAAATATTATGCCAGACTTATTGCCACTTAAACCACTCTCACAGCAGGCAAAATACTCTTATGAGTTTAAGGTTCTAAGCCTGGACTTACACATTTAGTCATAAAAGGACTGATTCAGACTTTGGCGGACAGGTTACTCAGTCGCAAACGTGATGGTTATATCTTCAGTGTTATCACAACTGCATTATATCCTATGGTACTTGTAATAACGGGGATATCTGTCCAATTTGTGATGGAGTAACCCATCCACCAAACACTAAACCAGGCCCAAAGTAACTAGGAACTGCCACAAATGGAAGGAAAATAAGATCTCATTAAGGTTTTCTTAATCATTTACTTGTCTTTTGGAATTCCATCCCGGATAAAATAAAGCACATTTCCAGAGCTGAGCTGGAGTGACTCTCAAAGACCAAAGTGTACACACATCAGAAAAATAGACAATGTGTTATAGGTGACTTTATCATGCATTCACTAATGCTACTTTTGTGTCTGAAATCATCTAAACATTCAGCCATGTTCAGTGCTGGATTTGTAAAAAAATACTTTGGGAGTCTGTAGTATCCTGGCTTGCATGCAGACAGAAAACACACAGCCAGGTGTGCATACTCTAACTGCTTTATTGGTAATACCCTAGCTATCACAGTTGTTCTACTTTTTGGGGAGCCTGTCTCCACCCATAATCTTCCTAAACTATCCTCTCCTTGAATGTACCCTGGTCCCTTTCTTTCCTGCCTTTCCCATATCCCACGCAGGAAGTGGTTTAAGGTTTCTTGTCTCCTGGCGGTGGCCGGGGCCTTCCTGCAGAGTCTTATTTTCCTCATGTCTTGACATCTCTCCCCCAGAGAAAAATACCACATCTCTGACATTCTGACATGACATCTCCCCCTTTCTTTAGAAAGTGAGATGCGACCTTTTTCTCCCCGTTTGCAGCAAAAGTCTTCCTCTGTCTTTTAATGCACGTGGTACTGCCGTCTCTGTGTTTGTTGAGTCAGTTGAGCTGTTCTTGTTGCTAGGGAAGATGTGGTATTCATGTTTCTGAGCAGCTCCAGCTGACATAACACATTGTGGCTTGTAGCTGGTGCTAGCTCGAATGGACAGAGAGTCACTGAGTTAGATATTGCTTCTGGTGATTGTCTGTCAGGTTTTTTCTTGACTGTGGTGTTAGATTGTGGAGACATTCTTTTTAACTTGAGGTGACTAATGATTGAGTTGATCCTCAAGACTGTGATGACATGCTCCCTGTGTCCAAATCAGTAGTCACTTCAGAAGACCATGATGAAGGATTTCAAGAGTCTTTTGGTAACTTTGGGACTGGCTCACCTTGACTCTGTACATCTGCTCTTCTCTCTGCTGCAGTACTCAACACTGGTGAGTTTTGCTTGGGTTTACCAGGCTCCTCTCCATCCTCATTTGAGTCAGATGTCTTTTGCTGATGTTGTCAATGTGTGTTTCGTGCTTCCTCTCCCTGGGATATGTGAGTCTTTTTTGTATTCTTCTCTTATGACATTGACCAGAGACTCTCAGATCTCTGACTTCTGTTGTCTCTTTCTTTAGTGTACTTATATGATAGTTTTCGAAGTATGATTTTATTGACAGGCCTTTTGTGGCAAGCCTCTTCATCTCTTCTCTTGGGGTGGTGGCCATCTGTGTCACTTTCAGTCGATGTGCCTCCTTTCCTTCGATGTGTCTGTGATGCTGGATGCTTCAGGTGGCCAGTGACTTCCTGGTGCTTCTAACTTTGTCTTGGTTTGATCTCTGGATGGCCGATATTATGCTGGTCTCTCTTCTCCAGGTGTGTGTGCCAATTTTTTAATTTCCTCTGTATCCTCTACACTTGTAAATGGATTCTTTGTTGTTTTGTGTTGTGTCATTATTCCGGTGTCTGGTATTGTACTGTAAACTGGACCTAAGTGCATTACCATTCTATTTATATCAATGTAGTGTTTCATATTATTAAGTCACTGTTGGCAAGGGTGCCCCTTCCTTTGTCTCAATTGCCTTTGATTTTTCTTCCTAATCATTTTGGCGGTCATTCCTTCGGCTATTTTTCTTACTTTTTGTACATTTCTAGACATAGTTGACAAGTTCAGACATTGCTTTGCTGTTGTCTTTTAGTGTTTGTGACATTCTACTTTTGGCTTGTTCAGACTGTATTGTGCGGCTCTTTTCTATAATGTCTTTACACGTTGAATGGTACCCCTTGGGTAGTCAGTTGTCTGACACTAAACAGATCTTTTGGCACAGGGTTTTATCTGCTCTGTTATATTTTTTGTCTTGTCCTTTCTGTTTTGTTTCTAGTCCTTGATGGCAGTCCAATTCAAGATGGCAACCAGTTTCTTTGAGTGTATTCTACTTTTGCTACTGTTGACTCAGTTGAATATTGCCACCAGTATTCTATCATCCTATTCTTTTGCCCCTCAAATGGTAGTCTTGTAGTTGCTCTGTGGCCTGGCAGGTAAGAATTTTGTCTCAAGTCTTCTTCACACAAAGCTTGGATCTGAAATGGTCACTGTTGGACTTTTGCTTTTGCAGGGTCATCCCCAGACTTTTTTGCCTCCTGCCTCCTATATTTTTCTGACATGTTGCTGTTGGCTTTTCAACTCTGAGCACTTTACCACTGCTAACCAGTGCTAAAGTGCATATGCTCTCCTGTTTAAATTGTATGTAAGTGGTTTATCCATGATTGGCATATTTGATTTACTAGTAAGTCCCTAGTAAGGTGCACTAGAGGTGCCAGGGCCTGTAAATCAAATGCTACTAGTGGGCCTGCAGCACTGGTTGTGCCACCCACATAAGTAGCTCTGTAATCATGTCTCAGACCTGCCACTGCAGTGTCTGTGTGTGTATTTTTACACTGTAAATTCGACTTGGCAAGTGTACCCACTTGCCAGGCCTAAACCTTCCCTTTTCTTACATGTAAGGCACCCCTAAGGTATGCCCTAGGTAGCCCCAAGGGCAGGGTGCAGTGTATGGATAAGGTAGGACATATAGTAATGTGGTTTATATGTCCTGACAGTGAAATACTGCCAATTTCGTTTTCACTGTTGCAAGGTCTGTCTCTCTCTCATAGGGTAATATGGGGGCTACCTTTAAATATGATTAAAGTGTAGATTCCCCTAGAGAAGAGATGGACAGGTGGAGTTTGGGATCCCTGAACTCACAATTTAAAAATGCATCTTTTAGTAAAGTTGATTTTGAGATTGTGCGTTTGAAAATGCCACTTTTAGAAAGTGAGCATTTTCTTGCTTAAACCATTCTGTGACTCTGCCTTGTTTGTGGATTCCCTGTCTGGGTCAGTTGACAGTTGGGTTGTTTTTCACCTCACACCAGACAGTGACACAAAGGGAGCTGGGGTGTGATCTGCATTCCTGATTAGCCATCTCTGCTAGGAGGGAGGGGTGGAGTGGTCACTCTCATCTGAAAGGACTGTGCCTGCCTCTGACAATGCTGTCTCCAGCCCCCTGGTGTGTGTCTGAGGCCTTGCCTGGGCAAGGCAGGATTTCACAAGAAGGTGTGAGTCCCCTTTGAAGGAAGGTGACTTCAAAGACTAAAATGGGTATAAGAAGGGCACCCAAACTTACAAACTTTAGAAACACTTCTGGAATCAAGGGGAACCTCTGCCTGGAGAAGAGCTGATCGCTGAGGAACAAGTGCTGCCCTGCCTGTGACTGTGCTTTGTGGAGCTTTCCTGCAGTGCTGCTTCTGCCAGAGTAAGAGGGCAAAGACTGGACTTTGTGTGCCTTCCATCTTGAAGAAGAAATCTCCAAGGGCTTGATGTAGAGCTTGCCTCCTGTTATTGAAGTCTCAGGGATAGCAAAGACTTCTTCCTGCCAGCACCTGGAGTCTCTGGAGAGACCCCTACTCTGCTCTGTGGTGCCCTTCCAGTTCCTGGGACCCTGAAAGGAGAGGCTGGCAGCCTAAGGACAAAAATACACGCACCGAGCGCCGTGCGGAGAAAAGATCGACGCGAATCCGATCGCGGCTGAGAAAACGACGCGACGCCGGCTCCGCAGCTGAGAAACGACGCCGCAGGAAACGCGACCGAAGAATCGACGCCCGGAGCAGGAGAAACGACGCGCAGCATCGCTGACGAAGGCTGAGAGATCGCAACCTGCGCCGCGGGACTTTCGGACCGTCGCGTGGCTGGCTGTTTCGACGCGCATCGCCGTGCCGAGTTGTTTTCGACGCATATAACCGTGCAGGGTTATTTTCGACGCGCACAGCCCGTGCGGGGTTATTTTTGACGCAAACCAGGTACATTTACACGCTAGCAGCGCTAGTGTGTTGTTACAACTACCTAAAGACTCTTTTTATTTTAAACCTTTTAAAAATCATAACTTGACTTGTGTATGTTGGATTTTTTGTCGTTTTGGTCTTGTTTTGTCTAGATAAATATTTCCTATTTTTCTAAACTGGTGTTGTGTCATTTTGTAGTGTTTTCATTAAGTTACTGTGTGTGTTGGTACAAATACTTTACGCCCAGCACTCTGAGGTTAAGCCTACTGCTCTGCCAAGCTACCAAGGGGGTAAGCAGGGGTTAGCTGAGGGTGATTCTCTTTTATCCTAACTAGAGTGAGGGTCCTTGCTTGAACAGGGGGTAACCTGACTGTCAACCAAAGACCCCATTTCTAACATTGGTGACCAGCGGTCGGGATTTGGACTTGTATTTGTACTTGACATACAGTAATTGAGTGTACACTACTGTTTTGATCTCAGACCACTACGTGACCACATACTACTTGTCTTGTGATTCTGCTTTTTGTTCTCTGATGTCCTCCTGGAAGTATTGATAATATTTTTGGACTTTGTTTTTTGGTTGTGAAGCCTTTGCAGAAATGGAAGTCAATTTCTGGCACCTATCTATGTATAAAAAGTGGCAGCTTAAAGCATTCTGCATGGAAAGGGGACTGGCTGTGAACAAGGAATCCAGAAGGGAGGATCTTGAGTCAGCCCTGTTTCAGGATGAATTGAAACGTTGTCAGGCAACACCACCAAATGAGTCTGAGGAGGATAACTACTCTGAGGAGGAGGATTACTCCAAAGAGGAGGGCAGTGGCCCTCAGGAGGGAACAGAAAGAGATAATAGGCTCCTAGCTCGAATCCGGAGTCTGGAAGAGTTTAAGAGGGCCGAGGAGAAGAGAGCCTTAGCCCTGGCAGAAAGGAGGAGGGACTTAGAGATTAAAAAAATGATTTATGCTTACGAGCTTAAATTGAAAGAGCTGGAAGTCATGAGGGCTGAGTCCAGCTGGAATGGTGGCAGCAACAATTGTATATCCAGTGATGCTGCAGAAGTACACATGCCCAGAGAGGTGGTGCCCTACTTGAAGGAGGGAGTTAACACACGCCAGGAGGTTCAGGGGTATGAGGTAGCTCCAGTGATGCACAGGGTCCCTGAGGTGGATTGGGGAACTGGCATGGGGAGTCATATTCCTACTGGTGGGAGGGACACTCTACTGACTCTAGTTGAGAGTGACAGGGAGAGGGGTTCCCCCCAGGTAGAAGTCCTGGTTATGGAGTGTGAAGACATCCCAGAAGAGTGTGGGTTGAGTGTCAGGGACAGTCAGGTACTGTCTCACCAGTCTCAGGAGGGTGATGTGGGGTGCTTTTTCAAAGCAGAGTCACTGGATGGTTGGGTGAAGGGTACTTTGGTTAATTCATGTGAGGGGCTGAGTGATGTAATTGCTGGAGAGCATATGTCTAGTCCTTTTTTTCCAGAGCTATGCCAACACCAGGTGGAGTGTGAGTTCTCTGACCCCAGGGAGCTTACAATGGAGGCAGACTTCTGGGTGAGTACCAGAGAGTCTGAAGAGGCATTTGGGGGTGCTCCTGAGAGGAGTGGTCTAGGTAGTTCCCAACCAGGTGAGGTAGGGAAGGATTGTAGTGTCCCAGGTAGGTCCCAGTGTAGTGGGATGGGTGAGGGACCCCATGTCCAGTCTCAGAGGAGAGGGAATGGGGATGGGTTGAGGCCCAAGGTGCCCGAGATCCGGTCCCAGGTCCTGGAGGGTTCCCTGCGGGAACCCCAGGAGGGGAGCCTAGCCTGTACCATAGGGCCATCTGTTGAGGGAGACCCCACAGTGTCAGGAGAACTTGGGGGGGCGGCTGTAGCCAGCGTCCCACCAGTTCTGGTGTCTGGCAGTACCACTCCTAGTGAGGGGTTGCAGAAGTCCAGACAGAGGGTTGAGAGGGGGTTGCGGACCCCAGTGGAGAACCTGGAGGGTCAGGGGTCAGCTCTGAGAGCAGAGCCCCCCATGAATGACCTTGGTGAGACCATTTCTGGGCTGGGGGGAATCCAGACTCTGTCACATGGGCAGAGGTCAGGAGACCTGCGCCAGCCAGACTCTTGTGTGGCCCTTCGGGACAGTGTGTCCCTTGAGGGGGGTAAGTGTGCCCCCCTGGAAGTCCTGGTGTGCCAGGCAATGGTTCAACCGCAGGGTGGTGACTCTGGGTTGAATGATCAGGTTCAGGGGGTAAACTCTGACCTGATGGGGGGTAAGTGGGCTCCCCAGGAAGTCCTGGTGTGCCAGGCAGTGGTTCAACCGCAGGGTAGTGACTCTGGGTTGGATTGCCAGATTCAGGGGGTAAGCTCTGATCTGGTAGGGGGTAGGTGTGCTCCCCTGGAAGTCCTGGTGTGCCAGGCAATGGTTCAACCGCAGGGTGGTGACTCTGGGTTGAATGATCAGGTTCAGGGGGTAAACTCTGACCTGATGGGGGGTAAATGTGCTCCCAAGGAAGTCCTGGTGTGCCAGGCAGTGGTTCAACCGCAGGGTGGTGACCCTGGGTTGGATGACCAGGTTCAGAGGGTAAACTCTGACCTGGTAGGGGGTAGGTATGCCCCCCAGGAAGTCCTGGGTTGCCAGGCAGTGATCCAGTCTGTGGGTACAGACCCTGGATTGGGAGGCCAGGTTAAGGGTGTCCCCCCTGACCTGGAGGAAGGGGCTACTGCTAACAGTGCCCCTACCATGTTGTCTTCTGGGGGGGCCACTCCTAGTTGGGTGGTTCAGGACCCCAGAGGAGAGGGCAGGGGGAGGGAAGCCTCACCCCTGGCCCTGGTCCAACCTGAAGGTACAGACCCCAGGTTGGAGGATCAGTTGCAGGTTAACATCCCTGCACTGATGGAAGAATTGTGCAGGACTGCTTCTACAAGCACCCTGACAGTTTTTGACTCTGGGGGTGCCGCTTCTGCAGGGAGGGTACAGAGCCCCAGAGGGGAGGACCAGGGTCAGGTTGTCATCCCTGACCTGGTGGAAGAGAGAGTGGTCAAAGGGTGCCAGGCACCTGGGGCTACCACCCCCCACTCTCCACAGTCACAGTGGTTAGAGAGGCCTGAGGTCGGGCTCTCATCCCTGACAGTTGTCTGGGGCCACTGTGGCTTGCTGTCCTGGTGGACAGAGTTGCCCCTGGGGGGGGAAGGACGAGAGTCACACCCCAGGGGTGGAGTGGGCAACACCATTGTGTTGGCCCTGGTGGTACTATCTGCCCATTGCAATACATCTGTGAGCAAAGTAAAGTTAGGTGTTGCACAGATGGTGTCTGTAGATGTGGAGAAGGGTTCCCCATGGGTTAGCTTAGTGGGCCTTGAGAGTATGGACAGAGGGATCCAACTGGAGTCAGGAAGGCGTAGAACTGGAGCATGCCCCTGCTGTTGTGGGCCTGGGTCCCTGTTCTATCGCCCCAATCAGGGAAGTACATCAAGGTATTGATTGTTCTCCCCTGGCTTTAGGCTGGTAGGGGGTCGTGTTGGACTTTTGCTTTTGCAGGGTCATCCCCAGACTTTTTTGCCTCCTGCCTCCTATATTTTTCTGACATGTTGCTGTTGGCTTTTCAACTCTGAGCACTTTACCACTGCTAACCAGTGCTAAAGTGCATATGCTCTCCTGTTTAAATTGTATGTAAGTGGTTTATCCATGATTGGCATATTTGATTTACTAGTAAGTCCCTAGTAAGGTGCACTAGAGGTGCCAGGGCCTGTAAATCAAATGCTACTAGTGGGCCTGCAGCACTGGTTGTGCCACCCACATAAGTAGCTCTGTAATCATGTCTCAGACCTGCCACTGCAGTGTCTGTGTGTGTATTTTTACACTGTAAATTCGACTTGGCAAGTGTACCCACTTGCCAGGCCTAAACCTTCCCTTTTCTTACATGTAAGGCACCCCTAAGGTATGCCCTAGGTAGCCCCAAGGGCAGGGTGCAGTGTATGGATAAGGTAGGACATATAGTAATGTGGTTTATATGTCCTGACAGTGAAATACTGCCAATTTCGTTTTCACTGTTGCAAGGTCTGTCTCTCTCTCATAGGGTAATATGGGGGCTACCTTTAAATATGATTAAAGTGTAGATTCCCCTAGAGAAGAGATGGACAGGTGGAGTTTGGGATCCCTGAACTCACAATTTAAAAATGCATCTTTTAGTAAAGTTGATTTTGAGATTGTGCGTTTGAAAATGCCACTTTTAGAAAGTGAGCATTTTCTTGCTTAAACCATTCTGTGACTCTGCCTTGTTTGTGGATTCCCTGTCTGGGTCAGTTGACAGTTGGGTTGTTTTTCACCTCACACCAGACAGTGACACAAAGGGAGCTGGGGTGTGATCTGCATTCCTGATTAGCCATCTCTGCTAGGAGGGAGGGGTGGAGTGGTCACTCTCATCTGAAAGGACTGTGCCTGCCTCTGACAATGCTGTCTCCAGCCCCCTGGTGTGTGTCTGAGGCCTTGCCTGGGCAAGGCAGGATTTCACAAGAAGGTGTGAGTCCCCTTTGAAGGAAGGTGACTTCAAAGACTAAAATGGGTATAAGAAGGGCACCCAAACTTACAAACTTTAGAAACACTTCTGGAATCAAGGGGAACCTCTGCCTGGAGAAGAGCTGATCGCTGAGGAACAAGTGCTGCCCTGCCTGTGACTGTGCTTTGTGGAGCTTTCCTGCAGTGCTGCTTCTGCCAGAGTAAGAGGGCAAAGACTGGACTTTGTGTGCCTTCCATCTTGAAGAAGAAATCTCCAAGGGCTTGATGTAGAGCTTGCCTCCTGTTATTGAAGTCTCAGGGATAGCAAAGACTTCTTCCTGCCAGCACCTGGAGTCTCTGGAGAGACCCCTACTCTGCTCTGTGGTGCCCTTCCAGTTCCTGGGACCCTGAAAGGAGAGGCTGGCAGCCTAAGGACAAAAATACACGCACCGAGCGCCGTGCGGAGAAAAGATCGACGCGAATCCGATCGCGGCTGAGAAAACGACGCGACGCCGGCTCCGCAGCTGAGAAACGACGCCGCAGGAAACGCGACCGAAGAATCGACGCCCGGAGCAGGAGAAACGACGCGCAGCATCGCTGACGAAGGCTGAGAGATCGCAACCTGCGCCGCGGGACTTTCGGACCGTCGCGTGGCTGGCTGTTTCGACGCGCATCGCCGTGCCGAGTTGTTTTCGACGCATATAACCGTGCAGGGTTATTTTCGACGCGCACAGCCCGTGCGGGGTTATTTTTGACGCAAACCAGGTACATTTACACGCTAGCAGCGCTAGTGTGTTGTTACAACTACCTAAAGACTCTTTTTATTTTAAACCTTTTAAAAATCATAACTTGACTTGTGTATGTTGGATTTTTTGTCGTTTTGGTCTTGTTTTGTCTAGATAAATATTTCCTATTTTTCTAAACTGGTGTTGTGTCATTTTGTAGTGTTTTCATTAAGTTACTGTGTGTGTTGGTACAAATACTTTACGCCCAGCACTCTGAGGTTAAGCCTACTGCTCTGCCAAGCTACCAAGGGGGTAAGCAGGGGTTAGCTGAGGGTGATTCTCTTTTATCCTAACTAGAGTGAGGGTCCTTGCTTGAACAGGGGGTAACCTGACTGTCAACCAAAGACCCCATTTCTAACAGTCACTCAATGCTTCATTATGGATCTGCCTGGTCCAAAATGGCCACCTTGTTATTGCCTATAGCTGTCCTATTGATCTCTGTGGAAGTTGCCTCCTAAGAAAATGGCTGCTCATCCCTTTTGCAGAGAAGAGAAAGCCACTCTGGTTTTCTCGTACCCCTAAGGAATACTCTTTTTCCATTGTTTCCCTCTGCGTGCTCGGTAAAGTGGAATTTCACTATTTGTTTGGGGGAATCAAAACATTTTTATCAGACCAGCAGCCTCTTCCAAGATGGCCGTCGCTGCCAAGGACCAGAGCAAGTATGAGGAGTCCGAATGAGCATGCTGTGCTTTCAGTGGTGTTGGCGCTCTGGTACCATTTTATGTATGAATCTTCCTGGTCCTGGTCCGCACCGCATTTCCTCCTTCTCTTCACTGTAATGGAGTTAAAGTGCCACTGCTCAGTAGCTTAGACTGCTCTGCCCTCAGCTCTTTAATGCAAGAATTCAGCACAGTCAGATGCTCTGAGGGCATCTAGAATTTCCCTTGCCTGCAATGAAGTTCAAGGCAGTCTTGCTGGCTATCTTAGAGGTGTTCTTCTTCTAGGTGTCTTCCCTGCTGGACCTCCTCATCATCAAGGATGACATTGGAGTGTTGCCAGTCTCATGTTGGGATGTTGCTTGTGTTGTCCTTCATTTCGCAGCACGTCTTAGTTCGTTTCTCTTCATTGCCAATTGTAGTGCCCTGTCTTGCATGCAGACAGAAGACACACAGCCAGACGTGCATACTCTAACTACTCTATTGGTAATACCCTAGCTATCACAGTTGTTCTATTTTTGGGGGAGCTTGTCCCCACCCATGGCCTTTCCCAGCAATACTCCCTTGGAATGTCCCTGTTGCCATTCCTTCCTGCCTTTTTCCATTCCCCATGCAGGCAGTGGTGTCCAGTGTCCTGGCTGTGGATGGGGAAGACCTCTGTCTTGCAGGGTTCTAGTTTCCTTACTAAGTGATAGAACCCATAAATTGGGGGTCAAGGTGTGGAAACAAAAATGAGGTAGAATAACAAGAGGACGAGTTGTGAAAAGCAGGCTGATGGTCAACATGAACATTTTTTTTTAAACTCTGCAACAAAGAAATTGGCAACAAAAAGAAATATGACAGTACATCTGGTCTGGTTTAATTGGAAGCAACAACTGCATTTTAAAATATCTTATCTGATCGAGGCACCTGTTGCAGAGAGTGTTTTGTGACCAGTAAATCTCAGGTGATAATAATGGTAAGACAACCCTGCTGGATAATGCATTTGCTGCAGGTATCTGTGTTTTGTCTAGTAACTGTTTTGACTCGATAAGTAGCAATGAGGGTTAATGTGTTTCCTGCAAAGGACGTTGTGTGACATGCAGACAACAGATTTTTATTTTATGCAGATAGTTAAGTTGGTCACTGCTTTTCACACAGAGATCCTTTTATTACTTCCAGTTCATAAACTGCAATCCTTCTAACATAGCACAGTCAGCTATGAACCTGCATCAAGAACCTGCATGCAAGGCATAGGTTTAGAACCTTATAGTTTTTTTCTCAACCTGTTGTTATAAGCCCATGAAGCTATCCAGTGCATGGATACCCTAACTGGTGACAAGAAGTGCTTTACAAATCTACTGATTAGTTGATTATAAGGCTGCTGAAAGGGGTTTCTTTGGGAGTAATAAAGTCTTATTAGCGCATACCAATCCAAGCACTGCATAAGGTTTTAAATTATGAATTTGAGTTCCTTCCAGCCATGCACTCTAACCATATAATTCCTAACGCTAAAGGTTAAGTGTAATTCTAACACCTTGAAAACCTCATAGCTTTATGTAACATCCTGTACATTAATTTACACATGTATGATTTATAGTCAATGTTTAATGTATGTTTGATGTACAGTGCTCTGACGCCCTGCATTGGGACGACTAGAACTATAAAATAATTGAAAAAAAACATTTGTGCTATTTAAATTGTTATTAGTGTAAATACTCATTCAGACTGATCCATCCAACATTCTTACAGTGCATGCATATCTCTTATATACACTGATTGAACAAAGTCAAAAGCTTGCCTCCAAATCATAGTTTCTGTTAAGTACTTGTGAAGTGATAACAAGCTGTGTCCCTTTGTTTCACTTTCATTGCATTGACGTCTAGGTGTTATTCTTATGATAGCTCCCAGCCAGGATTATACTTGAACAAAATGAGGACTGATGGCCTTTAAAATCAGTCTTTGTTTTGGGTCCAGCTGGAATCTAAATAAGAAAGCCTCTCACTGCCTGCTCATTGTTGCTCTGAAGAGAAAGCAGGCAACATGTGAGTGCTGCTGAATTATGTCCCGGGGTTGGCTAATTGCATGGGACAAATTCAGCATATTTCACTGCGGCCAGAAGGATCCCTGATCTGGCTCAATAGTAGCTGCTGGATCCGGGACCCGGATAGATCCTCCTTCACTCCAGAACTGCGCATGTTACACTCTCTTCATGTCGGCAGGCATCCATAGAGATACCATCAATTCGCATTCATTTCATAAGGATTTGGCCAAAATGATCTAGGACCAACTTCAGATGTCTGTATTGCTCTCCATCTCATATTTTATGCAAAATAACCACTGTCTGTAAATCAAGTGGGATGGATGCTCCAGCCACGCATCCATGCCTCCTCAAATCATAAGGGCAGAAAGGCAAAAGTGCCTCTTTAACCTTAGTGGAAAAATAGTTGTCGTAACAGTTACTCCAATTCCCTTTCCTCCATGACAATGTCATTGCCTCATGCCGCTACAGCTCTATAAGGCAAACATCACCACTGTGTATCTTCTGGATGTCAGGTGGCATCTGACAGCTCTAGCAAGTATGATTTAGTGAGGTAAACGCTCACTGCTGACATCTGCTGTGACATGCTTTTAATGAATGAGGGTGCTTGCAGAATCAACTCATATTTTCATCTCAGGGAGTTGATAACTTTATCATACTTAGCCAGAGTGCTCAGAAATGTGAAATATGGTAAGTGCTGTATAAAACAAGTTATTAATAACATGAATGGCACATTTCCGTGGCTACATTTTAGATACAGTATGAAATGCCAGCGGCATTCAGGTTAATTTAGCTGCGGAAATGACACATTTAGTGAATCTGCATGACCTACCTGAATGCCAGGGGGTCCCTGGAGTCCTGGCTCGCCTTGAATTCCTTGCAGCCCCTGTGAGGTATAAAATTGTAATAAATTATAATGACCACAAAACCCTTATTTTTCGCTGAGAGTAATGTGAAGGTGTTACTGTGAAATGTGGGCTGCTGCAGCGCTACATGTCATTTCACTTACTGCAGCCCAGCACACCTTACAAGACCAGTATGAAAACCTGACCAGAACCTACGGTAGGTAAGTGTTGGACCTGGCCCTTTTTACAGGGTTTTCCCCAAACTTTTTGCCTTCTTCCTCCTATTTTTCTTACCTGTTTGTGTTGGTTTTAGGACTCTAGGCACTTTACCACTTCTAACCAGTGCTAAAGTGCATATGCTGTCTGTCTAAAATATATTGGTGATTGGTTTCTTTATGATTGTCATATTTGGTTTACTAGTAAGTCCCTAGTGAAGTCCACTATGTGTGCCCAGGGCCTGTAAATCAAATGCAGAACTGATTGTGCCACCCACACGAGTAGCCCTCTAAACCTGTCTCAGACCTGCCACTGCATTGTCTTTGTGTGCAGTTGTAAACTACCATTTCGACCTGGCAAGTGCACCCACTTGCCAGGCCCAAACATTCCCTTTTACTAAATGTAAGTAATCCCTAAAGTAGGCCCAAAGCAGCCCCATAGGCAGGGTGCAGTGTATTTAAAAGGTAGGATATGTACTGGTGTGTTGTACATGTCCTGATAGTGAAATACTGCTAAATTCGGTTTTCACTAGTAGACTGACTAGCTCTCCCATCAGGTAACATGGGGATTGCCTTGAAATATCTTTTAAAATCTCATTGGGAGCAGATAGAGATATGGAGTTTGGAGTCTCTGAGCTCACAATTTAAAAATACATCTTTTGGTGAAGTTGCTTTTTGAATTGCAAGTTTGAAAATGCCACTTTTAGAAAGTGGGCATTTTGTAGCTTAACCATTCTATGCCTCTGCCTGTCTGCTGAATACAAGTCTGAATCAGGATGACAGTTGGGCTGTTTGTGTATTCACTCTAGACTACAGGTGGACAGAGCTTGCAGAGTTACCCTCCACGAAATTCCACTGAGTTATCTGAGAACTCTGTGAAATTCTGCGGAGTTCGGAGGAGACCTGGCGGTGTATTGACAGGCTGCTACTGCGATATACCAATACCACTCTGTCTCAACAGATATCCAAAAGATTAAATGTCTAAAACAATTTACAGAAGGCTGTCACCGCTAACTGGGCGCAAGAGTAGCTTTAATGAGACCAGGCCACAGTGTGCAAAAGTGAATTTGGGAGGCTGGGAAATAGACCTATTACTAAGGAGGCCTCTAACTCGGGGCTCAGGTGGTTCTACGGAATGTCTAACATTTCGTGAGCTGCATTAAGGAGGAGGATAACAGAGGGCATGAGTGGTTTTATGGAAGCAGCTAACATGGTCAAGTGTCTTGAGTGGTGTAGAGTGCTCAACTCTGAGTGGTGCTCAGCATTAATTTAGATTGAATGGGAACTAAGATTACCTCATTGTGGCCCATCATAACTGCTATCAAAAAGGCATAGCAAGTAAAGTTTGCTGCTGAGTGACAAAACACAGATTTCCCTTGATAGCTAAAGGATCCCTGTACATAAGAGCACCAGGCTATATACAGAGAGAGACAGAGACACAGAAAGAGAGAGGGATGCAAATGTTGCCAATTGCAAGGTCACAAAACATGCTGCACAGACATGCCGGGAATAGCAGAGCACTGCATTTTCAGAATAAACAGTTGCAGCACATGACTAAAAACCTAATGTCACCAGGCAAAACACAAACAACTGTGCTTGGAAACGGGTGTAGAAACCTAACAAGGTGTGACTTTTTTCTGGTAGTGCCAAGAAGCACACACGCATTGGTGACAAACCCTTCCCTCGGTATCTCTGCCTTTCTCTCTGTACAGCACACCTCCCTCTGCACCATCACCCGACCATCAAAGGCAGGTTTTGCTCCAGGCCACCATTCGCTCAGGATGTTGCTATAATCCCTAGTGCCTATTGATGGGTGGAAATCATCAAAGTCCTGCATGTAGGGTGCGTAGATGCTACATAGTAGGTCACCGTTTTTGGGGTAGCCTTGTTCCATAGACTACCTAAACATTAGACATCCACGCACTTAACCTCTTAAGAAAAGGTTTCGAATATATGTGGTGAAGGCTCTCTGCAATCCCAGCCGAGATACTGTCAAAGTTCAAAATGCCAAAGGCTGTCTCCATAACACACTGAAATATTATTTTAACAACATCCACAAGCTCCAAGTAAAGTCTGCTTTAGCTCTGACCCTGTGGCCGTCGTGACTGGAAAGGAAGACGGAGCTTCTCTATGTTTTATTGGGCTGCTATGTCACCGGTCTTGTGATCCTGCTACTGCACTTCTGTGTTCAGGCAGCACATTTGGACTTCTGCTTTAGAGCTCATTTTAGCGGGTGTTACTTGGGCAGCAGAGGCAGCTGCCACTAGCTCTCAGAAGAAAGCTAGATGCTTGCAGGAGAGGAGGTGGGTGAGAGAAGTGCAGCAGAGCCCATAGGGCTTAAGAGTGAGAACAATCAGCATGCCCACTGTCAATACCATATACTAAGTGCTGCTATCGTACAACTCTGCTTACCATTTGCTGTGACCACTGCAAGTCATACTAGCAAACTGTTGACCGCAATTCCAGACCAGTGCTGTTCTCAGTCAGGTGGACTCTGCTTGGAGTGTGGAGTGCCAAAGCTCCGTGAGCTCTGCCAGAGGAGCGGAGTTTACTGCCCACCATTACTGCTCTAGACAGTCACACAAAGGGAGCTGAGGTGTCCCCTGCATATCCTGATGGCCCATCACCACCAGGCTGATGATTCTTTCTGAGCTAAAGTGGTAGGAGGAGCTGACACTTGCACCTGAGTAGGGTTGTGCCTGTCCTCACACAAAGCAGTCTCCAACCTCCTGGAGTGTGTCTGGAGCCAGAGCAGCGAAAGGCATCCTGTGCATTACAAATCCTTCTCTTTGTAGTTGACCAACTCCAAAGACAGAAATGGGTATAAGTGTTGGACCGCTGACACCACAGAGTTAGAACACTTCTGGACTGAGGACATTCTGCCAGGAAGAAGAGCTGGATTCTGTAGGAGGACTGCCACTCTGTCTGTTGCTTTGCTGTGATGGCCTGCTGCTTCTCTTCTGGGAGTGACAAGACTGAACTTTGCTTTCTACATTCTGCTTTCTAAGGTTCTCTAAGGCTTTGACTGAGCTTTCCTCCTGTTATGAAGTCCTAGGGCCATCGAAGACTTCACCTACCAGCGCCTGGGCTCTCTTTCTGAGAGTCCTGACTTACAAGTGCTGCCAAATCCAGTTCCTGGTCCCTTGGAAGTTAGCTCTGGTACAACTAAGAAGAAATTAAGCACATCGACTCCAGAGCGACTTTGGAACCAGCGCCGCTTTCCGACTTCGTGCCGCCGCCTGACCCAGAGTCGTGATCCTTACTGAGTGCAAGGACTGCGACCTGCAACACAGACCTGATGCTGTCACAGTGCCTCTGAAGACCTGCCACCGCGTGAGTCCCAAGTGCAATATCACCAACGTCATGACACCTGACCCTGCCGCAGCATCTGTGGCCCCATGGTGTGACCATAGCACCGTAAAGTTGACGCCTCATATCTCGTCCTGCTGGGTTCATTGACCCCACCAAGTGGTAAGGAACCGGTGCCTCGCCACCGATGCCGCATCACCTCCACTGTAACCATAAGCAACCTACGTCTCACCTCCCTGCCTAGCAGTACTGGAACCAGTGCCTCACCTCCCTGGTAGTAGTAAGGAACCAACGACGCACTGGCTCCATCAACACCTCACACCTCCCCAACTCCATGCAACATTTTTGTCTCCTCATCGTTTTCCCAGGCACAGTACATGGGGTCCGTGCAACTCCATTAATGGCCCGCAATCCCTCAGGAGTGGCGCTAGACAGTTGTGAACGACGATGCTGTCATAGCCCTAGTTGGAGCTATTGTGTTTCTAAGTGTTATACGAAGATTTCATCTTTGCAAATGTGTATCTTTGCTTGTGTATGTTGTATTTTTGTTGTTTTGGTCTTGTTTTACTTAGATAAATATTGACTATTTTTCTAAACTGGTGTGGAGTACTTTTGTGGTGTTTTCACTTTGTTACTCTGTGAGTGTGTGTGTGTGTGTGTAAATAAATATTTCACACATTGCCTCTGTGATTAGCCTGACTGCTCGTGCCAAGCTACCAAGGGGTTAAGCAGGGGTTATCTTGACTCCATTACCCTGACTAGAATAAGGGTCCCTATTTGGACAGGCTGCAAACCCCAGCCAACTAGAGACCCGATTTCTAACAGTAAGATACAGCAGACTGCGGAGAAATTCATATTGGTGTGGTCGAACATGATGGTTGAGTACCAGTTTTTAAGTGATTTACTTTAAAGTATATCAAAAGTAATGGACTCCTATGTAGGTATTTGGAAGTGCGAGCTAGCCAGAAATGGAGTGCTGAGCAGAGGCACTAGAACATAAGATATATTTTTAAGAATATTAACAGAGGCAGAGGGTGGTGTGATGAGGAGATAATGTTCTGTGCTGAGGTGTGTCTTCCATTCTGCCTGAAAAGTAGGAGGATGGGTACCTAATGAGTAAAGGCATATTTTTAAGTGAAGTAGTGGGTTTTCGTTACTCCTGAAGTCGAAGTTAACAGGTGCTTTACACATGAGGAAAATAATATTTTGTGAAGAGGTGCATCTTCCTTTCTTCCAGAAGAGCAGGGGGTGGGTACCTCAAGGGTGAGGGCATAATATTTTGTGAAGTTGTGGCTCTTCCATTTCTCCTAAAGAGGAGGTTGGTGGCTACCTTACAGGTGAGAAGGAAATTTTCTGTGAAGATGTGGATAATCTGTTCCTTCTGTATGTTAAGAAGATGTGTAAGTCAAGAATGAGGGGATAATGTTTTGTGAGGTGGTGGCTCTTCCATTTCTCCTGAAGAGTAGAAGGGTGGGCCCATAATGGGTGAGAAAATATTACACTGTGAAGAAATGGTCTTCCATTCTTCCTGAGGACGTGGAGTGTGGCGAGCTAAGGGAGATACAATAATGTTCTGTCAAGAGAGTGTGTTCTCTCCCTCTGAAATAACACAACAGGGGGTACTATAGAGTGATGGGTGAATACTTTTGATGAGATGTGTCTTATGTTCCTCTTCAATAGCATGAGGGCAGGTACTTACGCTGTGAGGCTATAGAAAGGATATGTCTTTTATTTCTCCCCTTTCTCCAGATTTAAGGTGTACGATGTTCAAGATAGGACGTCCATCCTGAAAGGCCTTCCTTTCTTACATTCAGACAAAGAAAACACATTGCCTCTAGCGATATCACTGTGTAATACAAATATACCAGGCCTGAAAGTATGGAATTTTAAAATGCATCAGCAGTCAGGATCATTGACTCAGTGCAATACCAAGAGACCCCTTGGAAATAAAAACTAAATAATATAAATGTAAGTCATCTTCCACAGCTTAGACTCTGAATGTAGAAATCTCTCCCATTACAATGCGACAATTCCCATGTCTTTGTCATTTCAGGAATGAACTCAAAGTGGATTTCTTCAGGAATGTCCATGCAAAACTACGATAAACTGCAGTAAAGATGCAAGTTAAGAGGTCTGCCTGTACCTGCATGAATCAATGCAAGTAAACTGTGCAAGTCTATAAACAGGTTGCCTCTTGAGCAAATTATAGATTTGTGTAAGGTTTGTGGCCTGATCAAAGGTACTCATGCAACACTGTGATACCTACCTTAACGTATTATGTACTTAAGAAAAATGTAAAATGCATGCTTCAGTCTCTGATACCTCCTCTTGCAGCAAAAGACAGCACCTTCATTTAGTTGATGTGAGTTATTTTAGGAAATATACATAGAGTTCAGGTAGGAGTAGCTAGGACTAAAGCCTGGTACCCCTGTGTTACCTTTAGCATCCCAGGGCGTTGCCCTTGCTACCCCTGGTCTTAGGGTCATGAAGACATAGACAGTTAACAGGACAGCGAGAGTCATGGTCACATTAATGTAGCGTCAGTTCCTTATCCCTCTACTAACTCAGAATTAAAGAGTTGTAGAGGGGCAAGGCATGGTCCTCAGAACTCAACTGAAGCACAATGTCACTATTGCTCTGGCATTTTAGTCAATTAATGTTGATGGGACATTATTTTGACGAAAGGGGCCAAGATCTTAATGGAACCTTTTTTAATTATCCCTACATTTGTTGGTTCTCCTAGTGCAAATTCTGAATGTATGTATGATCCTGCATTGTCACGAGGATGCTCGGCCAGTGTCTATGGCTTCCCTTACATCTGCAAGGAGTATGCGATACAGAGACACTTCCTTGGCTGGATGTGTTCAATATCTATCAGATATGAGCTGCCCATTTTACTAAGTATCTCAGGCTGTAAGTCTGCATAAAAGACATGTTGCCATTTCTCCTGCAGGTATGTTATTCACACAGACAATTACTTGCAATGTCAGTTTAGTGGCATATATTCAACTGTTCAAATGCAATGACAATCTCAATACAAGCTGACAGCCTTGAAGTTCACCTTCGTGAAGTATATGCCATGTATTTCAGACAGAAGCAAAAGTTGCCCTTGCTTGAGAGCGTGTATTGACTGCATTTGGAGATGTTACTCTGACAGCCATCCAGCCATGCTAACAGTAAATCAGACACCGAAGGTGAGTATACCAAAATCTGCTCAACTATCATCAGCCGCGTTCACACATTTTAGAGGCAGATCTTTCCAAAGTCTGGAATTCATCACCACTGCACCTTTACTGTAAAACTGACAAGATGAAGATTAAAAGTGCACTGAAGAACCCACCATCCATATAAGGATTGATAACTACTGAACGGATCCTTGAATTATCTCTCCGCCCCTCTTCCGCAGGAGGTGTCCCACTGCCGGAGCCAGGCCCCTGCAAGCCCAAGATCTCTATTTCCTGAAACTTTTTTTCTTTTTTAAATTTAACCCCTTCCTTTCTTTACAGACATAAAATGCCCCTTCCATTTAGGAAGTCCTATTCTTCCCCTGTCTTCACTTTTGGGTGTTGCTCTGTCTCTTCTTTGCTTTCCTTTCGGGGAGCCCTGCTCATTGTGGCTCAGTCCCAGTTTTAGGAGGACACTGCTATGCAGTCTCTCCTTTATGGACAAAGTCCTCTACTGTGCAGAGGTAGTCTCCGGGAGTTAGTAAGTATTGCCCCTTTTTACCACACTTCCAATTTGCAGTGCTTACCTTCATATGAGCTGCGAGAATAGAAAGGCAGCTTGGTTCTGGGATTCCTCTGTTCATCCAGTTTTCTGTGATGTCACTTCGCTCGAAGAAGGATTTGCATCCTAAATTTTCAGGTAAGGGCCTGGTTCTTTGTTGTGCTGCTATGTGTCTTTTCTCAGGATAAGAGAACAAAGCCCCACTCATTATTGCAAACACTCTTAGAAAAAATGGCACAGGGGCTCCACAGAACACACCTTTCCCATCCTGGAGGTCTTAACCATAAGAATTAACATTTCCTTAAAGACTCCCCTATCGGTGGAGAATGCTTTTAAAGGGGTAGAAGAATAGAATCAACTACTCAGTATAAGTGCAATCCTGCTCACCCATCGGACTCTCAGTATTCATCACTGTTCAGTTTCTTTGTTCTACACCAAGTAGGAGGTCACCTTTCCTCAATTCCTGGGTTCATAATGTTTCAGTACAATGGGTATTTGACATTATAAGTAAAGGACATCCCATAATTCCTTTCTGGTAGTTCATCTCCTTATTTCAGTCTGACTCCACGCCCATAGGATGCTTTGAAACAGACTGTCAGGGTTTTGAGAACCTCATCCAGAAGGATGCAATTTCTCCAGTGTGAGGAGTTTACTCAGTACTATTTTTGGTCCCCAAACCATCAGGGGCATACAGGCCACAGGTATGTGGATATGTAAAGACAACATTTTTGGAAGGAGGAAAATCTGCAGAAAATCATTCCTGCTATTTCTCAAAGAGTCACAACTTCAGCCAACTCAATGGCTGAATTTTAATTGAAAGCCTCTGAGATTCATCTCTTGAATCCTTTGAAGAGGTTTTCCTTCCTCCCCATGTGACTCAGAAGTTACAGTCTCACCTCCAGAATCATCATCTGCCTGCCTGTCGCTTCAGGTTCAGGGGACATGGCAACATCAGCTTTTTTCATTCCTTGGTGAGATTCCACATGACCCCTCTGGTTCAGCGCATAATTCTTTATTAGTCACCACCGAAAGACTCAAACTCCTCTGTAAAATGCCATCTCTCATCTTCAGTGGGGGCTCCTCTCCGGCAACCTCTCAAGAGGAACAGATCAAGCACCCCCTGCACCTTCAATGCGAACTATGCAGGACAATCTCATGAGCTTGGGGGGGGGGGGGGGGGGACTCATCGTCACGCAAGGTCTGTGCTCCCAGAGCCAAGCAGCTCATTCAACGGGCTAGAGAGAAGAACTGCAAGCTACATTTACATTACATTTTGGGCCCTCTATAACAGGACGTGTCAAAAACTTACTCCTGTAAAATGACTCCTATGTTTGGACAAACTTTAGACTTTCATGAGGTTTTCAAATATTTTCAGGGGTAATTTCCATATTAGCAAATTCCATTTGCAAGGTTGAGTTCCTCAAGTCGTAATTCCATGAGTCAGGGTTGGGAATGTACTATTGCGTTAAAATGTTTTGCACACGTAATTTGCATACGGTGTACAAAACTCTTCATGGATGTAGCTTAATGTGGTAGATTGACGAGCTCGGAGTAGTCTAATCATGAGTAAATTAGTGCAGTGATGCTGTGAAGAAGAGCTGGTGGACACTGTGACAGTTTAGTAGTTTACATATTATCTAGATGTCATCTTCAAAAATGAGGATTGAATGTGCTTGGAGACTCAATAAAGTAACACTTTCATTCAAATAAAGTGTAAACATTAGGACTTACAGGTTCTCCGCCTTCCCCCTTGTCGCCTTTTTCACCAGGTAGCCCAGGTTCTCCCTGCAAAACAGAAAACAACAGTTTGTCAGGATCCTTGCAGAGAAATATAAATTAGTAGGACCTGGGTGCATTCTTCTGACTGCTGACCAATTCCTTACTGCAGTGCGTGGCTAGAGCTCCCATGCAGAGGGCTAGGTGATGTAACAACTGCAGTGGTGCAAACATGGAGGAAATGCACTATTTCCACATGGGGAGGATGACAAGGCATCCGGGATTTGCTGGGACAGTCCCATTTTTTCACCGGCTGTCCTGGCAGATGCTGGCAAATTTGGCTTATGTCCCATTTTTTAGAGGGGTTCAACTAAAAAACGTGAAAGGGTAGATGTTCTAAAGATGTGCTGGTTAGCAGCTGTTATAAGCAAGCAATTTAATTAACAGGTATGATGCTCGTTTCAAAAACTACATTTTATTACTTTTCATAATGCCTCTTCTGTGTTCCTATGTTGATGAGAGCTGTCATTCTGAGCTGCTATTTTGATGTAAACATGTAGTCCTTCTTCACTTTTTGCAAAATGTCCCGGTTTTTGGTTCTCAAGTTCTATTCACCTTGCTCATTGGACAAAAGGAATTTGCTGCAACATAAAGGTTTTTCTACCTTGGTAGGGTGTGAGAAAAGTGACTGTGACGCAGCCAGGGAGGAGGAGCGTCACCCCCGCCAGCGGCAGGAGCTGCAAACCTTTAAAAATAAAACGAGAATAAACAATGTTTATTATTGTTTTATTTTTAAAGGGCGGGGCCACGGGTGACGGGCACTGAGGGAGGTGCACAGAGCACTCCCCTCAGTGCGCATGTATGTTTGGCCTTCTGTCTCGGGCTAGCAAAACACACATGCACCCAAGGGCTCTCTCCAACCTGGCATTGTATTGCCAGGTTGGAGAGAGAAAGCCCAGGCTCCCAGTCTTCTTTGAGCAGCGTCATGATTGGCCGCCGGTCAGGCTGGGTGCCTGGAGTGTGGGGAAGAGCAGCGGTGCAGGGGCGAGGTTCAGGTAAGTTTTTTTTTTTCCCCAACACTTTTCCCAGTCGCCAGCCACGACTGGACACAGCTGAAAAATGTTTTCTTAGAAATCGTAAAACTAGTGCAAACTGTAATATTTCGGTACTATTTGGTAATAGTAAATAAAGTTTCAGCTTTTGTATTTTAGAGGTGCAGAAAGCTGCATTCGCCCAGTTAACCATTATACAAACGTATTTGAATATCTGATAGGTCACCCAGAGATTTTGTGATTTTGGACTCGGGTTCCTTTTCCACTGCTGGAACCTTCTGTCTGCTGACCCAGGCCCCGGCAGGGTATTCCCTGTGTTTCAATAGTTAGAAGTTTCCTCCACCACAACTCTTTTAACAGAGAAAAGGACAGTGAATGTGATTTGAATGTCCTTCTGTAAGGTTAACCCTGACCGGTCGCATCCGTGCTTGTGCTATCTGGAGTGTGGAATAGGTTTCCCCGCCCCTTAGCGTTGCCTGTGTGTGTGTTGTTGCCACCACAATGCTGTGGGGCTGCTGGTCCACATCAAAAGTCTCTCCTAAAATAATGTTTCCAACCTTTGGATCTATTGAAAGCGAGAGAGGGGATGTGTTTCTTCATTTTAAAAGTAATACACATTTGGGAATACAACTTGCAAGGGTGAAACAGGATCAATATAACCTAACTGTAATTGAGTTTTTTTCGGTGAATAAAACGTGTAATGCATACATTTTTATTCACTTCCTCGGAAAAAAAACAAAAAAGCAATCTATTAGAGGTTGGGCCCAGAGGACACCTTTTAGAAGAATGTATTTAGCGTGTGTGGGGCCCGTTCACCGGGCTCCCCTGGGCACAGCTCGGGTCCAGCTCCTATTGTTGGCTGGTCGCAGCTCTCGGTCGGTGTTTGTGGTTGAGGGTGATGGGCACCTGCAGTCGGTTTTGTGGACTGAGACATTATTTCCATCGCCAGGCTTTCACCTCAGACAAGAGAGGGGGGAGCAGGGAGGGAAAGAAGCTCATGCCTGAGGCAGCCCACCTTGACTTGGGTGGGCGGGGGGAGGGGGGGCTTGGTTGTGTTTCCTTGATGAGGTGCTTGGGGCACGCAGTGTGTTCAGAGCAGCTGCACAGGGGTGGATGCTTTCTTCTGTGGTGAGGTCACTTTGTTTACATTATGGGGGTGGTGGGTTTAGCTGCCAACATTTGTATTTGACTTTGTGAAGTCTGTCATCTTTGCAAAATTTTTAAAAAAGAAGTTTGTGAAGGCACGATCTGCTCAACTTCAGGCCCTCCTGGAATGGACCCCGACCTTTTGGACCTGCGTTAGGCACCATTGTTTCACTGGCTCGGCCTGCACCTGATTAGTGAATAAGGGGGTTCCCTGAAAAGGAAAAAGGCCCTCACTTTGAACCATTCTTTTCGGACATTCATAGGCCTCTGTGGCATGAGTGGGCAAAGTGAGCAGGTACAACTGACCTTAGAAGTGTTGACAAGGGCAGTGGTGGGCTTAAGAGGATGCTCTCCTCTTCAGAATACTTTTAACATTGTCGAATGGTGGTTTTAAAAGCAACATTTCTGAAACAATTTTCCGCAAAAGCGAAATGTCTCCCCAGCATTTCCGAAGGAGCACTCGCAAATGAATAATAAAACAAAACTTCCTGCTTGCTGCTGAGGTTGGTTTCCCAAGGGGTGTTGACTGTGAAGGGGAATTCAACTGAGCCTTCCCCTCTTTCATCCACTCTCTCTTCCCCCATTGTTTTTCTCTGATTTCTTTTTTCCCCTTCCCGTTTGTTCTGTTTTTGACCTGTTCCTACTTTTTTCATATTCTTTGCCTTTCATTACTCATTCTTTCTAACTTTCTTCTTTCCTCTCTCTCTCTCTTCCAGAGTTTTTCTCACCTCTTTACTTTAAATTTTTTCATGTTTGCCTCTCCCTTACTCTGGCTGCTGCATCCCACCTCTCTTGAACACCCTCCTCTCATACAGTCATACAGTGTTCTTATTTCTATTTTATCTCCGTCGCCACTGTGCTTTACTGAGTTCCTTTGCAAGCTCTCGGCCGCCTTCTCTCTCCTCGATCAAATGCATTTCCATGAAGACCTATTTACGAGCTTCTCTCTGCGAAGTCGCTGAAGCACTTGTTAAACTTCTAGCATGGCCTAGCCTGCCAGTCCATTGGGCCCACTGGGGGGCCACGGCTGTAGCGCCCAAGGGGGTGGTTCACAGAACCACTGCACTAAGCGCAGTCGAGTAACAAAACTTGAGCGCCCCCCCCCCCCGCAAAGTGCCTAGCCCTGCAGCAATTCAGGGGCCTTTCGCCCCTGCACAGTGGACTGTGCTAAGGTCTCCCCCCTCCTCCCGGAGAGCTTGTCCCCCCTCCTTAACACCCCTCCTCAACTGCACCGCGGGGACTGCGGGGGCCTTTGTTACACCACTGTACTAAAAGATCCATTTTACACAATCCACCAAAGCAGACTACATAAACCGACTGGGAAATATAAGAACCAATAAACCTTTTAAATAACGGCTGCTGCTCAGTTTATTATACTGAAGGTTGTAACCCAAAGTGTTTCAATGACATCCAAAACAAAGGGTCTGTTTCAGAGCCAGCAAAATGACAGAAGATCTAATTTAATTGTTCTAAAATGTTACAGTGGCACACCATTAAAGTTTGAGCTTGTGACAACGGATGCTGAAGATTAATTCGCAAGAATTTCAAACTAAGGGCCAGATGTAGCAAAGTATTTGCACATCGCAAACGGCGAAAATCGCCGTTTGCGAGGTGCAAATGCCTCTTTGCTATGCAGAAATGCATATTGCGAGTCGGTACCGACTCGCAATATGCATTTCCGACTCGCAAATAGGAAGGGGTGTTCCCTTCCTATTTGCGAGTCTGAGTGGTATGCACTACCATTTGCGACCGCGTACGCGGTCGCAAATGGCATCGCAGTTACCATCCACTTCAAGTGGATGGTAACCCACTCGCAAATTGGAAGGGGCCCCCATGGGACCCCTTCCAGTTTGTGGCTGGACCCACAAATATTTTTTCAGGGCAGGGAGTGGTCCAAGGGACCACTCCCTGCCCTGAAAAAATACCGAAACTAAAGGTTTCGGTTTTTTTTTAACTGCAGCTCGTTTTCCTGTAAGGAAAACGGGCTACACTTAAAAAAAAAAAAAACTGCTTTATTTAAAAGCAGTCACGAACATGGAGGTCTGCTGAGGACAGCAGGCCTCCATGTTTGCGAGTGCCTATACTCGCTATGGGGCAGCAATTTGCGACACACCTCATGAATATTCATGAGGTGGGTCATTGCGACCCCATAGCGAGTTGCAGTCGGTGTCTGAGACACCGTACTGCATACCAACTTGCGAGGTGCAAAGTGCGAGTCGCATGGACTCGCACTTTGCACCTCGCAAATTTTAAATTTGCTACATCTGGCCCTAAGATATTATGAGCGTCGGAACACAAAGATGTAACAGATGAGGCGAGAGGGCGCTTAAACAACTAAAGTTGTATCATCAAATTGAGGAACTTGAAGGATGTTGCATGAAATTGAGGGAATGCCGCCAATACATGCAGAGGCAATCGCTATATATGTTGTTGACCTGTATTGCCATCTAGTGGTTGCTGTATTAAACGCAGCGTGAACTTCTGGAACTTGAAAAACACAAACTATCCGTCAATTTCTACATTGCATTTTCAGATGCATAACCAACGAAAGAAGGAGTTTGTTGATAAATGTCTCGTGTGAAACGGCTAATCCACGAATAAATATAATTATCCTTACATAAATGTGGAGCAAAAGTATTCAACCTCAGTCCAGTCGCGCACTCACCTCAATACCAATCGGATATGATAAGAATAGTTTGCAAGTAAAATGGCAACAGTGAAGAAAAGAAAAAACACAATGTATTAGTGGAGCCCTAAAACCATAAATCAAAGCTTCTAACTTTTACCTGTCTAATGATGTTATTTTAGACCTTCGTTTCTGAGAAAATGAAGTCTGCATGCCTTCTTTCAGGTCGTTCAAGTACAGTTTTTAATGCACTGTTTGGCATGTGTCTATCTTCTGTTGACGTTGCTTTTGTTTCACTTTTAACCTACTGGTGAGTTGCAGGGAACAACTGTACAAGAATTCAAAGCACCACAAATCGCAAAGGTGTTTCATAGGACAGCCTGACATGGTCAGTCAGAGAATCTGCATTAAGTCCAAGATGCGCCCCCTTTTGACTGTTACCATGCTAACGAAGAGGGATGTGTAACCTAGGGCAACGGGCTCTGTGCTTGGAAACAGCATCATAGTGACAGTCCATTATGCAGCAGTATCAGTGTTGCTGGGTGTTCCAGAATCTGGTCCGCCTGAGAAGGTCACTGCTACCTTACAGTAATTACAGGGCTTCGTGCCAGTCAGAGAGAGTGCCAGGCTTATAAAATTAAGTGTCACCGGTTGGTTTAAAATAATTGTTAGCAAGTGGCTCTTTGAAAGCTCTGTACATTACTTACCCGGATGCCAGGCTCTGCTTCAATTACTTCCACCTGGAGAACAAGAAAAACGCATTGAAAGCTCCATAAAACATTGACACGTACATACGAAACGTGTCCTAGTCATTGTGTCATGCACTTTCAAATAAACATTATACTTTATTGTAAGCATATAATTGATAAAAGATAGACTTTTACAGTTCTAACTTCTCCCAAAAAGCTTTTAATGGAGTATCTTTCTTGGCTTTGTCTCTAGTACTTTTTATTTTTAGTTAACCCACATAGGTGTTCTGTTTCCACGTGTTGTATCCATGCCTCCGCCACCCACAGCTTCACTAGTAAAGTCTCACCATCATATTTATTGTGCTACTAAATTCTCTGGTGAGAGTCGGATCTTACCTTTATTGGTTGAAGTGACTTTTCAATCTACTCTCTCGCTGCGGCTCCTCTTGGAATGAAAACGCCTCTGCATGGTTTGCTGTTTTCATGAAGTATCAATGAAACCATTTGCTCCTAAACTTGAGGGGCACAGTCTCATAAAGGGATACATTTGGATGAAATCAACTGAGAGCTCTGTAAGTCTGGCTGCTGTTCTGAGGTTTGCTCTAGTGTTTGTGGTTATGTACGTGTCTGATTGACAGTCATTTGCAAATACAAACTATGGGCCCTATTATGAGTTTGATGGACGGGCGTTCCAGTCCACCAAACTCCTGACACGCGACCTTCCCGCCTGTGCTTTTAAGAGTTTCCTGCTTTCTGGCCTAGTGGGAAACAGGCTACAGCATTCTCTCCGGCTCGTAACTGAGCCAGCGGCAATGCTGTAGCGTGCAGGGTGCACAAGCACCATCGCAATGTTCACTGTCTGCAAAGAAGACAGTGAACACTGCGATTGTGCTTGCCAGGGGGGGCACTGCACTGCCCATGCCAAGTGCATGGTAAGTACAGGCCCCCCGCCTTGGATCCCCCGGACCCATTCTCTGCCAAACTTTCCATGGTGGTGCTACCACCATGAAACCGCTGGCAAAGAAGGGGGCCGTAATCCCCAGGCCAGCACTGCTTGCAGTGCTTCCCTGGTGGATTAGGACTGCCACCAACCTCCAGACCGCCGGGACCTGAGATCCTGGTGAAGCTGGCGGTTCCCAGGCGGCCCGGCCACCAGGGTTTTAATGTGGCGGTTGGACCGCTGCATTGGTGGCATTCCAGACTGCCACCGTGAGTGTGGCAGTCTAGAGACCACCACACTCGTAATCAGGCCCTATGTCTGTTTTCAATCGTGTTACAGCTCCTCCTGTACACTTAGAATAATTAGTTACTGGGTACTCTAACAGTGACACAATGTGTGGCCAAAAGTTTAAAAAATGTGACCCTTTCTATCATCTTGTGTGTTGTTACGAAATCTCAACATACTATTATAGTACCTTAAGCTGTCATTAGCTCTACTGATTGTTAAAGGTCCTCTAACAGAATTATAGGCCCCAGCAGGATGAGGCTTTTAATGACCAGTACAGCCCAAAGCAGAGGGCCTATAACAATTAGAACATTCTATCAGATCAATGCAGAATGCTCCAAATTAAGCCGGATGAAACATTGAAATATTGGTAGAGAAGGTCCATACAAGCCATTGTGGGGCATCTGCCACTCAGATGTCTACAATGGAGGCCCAGCACTGCAATTCCCCCTTTTACAGTGTATATATACTATATACTAGTTATATTGACCATTTGATTTGAAGGATAAAAGAGCCACCAGCCAGCCACAGCACAGAGAAATGGCAGTACTTTTCATCATAAGCTCATATTTGTGTGATGTGGTAGATGGTACATGAGATGTTGATTCTTTTAGCTTGCCTGAGTGGTTGTTGTTACTTACTAACTTGTAGTTGAAAAACAAACATGTCTAGAAGAAGATGTGGACGTGTAGATTAATAGCACAAAAATATTGATAGACAGAATACTGAACATTGTCAACTTTCACCCACAGTCACTAACCTGAGTTAAATCATCATTTATTTGCACACCAGGCCATCCCAGTTTGGAACCAGCCATATGCAAATCAGTTGTGACTCTGCTCTCCATAGGAACAGTCCAGTCCAAGCTGCCAGGCCAGGTCCTCCCTGGACCAGAAACAAGCATTCTGGGACCGGTTTAAGGGGATTACCCCTCATCAGCCAGGCTTGCTTAATCCAGTGGTACAGTGAGCAAGGAACCCACGTCTGGGCATACCCTAGCCACTTACGGCAACTAGAGCAACACAAAAAGACATGGAGATGGAACCAGTGTTGTTCTGACATGTTGGAAGTGATGTGGTCATACTTCTGTGCCCTCTTGATGAACCAAACAGGGATGTGGAAGATGCTCTTCAGTGAAATGAGGGGTATGTCCAGGCACCAACGATTATAGCATCACCATCGTCTAGGGAGTAGGGTATGGGGGCTTACATTGTCATGATGTCCTCAGGGATTAGTGCCAAAAACTACTGCAGTTGAAGAGCAGGTGTTAAAAGGAGAAATGTTTACATTTCTCCTTTCTTTTCCGACTTTGCATGCATGCTGCATTGTGCAACACACATATAATGTAGGAAAAGTTTTAACATGTGTATACGCATAGTATTTTGTACTGGAAGGGTATACTTGCTGTACAACACCTACGCTAGACTCTTGCACACACCCTCACGTTTTGATGTTGAGGTGTGTACATGGTGCTCGGCAGCTAAAATCAGCCCCGGAACTAAAGAGAGAAAAGGAGAGCGCCATAGTTCTGTAAATGTGGCACTCTCCTGTTCTCTCCTTCTCACGCAGCGTAGCACAGCACAGCACAGCATTTTTTGCTGCTACACTGCGCTACGTGCCTATTAAGTAAATCTGGTCCTCAGTATGTCCTTGTTATCCACTGGAATCTGGAGAGATTTCTTTGGACAGGTTCATGCTTGTAGAAAGGACATGCATCCTTTTGAGTTGATGGTGTCAAAGGCTAACACCTCAAGAAGTGAAAGGAAGAAGTGGACACCATTGTCAAGGAGGAGTGGGGCATCATCAATGAGTTGGCTAATTTTTGATTGTCATTCCATTAAAGGATAGATGTGTGATGGGCTGGTTGTTGGCAAGGTTGCCTGGTAATAGTCTGTGTTTTCAGAAGAAGCTATGTGTCGTTTTCGTTCTTCATATCAGATAAGCCTCAATATTCCCATCATAATTTGAAGGCCCTAAGTCTAAGGGTGGGCAATGTCCCTATTTGACATTTTGTCTCAAAATCATCCCATTCTTACTTTGTTTTGTTGCTGCTTACCTTCCCAGGAGCACCGGGTGGACCAACCGGACCAAATTCACCCTGAGAGGCAAAAAACACAATTAAAGAAAATCCAGTAAAACACACATGCACACAAACTATGACAAGTCACTTTTGATTTCCAATGTATTAGTGCTCATTCTATGGCTTTACACTCTTTTCATAGTCATAGAATTCCTTGATTATACATGATATGGTCGCACCTACATATGTGAATTAGCACCATAAGGCTGTTTTAATGTTTTATACACAGAGACAGACATTATTGTACTAAATGTTACAAGTAATAGTTCAAGCTGATGTAGAGGTGAACACCCTAGGCTGAAGCAGAACCACTATATATATATATATATATATATATATGTATATATATATATATATATATACATACACATATATATATATATCAATATAAGGGTTGTGCAATGTAGTGGGATTTTTCATTCAAATATGTTATGTTGTTTTCTACAAAACAATGCACGTTTTGGCAGGGCTGCAAAGTTTAAATTGCAGAAACTACTTCCTTAGGAGGAGGCTCTCGCAAAAAAGATTCTGCTAAAAAATCCTTAGGCAGAAACTTTTTTCTGCCAAGAATTATAACTTGCAAACGAAGTTTTGCAAATGTGAGAGTAATGCGAAGTTTGTAAACTTTGTCAGCAAAATTAAAATGTTATCCACCCCGATCCAATAGTAGGACCAGAGAACATAAGTGTGTGCAGTAGTCTATCTAAAGAGCCTAATAAAGTCAACGTTTACAGAAAAGAAGTCTTGGAAGCTTCATAGAAGCCATAAAGTGTTATTTCCAACTGCAATAACCTAAGCAAGCTAAGCAACAAATCGATTAGTCAAAATCATTATTTGCTGCTGTTTTGAACATAACATCTATTCTGTTGAACTAATGTCAAATTAAACAACTACCCAGCTGTGAAAGGCTCCCAGTGTACTTTCTTAATGCATAGACACAACTGGGCCTAATTCACAGAGCAGTGTCCATGTGCACGCTTAGCTCACTAAGGGCCGCATTTACAAGGCCCGTTGCGGGGGGCAGTGTAGCAAAAGCCTTGCTGCGCCACCCGGCACCACTGGGAAATGGCAGAAATGTGCCTATATCTACAGGATACAGTGCATTCCTGTCCTCTTCTCCTGCCTTGGTGCACAAATTGCTGCCATGTGCCAATGCAGGCCTGTGCTGTGGGGATGATTGTTTTTGTGCAGGAAGAGACACCTTCCTGCACAAAAACAATCACAAGAGGTGTTTTCCTATTTATATGTGTGCTGCAGAATGCAGCACCCATACAAAGAGTTAAAACTTAGGACAAATAAAGATATTTCTCCCCGTTGCGTAACTCTTACACCACCCCTGAGGTGGCATAGGAATCTGACATATTCCCAGACTTGTAAGTCGGGGAATGTGTGAGATTCCTTCGGGTTCCATGAATGTTGCGTGGGAACACCCCATGAAATTCTCATGGAACGCCCCTTTCACACAGTATTATGGGTGAAAGGAGTGTATACTTACAAGGCCTTGAAAAGCCATGTAAAGTAGCTTTGCATGGCCTTGTAAATATGGGGTGGCATACTGCACCACCAGTGAGTCCAAAAAACAATTCTCCAGTGGCGCAGTTATTTTTTCTGTGAATGCATAACTATGTTTGGTATTCTCAAAAGTTGGGTTTGCGCTCCTTATAAATACACTCACACACATATATCTTTGTGTGGGCAAAACCACTCTCAGAGGTGGAAAAGGATGCAGTGGGTTACATAGGGCTGGAATGCCCTCTGAGCTTGCTCATCAAAAAACCTATCGCCCCGCCCACCCTGGAAAATGGCAGACATGCAGTGCTAACGAGGGCTGGAGTGAATTCTGTTCAGGGTGTGAAAGGGAAGGAAACACCCCAAAAATTGGAGGGTATTTAAAGGAGAGTTTTATTGTCGCTGGGAACATACTTCCCCATGCGGAAAGAAAGAAATGCATTTCTAATTGCCATGCACATTTTCACATTAGCAAATGTACATGATAATTTGTACTCCTGCGAAAATTCTAACACCTAGAGACTTGTAAATGATACACCTTTCAAGCATCTTTCTGGACACTTTTCTGAATTCTTGAACCTTTTATAGTGCTTGTGCAGATGTACGATTTTTTTAAACTAACCTATTGGCATTTTTAGCAAGCTGTTGTTGATAGTTCTGAGAGAGTCTGAGCACAATATTTTCACTTAATAATTCAATATTTGGCAGACTTCTACCAAGCACTTTATGCCTCCCAGGGGAGAACCCCATTTTACTGTATTACATTAATATTGTCATTATATACAAATATGTATAGATTTTGTGTTGTTATTGCATCTGGTTTGGAGACCAAGCTGGACCCCTGCTTATGGTGTTCCAACAAAATACATTCACTCTGGGTGTTCATCCTCAAAGCACACAGTTAATAAAGATGGAATTGTTGCTTAAAAGGCACACAACATTGGTGATCAAGAAGGAGAAGCAAAACAGAAAATACAACAAAAGACCTACCTTGTCACCTTTCTCTCCCCGCAATCCGTCATTTCCAGTCTTCCCAGAGTCACCCTGCATACAACAGGGAAAAAGGGAAGAGAGGAGTTTACACAACTTTATTGCATATTACACACATGGGCCTTCTCTTAAAATGTTTTTTGGAATATCTAACGGTTGCAGTTGTGCAGTACTCTTGTACATACTCTTGCAAGCATTTGTGAATTGGCCACAAAATATTTAAAATGGGAATATTCATGGAATATTATAATGCAAGTATTACAAATAGAAAGAGCTGTGTCCTTTTTGCATTTTTATTAATAGGGAGTTGGATGTTTTGGGGGAAAATTTACAAAAGAATGTAGAAGTACTTAAAAGAGTACATTTGTCGTATTACTTCACATACTCAGATGATTTTGTGAATCAGCCCTTAGTCTCAAAAAGGCTCTAAGTTGATTGGGTTTTGAAAATGTGTACATTTGTGCCATTACATGCTGTACAGATTCTGGGCCCGATTTCGAGTGTGGCGGTCACTAGACTGACACACTTGTGGTGGAAGTCTGGGCCGCTGCCAATGCCGTGGTCCGACAGCCACATTACAACCCTGGCGGTCAGGCCACCAGGGAACCGCCAGCTTCGCCAGGATCTCAGATCCCGGCGGTCTGGAAGTTGGTGGTGGTCCTAATTCACCAGGGCAGCGCTGCAAGCAGTGTAGCCCTGGGGATTACGACCCCCTTGTTTGCCAGTGGTTTCATGGCAGTAGCACAGCCATGAAAATGCTGGCAGAGAATGGGTGCAGGGGGCCCCATGTGGGCCCCTGCACTGCCCATGCATACATATGGATTTCTCCATTGAATATTGTTTGTAATCATTTTCTTCCTCCTTCCAGCTTTTCTGCTGTTCTCTGCCATGATATGGATCTCATGACGTTAAAAAAATGCAGTGTCCTAAAATAAGTGTCTGAGCCACTGTTATTCCCAATCAGCAGTGTAATCAATTTATTTATGAACATGGGTGAATGTTATTTAGCTTTGAAAATAATTTAGTGCGCTGAGGGTTAAATCATATTATTATTCAAATGTGAACAATGTTCTGTGATGAGTAATACCACTCAACCGAAACCTAGATGATATTCAGGTCCCCTAAATTCTATGCTTGCAAAAAGAATCTCTGGGTTTTAAGTACTACTATGAATGTATGATATAGATAATACTGTCATACCTCAGACAAGTGCATGGGCAGTGCAGGGGCCCTCCTGTGGCCCCTTGCACCCGTTCTCCTCCAGTCTTTTCATTGTGGTAAAACCGCCATGAAAAGGCTGGCAGAGAACCAGGTCATTACCAGCAGGGCAGCGCTGCATGCTGTGCCACCCTGGCTGATTGCGACCTGCACCCACTATCAACCTGTCGGAATCACCGATCCCGGCGTAGACGGCAGTGCCCTGGCAGTCTGACTGCCGTGGTCGTAATGTGGCGGGTGAACCGTCACAGCAGCGGTCCTAACTGTCACCACTAGCCCAGTGATGTAGTGACTGCCAGACTCGTAATCAGGCCCCAAATATATTTGCTGTGCTTCTGCAGATCTCGTAATTCCAATGGGGCTGGTAGCTACTGTTACCAGTTCTATCATAATTATAAACCCATGCATATTGAGAGCCTATGTGCTTTGACATAAGTTACACCAGAGTAGTGTTGTAGTTCATCTTAATTGTAGAATAATGCAGAGTAGTTTTTCACTGGTTTTTGAAGGGTTTCCTATTTGTCCCAACAAATCTTAATTCAATTATTTTGTCATTGCTTTCTGTATGACTTTTTTTTAATGTTTATCTACTTATAACAATAATTTCACGGTTTCCCTTCATGAGCTTCTCTGATTTAAGTACACAGGAGTGAGTCTCCTCCTGTACTCTTGAATTTGGATGAATTTATTTTCATGGAAGAAAGAGCTGTGTGATTCAAGCCCACAATTATAAAAATTATGCTTACCTTACCGCCTTTGTCTCCTTTCCGGCCTGGGATGCCACTTAGCCCTGGGGGGCCACTCTCGCCCTAAAATGGAAGAGAGAAATTTAGAATTATAACATACCCATAATCTTCATATTAGGAATCATTGTCAACGATGTGGGTGTTGGGGCTCTGTCCGCTTTTATTTTCCCCTCTACCTGAGGCTTCTTTAAGTAGCACTTAAAAAAAAATGCACATGCGCTGGCAGAGGGCTGCACTCACTCGCCATGAGCAGGCCACCTCATGTGCAGAGTGTAACTTGATGTCTGCCTTCAAGAACATTTGCCTGAAAATCGTACAGCACCAAGGCCTGTGAGGTCATCAGTTCGACAAAGCCATAGCCTTGTGGACTAATCTCCACCCTGTGATGACGTGGAGGGCAACGTTAGACCCGGGTGCTTCAGACTCAAAGAATACGGTGCCAGGGGCTTCACGTCAATCAGGGAGTGGGGAGGATAGTCAGCCCGTGACCAGGTGTGGGGGGGATCAGTGATCTTCCTGTGATGAGGTGGGAAAGTGCGGGGTCGAGGCTGCAGGCAGGAAGCACAGAAGCTGAGTCTGCGCAGTAATAGATACATTTTGAGCTGACTTGAGATTATATACTGCCTGTGCTGCTTTAGGTGAGAGAGGGCACATTGCCATAGCAGAGTAAGCGCACTGCTGGGGTATTTGAACTTGGCAAAGCAGCCTGGCTGTAGTTTTTGCCCTAAAAGTGCTTCTCGTGTCCCCCTCCTGGTGGAGCCACAAGGAGCGCAGCACCAGGTGAGAAAAAAGTAAAAAACACGGGAACCGACAAGAAAGTAAGGGAAGTGAGCCAAACGTGTCCATCACTTCAGGCATCACCGCAGTGCTCCATAGTTACCGTGAGGCCAGTGCTTAATTTGTGCTTGTTGTTTCCGGTGCTGAGGACCGGCACTTATTTTTGAGGGTCGGGGGCTTAGTCTTCTGCCTCAAGCATTTGCTGAGAGCAAAAGACAAGTTTGGGAAAGACGGAGGAAGAGAAAAACGAAAAAGCGCTACAATGAGGGAAAGCAGAAAGCTCCAGGTGTGAGCTGAATGGGCAGAGAGTGGCTTTAAATGGATTAAAGAGGCCCGATATGGCTTCAGGATTACTCTGCCTCAGTATTCCGTGCTCACACATTTAATTGCAGCAGCCGCGTGTTTAAGAGGAGACCTTTCGGCACCTGCAGCTTTTTATGTACAAATTAAGCACTGCGTGAGGCCTGCGCGAGACAGATGCTGTCCGCCTAACACTTTATTTTCACTCAAGTGGGAATAAATCCGTGACATTGGTAGCGCTCTGAAAATGCCTCCCCGCGTTGGATTCAGCTAATTTTACACACAAAAACGCCGATGATCCCAGTGCCGACTATGATTAGATATTTGAATATGAGAATATGTTTAAAACCTTTTGGTTAAAAAGTCCACACTGCATGAATGTATTGCACATTCTCTTGCGGTGGACTTAGCTGCGAAGTAGGGATGGGGCACATCCTCACGTCTGACGCATGAAGGTATAGCAGGGCCGTGGACAGAGTCCCACGCCAGCTTCTGTCAGGTCTTTCCCCTATTCTTCTGAAAACAGAAAAGTTCTTGACCGGTCAATATTGAACAAAAAGTGCCTCTGACTGAAAGGGATGGGGGTGGCTCAAGTGCAGTCAAACAAAGGTAGGGGCAACCAAGCACCCTGCCTACTACCTGAACTAAATGTAAATGTTTGCACTTTGTTAATTAGTAAATGTAAAGACGGTCTGGGTCTTGATCTAGTGCAACGGTACTCAAAGTACGGCCCGCGGGCCGCCAGCGGCCCCACGGACCTAGCTTGGCGGCCCGCGAGACGCACACCAAACGCCACATCATAATGGCAGCAGTATGTAAACATAGAAGAGGGCCGCGGGAGCATGCTCCCGCGGCCCTCCTCTATGTTTACATATGGCGGCCATTGTTTATGGCGTTGCCCTGACGATCCTGGAAGCCAAAGCCCCATAAAAGTCAGCGCTTGCAGCTAACTTTTATGGGGCTTTGGTCGTCTGCTTCCTGTCACCGGCTCCACGTCTGCTGCCCGCCTGCCTGCCTGCTGTTCCACGTTTGTGGCATCTTTACAGTGCTTTGAGTCAGGTAAGGCTCTTTGGTTATTTATTTATTTGTTTTTAATGTAGTGTGTGTTACTGGGGTAGGCATGAGAGCAGATTGCGCTGTGTGTGTGCGCTGTGTGTGTGTGTGTTACTGGGGTAGGGGTGAGAGCAGATGGCGCTGTGTGTGTGCGCGCTGTGTGTGTTACTGGGGTAGGGGTGAGAGCAGATGGCGCTGTGTAGGGGTGAGAGCAGATGGCGCTGTGTGCAGATGGCGCTGTGTGTGTTACTGGGGTAGGGGTGGGAGCAGATGGCGCTGTGTGCAGATGGCGCAGTGTGTGTTACTGGGGTATGGGTGAGAGCAGATGGCGCTGTGTGCAGATGGCGCTGTGTGTGTTACTGGGGTAGGGGTGGGAGCAGATGGCGCTGTGTGCAGATGGCGCAGTGTGTGTGTTACTGAGGTAGGGGTGAGAGCAGATGGCGCTGTGTGTGTTACTGGGGTAGGGGTGGGAGCAGATGGCGCTGTGTGCAGATGGCGCAGTGTGTGTTACTGGGGTAGGGGTGAGAGCAGATGGCGCTGTGTGTGTTACTGGGGTAGGGGTGAGAGCAGATGGCGCTGTGTGTGTGCGCGCTGTGTGTGTTACTGGGGTAGGGGTGAGAGCAGATGGCGCTGTATGTGTGCGCGCTGTGTGTGTTACTGGGGTAGGGGTGAGAGCAGATGGCGCTGTATGTGTGCGCGCTGTGTGTGTTACTGGGGTAGGGGCATTGTTTTGAAAAAGGGGGTGGGGTGGTTGTTCCCCCTCTAAGACCCGCCCCCTCTAAGCCCCGCCCCCCGCTGTCACTTCAGTGCGGCCCTCGGCCGCAAACCATACTGCAATTTTGGCCCCCGAGAAAAAGTTTGTGAGTACCCATGATCTAGTGTATAGCTTTGATTGACAGTCATTTGAGGCTTCATGGTGACAGATATATTCTTTCGGCCCGAAAATACGTCACCACGAAGGTATGGAGTGCATCATTCACATCCGAACTATATAAAAAAGTTTCCACTGGGCACAATCCAACTCAATTCCATGTTTAATATATATCTAGAAGGCACTTGTTTTTTTTTAATCTCAAACGCTAAATCTGTTTGCACATTTCACTGTAGCCTATTCATTGTAACACATTTTTAAAATAACGAATCCATTCTTTTCAGTCGCGGGCTCGAACCTCCTGGCTATTGAAATACATGGCGCTATTCCTCACAGCACTAACCGGTTCTGTAATTCTCTTTATTACAAACAGAATTCTGTAGTGATGGCATTAATACATCGAGGGGGAAAGGGTGCATTTCCAACTGATTACTTTATCGTGCAGGTTTTTTTATTCCGGGTATGCACGTTCTAATTTATATGCCTTTAAAGTTAAATGTTAACAAAATAGTGACAGAATGATTTGTGATTACCCACATCTCTGACCCCCGTCCTCACTGCACGCAGGATCACAGCCCTCAGACTTTTTGAGCACTTCAGTCGCTGAGCTTCAAGGGAATCTGCAGAGCGATCAGCAGTCTGGGACCTTTGTTAAGCTTCTAACCTTGGGCTCAGTCATTCGTTTGAGACTTTTAGGGCTTTAGTGAAACGGCTGACATCCTGGGCATTCTAAAAAGTCAGTAGGTTGGGAGGATGATGGGGTAAACAGTCCATCACACGCCAAGAAGTCCCCTGCCTCACAACTGACTCCTCTCCAATCCCATAGGCTTCTGAGCAGCACTGATCTGTCCGAGGGCACTTCATGCAGTGCTTAATTTGTGCTTGTTGTGTCCGGTGCTGAGCACCGGCACTTATTTTTGAGGGCTTATTCTTCTGCCTAAAGCATTTGCTGCGAGCAAAAGACACATATGGGAAAGATGGATGAAGGGAAAAACGAAAAAGCGTTACAAAGGGAGAAAGCAGAAAGCTGCAAGAGTGAGCCGAAGGGGCAGGGAGTGGCTTTATATGGATTGAAAAGGCCGAGATGACTTCAGGATTATGCCGCCATGTTCACACATTTAATTGCAGAAGCCGCGTGTTTAAGAGGAGGGCTTTGAGCACCGGCACCTTTTTATTTACAAATTAAACACTGACTTAATGGGTTATATTTCACTGATTTGTCTGTTCAGATATTACATCACTTAGAAGCTTGAACGATCCTGGACAAGGAGCTTTATACAAAAAGTATTTGTTTTGTTTTTTAATTCAGGTTGTGGGCGGCAGAGTTCACACTCCCCTGGTACATGGTGCTTGCAATGCTGACTTCCACCCAATATCAAGGACTTCGGAAATAGACAACACAAGGAAGAAGATTAGAAAACCTGACATCAGACAAGCAGAGAGCTCTTTCAGTATTCGTGGCCGGAAAGCAAGAGATCACTTATGAAAATGGATGCATTTGAGATGTGTTTTTTCTCAGCTTCGTGTTATCCTCATAAATTCCAAAACCTAAGAAGCCGAAGTGAAATTAATTGGGCTGTATCTTCAGAGTGTACATCAGTCAGACTCGCTTGCTAAATCGAACTCACACCATCGTTCATGCCTCACCACTCTGAAAAGTCACCAGAGCCACCCACTGTTTGTCAACTTTGGAAACAGTAATGAGTGTGTTGCACCATACTGCTCTGCCGTTCCCATGCCTGACTGTAAAAATATTTAAAGTAGGAATAAAATTTAAGATACACTCTCCTGCCATCTCGTGGTGAAAAGTAGTACTGCACTTTGCATCTCCGTCGCTTGTGCGTTTTGCATGGGGAGTGCGCACGGATGGTCCCACTTTTCGAAAACAATACATATTTAGTAGGTAGTACAGTTGATAATTATTTCAATAACTCACTCAATGCACTTGTATACAATGTCTGCTAAACGAGAAAAATGAATATATCTTATTGCTCAGAAAGCAGTAACACTGTAGGAAACATTTCAAAGTTTGAAGGGCAGCCCCTTCTAAATCCTACTAATTCGAACTGCATGCACACCCGAGCTCACTGAGCTTGTGCTTTCTATACTAACTACAGGGACCACGGCGGCACACGCAAGGACACGTCATCCTTCGTTCTAGACCCGTGCACTACTGAAGGACGCGTCTACCTTCGTTCTAGACCCCTCCACAACCCGTCTACTTTCGTCCTATACTCGTGCACGTACTGAAGGACACGTCATCTTCAATCTAGACGCGTGCACATACAGAAGGGCAAGTCATCCTTTATTCAATTCTAGTCCCGTGTACATACTTAAGGACGCGTCATCGTTCATTCTAGATCCGTGCACCAACTGAAGGGCGCGTCATCATGCATTCTTGGCCCGTGCGCATACTGAAGGAACTTCATTCCTCAATCTATGCTCGTGCACATACTGAAGGACGCGTCTACCTTTATTACAGGCCAGTGCACATACCGAGGACACGTCTACTTCATCTAGACCCGTGCACATACTGAAGGGCACGTCATCTTTCATTCTAAACCCGTGCACATACTGAAGGACATGTCTGCCTTCCTCTAGACCCGTGCACATACTGAAGGACATGACTACTTCATCTAGACCCGTGCACACACTGAAGGATGGATCTATTTCAATTTAGGCCCGTGCACATACTAAAGGACACGTCTACTTCATCTAGACCCGTGCACATACTGAAGGACGCATCTACATTTATGACAGGCCAGTGCACATACTAAAGGATACGTCTACTTCATCTAGACCTGTGCACACACTGAAGGATGGGTCTATTTCAACTTAGGCCCGTGCACATACTAAAGTACACGCCATCCTGCATTCTAGACCTGTGAACGAGCTGAAGGACACGCCATCCTTCATTCTAGACCCGTGCACGTGCTGAAGGATGCGTCTATTTCATTCTAGGTCCGTGCACATACTGAAGGACATGTCTGCCTTCCTCTAGACCCGTGCACATACTGAGGGGAACGTCATCCTTCATTCTACACCAGCGCACTTACTGGAGGACACGTCATCCTTCATTCTATCCCAGCCCACTTACTGAAGGACACGTCATTCTTCATTCTATACCCGTGTACTTACTGAAGGACACGTCACCCTTCATTCTATACCCGTGCACTTACTGAAGGACACGTCACCCTTCATTCTATACCCGTGCACTTACTGAAGGACACGTCATCCTTCATTCTATACCCGTGTACTTACTGAAGGACACGTCACCCTTCATTCTATGCCCGTGCACTTACTGAAGGACACGTCACCCTTCATTCTATACCCGTGTACTTACTGAAGGACACGTCACCCTTCATTCTATACCCGTGTACGTACTGAAGGACACGTCACCCTTCATTCTATACCCGTGCACTTACTGAAGGACACGTCATCCTTCATTCTATACCCGTGTACGTACTGAAGGACACGTCATCCTTCATTCTACGTACTGAAGGACACGTCACCCTTCATTTTAGACCCGTGTGAGGCTACGGCAATCCTGGTGCTCGTCTACAGTGAGAGAATTATTGGGCCCGCGATGAGAGCTTTTTTTCCAACTGTTGTATAATTTTCTTCAACCGTTGTATGACCCTACTTATCTGAGGTGCTCGGCTGATATTCTGGTAAAGAAGCAATCCAGATTGGAGAAAAAAAAGACTTTATCTGTGCACTGTCAGTTAACTATAACAGTCAGCACAATGCGCATTCTAGAATGCTCCTTTGTGTACTCCTCTTTGTGCGATGTCTTTGTGTGACGTCTGCTTGGGTTCTGAGTCCTATTGTGACATCATTCACCATGTGGTTTCTTTAAAACAGCCTTGCTGCTCAAATGGAAATATGTGGTATCGGGTATGTAAGCTGACATACCTGGAATCACTCCCTCATATTAAACATCAGTATGTTTCGAGCACCACACTCACGTGGCAGCATTGAATCAGGTGAGGAGGGTCCAGAGGTTGAGCTGGATGGCGTAGCACAGGATGAGGGTTCTTCACCTGAGAGGGAAGGCTCGGACTGAGCGCGTGGGGCTGGGAGAGAGGTGATGGATCCCATTGTAGGGACTGAGAAGAGACACCTGGAATGGTGATTAGGGCCCGAGGCTGTGGAGGAGGGACCGGGGCTTAGATTCGGAATGGAGGGTCTGGTATCTTGAGGGCCCAGGGCTAGAAGGAGGGCTGAGACTTGGAAGGGGGGCTCTGACCAGGTAAGGCAGCTTACAGTGAGTTGGAAGGCCTGAGACTGATATGAAGGGCGAGTGATTCTGATGGTGGGCCTCTAACTGAGATACAAAGACACGCTTTAACTGGGGTTTTTGTCGGCTTGGACTGCTGACCTCGGATTGAGATGGAATACTTGGACTGAGAGTGAGTGCCCGTCGGTTTAGGGTGAGGGATTGAGTAAGAAGGTTCTGGGGCATGATTGTTGTAACTGAGGGCATGAGAGGTGAGATGGAGGGGGTAAGGATGGATGGGGTATGTGTTTGAGGTCTGATATAGCCAGATGGATAGATGAACATCTTGGATCTGATGGCTGAGATGGAGGCACGTAGAGGTCAGCAGGCTGAGTGAGAGGGCTGTGTGCCGAGTGAGAGAGCTGTGGGCTGAGTGAGAGGGTTGTGGCTGAGTGGGAGTGCAGTGGGCTGAGTGGGAGGGTTGTGGGCTGATTGGGAGGGCTGTGGGCTGAGTGGGAGCGTTGTGGCTGAGTGGGAGTGCAGTGGGGTGAGGGGGAGGGCTGTGGGCTGAATGAGAGGGCTGTGGCTGAGTGGGAGTGTAGTGGGCTGAGTGGGAGGGCTGTGGGCTGAGTGAGAGGACTGTGGGCTGAGTGGGAGGGCTGTGGCTGAGTGGGAGGGCTGTGGCTGAGTGGGAGGGTTGGGGCTGAGTGAGAGGGCTGTGGGCTGAGTGAGAGGGCTGTGGGCTGAGTGAGAGGGCTTTGGCTGAGTGGGAGGGCTGTGAGCTGAGTGAGAGGACTGTGGGCTGAGTGGGAGGGCTGTGAGCTGAGTGGGAGGACTGTGGGCTGAGTGGGAGGGCTGTGAGCTGATTGGGAGGGCTGTGAGCTGAGTGGGAGGGCTGTGGGCCGAGTGAGAGGACTGTGGGCCGAGTGGGAGGGCTGTGGGCCGAGTGAAAGGACTGTGGGCTGAGTGGGAGGGCTGTGAGCTGAGTGGGAGGGCTGTGAGCTGAGTGGGAGGGCTGTGGGCTGAGTGGGAGGGCTGTGGGCCGAGTGAGGGCTGTGGGCCGAGTGAAAGGACTGTGGGCCGAGTGGGAGGGCTGTGGGCCGAGTGAGAGGGCTGTGGGCGGAGTGAGAGGGCTGCATGCCGAGTGGGAGGGCTGTGGGCCGAGTGGGAGGGCTGTGGGCCGAGTGAGAGGGCTGTGGGCCGAGTGGGAGGTCTGTGGGCCGAGTGAGAGGACTGTGTGCCGAGTGGGAGGGCTGTGGGCCGAGTGGGAGGGCTGTGGGCCCAATGAGAGGACTGTGGGCCGAGTGGGAGGGCTGTGTGCCGAGTGGGAGGGCTGTGGGCTGAGTGAGGGGGCTGATTGGGAGGGCTGTGGGCCGAGTGGGAGGGCTGTGGGCCGAGTGGGAGGGCTGTGTGCCGTGTGGGAGGGCTGTGGGCTGAGTGGGAGGGCTGTGTGCCGAGTGGGAGGGCTGTGTGCCGTGTGGGAGGGCTGTGTGCCGTGTGGGAGGGCTGTGTGCCGAGTGGGAGGGCTGTGGGCTGAGTGAGGGGGCTGTGGGCTGAGTGGGAGGGCTGTGGGCTGAGTGGGAGGGCTGTGGGCCGAGTGGGAGGGCTGTGGGCCGTGTGGGAGGGCTGTGGGCTGAGTGGGAAGGCTGTGTGCCGTGTGGGAGGGCTGTGGGCTGAGTGGGAGGGCTGTGTGCCGAGTGGGAGGGCTGTGGGCTGAGTGGGAGGGCTGTGGGCCGAGTGGGAGGGCTGTGTGCCGTGTGGGAGGGCTGTCGGCTGAGTGGGAGGGCTGTGTGCCGAGTGGGAGGGCTGTGGGCCGAGTGGGAGGGCTGTGGGCCGAGTGGGAGGGCTGTGTGCCGTGTGGGAGGGCTGTGGGCTGAGTGGGAAGGCTGTGTGCCGTGTGGGAGGGCTGTGGGCTGAGTGAGGGGGCTGTGGGCTGAGTGGGAGGGCTGTGGGCCGAGTGGGAGGGCTGTGGGCCGAGTGGGAGGGCTGTGTGCCGTGTGGGAGGGCTGTGGGCTGAGTGGGAGGGCTGTGGGCCGAGTGGGAGGGCTGTGGGCTGAGTGGGAGGGCTGTGGGCTGAGTGGGAGGGCTGTGGGCCGAGTGGGAGGGCTGTGTGCCGTGTGGGAGGGCTGTGGGCTGAGTGGGAAGGCTGTGTGCCGTGTGGGAGGGCTGTGGGCTGAGTGGGAGGGCTGTGTGCCGAGTGGGAGGGCTGTGGGCTGAGTGGGAGGGCTGTGGGCCGAGTGGGAGGGCTGTGTGCCGTGTGGGAGGGCTGTCGGCTGAGTGGGAGGGCTGTGTGCCGAGTGGGAGGGCTGTGGGCTGAGTGGGAGGGCTGTGGGCCGAGTGGGAGGGCTGTGTGCCGTGTGGGAGGGCTGTGGGCTGAGTGGGAAGGCTGTGTGCCGTGTGGGAGGGCTGTGGGCTGACTGGGAGGGCTGTGGCTGATACACATGACAAGTGTAATTGAGGTGGGACGGCTGAAGGCCATAAGTATCTCCCAGCTATTTATATTGCACACTGCATCAACTGATTTGTCTGTAGATAAGTGCATTTATTTAAATAATGAATGCATTTACTTGGAGCAGCAACAGAAATATTGTTCAATAAGACTTTTTTTCGGTGATAGGACAATAAGCTGATTGGGTGGAATTCTAGAAGTCAGTGTGTTTGTAAATGATATATGTTAAAAACAGCTATTGATTTAAAACAGACATACACAAGATAAGTCTGTACAAACTGAATTGAGTAAACAATACTTTTGTCAACTTTGGGTGCGCTATAAAATATGGAAGAGAGCATCAACCAAAAATACTTGTGTGAAACATATATTGATCGAGGGAAAACTGCAAGATGTTCAGTAGTGCAATCTGTAGGTGGATACAAGGGGTCATTGTTTACCATTATCCATAAAGTGCTGAAGCAGTGGGAGGGGCAAACAAGGTGATGTTTTCTTCCTTGCAGTGACGTATCACTCAGGCCTCCCACAATAACACTTCTCTAAACGTGGAAGAGGGCTGGCAGTGCAAGGACCAAATGTTTTGTGCAGAGTGCATGGCACGTTTCTGCAGTGGGGCACCAAACCTCCATGCACATTGCCTACAGTTGCAGATTTCACTTATTCTTAATTACGTTCGCATTTTAGAACGATCTACTTGGAAAACTGCATCACCCCCAGAAGGATGTAATAACTGTGTCTTGGTATAATCAATCTGTGAATCAGAGAGACTGATTGTCAATCAAGGAGACAGACACCTGTCAGTTCGGGCAGTCACCGGGTGTCTGCTTACGCAGGAGTGACAGGCAACCAGACATTTCTGCTTCTTTAGTGCAGGCTAAATCCCTTAGTTTAGCATTGAAATTACGTTGTGCACCCCAAGAGAAAATGGGACAAGTATGAGATCCAATGTATATTCTAGACACATGTAAATGCTTTTGACCTTTATGGGTTTTTCAACCTGAATAACTTCTTCAGACTCCCCAGTAGATCAACAAAATGTCAATAAGAAAGCGGACATTACGGTTTTCTTCCATCTCCCAGGAGCAATGGGAACATCTCCTTCTGCACGTCGGAGGCTTGTGAACAAACCTTTTAGATCCCACGTGCTCAGCGGTTCAGAAGTTGTCTTTATTTAAGTCACTTAGAGCAATCACTGGTGTCAGGAGGTCAGCGTAGAGCAGTTTACGATAAGAGGCTTGACCTGCCTGCTACGGCATGCTGCTACCAACTTGGAGAAATACTGGGTTCAATCATTCTCTTTCCACACAGCAGGAGGATCAAACAGACGTCCTGCTCCTCGCCGAGCTGGCGGAGCCCAGAGAGATGCAGGCCCCGGTCCGCCAACGCTGCCTTCTTGCTGTTGTGCCCGAACTCCTGCAGGGAAACAGCACTGGCGCACTCCTGGGTGCCCCAAATGCCTGCATCTCCCATCCAAAGCTCTGCTTCACTACACTAAGGAGGCACTGACCTCACCGGAGCAGCTAACAAACACCCTACGATGAGAGGCAGGGCACTGAAAGCCAAGGGCACCCGACATTGGGCTGGTGAATGCTGGCACCAAGTGTTCTGGCGGGGAGCCCCCATCACTCAGCGCCTACTCCCTCTTCACCGGGAATTAAAAAGTGAGAGTGTTCTTTAGGAAGGCGCTATAATGTGACGTCTGAGGTGACGCTGCCGTGAAGCAAGGACGCGGAGCTTCTGTGCTTCACAGGGGCCCACTGACAGTGCGAGGCAGAAGAGAGAGACTGATGCGCTCCCCGTGGCCTGCCCTGGTATCTTTGGACCAGGATGCTGTGCTTTCCAACTCTCTTTTAGGTCCCAAGGCCTGTTACTGCAGCATCCCCTCCTCCTTTCATCCTTCCCTTAGCGCCTGCTGCCCCCACTTCATCACCTTACATCATCTCCACCAGTGGTCGAAATGGAGGGGATCTGATAGTGCAACACACTGCTAGCTGTGCGGCAACTGTACAACACACTACTGCTGTGCGGCAACTGTACAACACACTGCAAGCTGTGCGCCTAGCTGTACAACACACTGCAAGCTGTGCGCCTAGCAGTACAACACACTGCAAGCTGTGCGCCGAGCTGTACGACACATTGCAAGCTGTGCGCCGAACTGTACGACACATTGCAAGCTGTACGCCCAACTGTACAACACACTGCAAGCTGTGCGGCAACTGTACAACACACTACTGCTGTGCGGCAACTGTACAACACACTACAAGCTGTGCACCCAACTGTACAACACTCTACAAGCAGTGCTCTCAATAGTACAACACTCTACAAGCTGTGCTCTCAACAGTGCAATACTCTATAAGCTGTGCTCTCAATAGTACACACCTAACAAACTGTGCTCTCAACGTTACAACTCTTTACAAGCTGTCCTCTCAACAGTACAACGCACTACAATCTGTGCGCCGAACTGTACAACACACTGCAAGCTGTGCGCCGAACTGTACAACACACTACAAGCTGTGCGCTCAACTGTACATCACACTGCAAGCTGTACGCCCAACTGTGCAACACACTACAAGCTGTGCGCCCAACTGTACAACACACTACAAGCTGTGCGCCCAACTGTACAACACACTACAAGCTGTGCGCCGAGCTGTACAACACACTACAAGCTGTGCGCTAAACTGTACAACACACTGCAAGCTGTGCGCCAAACTGTACAACACACTGCAAGCTGTGCACCGAACTGTACAACACACTACAAGCTGTAAGCCCAACTGTACAACACTCTACAAGTTGTACGCCAAATTGTACAACACACTACACGCTGTGCGCCAAACTGTACAACACACTGCAAGCTGTGCAGCGAACTGTACAACCCATTACAAACTGTGCGCCGAACTGTACAAGCCACTGCAAGCTGTGCACTGAACTGTACATCACACTACAAGCTGTAAGCCCAACTGTACAACACACTACAAGCTGTGCATCGAGCTGTACAACACACTACAGGCTGTGCACCGAGCTGGACAACACACTGCAAGCTGTGCGCCCAACTGTACAACACACTACAAGATGTGCGCCCAACTGTACAACACACTACAAGCTGTGCACCCAACTATACAACACACTGCAAGCTGTGCGCTGAACTGTACAACACACTGCAAGCTGTGCGCCAAACTGTACAACACACTGCAAGCTGTGCGCCGAACTGTAAAACACACTACAAACTGTGCGCCAAGCTCTACAACACACTGCAAGCTCTGCGCCGAACTGTACAACACACTACAAGCTATGCACCCAACTGTACAACACTTTACAAGCTGTCCTCTCAACAGTACAACACACAGCAAGCTGTGAGCCCAACTGTACAACACACTACAAGCTGTGTGCCGAACTGTACAACACACTACAAGCTGTGCTCCGAACTGTACAACACACAAGCTGTGCACCCAACTGTACAACACTTTACAAGCTGTGCTCTCAACAGTGCAACACTCTACAAGCTATGCTCTCAGCAGTACAACACTCTACAAGCTGTGCTCTCAGCAGTACAACACTCTACAAGCTGTGCTCTCAGCAGAACAACACTTTACAAGCTGTGCTCTCTACAGTGCAACGCCCTACAAGCTGTGCTCTCAACAGTGCAATACTCTACAAGCTGTGCTCTCAACAGTGTAATACTCTATAAGCTGTGCTCTCAATAGTACAACACTCTACAAACTGTGCTCTCAACAGTACAACACAGTACAAGCTGTGAGCCCAACTGTACAACACACTACAAGCTGTGCGCCCAACTGCACAACACACTACAAGCTGTGCGCCCACTGTACAACACACTACAAGCTGTGCACCCAACTGTACAACACTCTACAAGCAGTGCTCTCAATAGTACAACACTCTACAAGCTGTGCTCTCAACAGTGCAATACTCTATAAGCTGTGCTCTCAATAGTACACACCTAACAAACTGTGCTCTCAAGGTTACAACACTTTACAAGCTGTCCTCTCAGCAGTACAACGCACTACAAGCTGTGTGCCGAACTGTACAACACACTACAAGCTGTGAGCCCAACTGTACAACACACTGCATGCTGTGCGCCGAACTGTACAACACACTACAAGCTGTGCACCCAACTGTACAACACTCTACAAGCAGTGCTCTCTATAGTACAACACTTTACAAGCTGTGCTCTCAACAGTACAACACAGTACAAGCTGTGCTCTCAACAGTACATCACACTGCAAGCTGTCCTCTCAACAGTACAACACACTACAAGCTGTGCATCCAACTGCACAACACACTACAAGCTGTGCACTCAACTGTAGAACACTCTACAAGCAGTGCTCTCAATAGTACAACACTCTACAAGCTGTGCTCTCAACAGTGCAATACTCTATAAGCTGTGCTCTCAATAGTACAACACTCTACAAACTGTGCTCTCAACGTTACAACACTTTACAAGCTGTCCTCTCAACAGTACAATGCACTACAAGCTGTGCGCCGAACTGTACAACACACTAAAAGCTGTGAGCCGAACTGTACAACACACTGCAAGCTGTGCGCCGAACTGTACAACACACTACAAGCTGTGCACCCAACTGTACAACACACTACAAGCAGTGCTCTCTATAGTACTACACTTTACAAGCTGTGCTCTCAACAATGTAACACTCTACAAGCTGTGCACCCAACTGTACAACACACTACAAGCAGTGCTCTCTATAGTACTACACTTTACAAGCTGTGCTCTCAACAATGTAACACTCTACAAGCTGTGCTCTCAACAGTACAACACACTACAAGCTGTGCGTCCAACTGTACAACACACTACAAGCTGAGCGCCCAACAGTGCAACACTCTACATGCTGTGCTCTCAACAGTGCAACATTCTACAAGCTGTTCTCTCAACAGAGCAACACTCTACAAGCTGTCATCTCAACAGTGCAACACTCTATAAGCTGTGCTCTCAGCAGTACAACACACTACAAGCTGTGCTCCAATAATACAACACTTTACAAGCTGTGCACTCAACAGTACAACACTTTACAAGCTGTGCTCTCAACAATGTAACACTCTACAAGCTGTGCTCTCAACAGTACAACACACTACAAGCTGTGCACCGACTGTACAACACACTACAAGCTGTGCACCCAACTGTACAACACACTACAAACTGTGCACTCAACAGTACAACACACTACAAGCTGTTCTCTCAACTGTGCAACGCTCTACAAGCTGTGCTCTCAGCAGTGCAATGCTCTACAAGCTGTGCTCTGAACAGTGCAACACTGTATAAGCTGTGCTCTCAACAAGCTGTGCTCTCAACAGTACAACACTCTACAAGCTGTGCACTCAACAGTACAACACTCTACAAGCTGTTCTCTCAACAGTGCAACACTCTACAAGCTGTTCTCTCAACAGTGCAACGCTCTACAAGCTGTGCTCTCAACAGTGCAACGCTCTACAAGCTGTGCTCTCAACAGTGCAACACTGTACAAGCTGTGCTCTCAACAGTACAACACTCTACATGCTGTGCTCTCAACAGTACAACACTTTACACGCTGTGCTCTCAACAGTGCAATACTCTACACGCTGTCCTCTGAACAGTGCAACACTCTACAAGCTGTGCTCTCAAGAGTGCAACACTCTACAAGCTGTGCACCCAGCTGTACAACACACTACAAGCTGTGCTCTCAACAGTACAACACTTTACAAGCTTTGCTCTCAACAGTGCAACACTCTACAAGCTGTCCTCTCAACAGTACAACACACTACAAGCTATGCTCTCAACAGTACAACACACTACAAGCTGTGCTCTCAACAGTACAATACTTTACAAGCTGTGCTCTCAACAGTACAACACACTACAAGCTGTGCACCGACTGTACAACACACTACAAGCTGTGCACCCAACTGTACAACACACTACAAACTGTGCACTCAACAGTACAACACACTACAAGCTGTTCTCTCAACAGTGCAACACTCTACAAGCTGTTCTCTCAACAGTGCAACACTTTAGAAGCTGTGCTCTCAACAGTACAACACTTTACAAGCTGTGCTCTCAACAGTACAACACACTACAAGCTGGGCGTCTGACAGTACAACACATTAATCTTACAAATCACGGCTCAAGGATACTAAAGACAACGGTTGAGAGCTCTCCTGCAGCATCATGGAGAGTACACAGCAGGAGTATTACAGTTGGGAAAAACAACCAAACATGGGCCAAGCACTGGACAATCAATCACCCACACAGAGTGGTAGAAACTTCAGAGTCATGTAGTACACTCACTCTCATAACAATCACATACCCCAGAGGCAGCATGCAGACCAAGAGACAAGACAGCCACACAAGGGACCTGCATTAAACCTACAGAGATCACACCTAAAAGAACCGCCAAACAGACCCACTGTTGCACACACCTGACAAAAAGACACCCGAGCATCAGAACTCCAATCATTGAGAACCCAGAACAACGTGGAAAGAAATCCCAAAGTGAAGGAAGTGCCAGGAGGGCAAACACATGAAAAACATTTTCGAGCGCAGCTAAATTAAGAGTTAAGAAACTACAGTTGAACTATTTGGCTGTTACATAATTTTAAGAAGCACCGTTATTCCATCCAGGCCCATTTTCCGCCCGTGGTTTGTTACAAAATAAAAGCTCAGATCTGAGAGTGAGCCCACTTCTTACCTTGTCCCCGGCTCGACCAGACGGGCCTTGCTCCCCGGTTTCTCCCTGAAAGTAAAACACAGTTAGTTGTGATACTGGAACCTGACCCTGCACTTCACATGACAACAGCCAATCACAGTCCAGGATGCCGACGATGTATCATGAAATGTTTGACACATGAGGGTTTGTTACACCAATGTACAAATGATTTACCTAAAAGTGTAGAAATAATCCACCAAAGCTGTGTGTCTTTGAGAGATGGTAAAGTGTCTGGGTGTCTGTACTATTGAGGGTTTTAAGTGGATAATTGGGCATTATGTTGACCGTGTTTCCGGAAGTGAGCAGCTCAAGTGTTTACGAGAATGGGTGTTTCCCCCAGTCAAGAGTGGAGTCTCTGAAGTGTGTTTCATTTCCGGCAGAAGGCTAGGGGTACTGCTAAAATTTCTATGACCTTCATCAGAAGTGGACGCCAGAGACTAACCTCCAGTTTTCTAGGAGAGCTCAGGCCTGTGTTGGGCAGATCAGGTAGGTGGCACTAATGAGTCAGACTCAGAAGGCAAAGAGCGTCTCATCTGGTCCACTTATGAAAGTTCCCAAGGCAGATGGATGCATTTGACTATCTGTTGAAAATGTCTATCAGCAGGACATACCTTTATAAATAACTTTTGATCTTTGTGTCTACAAACTCTCAGATGAAGGGGAGCTCACAAAGGTCGTGGGACATAAGTCCTCCCCTTGCTTGATCAAAGAATAATTCCTATCTGCCACAGGGATGTTGGCCCAAAGAGTGTCAACTGTTCCCAAAAGCAGCAGAGGCTCCTCCGCCATAGCATCGTCCCCCTGCCAGCAGCCTGCCGAGCTGTGTTGCCGGGTTGGAGACAGAAGGCACAGGCTCCCAGTCTGTCTAGGAGCGCAAAGCCAGGGCGCTCAGGCCAATCCTGATGCTGCTCTCATGCTGCCAGCAGCATGAGAACAGCATCAGGATTGGCCACAGGGCAGGCTCAGAGCCTGTGCCTGTCTGCAGTAGAGACCTGAAGAGCGGCAGTGTGGCGATGTGGCGGGGATCAAGGTAAGTTTTTTTTTTATTAATATTTTAGTTTGTTTTATTTATCTCCCCCACCCTGCCACTTTGCCCCGCTGCCGGCCATGACTGCGCAAAAGATGGGACATTTGTAGGCAGCTGCATTCACTTTGTGTGGACTGTCCAGTCTTGCTTTTTGTGGACTAGCAGAAATTTACTTAAGAAAAAAATGTAAAAAAGCAACACTGGACTGAAAATATTATTGTCTTGTTCTGTGGCAAAATTGGATAATCTGTGGGAGCGGTTAAGGCAGAGATTTCTTTCTGAAAGGCTTGCATGTATTTTTCCAGAACCTCTGCAGTGCTGGGAGGAGGGTGTTGCTCACTTGATGTGCAGAGTGAATCCTAGGCTTCGAGTCTGAGCTCCCATCAACGATATCCTTTCTACTTATCTGACAGACGTGCACAAGACGCCACCAAATGTCACATAACCTCCCCGCTTCCTACAATGGCCGTGCAGAAGATCACACTACAAGCCCTTCCCCTGGATAATGAGTAATTGTGAAGTATTTGGAGCAATTGGCATTAAAATCCTAAGGCAACAGCATGTTAACAAACAATGACTGGACATCACACGTGAACAAATATCTACTAACATTATTAGAAGCATCATGCATATTTATATTTAAAAACTCAGGGTTAAATCACAGAGGTTGAAAAAATGCCCCCAGGAAAGGCAAGCAGCAGCATAGGGAGAGGCACTACACAGAGCTGAGTATAGAACAAGGCTTCATCATTGTCATAATTAAACACACAAGCCACATGCTGATCTGCTGAGCATCTCACCCTAGGTCCGGTTTGTCCAGGAAACCCATCATCTCCGCTTGCTCCTTTATCTCCCTGTGGAAACAACAAAGAAATAACTTAAAATTCCACTGTAATTCATCAGCTGCTGTCAACAGCGTACATATGTAAGGCAAAGTTGAAGGTTATAGACTTTGTATATGTTCCTCTGGTAGGTACCACCCTAATTATAGGTTTTACACAAGCTTGAAGGAAGACAATTTCTAATTCTAAACATCCTCTGGATAGATGGTTATTTACATATACATTAGAATCGACTTAGTGAAAGAGACTTAGGGAGGTATTGAAGGAGTACACCGTAGACAGAAACTGTGTCTCTTTTGGTGGACATTCAGCCAGCAGGGAGCACAGGTAGGAAAAGTCCATTTGAGGGACAGGATTGGGAGAACGGCTGTGATCACTTTCATATAGGAAGACACTCCAGATTTTCCTTAATTTGTTATGTTGCAATGGTTTCTAATAAAGTGCCAAGATAAATTTGTTCACCAACTCTGCTCCTCAAAACATACAAATATTCTATATGTGTATTCTATAGGTTCTCACACTTTTGACTCCTATGGATGCCTACTTAATCATTACTGGAACCCAGGGCCCCCCACTGAATCAGCTGTGGATTCCAGGGACCCCTGCTGAGTCATTACTTAAAGCAGGAGACCCCAGCCCAAGCATTTTTTAATTGAACCAAAAAACAATACACAAAAATACAGAAACAAGCATTTATCAAACACCACAATATTTAATCATGCATTTAATTTACAAATAAATATTTTTAAAAAATCAAAATTGTAATGGTAAGGTTAGACCTTTTCTAAATTCAATTCAGGCCACTAGTCATTTATGTTACATTCAGTTTAATGCACTTGAACTGCTTCCATGAATCAAAATGAGGACTCCAACTAAATTTTTAGCCTCCAATTTTAAATTCCTTCAACATTTTTAGGACATTTTGAAATGTTCCATTTACATTTTGTTTGCAAAGGGGCGTTTCCCCATTGGCGGGCTGAAAAAATCTAGAAGATTTCTTTGTGCCATTTTGTTTCGGCACTTTTAACCCCTGCTCAGTTGAGGCATTAAAAGGAGGCACACCATTGTTTTCAATGGGCCTCAATGGGCTTTGCAGGATTAGCGTCCACATTTTTGACACTAATCCTGCAAAGTTCCAAACTAGCATAAAAAATGTAGATGCTAGTTCCCCTAACTACTGCCATTGTGCACCATATCTTAGACATGGCGCCCACATGGTGGCGTTAGGGGGGCACTAAGGGGTGCAAGAAAAGTGGCACCTGGTACAGCACCACTTTTCTTAAATCAGGGCCTCAGTGCCTTATGTCATGTTCTAAGATGACTAGAGCCTGGTTTGGTGAGTAAGTGGATAATAAGAATTGCTCTGGCAGGTCTCATTGTAAACATAAAGTATCCATTCAGAAGGTCCTTACTGGAATATTTTTAAACAGAAATTCTCGGGTTAGATGTAATGTTATGGACGTCGTTCAGTTCACAAATCAACAGAGTGTGTTACTTCCAAACATGTTATTTCCAAATGGAAAAAAATGCTATCCCCAGTAGGGGCAGATTTATCCTAGTGTTGCTTTGCCCTTGCATCACAGGAAGTAACACAAGGGCAATGCAACACTAAAGCCAGATTTACCAAGCAGCGCATGGCCTTGCCGTGCTTGGTCAATTTGGAGTAAAGCAAGGCAGTGCAATTTGCTGCCTTGAAATTACTCTGCACCAGGAAGGCATTGCATGTGTAGAGCATGGGTGTTCCCAGGCATCCACCTATGGATTTTGGTGCATGCCCAGACTTACCATGAGCGGTAGATATGGGAATACATCAAAATGCTATGCATTCCCAGGGAAGGCATAACAAGGAAAAATATGTTTATTTCTTCTGGTTCTTACCTCATCCTCAGAATGCAGCACACATACAAAGAGGAAAAGTCTCAGAGGATTGTTTTTGTGAAAGAAGGTGACCCTTCCTGCATAAAGGTAATCCTGTCTACAAAGCAGGCATCCTTGCACCATGGCGCAAGGGTGCCTGCATTGGCACAAGGCAACACATTGTGCGTCAGTGCAACAAAAGGACAGGACTGGGCCATATTATGTTAAATATAGCACATTCCTGCACTCTCCCTTTCATGCAGTCCAGCAAGTTGTTTTGCTGTGTTGTGTTGCATGAAAGTGTGATAAATCTGGGCCTAGATAATGTATGTAGTATTTAAACTGGCTATGGGCCAGATTACAACCTTGCGCATGCGATACTCCGTCACAAACATGACGGATATCCCGTCTGCCATTTTACAAGTTCCATAGGATATAATGGAACTAGTAATAGGGCGATGGGATATCCATCATGCCTGACACAGAGTTACCCATCCGCCAAGGTCATAATCAGGCCCTATGTGTCTGCCTTGCATTTATAATATCTAGATGTTACCTGTTGAAGCATATATTTCTAGGACAAACTAAGCACCAGCTGCTGGAAACAACATTTAATGAGGCCTGGGCAGAACACGCAGTTTCACTCTGCAGAATTATGCAGAGTTACCTAACTCCGTGAGGTTGCATGTAGTTCCGTGAGTGGTGGAATTTCTGTACCTTGTGCTGCTTGTGCTGATTTTTTGCACCAGGAGCTTGTCCTGTGCTGTAAAATCAGAGCAAACAGCACCAGAGGCCACTGCTTCTTCCCACCGCTCGAGTGGATTTCTCAACACAAGCATCAACTTTCTCAAAGCAAGTGGTAGCAACCTTCTGCAACTGCCAGTTGATAAGAAATCATGCCAGGAGATGTCCTACCACCCGAAAATCACACCAGGGAATGAAAATTTGTGCTCACCAACTAAACTTTGGCAAGAAGCGCACACAAGAAATAACTCTGACTCTCAGCGGTTGGCAGAGTTTTGCCACAACTCCGTGCTCCAAGCAGAATGTGGAGTGGACAAAACTCTGTGAACTCTGCCTACCTCCAGTTTTAATGGAGTTCTAAACATTGAAAATACCCAGAGAAAATGTTGATATCATTTAGAATTTCTGGTGAGGATATATTTATTTATGTATAAGATATGATTCAGAAAATCTACTTCAGTAGGCTAGTATTTTCAAATACTATTCACACTTTTATAAAGATAAAGGGCATTACAGTCAAGTCTTGAAGATTTCCACTTATTACATTATATATGAAGTTGTCAGGTCCAAGTCCATACCTCATCTCACCATGCAGTATATTCCAGGGACACCATAAAAATCAACCATTTCATCTCATCTAATGCCACTTAAACAACAATTTTCTACATAATGTTGAATGGTGGTGGAAAGCTCTGGAATGTTCGCCACTAGGAAGAACCCATGTATTCTGAATGATTCGTCATGACATTGTAGGAGATATTCTACCACCGTATCTTAGTCAACCTACACAAATACTGCTTCCGATATAGCAACCTTATCACTATAGAGCAAAATATAACCAGACACAGAGTTAAGTTTAGTAAGTATATATTTAACTTGACCATGTGGTGCTTCCTTATACAGCGGATGCAATACTCCTGTACTTTTAAGACAATGCAAAGTCACACATGGAGTCATATCATGATTGCATTGTCTGTGTTGCATCTATGTAGAAAGGGTCTGTGTTTCTTTTTCCCGTCTACAGCACATACATTAACTCTAAAAATCTCCATGATAGTGCAAGGCTTACAGACTATTAAAGATCAGGAGCACCAGTGGTGGCCCCTCCATTGGGGAAAAGGAGCGTCATTCCCCAGCTGCCAGCGCCGTTGCAAAGATGAAAAATAAAATAGTAATAAAATAAAGTTATAATCATTTTATTTCTCCCTTTCCCCAGCTGAGCTTGGTTTGGGGGCGGGGCCACTGCTGCTGACTGGCAACAGGCGAGTGGTGCTCACTCCACTAGTTTACACTGCGCATGCCACTTTGACCAGTTGTTTTGGGGCGGCCAGCTTGACGTGCAGTGTAAACCTCACCACCTAGCTGTCTAAACAGCTGGGTAGAGAGCAGGCATAGGCCCCCATTAAATCCAGGAGGGGTAAGGCAGCCAGCTCCAGCCAATCCTACCACTGCTCTCATGCTGTTGAACATTATCAGTGTCTGGATTGGTGTGGAGAATTCCACTGCTGCAGTCAGAGTGCTGAGTCATGAGGACCGGAGGAGCCGAGCCAGGGGAGGTAAGTGCATTTTTAATTTTAAATTATATTTTGTGATCAGCCTCGCCCTCAATGCCAGAGCTGACAGGCATGGTTCCACATGCGGCTGGTACCCTAAATATTTGGTTGGTTGCCCCACCGAATGTTTAGGGTACCAGCCACCTTTGAGAAACACAGGGCAGTGCCTCTAAGTTTCTGAGTGCAGCTTTCAGCACCACATGCATTACCTCTGATACTTTTAGAATTAATATGTGCACTGAAGATGGAAATAAATAGAATGCAGACCCTTTCTGCATGAGAGTAGCACACAGACTGGGATCATGATGCAGCACTTGGTATTTGCTAATCAGCTCAAAAGAGTAAGCAAAAAGGGTTATGAAAACAAAAACAGTGCATTGTGTGGGTGCTGCAGGTCAAAGCACTCAAAATGCATGGTATCATTCTGTGTTTGTATCCGCCTAGGAATGTGCAATGTTTTGCAATGTTTTGCCACAACTATTATTGTAAACAGTGCACACTCACGATGGTGCAAGACTATGCATCATGCAAGGAAGCCTAATTAGAGCACCTGTGCAAGAGATCACAGCAGCAGCAGCAGGCCAACCTAAGTAGATATGGCTCTGCTCTGTATTTTGCTCCTTGTGCAACACAACACAGCAAATGCGTTTCCTACACTGCTTTGTGCTGCTTTGTATGAAAAAATAGTAACTCTGGGCCCTAGAGTCTACTCCTCAATGTACTATTCTGCGCACAGCGTTTTTTCTCATCTCATCCTATTTTTTTCAGTTTATTGTTAAGAGGACTTATATTTTTGGCGAAGGAGCACTATATACGAAGAGTATCTGGGGTTTGGGTTGATATGCTGAGGCGATGCTAGCACATGGGGTGTCAATTCTGTACAAGAGGAAGGATATTAAGCATTTACACATGCTTTCTAATGGGACCGGGGAAGTTTATTAAAGACGGAGGGAGATCAGCATTTATTAGTGCATTTATTTAAGTATTTATTTATTTATTTATTGGCTAGTCTTAACTTGTATTATCTGAAGTTCCAAGGCTGAAACTATGCAGCATCCTATCTGTATTTGTTGTAAAGGATAAGGGAAGTTCTTTCTGGGGACAGATGTAGTCTGACTCCTACATCGTTTAAGGCCTGGTAAAAAACGGTCTAGTCACAAGGTTGGGTCTCAACTCCTTGAAAGTCACGTTTGTTTAAAAAAAAAAGTTATAGAATAGACGAATGTCCATACCATTGACCCCATAGGAAGTTACATATCAGGTCTTTTAACACAGATATTCAACAATCCTGTGTAAAGTAATCTTTAATTGAAACTCGAGTACGTTTACCAATGTTGTCAGGCTACTTTTGTGTTGCTAAAGTTTATTTTATTCTCAAATACAAAATACAATTATTTGAAGAACACCACTCAATACAGATTACAAAGTATATTAGATGTAGTCTGCAAACTGATGTATACCTCTCTTAGAAACCTGCAGTGTATCTTAATATACCAATGTGCAACATTTATGGGAACAAGGTAACCTTACGTTTATGTTGAATGCAATAAACCATTGATAAATGGGACAAACAGTATGCAATTGTGTGAAGAATCTGGTGTATTATATGGTGTGGTTATAAGTCTTCACCATGCAATACACTCATGATCCTGACTTGGGTCCAGTCAGCTTCCTTTGTTAAACCTTAGCTCAAACCTGGGTAGCTGTGGCTTTCAACAGTCAGGCTTAAACAAAGGGAAAAGTGCATAGAATTTAGAAGCAGCAAAGGAATGGAATAAGGACGTCAGAGCCCAGGAAAGAAATCTGACACAAACTTATAAAATAGATTTATTTTTATGAATTGTCAGGCACCAAAATCAGTAAAATCCACTGGAGGGCTTCCGGAGCTTTAGATTTTTGAGTGAATCTTAAATCATGGCAAAATTCCAAAACGTGCTGTTAACCGCAAAATTTGAAAACTTTGTGAAACTTCTAAAGAGTTGTGTTTGTGTTCTCCAGCCCACTTTGAGCAACCAACTGTGACAAAGGGAATGCCACTGGGCCTTGAAGTAGTTGTAGGACAGTTGCTTTGCCACCAGAGCAGTCTCAAGTCCAGTTCCAGGCTCTATGTGCAAACCGGCATAGACTTTAATGGACTGGTCCTGATGCAAAAGATACAGGATGCCAAAGATGTTGTAAGATGCTGAGCATGCTGTGCAGTCGATGTGGTCTTCCTCAAGCTACTCCTGGTTCCAAGGTCAATGTGGTGTGATTTTGGCCACAGGGATCGATGTCCTTTGAAGTCCTCTTTGCTCCAGCAGAAGTCCAGTTTCCACTAGACTACTGGTCTCCGGTCACAGCAAAACAATAGTTTACCTTTGCTTAGGGCTAGTGTGCGCCTTGGGTGACTAAACTGCACTCCAGAGGCTTTTCTGGGTCCTGCAGCCTCAGGTTTAACTTTTGTGCATTGGGGATTGGCCAGAACAAGATTCCTTAGCTTTTGTGGTCCTGGTGCTGTAATAGAAAGTCAGTCAATTGACACTTGGGCCCGTATTTATACTTTTTTTAGCGCCGCAGAAAGTGCCCTCAGGGTAGGCAGTAGTTACTAGCAAATTGGCTACCCGGTTCTTACCCGCCTGATGACGACTTACTGCAATGTGTGGCTATCTAGCTATACAAGATTGCACTATTCCACCCACTCCTAAGATGACTGAACCCCTCTCTCAATGTGTGGCTCTAGGAGCAGCCCCTCTTGTGTGTGATCACCATTTTGCCTTTGAAGGCAGTTCCCTTGGAAGCGCACCTTTTGGGCTCACATCCTGTCGGGCCTCCTGCCAGGGAGAAGCGATACTTCTTCCAACAGACGGCCTCAATTGTTTCAACTCCTAGGAGTCATTCACACTTCTTCCCAGGCAGGCAGAAGACTGTCTAGTGGCCTGCATCAGCAAATGGAGACTGGAAAACGTGGGAAGCAGTGTGGCAATTTGTTTTTATGAAAAAGATACCTCAAATTTGACTTTGGCTTTAAGTCAGCATGTAACCCTGCCTTTGCCAATGGGGCTACTGGCCTTTCCTCTGTTAAAATGTCAATTTGGGGGTTTCACTTTTAGGACATATAAAAATACATGTCCCACTTTTTAATATTCAGCACCCTGCCATAGGAATCGATTGGTGTGCTATAGGAGTAACTGATTTATGTTAAAATGGGAGGTTGGGCTTTGCCATTAGTCTAAATGGCAAAGTCAAATTAGCGGTTTAAAACTGCCCTGTCAGACTGCAGTGGCAGGCGTGGTCACACATTTTCACGTTGTCACAACCAGGGTGGCAACACCAGTATGGCAGCCCTGGATGGATACTCTAGTGACCCTGGGTACCCTTTGTCCCATATACCAGGGAAGGAAGCTAAGTTAGACCAACTAGGTAAAAGCAAATCCACATATACTTTTAAATGTCAGAAAACTGCACTGAGGTCTGGTTAGCAGAGTCAAAAAAACAGAAGCATCAGTCTAAAGCTTTGGGGGTGATCATGCAAAAAGAGGCATTTCCTTACAAGTTGCAACAGATAAAACATGTCACAGACAACCACATTTTGATCTTTGTGTTTTCTGTGATTTTTACTCATTGATAATGTTTTAATGAGTCTGCTTGTCTATGTATTTTGTTTTACAAGTCATTACACCGCGTTCCAGTGCTTTTTCCATTTTATGGGTTTCGGTGCACTAATTTATGGTTTTTTTCTATTAGGGTAAGTAGAGTCGGGAGACAGCAGCAGCCCTTGTGTATTGCATTCTGCTCCTTATAGTTTCAGCAGCTCCTTACTCTTGTGAGCCTGCACTGTGCTAAAGGGCCATGCTCCTTTGTACTTATCTCAGAGGCATCAATTGTTTCCTAATGCCTCTTGGAAATACAGAAAAGCTGGATTAATGGCCAATTCAACGTTTGGTGGCTAGGGTGCTTTGCAACAAATGTGGGCTACAGTGTTGGTCAAATTCTTATTTTCCCCGCTATATTTAGAGTTGGGTGAACCACTGCATTTTCACTGGTGGAGCCCAAACAGGCTATGCCAGTAGAAATCTTAGGCTGACAGTCCGAAATACATTGGCCGTTCAGACTAAGTGACAGACTATGTGCCTCAGAACATACTTTTTTCATGTTCGGACCGCCAAGGAATGTCTGGCAGAATTGAACACAAAAACACAGAAATGTTCCTCATGCTGTGGGAGAAAAATCCCAACATGTAAGGAACATATATTTCTTGTTTTTCAAAAATAAATTCCTGTTTCATGGACTGTGTCTGTAAAAAAAAACTTTGCTATGAAGATCCACAAACACTACAGTGCAGTCACAGGTGGTGGTGTGACAGCAGCTCCTCTGGAGGCACAGAAATGTCACCTTCCTGGCAGAGATCACTGAATGTGGTGAGGTGTAGTCTACCAGGCATGTATCTCACTGTAAAGCCATGGTAAAAGATCAGGAATAAGCTCTTTGCAGGGAACAAGGCAGCAGACACAGGCTATTTGATATTATGGTCCCCTACATCAAGATGGCCCTAAAACAAATTCTGACCATGGATCGCTAAAAAACAATTTAATGTCACCACAAATAGATCCGACCTTCTACAAATTGTTCTCACTTTTATCAGATTGCTTGAATGCGGATACACAGCCACCACCAAGAAACTCTAACCTGGAGTTAAAAGAGAAGGCTACATCTAGTACATGATAATCTACTAGGTAAAGGGATGTAATATATCAAGGAAACTTACAGCTTCCTCTAGTTGTTTTTTTTATCTTTAGAGAGAGATAAGCCATTTTTGGGTTTTGATCTTAACTCATACATTTTAAATAGAAACCGTTTTTATATCACACATATATATCAAACAAATCATATCAAGCAATTCAACTTACCTTTAACCCTTGAACTCCAGGAAGTCCAGCTTGACCATCTTTGCCTGGGGGGCCCTAAATATGGGAAACATATTTTGAATTAAACAATTTAAGATGAATATGTACTTCATGTAGTGTCATATGAAAAGAGTGATTCCAAGTAGTAACTATGTATTGTTAGTCTTTTATGTGTATTGAAATGATTTTCCCAGGTACTACCAAGTTTGACCTTGGTCATAATTGGTGTATTATGGAATAAGTTTAATTGCTCTAAGTATGAAACATCTCACCAGCTGACTAAATGTCTTCTCTATTCTCCAAGCTTCATGTGGAATTCCAAAGAAGATTCATCATGCCACCTTAATTGAACAATATTTCGGTGTGGATAACAACTGTGAATCGTCAACACAGTCCATTTTAGTATCTGTAACAATCAGTTTACCACTCCCTTAGTTAGCGTTTAAATGTTATTTGAAAACTGTTAGGGACTACATTCTATCTGTAAATGTCCACCAGATTTTCCTTTTTGACCTTTAATTTTTTGGAATGAATCGGTTGCAAGGGACATGCTAATTGAGTTTCATCCACTGTAACACACTTGGTGAAATGGTGTTTAGCTGCAACCTTTAGTTGGATGTAACAAGTATGGACATGCATGTACAGACCTAATGAGTATAAATGTATCTGAATCAGCCAACCATCTGTACAAGGTTAGTACTGTGGCAGATGGGGTCTAGTTAAAACTGTTATGATTTAATTGGAGATTGAGAACAACTATAACATTACTTTTGGGTAAAGTGTATCATGCATAATGTCTTCTTTATTTGCTTTATATGTTAAAGTGTGATTAATATGGAAAGAGATGAACGGTTCCGCATTACTGCATTGTACATACATTATTGACTCTCCAATGTAAATATGAGGCTATGTTTGATGTGTCTAGACTCCACATATTTTATAATTTTGCATAGTTTTTAAAAAATATATCTTTATTGTCATTTTTCATATACAGTTACAGTCTCAGTTCATCATGGCTACATTTATTACATCTCATGTAATATGCAGTGGACAGATAGTAATATTCTGTTGTAATACTCTGCTATGACATTGCCCCTGTTAAGTGTCTCCCATCAAAGCTTGTCTCCTCTAATATGTCAACTGAATGGGATGTTAGAATGATAGGTACCGTGTTGGTGAGGGCTCAGTATAGCAACCCAGAGTGGATTAGGTTGTGTGTGGGATTCTGACTGTCCACTGCACATCTCGTCTATGAGGATGTGGATGTGTCTTGCCCAGCGGCTCTTACGGGAGAGTGCATGCTGTGGGGAGAGGACATCAATCGCTTATGTTTTTTCTTTCTTAAATATAAACTATGAACTGAACTAAACATCCTTGGGAGTAAGGTACACAGCAGAGAGATATGACGAGGAGGAAGACACCTGAACTGTGTATCTGCCCATGACAGTAATTATTGGTACCGTGGAGGTATGAGGGCGGGGTTTCGGAGAGGGGTCACTCCTGTCTCCTCTCAGCATAGCGTTTGCATGTATGGGGGAAGGGGAAGGGCGTGTTTATATACAGGGCTTCAGCAGGTTGTTCTCTGTCTCTGCCCTTAGTTTGTCCTGTCTGGTTACTAATTTAGGAGCCCTTTGGATAGTGTCCACCACTTGCACTTTCATCATCTGTTGTGTCAGATTCACTATCTACCAGTAGCTCTATTGGCGTGTCCCAACTATTAAATACTTCCGTCCACAGCTCAGCCATCGGCCGCCTCTTGAGGCCCTTCGCATCCTCCCATCAGAGGGCTCTCTCTTCAGCCCTGGCCTATGTGGAGACGTCTTTCACCCAAGCCTTTACTACTATCTCCATCTGGGACTTTCAAGCCATTGCAGTCATGCGTTTGGCTAAGACAAGGGCTAGATCTATGAACCTTGTGCCCACCCTGCGCTTTACAGGGCTTGGGAAGCTCACCAACAGGCACGCCTCGAGCATACGCTGTGTCTTCTTTCCGATCTTCCCCTCAAACTGTTTTAAAACTGACTCCCAGAAGAGTTGGATTATGGGGCAATCCCAAACTAAATGTTTAAAGTCAGCGTGAAGAGATTGACATTTCAGGAAACACTTAACGTCCCCTCCATAGATCACCGGGAGCCTGTGTGGGGTGTGGTACATCAATTTTGCATAGTTATCTTACCCAGCCCTTATTGAGATCCATGCTCTGAGAAGCCCAGCTGAGTGAGTAAGCTACTCTTAGGCACCACTGACCTAAAGGACACAGGCGAATTCCCAGGACCATTAAGAATATTTTACTGAAGAAAGGGTTGAGGTTGGAACTCCATAACTTCCAGCCCGCTAATCAGGGGTAGGGAGTGCTCACAAGGGTTGAAAATGCAAAGGAATAGACTTCTGTCTCTGTTTTCAAGCTAATATCTTTTTGAAATATTTTGTCAGGAACAGGAAGTTCAAGATAGGCAAGTATTAACTCAGAGGGAGGTTGCCTCAGTTTATAATTGAGCTGTCATTTGTAATTCTACTCAGAATGCAGGGTGGGATTGGCAGTGGGTTTGATTCTTCTAGTGACCTTAAGAGGTCAAGGGGTCATGTGTTACCACTAGGTTGGGTTGATGCATTAGCAATCCCAGGAAGTACCACCGAACCATCTCAAGATGCAGCATCAGCTCAGAAAGTTGAGTAGGACCTGGAGGTAAACAGAAAAGATTGGAGTAGCTGAAAACCCCTTTTCTGGAATATGGGGATGAGCATCCACTCCAGAAGTACTTTGTAGATGTTTTCAATGGCTTCCAGACCCCTAGGCCCAAAGAAGAGTGCATTTTCTGGGGACCCTGAAAGGGGCAAGTCCCTTAGACTTCTGTTGGTCTAAGCTGTTGTGGTGCACCAGGAATTGATACTGCAGATTCTTGTTGTTTAGCACAGTCACCCTGCAAGTGTCCAAAGGCCTGGGAAGCTAGGGAGTGGAGGAAAGCAAAGTGGTCATCCACAGAGGACCATGTGGGTACTGCTGGTACACCACAGCAAGACAGGAGAAGAAACCAGCATGCTGCATCTAAGCTGTTGCTACGGAGGAAGCAGCACTTATTCTACGGGCTTGGAGAAGGCTTACGGATTCCTTACTGAATTCTGAGTGTAAGTAGACTCCTAGTTGAGAGTTCAGTTTGGGTGAAGCCCCTCCACCTTCCACCAGAGGTGGAGGTCACAAGTCCCTTGAAATCTAGAGTAGCCAGTTTAGAGATACACTAACTTGGAGATGTCATTCCTGGATGCTGCTTTTAAATCCTCCGCAGATGCACCAGGGCTGGTGCACCCTCAACTGCAAAGAAATCCAAAGGATTGAGTACTGGAGAGAGAGAGATGGGATAGTGAGGGGAGAGGGGAAGTGAGGGGAAAATAACAAAAGAAAGAGCAGGAACAAGACACGTAAAGAAAGACGGGTACGAGATTGTGAAATAAAGACAGTGGATTGTGAGTGAGAGAGAAAGGGATTAATGAGGCATCAGAGAGAGGCGACAAGTGTATGAGAGATATGGAAAGGTGTGAAAAAAGTTAGACAGATGAGAGCAATCAGTGACAGAGACAGGCAGGTGACAAAGAGACAGCTCAGAGTCAGAGGGAGGGGAAGACTAATGAAGATGGATGAGAGTATAAAAAATATAATAAAGGTAGAGACACATGAGAAAGAGATAAATAAGAGAGACAGAAAGAGAAGGAGAAACAAGTGTGAGAAAAGTGATAAAGAAACAACTGGTGATAGACAATTGAGAAGAACTAGGAGGTAGGTGAAATGTTAGAAGGTTATAGCTCAGAGATGGACAGGTCAGACAAGTGTTAAAGAAGTAGCTGAGAGAGATTGGAGTGACAGGTGAGAGACTACTGAGGTGAAGTCTGTTCATGGCGAAGGCGTGGGAAAGCGTGGCGGAGACAGTTGAAAGGTGCTGGAGTTAATGAGACAGCTCCGAAGGGAAGCAGGAAGCAACCACTCGGCCTCACTGCTGAAGGGGCTAAAGCAATAGATGAAAACTGATCTGAAGATGGCAATGAGAGTGCCTTTGATGTGGTTCATTAGGACATGACATGGTGTTCCCCCCTCAAAGATTCTGTAGGTTTTTTCTGCTTTTGTATGAAGAATCTGCAGTAGGAGTAAATGGTCCAAGTATTGTTTAAAGGCAAGCCAAATCACCTGCTGTCAAGGCTGACACAAGGTATTGAAGCTCATGCAATAGCTTCGGGAGAAATGAAGCAACAGATGCCAAGTAGAAAGTGACAGATGTGGCTGGCAAGCAAGGGGGTAGAGCCCGACTGACCACAGGCTAATGCTGCTCGCATTCCAGCAGGGTTGTGCGATTCTGCTGCCTCCAGAAGAACAGTGGAAGATCCCAAGTGCACAGTCCTTTCTCTGGGAAAGTTCATTCACCATTATGACACCCATGACAGGCTCTTAGCTCAATCCAGAGATGCTCTAGCTGGGGGAAACGTTCCATAGGATCTGCATCTTTGGCAGGTTTGAGACATACTTCAAAGATATAGATTCAGAGTGTTATTCCTAGCACTTCTTTCCGAGTTGTTTAGTTGCCTGATATTGATATGTTGTCCCATTTGAGGACTCATGATGTCTTCAAGTGTAAGGCTTTAAATAGCTTGACTTCTCTTTCACAAATGACTTTGAGGTGCATGAAAGTACCAAGGAATTTTACGTCTTTCACATGCTTGGCACTCAGGATCTTACTATATATATATATAAATAGGTATCTGCCTGCCTTAGTATATAAACGCTTGACACTGAAATGGACAGGCGAAAAGACGTCTGTGGAGAGTGAGGAGGAAATCACGTCACTGGTGCTGACTGGTGCCTTTGTTTACCCGCTTTGCGACTTCTTACAATGACTCATCTTGTTCTGCGGCTGATGCTGCAACATAACTCACCCGCACGAAGATTCCTGGAATAAAATAGAGTTTGGCAGCAATGGGGAACTGTCAGGAAAATGTACAACCCGAAAGAACTTCGGCGGTGATGCCTTCCGGCGCCGCCTTTGTTCTCAGTATACGTCGCCTTGAGCTCGTCTCGCTCCTTCCCTACAAAGTTAGGGCAACGACCTATTTCACATATATTTTATGCTGAAGACACATTTCCTATTGTCCAAACTCCAGAAGGCTCGGAAACTATTGTGCTGCAAATTAACTTCAAGGTTTCCAAAAACAAACGTTATGGACTTTTCTAATAAATTAGCGTGGAAAATAAATCAGAAATGGTGAGTGACAGTGAACAATTAGAATTTGTGAAAGAATACACATATATAGGACTGGTTCTTAAGGCAATCTTCATTTTAAAAGCCATATTGACTGCCTGAATTAAAGAGGGAAGGCGACGGCTGAGGAGCTGAGAAGATGGAACCTCCCACTGGGTCACAAATCAGTGGAATAGTTGAAGGAGACATATAGTAAATCCGTGATTATATGGTAGTTAGATTCTAGCCAAGAAAACCTCTAGCCAGCTTCAGACAGTGGACGCAAACGCCTGGAAGAGGTGGCCTGGCCTACCAAGGAGCAAAGTCAAGTGTGTGATAAGGCTGCAGCTTGGCCTAATAAGTACTGAGTCTAGATACTTTCAGTGATGGACAAATTACTGGATCAGCATCATTAATTCAGAAGTGGGGCCATCTTGACAAACTTGAAATTACCCCTTTAACTAGTCAAACTCTAGTCTGACTGGATAACGTTGATAAAGTAAAGGGGCCAATTTATAAAAGTTTTTTTTATAAGATTCAGAAATTACTACAGCATGTAGCAAACAAATGGCAGAAAGCTTGGCTAAAGAGGCTGCAGTTGGACAAGATCAAGAGGACTTTGGGGGGATTAACCCGCTAGTACATCTGCGGCCCGCCAACTACAGAGGGGAAATGCATTTTCAAAACAGAAAAACAAGAAGAACCAGGAGCTGGATATTGAAGCCTATGTTGGACCAAATCTCCCTATTTTTATATTGCAAAAAGAGTCCAGGTGAAACTGCCAAAGAGCTCACGGAAGGTGCGACTCGCCCTTCCTGTAAATCTGGCCCATGACCCCTCTGACACTCGCTGCTGTTTTGCATATCTTTCGAACTGGAAAGAAAGCTGTACATACTGCAGGTGATTACATGATTGCATATTTCTCATGTTTCTAGGTTAATGTGCCACATCATGAAATGAGAAAATGTCAGGTTATGTTTTAGGATTGGGACATTCTTAGCCACAGCCCGGAAAAGAAACGATGGGACAACATAAGCCAAACTGCTGACTGAACATGTCGGGGGGAACAAACTGGAGTGCATGATACTTGATGCAGAGAACAGTCCTTAGACTTTGTTTGGTGCTTTAACTCTCTTGTTCCTTGTACAAGCGATTCTTCAACTCCTTTCTTTGAAGATGTGCACAGCACCATTGCACTTCACTCGACCTCTAGTGGTCCTCAGCTTCTCCTTATAGGATTTTGTATAGAGTGGGAATTTATCCTGAGCAAGGCTTAGAGAACTGTCACAGACTTAATTAAGGTCAGATCTGTTAACGGGATCGACTTGTCTTACTGGCCTACTTTAACATCCGGAGGTCTGCCTCAGTGGCGTAACGCTCTTTAGGTGGCTTCCATGCAAAGTACCTACAGGGGGGCCCTCCCACCTGGATCTAGTCAGAGGCCTGTTGCCCGTGAACAGTGTACTGTAGTGATGGGGTTGCGGGGGCCTTTGTTACGCCACTGGCCTCGCTAGCTTAGAGGTTCAGAATTTAAGGGCATATTTATACTCTGTTATTTTTTTACACAAATTTGCAGCAAACTTAACTCCATGTTTATATTTTGACGTTAGTCACGTCTAGCGTCAAAATATTGGAGTTTGCACCATTTTTTGGATGCATGAACCTACCTGGCATCAACGAGATGCAAGGTAGGCGTTCCCATCTAAAAAATGGTGCTATCCCCATAGCCCCATATTTATCCCCCCCCATGCTAAAATGACGCACGGGTGGGAGGAGGGGCTGAATAATGGCAAAGCTTGCTTTGCACCATTATTTAACGATTGGGTCAGACCAAGCGTTAGGGGACCTGTGGGCCCATTTTCATGGCTAAACGCCATGGAATGGGCACATAGGTGCCAACCCCAAGCCCCCGGAACACCCCCACCAGAGGGACACCGGAGGATGGGGACCCAATCCCAGGTAAGTAGGGTAAGTATTTTTTTATGTATTTTTTTTTGCCATTGGAGGCCCTAACCTTCGGCCCCCTGCATGGCACAGGGTGCAATGGCCATGCCCATGGGACACTTGTCCCCTTTGCTGGCCATTGGGGTGGTGGGCATGTCTCCTGTCTTTCCTAAGACAGGAGTCCTGTTTTTGGTGGTTGTGTGCCAGGAAATGAGGGTAGTCTGGTTAGAGGCATTTTTTTGCCTTTAACCGGGCTAGCGTAATTTTTTGAGGCACAACCCCCTCCTTCCCTACCACCACACCCACCTGGCTAGCGTCTTTTTTTAAGACGCTAGCCCAAATATTGCGCCAGCTTGCACCATTCATTCAATATGGTGCTCGGCTGGCGCTGTGGAATGGCGCAAGCCAGAGCTTTACTTTTGCTGCAAAACTGCATTTGCGCAGTTTTGTGGCAAAAAGTATAAATCTGGCCCTTAGTTTTAAGGCGTTTCTCATCTAGAATTAGGTTTGCTATACTTTGAGTGCATAGAGGCAGAGCTTTGATGTATAGGTCTGATCGAATGCGAGAAAGCCATAACTTACAAATTAGTTGATGCCCCTTCTCTGCAATGCACACAAAAGCAGGGGGAGGTATTCTCAGTTTTCAATGAATTACAATTTAAATATGATGTAAATGTATATGATGGTTTAAATGTTTGTCTTTCTGATTTGATATGAGCAAACATAAAATAAACAAAAATAAATTAACAGAATAGAACACAAGAACCCTTTTTGTATGTACCGAAGCCTGGGAACGGTTGATAACGTGGAGTCTGCGGCAAGGAGAATCCATTAAAAAAATAATTTATCACTCACTGCTAAACTTTCATCAATTGGCACTGATTCAGTCACTTGGGTGTGTTAAAGCATGACTTCTTGGTCCCGGTAGACAGAATATATGCAACAATGCTGACTCTACCCAGAGACTGGAGGTTGCTAATATTGTCTTTTCAATAAGTATTCTGCGCATGGATCTCTACATTGACTGAAAATTGCCAGTGACCCTTGGCTCTAGTTTTGTGTCTCAAGAGTCCCCTTGCCATTATGACTAAACTGATGAGCCTCCCCTTCCAACCCATGACCTCTAAGGTCCTCTTCGCTGGTACATTCTAATATTGGATTGGGCATTCCCAAAGCGGTCGTCTGTCCATCTCTAAGAAAGAGCTTGGAAAGATTGTGCATGTGGCTGTCTGGGTGACTACCAAGTTATTTGGTTTTTGAGCCTATCTCTGTGAAACATCTAGGAATGTTTCAATGAGCAACCTTAAGTAACAATGCACTTTAGTACAGAGACATGTTGTATTGTTTGTGCTTTGTAAATGCATGATCAAATCACATCAGCCATGAATGTCAATTCACCAAAATGCAAGGATGAGTGGAAATGACATCACATGCCATTTGACCTTTAGTTTCACTCACACATACATGCTTACACATACACACTCACATATGCACACACACTCTCTCACATAAACACAGTCACCCACAAGAACACACATAACATATTTACTCTGCTTCCAGGGAGGTTCACATTCCAGCTAATTGTAATAAAACGTTGACAGAAAACACGGAAAGCAGAGCCCCGACTGACGTCCAAGAGGATGAGCTGTGTGTTCCTGGCACTGATTTTGCCACCTCTGAGGCCAGGGGTTGCTGGCGCTGTGCCAGGAGTTGCAATCCAAGCCAGGGGTCGCATATCTAAATGACATCTATTACATCAACTTTGCTCATCAAGCTCTCTGTGAGATGAAAATATTATTGGACCTATTCTGAGCTCTGTGCAAGAACTGAGATTGAAAAAACATTATTTTTGCTTACTGAATAGAAGAGTAGTATTTTCCAAATGTTTCTTCTTGCAGGAAGGGCCTCAAAAATTAATTGTTTCTATCCTGAAAAATTGGTTCAGTATTCCCCTTGGCAATAGCATTGGCGTGTTGTTGAAGTTGCTCTATCGGAAGCGCAAGTCTAAATAATTAGTTGTGCACACCCGTAGGTTGGAGCAGCAGAACATGGTTCACATGCTACTGGTTCACATCAAGCCAGTCTTCCTATTTAGACTTGCAATGATGCCACTGTCTGTCTCTGAGCTATCAATGGGCTCTGGTGCTGCATTACCTTTCTATATCCAACTTGAAAACAAGACTTTATGCTCAGATCTGAGAAAAAACTTTCATGCTTCCCTTGGGGTAAGTACACACCACCAAAGTTAGTTTGAATGTGGTGTGGATTGATTTTGATACAGACGACTTATTCAAAATGACATGAGAAATGGCTTCTCCTGTAGTCAACAAAATGAATCCTACATCACTTAAAGCTCTTTCCAATTGTAAAATGTTTATACTCCTTATATCCAAATGCAAAAGTGCACCGTCATCAACATTGTCATCACATAATCATCATCAGGACTATTGGTACCATCATCATCGCAATATTCATCATAATCTCCATCATCATCGCCATCATCATCGCCATCATCATCGCCATCAACACCCAAAATGACTAGACCTCATCCAGGCAAAGGAAGTCCTCAAGTCTTGAGTACCTTGGTATTGATTAGGAAAATCGAATATTTATCATCTTTGTAAAAAGAATTATAACCCCCCCAGTGAGTGTCATGAACATATAGGCATTCTGCATCACATCCTATAGAATACATACCGGTTCGCCATTCAGCCCTGGTTTGCCAGTAAGCCCGAACTCACCAGGTAGGCCCTACAAAATTAAAATTAAAAATAAATAAAGAGTATTCGACAGTTATTTAGAAGATTAATTTGAACATGTGTTCACATTTTACAACTAGTCACTTGGTGGTGCTAAAACAGATATGAATGATATATTCATTTATATTTTGCAGTTTTGAGTCCCTTGCAAGTGTGCAACAGTTTTTCATTCCTGTTTACTATGACCAGATGCATTCAGATGTTATGTCATAGTTCAGGATGGTGGACAACAAGGGTAACAAAAGCAAATATTTGAATACAACAAACATTCAAGTGCAAAGGCGAGAAAATCTGTGACAATGCCATCAACCTTTACTAAGAGAGATCTGGGATAAGTGCGCATCCAACTGCGAGGAACTGGCATCCTAATTATTTTTTATTTTTGGCTGCATTATCACGCTAATGTAGTGTGTGTGACGTCCTAGACCTGCCATTGACAAGAGCCTAGTCCATGGACTTCTGCTGTGCCCGGAAGGGTGCACCTAGAGGGCACTCAATAGTGATAGAAGATGACTATCCTTGTCACAAGTTAATCCATGTAGCTTGGTGGTGGCAACATATCATGTTCTGTAGTGATATTAGCATGACCAGTCCTTTTTATCATCATCATGAGTAAAACATAGTGGCCTACTCATGAAAATTCCATTGCTAATGATGAACCTGGATCCCAGTGCTGATATCCCGAGAGCACGGATGCATGCACGCCATGCAGTCAACTAGTGGCACAAGCGTACAGGTTCCATCTTCAAAGCCCTGGCCTTCTCTTCTGCTCAAGATGGAGGTGAGGTTACTTTACCAATCAGTGGAAATGTATTTCTGACATTTCAGAGACTGAAGGGATGGAACCTCGTGAAATGGGGAAAGAGGAGGCAGGCCTCCCCTTGGAAATGTCATCACATCCTTTGATGCAGAGGGCTACTGATTAGTGTTCCTGGAGACTGCAGTTCTCCAGATGAGGGTGAGACTGCAGTTCCTCTTAGCAGGGTGTGAAATGTCTTTTGAGATGGCCAGTCTTTTGTGCCTCTTCCTGATCATTGTCAGGTGTGGTTATGATAGTTCAGTTCGGACTGCTCACACTTCTTTGTGTCTCTATTGAGAGTGCTCGACCTCAGAGACCTGGTGTGAGAAGCATCACTCAGGACAAAGGCTAAGTCTAAAAGACAGCCTGAGCACACAAATAGAGAACTGACACAAACCAGTGCTACAAGTGCAGAATACACATTCCCTGTCTGCTGTGACTGCATAAGACTGGGATCTACTGGCTGAATTGTAGTTTCAGTTCCAAGTTCACTTTGACCAAGGAGTGGAATCTCCACAAAGTACTCAGGGAACTGCTGCAAACCCAGAGCCAGTGCTGGTGTCTGCCTGACAGCCAGCTTTACAGAGACGAGGGGAGATCAGCTGGAGTTTGATCTGGAGGAAGACTTGCTTTCCCTGTTCTGCAATGCTTGGAGAGTCATGACTCAATGTAAAGGGAAGGAGGAAGCCGACAAGTGTGTGGACTCGAGTGGCTGTCCCTGCTGCTGTGGTCACCACCAGAGAGCCACGAAGAGTATTGTTGGCATACTCCTGATTTGGAGTTGGTCACTGAACCTGTACAGAGGCTCGTGACATTTTAGGTACACCACATAATGTTAAAAATAGGTCAAATTTGTACCTTTCATGTTGTTTTTAAGTAAATAACCCATAAACGTTAGTCCCCACTTACACATATCCTACATTGAGTGGTACCTTATTTAGTGATGAGAGACAGGTAGATTGTCCTTCATTTAAATGCTGCAGGCCAAGCGAAAATATCCTGAAGATGCGAGTAGCTCCAACGCTTGCTAATTGTGCCCCATGAGAGCTATGTCGCCCAGAACCAGCAACTGCACTTTTCACCTGATTGGCTGTCCGGAGCACTAAATCAAGAGCCTGATCATATCGAGATGTTGCTGACTAGCTCCTGCCCAGGGACCTGCACCTGGAAGGAAGACAGTATCACTGCCTTACCCCTGACAAGAACAGAGACCATCACCAGAAATCATGGGTCTGGAAGGAGTAGACCAAACCTTGGGGCCCGCATCCTGCCGACGCGATGAAACCCTGGAGTGGGCTCCCATCTGAAGAGAGGCCACGGCCCCCTTCAGGATGCAGTCACGTGCCCTGCTCCTTCCCATTCTGAGCAGGGCAAGCGTGAGACTCGAGTGCAGCCATCAGATCTCCAGGGAACACGGACAGAGTGGGACGGTGACCCAAGGTCGGCCGCAGCCCAGAGAATGGGTGAGAGACTGAATGCTTGGACACCCCTAGAGTGGCCACTTCCTAAAGAGGAGGAGCTCTGCACCTGCACTGTTTTCTAAACCTGAGAGACTGTAACATATGAAAGGAGCAGAAGGGGTGATGGAGTTAGGAGGTGCCAGCCTTCCCAGATATATTACCCTGCACCCCCACATAGGGTACTTGACACTTTTCGTGATAACATATATGTATCATTCCATCTTACTGATTACTGAAGTAATTTCCGTTTTCGCTAAGAGGAACCCTGGGTCGGTCAGTCATATTCTCATGTTGCTGGGTGTCTGTTCAGGTCTAAGGCCGCTGAACCCTCACAGTAACCCCCTGAAAGCCAGTGACTGCTCATCATCACCACCACAGAGTTAAGCGCCGAAGTCCCAAGAGTGCGGTCTGGCCGAGGGTTTTGTCGTTCACATACATTTTACGAATTATGTGAAAAATAGTCAGAGTTTCTGGCATATAAAATGCAAACCACGCATCATAGTATGCTATTTTGTCTGAACTATGTAATTCCTTCTAAGGAGAGAAACTATAGCGACGGAACAGGTGTCTCGGAAGAGAACACCAAAAACCTGCTACACTTAAGACTGAACTCTATTGAACGCTTACTTCACCCACACAGCTCGTCAACTGTTAAACTTGAGAAACAATGAATGTGCATCTTTTTCATTCAGGGACTGAGCTTGGATGATAAAAGACGTCTTTGAAGAACACTGTTTTAATGGTTGCCAAAATTGTGCATTTGAGTTCATTTTAGGTAAGCCACATGACCTTAACAAGATAGTTCAAGAACATGATGACCTCGGAGGAGTGTTCAAATGTTCCATTGTTTTATTGTTTCCCAGTATATAAAATATTAACACAATTGTTCAATGAATCTGCGCATCCTATAGTTCCTATGATGGGAAATAGAGATGGGGTGTGATTTAGTCAACAAATGCACACAAATTCACAAAGGAGAATGGAAGAGGAAAGGTTCTGACTTGCAAAGACTATAACATGAGTAGGTGCAACTTGTAGGCTCACCTATGGAATTCAGGGGGAATGCAAGTCACAGTGAAATCTTTGTGAAATGGCCCAATGTAGGTCACATGTGATATATGATGACCAACAAAGATTGAATGTGTTAGTACTGAATATTTCATCATATAAATGATATGACATGCACATAGATGGTGTGTTTTCAATACTACATAAATAGGTAGGTCACATATATATTTGTAGCATACTGCTGTTCATCATACATAAAAACATTTAGAAGATGACCAGTATTGCTTGCGTCATCAAAACTCTCAGAAATGCAATACTGACGGTAGTTGTTTATCATGCTACTTACTTTGCGGCATGCCAGGTGGAGTATTTACAAAGAGTCTGGGAAGTGGAAGTGTTACCCTTTTTTTGTCTGTCAACATTGCGATATTTCATCTTTTCCAACAAAATCCCTTTTTCAAGAGCATTCCCCCTCTTAAAGTCTTATTTTTTGCTGTATTTTACACGATTTTAGTGCTCACAAGCAGAACTTTGGAACTTCTCACAGACTAGTAAGCATCAGGGAGCAAGACGGGGTTGATATGCGCATCGATCATGTAGTCCCTGATCCTTGCAGAGTAATTATTGGCAGAAAGTCGTAAAATACTTTTTTTTAACAATTATATATGTAATTCATATTAAATTGGTATGAGTCTTTGGTCATGACTATTCAGCAAATGAAATGAACCCAAAGTTTTCGTGCCTAGTTTATCTTATTACATCTTTATATAAGACAATAATGTGTTCTTACTGGTGGTCCTGTGGGTCCAGGGGGGCCGGCAACACCTGCTGGTCCAGGCAAGCCCTGCAAGGAATTGAATATGTTATTCACTGGAGTCTACACTTCTCCTGCCTCCTTCTCTCCACAAGATGGAAGAAAAGTAATTCGCATGAGTAAACACAGCAAAGTCATTTAATGCTAATTCGATTATCAGTTTTACGTTATTATAATAAGAGTATTGTCTGGCTAATGAACAGGTAAGTGATTGACAAAGATCCAGAGGGATGGGAATGGTTTGAAAGGTACACTTGCTCAATAATTATAGTGATTCACATGCAGAGCATTTCTTTTCATATTGTGCGTAAAACTCAAACTTACGCTACAATGGGCCAGACGCACATCATTACCACAAGCAATTTACTAGCATCATTTTCACTAGCTCATGAAAATCCAATGCAAGGAACACAGAATTGGTCAAAATATTGACATCAACAATGTGTTGATGCTTTTTCATAGTGAAACATGTACAGTATCCAGTACTGAATCTCTGCTCTGGTATATTAAAAACGAAGTGTTTGAGATCCTGGCATATTCACTTGAGGGGAGCAAGATATGTATTCCCTCAAAGACCAAGATCTCAGGGAAATTTAGGTAAATGCAGTTTCAATGAGAAATCTCAGGCTTACCCCTGGTACCTATGGATAACAATAAGGCATTCTGCTCAGAGAAATACGATTAAAGTATGAAAACAGCACTAAAAAAACATTAAAGTCTTGAAATCAATTATTAAACTTGCCAAACAAATTCGATGAACTGAAGAAAAATGTAAAGAATAAAAAGACCAAAAGAACACAAACTAGCACGTGGATCAGCAGATATGAATAGGAAACAATGGTAAAACAAAAGGCAAAGTAAGTCAATGGGAGCAGGAACTAAATACCATGTCTGGCAAACTTCTGTAGCACTTGGGTGGGATACAGACAGTGTTAACCCTTTCGGAAGCACTTACCAAACTTAGGCCAAGGGTACAACACAGGCCTCGCCAAGGCAGACCGCAGTAGGTTGAATCTTCTTTAGGCTCCTTTCAGGCCCAGTTATCTTCTAAGTCTCTGGCAGTATGAACCACAAGATTCAGTGGTCCTGTGAGCTCCGATGATCTACTTATTTGTGACTTAGCTAATGTTAAATGTAGGCCTTTAAAGATGTCAGTTACATGAACTTAGACATGCAGCTGGCTCAGCTTCTGTTTTTATGCCCTTGGTTCTCTTTTTACATATTACTACGACATTATTTAAAAGCCAGAATGCTAATTGTAAATAGAAGTGTATTACAATCATAAAGGAACAGATCAGATTCACTGATTGGTTTTAGTAGCAACCCAATGTCCAGAGGCAAAATGCACCAGTACAGGAGGGGGTATATTTACTAAGATTTTCTGCCATAAAAGTGATGCAAATTGACACAAAATATTTTCCCCAATTTACTTTCCAGTGCAAAACTTGTTTTGTGCTGGAAAATCACATGAAAGTAATGCAAAGCAGCTATCACGCTGGTCTGCATTTCTGAGCACCAAGCAGGCGTTCCATGGGTGGTGCAAGGGTGTTCCCATGCAACCACCAAAGGCTTTTGATGTAAAACCCTACTTACTAAAAAAAGTAGACAGGGTTTTACATCACAAAAAAGTGCCAATTTGAAATAGGTGATATCTCAGACAAATGCATTTATTTATCTTTTCAGACTTTGCACAGTACAGCACACATACGAAGTGGGAAACATTTTAAAGTTAGTCTCAGCATAGTATTTTGTACTGGAAAGGTACCCCTCCAGTACTAAACCTATGCTAGACTCACGCAGACACCCTTGCACTATGGTGCAAAGGTGTGGCAATGATGAATGGCTGTCTGATTGTGCGTCAGCACTAAGGAGAAGGGAAGAGAGTACCATAACTCTGTAAACATTGTGCTCTCCTGCTTGCTATCTCCTCATGCAGCACAGCATTTGTGGCTGCTGCACTGTGCTGCATGAGCACTTAGTAAAACTGGCCCTTAGTGTCATAAAAACTAAATATCTGGGGAAACTGTGTGGTATTTCCCTAAATATGTAGTTAAAATCATGAGCATTATATTCATAAAAAATTGTATAAAAAATAAATAGGAAAAATGCATTGGCTAAAAGACTGATTTGTAGCAGTCTCTGACCTAGGTTTACAGTTTCCTAATTTTGTACCAGATTTTGTACTTAATTAGTACCATTTCAGAGATTAGAAGCAGAGGCCCAAAAATAATGAAGGTAAGGATGGGTAGCGGTTGGGGAGATAAAAAAAACATGAGAAGTGGTACAAAGGGTCGCAAACTTTAAAAAATATATTAAAAAGTCAGAAACCCCTGCAATCCAGTGTCCAGAAATACATTAGTCAGAATGTAATTGATGAATTAGACCTGTAAATCTTCATCTACATCAGACCAGAATCATTGGTTGTAAAATAAGAGGAGTGGTGTCCTTTATGTTGACTTCCACAGTAGAACGCACCCCATGCTGGATGCCATAAAAGCCAGGTCTGCCAAGTGAGGTAAAAGAACGAGGCAACATCAATGGACTTTATTAGTAATTTGTCACATTATTTTTCTCTCTCTTTGATCTAGTGGTGATGCTGCACGTAACTTTAGCATCATTATTTTGAGAATGAGCTTAAACTCAATTTGAATGTGCTGAATACACTGAAGTACCCATGCTATTATTGATTGGGTAATACTGCCAGGACAACCTCTCAGCCGCCTTTGTCTTCAATGTACTAACATCCCTCCTCACCAAAAGGGGAATAAATCAGTGCTTAATTTGAGGCGGTGGTCTCTGGTGCGGGACACTGCCACTTATTTTTTAGGGCCGGCACTTATTTTTCTGCCTCAAGCATTTACTGTGAGCAAAAGACTTATATGGGAAAGAGAAAGGAAGAGAAAAACAAAAAAGCGTTAAAAAGGGAGAAACAGAAAGCTGCAGGAGTGAGTTGAAGGAGCAGGAAGTGGCCGTCAAAGGACTAAAGAGGCCCGAGATGGCTTTAGGACTACGCTGCCGCAGTATTCCGTGCTCGCACATTTAATTGCAGCAGTTGCGTATTTCAGATGAGAGCTTTGGGCACCAGCACTTTTTTTATTTACAACTTTAGCACTGGAATAAACATTATCAGAGTGTCATATATCAGATATTGTATCCCTGTGGCAAGCTGTTGCCCTGTGCGTTATGGCAGACTGGCAATCACAGCTGCTGAGGTCTGCAGCTAGGGAAGTGGGTCCCAAGAGGAGAAGGATAGAGGGATAGAGATGATCAGCTAATACACATGGTCCCACTCAGTTCTATTACTGACTTCCTTGGGAGGAGGAACATGATAAACAAGCATTTGCATTGCAATGGGTCTTGCATTTGCTCGACTTAAAGCTATTAGTGTTGTAAAGTCCTAATCAGACATTTATTGCCACATAAAATTAAAATAAATGAAAAGTAATATAAGCAAGATGATTTAAAGCACCACGCCATGAGCGTGAAAGAGCAAACAAAATGAAACAGAAGTTCACTCGCAGTCAAACGTATCGGCAAATGTGCAGCGACATCGCGCTATGTAGGAAATAAAAATAAAAAGTAGTCCAGAAACCATACTGAAAACATGGAGCTTCATTTGTTTTCATGAGTTGGACGGTGCGCTCGAGGAGGGCTAAACACCAGAAAAGGTGCGCCATATGCATGCCTTTCACAAATAAATCAAGTGATTTTTTAAAGGCAAGCCAACGAACAAACCAAACTGATGGGCGTGCGGTGGGCGTGGTTAAAAGCCCACAGAGAGATTACAACAGGCCAGAGCGCTTGCGCGCTCGACCCTAAAAAAGGCCATCTTCTGTGGAATTAGCAGCATCCATATGAAATTCAGCAGGTTGCGTGGATCTTAATCTTTGTACATATATTCCGGCCCAAGCACTTTGTTGTACATTGCGTCGTTCTGCTGTCTGATGTTGATGAAACAATACATTTTATTTGTACAGTGTGCCGGGACTTGTGATTCCTTTCAAGGTACAATTCTACACGTCTAAGAGATGAGGTGGATGTTGGTGGGTTAGAACATCCATATGTACATTTGATTCACGCGTTCACTGTGTTTGCTCCAGATGCTAAAAAGGCACTTGTGTAATTTGTTCCAGGTATGTTAATACCGGTGGATTCCTGTAAGGAAATTTATGAATAGGTGACGTTGCGTAGACTCTGTAAAAAGTTCACACCTTCCCTGGCACACACTGTCTATCACTGCACTGAGCTTTATTATATATGACAAACCACTATCGCACTTCATGATGTATACACTTTGTATTTAACTGATGGGGACCTTTGCATCATCATAATAAATTAATTTTGATTTATGCTGCTGTGGACTTTTCATATATTTTAAACTGAAAATGCTTTCATGCTACATAGTTGGTGAATATTGCATTGTTGCAACTATTAATTAAGTTGTGTATATTTTTAAAATAATTATGTGTAAACCGTGTAACAAATGAAAAATAACACAACTACAACATGCATCGGGTTGAAAGTTATTGCTTCATTTTACTTGCTTCATAGGCCCCTATACAAACCATCACAGAATCTCTCATTTCGAAAGGCACCCATATAAATAGCATGAGCGAATGGCAATTTGGTCGGATATTTGAAACAGAGGCGAAGTGCCTCCCCCCACTCACCACAGCACTGTGTGCCATTGAAAAAGAGGGCTCATGTTGTAAAACACGCAGCTGGTGTAGTCAGTGTACCTTTTGCCCACAGCCTGGAACTGCATAAAAGCTAAACTGATTTAAATGCATCATGTGAACACTAGAGGGCACTCAATCGTCAGCAATCGCAATAACCGGATTATGAATGACTGAGCTTTTCCATTAAGAATGTATACCAACCCTAGATCTCAAATTGCACCTCTATCATTCAGACTCGGCTTCACAGCTTTCTTTTGTATCAATGAAAGCAAAGGAATTTGTTCTGAAGTAAACAATGAAAACATGTCCATTGTGCATTCGATCCTAATTTATTTTCCTTTGTTAACCAATTATTATTATTTAACATCAGGCCTCACTGGTATTTCACACATAATACCATCTCTTTTAAAGCGCGTCACAAAAAAAACTTCTAAACACTGAAACTCACATGTATTACTATTACCCAATGTAATGGTAATCAGTTTATCGATCTAGGAAGGATGAAAGGCTGAGTGAGTCCAGCTGTCAGAGATTTGAAACTGAGATCTGCAGATTACTACTTCCTTAAGTGGTGAGCATTGAACGAGTCTTCCTGCCAGCAATAATTTAAAATATTAGTTATCAGAATTTATTACAATGGAACTGCACCTGGAAGAGGGGTGCAACAAGGAAGACAGGCGAGGAGTGAGCGAGGTTAATGGATGGGGCAAATGATCAGTGGGTGGAGCTACAGGGATTGATTGACAATAAGCAATGTATTGAAAATTGAGTGCAAAAAGAACAGCTGATAGACAGAATGCTGAACACGTCAAACACTCACCCGCAATCACAGATCTGGGTTAAATCCATCATTAATTTGCTCACCATGCCACCCCAGTTTGGACCCAGCCATATGCAAATCAGTTTTGACGCTGCTCCCCAACAATCTTCCTCAAACTTCCAGGCCAGATGCTCCCTGGACCAGAAACAAGCATCCTGGGACCGGTTTCATGGTATCGCTCCTCATCAGCCAGGCTAGCTTGAACTCGGTGGTATAGTGAGCACGGGAGTCACGTCTGGCCATACCCTTCCCACTCAGAGGGAAAAATGCTAAAAGAAAAGATGATGGATAGAATGCCGAACAAATCAAGCATTCCCCCCTGCCCACCCTCACACAAAAATCTTGGCTAAATCCATTTTTTTTTTGCTCCCATGCCATTCCACTTTGGGCCCAACCATATACAAACCAGCCTTGACCCTGCTCCCTGTGGCACGGGGCACAGGACCCAGGTGTAGGCCCGGGGCTCACTGTGCCACTTGATTCAAGCTAGGCACAGTGATCAAGACTGATTTGCATATGGCCGTGACCAAACTGGGGTGGCGTGGTGGGCAGAAAAGCAATGCATTTAGTTCTAGATCTCTGACTGGTGGTGAATGTTTGATATTGTTCAGTATTCCGTCCATCTGTTCTTTTTTTAATAAAAAATTGGGGGCCATAAACTGTTTTCTGCTTTAAAGGTGAATGTGCTTAGATATCTGGGCAAATTATTTGTAGACAACTGGATTTCTATCAAAATGGCAAATGTTTCACTACTTGTGGCATTTCACAGTTCACTAGCAAATGACAGACAATTCCAGTGAAATGTGAGAATAAAAGTTACAGAGGTGAGCAAACCAGGCACGGCTCGAGCCTGGCTCGGGCTGAATAACTGGTTCAGCCCTGGTCCCAGTGGCGTAGCGTGGGTTGTCAGCACCCGGGGCAAGGCAAGTAATTTGCGCCCCCTAACCCGGGACAAGGCAAGTAATTTGCGCCCCCTAACCTGTGGATTTAGTCTCTTCCAAGATGTTGCGCCCGGAGCGGCCGGCCCCCCCTGCACCCCCCACGCTACGCCACTGCCTGGTCCCATGGGAAATACTGCATTTTTAAACACAACATTAGATGCATAACAGCTGGGCACACAAAAGGTGCTTTTTGACTGCATGGCTGTAGCTGAGATGCAACTCATATATGTCTCACTTAAACCCTGACTTAAGTCGGAGTTCTCTTTATTTTGTAATTTCTGTCTTAGAGGTGTTGTGGAGCTGTTTGCTAGCATAATTATAGTTACCTACCTCGGCCCACAGCTAAGCTTGCACTTTTGCAAGAAAGAACATCCTACCAAGCCATACATATGTCATGCCATATGGAAATAATACGAGGTACTTGGATTTATTGAACACAGGGCCTGATGTACGTACAGGCTGGCTGCAAATAGTTGGTGCAAATTGTGCACCGCCACTTTTTCATCAGCCTGTCATTTTGTGAGACAACATATGTACTAATAGGTCTTGTCGTAAAATGTCTATTCATGGAGGGAGGGTGTGAAATGACCTGCCGAACTAAGCAGGGCATAAGCTCTGAGCGACTGTTAGTGGCTGCTAATTGGGGCAGTGAACGAACAACCGCCCATCAGCTTGGCATACGCTCTCTCTCTTGTAAGACTCGGCCTATATCTATTCAAAGAACAGGTGCTTCTCTTAAAAGATGCTTCCAATCTGATAAACACTGAAGGGAGCATGCACTTAAGCACTGTCCATAGAGACAGCTCTCCCTTTGCGGATCTGATACTGCCTCATTTGAGGTTGTGGTATTTGATCAATGGTGTGTGATCACAATTGCAGGCACAAACCTTTGGAACTTTATATTTCAACTTCCACACCAAAGGGGGGCGCTCCTTTCACATTCTCCTCCTGTTTGTAACGGTTTGCAAGAGGGATATAGGGCCAGATGTAGCAAAAATATGCGAGCAAAATCGGAAATGTGATGCAAAAAAAACATTTCCGAATCGCAAATTGTGACGCGAGCCATTACTGACTTGCAAATTTAGCGACCCCATTGTGCGACTCGCAAATAGGGAGACGCAATTTGCGAGTCGCGACCCATATGAAAAAGGCACTCGCAAATTGCGACTAGTCGCAAAAAGTCCATTTTGCACACCCAATTTACCACTAACTCAGAGCAGGTGGTAACCAGAACCAAAGTATAAAAGGAGACCCAGAAGGCATCTGGGTTACTCAAGATGGCAGAGATATATGTGATAGCAATGAGGAGGATAGCCCACGCCGCACAGCAGAGGAGGAGCCAGAGACAGGGGAGGATATACAGAACCAGGCAGACACTTTTCCAACAAACAAAGGAGGAGATATATGATAAATACAGACTCAGCAGTGCAGCAATATTAGAATTAATTGACCTACTCAATCCGCAACGCCAGACTGTGCGCAGCAGCGCCATCCCCACACATGTGCAAGTGCTATGCTCACTGCACCTCTTGGCCTCGGGTAGCTATCAGGGGGTCATTGCCGTGGCAGGTGGGGTATCCCAAAGTGCACTCTCACGGTTCTTCAGATGTTTCTTAGATGCCATACTCACACACATGTCCAGATACATATACCTACCCAGGAATGAGGCAGAAATCAACAGCACCAAGTTGGAATTCTACAGGATTGCCAACTTTCCTCATGTGATAGGGTGTGTAGACAGGACACATATACAAATATGCCCTCCTGCAAATCTGGAATATCCGTTCCGCAACCGGAAGTGTACCCACTCACTGAACATCCAGGTGGTATGTGACGCCCATTATGTCATCACAGACATGGTAGCCAAATTTCCAGGGAGTACACATGACTCTTACATTTTCAGGCACAGTGGGATACACCAACGCCTAGAACGTGGGGAGTTTGGAGACGGATATCTCTTAGGTATTGCTGAATACACCCTGAAGCCATACACACAGGTCACTGTAGAAACCATCCATGCCCTGCTAACATTGTCCATTTATGCCAAACAGGTGACAGGGCATATGCGCTACGACCATGGATACTTACCCCGTACCTAACACCCAGCAATGAGAATGAGAGGCGATATAACAGTGCACATAGGAGGACCAGAAATGTCATAGAGAGGACCTTTGGACTGTTAAAGGCAAGATTCCGATGCCTCCACAGAAGTGGAGGTGCACTCCAGTATGCCCCAATAACAGCATTCAAGATAGTTGGCGCATGCGCTATACTGCACAACATTGCCACCAGACGTGGGCTACATCTCACCCCTGAAGACCCAGATTCGGAGGATGACGAGCAAGAGCTACCACATCGCCATCATGGGGATAGAAGCATTGCAAATCAAGGCAGACAGAGACGGGACCACATTGCAAACCAATACTTTGGAAGGTACGTGCTAACTGTCACCACACACACTGATGTCACACACAAAGAGCCCAGTTGTGAAGTGGAACAAACAAGAACTTTTATTAAGTGAACCAAAGTAATGATAAACTGAACTTTTGCGAAGGGGCTGTAAATGTCCACCTGCAATGAGGACACATTCACTTCATGTGCCTCAAGTGTCCTGCAGTGCATGGGCTCATCACCTCCGCCTGGGACGCCCAGCATGGCTAGTGCTTGGTGTGTCAGCATACCCCTGACGTGCACTGCCACTCCTCAAGACACGTGTGTCCGTGGCAGATGCGCTGCTGACGGTGGGCCCCTCCTCACTATCCTGAGGTGTCTCTGCCGTGCCCCTAGCCACCTGTCTAGCCTCCATCATGTCCACAGCGTGGCTGATGCGACCCAGTCCCCGAGCCACATCCCCTGCAAAGTGGCCCAAGTCCACCTGCAAACTAACAGTACGGCGTGACAGCACTGTGGTGTTGACTGCCAGGCGGACGATGGATGCAGCCATGCGGTCCAGTCTGTGTACCAGTTGCCGCTCATGGTGCCTTGCACTCTGTCTCTCAGACACTAATTCTGTGACCAGTTGACGTATGGAGAGTGCAAGGTCACCAACATTATCGTTCAGTCGTGTGAACTGTGTGTTCACCTGTGCCAGCCCAGTGGTGAAATTATGCTCCATCCATCGCATTGCCCCAGATATGACTCTCATCTGCCTTGTTTGCAGGCGCTGACCAGCTATGAGTACTGCCTCCGCTGCGGACATAGATGCGTCACCTACATCCTGCTGGGACACTGCTGGAACATGGAGTCTGCGTCTGTGACGCGATGGAGGTTCAGGGTCGTGCTGTATGACACTGTGGCTGGGACCAGGTGCTGTGTCGATATCCACAATGTCCATTGGTGCAGCTGGAGGGGACTGTGGTTGTGTGGTGCTGGGCCCTGTAGTGGCTGCTTCAGACTCCTTTGCTGCCTGTTGGCTGCTCTCTGAACCCTGGACGGACTGGCTGGTGGGACCTATCGGACATAGGGAACACACTATGGGGGTCATTCTGACCCCGCCCGGCGGCGGAAGCCGCCTGCCTGGCTGGAACCGCCAGAATACCGCTGCGCGGTCAAAAGACCGCCGAGGGAATTCTGGGTTTCCCGCTGGGCTGGCGGGCGACCGCCAGAAGGCCGCCCGCCAGCCCAGCGGGAAACACCCTTCCATGAGGATGCCGGCTCCGAATGGAGCCGGCGGAGTGGAAGGGGTGCGACGGGTGCAGTTGCACCCGTCGCGATTTTCAGTGTCTGCATGGCAGACACTGAAAATCTTGGTGGGGCCCTGTTACGGGGGCCCCTGCAGTGCCCATGCCATTGGCATGGGCACTGCAGGGGCCCCCAGGGGCCCCACGACACCCCATACCGCCATTCTGTTCCTGGCGGCCAAAACCGCCAGGAACAGGATGGCGGTATGGGGGTCGGAATCCCCATGGCGGCGCAGCAAGCTGCGCCACCATGGAGGATTCCCCAGGGCAGCGGGAAACCGGCGGTACACCGCCGGTTTTCCGTTTCTGACCGCGGCTGTACCGCCGCGGTCAGAATGCCCATGGAAGCACCGCCAGCCTGTTGGCGGTGCTCCCGCGGTCGTTGGCCCTGGCGGATTTTACCGCCAGGGTCAGAATGACCCCCTATGTCAGTATCTAACATCTGTTGTATGCCTCCTAATAAACTGTTGCCTATCAGCTGACTACTGAACTACATTGCCCATAATGCACCATTCTGGTGGTTGCAAGTCTGGAATAGAGCTAGTTTGGTTGTGCATACTGCTGTGTACTGGGTGGGTGGGGGTATGGCAGTTATGGGTGTACATGCATGTTTCATGGTACTCACTTGTTGATGTCCCTAGCGCTGACGTGTCCAGCACTGCAATTCCAGCCACTGCCTCAGGCTCAAGGGTCTGTTCCACCAGTTCCTCCATAGGTGTGGGTGGTGGGATGGTGGATGGGCCTCCTCCTGTGCCCCGCATCTCCCTGAGGCGCTCTGCCACCCTCTCTATGGCATTGACCCTCTCCAGGATGTCATTCCAGATCCTCTTTTTTTTCGTGTCTGGAACACCCAGGGCAGCCCTTCCGAAAAGCTGGTTATGGTGCTGGCAGTATTGCTCTGTCAGCATCTCTAGTTCCTTTTCAGAAAACTTCAGTTTTCTCTTCCTGTCTGCACTGCCAGAGTCTACCATTCTTGCTGCTGTTCCTCCAGGTGGTTGCTCAGCAGTTAGAAAAGGGTGTGGTCCTCCCTCCTCCCAGGTGTATTTGTTAACTTCCTGGCTGTGATGTCATCAGCAAGAGCCAGGAAGTGTTTTTCAAACTGTTATGCTGCACCTGCATGCAATTTGCGGCACAGTCGTAATTTGCGACATCCACTCGCAATTTGCGAGTCCGTTTTTAGCGAGGTCGCAAAAAGCGACCTCGCAAGCAGCGGACTCGCAATCTGCGGTGCGACTTCATTTGCGAGTCATAAAATGAAGTTCCTTTTTCTTGTTGGATACCGTTTTGCGAGTCAGAAATTGCGAGTCGCAACGACTCGCAATTTCCGACTCGAAGTTTTTTAGCTACCTACATCTGGCCCATGATGTATTGTAAAAAAAAATACTTGGCCACAAACCCAGTGCTTTGGTGAATCAATGGCCCATAGTGTACTAATGTAGGTAAGACTTTTAGAAGTAAGGACAGCGAGGAGGAAATATTCTTCCAAGTTCTAAACAGCACTATGGAAAGTTGGATTCAATTTGTGGCTTCCATACTTGGAAAAACTGCACAAGCCTACATAAATCACATCACTCCAGTGTATGTCATTTAAATCTCAGACCATTTTAAAGAATTTCACTAAATTAAGTTAGGGGTGCTAGAGGTAAGGACTATTCAATGGTGTATGATGGGACAGTGAAAAGAAACCTCTACTGTCGAATAAATACAGAAGTATTTTCCTGGGCATGTTCACTGGCTCCTTTATACCTCTCCTTACTCTTTGTTGGGGAGAATTTTGTAAGTGACCAGGGTAATTTCAGGCTCACATATTTTCTTGCTCCTTATTTCTCAGGCCCTAAAGGACAAATACAGTATTTTCATTTAATTTGAGTTTTGTGATTCAAATAATGATGTGCATCTTAGATCATGATTAAGGTGTGTGTTTCTGAACTTTCTTTAGTATGCACGCTGGAGCGCAACATGAGCCATGTTTCTTATCAATGAATGAGAAAATTTGCATCACTGAAGGGCCTGTGCCAAAAAGGAGGGAACACTCAGACAGGACTTGCTTTCTAGGTGGTAAACAAGAGAAGAGACCTGCTTTGGAGGCACGAGTGAACCCTGGATGTATGGAACGGGACACAGGAGATGCAAAGGGATTCCAAGAAGATCAAAGGTTTTTCATTTTAAGTAGGTCTTACTTCAAGTAGAGCGATTTAGTTATGGTTTACGGTTATGGTTGTATGAGGTTTAACTTGATGAAAATTCCAAAGCAATATCACACAGAGCAGAAGAGTAGTCTTTCCAATGAATTTGTTTTTTTAGCTAAGAGGTTCTGAATAGGGGTGTGTGTAATACATTACGTTATTGATTTAGGGGGATGAAAGCCCTACTCAGGCAACAACTGCTATCCCTGTCACGATGAACCACAAAAGTCACCATATTAACCTACGCTTAAACTTGTAATAGATGGGCACAAAGCAATCAAGCCTAACTTAAAGGCAAAGGGTAAAGTACTTATGCAGCACACAAATGGTAATAAAGTGAAAACACAATACAAGAAACATACCAAACTAATTTAGAAATAGAGGATGTATTTTAATGAATAGAATGAGACCAACATAACAAACATCTATTTGGTGAAACCAGATATGTAATTTCAAAGCTTTAGGTAGGTATTGCACCTAAAAGTGCCACTCGCTGTTATCTGGTCGTGGTAGACCGGTGGAAAGTCACATGTTCAGGCCAACCACGATAGAGTGTGAGCCAGACACAGGGATCAGGTTACCCCCACTGAAAACGTTAACTACTCAAAGTCTGGTGCAAAGAATACAGAACCTCATAATTTCTCCTTTTCTTGTAGACCTGGTAAGGCACCTCTTGGGGATCAGGGAATTTCTCTAACAGAGGTCAGCAAGGTCCAGTTGCAGGTCCAGGAAGGTCCAGTTGCAGCAGGTCAGCTGGGCTGTTGCAGTGAGGCTTCTGGAGGTTGTTGTATCTCTGCAGCTCAGTAAAGGAGGTCAGCCAATCGACCCTTGTTGTCAAATAGCCAGAGTGGAATACTCTAGTGTGCTAAAGTTAGACACAAGTCAGTCTTCCTTCACAGAGAGAAGAGCAGGCCCTAAGCAGCAGGGTAGTCCTCTGGGGATCAAGACAGGACTCAAGCAGCAGGGCAGCCCTCTGGGTAACAAGGCAAGCCTCAACCAGTAGTGCAATCCCCTGGGGAACACAGCAGTCTCTCTGTAATGTCTGCATGTCCAGGGGTGCACTGAAAAGTTGTTTTGAGGGTCCAATATTTATCCTGGTGCCAACCTTTGAAGTTGGGGAATATTCTAGGCTTTCCCCACATCTCATTCTGGAAAGTTCCTTCCTCCCCCTGTCAAGACTTCAAGAATTCTGGAGGCTAGTGTCAGTTTCCTTAGCATGTGTGCTGGCAGAGAACAGCCATCCTGGCAGGCTGGATCTCTCCCAGTGACATACAGGTGGTATTGTCACTGTCTGGGCCTAACACACATCTTAATGGTGGAGCCATTAGCAGTCCCAGACAGTCGAAAACTCATAGAAGGCCACAGAAACAGTTGGACAGGAAAGTGCAAACCTAAAAGTGGCATTTTCAGAATTGTGACTTAAAATCTGACTTTACCATTAAGGATTTTAAATTACAACTAATTTGAGTCTAGACATGACATTTCTACCTGTTGCCAATGGAAGATTAGCACTTATTAAGTGTACTGAGGTGACAAAAATAGTATTCTATGGGAGAGGTAGGCCTTACAGTAGTGAAAGACTAGTTAAAAGGTTTTTCACCCCCAGGACATGAAAACCTAAAAATACATGTCCTACTTTTCATGGTTTTATGGTTCAAACCTTTTTATTTATTCATTTTGATCATTAACACATAATCGCACGTATGTCCATAGGCCGGTGAGGTACATAAATGGGGGCATGGGGGCCAACTGGAGAAGAGAGTGGTCTAGGGATGGAGCAGTTAGTATCAGCAATGGGTGGATTGTAAGGTAACTGAGGGAGGGTCTATACTAGAGAAGGGTTGATCTCCACCACGCAAAAGACATGTTTGTTTATTGTTTTATATCACTAAGCATGGCTGTAACCGGTGTCCAGATTTCAACAGACTCTGTCCGGCGTTGAAGTCCTGTTCAGGCTCTTCCTGGTTAAAGAACTTAGGCCCCGATTTATACTTTTCGATGGTAAATGCAGTTTAGTGTCAAAAAGTATACCGCCATTAGCGCCATCCTAAGACGCCGGCCGGGCATCATATTTATGGGATGATGTGAGCCGGTAGTAAGGTCCGGTTAGCGTCAAAATATTTGACGCTAACCGGGTGGGGGAGGCATAGGGAAAACTGGAGGTTGTGCGTCAAGGAATGACACTAGTCAGGTTAGAGTCAAGAAAATGACTCTAACCTGATTAGCGTCATATTTCGGCGCACAATCCCGATGGATAGGACTCTTGTCTGAGTAAAGACAGGAGTCATGCCCCTCAGTCCAATGGCCATGCCCAGGGGACAATTGTCCCCTGGGCATGGCCATTGGGCCCAGTGCCATGTAGAGGGGCCCAAGTTAGGCCCCCCTATGGCACTATGAAAAATAAAACAAAATACTCACCTCTACTTACCTCTACATACCTGGGATTGGGTCCCCTCATCCTTAGGTGTCTTCCTGGTGTGGGTGGGGGTGGGTTGGGGTGTCCATGGGGCTGGGAAGGGCACCTGTGGGCTCTTTCCATGGTATCTGACCATGAAATAGGCCCACAGGTCCCCTAACGCCTGCCCATACCCAGGTGTTAAATAATGGCGCTAAGCAAGCTTGGCGCCATTATTTCAGGCCCACATCCCCGTGCATGATTTTAGGACAAGGGGATAAATATGGCGCAATGGCCATAACATTGTTTTCTGCATGGGAACGCCTACTTTGCATCTTATTGACGCAAGGTAGGTTTCCACATCCAGAAAATGATGTTAACTTCATAACGTTGTGTTAGAAATGGGGTCCTTGGTTGACAGTCAGGTTACCCCCTGTTCAAGCAAAGACCCTCACTCTAGTCAGGGTAAAAGAGAATCACCCTCAGCTAACCCCTGCTTACCCCCTTGGTAGCTTGGCAGAGCAGTAGGCTTAACCTCAGAGTGCTAGGCGTAAAGTATTTGTACCAACACACACAGTAACTCAATGAAAACACTACAAAATGACACAACACAGGTTTAGAAAAATTGGAAATATTTATCTAAACAAAACAAGACCAAAACGACAAAAACCCACCATACACAAGTCAAGTTATTAATTAAAAATCAAAAAGAGTCTTTAAGTAGTTTTAAAAACACACTAGCGCTGCTAGAGTGAAAATGTACCTGGTGTGTGTCAAAAATAACCCCGCACGGGCGGGCGTGCGTCGAAAATAACTCCGCACGGCGGTACTCGAGTCAAAAATCCAGCCGCACGATGAGTTGACGATCCAGCCGCGCAGGTTGCGATCTCCCAGCCTCCGTCAGCGATGCTGCGCGTCGTTTCTCCTGCTCCGTGCGTCGATTCTTCGGTCGCGTTTCCTGCGAGCGTCGTTTCTCAGCCGCGGAGCTGGCGGCGCGTCGTTTTTCAGCCGCCGATCGGATTCGCGTCGATCTTTTCCCCGCACGGCGCTCTGTGAGTGGATTTTCTTGTCTTTAGGCTGCCAGCTTCTCCTTTCAGGGTCCCAGGAACTGGATGGGCACCACAGGGCAGAGTAGGAGTCTCTCCAGAGGCTCCAGGTGCTGGCAGAGAGAAGTCTTTGCTGTCCCTGAGACTTCAAACAACAGGAGGCAAGCTCTAGATCAAGCCCTTGGAGATTTCTTCTCAAGATGGAAGGCACACAAAGTCCAGTCTTTGCCCTCTTACTCTGGCAGAAGCAGCACTGCAGGAAAGCTCCACAAAGCACAGTCACAGGCAGGGCAGCACTTCCTCCTCAGCTAACAGCTCTTCTCCAGGCCGAGGTTCCTCTTGATTCCAGAAGTGTTTCTAAAGTCTGTAGATTTGGGTGCCCTTCTTATACCCATTTTAGTCTTTGAAGTCACCTTTCTTCAAAGGCGACTCACACCTACTTGTGAAATCCTGCCTTGCCCAGGCAAGGCATCAGACACACAGCAGGGGGTTGGAGCCGGCATTGTCAGAGGCAGGCACAGTCCTTTCAGATGAGAGTGACCACTCCACCCCTCCCTCCTAGCAGAGATGGCTAATCAGGAAATGCAGGTTACACCCCAGCCCCCTTTGTGTCACTGTCTAGTGCGAGGTGAAAAACAACCCAACTGTCAAACTGACCCAGACGGGGAATCCACAAACAAGGCAGAGTCACAGAATGGTTTAAGCAAGAAAATGCTCCCTTTCTAAAAGTGGCATTTTCAAACGCAAAATCTTAAAATCAACTTTACTAAAAGATGTATTTTTTAATTGTGAGTTCAGGGACCCCAAACTCCACATGTCCATCTACTCTCTAGGGGAATCTACACTTTAATCATATTTAAAGGTAGCCCCCGTGTTATCCTATGAGAGAGACAGGCCTTGCAATAGTGAAAAACGAAATTGGCAGTATTTCACTGTGAGGACATATAAACCACATTACTATATGTCCTACCTTATCCATACACTGCACCCTGCCCTTGGGGCTAACTAGGGCCTACCTTAGGGGTGCCTTACATGTAAGAAAAGGGAAGGTTTAGGCCTGGCAAGTGGGTACACTTGCCAAGTCGAATTTACAGTGTAAAAATACACACACAGACACTGCAGTGGCAGGTCTGAGACATGATTACAGAGCTACTTATGTGGGTGGCACAACCAGTGCTGCAGGCCCACTAGTAGCATTTGATTTACAGGCCCTGGCACCTCTAGTGCACCTTACTAGGGACTTACTAGTAAATCAAATAGGCCAATCATGGATAAACCAATTACATACAATTTACACGGAGAGCATATGCACTTTAGCACTGGTTAGCAGTGGGAAAGGGCTCAGAGTTCAAAAGCCAACAGCGACAGGTCAGAAAAAAATAGGAGGCAGGAGGCAAAAAGACTGGGGATGACCCTGCATAAGCAAAAGTCCAACACGTTGGCACTAGACGTGTCTAGCTCCAAAGTGTTAAAATTGAGTTAGGGTTGCGCTGAATTAACGTTAAAAAAATGATGCTAATTTGGCCAAACCAAGTATAAATATGCCCCTTAGTGATATTTCAGGCAGGTTAACTCACAAATCTCCTGTGATCGAAATTGGAGGCAAGAATCCCACATTTTATCAAATTGTGACAGCTTATTATCAAGTGAGGCTGTGACCTTTTCTATTCCATTAGTATCCCAGAGTCACTATAGTCAGTCTTTATGGTCGGGCGTGCAGTTGGTTCGCCACTTGGAGGAGATGGTCTGTTTGGCTGCATTTAGTGCCATGGTGATAGAAGAGTGTTGTAGCAGGTAGGTCAGAGCATTTGGGAGACCTGGGAGGCTATAACTAGGACAGTTGGGGAAATCTGTGTCAACAATCTTGTTAATGTTCTTCCAGTATCTTTTGAGTTGAGGGCAGCGCCACAGGAGGCGTGCCAAGGGGCCTATGTGCCTGCACTTAAGTCAGCAGTCTTCTTTGCTTCCATGTCTCCATTTCGTTATCCTTGCCAGGGGGTTAGTCCTAGTAGTGCGTTTGTTGAGCATTTCCTTTTTGCCTGCTGCACTAAAGGAAGAGATGCATGCTCTGGGGAGGATGTCAGATCATTCTTTGAAGGTGAAGGGGCATTCAATTCTGCTTCCCATCTATGTTGCATGAGGGACTTGACAGTATGGTAGTTTAAAAAATAACTTCGGACAGCAGTGGCAAACCTGAGACATTTTTTAAAAGCTGTGTTAGTGGATGGCACAATTAGTGCTGTATGTCCACTAGTAGTATTTAATTTACTGGCCCGGGGTACATGTAGTACAATATACTAGGGACTTATAGGTAAATTGAATGTGCCAATCAGGTATAGGCCAATTGTTCCATGTTTTAGGGAGAAAGCACAAGTAGTTTATCATGTTAGCAGTGGTAAAGTGCACAGAGTCCTAATGCCAACAAATAAAAAATAGAAAACAAGAGTGAAGGCAAAACGTTTGGTGGTGACTTTGAAGAGAGGGCCAGGTCCAACAGTGGGTATCCGTAGTCGTCTGGAGATTTCATGTGTCTAGTGGTTTTGGAGTGAACATTCTCGACAATGGCCAAGAGCCAAGGGTTGATTGATTTTTTTCTTAACTTGCTCCAAAGCAGCTGTAAAGACAAACCTAAAGGGCATTCATAGAGGTTTTAGAGTTGCAAGAGCTCGGGAACATCTATCTCACACTGAAATGAACCAGACAATAATTGGGGTGAAAAGTGAGGTGATGTGCACCCATCAATCTAAAACCAAAAGATGTGTTTAGGAAATATTGCAATTCGTCAGGAAAGTACATGTAGGTTTATTAAAGTATCAGAAAGTAGTAACTTACTCAAATGAGTAGGCATAATTTGTTAATTGAACGGTTCATGACATTTGCCAATACCTTTGTGAGCCAAGTCTACAGGTTTAAACTGTACAATGAAAAAATATATATTTTTCATTACAAAAAATGACTGACTTACCGGTGATCCTGTTTCCCCATCCACTCCCGCCAGGCCTTGTTCGCCCTTTTTACCCTGTGAAAGAAAGCAGAGACTTTGTCAGAGGCACTAAAAAGCTCTGTAACAAACGCTGTTCATTAAGGGACTGCAGAGAAGGTACCTTATTACTAGTTGCTGGTTACTGTAATAGGGATATTGACATTTAGTCCAACTGGTCTACTACAACTTTCCCCAAACATATTTTCCTATCATATAGCTCTGTTTTGCTGCACAATGCAAATTTTGCCTAGGCATAGAGTGATATTGGGGATTCTAGCCATTTATCGTGTCACATTAGTACAAAGGTTGGTTTCTTTACTTCCTGTACCTGTCTTGTCTATTTTAAGAAACCAGACTAGTCACAAATATTATGCTGTGACTGCCTCTTGTAGTACTGTAAAAAAATAGACAAAAAAGGAGATTGCAGCCCCAAACCGATGCCCGTTAAGACGAGCTGGCCCTGTGTTTCTGCCACTGAATTTGCCCCCTCTGAGGCAAGGGGTCGCAAATGCAGTGCTAGGGGTTGCAAGGGGCGAGCCAGGGGTCGCAGCTGCGACCCTTGGAGACCCCTAAATGACGTCCATGCCCCCAACCACCTTCTGTTGTCCAAGTCCCTCCCTTCTTGTTGCATACTGATCAGCACTCCTTCCATAATAAATCAAAAAAGCAATATGACAGGGTCAGAGTGTCATAGACGCCAATATCTCAGCAAATGTAGTGCTCTATACTACAAAGCAAGAACTATCAGGAAGTTCAACATTTGACATGGCCCACTTGGTAGATAAAGATATGTGGCTGACTGCTCCCAAGACCAACCAACTGTTCAGGGGCTGAGGGTCATAAATGATAAATGGCTGTGAAATGTACCATACCAGAACAATTTCCACAAGATTAAAGGAACGCTGTGCCTGGCAAACTAATTTACTACCCACTTGGTTTGAGAAAAGAGATCAAAGTACTAAGCCCAAAAAAATATTATGCTCAACCTACTCGTTTACCTTCAAGCATTAATACTTTTTATAGACTGCGTGCAAACATAGGATACCCAGGGCCAGTAACAAAATATTTTCCATTGTCTACCCATTCTTCAGTCTGCATTTCCACAAGCTCCGTTGTCCTACTGCCCCCTCCCACACCCCAAAACACCTTCCATCCCTACGTGTTGCATGGCCAGCCATAAAAACAAGCATTAGCTTTGCCAATGTCTTTTAGCCATACTGTTCAGCAGCATAGCTACCACTGGTGCAGCAGGTGTAGTGGTACTGAGACCCACAGCCCTGTGGGGTCCATTGAACCCCGATAATAGCTATAGTTCACTACTCTAGCAACACTCAAAGGGACCGTTTTCTTTGCACTGGGACACACATGGCATCCTTGCTAGGCTATTGGGAAAACAGCCTGCATGTACCCCAGGTAGGAGCACCACAGTCCTTCCTTCTTTTCCATTTTGATTTATGGAAATAGAAGAACTGACATTGTAACAAATGAAGGCCATTGTGACGCCATTATTAAGCCGAGAAACACAAACAATTAGCAATACCAGTTGCTTATGCCTGCACCAAATTTTAAACAATGAAGACAACGTTGTCATATGCAGTATTATTAAACGGATGGTGCCAGTGTCTGTTTAAAACTGCATAATTCAGTTGTGCATTAGTGGCGCACCCAGCCCCCAGGCGGTTTAAAGCATAATACAGCAATTAATGTGTCACCCAAGTGCCTCTAATCTCCAGATCAAAAAGCAAAACATCGCACAGCTAATTAAAATAAAGTGGTCCGATGTTTCTTTTTTATTCACCTTCAACAATAACTGTAATTGTTGCACGAGGTAAGTACACTCAAGGCGCACACAACAGCTATTTTTAGCCTGTTCTTCTCAGGTTGATGTGTCCAATTACCCTAACATCAGATAATTCGGGGAACCCACGAATGCTTTTTGAATGTACGTCACTCTGTCGAGCCGAGTGAAGCAATGCGTAATTAGCGTCTCGCGATACCGCATCATTACTGTAGGTGAAGTGGCGTTTTCTTCCAAATGTGCAATTTTCTGTTGGAACTTTTTAAGTGCAGGTTAGGAGCGTCATATCACTTGCTATAAACAAGGGCAATGTGCACTTTAACAGTAAAAAGCTGTGCATGCCACTGAAAGTACTTGCTGACAGGCAGCACTTAAAGCAACTCCCTGGGCCATACCTTTCTATATCTTACAGACAAGTCGAGGGGAAGCCCTGGGGGCGTTACAGGCACGGACTCTGGCATGTGCCCTGAACAAGAGGTGCGAAATTCTTGGATTTTGCTTTGATGAACTTCCTGAAGTTAGCTAAATGCGGGTAAAGTTTTTTTAAACAACATTGAGATTAAAAGAAATAGGCTTTTGGGGAAGAGGGAAACAGCACCACTACACTCTTTTGTGTGTAAAAGGCCACTTTATTGGAAACAGGTGCACTTACAAAACAATTCCCTGGCCTCATGCCTCACAAAACTAAACGCCTCACTATACATCCAATTTTACCTAACCAAAATGCCCCCCTCTCCCCTACCCTCCCCCCTTTTCCTTAACCTTGCAATTCGTTAATACAATCTTCCTTTTTGTAACGCTTTCTTTGTTGAATCCGTTTTGTCACCTTAATAGTCTCTTGCTGCCACCTCCCCATTGAACCTGCAAGTCTCCAACCCCTAATGCCAAATTTCCTGTCTTTGTTGTCCTGCTGCTGTCCACTCATTTCCAATCTGAAAGTGTCTTGTCAGATTTGCTGTCCAACCGCGTCACCTTCCACAAAATGGTGACCTTCTACAAAATGGCCCCCTATATATTGCTGAGCCCACCGGCCAAAACGGCGCCCGTGGGCTGTACCAACTTCCCCAAACCTCCCGAGGGGGAGACCTCATACCTTTGGCAATCCCCCCACCCCCGGGACCCCCTGAAAGGCAAAAAAATGAGAGCTAGCTTTTCATATATGCTTCACAATTTTGATCGATGATACTTCCTAATAAAGCACTCAATCGATAATAAAAAGACTCAGTACATTTAAATAATTGTTTTGACTCAGCCGTAAGTCAATTCACAGACAATCGTGTGTAATAGATTTTCATTATAATAGTACACATAGAACACAACGAAGAGAAAGATAGAATTCCAATTAAAAACAGACCATTTAATAGTAAATATGTCATGAAAATGATAAGAAAAGAGCTTTTGAAAAAAATTATTCCCAGTGGATATATGGGGAAATCAATTCAAAGTAGTCCTTGGAGAATTCCTGAAAAGGAAGTCAAAATGGATCTCTGCATTGATTGGCCTGGTCAAGCTTTCTATGTATAGCAACAGAATCACTCTGGTGCAAATCAGTCTCGTGCAATGAGATAAGATAAATAGAACTTCAGGGGTGTTGAGCACTGGCCCTCGGTAAACCACATTCAATTGGTCTAAAAACGATTGGGGCACGATAAAGGGGCTTGAGACTGTTGATGCCTGATGTGAGCATATGGGATGCACCTGAAAAGGGGATCTTCATGACAGTTACTCATGCGCTGGTGACGTGCAGTGTTTTAATAAAGTCAAAGTAGTAAAAGGATGAATTGAGTTCAAGAAAGTCACATCTGCCTTCCTTTAGTCTTCTGAAACCCTCAAAGATTGTTCTTGCATTCTGAAAAAAGGCAAAGATTCTGCAAAATTAATTTTCAGTGTGAAGTAGAATTTCTTAAAGTTTCTTTGTCCCACTAAACAAAGACTGATTGGAAGTGTGTGTTGGGTCTCCGCAATGCTGCCTTAGGTTAAGGTACTTATTGTGGTAGCTCACCACTTAACTAGAATGTATCTTTTCATCCCAAGTAATCTCAAGCATAAATAAGTAAGTTTGTACAAGTTCTAGATCCTATCCCACACAATTCTTTAGCAAAATGAATTATTTAGTAGAGGTACTCCGTCTACAGACAGGGAGCACACTCCCATTTTTATTACAGGAGCCGAAGCAGGGTTTCATCCTCAGAGAAAACAAAAAAAATGTTCTCTTTTTTTTTTTCCACGGAGGCTTTTTTTGGATCTAGGTTTCTCAGCATAGGTTCTTAAAGTGTATAGGCTAGTTTCTCATTTTTACATACTGCTCACCAATCCTACCTGCCACTAAATTGCCCTTACTCCCATTTGCTTGACACTATGTTTTCATTCTTAACCTGATTACCTCAGGAAAAGGATATTTTATAGCGCCACTCACAGTCAAATTCCAAGATTGTGTAGTCTTCCCACTTTACTCCTTTGTAACCAGGTCTGTCTCACAACAAAGGAATTCAAAATCCTTCCACTCACAGGGTATCTTGGAATTTAAACAGGAGCAGATGTTGGAAGGCCACTTTACCTTTCTGAAAGGGTGGGATCCGTGCAAGAAACACGTTCAGCTAATATTCGGCTTTGTGTTGAGCAAATGGTCTCAGTGAGGCTATTTATAAAAGGTAATTGTATGTCTTTCCAGCCTGAAAGGGATCATTAACCCATTCATTCACTCTGGTATCAGAAATAGGAAGTGTTTTATCTCTTTTGTTTCAGAAACTATAAGATAAATGCATTCTTCTTCAGGTTTGATGATTTCAGATTTTTCAATATAAACATTGTAGTCACCAACAGGCCTATTTTAGAAATACTATGCAAAGATGTATTTTTAAGAATAATGAAGCTTATGCGTGTGCCTGTCAGATATTTGTGTGATCATTCAGGCAGCACTGGCTGTGAGGAACATTACTCTACTTGACAAACATATAGCTTACATATAGATAACAGGGTTGCCATAAACTATTTAACTGATAACCTCTGTCCCCACTCATTGGCAGCCTGGTGGCCAGTCACAACATAAGGCACTGCAACTGAGGCTGCACCCATGGGAAGGAGCACAGAATGCATGTGGTTAATGCCTGTTCAACATGTCTCAGGCCACAGAAAATCCAAACATAAAATGCCAGAGGTCCAAGAAATAAAAATTAGTAGCAGGTCCCCTGGAGGCAGAGAGAATTTATAATAGCAACAAATTAGTTTTAAAGATATTTTTGTATCTTTGTCTTTCAATGCATTGCCCAGACAATTATATTTCACCTTCTGCTCCCCAGTTACCTTTTTAAAAAGCCACTTGCAGTTTTGCTCCGTATCAGTACTCTTGATAATATATTAGTTTCCTTATTGTCCATACATATCAGTTTATTATAAAACTGCATTGACTTGCATTGTTATTTTCCTGATTTTCATCACATCCGTCTAACGAGAAACTGAGCGGCTTGAAGGCATTTTGAAGCCATTATCTGAGTGTGAGTTACCTGAACAGGATTTTGTTGTGTTATGTGATTGTCAGAGACTGTTAAACCCCCATCCCCACAAACTACAGAGAAATTATCAGACCAACACATTGACACAATAATCTTGGCTACAAGCACAAATAAACTCCAATGGTACAGCATGACCTGCTGGTGCTGAGGCTATGAAACATGTATTGTGAACTCCTAATCATTAGGTAATTTATGAGAAGAGTACTACACATCACATCCAGTCGTGGCTGGCGACCGGGCAAAGTGGTGGGACGGGGGAACAAACCAAAATAAAAAAAGTATACATATAAAAAAAAATTAACTTAACTGGTTGCCCGCGCACCGCTGCCGCACTCCAAGCACACGCTCCCAGTCTGCCCTGCTCCAATCATGACGCTGCTCAGAGCAGCATTATGATTGGCAGGAGCACTCCAACGCAGACTGGGTGCCCCGGCTGTCTCTCTCCAACTCAGCAACATAGTGCCTGGTTGGAGAGAGCCCTTGTGCACATGTGTGTTTGGCCGGCCCGAGAAGGCTGGCCAAACACACATGCGCACTGAGGGGAGTGCTCTGTGTACTCCCCTTGCTGCTCGTCACCCCCATGGCCCCTCCCCTTTAAAAATAAAACAATAATAAACAAGGTTTATTGTAGTTTTATTTCTAAAGGTTTGCAACACAAGACCAAGGGGATTTAAGATGATCATACATTCTGTCCATTAATGGAGACAAGATAAGTCATTGAACCACTTCAAGTCGTATATAAAAACGTGTATCGAGAATTCATAGTCAGATCATTGGATTAATCGAGTTTCTGTTGTTGTGACTAACAGCATAAATGTAAGCAAATTTGAACTCACCCGTAAACCCTGTAAACCTGGAAGTCCACCTTTTCCTTCTGCGCCTTCAGGACCCTAAAATGCGGACATAATACAGCATCACCTGATTAATTAAGTCCGTAGTCATTTTTCTGGAAACTACAATTTCGATTTTGAGCAAGAAGTTTCTTTAGCAGACAAATTACATCTTTAAAACTTTGGTTAAACATTTGAGTAAATGCAGATATGATGCTTTTGACATTATCCAATCACAAAATTATTGTTGAGTAGACCTAAGTTTGAAAATACATTTGAGACATTCGCGGCCAAATTATTGAATTTATATCACAATTTAAATGAACTCAATAAAATATTCTTTGAGTGAAGCCTATGTGGGATGAGATGAAAACAACCGGCCTACTTCAAAAGGTAAAACACAACAGATAAGTGGTTTATATACATAAGCTAAAAAGGTTAAACAAGTCATAAAAAATGTATGATTATCAAAATATGCATAATTTCTTCAGACCAGGTCAATACACAGATAAGTGGTCACCTCTTTGAAACAGAATCAGGTTCTAACTGACCTTTGATAGGTTCAAGAAAAAATACTGCATGTAAAATACTGATGTGCTTTAGAGAAGTGATGGTTCTACATCGAACTTCAGAATGCAGCTTTTTCTGTTACTCGACTGCTAATTTTGAAAACAAGAGATGTCCCTGATTTCTCCTCTGCACCCTACCCCTCCCCCCTATTATTTTCGGGATGGCATTTTGCCACACACATTACCTGCGATTGTCCCATCCGTATGCCGTCACAGGGTAGCAGTTTGTTGATCAACATAGCTAGCCACTCTGCACAGTTTGGCCTACCAGAAATGGGAATCACCATTAATAATTTTGTGCCCGTTTGACAAATCTCCATTAAACTTTACAGACCTAGCCTGCCTTCTACGTTGGCAGAGGATGCAAAGTTTCATGGTGATTGGTCAAGGGGGTGCAAAGATAAAAAAGGGGTCTCAAAACTTGTTTTTCCATGGGTGCATTTTCTATAGACTTTTGTATCTCATGTAGCATGGAAATGGCTGAATGGATTTACATGAAATTTGGCAGGATTAGACAGTATGGTGCACAGATGATCCTTTTGGATATTACAGGTAAGTAGGGTATGTATTTGTTAAGTTACAAGGCATTTTACCGTAGCAATATCTGTGGCTACTGGATTAGTGCAACATTTTGCTGTATTTTGTGGACGTGCCATGGTACATAGCTATGACAAGTCATTATGATATTGGCTAAGGACTGTATTTACAAAAGTTAAAGGCTGCCATGTTGTTTCTAAGTCCACTTTGCCTGTGTTCTGCATTTCACCAATAGATATAAGTATGAGGTTTCATATTTTTCCCCTACCTTTTACCACTTTCCTAAAGTGGTAATAGGTAAGGAAAGATATTTATAATTTGCTATATATATTCTTTTTTAAATGTACGGAGTACCATGATTCTGCGTTGGGAGTACCATGGTGACAAAAATAAATTAAAAAATAGATATGATAAAAAGTTAAAAATACACTGTAGAGCATTACATTTTACACATATGGGCCATAATTGCGACTTGGGTGGATGGAAAGGGCGTTCGTCAAAGTCCGGGATCAGGTTACCGCCAGTGCGGTCTCCTTCCCACAGCCCCTATTATGAGTTTCCCGCTGGGTCAGCGGGCAGAAATAGAGTTTCAACCCACTGGCCCAGTGGGAAACAGACCACAACATTTAAGCCAGCTCCTAATAGAGCCGGCAGCAATGTTGTGGTGCATGGGGTGCACTAGCACTTGTCGCGCTTTTCACTGTCTGCAAAGAAGACAGTGAAAAGTGCCATGGGGGCCCCCGCTCTGCCCATGCCAACTGCCTGGGCATTACAGGCACCCAGTCTCCACCAGCCTTTACATAGTGGGGCTACTGCCATGTAATCGCCGGGGGAGAAGGGACTCATAATCCCCAGGACAACGCTGCTTGTGGATAAGGACCGCCAGCAACACAAGCCCCCGACAGTGGAGGAGAAGTGGCCTTGCTGGCGATCCGACCGTGGCGCAACCGCCATGTTCGTAATGTGGCTGTCAGACCGGCACCACGGCCCTGGCCGTCTTAAGACCGCCAGGGTCGTAATGAGGCCCATAGTGTACTACAGTGTATTTTCTACCTTTTACATATTTAAATCCTCACTTAAAAGTCTATGGTGTACTATGGTAATATCTTCAAATTACCGCACTATTTAAAATATGTTTTAGAAAAATGCACAGTTCTCCCTATATTGCTGTAAAAATATACATAAAATTATAAAAACATTTCTCTACCTATTAACTATTTAATAAAGTGGTAATAAATTGGTAACAACAATAAATCCTAATATGTACCTAGATCTAAGACCCTAAGCCAGAATGCAGTGAAACACAGAATGCAAACAAAATGTGTGGAAAACCACATGGCTGCCATTTACCAGTGGCATATACAGCCACTAGCCAATCACATCCTGCCTTATCTTGCGCATGTACTGCGGTATAACACAAACTTACCATTGTATGCTGTAGCACAATATTTAACTTCTTAAAAAATATATAACTTTAAAACTACTTACACTATTCACACATACTACCAAAAAGTATGATTTTCACCAAACAAAAAATTTTCCTGCCACATCACATCTACATCAGTTTACACACTTTCATGCTATGTATATTTTACCACATTCCACTGTATACCACTATACTCTGCACCACACCACTCTGCACCACTCCATTCTACTCTACTATGCTCTACACCACTCCACTATACCTCACTCCATTATACACTAATCCACTGTACACCACTCCACCCTATGCCACTCCACTACACGCTAATCCACTGTACGCCAGTCCACTGTACCCCACTCCACACCACTACACTATATGCTCTCACACTCTGTGCCACTCCATTTTATGACACTGCAGTGTTGGACTTCCAATCTATGCTACTTCATTGTTTAAATGTATGAAACTACACTATTCCTCACTCCATTCTATACGTGTCTCTACTCTATACTATTTTGCTGTACGTCACTCGACTTTAACACTTCTTGTGTACATTACTGCACTGTACCCCACTCCACTGTACCCCTTTCCACTGTATAGTACTCAACTATGTGACAGTCTACACCACTCCACTATGTGCTACACTATATGCCAATGCACTCTTACACTGCACGCAACTCCACTGTACAACACTCTATGGTCTTCCACTGTAAGCCACTCCACTCTAATATATGCTATTCCACTGTACGTGACTCCACTCTATGCCACTCCACTCTATGTCACTTTTCTACTCCACTGCACTATATGCCACTCTACTATATGCCACGCCACTCTACGACAGTGCACTGCATGCTATTACTCTGTACATCACTCAATTCTATGCCACTCCACTGTCTCCTGCTACACTCTAGGCCAATCCACTCTATACCACTCCAGTATACTCCATTCTACTGTATGCCACTCCAGAATATGCCACTCCACTGTATCCTACTCCACTCTACGCCACTCCACTGTATGCCACTCCACTCTAGCACACTCCAGTGTACACCACTGCACTGTACACTACTCTACTGTATGATACTCTACTGCATGCTGCTCAACTGTATGACACTCCACTATATGCCACTCCACTGTAGGCTACTACACTATACCCCAATACACTCTACCCTATTACACTGTACTCAGCTTCATTGTACAAAACTCCACTCTATGCTATTCCACTCTATGCTACTCTAAGAGACACTATTCCACTGTACTCCACTCCACACTACTCAACTCTACAACAATCCACAGTATGCTATTATACTGAACATCACTCCTTTGTACTTCACTCAACGCTTCTTCACTCTACTCCAATACCCTCTGTACCCTACTACCATGTAACCTATTCCACTGTATGATGCTCCGTTCTACAACACTCTACTGTACTCTATTCCACTATATGCCATTCCGCTCTATCTCACTACACTGTACACCAGTAACACTCAATGTTATTCCTCTCTACACTGCTCCACTGCATGCTATTCCACTGTATGTCATGCCACTCTACACCACTCCAGCTATGCTAGTCTAGTGTATTCCACTACAGTCTACTCCACTACATTCTACATCACTCTACATTACACTTCTCAACTGTATGCCGCTCCACTGTATGCTATTGCACTCTACACCACTCCACTCTACTTCACTCCACTCTATACCACTCTACGACACTATACACAACAACAGTACATTTTATGACACTCTCTTTCACTGTACTGTACCACATTCCACTTAATAATACTCTACTCAACAACAATAAACTATACGATTTTAAAAAAGTTATTAAAGATAAAAAAAACTTTTAAACCTTTGTTATAGTTGAGAACATTTATTTTTTCTTTCTATATAAACCAAAGTTAAAATACACAAACATTAGAAATCCTTCAATTATGAGAAGCTAATGTGGTGATGAAGCAAGATGGCAAACGTGTAGTGCCTATCGCTGCAGGCTTCCTCCGGGCTCTGTGTGAACATGTGGTGAATCCGTGAAACTAGTGGCAGGAGGAAGGGAAAGTGGAGAGGCTGTACGATGTTTTCTCTGAGTTGCTCTGGGAGATGCGAGGTTTAGTGTGCTGTCTCACTGTCCGGGAGGCCGGCACTGGACAAGGCTCCCGGGTGTCATCTGCATCGTCATGGATCACCTCGGGGAAAGCTTTCCTTTTCACAGCTCCAGTGGTGTGGGCCAAGTATTGCAGCAATGAGCATTTCTGAGGCGGTTGAAGCACCTGAGGATAATATGGCGCCAAAAACTGCTTGCTGCACTAGAGACAAGATTGATAGCACAGTGCCTGGAAGATGGCTGGTGTGTGGTGGGTGGCCAAACAAGGAGTCAAAACAGAAGCGGGCTATGGGGGCCCCGGAAGGTAGGCGGGCTGTAACAGGCTCTTCAAAACACAATAAACTTGTTGATATTGCTCCTAAAACGTCAGATTATACAGATCATGATGCACACATGCAGTGTGAGGGACTGCAGCCAGTTATTACGGAGTATTTCAGTGCTGGGGGACAGGCCAGTGTAGGCAGGATGTAGGACCCTCACCCTGGGGGAGCGCAAGCAGAAACTGTAAATTGTATGGGACAAATAGCTAATCCTCTGACAGCCACAAAAAGCAGGGAGTGTGTATCTGAGGAAGATGTGGCACCAGGTAGGGGATCCGCAGAGTATGCAGATAATTCTCCCCACTGTAGGCCCTACCAAAACTCAAGCTTTTGGTGGATCTGAATCCCCTGAGACAAGTGTGGAAGAGACTCAGCTGCAGATTGAGGCTGAAAAAGCGCTATTTGAGGAAAGTTGCTTGGGAAAGGCTGAATCTGCACTCTGCTTGAGTGACCTGGGTAACTCCTAAATGATGGGGGGAATCTACAGTGCAAAGAGGGGCAAATATGCTGGTCACAATAATGGCCAGGGCCACCTACTGGATGAAAGCGCTGAGGGGGGTTGTGGATAGCAGCACTAAGTTGCATACCCAATGGGGCCCATCAAAGTTGGTAATGGAGGAGATGCAGGGAAGAGTGGCAGGAATTCCAATCTGTCTCGAGAGGAAGGAGACAAGTTCTATTCGCTCACTGATGGTTCAGAGACTACCAGCAGGTGCCCCAATTTAAGTGAGGATGAAGCCAGTCTGTCCTTGAGAGTGGAAGCAGTCTGTCAACGGCACCTGGGAGCACTTTAAGCGGTGGAGACTTCGTAGACCGCTGAAAGTAAGATTTTCTCCAATGGCAGAGGAAGATAAAACACGGCAGGAAGTAGCAGCCCCGAAGTGGGACTATTCAGACACAAAATTGCTTTATCAAGAAGGAAGTCCTGAAAATTCATCAGTGTCATCATGCAAAGGGGAGGGACCTGATGATAGTGACTTTGCTGCCAGTACAGACAATTCAATGCTTCGACTTATCTATGGTACAATAAAATAATTGCAGATAGAAACCCAGGCAGAGAGCCGGAGGGCTAGGTTGGCTACCAAACATCTCCAGGGAGCATTGAAGAAGGTGTCCGAAACCTGAGGAGAGACTGAAGAGAAGCTCAACTCGATTGAAGGGAGAACCTCAACAATGGAAGCAGAAGTGGAGGTTTTGAAGGAGCACGTTGAGTCTCAGTGTGGGCAACTTTCTGAAATTATGTGGAAGTTGGAAGACTTTGAGAATCACCGGTGGCAGAATAACTTGTGCTTCCTTCAGATTAAAGAGGGGGGGGGGAGGCAAGGATATCCGGGCATTTATGATTGGCCTCCTGTGGAATGCCTTTCCACGACTCATGACTTGAGACTGGGAATCCGAGGTTTAGAGGTATACAGGTTTCCATTAATGTGGAAAAATCAGGGTGCTGAGGCAAAACATCCAAGAGCAAGGTTGCTTTTCTGTTTGGCAATTTCTTACTAAGTCAAGCCATTTTTTAAAAAGCCCACCCTGATGCTCAGAGATGCTTTGAGGACCACTCCTTTTTTTGCGCCCTAATTTTTACCAGGTCATGGTGGAGCACAAATGGAGGCTGAGACAATTAATTAAACCTTTTCAAGAAGTTGGGGCAGAAGCCTTTTTATTGGCCCCAGCACATTTGAAAACTGTATTCAAGGGCAAAATCAGAGTTTTCACACCCAGGATTTTGACTAAAGAGTATTTACAAGATTTGGCCCCTCTGAAGTTGGAGTGTCTACAGGATGTTGGCATTTGACGGTGGTTGTCCTGTTGGGGCTAAGACATTTTAGTTATGCTTCTGTTGTGATTGGAGGGGGGTGGTCTTGCTCTGCTTTTGTATGAGGCAGAGTAAGAGGATAATTATGAATTAAGGTATATTGGCCCGCTCCCCGGGGGTTCCAATGCTAGATGCTTGATGAAAGATATCTAGATTGTAATGGGTAGTAGCAAAATAATTCGATTTATAGGCAAGCTAAATGGGTTGCAGAAGCAAAAAGGCCTCCACACCCCCTTCAATTTCTTTTTTTTCTCTTTTTGCTTAGAAGAATGCTTTTTGTAATCAGATGATAAGGTATTTTACACATTGGTGCTGGTGGAGGGAGCCCGCAGTGGCACTCAGGGGAGCCATCACTCAGGCTGCGGTGGACCTGATTGCTTCAGGTGGTGGGGGGCAGGAAAAAAGGTTGGGGTGGAAGGGATGGGCTGGGGGAGTAGGAGACGGGGGTTGAGGTGGGTAGGGGCAGAGGGATGTAGATAAAAGAGATGATTGAGGAGGGGAAGGAGGGGAAGGAGGGGAAGGAGGGGAAGAAGGGATTAGCTACAGCAGTTTAAGCAGAGGAGAGATTCAGTCACAGCAGGGATGAAGAGTGTGTGGGTAGCTGAAAAATGATGGCTTATTTAAAGGGCATGCTTTACAGTGAGAATTGAATTGGGTTGATCTTATTTATGTCCGGGCCTGCTCACCTGTTGGATCGTATTGGAATTATTGTTAAGCTGCGTATTGCTGCTATAAATCTATGTGGCTTGAATGATGGCCCAAAAAAGAATAGCCGAGGATTTGAAAACTCTGAGGGCAGACATCTGTAGTCTCCAGGTAATGCATATAGATTATTCTAATTGGTATTTATTAGAAACTCTTGGAATGAATCTTGTGGTTAGTACCACACAGAACACTAGAACTAGGGGGGTTGCTATGCTTGCTAGTGGCAAGGTGTGTGGTTTTACCCACTGTACGGCAGACAAATATGGCAGATTAGTTATAGCAGAATGCCAAAATAATATGGGGCGATTTAGTTTATGCTCACTGTATGGTCCGGTATCATACAACCCGGAAGTATTAGAATTTTTAGCAGTGGTACTAGCTGGCTGGCCTGCTCCCTATGTTGTGTGTGGTGACCTGACTTGTAATGGATCCTGGAATGCCTTGAAGGGGACTGCAGGACTTAATTTTGGCTGATATGTAGGCTGTAAACCCTGGGTCTTCAGCGCCGTCCGCAGTTTGCAAAAGGAGATTGGCCTGGTGAATGCCTGGCCTAAGCTGAATGCGCCGGATCCTGGGTATACATATTACTCGGCCTCCATGGCTCAGTAGCCCGTCTGGATTATTTCCTCTTTTCCCCTGAGTTTATAACAGGGGCACGTTTAGAGTTATTGCTGCGCCTCATGTCGGACCACAACCTTTTGGTAATAGAACTCTCCATTGAGGGGTTTAGAAGGAGTGGTTGGAGTTGGTCCTTCCACCAATATGTAGCATAAGACTATTTGGATATCTGAATTTTTGGAATTTAATAGGGACAGTGCCCCAGCAGAAATTGTATGGGACACTCTGATAGGTGGTGTCCGTGAGGAAACTTTGAGGTTTAGTCTTAGGCATCAGAAGCAAACTCAATGCTTAATCAGGGAACTACATCAGAATTTCAGTGAGGCGGAAGCCCAGCTTGCCTCAGGAGTAGCACAGGGGTCAGACCTTGATGTCAACTTGCAGCAGGTTGCAATCGGTAAGTGTGCAATTACCGATATCTCAGCCAAAAAGGCAGCAGAAAAGTTTTTCTCTAGGGGGTTGGAATGTTACAAATATAACCAAAGGGTAGGACACCTTTTAGCTGAACATACTCGCCAGAAGGTGGCTGTCGGCCTTATTAGGGAAATAAGGGATGCACAGGGCAGGTTGGTATCGGACCCTGGAGATATTAGAGAGGTTTTTTGGAAATACTATGAAGAACTTTACAGTCTATCCCCTTTAGGGGGTTAAACAATATATGAATGTGTTTTTGGGTAATGTGAGATTAGCTAGAATTACCCAGGGGGAACATGAGGGCCTCGGGCAAAATGTACTATTGAGGAGTTACAATCTGCAATCCGAGAAATGCCCTCTGGAAAGGCTGTGGGGGTTGACTTGATTCCTTTGGAGTTTTACATGACTTTTAGTACAGTACTTCTTCCGGTTATTTTGGAACTTTTCATTCAAGTGCAATAAGGTCGCAGCCTGAATCCTGGTCAGTAGCTGCTATGGTGTTTTTTTTTTTTTTTTAAAGAAGGGAAAAGTTCCTCAAGACTCAGAGTAATATTAGCCCATAACATTAATAAATAGTGATGCCAAGATTTATTCCAAAGTTCTGGCTTCTCGGCTGAGCTCTATTATTAGTAAATTGGTTTTGGCAAGCCAGCATGAATTTGTGCCAGGGAGAGACACCAACGACCACATTCATACGGTTATAACACCGTGGCATTGACCCTGTTGGATGCTGAGAAAGCATTCAAGAGGGTCAATTGGGAATATTTGCTAAAAGTCATGGGTTCATTTGGGTTGGGTGGAGTGCTTTATCAAAGCTGATCAGGCTATTCAGGCTATTAATAATAGACCTGCTGCTTAACTGCAACTGATGGGAGGACAATGTTGCATTATACATATTGGAAGAGGTACTAGGCAGGGACTTCCTTGCTTTCCAAGGCTTTTTGCGCTATACATTGATTCCCTACTTTGCCAGCTAGAAGCTAATCTGACCATATTACCATTACGGTGCTACCGCTGGGATAAGATAAGCTTAGCTTAAGAAAATGATGTAGCAGTTATAACAGCTAACCCGGATGTAGCATTGACAAAAATTAAAGCTGTTGCTTGTAAATTTGGAAAGTTTTCAGAGTACTCATTGAATAGTGGTAAAACACAGTTGGTGGTGAACAGCCTCACATCTACTCAAGATGCCGGAACAGTAGAATATGCAATGTATTTGGGGATCTGCATTAGTGCTAAAGTGGACTAGATAGTCAAGTCAAATCTGACGCTGATTATGGGGAAAGTGAAATAGGATTTCATTAGATGTAATAATTTGCATATGTCCATAATGGGCCTGTGCAATATTGTTAAAATATTACTCATTCCAAAAGTTCTTTATCTTTTTCAGGCTGCTCCTCTAGATTTTGAAAGGTTGTGGTTTGCATCTATGGACACTTTAGTTATAAGGTGTATATGGTCATATGGAAAGATTGGGAGGGCGAGTAAATATTTGACCTTACCCGGGGAAAGGAGTCAATGGTCCCTGTAGAAGATTATACCAGAAGGCCGCTGCCCTCCGAAATATAAGGCCTCTTGTGGTAAGAAAGGAGGAATGTCAAAGATTTGCAAATCATATATCAAATATTTATGAATTGCTATTTAGCTCAATATGGAATGGTAGCTTGCTAGTGTTGAGTGAGCCCAGCTTTACAAGAAAGTCAGATTTAAGCTGCTGAAGACCGCGTTCAGTAGCTGGATTTCTTGGTGGGAAAAAACTGGCCTCAGTAGGCTTAATCTGTACACCCGAGTAGGGGATCTTCGGGACCTGTATGATTTGGACCACAAAGGCTTTTTCAAGTACCTCCAGACACATAACCTTTTACATAAGAAACCTGGTGGGCTCGGCTAGGTTCTTTAAGTTTCCTCTTAAAGAGGTCTTGACATGGGTTGGGGAGTGTTCAATAAGCCTATTATTCTCAATACTTAGTTCTGAAAAACCAGATGACTTAGAGTAGTATAATAACAAATGGCAATTAAGAATTAATATGAACGATTATGGCTTTTATGAATTTCTTGAGCTCACTCATACTATACTCTGCTAGTCGGGCTCCAGGTACAACACTATAAGATGATCTTTGATTTATATGTTACACCTGCAAAAATTGCTAAGTGGGGGGGACAGAGGGGGTGTATTGTCTGCAGTGTCAATGTCCCGAAGAGGATCTGTTTTCAACTTGTACAAGGTTTGATCTGCTGAAGGTCGACATGACTACATTTCTGAGAGAAGTGTTGAATTATAATCTAGAATTTACTCTGAGAGTTAAGCTCCTAGGGCACAGGAAATACTGGAAAGTATAGAGAGAAGGTCGTTTATCTTTATTGTGATGGCTGTATGTCATATTTGCATAGCTGCAGTGTTAGACCTGACAGCCTTAGGGTAGTCACCCCTAACTTTTTGCCTGCCTCCCTCCTCGTTTTGGATACTGTTTTGCTGGTTTTTAGACTCTGCGCACTTTACCACTGCTAACCAGTGATAAAGTGTATATGCTCTCTCTCTGTAAACATGGTAACTTTGGATCATACCTGATTGAACTATTTAATCTACTTATAAGTCCCCAGTCATGTGCACTCCAGGTGCCTAGGGCATATAGATTAAATGCTACTAGTGGACCTGCAGCACGGATTGTGCCACCCACTTAAGTAGCCCCTTTTCCTTGTCTCAGGCCTACCATTGCTAGGCCTGGGTGTGCAGTTTCACTGCCACCTCGACTTGGCATTTAAAAGTACTTGCCAAGCCTAGAACTCCCCTTTTTCTGCATATAAGTCACCCTTAATGTGTGCCCTGGGTATCCCCTAGAGCAGGGTGCTGTGTAGGTAAAAGGCAGGACATGTACCTGTGTAGTTATATGTCCTGGTAGTGTAAAACTCCTAAATTCGTTTTTGCACTACTGAGAGACCTGCTCCCTTCATAGGCTAACATTGGGGCTGCCCTCATACACTGTTGAAGTGGCAGCTGCTGATCTGAAAGGAGCAGGGAGGTCATATTTAGTATGGCCAGAATGGTAATACAAAATCCTACTGACTGGTGAAGTCGGATTTAATATTACTATTCTAGAAATGCCACTTTTAGAAAGTGAGCATTTCTTTGCACTTAAATCCTTCTGTGCCTTACAATCCACGTCTGGCTAGGTTTAGTTGACAGCTCCTTGTGCATTCACTCAGACACACCCCAAACACAGGGTACTCAGCCTCACTTGCATACATCTGCATTTTGAATGGGTCTTCCTGGGCTGGGAGGGTGGAGGGCCTGCCCTCACACAAAGGACTGCCACACCCCCTACTGGGACCCTGGCAGACAGGATTGAACTGAAAGGGGACCTGGTGCACTTCTTAGCCTCTCTTTGAAGTCTCCCCCACTTCAAAGGCACATTTGGGTATAAAACAGGGCCTCTGCCCTACCTCATCAGACACTTGCTGGAGAAGAAACCGGAACCAGAAACTACATCCTGCCAAGAAGAACTGCCTGGCTGCTCAAAGGACTCACCTGTCTGCTTTCTACAAAGGACTGCTGTCTTGCTGTTGCCCTGCTGCCTTGCTGAACTCTTGTCTGGCTGTGAAAGTGCTCTCCAAGGGCTTGGATAGAGCTTGCCTCCTGTTCCTTGAAGTCTCAGGACCAAAAAGACTTCTTCCTTTCACTTGGACGCTCCGTGCGCCGAAAATTTCGACGCACAGCTTGTTTCGCGGCGAGAAAAACGCCGCACACCGACGCTGATCGACGCGACGCCCTCGGGACGATCGAGACTTCGACGCACAACCTCGCAAGGACAAAGCCGCTCGACTTTCCAGGAGAAATCGACGCGACGCCCACCGTGAGTGCGAAACTTTGACGCACGGCCTCGCAAGGACAACGCCGCCCGACTTCCAAGGAGAAATCGACGCGACGCCTGCCGTGAGACCAAACTTTCGACGCACGGCCTCGCAAGGACAACGCCGCCCGACTTCCAAGGAGAAATCGACGCGACGCCTACCGTGAGATCGAAACTTCGACGCGCAGCCCCGCAGAACGACGCGCAGCCGGAAAACAAGCAGGAGAATCCACGCACAGACCCGGGACATCTGGTAATCCCCGCGATCCACAAAAAGAGACTGTCTGCGCTCCGGAAAACGACGCCCGACTTCCCCGCGTGGAAAAGACCGACGCAAGTCTGTGTGTGCTGAGGAGAAATCGACGCACACACCCCTTTTTCCACGCATCTCTTCTCCTGTGGCCCTCTGAGGAGATTTTCCACCAGAAACCAGGTACTTTGTGCTTGAAAGACACTGTATTGCATTCTAAAGACTTAAGACACTTTATATCACTTCCCTGTGATATTTCTACAATTTTCCATTGCAACTTTATTCTTTTTGACCTACAATTATCCTGATAAATATTATATATTTTTCTAAACACTGTGTGGTGTAGTTTTGTGGTGCTATATGGTGGTATTGTATGATTTATTGCACAAATACTTTACACATTGCCTTCTAAGTTAAGCCTGACTGCTCGTGCCAAGCTACCAGAGGGTGGGCACAGGATAATCTTGGATAGTGTGTGACTTACCCTGACTAGAGTGAGGGCTTTTGCTTGGACAGGAGGTAACCTGACTGCCAACCAAAAACCCCATTTCTAACATTGGTGATCAGCGGTGAGGATAGGACTTGTATTTGTGCAGTGACATACAGTAGCTAAGTATCTCACTACCTACCCACAGTTGAAGGTCAACTTGGTTTTTATCTCTTTTTGAAAATCCGTTTTTTCCTGACAATTTTCAAAAACTAAATCCTCACTCAACATGTCTCTGACTGGGTCTCAGACAGGGGACTTTGACCTAGTCCAGTTGGATACATACACGGTCAAACAACTAAGAGGATTCTGCAGGGCATTGAGGGTACCCACCCAAGGGGCCTCCAGAAAGGAGGACTTTCAAGTGGCGCTGAGGGCCTGGGCAGAAGCCCATTTAGAGGATGATGAGGAAGGGGAGCCAGAAAATGGCCCCTCAGAAGGATTTTCACTATCTATGGATGGTGTTACCACTGCAATTGTGCACCCTTCCAGACCAGGGAGCAGTGTCTCCATGCAAAGCCTGACCGCAGAGGAAAGGAGAGAGGAAAGGGAGTTCCAATTGCAAATGGCAAAACTGAAAATTGAGGCGCAACAGGAGGAGAGGAGGGCAGAAAGAGAAGCCAAACAAGCTGAGGCTGAAAGAGCAGCCAAACAGATTGAAGCTGAAAGGACAGCCAAACAGATTCAAGCAGAAGCTGAAAGGGCAGCCAAACAAGCAGAAGCTGAAAGAGCAGCCAAACAAGTGGAAGCTGAAAGAGCTTTGGCTGAAAAGAAACTATTGTTGGCTCATGAACTGAGTCTCAAGGAGCTGGAGATCAAGGCAAGACAGTCTGAATCCAGCAATAATGGTGGCAGCATACAGACAGGACCTGCTGGAGAAAAGAAGGTTCGTATACCCAAAAATGTGGTGCCCAGTTTTGTGGTGGGAGATGACATAGATAAATGGTTAGCTGCTTATGAAGTTGCACTAAGGGCTCATGAGGTTCCTGAAGGGCAATGGGGGGTAGCTATGTGGGGTTATGTGCCGCCATTGGGGAGGGACACACTTCTCACATTGGATCCACCGGATCAAAACACATACCCACTCCAGAAAGCCACTTTACTTGCCAAGTTTGGGCTGACCCCTGAGGGATACCGTCAGAGGTTCAGGGACAGCACCAAACAAACCACACAAACATGGGTAGATTTCTTTGATTTCTCTAGTAAGGCACTGAATGGATGGGTGCGGGGCAACAAAGTAGCAGATTATAAAAGTTTATATGATTTGATCCTGAGAGAGCATATGCTTAATGTTACTTATACAGATTTGCGCCAGCACCTAGTGGATAGTAAGCTGACTGATCCCAGGAAGCTTGCTGAGGAGGCGGACCTCTGGGTTAGCACCAGAGTGTCCAAAAAGGTACCTGGGGGGGACTCCCACAAAGGTGGTCAGGGTTCCCAACAGAAGAAAGAGGGGGGAGATAAACTTACAGATAAGGAACTCTCTAAAGGCCCCCAAAAGAATTCCCAGGGAGGGGGTGGCAACCCTTCCTTTTCCAAATTTGGGAGAAAGCCAGGGACATTTGACAAGTCAGGAAAATCTAGCCCCAAATGCATGGAATGTTACCAATATGGTCACTACAAAGGCGATCCTCAGTGCCCCAAGAGGGCACCGTCCACTACCGGACAGGCACCTGGGTTGACTAGTGTAGCACTCGGGGGGGAGATGGACCCAACTAGCTTTGGGGAACAGGTAGAGATTTCCCTAGTGTCCCTGGGAGAAGGAGAAATGGTGCCCAAGGCCCACATGCCTAGAAATACTTCCAAGTACCGGCAGTGGGTCACCATTGATGGGCAGAGGGTGGAGGCTCTGCGTGACACAGGAGCCAGTATGACTACTATCAAGAGTCAGCTGGTGTCAGCAGAGCAGATAATGCCTAATACATTCCACCAGGTCAGAGTAGCTGACAATCGCGAGAGTCACCTACCGGTGGCTCTGGTTCCCTTTGAGTGGGGGGGGTCTCTGGTACTCTGAAAGTAGCTGTGAGTCCTGCCATGCCTGTAGATTGTCTGTTAGGCAATGACCTTGAGCACACTGCTTGGAAAGAAGTGGAGCTCAGGTCTCACCTGGAGATGTTAGGGTTACCTGAGTGGGTCTGCATGACCACACGGTCCATGGCTGACCGAGAGGGAAGTCAAGGGCATCTGGAGCCTGGAACGATGGCCCAGAGAGCTGCCAGGAGGAGGGACCAGGGGTGCGGGAAACCGGCCCCCGCTGTTCCCACAGTGGCTGACGGGGCTCCTGAGGAGGAGGCTTCCGAGCCAACTGGGGAAGACATCGCCGCCCTAGGTGACTTACCTGAGCTTGCTGGTTGGCAAGTTGAGGGTGGACCCACCAGGGAGGACTTCTGCAAGGCGCAGAAAGAATGTCCCACTCTAGAAGGTTTGAGGAAACAAGCCTCAAACCAGGCAGCCGGCGACGCCTCTGGCGATCACCACCTATATTGGGAGAATGATCTCCTTTACAGTGAGCCTAAGGTTCCGGGCTTTGGGGCAGCACGTGTGCTGGTGGTCCCCCAATGTTACCGAACCTTCCTACTGGGTCTGGCTCACGACATTCCCCTGGCAGGACATTTGGGGCAGGGCAAGACCTTTAACAGGCTTGTCACCCACTTTTATTGGCCCAAAATGAGGACACACTCAGACAAGTTCTGCAGATCCTGTCCTACCTGCCAGGCCAGTGGTAAAGCAGGAAAAAGGGTTAAAACCCCCCTGATTCCACTTCCTGTCGTTGGCACCCCCTTTGAAAGGGTGGGCATCGACATTGTTGGCCCCTTGGACCCCAAAACTGCCTTAGGCAACAGGTTCATCCTGGTTTTGGTGGACCATGCCACCCGTTACCCAGAGGCAATCCCTCTAAGGACAGTAACTGCACCGGTGGTGGCCAGAACCCTGATGGGGATATTTACCCGTGTGGGGTTCCCCAAGGAAATAGTGTCTGACAGAGGCACTAACTTCATGTCCGCATACATGAAGTCGCTGTGGGATGCGTGTGGTGTAACTTACAAGTTCACCACACCCTATCACCCCCAGACGAACGGTCTTGTGGAGAGATTCAACAAGACCCTGAAAGGCATGATTGGTGGCCTTCCTGAGGCCATGAGGCGTAAGTGGGACGTCCTCTTACCATGCCTTCTCTTTGCTTACAGAGAGGTCCCCCAGAGAGGGGTAGGGTTCAGTCCCTTTGAACTTCTCTATGGGTACCCTGTCAGGGGACCCTTAAGCATTGTCCAGGAGGGATTGGAGAAAGCTCCAAAGGCACCCCCTCAGGATGTGGTCAGCTATATGTTGGCCCTCCGCAACCAGATGACCCGCTTCTGGAAAGAAGCCCAAGATAACCTTGAGGCCAGTCAAGAGGTGATGAAACAATGGTATGACCAGAAGGCCACCCTGGTAGAGTTTCAACCTGGAGACAAAGTGTGGGTAATGGAGCCAGTAGAGCCCAGAGCTCTCCAGGACCGCTGGTCTGGCCCATTTGAAATAAAGGAGCGGAAAGGGGAGGCCACTTACCTAGTGGACCTCAAAACCCCTAGGAATCCCCTAAGGGTGCTCCATGTGAACCGACTAAAAGCTCATTGTAAGAGGTCGGAGATCAACATGCTTCTGGTCACAGATGAAGGAACGGAAGAGGAGAGTGAACCTCTCCCCGACCTCCTCTCTGCCCAAGAAGGTGATGGGTCAGTAAGCGGGGTCATTCTGTCTGGCACCCTGACTCTAAATCAGAAAGGAGACTGTTATGAGCTGTTGGAGCAGTTCTCCCCCCTGTTCTCCCTTACTCCTGGGCTGACCCACCTCTGTGTTCATGATATTGACACCGGTGACAGTCTCCCTGTGAAAAACAAAATTTACAGGTTGTCGGATAAGGTGAAGACCAGCATCAAGGAGGAGGTCTCCAAGATGTTGACTCTAGGGGTCATTGAGAAATCCAGTAGTCCCTGGGCCAGCCCAGTGGTATTGGTCCCTAAGGCTACTGCCCCAGGTGCGAAGCCAGAGCTCCGGTTCTGTGTGGACTACCGGGGTCTCAACTCAGTCACCCGGACTGATGCTCACCCCATCCCCCGAGCTGATGAGCTCGTGGACAGGCTAGGCGCTGCCAAGTTCCTGAGTACGTTTGATCTTACTTCAGGGTACTGGCAGATCGCCCTGACTGAGGGGGCTAAGGAAAGGTCCGCCTTTTCCACCCCTGACGGCCATTACCAGTTCCGAGTGATGCCGTTTGGATTAAAAAATGCCCCCGCTACCTTCCAACGGTTGGTTAACGGGGTCCTGGCTGGCAAGGATGCCTTCTGTGCAGCCTACCTGGATGACATAGCTGTCTACAGTTCCAGCTGGGAGGAACACCTGCTCCACCTCAAGGAGGTGCTTCAGGCCCTGCAACAGGCAGGCCTGACCATCAAGGCTAGTAAGTGCCAGATTGGGCAGGGTTCCGTGGTGTACTTGGGACACCTAGTAGGTGGTGGCAAGGTGCAGCCACTCCAGGCCAAGATCGAAACTATCAAGGCCTGGCAACCACCTCGAACCCAGACTGAGGTGAGAGCCTTTTTAGGCCTCACCGGATACTACCGCAGGTTTGTCAAGGGCTATGGTACCATTGTGTCCCCCTTGACAGAACTCACGTCCAAGAAGCAACCTAGGTTGGTGAATTGGACAGAGGCTTGTCAGAAAGCCTTTGACGCCCTAAAGGAAGCCATGTGCACGGCCCCCGTGCTCAAGGCCCCTGACTACTCCCAGGAATTTATCGTGCAGACAGACGCTTCAGAGCATGGCATAGGGGCAGTCCTAGCACAGCTAAATGAGGAGGGCCAAGATCAACCGGTAGTCTTTATTAGCAGAAGGCTATTACCACGGGAACAGAGGTGGAGTGCTATTGAAAGAGAAGCTTTTGCTGTGGTCTGGGCCCTGAAGAAGCTGAGGCCCTACCTGTTTGGGACTCACTTCCTAGTTCAGACAGACCACAGACCCCTCAGATGGCTCATGCAGATGAGGGGTGAGAATCCAAAACTTCTGAGGTGGTCCATTTCCCTACAGGGGATGGACTTTACGGTGGAACATCGCCCAGGGGTTGACCACGCCAATGCTGATGGTCTCTCCAGGTACTTCCGCCTTAGCGATGAGAGCTCCCAGGAGGTCGGGTAGCTCTCCCCACTTTCAGCTGGGGGGGACACATGTTAGACCTGACAGCCTTAGGGTAGTCACCCCTAACTTTTTGCCTGCCTCCCTCCTCGTTTTGGATACTGTTTTGCTGGTTTTTAGACTCTGCGCACTTTACCACTGCTAACCAGTGATAAAGTGTATATGCTCTCTCTCTGTAAACATGGTAACTTTGGATCATACCTGATTGAACTATTTAATCTACTTATAAGTCCCCAGTCATGTGCACTCCAGGTGCCAAGGGCATATAGATTAAATGCTACTAGTGGACCTGCAGCACGGATTGTGCCACCCACTTAAGTAGCCCCTTTTCCTTGTCTCAGGCCTACCATTGCTAGGCCTGGGTGTGCAGTTTCACTGCCACCTCGACTTGGCATTTAAAAGTACTTGCCAAGCCTAGAACTCCTCTTTTTCTGCATATAAGTCACCCTTAATGTGTGCCCTGGGTATCCCCTAGAGCAGGGTGCTGTGTAGGTAAAAGGCAGGACATGTACCTGTGTAGTTATATGTCCTGGTAGTGTAAAACTCCTAAATTCGTTTTTGCACTACTGAGAGACCTGCTCCCTTCATAGGCTAACATTGGGGCTGCCCTCATACACTGTTGAAGTGGCAGCTGCTGATCTGAAAGGAGCAGGGAGGTCATATTTAGTATGGCCAGAATGGTAATACAAAATCCTACTGACTGGTGAAGTCGGATTTAATATTACTATTCTAGAAATGCCACTTTTAGAAAGTGAGCATTTCTTTGCACTTAAATCCTTCTGTGCCTTACAATCCACGTCTGGCTAGGTTTAGTTGACAGCTCCTTGTGCATTCACTCAGACACACCCCAAACACAGGGTACTCAGCCTCACTTGCATACATCTGCATTTTGAATGGGTCTTCCTGGGCTGGGAGGGTGGAGGGCCTGCCCTCACACAAAGGACTGCCACACCCCCTACTGGGACCCTGGCAGACAGGATTGAACTGAAAGGGGACCTGGTGCACTTCTTAGCCTCTCTTTGAAGTCTCCCCCACTTCAAAGGCACATTTGGGTATAAAACAGGGCCTCTGCCCTACCTCATCAGACACTTGCTGGAGAAGAAACCGGAACCAGAAACTACATCCTGCCAAGAAGAACTGCCTGGCTGCTCAAAGGACTCACCTGTCTGCTTTCTACAAAGGACTGCTGTCTTGCTGTTGCCCTGCTGCCTTGCTGAACTCTTGTCTGGCTGTGAAAGTGCTCTCCAAGGGCTTGGATAGAGCTTGCCTCCTGTTCCTTGAAGTCTCAGGACCAAAAAGACTTCTTCCTTTCACTTGGACGCTCCGTGCGCCGAAAATTTCGACGCACAGCTTGTTTCGCGGCGAGAAAAACGCCGCACACCGACGCTGATCGACGCGACGCCCTCGGGACGATCGAGACTTCGACGCACAACCTCGCAAGGACAAAGCCGCTCGACTTTCCAGGAGAAATCGACGCGACGCCCACCGTGAGTGCGAAACTTTGACGCACGGCCTCGCAAGGACAACGCCGCCCGACTTCCAAGGAGAAATCGACGCGACGCCTGCCGTGAGACCAAACTTTCGACGCACGGCCTCGCAAGGACAACGCCGCCCGACTTCCAAGGAGAAATCGACGCGACGCCTACCGTGAGATCGAAACTTCGACGCGCAGCCCCGCAGAACGACGCGCAGCCGGAAAACAAGCAGGAGAATCCACGCACAGACCCGGGACATCTGGTAATCCCCGCGATCCACAAAAAGAGACTGTCTGCGCGCCGGAAAACGACGCCCGACTTCCCCGCGTGGAAAAGACCGACGCAAGTCTGTGTGTGCTGAGGAGAAATCGACGCACACACCCCTTTTTCCACGCATCTCTTCTCCTGTGGCCCTCTGAGGAGATTTTCCACCAGAAACCAGGTACTTTGTGCTTGAAAGACACTGTATTGCATTCTAAAGACTTAAGACACTTTATATCACTTCCCTGTGATATTTCTACAATTTTCCATTGCAACTTTATTCTTTTTGACCTACAATTATCCTGATAAATATTATATATTTTTCTAAACACTGTGTGGTGTAGTTTTGTGGTGCTATATGGTGGTATTGTATGATTTATTGCACAAATACTTTACACATTGCCTTCTAAGTTAAGCCTGACTGCTCGTGCCAAGCTACCAGAGGGTGGGCACAGGATAATCTTGGATAGTGTGTGACTTACCCTGACTAGAGTGAGGGCTTTTGCTTGGACAGGAGGTAACCTGACTGCCAACCAAAAACCCCATTTCTAACATGCAGCATGACTTGATCCACAGCTTTCATCTTTTCAGCAATGGCTGGGATGCCTTCTCTCTTTGTTTAACCTGCAGAAGGTGTTGTATCAACATAGAGGAAGGAAGGCCAGGTGGAGGGGGAAGGACATTTGGGGATTGTTGGCAGAATGGGTTAACTCCTGCCAACCTGTTATGGTTTGAGGTGGGAGCAGGAGGGGGGAAACAACATCTATTTTGTACTCATAAGCACTCCCACGGTATTGATGCAGACACCTCTTTCTAGTTAGATATAATACGCACTTTCTGTACTTTAAGCACTTTTAGTGAATGCTGGGCCACAATGGTTCGGGGGGATTTGGTACTCAGTTCATTAAACGTTGGTCGGAGTCTTTTAGGACTTTTATATTAATTAAATGTTGAAGGGTGGCCATAATCTGTTATCTATCACTATCTTCTTTTCTATTTAAGGAAATAATAACGCCTATGTACATATCAACTATCGACATTTTTGACATGTGGGAATGTTAGGCTGCTGCTGCATTTATGCACTTTTCGTTGAGATGTTGATTGTACATGCTCTTTTTACTTCCCTTCTTTATGTGACGTTTGTAATGAATGGAAAAAGGATTGTTCATAAAGCACCTAATAAAAATATATTTAAATAAATCTTTAATTATAGGTATGCTTTAAATTTAATAATGTAATCACTACCTTTAAATTTATACACTTTATTTATTCTTTAGCTTAAAAAAAAAGTAAAATTGCACAAGATTGAAACTTCTAAACGTGTACCTTTATTTTATAATTTACACAACACTGTCAAATCATTATAGCTCCAACACCACCATGCAAAGTGTATTTAACTAATTAACCACAGTACAACAACTATAGCTCACCACTCTACCATGCACTGTATTCAAAAGATATGATTTGCAGTGTCGTAACTAATATTGTAAATAATATTATTTTAGATGGTATAAGTGATATAATCTAAACGGGTGTTATCTGTGCATGGAGAAGGTATAACCTTTGCTTTTTTCTTCATACATATATATTATATATACATATAAAGATTACAGTACAAGGACGTTATAGTTAGGTTCTGAATTTACTCACACAAAACCACAGAAATTCAGCAGTTATAGTTAGAGGTATTTCAAGTAACTATAATTCACACCCTACGGTAACTATAACTCGCACCCTCGCCATGCACAGATTTCTTCTGAATTAATTTTATTGCAGATGCTGCACTGATAATATCAAAGATGCCATAGAAGATGTCATCAATGATATGATACGTGGAGTAATTAGCTGTGCATGGCAAAGGCGAGAGTTATAGTTACCCTAAGGTGCGAGTTACAGTTACTTGAAATAACTCTAACTATAACTACTGAATTTCTATGGTTTTGTACAAGTAAATTCAGAACCTAACTATAACGCCCCTGTAACCTTTGTTTTTTTCCGTGAATTTCCATGGTTTTTTAACGTAAAGTAATTTGAATTACTATACGTTATTCTAACCCCGCCACGCAGGGCCTTTGGCCATGTACAGCGGGTGTTGGTGGCAGGGCCTAGCCTTTGGCCAGGCCCTGCAGCCAAGTCCTTTTAACCACCCAACTACCAGGCCACATATGGCCTTTGGCTGTGCACAGTGGAGGTTGGCCACAGGGCCTGTCTCTGTCAGTGGATCTGTGAGTGGGTGCATGAGTTCCTGAGTGGGCCTGAAAGTGGGTATGTGAGTCTTGAGTGGGTGTATGAGGGTCTGGGTGGGTGTATGAGCAGGCACATGAGTCTGAGTGCATGTATGAGTGAACAGATTATTGTCTGAACGAGTCTATTATTTTTTTTAACATTTTATTTCATATTCTCAAATATGCAAGAATATCCTCGAATATTCAAGGATAGTCAAGGATATTTGTGAATATCGCACATGGTGAAGAAAAATAATTTTAAACCCATAATTTGACCCTAAAACACCCCTATATCACATCCCTGGGGTAAAGATAACTCCACCCTGACCCCTTATACCACTTACCATTTCTATTTTCAGCTCCAGCAGAACTTTCCTATAACATAAAAGGGTAGCTGCAACTTTCTAGTCAGGTTATGGCCAGCCAATTACAGCTCTTCTATTTGCAAAGGCCCTAGATATACAAATTTATTTTCCCTTTAATATCTCCAAAACTACTGAATGGATTTCCACCAAAGAAGCGAAAGCCTGAATTGCTTCTGAAAGCTAGATTTCTGCCAAATTTGGTGTAATTCCATCCAGCGGTTTGGGTGTTAGTGGTGTTTAAAGTTACTATGGGAATTAACATAGGAAACACAACTTTTTTTACCCACCCCTTTTTCTTGGACCCTGCTTGACAGATCACCTTGAAACTTTCCATGCACAACTAGAATAATGAGGCCACTTTTTTTGGAAAATTTCATGAAGATTCGTCAAACAGTGCTAAAGATACAGGCAAGTCACAAAATGCTTTTTTCTATGGAAACATGGTCTTAACTATACCTACTGGCGACTGCCAGTAGGTAATACATACATATATATATATATATATATATATATATATATATATATATATGTATTACTGTGCTCACCATTTGGTAAAAATTTGTGGTTTAATATTCTTTCTTTTCAAACTTGAATTATGTTTTTAGGGCAAAATATAAAAAGCATTTTTTTGGTCGCAAAGGGCACAGAGTACAGAATTGACAAGTTTGCGAATGTAAAAAAGGCATTTTAAATGTATAGAGCCTTTTTTGAGATTGTGTAACCTATTACCAAATCAAAGATTTAGTTTGTGATTCTGTATTAGGAAGGGTATGTGTAGGACATCCCTTCTTAATATCAAATCGCAATGGTAAGTAAGAATGTTTTGCAACTTAAATCTGGTTGCAAAAACATTGCATTTTACCACCTACTTCAAGTAGGTGGTAATCCATTCACAAATGAGAAGGGGTCCCCAAGTGACCCGTGGCAAATGTCTGTAAAAACATGTTTTAAGAGCAGACAGTGTTCCCAGGGACCAATGCTTGCTCTTAAAAAGCTTGTATTTATCTTTTAGAAACACATCCCGTTTTCCTTTAAGGAAAGATTGCTTTATTTAAAATCACTCACAGGTATGATGTGCTGCTGACCCCAGTGTGCCACTATTCCTGTGATGTTTGCAATTCCCAAATCGAGACCTACCTCCTTATTATTCATGAGGTAGGTCTACCTGCAACCCACTGGGAATCGCAAAATGTGTAAAATACACATTTGTACATTACTGTTTGCGATTATCAAATAACGACTCACAAAAATGTGATATTTGTTAATTGCAAACACAATTCTTTGTATAATCTCTATCCTGATAATTTCGGTCATACTATTGCCAATTTGATCGTTTTCCTCTGGTACTCTGTTTCTCGGATACAAAATGTATTTGTGTTCTTTTCTGTCATAAACAAAATATCTTTCGCACTGTTTAACAGTATCTGTCAGATCTGCCCCAAAATGATCAAGACAAACAATATCTCTTTCCTCAATCTGGATGAGTTAAATTTTTTTTAACTCTCTTATTGATGGTGATATTTCTGTCTGTTTTCAAACGGTGTGTTTCTTTCAATGGTCACTTGTTTTGAGGCTTACACAAGTCATTTGGGCAAATACAAATTAAACATAAAATCTAAGTACTGGAGTTCTGTACGCAAAGTTTTAATGTTTCAGACAGCAAGACATTATAATGTGAGATAGCATCAACAGATATAGGGGGTTATTCTAACTTTGGAGGAGGTGTTAATCCGTCCCAAAAGTGACGGAAAAGTGACGGATTTACCACCAGCCGTATTACGAGTCCATTATATCCTATGGAACTCGTAATACGGCTGGTGGTATATCCGTCACTTTACCGTCACTTTTGGGACGGATTAACACTCCTCCAAAGTTAGAATAACCCCCATAGTGTTAGGACTTTGAAATAAGTGGCTTTGGCATTTAAACAAAAATGTATTGGACAAAGATTTGTGTGTGAATAAATCTACTCTGAGGGGGATCGGAAAGGGTGTCCTCAGTGTTTATAAACATTTATGAGTATTAATAAATTCCTCTCTAACGTTTGTTTTCACTTTGTTAGGGGTTAGAAAAGTATATTTGACAAGGGCAGGAGTAAAACATAGGGCCGATTAGAACTCGTCAGGCTGGTTACTCTGTCACAATGGTGACGGATAACCCATCTGCCGAAATCTAGATCCCATTATGTTCCATTTGTATTTCAGTGGACAGGATATCCATCACTGTTGGTACAGAGTAACCTGTCCGCCGAGTTGTAAATCATGCTCTTAGTCAGGGCGAGAGATGATCCCAACTCACCCAAAATCAGTGGAGATGTACAGAAAGGTTTCTCCAAAGTGTTAGCTTGCCACATTTCACAGTAGTAAATGTGCACATGCATGCATATTTTAAATCATAAATATTTTCTATATCTACGACCAGAAACCTGCCATAGTCACAGTTTTCACAAACATAGTTCTGGAAACGTTGGGAATTCTTCACAGTTACAAAACTTCACGGATGAAGTGCTTATTTACTTATTCAAGGATGAAGTAGAGAGTTTACTGAAAGGGTGTGGTGTAAGCATGTCCTTCATATCTCTGGGAAAGGAGTTAAGTGGGCACACTTCAATGGCAAGAAATTCTTTTGTTTGAGCATTTGTTGGCTTGGTGAGAGGGATTTGGAGTATAAGAAAACTTCTGGAAGTTGTGAGAGACTGGATAAAGTTTGCCTGTCTGCTTTGTAGGTCTCATTTTCTGTAGAGTGGGTATTTTGGATCAAAAACCGGTTGAAACTAGCTCTGATTTTAGATTGGAGCCAAGCTGTGAGGAGGTAAAATCTTAGAGGAAAGCTGTGAGGTAGTAAGGTCTTTATGTTCCTGAAGTAAACCTGACTGCTTCACTAAAGGTGTTCCACTGGAGTCAAGAATGGTTTGGAGAAGGGTCCAAAGTCCATAATGGAGAAGAAGAGTGACTTGTATTGGCTACCGAGTCACTTGACCACTTTAAAAATGCATTCCATTTATTACAAGAAATTTAAAGTCTAGTACAGTGGCTGGTCATCAACTGTGTAACGTCAAAGAGGTATGAAATCCATTTAGTTTATAAAAAAATACCAAGTAAATTACAGTGTTTCTACAGTTACTGTACAAATGTTATGTTCGATGCTGTGAATTACAGTGTGGGAGACACAGCGGAAATGAGATTAGGTGTTTACCGGGGTGCTTCACAAATATCCATAAAATTACATAGCTATCATTCATGCAGGAGGAGAAGTGCCACCACTGTACTGGACTGTGTGGGGCTATCGCACCCCAAGTGGATATTCTTTCCCAACCTATTAGGGGCAATGGGTCCATTTTCCATACTTGCTTAAGGCTCCATTATACGCTTTCTGTATAAGGGCTGGAACAGTGGGTGTAGTACCTTCAGAAGAGTAGTAATAAAATTAACCATATTGTTCAAGGAAAAAATACAAGATAGAGAAAATACATAAGAAGTTTCAAAGCTATTGAATTCAAAATGTGATCTTACAGCCGATAAAGACAACTTTGCACTGTCAATGTTATGCTTCCAAACTCAACAGTAAGCTCAGACAGAAATTTACTGCAGGTAGTGTATGATGAAGAAGTAATTCATTACAGACAATGGGTTGTTTAAAGGAGAAGGTGATGGCTCATATTTTCTTTCCTTGAATTAAGGATGTTCAGTTTCATTAGATGTGGCCTTTTTCTGTCATTGTTGCAACCACAGATGGGAATTTGCTCAGGGAAGTAATTTGGTTCACTCATATTCATGGCCAGATAAATGAGATCAAGTAATCTGAGCTCGATATTTGGTGTAAGGAAAGCCCACCGTAGATAACTGATGGATGGAGTAATATTGCCACACTTGCATCCGGGGTAGCATTGAAGCTAGCAGTTGTTTGCATGATGGTCTTAGGGAAGTTGAGGATGGAGGCCAGGAGGTCAGCGAGTAGAGTTCTGCCTCTATCACTGTGTAAAGGGACAAGAGTTTGGAATGTAGAGAGGAAGATGTTGATTTGCAGTAAGAGTTTCATCCATCATAGGAGTCTTAGCTGGCATCAAATCATGTATACTTTGTTTTTCACCTGCTCCGTGAATGAAAGCAGGGATTAACGTAGAACCTCTATGACTTGATGTTGGTGTAAAAGTGGTGGGGGGGGGAGTCTGCTAATTCCATGTCATCAATTTAGTACTTAATGTGGGGCTGAAGCGTGCCATTATTCATGAAGAGTAACTTTGTTTTTATAGGGTTAGGGTATGAGTAAACCTCTGATACTCAGTGTTAATGAAGGTAAAATCACAATCTTCCCCAAGCTATCTCAGCTGCTATGTCATCAGGGTATTAATAAAGAGTGATTCCCCATTTCCCCATGTATAAAGACGATACAGAAGATCCATAAAGAAAGGTAGGACTTTAGAGGAATTTATTTAAAAAATAACAGTAGAGACGTTGAGTCTGTTTATTAGTTAAGATGCAAACTAAGTTGAGTACTATCTGTGTGTTACTGATAGCAGAAGACAGGGTTTGGTGTCTAACATAGCTCGTGTTGAATGGTGCTTAGAGATCAAGGAAGCCACAGTATATGCATGGGTCTACTTTGTGATATACATGGAATTGTTGACAACCTGGCTTGTAGTTGTTACTGTGCAGCTACGTGGGTGGAAGCCTGATTTGTGTGCACCCGGGTGTTTCTGGTGGTCAATTGACTCTTATAGTGAAGGGCAACAGCACTTTCACAGGCCTTACTGAACAAAGGGCACTAGCTATTGGCACTATCATCAGCGTTTTAGTGAGGTGCCATTAGTAGGGGAAAACAGTTGCAATGTTTTAAGAGAAGGTGGAATAGTGCTGTTGCTGGAGGGTATTGTTGATTTCCACATAGTTTTGTCAACAGCTCTATTAGGCGTAATAGTCATGGAAGAGAGCTTGCAGTATTGTCCTTGAAATTAAAGCTATAGATTAACAAGTGGAATGATGGAGGGGACCATGGACAATGTTCTTAATTTTAAAACACTTGTGAATGGTGTGCCCAGGCAAGGAGGCTAGTCAAAGGATGGTAGGTTGTATTTGGTATCACTTAGCATTAGGATCTCAGTTTTCCATGGAAAGAGAGGTAGATCTCTTTAATTCAAAAGAAAATGCTGTCCAAGCATGATGTAATGGATGTCCTGTTTTCTGATCTGTTTTCCAATAGATTTGAAGGTTCACCTAACACCACTCAATGGTATTTTCTAAATAGCACACATATAGGTTGAAATGCAACCCGTGTAGCGCTCTATAGAGCAATTAGGACAACCATAATCTGTTGGCTACAGCTGGTGAGGAAAGAACAGCTCCAATGTAAGGCAGACTCTGCTACTCCAACCAGTTCCTTGAGTTTCCCTCACACTATATTGTGGCCCAGGGTGTCTAAGGCTGCTGAGAGATCAAAGAGGTTAAGGGCTTCTTTGATTTTCACATTCAAAAGACAGCATGAGCTCTTCTCTAATATAAGCTGAAGTTGACTGTTTGTGTGCTGCATTGCAATACATTATAAAAGGTGGTGGGAGTGGGTTCAGTCAATGTTTTACTGCAATGAAACATATTTTAGTTCCAGTCTTAATATCAGCTATAATCGTGATATAGTAGATTTTGCTTTGCAGGTGGACAACATTTTAGTCGATTATGTGATTTTTAGAGAATTTATTTGAGAGAATAAATGGCTTTGCCAGGTTTTCTCTAGTTTTGATATTAGGTGTTTAATGACAAAGTGGTCTTATAGTTATCAGGGGATGTTTTGGTGTGAATAGGTAGGTAGGAGTTAATAAATCATTGAAGATTGTGTCAACGTTGTTTTCAGGTACATTAGACAGGTCTGTGGATGTATGCAAATGGAGACATTTTTGAGGGACCTGGAGGCCTCCATGTAAAGGATATAGGTGAGATATATAACATCAATGGACAAAAATGGAACAAAGTTTAGGTGAAGACCCAGACATAGTTCGAGTTCACAGTGGCATTTACATGACAAAGAAAAGGGGGTGAAAGTGAGGGACAAAAGGCGGACCCTTTATGAATTTCTCACTGTACTTGTCATGAAATGTCAGATATAAGGCATCATCTATTGCTGTATTTATGTGCTTGGAGTGCTCTTATACAACGTAAGATGAGGTGAGAATGAGATACTGAACCCAAGCAAGGGGCAACCTAGTAAGAAAGGGAATGATTCTGTATTGGGATGGGTAGCAGGTAGAGAATGTGTGCTGATGAGGGAGAGGGGTGACATGACAGGCTGTGACTTGAGGAAGTCTAGCAAGAGAAGAGCTTATTTGATAAAGGGGAAGATAACTGAGAATATTAAGAGAATAATAATTTGGTCCTTATGACATTGGCGAGAATGCACACCAATGCCACTGGGCAACTCTTTTAAATGTTATAACTTTTAGACCCAGTCTATAATATGTTTGCACATTTACTTGTGTCTGTTCACATTTACCCTGCCCTCCTTACAAGTATTGGTGAGTACCTGCACAACTTTTGTCTAATTTGAAGGACTGCATGTATGGGTGTTAATACTGTTCCAATGTTGAGCGTGGATGATGGAGAAGGCACCTGCTGACATTACCAAGATCCCATCATTAAACCAAGTTGACGCATGGGGGTCAGTATGTATAAGCACCGGAAGCAAGTGGCCATTACCCTAATCTACAAGAAAGGCGGGATTAGAAATGTGAGCACATGCTCTGTTCCCACAGTCCTGATCTCCTCTCCCAGCTTCCAATGTCCTTGGGGCATTTTGCCCTTAAAAAAATGTTGCAGGCACAGGCTTGTGAATCCAGTTTATAAACCACGCAAAATGCAGATTACATAAGAGTCTGATTTACATCCACATAAATTACCAAATAGTCACATTTTACGCTCATTAGGAACACAAGCTTTTTGCTAGATGACTGGTATTTTTACACAGAGTACAACATTGCATATGGTTTTGAAAAACAAGTCCAGTCCCATGGTTTGAGGACTAATAATACTTACCGGAGGCCCTGGAGGTCCAATGGGGCCTTGGGGGCCTCTGGGCCCAGGTGCTCCCTGGAAGAAATAAAATCTCTGTTAGGAGGTGCACTTTTAAAGTAAATATCTTCATCTATAATTGTGTGAAGCATTCAAACTTTGATACAGCAAAGAACCAAACACTTCACATGAAGAAAACGTATTTGTTATTTATTTTCATTTCATTCAAGGATGGTGATTATTTTAGTTTGTGGGCTTCTAGACGGGAGAGGATGTTGGCACAGAACCAACCAGGATAGCACGAGTTATGTTTTATGGCTAACATTGGTCAATGGATAACAGGCAGGGTTAGCTGTTCGGAGAGCTCATGTCATGGATGCTTTTTTCTAACATCTTTGGCATTCTTTCAGATTCTACACAAGTCACAACATAAACATTGCTGCATCAAATGCCGTTAGAGGGTTTCAAGCTTTGCTCCTCCACGTATGCTCCTGCATTCTGAATCATTACACATTTTACAGCCCTTTATGTTTTTTTCATCTAATCTATTCATGCCATTCTCTATCTCAGGCCAGTGGATTCATGGCGATCTATGATCTGGTGTCCCTACCAGCATGTTTATTATTTCTTCCCACAGATAAATAATTATTCTACTGCTTTATCGTTCTTCTGTCAGTTCTCATATGGGACTCTTCGGCCAAATGAAAACTGCCATTTCAGCGCCTTCTAAGATATCTTTTCCTCACAAATTTTGTAGTGGGGGCCCTGGGGTGAGCTCAATGGATAGCTATTCAGCGCTTCACAGATAGTATTCCCAAAGTTGCAAACCTGTGCCAAGGTTTATGTTTCTCAAGCTGGAAATTATGCTTAATATGAGTCGATTAGGTGTTGCTTCTATGTTGATGGCTGTTGCAGGGTGTAATTGCATCACAGTTCTCTGTTAATATCCAGCCAGCAGTCGGCTTGATCATGTCATATGCATACACAAAGTCTCTCTCGCTCTCCTTCTCTCTCTCTCCTTCTTGGGCAGGAGAAAGGCCTCCTAGACTAAATTTTCTTAATTTGTAAAGAGGTTATATATTTGCAGTGTAAGAATTTAAAGTGCGCCAGTTTAAATCATGGTTGTATGAGACCTCCATTACCTCAGAACAAGCCCTCTTCCAGTCAACATCTGTGATAGGTTCATTAATACCATTCTATTACTGCTGTCTGGTTTGCAAAGGTACCTTTTTCCTATCACGTTTCAGACCGTCATGCAGCAGTGAGACCAGCCTGCGTCCCTGCCATATGCCCAACACTGCCTCCAGTGCTGGGACACCCCTGACATATTTGGAAATTCCGTCCATATCTTGCTAGCTGTCCTTGAGAACCTGGCATATTAGAGGAACTGGGCGAGTTTGACCCTATAGGTCTTTCGAGCCTCAACTAAGGAGATAAAGGACTGGACCAGTTTTGTCATTAATAGTGTTACAGCTCTCCCCCTTCCGTCAGGAAAAAGCCAAATCATGACTTATGCTCTTGGAGGATTGTACCCACCACGGCTCCAGATCCTTCAAGAAAAGAGGGCGATAGAGGACTCTCTTAACCACTGGCTCCAAAGCAGATCCAGTTTCACATATGATACTCCAATGGTGAGATGGTGTCTTACCCTACCCCCCCATCCTCATCAGGAACACTATATGTGACTCGCTCCCTATGGATTTAATGGGCATTCTCATCTTCAAGTTGCCGTCTTTTGTGGATCATTTAGCAGTGTAAGAAACTGGGTCATAACATAATAGTGTTACTGATCAGGTAGTCCAAGACCCCTATCCTCCCGGTCCACTTTCAGCACATCTAATTTGGCCTTATGTCTTTTCTCTACCCAGACAAATGATATCAAGAACCCATCTAGGTTCTTAAAAGTCTCCCTAGGAATTGGACACATATTGGTCTGCAATATATTCTGTTACTCTGCCCATATTATATAAGTACTGCTTATTAGTGTTGTGGGCCTCCTCTATCCCTCAGTATCTGATCTTCATTTTCCCCCATTGAAGATCCAAGTTCTAGGAAGCTCTTTGGAACTCTTTCGACTAGTTTTAGGTATTACTTCTGACTAAGAGTAGGAATAGTATTGTCTTGTCCCATTTAATTTACAGCCCAGAGACCAAGTGAGATTTAGCTATTTCTTGAAGGTGTCGGGGAAATGCTCTGTAAGCCTGTCTGACTTAGGACAATGCATGGATGATTGAACAATTTTTAGAGTGGGGTGCTGCCATTAATGTAATATCCCTAAAGTCATAGGCACTGTGAAAATTGCAAGCGTCATTCATAAAAACCTGTAGCACATACACCATGACCATTCAGCAAGAGAGTATTAAGGGTGTGGTATGTATCTGGTGGTGGATTTTGGAGCACTTGTGTGGTTGCACACTATGATTTACAGAAAGCACATTTTCTGTTGAAATGGCCACTAAATTTCCATTGCCCGACAGTTTTACTGATAAAACTAAATTGCACAAAAACGAAAATATGGTTTCAGTAAATGTTTGTCATTGTACATCACCAAGTAAAGTGTCTTGATTTGTTTTGGCCTATTAAAATCGTGGTTTCCATCACACTTCAGAATTACAAAAAAAGTGCTTCATATCAGCTTTTCTAATTATCGATATAACTTGGAATATGTGCATAGTTCATCCCTACATTTAAATGCTGCTGTGTGTAAGCAAAGAACTGACATGGTAGAATCGTTACTTTCGTTTTCTATTCTCCAACAAGACTATCACCTAGATCAGTGGTTCCAAACCTGCGGTCGAGGGAACCCTGGGGGTCCGCAAAGCGTCCTCATGGGGTCCGCGAGTGCTTAGAAAATTATTATTAACAGAATAGGTCCCTAGCTTTCAGAAATGACTCAGTGGGGGAACCCTCGGATTCTAATAATGATTCAGTGGGGGTTCCTGGATTCCAGTGATGATAAAGTGGGGGTCCTCAGAAGTCAAAAGGTTGGGAACCACTGACCTAGATCACTTTTACAAAATCCTCTCACTTTGCAGTCAGAAAAAGTATACTCCTGTTATCGAATAAGCAGCAACTTGTAACAAAACATAGCCTGTTATTTGACCTTTGGCTTTAAATTCTCCGCAAATGAGATAGCTAAAAATCGATACTTAAATGCAAATGTATTGTTCATTAACCTTCCAAACTTCCGCATGATTATTTCTTGGGGTGCTGCAGCACCCCTAGCACCCCTACATCCAGCTCTTATGGGGCAATGCATCATCAGCGTACATCAATATGTCATTGATACTTTAAAAGTAGGAAATACTTTGGTCTTTGAGCCCCCTTATTTATTCGGTTCTCAGTTGGTTTGCTTGTTTTGCCATTGCTACGATTCTCAAATGCCTTTAAAAAGCACCTTTTGACAAATACATTGTCAAAGCCCAATTAGCCTTCACAATTGCTTGTAACACAGCTGACCCGCCACGTCAGCACCCAGAGACGGCATCAGCTTTCCCATCTCTCATGCGCTCAAGTCCTTCTCTTTGATAGAACGTTATACCCTGCACAGATTTTACTTTTGTGCATCATTGTCTAAACACTGCTGCAAGAGGTAAACTAGCAAATCCCCCTTCTATATACTAAATTATACCGCACCACCGCCTGAAGAGGAAACAGAAGGGCGCTAGGACCACCTCAGATTACAACCCACAGAGATGATAAACACAAACCACATGCGTATCTTCCTTCAGAAGGGAAGCACTTGGTCCTGCTCCTCATTCCACATTTAGGGGTGCGATTAGCAAGGACTAAGAACCTTTGGTTTACGTCTGAATGGTCCTGAGGTTAACACCCTCAGTTTGAGACACAACAGCAGGAAACCTCACTGCTGTATTGGTAAAGTGCCCAATGCCTTCCTGTTTGCTAAGAGCTGCTTGGTGTTTAATCCTAGCAGTAAATTCACTCTGGTTTGCCTAATGTGCTCTGCAATCTCAGAAGCAATGTTTGTGTTGTATTTCTCTGTCCCCCAGATCACATCTGCTCTGCTGCACTTTGTTGAGAACTCTGAAAAGGTCAAAATAAATCGTATGACTTTGGATGCCTTAGTAATTCAAAACCACTTTTATTCTGTGTCCATCTTACTACTGTAGTCCTGGAGAAATATTTTTTATTATAGATATTTTGTTTTACCCATATGAGTAGGGGGACTTTGAAAATTAAAAATGTGCAAATGTGTAACTTTAGAGGTATCTTCTGGAAGAGATTTTGCAGGGATCTACAGAGGGGAGAAGATAGGGTTTTAGGGCAGCACAACAGAAATCTTGCAAAATGTTTAGGAGGACGTTGCTCGGGGGATTCTGATATTATTTCCAGACAGGAAGCTGTACACAGAGTGCAGCATTCCACTCAATGTTCAATGCCACATTTTAGATTTGATTTTGGCATCTTTCGGAAGCTAACGATGTTGATCTGTGAAGGAGGGATGAAGTATGACTTCTGAGCACTTAGGTTTAGCTGAACAGCCAAGTGTAACAAAGCCTTCCCCAGACCTATCTGTTATTTTGGCACATTTCATATTTATGACTGAATTGTCTCTATTCATAGATGACAGCAATGTAAGCCTGGAAGGTAGTTCTTCAATCTTGATTTCAATATTTAAGAGGCAATGTTTGCAGTTTGCCAATGTGGAGATAGGGAGATGAAGGATTTTACATGCAGATAAAAATTATGGAAATTTCAGCTGGAGAGAAAATTTCAAGCCATTACTGGGGTGAGAGAGGTTTGCATGAGAAAGTTCACCCAGCCTCATCGGGGATTTAGATATTCTTTTCGCTGCTCCAAGTCAGAGGATTCAGAGATCCCCGCGTGAAGCTTGGTTTTGATCACGCATTGATGAATGGTGATGCTGATGTTTAGTGCTATTTATTCAGTAGTTTCTTTCAACGGACGAGAATGATGAAACGGTGGACCAAGGAGTCCAGATGTGGCGGATAGAGAAGCTGATCAGAAATGCTTAGGCAGCACATTCTGCGTATGATCACGGAGCAAAAAGGAGAACTACTTCATGACTTCGCTACTGATCTCCGTGCATGAGAAAAGAGCGTAAATAATTGCCTCAGGGTAATTTCACTTAGAGGTCAAGACATCGCTCAAAACCATCATCAAAGACAAGGCAGGGATAGCATAATCCAGCCTCTTGAAAGTAGCTCGTGACAAAATGTATCTGAGCCTGAAACCAGATTTGCAAGATCTGAAGAGCTCATGTATTAGGGGGTGGGGTTGTGCTAAGGCAGTTGCAACAAGGGTTTGTCCAGAAAAGAAAAGTTTGATACAAGGAATAAGTATTTGTCAAGCATAAAGACATCAAGCTCAGTGGCCGCTGTCAAATGCTACATCTCCAATGACATATTTAAATGTTATTCTCAGAATAGAAAAGTTTATCAATGTTTATTTTGGGTCCAGAGGCCCTTACAAGCTAACAGAAAAGTGAAATCACATTTCAACTGTAATTACAAATTACATATACTAAAGGGCAACTAATAATATCACATTAGAGAATGCAAACAAATTGTCTTCTTTTTAGGTCGGGCAGTAGCCAGGACCTTTATATTTTATTAAAGCACTAATAAACCAACTTATAGGGCATTTTAGCCAGCCACTTTCATCTGTTGTTCTGTTATTGCATCATTCACATTTCCCTTCCACCCACCACAGCATAGATTATGGGACAATGGTCAGCCCACTTCAGCCATTGGCTAACATCGCTTTGAGTGATGGCATTATGCTCTTTCACAAAGAGCACATCCACACAAAGTAATTCCTTCAGTGCAGGGGAATAGTATGGCAATTTGCATTTTCAGATCAAAAACCTTTTTTTATGTTTTTAGCCAGTTATTTTGTAGATTGATTGAGGGCCCAGCAATTACCTCAACAATAATGTTTTGCAAAAAAAAAAAAAAAGGCAAAATCAAACAAGCATTGGCAAAACCAAAATGTTGCCTGCCAACTCCTTTTAAATTGTCGTCTCTTGTTTTCGTACCAGGCATGTGATCTTGTCATACACATGATATGCCAAATTTATTACACAGTATGTTAAGATTTTTGTAGTTCAAAACAACATTTCATTGTCTAAAAATTGAAGATAAATTCAATTCTTACTTGTTCCCCCTTTAGGCCTTCTTTCTGCACCTAAGGAACATAAAACAGTGCATAAATAATTATGTTATCCATTTAAATATCCCATAACTATATGAAGGGTGTTCTCTGATCAGCAGCATCTATTTCTAATTTTGCAAACATTCCAATTTTCAGCATACTCATTTGAATGTACTAGATTTGAAGAAAGGTTTTACAATTACAAGTCTAATCATATTCTGTATAAACGAAATACAAAGTGGACTCATTAAATCCTTACAACATCGCCCGGTTTGCCTGGAGGTCCAGCAACTCCTATTTCACCCTGAAAACGATACAAGAAAGAAATTAGAATGCAAAATGCTACGTCATAAGCAATGAAAACAAAACCAAGGAACATGAGGGGAGAAATGGGTTCTTTAGGAAGTGCAATGATAAATATTTAGAATCATGAACGATAAAGGATGCGATAGTGCCAACATTATTTGAATCAAATTAATTTAGAATGAAATTTAAATATCTAAATACAAATACTGTGATGCGAGCAAGGTGACCAAAGTATAAGTTTTAAAAAGATGGGACATATGGAATCAATCATATGGAACATTGAGATGTATACTTTTGCATGATGTCCATCAGAGCCGGATTATAAATGGGCCGTCACGTGCCCCCATAGAAACATACGTGTCATTACATTATTAGGAAGAGAAATAGAATAATTCTCTGAAGGAACATCCCAATGGCAATAGTATCTGTTTTTCCATCATCAAACACATAAAAGAGTCATCACCTCAGAGAATTTAAACTCAATATGTTGCACGATTGGTATGGAGTGTTCTATACGCGCGAATCCATGAGGTGCTAACGTAAGATTTCATTCTTGTGAAGTACATTGAGGACCCATTTTATTTGGGACAGTAACACGTCATTTACACAACTGAAATGACAACTGCTAACCACTTGCATATTTGCAATGTAAGAAATTTGTTATTCCTATCACAATGCACACAAATCACTCACATTTGCGTTAAAAAATGGCCACTACCCATTGGATCATCTACTTCGAACTCACTGGCTACTCATGCCTGGTACCCACAATGTAGGCTGCAGGCTGCATGGTCTGCTACTTCAAGATGTCCCACTAAGGGCGCATGCACTACCAGAAAATCAGCAGAGTAAATGAGCCAGGAGGATGCTGGGAGGATGGGTGGGGTGTAAACATTGTCTCAGCATTCAGCAAACTGGGATACATCAAGTTTTCAAGCCTTTTAGACATTATGCTGGTGTAATTTAAATCCTACCTCTTACTTGCTGGCTTCCTGACGTACAACCATGATCTAGTGTTTATAAAAGTTAGAATTCACTCATATATTTTCATTTAATTCTAGTTCATTTAGCAAAAAAAAGAACCTGTCAAGACGACGCCTGCTACTTTACACTCAGAAGACAGGGTTATTACATAAAAGTGAGTAATTGATTTACTGATTGAGCTAACATGCCTTAAACTTCCACCTACTAAGTTATGATAATTTACAAATCAGCTTCAAACCTAACCATTAAGATGTGGGCTATGCAGGGGTGGCTCCTCCTTTATGGTGGAGTAACGCCACCCCTCACAAGCAGCAACAGCTGCAAAACCTTTGCTATAAAACGATAATAAACAATATTTATTATCATTTTATAGTAAAAGAGGCGGAGTACTCTCCCTCAGTACGCATGTATGTTTGGCCGGCTGTCTCTGCCAGACAAACACACATGCGCACTGGGCTCTCTCCAACCCAGCAACGCAGGCACTGCTTTGGAGGGTTGGACACAGCAGGCAGAGACTTTCAGTCTGCCACGGAGTGCCCTGGCTGGACGCTTCATCCAATCCAATCCAGCCAGCAACATCCAAGCAGCATTAGGATTGGACTCGAAGAGGCTGGGAGCCTGAGCCTGCAGTCAAGGAGCGGATGGGAGCGGCACAAAAAGGTAAGTTTAAAAAAAAATCTTATTTATTTTTGTCTTGTTTCCTCCCCCTAGCCCCCCTGCCCCCCCACACACACACAGCACGCCACACCGCCCTGCCCCTTCTCCATCCCGCCAGCCACTCCTGGGGCTATGTTCTCTCTATTGTGGAGAAAAAGTACAGATTTATTTCGCTCATACAGCTCGTTCTCTTCTTACAAAACTTAGTTAATCAGAGATCTGGGGCATTGACATAAGTGATTTGTCTGCTTTTGTTAGGGGGTGAGAAATTCATGTAATTTGCTCTTACATAATTATGTTAAATTTCAGCAGAATTACACACAATTATGCAAAATTCAAATGCATTTTATCAGTTTTTGACAGAATGCATCTTGTGCATAAAAAATCGTATGTGCTAACACAATAGTGCAAAAAGTTACAGAAGCACCGCGAACAACAGTGGCTTGTGTTCTGTTGTACCCATGCGTTCATTATAAAATGGTGCAAATATTTACTGCAAATGGCACGTAATTATGCAAAGTGGTGTAATTCTGAGTAACAAACAAAATGGGAAATTCCCAAAATTACGAGAATGACTGCAATTATTCAGATATCCCACAAGCCTACATTTTGCCCTTTGGGATTCCGTTTGAAACCTTCTAACTCACCTTATCTCCTTTAGGCCCGACAGCACCCGGGAGTCCAGTGCTCCCCTTTAGTCCCTGCAAATACACAAAGACATCATTTTAGCGAGTGGTAATAATTGCTGGTACAACAGAAAGTAGCCTATATTTGATTGGAACTACCTAAAAGAGCTTTATTTTACTGGCACACTTCTGATATAGGAACAGAAACATCTGAGTGCTTAAAGGAACATCGCATATACAACCATAGAAACAATGATAATACAAAATAGAATCAGTGTTTCAGAATCTACTTTCTTTCTGGGGTCTCCATATGGTGACTCCATTATTTACCCTGTATATTCTCTCAAGTTGCTATGATCACAAGTTTACTGCTTCCTTCAAGCCCAGCCTAAAGCTCTTGATATCTTCCTATATTTGCAGCCAGTCATTAATTTATGCTGATTTACTGTCCTTGCTAAAGCAGTGGTCCAGCGGTAGCCTGGCAGCAGACAAATTGTTTCTTTATTCTAGCACCTATGGAAGTACCTATTAGAGGACATATCCAAACAATGTTGTTTCTTTCTACAGAATCTTCAGATGGAATGCTATGTAAAACAAAACCTCCTCTCTGTTCTCAACACCCTGCATGAACAACTCACCTCCCCCTTTCTTTAGAGTGATCCTATCCTTCCATTCCATTCCTTCCATGCCGCCTCCTTCTGAGCACATTCTACTTTAGATCAAATGCGCATTTGCCTCCATCTTCTCCTTCTTCATTATTGTATTTCTGCCAGTTGTCCTCATTTCATTGCAAATTTTCAAAATCACAACCTCTTCTCCTCTAAACTGTGTTTTTTTGAGTTTACAATGTTACATTGTTACTGAACTTTTCACCCAACTAGAATGTTACTTTAACCTTTGTTTTTTTTTTCAGGAAAATTTTAGTTTTTTTTTTAACGTAAAGTAATATTTTGTTACCATGCGTAAAACCAACCCTCCTTCATGGCCAGGCACTGTTAACGTCATGCTGTGAGGCAACCGACCCAGAAGCAGCCAACCCCATGCTGCAAATGACCTTTCATTGTGGGCAGAGTGGGGGTGGCTGCAGGGAGCCACCTAGAGACAGCCAATCCCACGCCGCACAAGGCCTGTGGTTGTGTATGGGGTTGTCCTCAGGGCCAGGCTTGCAGTCTAGTATTGCGGCTAACTCCCTGCTGTCAGCCAGCTCTTTGGCCATGTGCAGCAGGGATGTAGCCACAGTACTTGGTGTGCCACAAGGCCCTGGGGCCAAGCCCCCCCAAACAGGCTGCCAACCCCAGCCTTTGGGTTTCATTATGCAGGTGGTGGCCTTCAGGCCACGGAATGCTATTCCTAAGGGCTAAAACATATAAATATTAAGGGGAGGGGGCATGCAGCCTCCCAACCTGAGCCTTAATTGGTCCCAGGGACCCTATCACTCAGAGCCAAGTTTCAATAAAAAGTTGAGGGTGTCATGTGCCCCCTCCCCAAGCCTTATTAGGCCCTGGGGACCCCATCTCCTAGGGCCACATTATATTATAAAGGAGAGGGGGGGCACATGGCTCCCATCCCTAGCCTATTTTGGCCCTGATAGCCAATCACCAGGGCCAAATACAATGAATAGGAAAGGATGTGTGTGACCACCCCTCCATGAGCCTTCTTTGACCCCAGGGACCCATCTGCTGGGATGAAATTCTTAGAGAAGGGTGGCATACAGTCCCCTCCCCAAGCATAAGTGGCACCTGGGACCCTATCCCCTGGGGCCAATACAATAAAAAGGGAAGCAGGGCCACATTTTATTTAAAAGGAGAGTGTCATGCAGACCCCCTCTCCAAGCTTCATTAGGCCCCTGGCCCCTAACCCCAGAGCTAAATAATTAATAAAGGAACAGGGGCTCACGGTCCCCCTCCCTTTGTCTATTTGGGCCCGAGGACCCCAGCCCCCAGGTTCTGCAAAAATTAGAGCTGGGTGCCCACTGACACCCACTGACACACACCTTGTGAGCAGTGGGGGGAGGCCCTGGGCCCCCACAGCCCTAGCCGGCTCCCCACATGGTGGGAGCAGCAGTCTGTGGTAGGAGTAATATTGATTAAAAGCAAAAGTGTGATCCAAGTCTGCGGAAGAATGTTAAACCTCCCACCGGCTGGCAGCAGACTTAGGGCTTGATTTAGGTCTGGCTTGGGAGGAGGGCCATGCAACGTCCTCCCCTTAATTAAAGAATGTGGCATTTTTTTTTTTTTTGTCATGATCCTACTGGACTCCTGCCTGATTGCAAAAATTTACAATTGTTTGTGTATTTTGCCCTCAGGGGACCCTCTAGGTTCCCCACACCGGGTATAGCGGGGCAAGGTTTCGCTACTATGCCCCCCGTATGTTATTTTATTTTTATAAACATCAGGACAGGGGACTAAGGTCCTAATTTATTTCTTGGTGGAGGGAATACTCCATTACAAACGTGACGGATATCCCGTTCACCTTATTACAATCTCCACGGGATATCATGGAATCGTAATAAGGCGGACAAGTTATCCGACATATTTGTGATATAGTTGTCCCCTCTGCCAAGAACTAAATCAGGCATTATGTCCCTGAGTCCTGTAAGGGATGCCTGCAGCATTTTTCTCATGTTGTTGTCAGCCAATCCGAGACTTTGCTCCTGCGGGAGTCTGACTCCTGCAGGAGAAAATTGGTCCAAAGTAAAAAAAAAAAAAAAGCTCCCTGGGCCAATCAGAATGCACTGTTTTTAAACTGATGCTCCTCAGAGACTGTTGAGAGACTAACTACTGAATGGATTTACACCAAGATCTATCTTCCAGCCACATTTGATGTAATTCTGTGCAGAATCTTTTGTGGTAGTGCTTCCTAAAGAAATCTATGATAAACACATGGGGATTTTGTGTTTTGGGCCCCCTTCCCTTTTCTTGCCCTCTGCTACAGAGATCACTCCCAAACTTTCCATGGCCAAAAGAGGCAAAAGAAGGCACTTTTTTGGGAAGTTTTTTGAAGATTCATCAGATGAAGCCAAATGGTACAAAAGTTATTGTCAACACAAACAACACATTTTCTATGGAATATAATCCAGTCGCAATTGCAACTGGGTAGTTATAGTCAGGCCCACGTAGTCATAGGAGATTAACTTTTTAGCTTGCTAATAACTTTAATGCTATTTGACGAATCTTCATGATTTTTTCCAAACAATTCTCATCCACGTCAGCTCTTTCCTGGAAAGTTTCAGGGTGATCCATCAACAACAAAGGGGTCATATAATAAATTGTGCCACAGAGGCACAATAGACGTGTGACAGCTTTGTACACTCCGGGGCACAATGATATTTTAGAAGGGGTTGCAGATGCTTGTGGAGTGACTTCTCTCATACTGACAGCACTGGTGTACATGCAGCACCAGCGCTTTCATGAAAGGGCCTTCCCTCATTTGCATGGGTGTGTGGCCTCTGCGCCGCGTTACAGGTGTGGACGCAGGGTTAATAGGCCCATAGGAAGTACATTCACGGTGCACCACAAAGAGGTGGCGCACTGTCAGTACACCTCTGGAAAGCATCTCTCTGGAGGGGAGAAAGAGAGTCCTGTGGACTCCTCTAGACATCCTCCTACAGGCGGGTGCAGTCACCCACAGCACCCATCTGCAAGGAGACTTCTGTCTCCTCTGTAAAGTGCAGACAGGTGGTGCTTGCACTGCGATACATGCAGCAGCTGATTAATGCAGCCGCTCTGTATTTTACTGAATGCACTGCCCTCAGGGCTACCCCGAGGGCAGCTCATTCACTGTAATCAGGTGCACTGTTCATGTTTGCACCTGACATGCCTATTTAAAAGTGTGCAGTAGGGCAAACATGAACAGTGTGCCCAATACATAATATAGTCCCTGGTCGCTGAATTTCAAAATGTGAAACCCAATTACCTCAAATCAATACTGGCTTCCTTGCTTGTATAAATTGTGTGATCCCAGGCAAACATTTGATTTCACATAACCACCTTTTTCTTCATTTTCACATACAAGAGCCCTTTTAAATACTTAAGTTCAGGCTGTGTTTCATTTAATAGACTATGATGTTGCTGCATCAACATTAAGAATCTAGGCCACTTTTAGGGCTTACGTGACTACTGACTTGTTTCTCAGATCACTAATGATTGTAGGTGGAGGGCTACATTCATTTTTTTAAACTATTCTTTAAATAATATCTGTCTATGCAGTGATATGAAAAACTTATGAATGCTTTTCTGATCTTTGAATAGACTGTATCATATTTATACATTATGATTGTTGCACAATATACGTGTCGAACATTTTCATGGCCTTGCTATTGCATGGACTCATAAAGCCAAGCCAGACCCTTAACTTGGCTCTGGCCTAGCTCACCCTATTAATGTGATGGAGCTCCCACTTTGCAATTGGGGCTTTGTAAAAGAGGCTGTCAGTCCCTTGCAAAAATTATTTGTAAAGGGTGAGGACTGGAAACATAGAGCCCTGCCTACATGCACTGATTTGAGAACTGTACCATTAAGGTTTCCCGTAGCAGAGACGCAGAAGAGTGCGTGCAGTGAAAACACATTTAAAATAAGTGATCCCAGTGCAGGACCTCCCCAACATTGTGTGTGACTGTAATCACGAATTCCCAGGGAGAACTACCAGGCCCAAGTGGGACAGGTAGGGGTGCAGCATTTGGGGGATGGGGTGATACCCCCAAATTCATTTCTCTAAGAGCTTTTAACTTGTTCATTTTTTGGAGCAGAAACTTAAATATATATATAGAGACTAGTTTTCCAACAAAAAGAGTACATTTACGCACATAGAAATACTCCTTGAATGGATGCAAATGTACTACTTTTTAGAATTCACAAACATTGGCCGTAGCAGGGTTGGAAAGCTGCATGAATCTCAGGTTTCAATATATATTATTTGTAATCAAACCCCCAAAATGCTTACAAATAGCCTAACCAGAGGCAACCACTTAGGGAAGTATTCCAACCCATCGTTTTATGCCCATTGTGCCACTTTAGACAGAGACCTGCCTAATACAAATCACTAGAAATCAGTGCTGACCTTGTACTTCCTGACCTTGTTCCTTGTGGAAAGCCTGGCCATTTTATATCTACACCTTGCAGCCCACTGCTTCGTTAGTTGGGAAATTTGATATTCACACACCCCAAATCTCACTGACTAAGCCACGCTCCTGATGATAAGTAAAATAACAGGACTAACGATTTCTGATATAACTTTGGAAAAATGTATAGATTCTGTATTTCGTTTTTGTCTTTTTTTAAATGTTGAGCCAGTCTGTTCCGGGTGACCACAATTTGCCCGAGGAACGTCATTGGAAGACCAGTTTCTGCAAGACTGATAGCTAGGTCTCAGTCACGTCGGGGAGGCAGGCATCATACAGAGCGACAGGCTAAACTGAAAGACAATTAGAATGCCTCTCACCAGCCTAGAACTGCTAATTACTATTCAACACATTGCAGTGTTTTATTGCAGGAATTTCGCAATTACTTCTTTAAAAATGATAAATGCCCCTAAAACGTGTCCATTAACAATCGTTAACGTGGCATAATTTGTATTCACTCGACCCTCCTCATCAGCTCATTTTGTAAAGGCCATATGTCTTTTACTCAGCGAGTGAAAACTGGAGATACATGAAATACACTGTTAATCACATTCTGCTAGGACAGACAAACAACGTGCGCGAGATGAAGATGAATGGCGCCGCCGCAGCGTGAGAGCAATGTAAAATGGGAGGTGACGCATATAGACGAGGATGGTTCTTAATTGCATCAGATGACTGTGTTAGTCATTTCAAGTGTTAAAAGATGTAAGAAACAAAAGAAAGACCGCACCTGAAGTTTGGAATCGGCATGTAGGTCAGGTCAAGAGTGCTTGTAGGTATTGCAAACTACAGTAAATATTTAATAATCATATGGGTTTAATTACTCTGCGGGTAAACTCAATTCATTTTTAAGGGCATTTTGTAGTGCCAATGCATTTTACTCCCACAACCATTGCACAGCATAAGGAGGTATGAAATGTGACAATTTTGGGGGCACTAGGTGCTTCTCTAGGTTGGTTTTGTCAAGTCAGTGAAGGCAGAGTTGATTGGTTCTGGATGTTAAGCAGAACTGGTTCACCCTGGTTCACCCTAGTTCACCCTAGTTCACCCTGGTTACGTGGCACAGTAGAGAGTCTGGGGCCTCATTACGAGGTTGTTGGGTAGAAAAGGCTGCCCACCAAAGTCCTGTGTTCAGGAGATTGCCAGTGCATTCTCCTTCCCGCTGGCCCAATAATGAGTTTCCCACTGGGTCAGCGGGCAGAAACACAGTTTCCACCCACTGGGTCAGCGGGAAAGGCACAACAACATTGACGCCAGCTCGTAATACGACTGGCAGCAATGCTGTTGTGCGTCGGGTTCACCAGCACCCGTCGTGCAAATCACTGTCTGATTTGCACAACGGGTCTGGGCAGGGGGGCCCCAGCTCTGCCCAGCACCCCGTCTCCACCAGCATTTACATGGCAGTGCAACCGCCATGTAAATGCCTGCGGAGAGAGGGGTCGTAATCCCCAGGGCAGCTCTGTTTACAGCGATACCCTGATGGATTGAGACCAGCGGACCCGCCAGGCCCACGGAAACGTGGCAGTGCTGGCGGTCTGACCGTGGCACATTCGCCACAGTCGTAATGCTGGGTTACACCGCCGCTTTGGCTGGCAGTCTGAAGATCGCCAGCCTCGTAATGAGATCAGATAAACCCAGTGCACTTTTTTGACGGGTGTGAAAAAAAAGGCTATTGGTATCAGACCTTTGAAGGACATCTATGTTCAACAGTAGGGTCTGACCACTGAGACGTTAGTCCTGCTCTGGCATTAATGCTGCAACAACTCTGTGAAAAACTGTGTTAATGAAACCAGAGAATGAGGCACCCCACTAGGAACTAAGGCCCTCATTATGACTTTGGAGGTCTCTGAGCGAGACCGCCAAAGCCATGGGTACCAGAAGACTGCCATGTTGGCAGTCTTCCGCCGCCATAATATGGTTACTGACAGATTTCTGCCACATGTAGGACAGATATCCAGCACTAGCCATGTTGGCGGGCAGTGGCGCCTGGGGGTGCTACCACCTGCACCGCCCTGCCAGTATGATGCTGCCAGCCATATTATGATCATTAAGACGGCCTGGTGGTGTCCTGTTGGCAGGCACTTCCAGTGGTAGCAGCACCCCTTCCCATTCCCTGCCGGACGACCTCCTTGTGGACAAGGTAAGTCGGGCGTCCGACAGGGGAGTGTAGTGGGAGGGTGGGAGGTACTGTGTGTGGGTGTGTGGTGTCTGCGTTTGCGTATGAATGTGTGTTTGTGCGTGTGGGAATGTGTTAGTGTTGTGATGTATGCGTGGTTGTATGCTTGTAAGTGAATGCATGTATGAATGTTGTAGTGAGTGCATGTCTGCTTGTCAGTGTGTATGCATGTGAGTATTCGAGTTTGGATGTGTGAGTGAATGCGTGTGGGTATGCGTGTCTGCTTGTCAGTGTGTATGCGTTTGTGTATGCATGTTTGGATGTATGAGTGTATGTGTGTCAGTACATGTGTTTGGATGTGTGAGTGAATGCATGTGATTATGCGTGTTCGGATGTGTAAGTGAATATGTGTCTGGAAGTGTGGGTGAATGGGTGTATGCGTGGTGCGTGTGGGTGTCTGTGTGCATGTATGTGGGGTGGGGGTGTCATGCAAATAGGGGGGTGGGGCATCATGTAAGTAGGGGGCACTGTGACTGTACGGGGTGTGGGCGCTGTGACTGTAGGGGTGTGGGGTGCTGTGACTGTAGGAGGGTTGGGCGTGCTATGACTGTAGAGGGGTCAGGTGTTTACTGGTGTGGTGGGGGAGCCGTCTACTAGTGACAGGGAAGGAATTCCCAGTTACCAGTTGCCCTACCGCCATGGTTTTCGTGGCGGTGCTACCACTGCGGAACCCATGGCAGTGGGCCAGCTCATGATACTGCCAGTGGTCCTCTGTGGGCCGTCGGAAATGCACTTCTCTGCCAAGCCTCCACACTCATAATGTGGCGGTTTTCACCGCCAGCCTGTTGGCAGTGATACCACCACATTAACCCTGGCAGTTGGAAGACGGCCAGGGTCATAATGAGGGCCTATACATTTTAAACACTTAGGGGCAAGGGCATCAATTAGAACTTAATTTCACGCACAGATGTGCTAGGTCATCTTCTATTTACATTAATGTAGCATTATAGTCCACTCTAATGTGCTATAACAGCTGTTAAAGGCATGAACCAGAGTTACAGCCTTAAGGGTGGTGGTCTTTAGCAACAGGTAGGTCCTGTGGAAGAAGGGGTATAATGCTGATAAAGCATTGCACCACTTTGGGGGGGTGGGGGCTAGAGTGGTCCCAGTTAAAAGTGAGAAAGAGAAAGTCAAACCTTGAAATGTTGGAGCAGACGTTCAGTGCCGCCCACTGTTGGCACTGCGTCACTCCACTCTCTCCAACACAGCTCCCAACATTCTAACATTCTAATATTATGATATGTATTTACATTTCTGCAGAGCTGTGATTTTCTCTCTGGTGACACGTACAAATGTTCAAGAAGAAAGGAAGTGTCTTTAATTCATGACAAATATAACTTATAAACATTTCACAACCGTTAATGTATTAATCTATATTTTAACACAGTTCTGTGAATTAATTGAGCAAGTGCTCCCAGAATATTTAAATAAGAAAAATAAAGAGAATGAAAAATACAAAATATGGTATGATAGGACACTGAACCAGCTGTAAACTATTTTCCTAAATCCACAGTAACAACAGATTATTAATAGTTTTATAAGCTATTCATGAAGGCAGAAATATTTAATATTGTCTTGAGTAACTGTGCAAGCCTCGTACACTCTTCTGTTCCTGCAGATTACATTCGACCTATTTGTGTCACTATCATAGCGCTATCTCTGTGAGGGAGCTGTACCCATCTTTTTCCACTCATCACACCAACGTGGCACAGTAATGTTGGCACTTACATTTACTCCATCCGTGCCTGGCTTTCCAGGAAATCCATCAATACCTCGCTCACCCTACGGGAAAAAGAAATTACCATAAAAACACAATAAACGCCTGAAACACCTGTCAAGATAATATTCAAGGTACCACAAAAACATGCATGGGTCTTTTTACTTGCAATCACCATCTGCTATGATGTGGGTATTCCTCTTGTGTCGGAAGCCATCTTTGATTTGTGAAAGATGTTGGAACACTGCAGCAACTGCATCATGATCCCATTGTCTGCACTGCCCCGGCACAGAAGGGACTTGTGCATTTCTTTTTGGCATCTTGAGTGCATACATTAACTGGAGATATATCTGAGTTAGTGCATGTGCTGCAGACAGCAGAGCTCAGAAACACAGGGCGGTATTTGCATCTTTGTGTTGTGTCCCGGTCAAACAGCTTTGTACCATTGTCTGCAGCTGATCAGCAGCCAAAAAATCAGCAGCTGCTCGAACAACTCCTCATAAGGCAAAGTATAAGAAATGGCAAAACGCTTCCCTGCCAAAAACAGGAGAAGCGGGTATATTCAATATGGGTAGGGAAAGTAGTGCCATCTCTCCTTTTGGAGTAGGTGCAATACTTAAAAAATACGAAAATGATGTAAAGTAACCTAGTTTGCAGTCAGTGCTGATTCCATAAGCATTTGTCATGTCAGTGTTATTTATGTAGAGCCACGTTTAAGCAAAAGCTAAATAAGAAACTCGCCTCCATGCGAAATACTTATGACTTACCAGTGCCATGCAGTATGAAATACTCATGAAAAAGAGTTAAGCAAGGTATGCACTTACATACAAAATGCTTGAATTTACCAACCCCAAACGACTCTCACAAGAGAAAACTACTCGATTAGGTAGGTGTAGGGAAAATCAGGAAACTCAGCGAGCTGTCGACAAGGCAATAATGAGAAACTTTTGGTGACTATGCTTCTACATTCGGGCTCTAATAGCCACTGCCAGTGACCTTTTGGCATGAATTTGTTGAAGTAAGCAGTGTTACATTTCGCTTTGATGTACTTGTATTTCATCATTTTCTCTTTCTTAGGTTAACATATATATATATATATATATATATGATTATCCAAATATATTTTGGTATAATTGACAATTATGTGCTATGTTTTGTACAGGTTTTTGAAGTGCAGAATTAATGCTCTGGAGCGACCACGTACCTACTAGGGCGTCCCAAAATGGATACACTGGAAATAAATCCCTCTAAGATTTCCAAAATGCTTAGGCGAAGAATGCTGGGACGGATGGCGTGTTATAAGTTCAAATCTCGATTTGCAGTAATTTCAGATAGAAGTTGTTAGCAATTTTATCGAGTTTCAATAATCAAGTTGGATTATGCAATAAAACATTAAGATGGACCTTAAAATGACACCTTTTGTCCACCTAAATTTACCTGATGCCAACATAGGTTAATAACACTTCTCAAGAAGTCGATTTGCAGTTTTTATGCATTGTGGAAAGAATGCACAATTAAAGAATCCTTCTTCAGTTTTTGGCATGCGACAGTAGACAGTGAAGAAGGACTCTGTAAATGAGGGCTCCTTCTAAAGTACTTATGACTCTATTACGAATCTGGCGCAAAATACCATATATTCTGCTAGTAAAAACTATTACCTGAACCATCAATGTCTATCTACTGTGGGAGGCATATTACAGGATTTTGGGGAACAACATGCAGTAATCTGTGTTCTTGCCTGATAAAGTAGCATCCCCTTGTGAGAACACCCTGCCCTAACACCCATGCTGAGATGCCCACATAATTGCCATAATTGTAGCACCATTTTCGATTGAGCTGCCTGATCTCAGCACAATAGTCTCATGAGCTCCACAGTATTGATACAGCAAACTAATTAGCTGCCCAGTTATATGCAAATAATATTCACACCTATTACGTAACAAGCTCTGGACGTATTCGTCAAGGCACAGAATATCATAAACACGGCAATCAAGACATACATTCTGAAGCTCTATCCTAATACTGTACCCACAGTAGGAATGGAAAACCAATGACATTTTTGTGTGAGACTAAATACTAAAATACATTCAAAAATAGTAATATATCGATTTGTTGCTTTCTTTAGATAGCTTGGGTACAGTGTTGAAAGATTGTGTCATTCCCACGCTGAAAATGATGTATTTGTGATCTGTCAAACTGAGGTCATCAGGGATTGTTTATTATATTTGCATATGTCAATTGAGGTTATGTCCTTTGCCAATGACTGTCTTTATGTCGGATGGTGGGCAACTAGTTTGTGGAGAACACTTGCGACAATGGACTCTGAAAGCTTGCTGGCTCAACTATTACCACCTAGGATTTGAATAGTGCTTGAGGTATGATGTGTGACAAATCCAATAAACAACAAAGTAAATGAAATAAGGATCCGGAGTGTCCAGATCAAGTGACAATAAATAGGCAAAATAAAAAGATATTTCCATAAGAAACTATGGCAAAAGACATTTTAATGAAAGACAAGAGGGGTGCACAATTGATATAACAAGCATTGGCAAAGCTATTGACTTTGTCAGTTTATGTTTTCCCCATTTTGTACAGCAGCACGGCCTCTGTGCAGCATGGATAAATGTAAACAAAACAAAAGGAAAAACATCACTATGATGCATTCAATGCCGGCCGCATCATAGTACTTTTTTATTTTTACTTTCCACCACCCTGCACAGCAAGAGAGCTGCAGTAATCAAGATAGCTTAAAAACATATTAACAGAGCCAAATAGGAGAGCTATTTGGCTTTGTCAATTTGGTTATGTCATCTGCATCCAACATCTTTACTTCTGGTGTTAATACACTTCAGCAATGTTTACAGCCAATTCAATTCACAATAAAAAGCACTGTGTCAATTTATGACAATTCCTTACCTTCAATAGGTATATGCTCTAGAAATGCTATATACAAACTTACAAAGGAGACAAGTGTTCGGGACGAATGAGTATGAACTGTCTACAGGAAATGGTCCAAAAGGATGTGAAATCATACAGGTCCAGTAAGGCCACATCTCAACAAAAAATGGGCTTGTAAAATGATCCTCTAGCGTCTTATAAAAGTATAATCCTAATAATATTAAATTGTTCATCGAATGCACATTTTTCAAATTAAATGGTATGACAGAACTCAAGTAATCTATCTTTCCCAAAGAGACAACACTGAATTATTATTTTTAGACATTGCTGTGGGTCAGCCTACTGCCCACTCCTAAGTTTAGAGGGTTCTAGTGTAAGGGATCTGAAATTTTTAGGAGAGCAAAACCCACACAAATCTAACATGACTTCATCAGCAGAGAGATGAATTATCAGATAGATCAATGTGTGCATTTGACCTACTGGTGTACTTCATATGTCAAGCTGTAAGGTAGCCAAGAAAATAATAAACATTAATCACGGATATGTCATGTAAACAAGCAGCAAAGCAATGTTCACCAGAAGAAAAAGGTATCACTCGCTTTGTTTATGCATATACTGTCCGTAAATCCTTTGGGGTGAATAGGATTTCTAATTGTGTGACTCTGAAGAATGGTGCCAATGAATGATAACAGAAACTTTAAATATTATATATTAATATTGAACTTCTCATTCACAGGGCTAAACTCTGATATATATATATCTATATATATCTATATATAGATATATATATATAAAACCTATTGGTGAAAACTTTGCAGATAGCCCATCTTCTAAAGCAAAACAAGCGCATGTACATAAGTTAGTACCAGGTGCACACAGTCTGCTATGTTATGTAGAAATTGTCATGCTGAGGCGATTCTGTCTAATAACTCAAGGCTGCTTACAATACTTAGTATCTACTACATAGAATCTTTGCCCTGTTGGAACCTTTTTCTGCAGAACTAAAAAACTTGTGTGGAACATACTGGTGATCAACAGTCATCTACACACAGAGTTGCTCTTCAATTCAGTATCTACCTTTCGCATCAATGGTGGAGCATGAGAAAAGACCCATGTCTGTCCTGCAGGAGGAGGTTTTGTTCCCTAGCACTCTAACTACTCAAAAACATTGATGGGGTTCTTCAGCGTTGCCAAAGTGGCTCACTTAATGTGCTCTGCTGTGGGTTAAAACGGTTAATGCATTTACAAAGGTAAACAAGTTTGCTCTAATAGTGGAACCATTACAGCAAAAAATGCTTCAAGTCTATGTTCACACCATAAAATAAATAATGCCTCTGGCTCCTTGATAAGAGCTCTGATGACAAGTATCTTGCACCAATCTGCATCTGTAGATTGGTACTTTAGCGTAAAACCTCCTTGAGAAGGCAATTAGTCCCATGCATATTTTACCATTACAGATATTAAGATGAATGGCATTTCACATTATGTTCATGATGCACCAGTACATCTTAAAGTACATTACAAGATAACAGCATTAATGACGACAGTCCTACTTTAAAAAAGACTTTTAGATGTAAGTTAAGCTCTCAATTGATCAAAGGAGACGCTTAGAAAGCATCAGGATCTAGAGAACTGAATGTCTCTCTGCAAAGGTAAACAGATGTAAACTGAAAAAGATGCCATAAATAATTCTACTTGGCACGCCTCTGTAAAGAACACTACATCACAATGCAGTAATAGGCCACATGAGCTGGCACAAACCAGCTACCCCTCTAATATTCCTTTACCTGTGTCTTTGCATTTGACCCTTTTTAGCATGCCCCTGCATTTCAGCTCGGTTCACACATCACAAATATCACACTTGCATGCACGTAAATTGATGTTACAAAATGTGCAACTCTTTTCCACATCTGAGAAAATTTGAAGCTTAACAATTCTTGTACTTTAGCACATTACAAGACAGACAGATCAAACTTGGAGCCTGATTTAGAACTTGACAGACGGGTTACTTCATCACAATGGTGATGGATGTCCCGTCCGCTGAAATCTAAATCCCATTGGGTATAATGGGATCTAGATTTCAGTGGATGGGACATCTGTCACCGTTGTCATGGAGTAACCCATCCGCCAAGTTCTAAATAAAGCCCTAGGACAAAAAGGTGCTTAGACATGCTTAGCCTGGCAGTTAAACTGTACAAGATTTAAACTACATTGAGGAAGGAAATGGTTGGTGACTCTTATGAGAACATAATCAAGAGTACTACAGCATGGAAGGGTTTATTAGTCACGTATCTTGGGCTGCAAGGTATAAAGTGGCTATCAAAGGCTAAAGATGGAACAAGTGATAAAATCTTTGGTACCTCTGGGAGTCAAGGGTACTTCCACTACCCTTGGAATTTTTGTGAATTCACATCCAGGAATACCTACGATCCAATGAGTGGCACAAGGGAATCAATAAGTTGCTTCGGAATTCTGAATCCTATCCAATGTCATTTGTTTGCATTTACGCCAATGTTAAAATAGATTTAAAAGTCCAAATATTTTTATTGGAGTAGTGACTGAGGGCCTGATTTAGATATTGACGTACGAGTCACTCTGTCACAAGGATGACGGATATCCCGTCTGCTGTGGGATTTAGATTTCGGCAGACAGGATATCCGTTGCCGTTGTGACGGAGTAACTCGTCCGTCAATATCGAAACCAGGCCCTCAGTTACAGTCTAAAGTAAGCCCCATATAGTGGTAATCAGTCTTTGTAGGCAGAACTGATATCATTGAAGGCATCATCAATGTCGAGTTTTACATCTATTTGGGGAGGTGCATTGTGGCAATACTCAGGTTTAGCTGTACTGGTGCTCGGACAGAGAACTAAGCAAAAGTCTTTCAGCAGCCACGTTGCACACTTTATACCCACCATATGCATCATGGATCAATGTCTGTAAACCTTTTTATACTGAGAAATGCAAAACGTAGTAAATTGGATGCTTTAATGCAATCTTTCTTAATCAGGAATACAGTCAAGGAAATGGTAACCTTCACATGCTTTCCCTTGTTAAACTAGGGCCTCCTTGTGGTGGCACCCCAAGACATCTCCCTTCAATCACCTCAATGCAGAACCTGCCCACGTTTGGAAAATAGGGCAGAATAAATAAAGAGCAAACTGACGATTTATAGTCAGTGGTAAATAAATGATGCAAAATGTATTCTGCATCTTAGTTGCCAGGTTCAGTAAAGATTGCACCTTCTGTTACATTTCTGTGGTCAAACTTGTTTAAATATAATAGATGAAAGGGGCCCGGTGTGTACAGGGACATGCACATATTACTCCACAAAACATGTGAATATCTCAAAATCATGGCAGCTAAAAATATTCCAAGCACCTTGGCCATGGATTTTATCAGGTGCAATAACTCTCGCATCCGACACAGGCCACACTCCTCGTTAGTCTGCAGCCTGTCATATCCAAGGTGCTGCACGTTAACACACGATGTCATGACCATATGTTGGGGCCTATCCACAAAAGCATCTAGCAGTCTGTGAAGTAATGCTCTTTTACAACGTTTCTACATTAACTTACATGCCTGAGAGAAGGGCCCCACACACGCGGCCCCCCTAGCCTTCCGGGACCCCACAACCCTTCAGGGGTGCCCCATTCGGCACAAGGCCAATAAATATCTGTGCAACATGGAATATGGGGGACTCCGGAGCCCCCTTTTCCATTCTGCGGGGGAGGAGGGTAAGTACATTTTGGCTTATGCACTGGCCCCAAAACGTTTCACACATTAATTCACAATTAATACAAATAGAAAGGACTGCGCCCTCTTTGAACATTTGTCCTAAAAGGTAATTGTACATTTTGGGACTGATTCAGAAAAGGATGTAAAAGTATGTAAAAACCTCTTATAAAAGTAAAACTTTACATACTCCAAAATTATTTTGTGAATTGCTCCCTTGGAGTGCACAGTCCCTTTCTGTGTTACCTTCACCCATTGTTTCTGTAACATGTAAAAACACTAAAAGGAAGCACGTAATGGGTACACGAGACATTAGAAAGAGGTGGTAACTGTGGCGAACGCAGGCTTCGCCTCTCGGGCGCTCCATCTGGGAAATGGCTGGCATTTAACTTGTTCTGCTAATGCTCAGCGGGGCGCCTCGGTAATCGCTGACCAAAGTAGTTCAATATGCTCAAATATCAAGAGGCCTGTATAATAGAGCACTTCAATCATGGACACAGAACGGGGATTACAGCGCCGTCTTTACACCCACTGTTTCTGAGCATCTCAAAGCTGCCATTATATTGCATGGTAATTCCAGGGCTCTCTTAAAATACATACCTTTTAAGAGGCAGGGGCGGCTACATTTTAACAGCTGTGACAGCATTTTGAGCAGCTCCCTAACATTACACTGGGACTAAAATAACTAGGGTCTTTGTGGACAGCTGTTTAAAACGTTTGTTGGTACACTGCTTTTTTTTTTTTTTGGTGCCCTCATCCATTTAAAAACAATGCAAGCTGTTTTGGATAATTCGCGAATTTATCAGTTGTGACTGGATCACACAAGAGATTAGACTTAGACCTGAATTGCAAGTGCACCAGTAAATTCCAGTGTCGCATACGGCAGAAATATGAGTTTTGTGGATTTTATTGGGCTTGGAATTTACCAGGTGCAATAATACCTGCATCCCCTGGAAATATTCTGGCAGCCCAAGCCTGTTCATATTTACTAGGGGAAAATGCATGACAATATGGGACATGCATATTTTGGTATGGTAAGCACCAGCATCCAAAGTCAACATGTTAAGCCTACGTGTTTGAGCAACAGTAGGAACAAGTGATAATGATTCCACCTGATAAATTCCAAACAACACTGTGTTGTCAGTCATTGTTGGGTGGAATAATTGTCTCATTTCACACAGGGAACGTGTTATCAAGCCTTTAGTGCTGAAATATCACCTAGTGCAGTTTCTGTGAATACTGTAAACCAGTGCTTAATTTGTGCTTGTTGTTTCCAGTGCTGAGAACCGGCACTTATTTTTGAGGGCCGGCGCTTATTCTTCTGCCTCAAGCATTTGCTGCGGGCAAAAGACACATACGGGAACGACGGAAGAAGGGAAAAACAAAAAAGCGTCACAATGAGAGAAAGCAGAAAGCTGCAAGAGTGAGCTGAAGGGTCAGGAGTGGCTTTAAATGTATTGAAGAGGCTCAAGATGGCTTCAGGATTACGCTGCCTCAGTATTCAGTGTTTTCGCAAGTGGCTGTTTCCCTGTGGAGGTGGGAGACATTGCAGATGGCTCACTTTTCTTTGGGAGAGAAGGAGAGAGAGAGAGACACTGAACAAATGGTCCAGGGCTACTGCCGACTGGCACCAGTCCTTGCAGTTGCTATAAATGTCCCCCTTTAAAAGACAGCAGCTTTAAAAAAAAAAAAGGAATTAGCTCGAAGTTAGACAGATGACAAACAGCAAACAATTTTGGGGGAAGACACCCCACAGTTCAGGTTTATCGTGTGAAAAGGCAGAGCAGAGAGATCACAAAAGACAAAAGACAATAATATACAAATGTAATTCCTACCGGGATAATATTATAGCATTATAGCAATCCCTGAAAGAAAAAGAAAAACAGGGAAAAGAAGGGGGGAGGGGCTCTAGATTTCCTAGGTATAGGTCCCCCAGGCTTTTCAAATTTTTTAAGAGAGTGGGTCACCTTTGTTTGAGCCAGAGCCAGTTCCCAACTATAGACTTGCTGAATAATAGCCCACCAAGCCATGGCCCGCGGAGAGACATCAGAAACCCGTGTCCGTGCAATACAAAGTCTGGTAGAAGTTATAAGATTAGACTGCAACCTTCTAGTTCCAGCATCCTGCACCATTCTGTATCCTAGCATGATGTAAGTAGAGGGCAGAAGTATTGTATAGCCCAAACCAGTATCAATTGGGTCCCCCCTAACAAAAACTCCTGAAGGGCGGGGCAAGAATAGACATGTGAAGTACATCTGCAGCGTAACATCCACACTTAGGACACCTAGCTCTTGCCGCATTAAGGCTTGCCCCCCCATCGAACACATTTATCAGGCATGTGATAAAGCATCCATATTAAACAGATGCATGTTCAAGTTAACAGAGTGAACAGTGCTGTCAATTGTCTCCATATACATTTCTGAAGGAGTCACATCCACCACAGGTACTTTGCTCTGTTTAGTGGCCAGGCGCATAGTATCCTTTGCTGAGTAAGACCCCGATAAACCACACTGATTTACGACCTCCTGCTAGGTTTCACAATATTTAGCAGAATATCGAACCTCACAAGATCAATAATGTTCTTGCATCAAGATAAGAAGTGATCCCTCAGCTGTAGATATTTTTAAAAAATAGCGAGGGGACAAATTGAAGGCAGCCTGCAAATCCGCAAAGGAAATCATCAAAAAGCTGACCAACCATCTCTAATCCTAAGCCTGCCCATGGCCTACAAACAGGGTCCTGGAACACTCCTGGGAATGCCGAGTTATTCCAAAGTGGAGTTTGCCTATAAATGAGCTTAACTGAATACTTAGTAGGCATCTATCCCCATATAGCTACCGTGTCCCTAACAAACTTTACCCTTTTGTAGTAGTTAGGATCTATGTCTCTGTAAAGAAAAAGCTAATAATCAGTCCCTAAAGCCACGTAATATTCGTACACAAGATCGCTGGGGTCAAATGGGGTTAACAGCCCACGCAGCCGACCAGCAAATGCCACCCAAAAGTAAAGCTTAAAGTCTGGGAGCAGCAACCCCACTTGCTTATGAGGCAGCTTTAAAAAATGCAGAGCATGTCTAGCCCGCTTGTAGTCCCAAACAAAATTACTGATAGCTCCCTCTAACTTTTTAAAAAAGATTTCAGAACTCTTAATGGAATTGTCCAAACAGATATCAAAATTTAGGAAGGACATTTATTTTAATTATGTTATACCTACCAATAATACTGATCAAGAGCTTATGCCAATTGAATATCTAAGTAAGAAGCTCTAGGCACATTCCCCATTATTATTATATCTAGGACATGATTAAGTAAAACCTGAGTTTGAGACCAGACCAAACTTTCCAGCTTTCTCAACTATGCCCTTTGCGGCTGGCAATGGGTTAGAAGAATAAATAGCAACATCTTCCGTGTAGACACTAATCTTCAAAGACTGATCTCCAACAGTGAAATGCTGTATACTGACATTCCTTTGCAAATAAAGCAAGTATGGCTCCAAATATAAAGCAAACAAAACAGGAGAGAGGGGACACCCCTGCCGAGTGCCTGGCTGGATCCTAAAAGATGAAGTAAGTGCACCATCGTATGCTAATCTTGCGGATGAATGTATACATAGGGATCATACCCATCTGCAATATCGCCCATAATCTCAAACGCTCCCATTGTTAACCATAAATAGTCCCAGGTCACCTGATCAAAAGCCTTTTAAGCATCCAGAAATATCAGAGCGAGCTTAGATCCAGTTTGTCTTGTGATGTCAAAAGCAGATATTGCTGTATTGGTATGGGCTGTAGTGTCTCTACCTGGGATAAAGCCATGTTGCTGTTCAGATAAAACACCTGATAAAACTGGGGCCAGCCATGTTGCTAACACCTTTGCATAGATTTTTGCACCCCCACTGATAAGCGAGATAGGTCTATAAGACCCCATTTCTTCAGGGAGCTTGCCCTTCTTGACGAATATCATGATCTTTGACATGTTCCATGTGTCTGGGACTTTACCAACCTCGTCGATTCACTGCAGCACCAGAATAAATGTAGGTATTATAATATCTCTAAATGTTTATAAATTTGAGAGGTATAGCCTCCTCTCCTGCCACTTTACCTGAAGGGAGAGCAGCGAGAGCAGCTTCAAGTTCCCCAATAGAAAAGTCAGCCTCCATGAGATGCAAGCCTGTCTTCGAGTTTAGGCAATTGGCTGCTCGCAAGATAAGCCACAGATTCAGAGACTGGTGTGGCAGAGGGTTGGCAATATAATTCTTGATAGAATCTGGCAAAGTGATCAGCTATAGCCCGGGGGGGGGGGGCGGTATGCATTAGCCCATCAATACGCTCTATTGAGATTCCAGCTTTTTTATCCGAAATTTGATGAGCTAGAACTCGCCCAACCTGATCTCCTACTCATATTGGAGAGCCCGGTTTCTGGCATAGATGACAGCCACACTTTTTCTAAGCGTTTGGCCAAGCTGAGATCATGTGTTAATAAGCTGAGCATGCTAAGCAGCCTCCTCAGAACTCTTATTTTTAAGAGCTGTTGCATGTAAAGCTTCAAGCTGTAAGAGCTCCTGGCCCACTTGATGGTTAGCACGAGGTGCTTCGGTGTTCTGTGCACAAATAAATTGCAAGGTGATAACCCTAACATATGCTTTCATTGTATGCCATACCATGAGAGGGGGGAGGCTGTGCCCATATTTACCCACAAGAATTCTGAAAGAGCATAAGCCGTGAACGCAGGATAGCCAGAATTAGTAAAGAAGTGTCGCTGAAATGAGAACTGGCCCTGTTGTCTGGCCACTTTTGATAAGTTGATCACTAAAAGTAGCAAGTTATGGTGTGAAGAGTCCTTAGGACAAACCTCAATCCCTACACCTCCAGTGCGCTCCCTTTGAGCAAATATTTCATATTGATTCTGGAATAGTGCTCATATGGGTTAGAAAAAAAGAAAGAAATATAGTTGCTATGAATATTTCTTCTTAAAAGATACAACAGTGTCACGCTGTCCTTCATTAAAAAAAAAAAAGATGACCTGAGCTTTGCAATGTTTGAAGCTCCTACACATTTGTTTTAAAGGTGCAGAGTAAAAGAAACCTTGGCCTACACAAGTTGACAAACCTCTTTACATAGCTTGTTGAAGCTGATTAACTTGGCTGGATTCACTTTGATTCTATCCAGCAGTTTAAGAGGCAGTAAAACCTTATATTGTAATTTGATCTTTCTCTTCTGATATTTATAGGTCGATGAAGGAGAGATATCATTGAGTGTTTTTTTTAATTGTAGGTGGGGGTTGTGTGGGTGACAGTGTTGATCACATGGCAGCAAGGTATAATACGAAATACGTAAGAGCATTACATTTTCTGAACATACCATCTATCTAATGGCATGAAATGCCTGTGGCTTCAGCTGCATTGCTTGAACTAGACCTATGCAGCTTGGGCTGTGCAGCTTTAAAGCTAGAGTGTAAAGATCCCAATGCTAGAGAAAATGTGTCTATTTCTTGGAACACACCAACCCAGCGGATCCCATGCAACTGTCAGGCATTCTCTAAGTTCTTCTAAAATCTTAAGTTGTCCACACTCTCATACATTAATACATTCATTTAAATTTAGTGATACCTTTACTGATACTGAGGAAGATTTGCCTACCGTGATCAGGGTTCTGGTGCTATACACCGCTCCCCTTCAATCTTTCCCAGGCCCTGAAGAAGGATCTTGACTCACTGGTTTTCCCCCAGGGATCTAGTATAGTCCAATATGTTGATGAATTGCTGTTGGTATCTGTTACTCTAGATCACTGCAAGGAGGACTCCATCTACCTCCTGTCTCAATTGCCTAATAAAGGCCATAAGGCTTCAAATGACATCTTACAGTTCTGCATTCCCTGGGTGCATATTGCATTAGAAAATATACCATATTTGACATATGATTTTTTTTAAATGCCTTAAAATATCTCATGATGCAATACACTCTGCTAAAAATCCAAGGCTGGCCAAACGTTTATGTCACACAATGCAAGTGGTGCTAGACAGTCAGGGCCTTTATCACTTTCCCCATAAACCAAGCCTTTGAACACACAGACAAGGAATTGCCAAATTGGTCTGTCTAGAATATAGTTACCAAGTCTAGGATCTGAAAATATACATTTATTGTTAGTAAATCTACTGCACTCTGGGATGGGTGCAGTTTCCAGAAAGCATTGTGTTATTAAATGAATGCTCAGGGCTAGCCATTCAGTTGTCAATGAAATATTCTTGCAAATATTCTCAAAAGCATTAATTTGCGTGACCTCAGATACAGGAAAGGTGGAGAAGCCCTCATGTAACCCATCGCCTCCATGTTTTGGATAGTTAATTGCAGCACACGCTTTGATAACAAATCTAGTGAAACAAATAGCACCCATGGAAATCTTGCTTAGGTAATTAGCACTACAATAAATTGATCTGAAATCGACGCTGATATTTGAAGGTGAAAGAAACTGAATGTGAAGCAAGTTATGTAGGAATTGCCTTGAAACTCGTTTTATGACATGCTATGTCGGTATTGAAACATAGTACTATGGTTCGTCTGATTTTACAGAATAGTGACCCCCCCCCCCTGTAAACCTGTGGCACTGGCCAGTGTTAACTTTTTTATGAGAACTGGACATCCTTTTGCTTTTCAGCAGCTCCCCTTTGTCAGCAAGGAATCCATAACTTCACCCCTTCTTATAATTCAGTGCTTAACCTTGCAATGTCTGCCCTCTGACTGCAGCCAAAATCAACCAAGCTGCAACCTGGTCAAGGCTTTCGCCTGTCAGCAACTGAGGAGGAAGAGATGTCCAGTAGCTCATCTGCAGCTCTGATAAGTGCCAGACGTGAGGAAATCAGGAATGTATGTTAGGTTAACAGAAGAAGATCCATGGCTCTTGGCAGGGCTGCTACACAATACACTGGTTTAGGACCTCAGATGCCTCCAGTTTCTTAACATAGAGATAAATGATGCTGCTCTTGTCTTGATGAACATGGGCCCAAACTACTTCTGCAGCCAACCACAGATGTGTTTCAACCCCATGGAGCCCACTGAATCAGCCTAATGCAAAATGGCAAGTCCCACACACTAGTCTGTCCAACGGACTGCACATTTGGCGTCTCCTTAGCATGAGGTTCCCATTCATCAAACAATTCCAGAGGAGCTGGAGTCATTGCGAGATCTTTAATTCGAGGTATATCCTTGTCAAAGGGAGACCATCAAAGTACGTTTTTGTCAGAGCTAGGGGATTGTGCATACACTCTACATCACTTCAATAGTTTTCAGTACTATCATTCATATTAAATTCACCATGAAGGTCATTGAGAGGGAAACACCCAACCAGGGAAAATTTCCTACAGAGCCATGTACATTACACATGCTACGGATTTGTCTAAGGTATTGAAACTGTAACTTGGGAAATCAAGAAATATCTTCCGAGGCTCAGATGATGGTTGATATCAGAGGTCTTCAAACTATGGAGCATCCCACCCAGGGGACATGTTCACGTTTCCTCGGGGCTCCTTCCCTTTTTCATGATTCATTTGAAAAATGAACAGAAACCAGCCACATGCACACCTACCCTAGACAATGAGGGTTATACTTATTTCGCTATCATTGTAAGGGTTGTACTTGTCTGCGGGTTATTTTTGTAGGCAGTTGTGCTTGCGCTACGTGAAACAACTTTGTGCAAGCAGAACAGGTTTCTGTGTCAGGAAATGAGTCGCGATCAGTGCTTAATTTGTGCTTGTTGTTTCCGGTGCTGAGCACCGGCACTTATTTTTGAGGGCGGGGGCTTATTCTTCTGCCTCAAGCATTTGCTGCGAGCAAAAGACACATATGGGAAAGACGGAGGAAGGGAAAAACTAAAAAGCGTCACAAAGGGAGAAAGCAGAAAGCTGCAAGAGTGAGCTGAAGGGGCAGGGAGGGGCTTTTGCATGAATTGAAGAGGCCGGATATGGCTTCAGGATTAGCCCGCCTCAGTATTCCGTGTTCACACATTTAATTACAGCAACCACATGTTTAAGAGGAGGGCTTTGGGCACCGGCACGTTTTTATGTACAAATTAAGCACTGGTCGAGATTGCGGCTTCATGTAGCAGAATAGCACCTCTGAAAAGGTCACCATAAGTCCAAGACAGCAACTGAGGGTGAGAAAGCAACGGCATCCCGGGGACGCACGGTGCCTCGTTACATCTCTGAAAGTGCTGGGGAGGATCGGTAATATGTCAGGTTGATTCTGCCCCACCACCAGCCTTTTGATGCTACCATTCGGCTGCCAGTGAGGAGAAGGTGACAGGAAAGGAGAGAATGACAGAAGAGAGGGGCAGTAAGGCGGTTATTGAAAAGAAATAAAGAAGGATAGAAAATTGCAGTAATGCTATGGGTCTCAGAAAAGAGAGTGACAGGTTAAGAGCAGTGTGAGAAGTGAACAGGGGCAGGAGAGAGGGGTGGTGACAGAAAAGATAAGTACTCAAAGGGTAGCTAGGCACTAATGGGAGGCAGGGTCACTGACAGGACAAGGGAACAGATGGGGAGAGAAGGACAGGGATGGGAGAGTGGAGCAGAGACAGGTGAATGAGAAACTGACAGGAAGAGATGGGCAGGGACAGAGGTGGAACATTTAGTTGATGATATCAGCAGAAACGGAAAGTGCATCAAAAAGATTTACATTTGCGTGAATTGTCTTGTTGCTGATTCTGAAAACCTTAATGAACTTTGCAATTTGATGGATTGAGGAGCCTACTCATACATAAGAACCATTAGATGTACAGTGTACACGAGGTATACATTAGCCATCTCGTAAAAACAGATTCTCTTAATATTTAATCCACTTGAGGCTAGGGTTGCCATTATGATATTGTTGTAATCTGAGTAAAGATGCAAATTTAGGACAAGCTCAAGGTTGCGATTACAGCAAATTTGTGATCAAATATGTTCTATACAACTGTGAAATGTAAATTCCTTCATCCGTTTGTATTGTCTGTTTATTATTTTCATTCTGTAGATGTTTAAATCGATTTCAGAGCAACTGATAAATCAATAACTATTTGCAGACTTTGATTTGCTGAGCATCAGAGGGTCTGACTTTCTGTCACTGACTCATTGAACCTACAACATGCCTTTCTAGCCCCAATAGGTGTCTTGGCGCAAGTTTTCCTATTCTATAAAATAGGTGAATATTCAGAACTTTTCACTCACTGTCAGTGGATGGGAGAGTCAGCGTGCAAGTGGGTGTCAATTCCAAAGCTAGGGTCTGTAAATTGAAAAAGCCCTACTCCTTTGAATGTAAGTGGAGCAGCAAAATCGTATTGCCTTATATTATCTTTACTAATTATATATTAATTTTTTAGTTAATGTGTGGCTATTTTATGAATAAAAAAGCCAGACTTTGAAAAATCGAAGTATAATTATTAGTTTATAGTATATTCACTTTTGACCAAATGTGTATTCTTAATATTAGCCTAGCTACAAGTAGGCCTCAGCTGCTCAAAGCCCTTTCACTGTTAAAGATAATGCTGATTTCAAAATTGACTTTCACATTTCCCTTCATGTTGAGGGAACATTTTAAGAAATATTGGAATAATAGGGATTAGCTGGAAGTTTGTTGTAATTTACACAGTGTCTGGGGATGAGAAGGCACCTCCTGTACTATGCAATCTGGACTGATGATACATCCAAGATCATTCAGCTGTGTGCGCCTTTGTTCTATGATGGTAATGAGGGGAGTGAGGTACTGGGTTTTTCAGAACCGGTACTGATCCGGTAACCCAGCGGTGCCAGGGTACACCCAAAGACCTCGGGTACTTTCCTGATTCAGACTACAGAAACTCAGAGTCTTCTAGGTGAAGTCATGTCATCCAGCCCATAATAAATTACCCGGCAAGGCCTAGAATTTCACATCAGATAAGTGTGGACCCCCAATAAAAACGGGCACCTCCCCCTCGTAAAGTAAGAAGAAGAAAAGAGCAGGTGCAGGTGTGAGCAAGATTAGGCAGGGTGTGTGAGCGATAATAAGGGTTTTATGGCCTGGTGTGCCTTGATGCTATCTGATTCGGCCACTGGGAGAGGGACTGACCAAACAGGTTTGGCCTGAGGCAATGGTTCCAGCTTGCCCAGGTCAGAGAAAAGTCAATCAAGGTGTACGTGTCCTTGGAATCAAATCTGACTGTATTATAAGCCTATGTGAGGGCAACTTTTAAAAATGGCTGCCGTGTATAAAATGGGAGCCACGAGTGCAGGACGAAAATGTCGATTTCGAGGTGAAAACGCTGCTGGAATTGAGCGAAAATGCTCATGCTTAGTGTACTAGTCATTATCGATCTTTTGATACTAAAATCGTACTGCTGTGGCAAAGTAAATTACACGGGTCCAGAATTTTTAGAACCACAGGAGTTTACCTGTTCCAAGTAGAGCGAGCTACCAGATTGGTTCCAATTCAAGGAGTTGGTGGGAAGAAGTTCTGGGGAGAACGCAATGTATTTAACTGTGTACATTAGTTTAGTTTAAGAGATCCTGTCCTGACTTTGCTGATTGAGACATTTCCCGGAGTCTGCAGATCTCTCCTATCTGAGACTCTAAATTTCTGAATCTTGAGTTTGACTCTCAGTCTCTTATGCCTCTTCTTACTCTGAACCTTTATTTGGTTCACTTCAGATTAACACCTCTTTAGGATTTCCCCTTGTCATCTTTAGATGCCTTATTATTAAAAGAAGTTCCTTTATGGATCTGTTAGTTCCTCTGCTTTTCATTGTGTATCTTCTAATGATTTATGTTGCCATCTATCTGTTTATTTGCTGTTGAAATGAATATAAATGTTATGCATAACTGACAAATGATTGACTCCATGAACAAAGCCTGCAACTTTGATTAATTTGTTGATAAACCTTCATGGTTTGGAAACCGGTGGTTTAGCAAAATTGTATTGTACCATAACTTTATTTTAAAAGGAAATTAATACCTCTTAAGTTAGGGTCCTAGTTAGAGTTTGGCAGACAGTTTACTATGTCAAAATCATGGTGGATTTCCTTCCGCTGTATAACAAGTGCATGATAATCAATGGCCTTTTAAATACAACTCTAAATACGACAGACGGGGCCATTGTGGTTCTACCACATGTTAATGGAGTACCCTGTTCACCAAACTCTAAATAAGTCCCTTGGACGCCTGAAAAACCTGTTTGGGATCGAAGCATTGATTCTTTAAAGCATATACCTGCATTTCTATATTAGACATCCCGCCCATTTCCTACCCAAGACTTCATTGCATGACATAGCACAAAAATAATTGTAAATCAAACTCATTACGTACGACATCCTTTGCTAGGCTACCCTTTGGCATGGCAAACATAATGCTGATAATTCAATCATGACTGATATCATATTAATACAAGACACTATGTTTATTAATCTACATTATGAGATAAAAGATAAAAGTGTTCTGTGGCAATATGTTGTTTTGTTCCTTGTGCCAGGGTGTGGTGAAAGAAGACCATTTTGACAGCTTAGAAAAACAGAGACTAAAACACACAATTAAAGAAAATGCAAACTTCCTCCTACCTTATCCCCACGGACACCTTTCATGCCAGTCTCTCCTTGTAAACCCTATGGACATGAAAACAAAGGTAAGTTTTTTGATATATGGCTCAGAACTGCAGGGCACATATTTTCCATATCACAGATGCCTTTTGTTAAGGCTGTCACTCGAGGTCTGTGCAAATGTGAAGAAGGGTACAATAGATGACACTCTCTAACAGTTAGATGAGTATCTTGGATTTTTACTCAACTTACTCCAAGTACAACACCTTCACCATAAGAGGGGGGGCTACTGCCAGGCAAAGATCTGCACTTTTGTGTTCAATAGCACTCAATGAAAGGGTCTATGAATAGGTTCTATGTCAGAGGTTCAAATAATGTTACAAGAGTTTGGCAGAAATACTATCAACAACCAAAAGTTTGCAGAGATAAACATATATAGATAAGTATACATCTCCTTAAGTTAACATCTACATCCCTTGAAGATATATATTACCAAGGTACACATATGTGGAGTTAAGTATAGTAATCCTAAGCTTACTTATATATACATACCTTGTCGATGTTTTGATCATCTACATTTTGGTCATTGATATTTTTGTAGCACGACATTTAAAACTCGATAATTCAGAACACACACTATGAATGTTTTTTTAGTGGGCCTCTTTTATCATGAGTCCAGGTCTTTATAACTAAAGTTATTCCAAACTTAGGCCCTGATCACGATCTTGATGGATGAAATACTCCATCACAAACGTGATGGATATTCCATCCGCTGTATTACGATCTCCATAGGATATAATGGAACTGTAATACGGCGGATGGGATATCGATCACATTTGTGAAGGAGCAAACCCGTCTGCCAAGACTGTAATCAGGTCCTTAGCCATAATATGTGGGCTGAATACTGCCTCTCAACAGACATTCGGATGTCATAACATGTCTTACAGTTCTCTTATAAAATATATCATAAGCTTGATATTGGCAAACATCTGATTAAATAAGATCCCACTCATTGTCGATGTTCACATCTAGTGACTTGAGATGAATTTCTCCTGCTATCTTCGGTCAGATTTTATCATTGTCTGTTGATTATCATCTACAATTAAAGCAATGGGCATTAGTATAATGACCGTACCAATTAGGGGTGGGGCAAGATCTTAGTTTGTTATCTTCTGATGCCAAACTATTCTGTCCGTTTCTGCCGGTTTCGCATCCGCCTGCCCAGAAGTGCAGGCAGAGCAACAAGTTGCGCAAGAATTCCTCACTACGTGCAGTAAGGTATGACTGAAACAAGGAATTTGTAGTGTCCTGTCGGACACATTCTAGTGTTTCCACCAGCCACTCAGCGGAGGGCTGGTTTCCACACTCACCCCACACTCATCCATCACAGACGTCACCAGTCAGGTGATGATACTAATAAAAAGGGCTGGGCGCATGTGCCCTGGGACAGTTATACGAACCCTAACTGGTTGTCTGTGTCATCTGGTTGTCTGTGCCTAGGGCCCGAACGCTACAATAGCAATGAGTGGGTCAGACCTCATGTGCGCACTAACAGCAGTTCTGCTGAGGGGAAAGTAAGGCACCCCCGCACCGATTGCCCACACAAACAGGCCAGAGCCCGGGCAAGCATGAGGCCACCCCGACAGAGTGCAGCAGGTCAGCAACTGCTCCTGCCCCAGAGATCACATTGCACCTTACGGGGACGCAAAAGAATGAGCAGCGCAATGGCAGGGTCCCTTAAGGTGAGAGAGGGCCACCTGCTAAGTTACTGTGAGGGAGTGCCATTTGCCATCCCCGCTTGAGGCGCTGGGGGGAAGGACACAGCCGACCCATACAGTGGGTGGCAAAGAAGCAAGCCCCCATGTTGCACCTGCAGAGCCACCCCTGCGACACCCAGAGAGGCCTGTGGTGCTAGGGAAGCACCACCGAAGGCCACCCAGAACGCAGGAGCAGATATCCTCAATGCCCCGCAAGATGCAAATGAGAAAAGGCAGCATTGAGCACATTGACCAGGCGGGCGTCAGTGTAGTGACTTTAGCGACAAAGGAAGCCTGACCCTCGTTTGCTGCCCCACATGTCACGTGAAATAATGGAGGAAAAATGCCCTCCAGCAAAGCAGTCCATGCCATCGCCAAGGCGGCCAAAGAAGTGGCAGCATCATGAGTGAGTGGACTCCCTTACCCCAGCATAGAATATAGGATGCCCATCTACTCACGGATGGGATGTGTACTTGAGAAAAAATACATGTACCTGGAGCGCGGGCGATGAAAGCAAAAGGCTGCATCAGCCGAATACAGCCCACGCCGCACCCGCACTGGCATTCCGAGAGACCCACGGCTGTAGGGAAGCACTGCTGTGGCCTCGAGGAATGGAATCACAGCGCCATCTGGTGGCAGTTCACCACACCGCCCCCCAGCATGACAAACAGGGCAGCACTGAGGCCCACGAATACTGCTGTGAGCAGCCTGAAAAGGGAGCTGTGCATGAAGAGGCCACAAGCATGTTGGTGCAAGGCAAGCCGTGGTGAGGCACATAGAAGCTGCAAAGTGCCTCAACGGCAAGAGTGCAGTTGAGAGTCCAGTGCACACAGATAGCCGCAAAGGATTGTGAAAGTGCTGGGAACCAGGACTATTTGCGCATATGCTTATCACTGTATGAGGCAGCACTAATCCCATAGCTGGATAGGTGATCTCCACAACCACAGCAGAGCTGCCTCCTGGTGTGGAAGGGAGAGACTGATCACCTCCATGAAGAGCACCAGGATGCCGAAAGCTGCCCCAGCCAAGCAGCAAAGCCTATGAAGGCCACAAGTGCCACGTGGGGCACATTGAGAATGTGAGTGGAATGCACTGCCCCTAGCGGCTGTCTGCCGCCACATCAATGGGAAGATAGCGCTACATGCCCCCAGCGGTGAAGGACATCACCGCAAGCCAAGAGAATGGGCACACCAGGTGCCAGCAAAAGTGCGCCCATGTAGAAAGAGACAATATCAGAGGTGCGCAGAGGGCCGCACCGACAATCCTGACACTGCAGGCTGGAGCCCGAGAGACCGACAGCCCGTCGAGAAGGTCAGAAGATGTGACCAACCCTGCCAAGCAATCGGAGGCAGGAGCAAGCGCCATGACTGTGCAGTCTCGTGGCACAATTGCTGTGCCCTCGAGTGAAGATGTGGCCCTCCTGTCAGGGAGCAGACCACCAAAAAGATCCAAGAACGGACCAGACCTGCGAGAGATCTGTGAGGAGAGCGGATCAAGTCCTACTGCAATTATCATTAAGGCAAAGACATTAATCAGTTCCACACAGTGCTCCTAAAATTGAGGGACTCTGTTGTGCGTTCTCTTTTTTTCGGCCTGCAGAGCAGTGATGCAAACCTGATTCAACTCTGAAAGCAGAAAAAACAAGTGAATTTGCTGAATATTTCACCTGCCCCTAGTACAGCATCAGTTTGATCAGTTTGCCTTTACTTGCATGATTCCAGTGTTTAAGCTGTGTTCGTATTTCATAGTGTGCAGTCTCTTGTGCGGAAGATGCCATGCCCATTTGATATACTTATGTAGGCCACAAAATAAATCATCTGACCAGGCGGTTGAAACCAAAAACCAAAAAAGAACAAAAATAATATTGCTGTGTGTATTATGTAGGTTGCAATATTTCATACCCTGGTAAAAGGTACTCAACAAAAACATAAGCAAGGACCATTGCCCTGTTATTGTTAATTAGGTGATCAGTAGTAGATGGAAACTGAGAACTGACAGGGGAATTAAAGCCAAAATTCAGAAGGTGCAAGGTTAATGAGCTGCTGAAATTAGCAGGAAAGAGGGCATCTGAAAGGAAACGGAATGCCATAAAAACAAGAAAATTGCAGTGATGAGAGGAGAGAAAGGACAGGGAGCTTTCCATGGAAAGGTGAAAATTTAGTCAGTTTATGAGTGTTGAGCCTGTTTGTGAGTTTTGAGTCATTTTGTAAGTGTTGAGTCCATCCATTGGTGCTGCAGGTTTGCTTTGATTTTATCAGTCCAATAAAATCCTCATACCTGGACCAGTGTAGACTCATAGGCTGGTCATGAAGCATTTACTTACAAGAAAAACAAAGGAATGAGCTGTGGGATGACTTACTGGTGCTCCAACTAGACCTGGCGGTCCTCGCGGCCCTTGAGGTCCCACAACACCCTACAGAGAAACATACAAACAACTTTGTTTAAAAACAATAAACATTACAAACATTTTCCAAAATAAAATTTAAAAAAGCAAAGTCAAACAATTATGGTTAATATCCTGCTGTTCTGAAATTAAGCACAGCAAGGGATTGATTTAAAGTTTTCTGGAGTGGGTTACTCCTTCACAAATGTGACAGATGTCCCATCCGCTGTATTACTATTCCATTTTATACTAAGGGGATCGTGATATGGCAGACGGAATACCCAAACTCTAAATCAGGCTCTAAGTTCGTTTGAAACTTTCACGGAATGACACTCAATGTGAAGGACTGTTTTTATTGTTGATTTAAATTATGCAAATTGTTCTGGCTCCAAAAAAGTTTATAGACGATAATCTGGTGAACTAGGGGTAAAATAACACAATAATGTGCACATTATCACATTGATCGGCAGTCCTGGACACTGGTTCATCACCATTAGTAACCATTGAGGGGTTCTGGTAAACGTTGCATTTCAAGGCCTAGGATCTCATATGTTTACAGGTACATCTTCAGGGCTTTGGGGGCTCTGGGCCAAAAGTAGCTTGAGGGCCCCTGTTCGGAACAACTTTGACTTTATGTTCCAGTATCAGCTCTTTACTGTCCCTTTAGGTCAGGTCACTGACAGTGCACAGGCATGCTCGTCCATATTCTAAATGTGTTTACATCTAATATTCAAGGATAACACAACAGCAACTTACTCATATTACTAAAAGTAATCTCTGTTACACTCTACCATTTCTCATATGTGAGGTCCTATTTTGATCTAAAAGAAACTTTTCTATGGATGTTTCATGAAACATAAGCACAGCCTTTCTCTACAAAATGTCTATAATAGTTGTTCCCCACATTGCCAATTATTTTTAAAGGAAAACGATTTTTAAAACAATTTATCTAAGAATTATTCAATGTCATCAGAGCAAGACTATTGGCAGAACAGAGCCTGATCTATCAGGGGGCCACATCAAAAGCCGAGAACCTGGGCAAGTGCCCACTTTGGCCATGCCTTAAAACGTGTCTGCATGTTTACATGCAGAGGACTGTCATAAGAAATTGTTGTAGGATGTACAAACAGGTGAAAACCTCATTTAGCATGTGTGGGTAACTTTTGTATTATACAGAAGGGAGCACAACAACATCTGCAATACTGAAAGAGCTGGACTGCTCCCCTGATGGAAAGCCGAGGGTTTTTATGTGCGTCTAATGGATGAATCGGAGACCCCTCCCTTGTGGCCTCCTAGATCCCCACTAAGAGTGGTTATATGACAGAATATGGTGTACAGAAATATCGTGTGACACAAAATTTCATACAAAATTATCATTCCACTGGATGTAGATTTTCTATTTTCAGCTTCAACAGTGCATTATTTTTCTAGAGTTTATTTTGGACATTATGACAGACTTTATTCTGACAACGGTATTCTGGTACAACACCGAAAAGCAGCAGAGTTCCTATTTAACTAGACAAAGTCCCTGTCTACTGTATGTCTTTCGCATCAGCATTCGCAACGTCTGGCCTACATTTATCAATCAGCCATGAAGTGTGGATAGGTGTGGTTGTGCCCTCAACCGCATCCATCAGCTGCCCCCTGACACACCCGGTTGAAGCCGGCGGGCAGCTGTTGCTTGATTTTCCGGCAGATAGCAGACTGCAGCATCAGCATGGAAGCTATAGTGGGAAGGCGGCCATGGTGCAACTTGAGGTCCTGCTGCCAGGGGTCGAGCAATACAGACAACGGGTCAGAGGCTGGGACGGTGGTACGGACTGCAAGCTCTGGTCAGATCACAACTAGGCTATTGATGGCGTGGATGACTTTGATTTAGCTCCATCTGAAGGGTAACCAAACACTGCGCCAAAAGGAATCCAAGTCGGGGCAAGAAAGTAAAGATAATTATACTGTGAAAATATGCAAAGGTAATCATTATTGTGCACTGCATTTCTGTACCATAGTTTTATTGCTCACAGCAACTGTGTTTGGTATTGCTGGGGTGCTTTGTGGTTTTCTAACCTGACGATGCAAATTGTAAATTTTATGGGGACCAGTGCCTAGCACCTGACTGCTGTGGTGGATTTAACAGGGCATAAGACCTAAGATCCAATACCCCAGTGCTCCTCCCTTCACAGTGTTTTTGGAAATATTTTGTGGGAAGAAGTACAACTGCTGGATATTAGTTGGCGTTAGCAGTACACACCATGAGATCAACATGATTAAGAGCTCAAAACTTCACCAAAGCGGGACCAGCAGAAGACAGAGGTCCACTATAGATAACACCACAAAAAGAAGAATTGGTGGATCTGGTGCCACGAACTGAAGGGAAGGTTCCCTTAGATAATATTAACATGGATCCACCACCCCTCTGTCCATCACCATCTTCAAAGGAAACAGCGCATTAAGTGCCACATTTGTCTTCTTCTGCAACTATGGACTCTGGTTTCAAATCTAAGTTTTCATGTTCAATCAAAATGAAGGCCTACTTTAGAAGTGGGCAACAGTCAGGCAAAAACTCAATCCAGTTCAATCAAACCTGAACCTGTAAAAGGCAAAATTGGCAGCCCTGGTAGAACACAACATTTTAGACTTAATGTATTACAACAAGCAGATAACATATATCTTGCTTTCTCACTCTTACAGAGGATTTGTAAAAGCCTCTATAAGAGTGAGACTTTGGATTTGTAATTCACAAAGGAACAAGTAATTGAAGGATTGAAGTGATATACAGTCAAAGACCGTTCACAGCACCAAGCACAGACAGAATCCCCTCAGATTTATTTGAACCAATACATTACTCTAGGCCTCGAATGGGACAAACAGTCTTTAATGCAGTTTGGAAAAATGGAGACGCTTCCCTCCCTTTGGAGAACAAAAATACTAATCTCCAGCCACAAAAATGGCTCTTGGGAGGACCCTAGGAATTATCTTCCAATACTTTGTTTGATGGGGCAGGAAACATTTACAGTAAAATTCTACCTAGACATATTCAGGCATGGGTTGAAAACGACCACATTTTATCCACCCTCCAAGCAGGGATTTTGGGAAGAGGTGGTGACTGTCAACCAAGAAATGTGACTATTTCACATGCATCAAGTAAGTGAAGTTGAAAAAAAAAACCTGCTTATGGTATTCATAGATTTAAAAAAACACATTTGACTTAGTCAACAGAACCATCCTTTGGTCCTCCCTGAGAGACTAAGGTTTACTAGAACATCTCCATACTGTCTTACATCAAGTTCATCATAAGAATAGAGCCAGGGTCAGGTACGAGCAAAAGGGGAATGCACACCCGACTTACTGATTCAAATTCACATGACTCTTCCACCATATGTCCCCCTCTGACTTAAGCCTTTCTGACTTTGTCAAATGTACCTGCTCTATTTCATCAGGTCTTTCTCAATGAGGATAAATCTCTCTTGAATATAAGCTTAGAACTATTAACATATACTTATATTTTCCCATCAAAGTAAATATGTTTTCTATTGAGCACCTGCTTGTGAAAACTATCATTTTTTCTACAGGTTCACCAGCACTCAACTTTATCATTCAGCAATGGAGCGTGGAGTGTGACCAGTTTTTATGCACCAGTTCATATGCCTACTCAAGTAGTAGATTTTCTTAAATTTAGCTTAAATATTTGCTTAACGCTTACTGTATTTCTTGACTTGCTGGACCCTATACAATTCCATACCCATACATTCATAGCCTTGAGAAAGCCCCAGGTATAACAGAAACATGGGCCAAACACTTTTTGGATGATGTTGTTCCATGAAATGAACCTGACGATGCATCGCTATGATTAAAAATGAATCAAAAGATCAATGAATTTTGATGCAGTACTAAGGGACTTTCCTATCTGTCTTTGAAATACCAAAAAACAAGTGAATTTTTATGTGCAATGATGTTTTCAATTCATGATAAAATGGTGCCACTAAGGTAAATTTTTACTGTAAAAACATATCTGTTAATAAGATAGCACAGGGTATTCCACTTCCGTTAATACTTTTATAAAACTGAAAAAAGAGCCTACCAAGTCGGATAAACCAAGCCCCCGATCCTATCGCAAGCCTACCAAGTCAGATAAACCAAGCCCTCGATCTTATCGTTCAGTTTCACATAACAGGGAAATATTGGGGCGGACCCTCACAAAAGAGCCTTTTTACCTTTAATGCAAAAAATTACTTTCTAAAAAGCCAGGACTGCTGAAGGTCTCACAAATTATATGGGACTACTTGGCAGTTTGAGTATAATTTTTGGGTTTCAAGGTCTTTAAGACACCAACTAACGTCTTTTAAGGAATTTTGTCCAGGCAGAACACACTGAACAAAATTAAATTTAAACTTAAATTTAACTAAAACTTAAAGTAATTGATGGAGGGAAAGGCTAGCACTAAATTCATTACTCACTGTAGGAAATTGGGTTACCGGTTAAGAAAGGTGAAGTCCTGCGCAGGCAGCAGCCATATCCTCTGCCAGGATGAAAAATAAGCAAATCCCAAATTAACCTGTGCTTAGCCATCTGTTAGCTTGGAACAAAGTAGTCAGGCTTAGAGGCTATGTGTAAAATATCTATTCAGCACTTCAGGCAGTAATAAACTGAAAACACAGCACAAGAAAAATCCGACACCAATTTAGAATCATAGGGCAAAAATTAATAAATTATTTGAGACCAAAACAACAAAAATCCAATCAGATGAACTGAAGATACAAATTTGAAGTTGTAAGTAAAAATAGTGCCAAGAAGACAAAGCAACAACTGTGGTTATCCAGCTGCACCAGACCAAAATAAAGTCACAAGTTCAGGCCAACAGCGATGGAGCGTGGGCCGGATACAGGGACCAAGTTAGGCCGGCTGAACACAGTACCTTAAATCCTGTTTGCGAATCATTGCAAGATCCTGCATCAAGAATGGATTGTGCAGCAGTGGTTCCAAGGCGCTAGGAGTCTGCAATGCAGAGCTCTGCATCATCATCAAAGATGCAGTCGACAAGGGCTTGTTTTGCAAAGTCCTTTATCGAAGATGTGTTACACACTGGTGGTTCTGAAGAAGCTAAGGGGCTGCACTGCGAAGTCCTGTGTCATCGTTGATGGCACTGACGAAGAGCTTACGATGAGAAGGTTAGCGTTAAGTAGGTGTTGGGCAGCAGTGATTCTCAGTAGGCTATAGTCTGTGATGTGAGGTTCAGCATCAGGGATGCAGCAAGCTGCAGCACTTGCAAAGTGAAGCTGCAAGAAGTTGCCTACTGCTGCTTTGGATCCGACCACAGCTGGGCTGGAAGGGCACATTCAGGCTCACTTCCAAGGGTCCAGGAGTAGGCCGGGAGCACTTGGAGTGTAGGACTCACAGCAGACAGAGTCGAGATGCTGGATTCAAGGTTGTTGGAGCCTTTTCTGTCTCTTAGGCTCTGATCAGGAGGCCAGCCAACTACCCCTTGAAGTCAATCTGGTGGTCCTTTGTTCAAGATGCAGTCCTTTCTACCGAGGCAGCAGAATAGCAAACCTTCTTGCAGAGGACCACAGCAGTCCTTCTGAGTCTTCCACATGTCAAGAGGTGAGTCTATGGGCCCAATATTTACACCTGGTGCTGACTTTGAGGTGGGAGACAGTTCTGCAGGTTTTCACCCCAAGAGGTACTAGGAATTTCAGGCCTCCTTGTCCTAGCCCCAGCTTGTCTGGGGTCACAAAAGACTAGTGTCTAACCCTTTTTGAGTGTGCTGAGCAAGAGGCTTTGTTATGTGCAAGTGCTGTAGGTGACAGCACCTCCCCTCTATGAAGTCAGAGATGGCCCATCTTGCCAACATGTGTTCCCCCTTTGTGTCGCTCCCTGGGAGCAATACACAAAGGCCAAATGGCAGGTACACGGAGTCATTTAATCCAGGATACAGGCACCAATAGTAAGGACAAAAAAATGTAAACTTTCTAAAAGTGGTATTTTTCAGAATTGTGACTTAAAATGTGACTGTAGCTTTAAAGAGGGGTTTAAACTACATACCTTTAGATTAGTATATCTTAAATGTATAAGGCAACCCAACGTTATTCTATTGGAGAGGTAGGCCTTGCAGTAGGGAAAAATGAATTTAAGACTTATTCACTACCAGGACATGTAAAACGTAAATGTACATGTCTAACCATTTAGATAAACTGCAATATGGGCTGTTTAGGGCCTACCCTATGGCAGACTTACATGTATTAAAAAGAAAGATTTAGGCCTGGCAAAAGGTCTATTTTGCCAGGTCTAATAGGCAGTTTAAAACTGCACACAAAGGCTGCAATGGCAGGCTCCCTAGTAGCATTTATTTTACAAGCCATGCGTACTTTACTAGGGACTTACAAGTAAAATAAATATGTCAGTTGGGTGCAGGCCAATTGCACTATGTTTAAAGGCAGAGCATAATCACTTCAGCACTGGTTAGCAGTAGCAAACTGCTCAGAGTCCTAAAAGCCAACAAAACGTGTTCGGAAAACAAGAGGGTGAAGGCAAAATGTTTGGAGATGTTCCTGCAGAAAGGGCCAAGTCTCCAACCCCATTATCGTTCAACCCTTGCACCAGCATTGTGAGAAATTCTGTACCAAGCTGTACTTTAAGATAAGTGATAAACCTTAAAAAAAAATATTGCGTTAATTTAAAAACTCACGTCTTGTAAAAAAGTGAACAATATAATTAAAAAGTACACTAATGCGTATGAAGTGATGTCCATGATTTTCCATTTTCTTCATGTCATACGTGCTAATGCTCAAAATATACTATTATCATTGGACGTCATGTAAGTTTGGATCAACGGGTAGCTGGAGTATTCTGACACCTTTCAGGTCTCCAGGGCTGATTAATGCAGCATTGATCACAGAAGAATAACAGATGTTTAAAAACAATATTCATATAGATGTAATTGACCTATTTTGATTCTGCAAAATATGTACATTCAATAAAAGGGGCAGTGTTTTTTTTGTTTAAGACTGTTCTTTGAAGTAGAAGAAACATAGGAAACTTGAAGTCAAGTCTTCAAACTAAAACGCAAAAAAACATAAGAAATATCGTATCCAACAGATGGAGAGGAGACAGGAATATCTGAATCAAATAAAGACGAGCGGTAATACTGATATGATGACAAAATCAAAATGTACATGCAGCTTGTCCTGTAGTCCATACAGATACTGTTAAAAGTAAAACTACACGTCCCAAAATGCAAGGTCCCACTGACTAAAAGGCAGGACTGACTGGACGTGCATTATAGCAAGGTACCACTTGGGATGCCCAAAGTAGCATAGATCCCTTTTTATTCGTGCTGAATATATTTCTCATAAATCAGTTGTCATAAATGTATATATTTCTTAACCAAAAAGGGATAAATCTCTTAGGCCCATATTTATACTTTTTTAGCGCCGCATTTGCGCCGCTTTTTGACGCAAAAACGGTGCAAACTTACAAAATACAATTGTATTTTGCAAGTTTGCGCCGTTTTTGCATCAAAAAATGACTCAAACGTGGCGCTAAAAAAGTATAATTTGTATGAATTCCCTTTTAGTTGCAAATTGGCAGCTCTGCATTCCACAGGGAAATCAACAGCCCAGACCAGCTTGGTTCTCGTCGCTGTCTCCTTATTGCAGGTGCCCACACTATGCAAAGCACAGTAACACACCAGCCTTTGGGAATTCCCCTCTGCCCTCTCCTTCAAAACCCCTCCCCCACCCACGCAGCACAGGTGTGTGCTGACTGAGGGGCACTTTTGCAAGCAGCCCTTCTGCCAGCGATTGAGGTCACCATGCCTGCTGCTTCCTTCTCACACATCTTCACCCCCTGACGAGGCAGTGATTAATGCACACAGTCATACCTGCAGCAGCACCAGGACTGACACTTAACAAATATTAGCCCCGAGCGGAGGTAATTAGGCAGCGGCCGCCTGGTGTCCAGCCCTGGAGGGCCTTGTCAGCTGCAGGAACTAGAAGCTGTGTTGCTGCCACAGGCAATCATTTCAGACAAATGGAGGTCAGGACGATAATGTTCTTTGCTTTTTTTCCAGCTGTCTGAGGCATATAACTTGTGACTGTTCTACAGAATTGACAGCCATGCCGTTTTTCCTTTCAGAGCTGGAGCTTGGGCACCAAACATTTGCAAAATACCAAATAATTTATAGTGTTACTGGTATGTACAGTTCTAATGAACAAGGGACTCTTTCTGTAGGTGTGTACAGGCATCAAATGAACAATGAATCTGTGTTCTTGCAGTGCCCAGCGCTGCGGATTTCACCTGCTGTGCCCTGCGGAGTCAGAGACATCCCTACGGCGACAGTAATAATGATGTGGAAGGATCTCACTGAGAGCCATGGGCACTAACACTAGATTCTAAATCTGGTTATTCACTGCTATAACAAAAAATGGCAAACAAACGTTGTTTCCCACTTTGGCTCTGTCATAAAGGAGCTGCAGGCCAGGCTCACAGGGCTCTGAATGAGTCATGTCATCATGGACCTGGCTTTCTGCTCTGATAGAGAGCAGAGCACCACTGAGGGAGGAATGGTGGCGGTGGGTGGCAGGAAGCGAGGTGTTGTTCTTTTTAGGGGCGAGCGAAAAGCGCTCCGTCCTGTGTTGTAATCTCTCTTTGCGCTTCTAACCACGCCCATGTCACATCCGTCACTTTCATTGGTTCGTGGGCTTGCCTTTTCAAATTCGCTTGCTTTCATTAGTGAAAGGCATACATACGTCATGCCTTTTCCAGTGATTAGCCCTCCTCGAGCGCACCGGACAACTACTGAAAACATACAAGGCTCAATGTTATGTTTTCCGTCTGGTTTCTGGACTACTTTTTCTCTTTATTTAGCAGCACGATCTTGCTGGGCAGTGGTCGAGCACTTTGCATAACATCAATCCTGTTACATAGGTAATTGCACTTTTGCTGGTTACATAGATAATTGCAATTTTGCTAGTTACATGGATAATTGCACTTTTGCCGATAGGTTTCATTGCGAGTGAACTTTTATTTCCTTTTGTGTGTCTGCTTTGCGCTGATGGCGGCCGCCGGCTCACTTATGTGAAACTTTTACTTTCCAATTTATATGGCAAGAAAAGTCCGATTAGTTATGTGAAACTGTTTTACTTTTCATTTTCAATTTATGTGGCAAGAAAAGTCTGGTTAGAAGTTTACTGTGCTAAACGCACGACCCATTGAATTGCAAATGCTTGTTTGGCTTTTTTTTTTTTTTTACATTTGGTACAAGGAGGGGAAGTCATGTTATGTATGGGTTTCCCATTACCTTTCTGCCCCTATAGAGCAGTATACAGTAGGGGGGAGATAATTTTCGAGGGCTGTACAAAACATAATAATAGGAGGGTAAAAGGTGAATAACAGGGATGTTTTTCACCTCGGGTTTCTGAATGACAACTCTGATTGTGTACTATTCCTGTCATTCACTCTTAGCCATCCATAATACTGTATTTTACATTATTTGGTAAAACAGGGCAATCTGAATGTTTTTGGAATATCCCCAGTCATAGGTCTATTTGGTGTAATTATTGGTGTCAAGTGCCTTATGTCATGTGTAACACCTTCGGTCGGTTCTTTTATTATAGCCAACAACCCTTAGCAGGCCGAGATTTACTGCAATGTTAAAAGTGAAAGTGCAAGTCCAGGAACGCTAGTCGGTAAAAGGACAAGACTGGCAAAGATATCACACATGACATACATACACTTGGTAGGCATGCACCCATCCCTCGTGCATTTTAGCACAGTCAAAAACATAGGCCAATATTTAAAGGTTTTGTGGCGCAGGGCAGTGCAGCAAGTCACTGTGCGTCACAGGGAAAGGGCAGGAATGAATCATATTTATGCAGTACGGCACATTGCTGTCCTTTCCCTCTGCGCTGGTGCCCTTTTGGCAGCGGGCACCCTTGGTGCAAGGGTGCCTGCGTTGCATGCAGGATTGTTCTGTGCAGGAAGGAACACCTTTCTGCTCAAAACAATCCTGAGAGGCTTTTTTCTCGGAATGCAGCACACATAGAAAGAGGAAAAAACGAGGAGAAATAAACATATTTCTCCTCGTTACAATTCTCCTGGGAAGGTGCATCTTTTTGGCACATTCCCAGGTTCACAAGTTCTTATAAATCTAGGAATGTATCAAAATCCATGGAAGTTGTGTGGAAACACCCAGGCAACACCGAAGGAAATGCCTCCCTGGAGCAGAGTAATGTAATACAGCGATTTGCGCTGCGTTACATGATTTGAGATTTATAAAGCCACGCAGGGCCACCAAGGTGGACTCGCGTGACTTCATAAATCTCACTTAAGGTTTGCAGTGCTCTTGCACCACATTGCATGGTGCAAGAGTGACGTAAACCAGGCATAATATACGTTTTTTTCTGGACAAATTAAACTGTAGAGGTTTTGGTAAAGAATGTGCCTTGTCGAGAAACTGCAGGCATGGCTAAAAACCTCTAAAATAGATGTGAAACACTGTTTTGTTCACTTTAATACCAAGAGGACTGAGTGGAACCATCACTTTTAGCAGTGAGCACTCTGGACATGGGGGTTGTAAGCACATACATAGATTGGGCTATTTCTTTACAGTTTTTACGTGGACGAAAAATCCCAAGGGGATCCAATTCCATTTACCCTGGAATGAAAAATAAGTGGCACTGCTAGTGGTATTCTAAAGCAGTCCAGGAGTCGGGAGACTGTCAGCCGACATGCATGTCATGGAGAGGTTTACTCACAGCTATTTTGATTGGCACTAAGCAGCAAATCAGAATGTTCCAAACACAGGGGCATATACCGATTTGTTTAAAGATTAGCTTTTCATCAGAATGGCTGAAACAGCACACAGTTTCATCCGGTCTGATTGGCCACCCATTCCTATCCAATAACCATAGGTCCCTCTGGTAGAGCCATTTTGATTGACTGCTTTCAGTCAACAAGCATAGCTGTAGATAGCCCTTGGCTCTGAGAACTGCATATTTTACCCTAGAAGGCAATACAATCTAATTTAAGTTGCCTTCTACGTTCAGGCATAGAGCATACCCCTCTTTCTTTTCAATATGTGGTGCAAAGTATTGTGATTTACATAACAAAGTACGCTCAACAGGTAGACTAAAATGTTAGGCTTTGGAACATTGGTATTACAGAAATGAACTTCACTCATCCATACAACTAGTCATATAGATAGCAGTGAAACTATAAGGCCCAGAATCCAACATGTTATTTGTTAAAAACCAGGAAAGTGACTCCTAATGGAATAGACATGCTCCAACCATGACACGCCTTCCTGCCGCAGAGTAATGCAAGGCAATGATTTGTGTAGCCTTGTGTTACTCTAGATTTATCAAGCCATGCAGGGCACTGCAAAGTGGCCTTCCGTGGCTTGGTAAATCTCATTTAGGTCTTGCCTCGCTCTTGCATCCCCTTGCGTGGCACAAGGGCAACACACAACCCTGATAAACATGGGCCTTGTGGGATTTAACACTGTATAAACTATGTCTATATTGCCTTAAATATCATGTTCCTTGATTGTTTTACAGAAATTGGAATATCAGAGAGAAGGATATTTTTGCTATAATTAAATCAATGATCTTGGAGCCTCCTATAATTTTGGAGCACATGCAGCAGGGTCTACCAAAGCCTTGTCTATCTCGTTGGAGCATCAGCTGCAGAAATGTTTTTGCACTCAATGCACATTCAAGGCTTACACAAGACCTCGTAGCACTGAGGCTGCCATTTATCACAGTCTTTGCATCCCTGTTTTGTTGCTTATTGTGTTATGTTTGAGTATGTGGGGTGTTAAGGGATGGCCCCTAGGCAGACTAATTAGTAGGATATGTAATAATGTTGGAGGGTTAGAAATTACCATCTAATGTTACTAGGAAGCATGGCAGTAGGAAATACAGATAACACTACTTTGTTTACTGGATGCTTAACTCGGATTTTGTGAAGGGAGCTTGCACTACTGCTACATGCAATGTGCCTGCTGATGTGTGTATATGTGTGTGACTAGTGAACCTTGGACTGTTCCTCCTGGTGCTCTGCTGGTTCAGGGAGAATGAAGGAGCCCTGTACCACCTATGTTTGTGCTTATCCCAGTCTGTGTATGCGTAAGGAAGTATGCACTTTCAATGATATTGTTCTAATGTGTAGAGGTAACGTGCACTTCCCATGATTGTGTTGTAACTCTTCGTGTAAAGGTAGCATGCACTGCTTCTTCCATGCGGTGTTTGCGTAAAGAACTGTATGCTACTGCTACGCATGTTCTACATGTTTTGTGTTGCTGCTTCTTCTAGCCGTACCAGTTTTTGGCGTAATGTAAGCCCGCACTGCATCTGCCAGGCCATACCTATTCTGTGTGGGAGGACTATGCCTGGTTTTAATGTTTGACTTGGATTTGTTTCTGCTTCTCTCTCTGAGGGGCTCTCGACTAACATCTCAGGAACTCTGAAAGCAATTCTACCCTGCAGTTCAATGTTCAACTACATGCCAGACGACACTTGTTCCTCCAAACCTTTGGAAAGCTGTCAGATGTTCGTACAGGACCTAAGATGCTATGAAGTCACTCTTTTGTAGGAAGAGAAATCTCTTGCACTGAAAACATTCTAAATGTTTTCTATTTGTTTTTAAAGAAATCCTCCTTAAAATATAAAATGAATTGTTTACACATACATGCATGGATACATACCGGGAGTCCTGGTGGACCAGGAAGACCGGATTCTCCATTCTGTCCAGCTGGCCCCTGTGAAAAAAGTATCAACAAACAGTAGTTTCTAAAAATATTCAATTTGGAATGTGACTTCTACCTCAAGGAAGTGGCTCAGTGCATACTATTTTAAAATGAATCCTTAAATTCACAGAATAAATCTTGAGCATATCCGACCCTTCAATATGATTTCTATCTTGGTTCCTTCAATAATCATACTGATCAAACTCAAACTTTCAGTTTCAACTGCAAACAGCCTGCACTAAGTGTACACATAACAAATATTTAGACTAAAAAGGATGAAAGTTGCATGATTTGTTTCCTGCAATGCATAGACGATGATTACATTTCAATTTCTGCCTGTTGTGTATTTATCAAGGTAGACTGCCAAATCTGCACTCTGAACCTCATCATAACATTGGGATGAGCGGGCTTCCTGCAACACAGACCGTGTGCCCCGTTGCTTCTTACAGAGAGCATTGGGGTGGTAAGTTAATAGGACTGCATATGCCTTTTTGGTACTTTGGTTCTGTTCAGGTGGATAATGAATTTTATACGAAATATACACCTCTTTCTCAAATTGCACAGTATTACCAATAATTCAAATTCATTGTTTCAAATATAACTGGGTGCCCAGTTTCCAGAAGAGATTCATGACTGGGTAAATGTGTGGCAGTCCTACATTGACAAAGCCTGCCCGGTGTTCAAAAAGCCAATTTATATGTCTGTCCTAGCTTGATGTAATGTCATTTTTAATGATCCCTGAAATATAGTTTTTGGGGGACCTTATATTTTAGTACAAGTGTCTTAATATTGATTTTTGGAGGTGTTAAGTTTTGCATTTCCTAGACTGGTGTTAAAGCCAGGTTCACCAGCTGGGTAGAAATCTACCTACAGTAATTATTGTTAATTAGGTTTTCTAAGCCAACACCCTGAGAGTAACATGGGCTGTTTACCTAAATAGTGCTCTCATGGTAGACAGTGTGATTTTTCTCTCACTGGTCTCTGCTGTGGGTAAAATATCTGCAAGAAAGGTAAACTTAAATATAGGAGAAGACACTCACAAGGACCACTCAATTCATTACATAGTAAGTTATTGTGTGGGGGAAGGAATAGTTGGGCACCTCTTTCCCACAAGAGTAGCCATTACCTTCTGTTATTGCTACTCCCGGACAAAGGAAGGACAAGGCAGGGAAAGGCTTTGAAGCTAGCCTTTGTGGTACAAACTGAAATCTCACGTAAAAGGCTGACTGTACAGCCAAACAGTATCAAAGGCTTTCCCTTTGATGGAGAGAATGATGTCCCTGATTAGCACTGGTGAGAACTAAGGGTTAGATTAGCATATCAACTGACCAGAGGCTGTCCTCTTCCATGTTGGAAAACCTAGGAATTATACTTCCTGAGATAGCTCCAGCCAGAAAATATAGAATGTGCTTTATATTATAGGGGGGACAGCATGTGAATGATCAGAAATAGGATATATTAGGGTAAGATCTCTCTCTATCACCGCTCCCTACTCCCTATGCATTAAGGCTCCCACCCCCTGTAGTTCAAGATGCTGGTAGGGCCTTGGCAAACAAGACAAGACTATAAATGTCATATTTCTCTTACCTAAGGAAGGAAACAAGGAGTTATTTGAATAATCAGAGTTGTAGGCCATTCTCATGGCCAGAGACACTGACCTCATTAAAATCTACAGAAAGGAGAGGGTTAGAGCATCTTTGAAATTCAACCTGCAAGCCAGTGGGATTGGACTTTATATGAAGACTTCTCTGACGAAGGTGGTCAAGTAGCCTATCTACCATTGCAGTCAGTGGGCTACTTCTCTAGAAATAGTTTTTTTAAAATGGGGGACTTTTGGGAGTGACCAGATACAGTCCATTTAGCTTCCTCTGAAGTATGAAATTTGGGCTTTGACACGTTTCAAATCCCAGAGGCGCAAGACAAGGTGCCACCAACAAATGTGCATCCTTGATGGGCAAGCCTTTCTGGTTTATCCTGCTCAAGGTTTCTTTACTTGAGGTTGAGGTTTCTACAGGTTCACAGAAACCAGTTGTGCAAAATTGCAAAGTCCTGAACAGCTGAGGCTCATACACATATCCTTCTGAAGTGTTTTAACTTCAGAAAAAGTGACTAAGTCCCAAGGTATTTAAATAAGAGAATATCGGAGAATCCCAATATTGCTAGGATATGGAATTAACACACATATGCAAAGAACATAGTGATTCCTCTTAAAAAATATTGATTTGGTGACATATAAATTGCACATGTTGGTATTGAAGTTAATTCTGGAAACTTGGGCGCTATTAAATATGCATGAAGAACTTCTATATAAAGTACCCAAATATGTGAATGATGCAAATGTGATATTTTGTCACAACAGTAGTACAATATATAGGCTAAGTGCCACATAAAGTTGAGGTGATGGTGCTGTGCTCCAGACTATCCAACATGCTATACCACTGACAGAGAATAGAGAAACATGAATAACTAATCCAATGCCTGTCAAACAAACAGAATAAGGAGAGGCAGATTCTTAAAGCTGTGTTTCAAAAGGTTTGTGAAAGAGAGACAAAAGGACGGTCCAAATCAGTTTTGTCCATCATCAGGACAAGGTGTAAGACATCTGTGGTAACCCCTAAAATGATATGGATGTAAAATATGTAAAAAGATATTGTAATTAGCGATAACTGGAATTAGATTCATCAAAAGGGTACGGTAAAAGAAGAACATACTTACCTCAATATCACTTTAAAGAAAGAAAAGTATTGCTGAAGAATTCCAACATAATACCAGTATTTGTGAAGAGTAAGGCCAAAATAATAATAAATAACAATTGTGCATTGGTAGGGAGCTAGACAAACCTAGGACAAAAGGGGGCTAAAAAGGGGTCCGAGCTCACATTCAATAGAAATTAACTGCATTTGGGTAAAACCCTCTAATTATCTGGAGAACAATATTCTGCAAGATAAAATGGTAAAATAATGCTTACAGTTGGAACCACTCGAGGATGAACAAGAGAAATAGCACCTCCCTGTTAGAGGGAAGAGCAAACTACGCCGAGGCAGTGGCTCACATACGTAGTGCATCATTGCTGCATGGCTGACAAATGTGGATAAATTTACAAGTCTCATCCCACATAATAAAAAACAAAGATGGACGCACACCTGAAGTAGGCCACTAAAAGTCATGGGGCAGGAATAAAGGAGCACAAGAAATTTCCTGAGTGCCTATGGGGGATTACGTACTTTGCATTGAATAGAGGCACAGTGTAAAAATTCTAATGTATGTGGATATATAATGCGCGAGAATATACACAGAAGAAAAACTTGGCAAGTGGAAATTGCCTGTGGAGAAGTCACCAGAATCAGGGCAACTTTGACATGGTAATTCTGTGTCCAAAAAGATTGTTTATTTGATTAGCACATTCATGAAGAAAAGTTCATAATTCATTCCTCCATCCGTCCCGTTCAACAGATGAGTGAATGGCTGGCTAAGGATTTCTCAAATAGGCTGATGTTATTGTTTGTTGATGTTTTGATATTTTATTTATACTGCTTGTCGCAAACACTTAAACTTTTGTATTCCACTCATAAACAATTTTAGTCACTTTCTGTCTTTATTGTTTATTCCTTGAATTTTTAATTTTTAATATAGAATAATAATCTTGCTTGGTTGACATAACACTTTCTATTCTTTGGTTGTATTGATGTGTTGAATAACACATCTTCTGTGAAATACAGGTTTTGAAGCCACTTGTGTTTATCCAACTGCAGGAGCCAAATCTGTAATTATTGCTTTGCTATTACATTTGATTAGTCCACTCACTGTCTATATTGAAATCTAGATTATGCCAGAGAGATTAATGTCCAACAAGCAGAGATTTTGAGTTGGATTTCTAGCCTTTCCTTCTATATGTGAAGCAGTGGGAAGTTGTTCAAGTAGATGCCAACATGTACATAAGTTTGCTAGTGCAATATGTCAATCAAAAACAAAGATTTGTAGGGTAAGACGCAAACTTACTCTTTCGCCTTTTGCTCCTTCTCGTCCGTTGAGTCCCGGTGGGCCTAGGGACCCCTGCAAATAAAGCAGAAATCAAACCCCTTTAATATTATGTTTTTGAAATAGTTCTAATAAAGTCATTTTAGAACCACTAACACAATATTCAAACTATTGAAATGTTAGTCATCAAGATATTTGGTTTAATTGTTTCATTACCATACACGTAGGTAGTTTAATTATAAAAGCGATATCATAACAGCAACAATGTTGTGTTTACACACCAAACCCTTCTAAGATCCCTCTTCATGTGTCTTAGGAAATACTAAGGGCGGGAGAATAATACTTTTTTCAGAAAGATATGCACATTCAGAAGAAAAATGCACAATTCTTTTGTAAAACTACATATACTAAATAAAGTATATTATGCCGTCATCACAACTAACTTCACCAAGAAGGTGCATTTTGCACCAAAAAATGTAACATGAAATAACAGCAAGAGAGTGAGTGGTTTGAGAAGAATGTGTCTCATTTGAGCACATTTTCTTCTTGAACTATTTTCCAGCAGGCAAAAATTATGATAAATTTGAGATATTACGGAATAGTGAAAATTTTGCACATTTCCCATAAAGCAGTGCTCTGGAATTGTGCATGATTGCAGCAATATTAGAAACAATGAGCAAAAAATGTGACTTGGCATCCCTTACTTATGTAAGCTTGCCATCCATTTGGATATGGAAAACATCATTGTGGTTCCATTGTTTAACCTGTGCAGACATCTTCATCATGACATTTGTTGTTGCATTGACCTACTTATGCTCCCAACTGTAATAATCTCCCAGATCGAAGGTTTATTACGCTTGGACAAACATATACACAATGTGCTTCATCACAGGTGGCCAGCACATTTGCTTCCTTTGATTTATCTGCATCATAAAATATGTTAATAAATGCCTTGAAATTGTTTATGCTAGTAGACTGTTTCTATGTGTTTATACAAGAGTACTGTTATATCAATGGAGTCCTGAGATATTATAAAAAAATACATACATGAAAAAAGCTAAAAGAATCCATTGATGCCTAATATAATTTCCCCCCCAGGTTCTTTTTGGTATATTTGGCATCTGTGGTTTTTTACAGTTCAACAATGATATTCAGATGTATTCTTGTGCCACACAAGGAACATCTTCCACTTAAGGCGTCCGACTTATAAAAACAAAAATATGACAATGGACTACTTGAATTAATCTCAACCACTGAAAATTACTTGGTCACATTCTTAAATATCCCTTCTGCCCACAGTGTCACTCCAGACAGAGATCAGCCAGAGGCAAATAGGTGTTGATCTTCCTATACTAGGAACAGTCCTGCCCACACAGAAAGGCAAGATACCCTCCAGGTGGGAACACAGGCAGCCTCAGAGCAGTTTTGACCTTTTTGTGGCCTCATCAATATAGTGCAGCTTAATTTATATGGGACCGAAAGCAAGGGACACAGATCTGGGTATTCCCTTGGCAATTATGGTGCCTCACTTCTAAATACAAAAAAGTGATGGATGAAATGCTTGACTTATTCTCAACAACTCGCATTACAGTCATGGCTACAGAAGGTACATCCCAAAGGGTAAAAACATAACCAGCTTGCAAATGAACTGAAACATTATGAAAAAACAACAGGAATCAGTTGGAACTGTTCCATTGACTAATGATCAAACAAAATTAAAGAATGAAACTATATTAAAGTAGGAAACTATATATACACACATATTTCTTGCCCGCTGGCGGTCGCCAGTAAGTAGTTATAGTTAGGACCATGTTTCCATTGAAAAAGCGTTTTTGACTTGTGATATCTTTGGCAGCGTTTGACGAACTTTCACAAAATGTTCAAAAAAATAGTGGCCCGGTGATTCTTGTTGTGCACAGGAAGTTATGGGGTGAACCATCAAGCGGGGGCAGAGAAAATGGGGGCTCAAAAAATGTTGCGTGTCCTAGGACCTGTCAACACGTCTACAGCCTGAACAACTGGACAGATTTACACCAAATTTGGCAGAAAGCTAGCTGCCGGTACGCAGATTGTGCTTTTTGTTATTTGGTCTAAATCAGTTCAGTAGTTTAGGAGATATTTAAGGGCAATTACATTTCTATATCTCTGGCCTCAAATATTTCGTGAAATTTGTGATTTTTCACGAAAAGGCATGCAAAAAGAAGTATTGCAACTGGCTGACCCCAACCTGCCTAGAAAGTTGTGACCATGATTTTATTTCACAGGACACGGTCCCAAGGGGTGGAAATTCAAATTGAAAGTGGCATAAGGGGTCAGGGTGAAGGTACCTTGGCCCCAGGGATGTGATATAGGTGTGTTTTAGGGGCAAGTTATAGGATTAATATCATTTTGCGTCTCAGTGGGCGATATTCATGAAAATCTGAAAACTTTCGCAAATTTCCATGATTTATTTGCAAAATATTTGCAATTATGGAAAAAATTGAAAGAAAACCCACACTCATTCATGGACTAATTCATTGATTCATACATACACTTAGAGGCTAAGATGCCCACTCTTAAACCCACTCAGACACTCATGCACCCACACAGACCTACTCATACACTTACAGACCAACTTTCCGACACACTCAGACACTCACGTACCGACTCACACATCCACTGACAGCGACAGGCCCTGTGGCCAACCTGTGCTGTGCACTGCCAAAGGCCATGCATGGTGTGGCGTCGGGTGGTTATAAGGGCTTGAGTGGAAGGCCTGGCTTCAAGGTCAGGCCTTGCAACCAACCCCCGCCAAGGGTTGGAATAACGTACAGTAATTAAAATTACTTCACATTAAAAAAACATCGAAATTCACTGAAAAAACCCAAAGGTTACAGGGACGTTGTAGTTAGGTTCTGAATTTATTCTTACAAAACCATAGAAATTCAGCAGTTATAGTTAGAGTTCATTCATGTAGCTATAACTCGCGCCCTAAGGTAACTATAAATAGCAACTTCGCCATGCACAGCTAATTACCCCACATATGTCATTGATGAGATCTTGCAACATTTGCAATAACATTATTGATAAGGAAACTGTGCATGGCAAGGACATTATAGTTACCTTACGGCGCGAGTTATAGCATAAATTCAGAACCTAACTATAACGTTCCTGTCACCTTTGCTTTTTCAGTAACTATATATATATATATATATATATATATATATATATATTGGTAGACCTGACAGCCTTAGGGTGGTCACCCCTAACTTTTTGCCTGCCTCCCTCCACTTTTGAGATACTGTTTTTGCTGGCTTTTAGACTCTGCACACTACCACTGCTAACCAGTGCTAAAGTGCATATGCTCTCTCCCTTCTCTCCCTTTAAACATGGTAACATTGGATCATACCCAATTGGGCTGTTTAATTTACATATAAGTCCCTAGTAGAGGGCACTATGGGGGTCATTTCGAGTCTGGCGGGCGGCAGTAGCCGCCCGCCAGGCGGGAACCGCCATTTGGCCCCCACGCGGCCAAAATAGCGCTGCCGGCATTCCAACCTTCCCGCTGGGCCGGCGGGCGCTAACCATGTTAGCGCCCGCCGGCCCAGCGGGAAGGAGGCCTGCAACACAGAAGCCGGCTCCGAATGGTGTTGCAGTTGCACCCGTCGCGCTTTTCACTGTCTGCTAGGCAGACAGTGAAAAGCTTCATGGGGCCCCAGGACACCCGTTACCGCCAGCCTCTTCCTGGCGGTGAAGGGGGTCAGAATCCCCATGGCAGCGCTGCTTTCAGCACTGCTTGCAGAGCTGCCATGGCGGATTCGCCCAGCCGGGGCAAAAACATCGGGAAACCGCCAGCCCCGGTTTTCTGACCGCGGCTTTACCGCCGCAGTCAGAATGGGCTTGGAAGCACCGCCAGCCTGTTGGCGGTGCTTCCGTCATTCGCGAGACCGCCAGGGTCAGAATGACCCCCTATATGTGCCCAGGGCCTGTAGATTAAAAGCTACCAGTGGGCCTGCAGCACTGATTGTGCCACCCACTTCAGTAGCCCCTTAACCATGTCTCAGGCCTCCCATTGCAAGGCCTGTGTGTGCAGTTTCACTGCCAATTCGATTTGGCATTTAAAAGTACTTGCCAAGCCTAAAACTCCCCTTTTTCTACATATAAGTCACCCCTAAGGTGTGCCCTAGGTAACCCCTAGGGCAGGGTGCTATGTAGGTAAAAGTCAGGACATGTACCTGTGTAGTTTACATGTTCTGGTAGTGTTACACTACTGTGAGACCTGCTCCCTTCATAGGCTAACTTTGGGCTACCCTCATACATTGTTTGAGTGGTAGCTGCTGATCTGAAAGGAATAGGAAGGCCATATTTAGTGTGGCCAGAATGGTAATGCAAAATCCTGCTGACTGGTGAAGTTGGAATTAATATTACTATTTTAGAAATGCCACTTTTAGAAAGTGAGCATTTCTCTGCACTTAAATCTTTCTGTGCCTTACAATTCACGTCTGGCTGGGTTTAGTTGACAGCTCCTTGTGCATTCACCCAGACACACCCCAAACACAGGATACTCAGCCTCACTTGCATACATCTGCATTTTGAATGGGTCTTCCTGGGCTGGGAGAGTGGAGACCTGCTCTCACACAAAGGACTGCCACAACCCTTATTGGGACCCTGGCAGACAGGATTGAACTGAAAGGGGACCTGGTGCACTTCTAAGCCACTCTTTAAAGTCTCCCCACTTCAAAGGCACATTTGGGTATAAAAACAGGGCCTCTGCCCTACCACCTCAGACACTTCCTGGAGAAGAAACCTGAACCAGAACCTGCACCCTGACAAGAAGAACTGCCTGGCTGCCTAAAGGACTCACCTGACTGCTTTATGAAGAGGACTGCTGCCTTGCTGTTGCCCTGCTGTCTTGCTGCTCTCTTGCTGTGCTGCAGAAGTGCTCTCCAAGGGCTTGGATAGAGCTTACCTCCTGTTCCCTGAAGTCTCAGGACCAAAAGGACTTCTCTCCTGCAACTGAAATCCCCGTGCGGTGAAAGTTTGACGCACCACCTGCCAAGTACCACGCACAGCCTGCTCGCGGTGAAAACATCACAGTACGCCGAGTCCGGAGCGACGCAGCCCGACTTCATGACAGAAGATCGACGCAGCACCAGCGACGTGACCGGAACTTCGACGCATGGCCCAACTGGATCGACGCAAGCGACTCAGAACGATGACGCCTGACTTCCTGAGAGGAATCAACGTAGCGTCTGACGTGCAGAAGAAATTTTCACGCATCGCCTACTGGAATCGACGCAACCCATGTGACTTTGCTCTGCAAGCCCAGGATTCCCCGGAGCGTCTGAAGACCCTGTGCAACCCAAAGAGGACCCAAGTCCGCGTGCCGGAAAACTACGCAACGTCTTCCCCGCGTGGAAAATAACAACGCAAGTCCGTGTGCGAAGGGGCGAAACCGATGCACTCTCACCGTTTTCCATGCATCTCCTCCTCTGCGGTCCCTTGCGAGGATTTTACAACGCAAACCAGGTACTTTGTCCTGCAAGAGACACTTGTTGTTTCTAGGAGAACTTAAGACACTTTGGTGGTCATTCTGACCCTGGCGGTCTTTGACCGCCAGGGCGGAGGACCGCGGGAGCACCGCCGACAGGCCGGCGGTGCTCCAATGGGGATTCCGACCGCGGCGGTAAAGCCGCGGTCGGACCGGCACCACTGGCGGGGTCCCGCCAGTGCACCGCGGCCCCATTGAATCCTCCGCGGCGGCGCAGCTTGCTGCACCGCCGCGGGGATTCCGACCCCCCCTACCGCCATCCAGATCCCGGCGGTCGGACCGCCGAGATCCGGATGGCGGTAGGGGGGGTCGCGGGGCCCCTGGGGGCCCCTGCAGTGCCCATGCCACTGGCATGGGCATTGCAGGGGCCCCCGCAAGAGGGCCCCTACATGTATTTCACTGTCTGCTGCGCAGACAGTGAAATACGCGACGGGTGCAACTGCACCCGTCGCACAGCTTCCACTCCGCCGGCTCGATTCCGAGCCGGCTTCATCGTGGAAGCCTCTTTCCCGCTGGGCTGGCTGGCGGTCTGAAGGCGACCGCCCGCCAGCCCAGCGGGAAAGTCAGAATTACCGCCGCGGTCTTTCGACCGCGGAACGGTAACCTGACGGCGGGACTTTGGCGGGCGGCCTCCGCCGCCCGCCAAGGTCAGAATGAGGGCCTTTTTATTGCTTTTACAAATAATATTTAACTCTAAGACACTTGATATCACTTTCAGTGATATCCCTACATTTACTTATTTCATTCTTAATCGTTTTTGACCTGCATTTATCCAGATAAATATTATATATTTTTCTATACATTGTGTGGTGTGTTTTTGTGGTGTTATATTGTGGTATCGTATGATTTATTGCACAAATACTTTACGCATTTCCTTCTAAGTTAAGCCTGACTGCTAAGTGCCAATCTACCAGAGGGTGGGCACAGGATAATTTGGATTGTGTGTGACTTACCCTGACTAGAGTGAGGGCCCTTGCTTCGATGGGGGTAACCTGACTGCCAACCAAAGACCCCATTTCTAACATATGTATATATATATATATATATTTATATATATATATATATATATATATATGCTTTTGTAGGAGTGGTTGAGAAAGGGGCTGCGTCTTTGATGAGCTCTCAGGGACTTACTGATTGCAACAGGAGGTGTTCTTGGCTCCCAATGACCCTCAGCAGTCAAGGGGACTTCACCCCCAATGAGTAGTGTGCCAGGAGGTGAGTTTGCAAAGTGGTGTAGAATGGGGGCGGGGCCTCTGGTGAGTTCTCAGCAATACTGCTGTGTGGGCCTTACTGGTGGTAACAGGAGGGATTCTTGGGTCGCAATGACCCTCAGCAGCCAAGGGGACTTCATCCCTCAATCAGGGGAGCACCAGAAGGTGTGTTTGCAGACTGGTTGAGGAAGAGGGCGGGGCCTCCATGGAGCTCTTAGTAATTTAGCTGTGTGGGACATACTGGTGGTAACAGGAGGGGTTCTTCTCCCCCACCGACCCTCAGCATGCAAGGGGACTTCATCCTCAACCATTATTGCGCCAGAAGACGCATTGCAGAGCGGTGGAGAAATGGGGCAGGACCTCTGATGAGCTCTCAGCAATACTGCTGTGTGGGACTTACTGTTGGTAACAGGAGAGGTTCTTGGCCCCCAGCAACCTTCATCATCCCTGGGGACTTCATCCCTCAAAGAGTAGTGCCTGGGAAAGCGCCTTTGCAGAGTGGTGGAGAAAAGGGACAGGGCCTCTGACGAGCTCTCAGCAATCCCACTGTGTGGGACTTACTGGTGATAACAGGAGTAGTTTTTGGCCCCCAACAACCCTCAGCAGCCAAGGGCACTTCACCCCCCCCAATGAGTAGTGCCCCAGGAGGTTTGTTTTCAGAGTGGTGGAGAAAGGTGGCAGGGCCTTTGATGAGCTTTCAGCAATACCGCTGTGTGGGACTTACTGGTTGTAATAGGAGGTGTTCTTCGGCCCCAACCACCCTCAGCATCCAAGGGGACTTCATCCCTCAACAAGCAGTGTGCAAGAAAGCGCCTTTGCAGAGAGGTTGAGAAAGGGGGCAGGGCCTCTGATGAGCTCTCAGCAATCCTACTTGTTGTAACAGGAGGTGTTCTCGGCCCCCAACTACCCTCAGCAGCCAAGTGGACTTCATCCCCAAACAAGAAGTGCGCCAGGAGGTGCGTTTTCAGACTGGTTGAGGAACCGGGCGGGACCTCTGACGAACTCTCAGCAATACTGCTGTGTGGGCCTTACTGGTTGCAACAGGAGTGTTTCTTGGCCCGCAACGACCCTCAGCAGGCAGGTGGACTTCATCCCTCAGTCAGTGGAGCACCAGAAGGTGTGTTTGCAGACTGGTTGAGAAAGGGGGCAGGGCCTCCGTGGAGCCCTTAGTAATTCAGCTATGTGGGACATACTTGTGGTACCAAGAGGGGTTCTTGTCCCCCACCGAACCTTAGCATACAAGGAGACTTCATCCCCAACCAGTAGTGTGCCAGGAGTTGCGTTTGCAGAGAGGTGGAGAAAGATGACAGGGCCTTTGATGAGCTCTCAGCAATACCTCTGTGTGGGACTTACTGGTTGTAACAGGAGGTGTTCTTGGCCCCAACGACCCATCAGCAGCCAAGGGGACTTCATCTCCCAACCAGTAGTGCATCAGGAGGCACATTTGCTCTTGGCAATCCAGCTGTGTGGGACATACTGATGTTAATAGGAGGGGTTCTTGTCCCCCACGGACCCCCACCAGTCAACGGGACTTCATCCTCAAACCAGTAGTGTGCCAGGAGGCAAGTTTGCAGAGTGGTGGTGAAAGGGGGCGGGGTCTCTGACGAGCTCTCAGCAATAGTGCTCTGTGGAGGAACAACGTCCCTAGATATCTATATTTATTTTTCCTTTGATAGCTCAAAAACTACTGAACGTATTTACACCAAATCACAAAAAGCACGCTTTCTGGATCTAAAACTAGCTATCTGCCAAATTTGGTGTAATTCGGGTGAGCAGTTTGGGCTATACTCGTGTTCAAAATCCCTATGTGAAAATGTATCGGGAAAACATGTTTAGGTGCCCCCCCTTTTTCTTGGCACTCGTTTGACTAACCCTAAAATTTAAAGTCAGCAACAAACCGAATGTTGTGTTAGTTTTGAAAATGTCATTATGATTCATCAAATGGTACCAAATTAGTCTGCAAAATAAAAATTGCTTTTCATCTGCAAACTAGTTCCTAACTATAACTACCTACTAGCGACCACCAGTAGATAGGTAGGTAGGTAGGTATGCAGATAGATAGATAGATAGATAGATAGATAGATAGATAGATAGATAGATAGATAGATAGATAGATAGATAGATAGATAGAAAGATAGATAGATATATATTACTTTAAGAACCACAAAAAGGTAAATGACAATAGTTGTTAATTTATAATTTAATATCCATGAAGAACTATGAGATCACAAAGAGAGCTACCCAAATGTCATCGTGAACAGTGGTTCCTAATCTTTTGACTGCTGTGGACCCCCAGTTATTCATTAGTGGAAACCGGGGACTCCCACTGAAACATTATTGGAATCTGGGCACCCCTATTGAGCCATGTTTGGAACTCAGGGACTCAGGGCCTAAGCACTTTCGATAATTTGAACTGTAAAACAATACACAAAAAAACATGGAAACAAGTATTAATCAAATACACAAATTATGCAATATTTTATTTAACTCACAAACAAATATAAACAAAATTAAAATTTTAGTTTGAATGGGAAGTTTGCAGCTTATCTAAATTCAACTGAGGCCACGCATAGTCCAATCTACAGTCTGTTTGATGCACTTGCACTGTTCCCCCGAGTCATTATAAGGACAACAGCTGAATTTGTAGCCTCAAATATCAAATTCCTTCACATTTACAGAATGTTTTCAAATGTTTAATTTCCGTTTGTTTCTTTATTTATAAACACTGCATTAATCTGCTAATTGATTTAATTTTCTAAGCACCCCTGAGTGTGAGCCATGGAAAGCCCTTAGCGGCATCAGCAGCCGACATAAATAATAAGTGATGAGGCTGGTGGAGCGGTTGCAGGGGGAGCGCAAGGCAGAGCGCAGGGGGAAAAAACACTTCCCTGGTGCTGCCGACGGCCCTGCGCTCCTCTGCTTCCTGGTCCTTGCAGTCCCTGAGACAGCATGAAAGACTCCCAATGCAATCCACGCACTTCTCTCATGCTATTACCAAGCGGGGATTGGCCTGAGCAGGATGGTTTGCTGCTCACTCAGGCACAGGGGCCTAGAACGGCTGGCCAAACAGACATGCATATTTAAGGGCACACTCCACTCTCCACCACCCTCGTGTGGCCAAGCCCGCCTGTCCCTGCACTCGCTTGCTCAGCCAGCAGCAGAAAAATAAAACAATATGAAATATTGTTTAGTTTTTTTGCTGATGGCTCTGAGCCACTGGGGCGACGCTCCTCCACCATTGTGGAGGAGCCACCCCTGTTTAGTGGTCCTCAGACCACAGGTTAAGAACCATTGATCTAGACTTTGTCCTATAGGGGTGGAAACGTCATGATGCATCAATGTGTAATCTTGTAATAATGCTTTGGAAACGGACCAACTTTCATCACTTTAAAAATAAACTGTAAGACCCTTATATTCTAATATGTCCTTTGGTCTTGGAAGCTAGTCAGCACAGTACCTCGAAACTATATGTATGTGTATATATATATATATATATATATATATATATATATATATATATATATATATGTATACCAGTGCTATAAAAATGCTACAGCTCTAAGTGTCATGTTATCTGCCACACACCTTTCTAAAGCGAATATATAAGTTCTACTCAAAATCCTCTGCTGGATTTCTACACTAATTTTGTTGCTGTCAAACATGGTGTGGATTCAGCGCCTAGCTGACATTAGTACGGGAGGTGTATTGTTGTACCGCTTTCAGTCCTTGTTGGATGGTGAGTCCAGCGCCTCATGCTTCCTCCTTTCTGGTCAGACAAGTTGAAGTTTCTGTATGGAAGCCAAAGCGCTCCTCCTTTTCACCAGTAGTCTTTAACATCTATGGTCAACTCCTATGTGACCTGAATAGGTGTTCGGCTGCAGGGCTCTATCCCACGCTGTTTATAGCCAGCAGATTTTCATTAGGTTGGATAACAAGGCTCGCAAAGCTGCACTGAGAAGTAATTAATAATTGGTGGCCATTTATCGACGGACGGCCACAACATACTGAAGCTCAACTACAAAAAAATGGAGATATGTGTAATTGGTAATCACTTACAATGAATGAGTAGCGTAATGTGTCCTTTGTGGATGGGGATACCTGCAACCCCACAGCTAAAGAAAAGCCTTTGGAAGGTTTGTTATATCAGGAGGCTTCTCAAAAGACTCAAGCTAATGCTGTGACCACATCCTGCTTCCCTTTGTTGCACCTTCTTAGAAACATATTTCCTTGTTGGGCAGAAGCTCAGCAGCCTCCATTGTCATGGATCGCATTAGCTCCAGAGTTCATTACTGTAACAGCATATAGCATGGTCTATCCAATTAGCGGATGGCTATCCTAGAACCCTCATTCGGGACAGCCCCTAATCTCTACAGGTTCAACCACGCCTCTGGGGCTCTGAAAAAATTGTGGATCTGAAAGCCGAACTGAAGGTGAACTTCAAGGGCCTGTGTCTGGCCCACAGATCTTCTCATGACCTTCTAAGCCCAGATCTGATTAACATCCTCTGCTCTTACACTCCAGCGTACTCCCTGCAAACTGATAAAATGTTCCCACTTTTCACTCTAAGAAGCAAGAAACTGAGTTTTATAAAAATAAAAAAAAAATTGGGGGACTTATCACCGAGGCTAGCCACAGCTTGCGACCTGAACTCAGAAAATGTAAATATAATTTCGAATTTAGGAAGATCCTCCAGACTTTTCTTTTTTCTTTATGTGTCTTTATGGGCTACTTGATCTGTTCGACTTCTTCCCGCCCTCCTGGTACTGCATTCTAATGCACAACCACCGCGTATCCTACCTGGAATCTGAGTTCTTTGTAAATAAGCTAATATTAATAATACTACTAATTGGGGTTAATGTATGTTGTAACGGATAGTACAAGTCCCAGACGAGTTCAGTGCCCATATTGAGGCAAGGAACCAGAGGCCAATTGCCATTACAAGGGCCTGGACCTCAGATGTGAGTTGCAATATCTTGATTAAACTGCATCACTACTCCCGTGCAAAAGGTGATTACAAGCACGCCAAGAGATCATTTTCTTATTACAAGCATGTTCAGATGTGCATCGGAATGTACGTGTAATAATAAAATAATCTACACCACACCCAAAAGAAAACCTACACATATATTATTATATTATTGTTAATATTATCATCATTAAATGTGAATGCATTTCGTTTTTGATACGTTAAGATCTATTTGCATTTCTGCTGCAGTCATAGTGACTTCTGAGCTCTTCATACTGAGAATTTTGCTTTCATTAATTCTACCCCCAGCTTTTACCGTAATGGCAAAATTATAAGTAGGCTAGCTATGGCTATTAAATTAATTGGAACGTTTTTTATAAATGCAAATTACAAGTACCCTACAAATATATTAACTTAGTGTTTTACATAGCAAATTACATCGCATGCAACAAGTGGGTTGCTTTAAGTACAAAGAGTTTGTACAGTATGTTCCTTTTATAATGAGTAAGGTTAGAGGTGATGGCGAAAATCTAAAGGTGATTGCCTTTTAATTGGTGTCAGTGGGAAAGTCATTCACACAACGACTCTGCCTCAACATAGTAATCCTGTGGCTTATGTTATTGTAGAGTCTAATTAAATTCCCCGTCTATGGCAGATCGCCCCTGCTCAGTGTGAGGACAGGCTGTGTATAAGATGGCTCTTATGAGGCAAGTACGATGCCATTACCAGGTCGAATTAGAGATATTGCATGAGGTCATGTAAACAGGATAGCGTGATAACACGAATACACTTTTTTTCAGATTGCAGAAGTTTTTTGGGGTGTCTGACCTCAAACGGGTAAGATAATTATTAGATATTATAACCAGAGTACAATAAATGTACTTAACATAACAGAACATTAGAAGCACACGTTTCCCTGATTTAAAAAAAAAAACATGTCAATTTAGTCAGATGTCCTTTTCCCACCTGGTGTGCCAATTTGGACTCTCTAGGAATGAGCAGGAATTTGTGTCTGTATAAATAGAACATAGTGCTTCGCTGGACTCCAATGGACTGTTATAGAAAGTAAAATATATTTGAGAAGAATTCCTTAAATTGATTGTAAAGGAGTGTTCCCCTAAAAAGGATATGTGGTTCCATTAAGAAATGTAATTAATTAGGATGTCTCCTCCGATAATTGTCCAATTGTGTGTCTTATCCAACAGATGTTCACATAGCAGGATTATTCAGACAGATGTTCTGCCAAATACTTCCCTGACAATGGCAGTGAAGGAAAAATTAGCAGCCTAGGGCTGGTTCCCTGAGGCCAATGGTATTGGCTGCCTGCTTGTGGATGGCCCGCCCACTTACCATCCGCTGCCCTCTCTGAGTCCTGGTGCAGAGAGCAGGTGAGGAGTAATATACCGTGCCGCTGCTCAGTGGACAGCAGCAGAACCTCATTTAAAAATTGTGTTAAGGTGCATAGCTCAGAGAACCATAAGAGGGCTGATATAGCCCTGATACAGGAGGCACATCTTCTATTCAGAGAGGTTGACAAGTTAGAAAGAGACTGGATGGCAAAGGGCAGTGAGTGGTTGTTGCTCTGGCCCAGACACTACCAGCCAAGCACAGACAGTCCATTATTCAAGGCAATGCAGGGAGACACGTATTGTATGTAAGTCCTCCCACACTGGAAGGGGCAGCTAGCTATTTTTGAAAGACTGCAGGCAAAGACTACCCCTAAAAAACAGCAAGGCCTCATTCCTGGCACAACAATCTAGTCTATTTACCAAATTAAAAAAGACGTGAACTATGGATGGAAGGATGAGAATAATATGTTATCCGTGACCCTATCACAGACGAGGCATGATCTCTGGATAAGTGTAACGCTGCTGACAGAGCATTCATACATGAGGTCATGAGTGACCATTGCTTGGTACACATTTGGAATCTAACACATCCGGCAGATAAAAATTATTTTTACTACTCACAAGTTGATAGGTCATCATTCCAGATAGATTACTGCCTAGTAAAAGGATCCTTGGTCGATGGCCTCCCATGGGTCTGATCCTGATCTAAGGTGCTTTATTCAGACTTCTAATGCATCCACATCTTTAGCAAGCCTTAGTTGTTGTAGTAGTTGGTAACTTTGCAAATCTGATAATGGTCATTTGAAAAGTTCCTCTTGGCCATCTCTGGGCAAAAAACTCTCCATGTTTTGAAATCTTCATTCCAAGTTGGTGAGGTGGAGGGGAAACTTACACAAACATGAATTGCCGTTTTAACGAGCACATTTTTAATGGAATTCCAATATCTTATTTTCTCACTTGTAGCTAAGGTCTAAATATGAAATAAATTTCAGAGGCTAGTGAGGGTAAAGTAGTTAATTACAAATGTTACTTCCACCATGTGGTTTTAACCTTAGCTTGCTTCCTGGTGAGAAAATTAGTTCTACCACAAGGAATACTGTGAGCATGAGCAATTTGTCTTAACAAGGAAACATAATTACTCTCCAATTAAGGTCAAGGAGCTAGGCTTCAGGCTTTGCAATGACATTGCATTAAGATTTTTGAATGTAATTTCTTTCAAGCTGATGAGTATGGATTTGTTCTTCCTTTACCTGGGAGAGCAATGGAATCCTCTGAAACTTTTGTATGTCTTTCCTTGATGTTCCATGGAGATTACATTGTAATAGTGTAGATGGACTAGAACTAGTATTCTTGTGTATTTGATGTGGATGTCAGTTTGTAGCAATGAGAGGGCCACCTAACCATCATGAATATGTAGCTGTTGTGTAGGAAATTGGGTTGTTGGTTGACTGGGGTGTGAGTCCTAGTCAAGCAGCAACCCCAATCCTTGTCAGAGTAAGGCACAAGCCAACCCCAAATTACACTGTGCTCACCTCCTTGTAGCTTGGCACAGAGCAGTCAGACGTAGCTTTTAGGAGATGAGTAAAGTATTTGTGCAACACTTCAAACAGTATTAAAGGGAAAACACTATGCTAAAAATGGATTACACAGCGAGTTAGAAAAATAGATCTTTTCTTAATAAATAAAACAAGACAGAAACAACAGAAATGCAATAAGAACTGAAGATATGCAATCTTAAAGATTTTAGTGAACAATGGCACCAAAAAACACAAAGTGCCAACTGTGGATATCTGGATGGAGTATGATTTGGCTACAGGGACTCAGTTAGGCCTGCTGAACAAAGTACCTTAAATCCTGGTTAGCGGAGCACTGTGTGGATGCGTGTTGAAGATACGTCACACAAGTGCAGCGATGCATTGGTTCTGAGATGCAGCAAGGCTGATATGCAAGGCCCTGCACCATTGTTGAGGATCCCATTGACTTGGCTTGTGATGCAAAATCTGGCGTCTAAATGCAGTGTGCAATTGGGGTAATGTGACGGTTCAGAAGAGCTGTGAGGCTGCAATAGGGAGTCCAGTATTGTCATTGAGGCTGCGGTCATCAAGGGATGCAAGGGCTGGTGCCAAGGATGCATCACACACTGGTGTTTCTAAATGGCTGTGGTGGTGATGTAGGTCTTTAAGACAGGTCCAATCCACGCAGCAGCAGTGATTTGTCGGCTCTGCTTGGGTTTGCGCCACACAGCAGAGGAGATATGTTGGTTCCACTGGATCCAAAGAGGCTGGCAGACCACCTTAAAACCACTATCAATTGTTCAGGACAGGGGTGTTACCACTTGGCAGGGCAGACTCACAGACAGCAGAGTCCAGGGGCAGATGCAAGGTTGTTGGTAGCTGATATATGCCTGAGACTTCGGATAAGGCTAACCAACCCTCAAATGTACTCTGGGTTCAAGAGATGCAGGTCCAGTCCTTCCCACTCAGGCAATACGGCAGCAGGTCAGCACAGCAGGGCAGCAGTCCCTCAGAGAAGCAGTCCAGCAGAGTGGTAGTCCTTTCAGAAGCACAGCAGTCCTCCTTCCTGGCAGAGTATCCACAGGTCCACAAGTTTACTGAAGTGATGATGCCTGAAGTCTAGTACTTAAATCCACTTGTGCCTTTGAAGTGCGGAGAAGCTTCTAGAGGCATGGCGATGAAGTGCACAGGTACCCTGCCTTCCTGGCCCTGGCTCCAGAGTAACTACAGGGGGCATGTAGCTCTTTGTGTGGAGACATGACACATTCTATTCAAGTGTAAGTAGGGTCAGGTTCAGTGCCTTCTTCCCATCCTGCCAGTCATTGTGTGTGGCTGTCTAGGAGGAATATACAAAGCCCAACTGTCAACTACACCCAGTCATGTGACCCACAGCCAGCCTGTAGGCACCAATTGGTAAAGGTAACAAAACATTCTAAAGTGGCATTTCCAAAATTGTAATTTCAAATCAAACTGCACATGAGTTAGAAGTTTTTCACTACCAGGACATGTAAACCTCAAAGGTACATGTCCAACATTTTCAATAACACCGCACCCTGCCCTTTGGGCTGTTTAGGGCCTACCTTAGAGGTTACTCATAAGCATTAAAAATGAAGGTTTGTGTCTGGCAAATGGCTTATTTTGCCTGAAACATGTTTAAAGCGCTACTTAAGTGGATGGCCCACTTGTAGCACTGAATTTACATGCCCTGGACACAGAGTGCCTTTAAGGATGCTGTCATCTGCTGATTGCATGAAATATATGAATTAACCACACAAGATGCATTACTTCCCTCAAGGGGCTGGGGCTGCTTTCATCAAAGCTTGTTAAAAGCAGGTGTCGTGTCTAACATTTGCCCTGTCTGTAGAGACTGAGCTTAGTTTTATCCAGACACTGTTATTCTCTTTTATGCAACGTATTATGGTGGTCATTCTGACCCTGGCGGTCTTTGACCGCCAGGGCGGAGGACCGCGGGAGCACCGCCGACAGGCCGGCGGTGCTCCAATGGGGATTCCGACCGCGGCGGTAAAGCCGCGGTCGGACCGGCACCACTGGCGGGGTCCCGCCAGTGTACCGCGGCCCCATTGAATCCTCCGCGGCGGCGCAGCTTGCTGCACCGCCGCGGGGATTCCGACCCCCCCTACCGCCATCCAGATCCCGGCGGTCGGACCGCCGAGATCCGGATGGCGGTAGGGGGGGTCGCGGGGCCCCTGGGGGCCCCTGCAGTGCCCATGCCACTGGCATGGGCATTGCAGGGGCCCCCGTAAGAGGGCCCCTACATGTATTTCACTGTCTGCTGCGTAGACAGTGAAATACGCGACGGGTGCAACTGCACCCGTCGCACAGCTTCCACTCCGCTGGCTCGATTCCGAGCCGGCTTCATCGTGGAAGCCTCTTTCCCGCTGGGCTGGCTGGCGGTCTGAAGGCGACCGCCCGCCAGCCCAGCGGGAAAGTCAGAATTACCGCCGCGGTCTTTCGACCGCGGAACGGTAACCTGACGGCGGGACTTTGGCGGGCGGCCTCCGCCGCCCGCCAAGGTCAGAATGAGGGCCTATGTGTTTTGAGCATTCAGTTTTTTTTTCCAGTGCCTTAGATTATTCTCCAACGATAGGTAAATCTGAGTGTCTTCAGTGTTAGGGGTGAATGAGAAAAGTTTTGTAAATCTCAAAATGTGATACAGAATTCAAGTGCTTTCCTCATTTGCAATCCATACCACAGGGGTTTGCACAAACCTTGTAAGGAGAGAGAATTCTGAGGTGCTCTACCATGCATCTTTCAGGACCGCATAATTTGGCTTGAGCTGGAAGGCATAGGGAGCTCCAATCAGTCACAATGATTGTGAACAGGGATACATTCAGCATGCGCAATGGTGGTCAAGTGAATTAGCTAGAACACCCTGGACTCATTTCGAACCTGAGGATTGACCTCCAGTTCACCAGGTCAGCCTTCAATATGCAGATACTACCAGATGTGAACAGATTGTATTTTTTGTTGCAGTCTGTATGATTTGTGATTGGAATGATCATTATTGTGATCACTGGGATTTTAAGACCAATGTTCCCATACCCAGAAGAATAAAGATGTTGGGTGAGGTCGGTGTGGTGTGGTTGGTAGAAATAATCCTTTTTGGCTGTGAAATACGACCTTTCTTTGGATTATGAGGAACATATAAGAGTGATGTGTGGAATGCTTGAATACATTTCAGCCACTGGTAATTACCCTGGGTGCATTGCAATCCACCGTTTCTTTCCCACCTCATACAGAAACCAGTCACATGCAAATCAGGCGTGGCCCTGCTCAAATGGGAACAGTCCAGCCCGAACTGCTAGGTCAGGCCCCTTCTGAACGGGAACACATCACATTTTTGAATATTTGCCCGAACAATGGAAGTATTCTGTACTATAAGCTTCTCTAAACATTATGATGAATAGTCCTAAAGCAACAAATTACGAACATCTGTGATTATTGCTAATCTCTGAGAGACGTCTTTCTTGATATAAAAAAATCATATTTGAAGTATAACTGCATTTCTGATAATATTGTGATGATGTGCTTAGAATTCATTAAACCAATGCTATAAATAATTTGAATTTGTCAGTGATTTTTTTCTCCTACCTTAATTCGAAATTCAAAAACATTTATTTACACTGAGGGTGGGTGTGGGCAACTGATGGGAGATTAATTATCTACTTCACATTACAATGGATGATTTTATTTCTAATGACCTGCCATGAACATTGTATCATGTTAGCTTCATTTTTCTCAAGCTTCATTTAAGCTTCATTTACAAAAATAGCATTTCAACATCATCACACAAATTCATGATCAGGGAAAGGGCAATATTGGTCGTTGATTGCGAGATGTCTTTGATATATAAAATTAATCTAGATTTAGATTCTGGCACAATAATTCTATTTCGCTTAGAACTAAAATATTAAAATGGGCACTATTTCCATACCAATAGTTTGTGCTTGTGCCCTGATTGTGAGGGATGCAATGAAATGTAAAGAAGGGCAGAGATAGTGAACCCTGCGCACTGCAGAGAGTGTGTTACTATGTATCTTCCCTTCTTTACTGCAGCAGGGTGTGTAACATTCAATGTGAAGTTTCTCTGTACTCCATTAGCATTGTGCTACTATATTTTATTTTAAATATTAAAGATGTTTACCCATTGAGGTGACATAGAAACTGGATATAAACCTTAAAATTCAAATTAAAGTACAGTATAGGTTCAAAAAGCAGTTGTTAATATATTTACATTTAAATCTTGCATACAAAATGCCTTACCTTCTCTCCTTTTTCACCTCTAGGTCCTGCTTCTCCCTGTGTACCTTCTTCTCCCTAAAATGTAATCGACAGCAAACATATGTGTTAAATGTAGCGCAACCATGGCTACTCTGCCTCTGCGTTTTTCTGCAACAGATCAGAAAACACATCTCAGGTAATGCATTTCCAATGGGGAATTGGCTTATCGATTGGCACGGATCAATTTTCATAAATGCTCTAGATAAATTACTCAGGTTTAGGCAATAATCTCTTAGTGCTACGTGCTTAAACAGACTATTCAATACAGGAAAACTAATTCTCTTGTCTCGGTCCTGCATCACTAACAATCACCAACAGGAGGAACTCTAGAATGTCGCTTTGTTTGATGACATGGCGTAGACTCCTGCATGCCCCTTGTTCAGTGTTCTGGTGCATGGAACATTGCCTGTGTGTAGAAAGTCCCCTTTTAATGATTCCACTAGTATCTGTTGAAAGGGTCAGGGAAGGGCTAGAGGCTAAGCTGGAAACATTAATAACTTCTGGTGGGGTTTAGTGTTACCTAAGTATAAGGATCTTACATGCAATCTGTAACTACATATAAACCCACTTTATGCTGCACTCCAATGCATGAGGAAGACTTCTTTCTACCAGTGTGCATGTCTGCTAGATGTTTTGTGACATCGTTTGCTGATTGGCTCCGTTAACAAAGAAGATAGCGGCACCCATCAAGGGTAGGATAATGTCTTATGTTCATTGAGACTCCAGTTTAGCTGCATGACAAGTCCCTCCTGGGCTCTATTGTTACAGGAGAGCTTGGCACCAAAGGCTATTCATATGATTATAGTTAAACCAAATCTGAAGCAGGTTTCTTTAGGTCTGGATGTGAAAGGAAATAGTGGCCTGTAAGGATTTTCTCTAGCACTTTAAGCCACCACGGTCAGTCAAAGCTACTTCAGTGTGTGTCAGTAGAGACATGAGACCATGATGACCTAGATTGAGGTATCTGAATATGTCTTATTCACCATAGATCATAGATCAGATCATGTTGTGTAAACAGATCTTCCTTGACATGTCCATGGTCCTTAATGCTGCACCACTAGTATATATCTCTATTTAGGTACAGTAATTGTTCAAACCATAATTTGCGTAGTCTGAAGTCTCCAGTAGGAATGTATTCAGTTCTGCTCACCTTTCCATCTGACCCTGCTTTAGCTTTGATGAGGTATAAAAAGCTCCTGTGCTAGTGACACTTCCGCAGGTGATAAGGTTAGGAAAGGTGTTTACTAGTCACATATGTATAAATGTGGCACTTTAGAGTGCACAGAAACGTGTTCAATCCAATTGATTAGGTTGAGGCTTCGCTTTTGACATGAATGTGCCAAAAGGATGCTTAGGTGGCAAAACCCTTTCTTCGAGGGCGTGCCCACAGACTTCAGCCTCTGCTGCCAGAGTGGAAACACCTGTTCCTAGACCAGTAAGTTGTAGAGGTTGTTCCTTATCTTTTAGGGCAGAACCCAGAGGCAGCTCCTCCCCTAAGGCGGAGGAGTGGCACCCCACTGGTTTGACCAGTGCAGAACAAGAAAAATAAAATTATAATAACGCAAAGTTATTATCATTTTATTTTTCATTGGGAGCCAGGTTAGGGTGGGCTGGGCTCGCTGTGTCACAGGGAGGAGGTGTACGTGCACCATAAGTGTGCATGACCATTTGGCCAGACATGTTGAGAAGGCCAAACAAACATGCGCACTAAGCATTTCTCGACCCGGCTGCACTGCACAGCTGCGAAGAGAACATGCACAGGCTCCCATTCCCTGTCAGAGCGCTGAACCAGGCTGCTCAGACCAATCACAACGCTGCTGTCATGCTGTCAACATTGTGACTGGCTTAGGGGAGTCTGGGAGCATGTGTGCTTCTGGCAGCCAGGAAGAGGACGAGGATGGAGGAGAGAAAGAACCTGGCTACCGACATAAAAGGTAAGTGTTATTTTTTTATTTTACTTTGTTTTTAAGCCACCCCCCCCCATTCTGTAGCAACCGCCACTGGCAGAACCTGTTAGGTGAATGTGAAAGTGCCCACTTGAGGATTTTTGAGGCTACAGGAAAGATATTTTGCTCCCCTTTGAGAAAAAAGGTATATTACCAATTTTCAGTTAATTCAAGCCATTGGGATGCCAAGCAATAATTCATTCAATGTTAACATTTCATAAATTAGGGAACTCAAAACAGCCATAAGAACAAGCTGTCCTGCATCTGCCAGTCCAATGGTACCCCCAAAAAAAGCATAATAAAGCATTGATAAATTAAACTTTGCACTTGAATTTAGAAGAAAAAGATGTAATTGTGTAAAACAACAAAGGGAGAGATTAAAGAGTAAGGGATATGTGAGAAATAGATAGAAATGTACATAGCATTGAGGTAAGGATACCGAGAGACAGAGTAAGCTGCAGATCTAAGCAGAAAGAGTGAGCAAGCTTAAGGCAGAGAAAGTGAAATAAGAGAGAGTCTTCTGATAATCCCAATCACTTTCCTGGGGACCCCTTGAAAGGTGGATTTTGAACCCTGGGCAATTGCACACTTTTCCCATAACTAAAACGTAGCTGGATTGGTAGCAGTGAAGACTGGAGCCTAATCCCTGCCATTGTGGACAAAGAGTTCTGGGTTAGTTAGCAAGGAAGTCTAGAAGAGAATATCATCAGTGGTGCACTGATAAAAATGGCACTGGCTCGCAGATCATCCCTAGACCTGGAAGAATCAAAGGAAGGAAAATCCTTCCTGGCCTTACTTTGAAGAAGCCTGAGGTCTCATCTGCTTTCTTTCTGCATCCAGGGACTAAATTACCTCTTCAAAAGTCAATCCGCTTGTCTGCTGTATTGTCTCAAGGCTGAGAAAGATGTCACCCTATCCAGACGACAATGCAAATCAGCTGTCCTATCCAGTTAGAAGTGGAGTGCACTGGACCATGTGGGGTCCCTGGCTAAGGATAGATGCCTGAAACATAGGACCCTCTTCCCTAAATCCTGTGGGAAACACTCAAAGTGTATTTTTCAGCATCTTGAAAAAGTGTGACATCATCAGGATTTTTGGCCTCGAAAGAACTTGGATAACGCACAAACTCTCCCTGGGAATGTGCATCTTCTCTAGTAAAGGATTACAGGACTGATGTGGTTAAATATTTTTCCATTGATATTCCACTGAAAGTCTACTGCACGACTTCCTAAAACCATCAAGCTTTTTTTGGCTATACCATCCTTTGTCCTGCTGGAGATTTCTGCAATCTAAAGAACAGACTAAGGGCCTGATTTAGAGTTTGGCAGAGTAGTTACTTCATCACAATGGTGCTAGATATCCCATTAACCAAAATATAAATCCCATAGGACATAATGGGATTTATATTTCAGTTGTCGAGCTATCCGTCCCCCTTCTGACAGAGTAACCCCTGTGCCAAACTTTAAACCAGGCCCTAAGTCCAAATGCATGTCTTGGCACCAGGGAAAGAACACAAATTAATCCCAATGACAACACGACCTACGAAAATCCAGCTGAGTCCCACTGTGAGCTTTAGCAAAAGGCTTCCATGAGCATATGTATTTAGCATATTAAACTTTGAGGGGCACTTACCCTTCAGGAGTCATGTGACTTCCTTAAATATATAAGGTCTGAAGGTAAAACCTTGGACCACCGTGTCCCTCCAGGCTTACCCAATTCCTACTCAATCTTGTTTGACATGAAATCACGCCTAGTTCTCAGTCAACCACGAACATTGACTTTTTAGTGGCAGTGTTTTGTTTCTTGGCCCTCTTCACCTTAAACGTTTATAAATTACTATCTCCAGATCCTTCCCTACAATTTTAACATTTTGCTTGTTACAATATTTCTTGATTTTTCTAAATCAGCCTGGGAGTTTGTTTAATTTTCTTGACATTAATGTTGGTCAGTGCCGTTTGAACTTATACATTTCTGTGGGGAAAAGCCAACTGCTTTTGCAATAGCAACTACAGGGCAATCAGGGTGTTCTCAGTGAACTCTGTTGTAACCTAACAAGATTGAGCCTTATTAAGTTCTCGCACCTGGTACCAATGCAATTTTGCAACAACATTTGACTCTGCATTTGGATCAGATGACTGATTCAAAATGTTGTTATTCTATACGTCTGTCAGATCTGTCATTAATTGCAAGAGGCAAAGAATCTCCTAGTAGTGCTTGAAATGTGTTGTTTTAAAGTGAATCACTCACTCAGCAGTATATCACCAACATGTTGAGAGAGCTGAACTCTTATGATGAGATAATGCGACCTCTTCGCACGTTTATGAACCATATCATTAGGGTGAATTGAGCCATCTTTCACCAACCGTAATGAGAGATTAGTTAGCTACAGCTGTCATGGTCGAAATACATTCTTGGCATGATCTGGTCTTCTGCAAAACCTTAATACAGACTACTATTTAGTGTTGTAGCCATGGTATTCTGAAAATCCGCCACTTGCATCCTCACTCTGTCTACTAAGAACCTCACCCTTTACATAGTTTTCTAAATTCCTATACTGTCAGGTGACTGGGCACCCAAAACTTGCTGGGGCACTCGTGGTTTTTCATCATTTATCCTGGAAGATTTCAGTAAATTTAGCACATATCCCATTTATCAGATGGGTTAACTGAAAACATAGGGAGTTATATGTTCATATGTTACAATGAAGGAATATTTAGAAACTCCTATAGAAAGCAGTTTATTTAAAACAGATAATACTATGTGCTAAAGGTATTTTAACAACCCCATAGTGCCTCACTATGTGTAATTTATATGTTTTCTAAATTTAGCGCTGGAAATTGATTCACAGTGTGTCCCTTGCCGGGTTTTTCGTTTTGGAAATCAGGTCTCCCTGCGTTGTTTTGAACGATCCATCAGTCCTGTGTTTACTGCCCTCATTCATTGTTGTGCTGACGGAGGCGCTGAAAGCCGCGCGCTTCGTGCCAGTTTCAGTTCTGGTTATTTGTGCTCATGCACCGGTGACTTTCGTAAACACGACCGTTATCAATTTAACTGGATAACGCAAGCGTAATTATAATTTGAGCTGCCTCATTAACCGGTGTCAGTTTCAGGATGCTGCTCATATTAATGAGAAGCAACGGCACAGTATTGATTGCGTCACTGTGCCGATTTGTGCGGCGCAGTGTTACAACATTGTGCAGTAGCCTGAAAATGCTGGCCCTAAGCACATTTCGCTAAATTATTCCCCCACTGAACGCTTGGTCGGTAGCTTGCTTTCAGCCTGCAAAGAGAGATGCATTTTTAGTTGTTCATAGCAGGTGCTTAGCAATGCTCTGCTGAGGTTCAGCCACCAATGAAAATTAACAACATGGCGGTGCTGTTTTCCCAGGAGTGCTTCAGCGTTACACATAAACAAGTGATTTAGTCCACAAGTGATTCATTTGGGTCGTGGGAGCGGGTAGTGGGCGGTGGCAATCGGTTTTGGCGACATGGGCTTGTATTACCGAAGTGCCCAGGGAAGTGGGATGGGCCTTTGTGCCTGCTTTGGTATTACGGGAGCCGAAGACTCTTGTGCAGCCCCTTCAGTAATACAGATGGCGCTGGTGCACATATAGCACCAGCATTGAGAGAGGGTGTTCTCTCATTTGCTTGGGGGGCGTGGTTCCATGCAAATGACAGAATTTCTTTGCCTCTGTGCCCACGTCATATTACCGAAGCAGGGCAGAGGCAAAGATGCCTTTAGGAGGCACAATGAAAGTGCACCACAAAAAAGGTGGCACAATTTCAGTGTGCCTACTGAAGGCAGCCATCTGGAGAGGAAAAATGGGGTGGACCCCACCCACCCCCCGACTCCTCCCTGCAGGCAGGAGCAGTCACTCGCTGCACCCACCTGCAAGGGGATCTCTCTCCCCCCTTGGAAGTGCAGGCAGGTGTCGCCTGCACTGTGAAACATGGAGCGGCTTTTAAATAAACAGCTGCTGCGTATTTCTCTTGAGCGGGCAGCGCAAGTTTGTTGCTGCTTTGAGGGCACACATGCTTCATAATAGGGCGCACTTTCCCGTTTGCACCTGGCACACCTGCTTTAAGATGCGCCATGGCACAAACAGGAAAAGCGAGCCCAATCTATAGTAGGGCTCCGGAACTTTTCTTCTTTATCAGACGTTAAGTCAGCGCAATAGAGAGAAAGGAAGAAAAGGGAGAAAGAAAAAGAGAGAGAAAGGAAGAAAGCATGAAGACAGAGGTAAAACGAGGAAAAATAATCTGTAAAAGTGGGTTAAAGACATAGAGTATATCTGATGGGTAAACATGCTTGAGGTGAACTCAAGGCTCTGCAGCCTTGCTATTCAGCAACACAGCATTTGGCTGCTCCAACGTTGGACGGGGGAAAATGTTGAGCCAATGAACTTATCAGTTACAAATCGAGCATAGTCTCCACTTTTATGTTTCAATGTATAGAAAAGACCCCAACGTTAAAGGAGGTGATACAGAAGCAACAAAATCTTCCTCCAGCAGAGTTGTGTGAAATTAAGAAGCTTTGCACTTCCTGATGTTGCATAGTTTATGTCTTTACATAATACTGTCCACAGCAAAGCTTCCTGATGAATATTGTTTTTGCAGAAACATGTGCCTCCTAAATATAGGAATTTGCAAGGCTTCATTCACATTAAACCCTACATGTAGTAGATTCCTGAGCATCTTTTATTTTTAATTGAAAATCCCTTAACTTATTGATGTTCATGAATTTGGCAAGCCTTTAAAAAATGTCAGAGTGTACAGTTAAATAAAGTTTCACAGTTTCACCCCATCCCACTGAAAGGTAGGATATTTTCAGAGGCACTTGAGTGAGCAATTACTTTAATTGTGCTTTTTTCAAAACAGAAATATGCTGCTCTCTCTAAGGTCGAATGCCATTTAAATACTTTTTGAATCATTGAACATGACATTTGATTAAAAAAAAAGTTCTATTGGTTTTATCCAAAAATGGACCTTATTTCCGTAGGGCAAAGACTGAGGAACTATTCTAATATAGACACTAGAAAAATAATATTGATACCTGGCACACTTTGTGCATAGAAATCAACGAGAGGAGCTGCAACATCCATGCCCTCCAGGAGACCCTTATGCGATACTAAAGCTATATATGAACATGAAGGCTGTCTGCTGACGACTTGAGGGTTATACTGATTCAAAAGATTACCATGTCTTAAAGTTTGTTTTTTAGAGGATATGTAATTTTAAACTACCCTTAGACCTGCGGATAGGGGTCTCTAGAGTGAGGTCTGAAAAGAGCCTGAATAATTATCTGGTTTTATGTAAGTGATGAACTTTTAATGGGTGTTCGCTTGGAACCAGAGGGTGATGGGAATACAAGATACAAAATGTTCAGTCAAGAAAAGGTTGACCTTAGTGAGTGACTGTCCCTTTCCAATGAGAAAAAAATCAGTAAAAAAACTTAAGAAAGCAATATTTGGGTGTCAAACGGGTCTGCATTGGAGGTTGACTACAGACTGCACTGTCTTGTTTCTGTTCTACTAGCTCGAGAATTTGGGCAACTGGATACATCAATATTATGTGAGATCTCTTTGCCAAGGGGAAAGTGAGCACTGAAATCACTTTGTTGCAATGGCACGTTTTTATTGAACAGCATCTGCATGAGATGATTTTTGGTCAGCTTCATGTTAACAAAATGGATACTTGACAAATGATATCCCTAGTTCTAGACTAAGTAGACAATACTGATATGTACCAATTCTTAGATTTTGTTTAGATTACAGCGAACTATCATTGATGATGCTTGTATGGTTCATCAATAAATGACATTTCCAAAAAGAAACCTTTCAATTCAAATTCGGTAGGCAGTGATTTGTAAAAAATCAATAATGCTTGTAGGCCATCGAGCCACTGGCGTAATGAAACTTGAGGGGGGGGGAGCCCGTGCCAAGTACCTTGAAGGGCCCCCTCCAATCTGGACCCAGTCAAGGGCAAGCCACCCATGCATAGTGTACTGTGCCGATGGGGCCCCCCGAGCTCACAGCCCACCCCACACCACAGGGGGTGTGGGGGCCCTTGTTACGCCAGTGCATTGAGCCTGTTTTTTCTTTTAAAAAGCCAGCACATGTCAAAAGGTACTGAATAAACATCTGGAGGAAAACAATACATTTTTTTTTTTTTTTACTACACTTTGATTCCTGAGATCAAATCAGGACTGGATCTCGGGAACTCAGCACTAGAGCCCAGAACCACACTCTTAGAACTAACCTTTCTCTTAGGTTTCCAAGCCTATTGCTCAGTTCACAGGCTGAGTGGTGGACCACTCTGCTCATTTATAATTGGAAGTCCACTGGAGGCTTTTGAAAGTATTCCACTAAGAAGGTATATTGTGCAGGTAGAACGGCCAACACACCAGTCTGGTAGTGTACAGAACAGTGGGCTGTCTCCACTGGCTCAAAGGTGACGGTCTTCAGGTCTTAAGAAGCTCTGGGCATGCATATTAAGGCAGGGTGAGCTCCAAAGGTACCAGAAGCCTCATAAGAGATTATTCAAAGGTGACCCTGAGTTGACATCAGTGTGTGAAATGTAGGTAATGAGAATAATTCCAAGCAAGGACAACTTATCGTTTCATCCATTTGAGGATGATACTTCAAAAGGGCTAGACTGGCCAGTAATATACATTTAAACACATTTTAAAGAAGGGAATTACTGAATCATTACAACTTAAGATACCTATGTTTTGCTTCTGTGGCACCACATATCTGGAATGCAGCTGCCTCTTTTATATTTCCTGCATCTTCCCAGGCTGTCTTAAATGTCGATTTTAAATTCAACTAACTTTAGTAGCTTTTCTTTATGCATCCAATTTTCTACTGATTAGGCAGTTATCTGCCGTACAGTCCAATGATTTGCAACTATTTTGTCATTCTGTCCACGAGAATTGAGAAATTAGAAAGACCATTAACATTGATTTCATGTTTCACTGTATTACAATTTGTATTAGTATTCTCATGTCAATGTCCAATACGCTTATTATTTTTCAAGAAAATAAGAGGTTATCTGGAAGCACCTTACTGTGTTCTTGTTTCAAGGATTGAGCCACTCATATATCTGACTTTCATTAGGGTCAAAAGAAGAAATCAATTAGTAAAGAAGCATTTGTGGAGGGAATTCTGGCATCATGGTGTGTGCTTGACACCTCCAGATAAAAGGTTTGCATAATATAGGTCAGAATATCATACATCAAATGAAAATAACAGGCCCATTGTTTGTTTCTGTGGAACTTTGCATGATAGCAGAAAATCTATAGATATAAAGAATTAAGTATTGCTATTGGACTTCTTGCACAAAGAATAGATTCACACCTCTGGAAGAAAAGAGCAAATCCGAGACACAGATTATCCGGCCTGGGAGATGTGTGTTCAATGGCTTACAGTATCAGATGAGGCAGTGTCTCACATGCCAAGTATTCCAGCCCCGGCCTCCCTCTTTCAAGACTAGCAATGTTACGTCCTAGCCAGAACTGAGGCGGAGGGCAAAGCAGGGCTTGACAGGTTGCAAGACCCCATGGTCCTGATAAGGTCGTTGATGGGGACTGGAAATTGTGTTTCAGCGCTCTGGAAGTCTTTAATGTCAATCAAGTTTTTGTCGAAAGCTGCATTGAGGAAGCTGCAGAATGGAGTCGAGGTGGTCTCAGCATAGACAGACTCCAGCATCAACTGGAGAATGTAGCAGGAGCTATTGCCAAGACCAGCCCACTGTCAGTTCCTCCATTGTCAGATCGGCTTGGCAGGTTGATCCCAGTGTTCCTTCAGTTCTCCAGGCTTAAAATCTTGAGAAATCTTCCAAGCCCCATCTTTCAGGGTTAGACAGGAGTACACTCTGACACTTACCTAGGGGCCCCTGGCACTTTCCTAGGGGCCCCAGGCACCCTAGGAGCTTAGAGACAACACTTAGAGGTCACGACTCACTCCAAGAGAAGTCACCAATAGGGTCCAGGCCAGGTCTAGTTGAAACTGGTCAGATGGGCTTTTCAGGAAAGTGGGCTTCTTGCAGCTTTTGTGTCCTGTAGCTTAACAGCTGGTCAGGGAACTGATCCCTGGAGTCCACTTCTTGGTCTTGAGTATAAATTGGAGCAGGTGCAGTCCTTAGGGTTCGTCTCACAGGACACAACAGCTGCAATCCTTTTTCTGTCTTCCACAGGTCTAGAGGTATTGTGAAGCGGCTGTTGGTGGGAGTAATTTGTGGCCACTTCCTAACCATTGGAAAAACCATGAACCCTGTCCTATAGGATTTCAATTCTTATTTCAGGGGTTACATAAGTATTAAAATTAAAAGCTTAGGCCTGGAAAAAGTTTATTTTGCCAGGTTGGACTGGAAACATGCTCTAAATTTTCACTTTAGTGGTGACACAATATGTGCAGCAATCCACAAGTGACATTTAACTTACAGTCCCTGTAAACACCTTTGTACCACATATTAGGGACTTATAGGTAAGAAAAATATGTCAATCAGATGTATAGTCAATTTCGACCATCAGCATTAGTCCAGAAAAATTGAGATACTCATACAAAAAGAAGCATTGCCTTCCAACTGCAATAAAAAATACAAAAAATCTAAAATATATATGTTTACATTGCCCCACTAAGCCAGCGCACCTCCTTTTTCTTTTTTCAGAAGTAAATGGATCATGACCTCTTAGAAGGATTTGTTTTTGTTATGAGCAAACGTAGCGCATGAGGAGCAAGCAGAAACACTAGTTGTATGTCTTTTAACTCACCAGCTCAGTGAGGGAAAATAGACAAAAGGATGAGCAGTGATTTACAGTGTCTCAAGGGAGGAGGTGATTCATGGATGTGTGACAGAAAGCTCAAGATCAAACTCGAGATTTTAGTTTGTAAGGTGGCATAAACCAGAAGAATATCAGGGCATGCCATCTGAACACGTGACAGCTATTAGGGTTTGCTGATTTCCTCTTAGGTGGCAGGTGTGAATTTCCCTCCTGGTGGATTTCTGTATCTCGCCCTAAATCTGATGGCACTGGGGGACCTCTAACAACACTGCCACAGGGCATGGCAGTCAAACAGTAGGCTGCAGATGGAAAGATGGATTGGGAGCTCCTGCACTATGGCAGATGAGATGTCAGGGCATGCAAAGAATGAAGGGAATGATGGCAGAGGAGCATTGTCCCACTAATTAAAATGCCCCAGATAAAAAATAAAATGGTAATAGACATTATAACCATTTTATTTTTCATTAACTAGGCAAACTCCCATCCTGAGCCAAGTGACAGGACAGGGTAGGACCTGCTGAGTCACGTAGCAACAGCAGGGAGGAGTGGTGGGCTCATGTCTCTTTGGCCGACTGTCTTGTGACAGACAGCCAGACGTGCACTTTAACCCCGTCTCCGCCGTGGATGTAATGGTTACATCCGTGGCTGCGATGCTCAGGTGCCACGGACGTAAACATTATGTCCAGGTACCGGCCCTCGGGGGAAGCGCTAGCGCTCCCCGAGGGCTCCCCCAGGTAAATCGATTCCCCTTCCACCCCGACCCTCCCAACCCCCCAATCTCTCCAGTGACGTCTGATGACATCAGCACGCAATTGCGTGCTGACCTCATCAGAGGTCACCTCCCATCGCGCTGGAAGAGAAATGCTCAGCATTTCTCTTCCGCTTGGGAGGAGGGGGCGGCAGACCCATGAAAGGAAAGGAAAGGAAAGGCCTTTCCTTTCCTTTCATGTCTCTGCAAGCATTTCTCCTACCAGATCGCGATGTATAATATAACATAATTAGGCCGATCTGCCCCCATGGGGGTGCAGAAACCACTAGACACCAGGGAATTTGTATTTTTTTACACTTACGCATAAGGGGAGCGGCCCCTTGGGCAAGGGCCGCTCCCCGGTGGGGAGATGGGGGGGATATTTTTAGACTAGAAAACCCCTAGTCACCAGGGATCATTTTTTTTTCCTTTTTATATATGGGGAGCAACCCCTGAGACAAGGATCGCTCCCTTGCGGGGGGGGGGCAAATTATTTTTAGGCCTTTTCTGCCCCCCCCCTGGAGGCAGATTCCCCGGGGGGGCAGAAACCTCTAGACACCAGGGATATATATATATTTTTTTTATTTACTTTATGTTTTCATGTATGGGACTGACCCCTTAGGAAAGGGTTGCTCCCCTGGGGGCAAATTGTATTTAGGCCATCAGCCTATTTCTGTTAGGCCAATCCTCCCCCAAGGGGGGGCAGAAACCACTAGACACCAGGGATTGGTGTGTGTATGTGTGCGTTTTGTTTGGGGGGGCAGCCCCTTGGGCAAGGGTCGCTCCCCATGGGGGCACATTACTGTTGGCCATATCTGTCCCCTTTGGGGGCAGATCGGCCTATTTTTGGAAGGCCCATCTGGAAAGCCCACCAGAGACCAGGGAAGATTTTTTTTCAAAATAAGAGGGTGGGTGTATGGCCATACCCCCACACCTAATAAATAGGGCCGAAGTTGTTCTGCCCACAAGTGGGCAGATTGGGCAATTACCCCCGATCTACATCCCAGGGCTGGGGGGCAAAAAATCTACTAAATGCCAGGGAATTAAAAAAAAAAAAAACAGTGGGGTGGTGGCTACCAACCAGTATGGGCCTGGTTATGCCCCCACCCCAACTGAAAGGGGTAACAGTCTTTCAGCTCTTCCCCCGCACACTTAAACATCTTATCCCACAGCAAGCAAGAGGACAATTGATTACTTTGGGTTTTGGTTTTACATTTGGGCCATGAGAGCTCGGCTAACTCTCAAAATCGTCTCACTTGGAATGGTGAGGGCTGCACTTTTTTGACTTTGGCACACTGCCATGGAGAAAAATCCACATGACCTAGACACATCTGAAAACTAAACATCTGGTTGTTTCCAGGGTGGTGTGCTTAACATGCACCCCGCACCATTTTCTTACCCACAATGCCCTGCAAACCTCCAACTTTGCTGGAAATCACACATTTTTCCCACTTTTTTGTGATGGAACCTTCCGGAATCTGCAGGAATCCACAAAATTCCTACCACCCAACATTGTCTCATCTATACCGATAAAAATTCTGCTGCACTTGTCAGCCTAAAAATGTTTTTTTTCAAACTGCCCTTTTGGACCCGCTTTGGTTCCCCCTCAATTTCAACATGTTTTTGGCTCTTCACTGTCACAGACACTTGGCCCACGCACACAAGTGAGGTATCATTTTTACTGGGAGACTGAGGGGAACGTTGGGTGGTAGGAAATGTGTCCTGGTGCGGTGATCCCACACAGAAATGTTGGAAAAATTTGATTTATTTAGCAAAATTTGAGGTTTGCTGAGGATTCTGGGTAAGAAAACATGGGGGATCCACGCGAGTCACACCTCCCTGGACTCCCTTAGGTGTCTAGTTTTCAGAAATGTCTGGGTTTGGTAGGTTTCCCTAGATGGCTGCTGAGCCCAGGACCAAAAACGCAGGTGTCCCCACCGCTAAAACAGGTAGTTTTGTATTTGATCATTTTGATGTGTCCACGTTGTGTTTTGGGGCCTTTCCTGTCTCAGGCGCTAGGCCTACCCACACAAGTGAGGTACCATTTTTATTGAGAGACTTGGGGGAACGCTGGGTGGAAGGAAATTTGTGGCTCCTCTCAGATTCCAGAACTTTCTGTCACCGAAATGAGAGGAAAAAGTGTTTTTTTGGCCACATTTTGAGGTTTGCAAGGATTCTGGGTAACAGAACATGGTGAGAGCTCCACAAGTCACCCCATCTTGGATTCCTCTAGGTGTCTAGTTTTCGAAAATGTGCATGCGTGGTAGATTTCCCTAGGTTCCGGCTGAGCTAGTGGCCAAAATCCACAGCTAGGCACTTTGCCAATAAACAGCTCTGTTTTCTTTGGGAAAATGTGATGCGTCCACGTTGTGTTTTGGGGCATGTCCTGTTGCGGGCGCTAGGCCTACCCACACAAGAGAGGTACTATTTTTATCAGGGGACTTGGGGGAACGCTGTGCGGAAGGAAATTTGTGGCTCCTCTCAGATTCCAGAACTTTCTGTTACCGAAATGTGATGAACAAGTGTTTTTTTGGCCAAATTTTGAGGTTTGCAAAGGATTCTGGGTAACAGAAACTATGAGAGCCCCACAAGTCACCCCATCTTGGATTCCCCTATGTGTCTAGTTTTCAAAAATGCACATGTTTGGTATGTTTCCCTAGGTGCGGCTGAGCTAGAGGCCAAAATCTACAGCTAGGCACTTTGCAAAAAACATGTCAGATTTCAACGTAAAAATGTGATGTATCCATGTTGCGTTTCCTGTCACGAGGATTAGGCCTACCCACGCAAGTGAGGTACCATTTTTATCGGGAGACTTTGGGAAACACAGAATAGCAAAACAAGTGTTATTGTCCCTTGTCTTTCTCTACATTTTTCCCTTCCAAATGTAAGACAGTGTGTAAAAAAGACATCTATTTGAGAAATACCCTGTAATTCACATGCTAGTATGGGCACCCCGGAATTCAGAGATGTGCGAATAACCACTGCTTCTCAACACCTTATCTTGTGCCCATTTTTGAAATACAAAGGTTTTCTTGATACCTATTTTTCACTCTTTATATTTCAGCAGAATTACTGTATACCCGCTATAGAATGAAAACCCATTGCAAGGTGCTGCTCATTTATTGGCTCTGGGTACCTAGGGTTCTTGATGAACCTACAAGCCTTATATATGCCCGCAACCAGACGAGTCCAGCAGATGTAACGGTATATTGCTTTAAAAAATGTGACATCGCAGGAAAAAGTTGCAGAGTAAAACGTGAAGAAAAATGGCTGTTTTTTTCACCTCAATTTTAATATTTTTGTATTTCAGCTCTTATTTTCTGTAAGAAACCCTTATAGGATCTACACACATTAACCCTTGCTGAATTCAGAATTGTGTCTACTTTTCAGAAATGTTTAGCTTTTTGGGATCTAGCATTGGTTTCACACCCATTTCTGTCACTAACTGGAAGGAGGCTAAAAGCACAAAAAATAGTAAAAATTGAGTATGTCCCAGTAAAAGGCCACAATTGTGTTGAAAATGGGGTTTTATTATTCAAGTCTGCCTGTTCCTGGAAGCTGGGAAGATGGGGATTTTAGCACCGCAAACCCTTTGTTGATGCCATTTTCAGGGAAAAACCACAAGCCGCCTTCTGCAGCCTTTTTTCCAATTTTTTGAAAAAAACGAAATGTTTGCTGTATTTTGCCTAATTTCTTGGTCTCCTCCAGGGAAACCCACAAAGTCTGAGTACCTCTAGAATTCAGGGGATGTTGGAAAAAAAGGACTCAAATTTGGCGTGGGTAGCTTATGTGGACAAAACGTTATGGGGGCCTAAGCGCAAACTGCCCCAAACAGCCAAAAAAAGACTTGGCACCTGAGGGGGAAAAAGCCTGGCAGCGAAGGGGTTAAACCTCTCAACCCAGTTGTCTTGGACAGCTGGGTTGAGAGCAAGCACAGGCCCCAGTGCCCTTTGGAGCACTGAGGAAGCTTGCTTCCTCCAATCCTGGTGCTGCTCAGTGCCAGGATTGGTTAGTGGAGTTGGCTGTGCCCAGGCGGAAGAAGAGAACACCGGGACCAGAGCAAGGATGTGCAGCAAGGTAAGTTACTTTTCTTTTTTTAAATGTATTTTATATGTTTTATATTTTGTATGTATGCCCTTCATCCCTGACATGTATTATGTAAGAGTTTTAAAGTTAAAGATTTTAACTTTAAAATGATAGTGTAATGCGTGTCGGCATGAAAGTAGTTAACATAATTTGCCTGCCCCACCGCTCTCCAAACCTGGAAGACGCCACTGGAAGGGATGACATCCCATGCACCTAGAAAGGTGATTACTGTTGCTAGATTAACAGAGGAGAGGTTGTAAGAGCCTCTTCAGTTTGAAAGAGCTGACTGTTTACCTGCATGAAAATAATAGAGGGCTTGGCTCTCGCGGTAGGCAGACAGGAGATATGTGAAAGAGAAAAGGGGACAATGCAGGAGGAGAGAGTGTGCCAGCCCCTGGAGAAACACACATGAGAGCATGATAGAAATTTGAGGATCGAAGGGTATGCAGGGACATCCCTTACCGGGAAGAGGGAACGTGGGTTTCAATGCCTAAGGGAGAAAAGTGGGTATGGACCATTGCAGGTGGGAGCTGTATAACTAGGGGAAGGCAAAGCTTTATCGTCTTCCCTGAATTTACAGGAAATGGGGATCTTTTCCCAACATCTCCTGGAGGAAGTTAAGCATCCCCATGGCCGTTAACAAGGAGGATCTCCTTCTACAGGATATGCAGAGTGTGACATCCTATGGCAAGAAATCTGGTCACTGACTGAGCGGCAGCCCAGAGAAGAGATTCTAGTTCAAACATGAGGAGTGGTTCATGCGGACTACCACTGCAGGGCAGTGGGGGAGAATTATTATACCTAGTGCAGCGTTCCAAGTGTAGCATGCAGGCACCATGTCCCAATATGCCTCCAATAGATCAGAGTGTTAATGCAACTACTGCAGATTTCTATGCATGACTTAAGTGAGTGAACGGGAAGCAGTGACCTCAATGAGGTATCCCACCACTATGGATACTGCTGCAACAAAACAACTCAGCAATACTCAGAGTCAGACTTTTTCCACACTTTGCACCAGTGGAAAGTCACCAAAAATAATTTGAACAGATGCAAAGTGTTGATTTTTAATTGACATTCCAGTACAAAGTTTTTTGTTGTAAAGTTGGCTAAAAATAAAGGAGGGTGTCCCACGGATGGTACAAGGGCATTCCTACACTGCCTCCAGGGGGTTTTGACACAAAGTACTAAAATTAGGAGATAGTGCTTTGTGCAAAAAATACTCCTCCACTAGGGAAGCACAAAGTAGGAGAAAAGTTTATTTTCTCCAAATGTTTCCCAATTTGCATGTGTGCTGGACTGTACGGCATGCGTACAAAGTGGGAAAATATTGATGGTCTTAGCACAGTGATTTGCACTGAAAGTTTAGCCTCCCAGTACAAAAGCAATGCTAGGCTCATGCACACAGCTTTGCACTATGGTGCAAGTGTGTGTTCATGAAGTAAGGCGGGAAGAAAGTGCACCAGAGCTGGGAAAGGGAGCGGGTGCTATCTCTTTATAAAACGCAGCCCTGATCCCTAAGAGAGAGAAAGTCAGCCATCTAAAGGCTGTGTCTTAGACAAGGTCGGACTGGCCCTACCAGGCGTTTGGTGTTTCCCTTGGAGGCTGCAAGGGTGTGGGAGGGGCACATTTGTTGCTGAGGGGAAGGGTTTTGTTGCAGAGCAGCAGTTTTAAAAGCACTGTTGAGTTCCTTGGATATCTAACAGTTTACAGACAACAATAAAAGTGCCAAGATAACTCTGGTGATTAATGGACCTGCTGTAGAGAGAGTGGGTTTGTCTAGTGGCAGATTTGACTCATCCAAGGTAGCAGGGAGGCTTAAAATGCCTGCTTCAAAAACGTGTACTATGCAGATCGCAGAGAAGTATTTTATGTGCATAGTTCAGTGGGATGCTGTTTTTGTCACAGAGCTCCTTTTGTTACAGTGCACTTCATAAGTTACAATCTTAACCTGGGACAGTGAGCTATGAACTGCCATTAAAGAAAAGCAAGAAAACTTCATGGTACAGGTAAGAAAGTTATATTTTTTCCCAGTCTTTGATTATCATAATTATGCTAAAAAGGGTTTGTTTGTATAGAAATTAATTATTAGTAGAGTCAACCCTAACCACTGTGTAACATTCTTATTCATGAGTTTATGTTTACCCAGACAAAGCGCTCTTAAAAACATGCCTACCAGTATGGATGACGTGAATCCTTCACCTGTAGTCCCCTTTGTCTTCTGTAACATTTTCTATGCACTGATTTACACACGTATGATTCATAATCTCTGTATGTGTGTGTGTGATGTAAAGTGCTCCAACACCCTACGCTGGTAAGAAAGGAGCTATAAAACAAATGAAATACGTGGAGAGATGAGAGGCACTGTTAGAGTGAGATGGTGAGGAAATTACTGAAGGGCCACAATAAAGATTGCTGTATCCCGGTGCACAGTAAAGTCATCATTTACTATGCTTTAAAAACGAATAGACTTCAATATATAATACAAATGTGTTGTAGAATGCACCGTTCTGGCATTGTTTACCCAATTTGTAGGGGGGGTGAACCACCCCAAACCCCATTGTAGTGGTCAGGCCTGCTCGCAGTGCACCCTACGGGGGCCAGTTTGACAACATTTGCCAGTGCTGCTTTGAGTTCGCAGTCCGGCCCTGGTCTTAAGTGACAGACAGCACCAGGTGTGGCAGTCACATCAAGAAGGGCCTATGCTGCTGGGGCTCCCAAGTCCAGGAGGACGAAAAGGTCACCTGTAGCAGTGACTGATTTGGACTCAGTTCCCGGAGATGGGTGATTGCCTACTTGCACTGGGACAACACGATGTTGCTCCAGAAAATTGAAAAGTTTGGCTTTATAAAATGATTTTGGGGGTGAAAGGAAGCAGCGAGACAGGGCAACAGTTAAAAGGTGTCAGTGAGGTCAGCATTTATTCATTCTCCAATAATGATGTTTGTAATGTTTCTTTCTAAGAAGGAGGGACTACAGCAGAAGAAAGTGAAATGAGGAACTAATGACCTTTATGGACAGTATGATAGTATCTACTGAGCAGAGGTCGAGCAAGGCCCAGAAGTAATGAACTTTGAGAGAGTAAGCTCCAGAGTGGGTGGGGAAATACAGTGTGATCTGTGCTGTGATGCAACGTGTCCGTAAAAGGAAGGGATAGTGTATAGGAAAAGCAGATGACCTCATAAAAATAAAATAGTGCCCATTTCATCTCCTAAATGGCACTGAGTGTTCCCAGCAGTCATTCAGAAGACTGCTATTCCTGATGGAATTCTGAAAATGTGTTCTTCTCTCCATCCTTTTTAGTCTTTTGTCTTTTCATTCTTTCTTACTTTTCTACAACCTTCTTTGTCCTTTTTATCCATCTTATTCATCCATCCTTCCTTCACAACATATTTCTGTCTTTTCCTTCGTTCCTTTCTTCCTCCATCTTTTATTTGTTTCATTTATCCATCCATCCACCCATCTTTCCATCTATTATTCCTTCTTCCCATCCATTCACCTATCTCCTCTCATCATCCACTCATACTTCCCTCATCCTTCTCTGCCTCCATTACTCAGTGGAACTCACCGTCACTCAGTAAAAGGGGGGGGTTCATAACACCCCTGGATGAGCCCAAACGTGGTAGAAAAACTATGTTACGTCTTTACACAGATATTTAGAGGCCGAAGTTAAGTTGCAGCAAATAGTGTTGGTCAGCTAAGACTTTAGGAGGTCTCCCGCTGCGGAGGTACCCTGAGCATCCTACTCAGCATGAGTGCAAATCACTTTTTGATTTTGGTCGTATATGTCTATCGCTTTTGCTGAACCACGGCACAGTGAAAGCTGTGTATTCGGAGAAGGACACGGCTAAAATGAGAAGGTTGAAACAAAATGATACATTTACTCACAAAATGAGGCACTGAAGCCTACCTCAGGCTACACCCACTACCCCTTTCGCTACGAAGCCTTGAAGCTCCTGTCAGCCCTGTGTTTGGGCCCTTTGCCTTAAATCCACCAATGCCTCACGTCATGAATGTCTTGACTTTGTAGCACATTCGCAGATGCTGACAATGAGATCCGAAACTCTGGAATGAGTCACGCCTCAACAAGCTCCGTCAGTTCTGCCAACAATTAAAGAAAACAGCATTCATCTTGTGCTTGGGGGCAAACAAGGCTGGCAGTGGGAGCCTAGCACATTCACTCTGTACGTACTATAAAGCAGTCCCAATCTAACTACTTTCATAGACAGTGAAGACAGATGCACACTAAATCCCGATAGTAAGGCTCGAATTTGTTAAACTCAGAGCTTTAAAACATTGGCAAATGGAATTGAAATATACAAATTATAACGTGGTAAACACTGGATGCAGGGCGTGTCTGCACCCTATGAAGCCACACGAGTATGACAGTTCAATCCAGGAAAGTGAAAATGTGATGTTCCTTCCAACTAATTAAATAATGCAGTTTTCGGGCCAAATTCATCTGTTGAAGATGTTGATTTGTGTCGTGGCATTGTGCTCATTAAGAATGTCTCATTCAGAATTTACTACAGTCCCAAAGAGACAACTTCCTTGCCAAACAAAATCAACTTGGTCTGCAAACTCTCGTTGTTGGCATGTTTGCTCGTTGAGTTGCTTTCCAAAAGCGCAGCTGGCAACCATTTCTTTCCAAAGAAGGTGGCTTTTCTTGGCTCCAAGCAGATCACATAACTTCACACGTCAGGCGAGTTCCCTGACTGAACTATAAATTAGGAACTAGGGACTAAAGGGAAATTAGAAAAAATGAACCACATCACATATTTGTAATCCCAATCAAACTAGGGCAAAATAAAAACAAAAACAACTATGCACTTTATTAATGGATTATCTCACGTAAAGTTGTGATTTGTTTTCGTAGAAGGACTTAATTCTCAATAAAAATCAAAATGGTACTGGTAACACAGAATCTGCACACTAGTATACCCTAAGCGTCTGACTGGTGCAAAGTGACTTTATGACAATGTAAGTCAAATATATGAAAGGAACATAAGAAATAAAAGATTGTCATTTCAAATTGACTTTTTTTTTCTTTTTATTCAATTTGAGTTCGTAGAAAGTGCTATAACACATCCATGCAGAAATCTTAGAGCATTAAACCTTATGTATAGATGTTTGATGTGAAGAGCTTGTCCCAGCACTTGGCCAAGAATGGCATTACAAAGTGTCCAGTCTGGGCATTCGACCTGCAGGACAGCGGTAACAGTGAATAAGCAGCTAGCTGATATCTCTGAACACCCAAATTGGCTCTACCCAAAGGTGTGCATGAAGATTTGGCTTTTACGCTTGTCTAAACTTCAAGTCTGAGGTGGTTTTGTAGGGGATTCCACATTAAGCCCCCATTTGGTGTGAGAGTCCAACAAATGTATTTTACCCACGTGATTTTATGGTAAAGTCAAGTTTGTTGTCTGTAGGCTTCTAAGTGACTGAACAAAGTGTGATCTTTGTGTAGGAGAAAAACATAAAGCAAACCTATACCATGGTTCCAGGCAATGAGGAATTGTACCCTGATGTTCACAATCATTGGGCACAATTCACAAAGGAAAACGTACACTTTTGTGTAATTTTACTCTTTTTCGCTATTCATAAACAATTGATTTAATAGTAAGTTTATGACTCTGGAGACTCCACAGTTGGGGCAGAGAACTCCACACAAATAATATAGACCTGTCCTATATTTTCATGTCCGGTGATCTCCACCCTGACTGCGGAGTCTCCACATTTGAAAACTTACAATTAATCATTTGGTTAGGAAGGGGCACCTTCCTGCACAAAACAAAGTCATGTAGGGTGACCATGCGTGGCTTGATAAATCTTGCTTAGGTTTTGCATTGGCCTTACGCCCCCTTGTGTGCATAACGGTGACACACAACACTTGATAAATATGCCCCTAAACATACAGATAGAGTACAAGGATGGGGGGAAACAGTGCAAAAAGCAGAAGACAATTCAATTGTACTTATAAGATTGAAATCACACGTTAGTCCACTTTCTGACAAAAAAACTTGTAATCGGGCACAAACACCACTGAGATAATATCACTAGAGTTCAGTAATGATATTTGTTACTGGTGGTATTTTCCCCAGATATTGTTGCATCTAGGACTTTAAGTGGGCTAGGTCCTACCAGAGCTCACCACCAGCAGTTCTAAAAAGCAGGTATTGAGAAGGGTCCCTATTGGACTCTCCATTATTGCTCTCACCCTCAGGAGGGAAAAAAAATCTTAACTCGGCAATAGTACCACCCTTCACTGCATTTGATGTAACTTTAAAGAGACTTCTTATAGCTATTATACAGTGTCATTGTTTCAGAAATGAAAGATTTTCAATATTATGTACAACAAAGCCATAGTTGTACTTGTTTATCTTATGCAACTAACAATCATTGTAAAAGTCAATAGTTCTGGCTTGTTTTAGGTGTAATGTCAGTTGTTGTATTATACATTTGGATGGAATGTCAGAAAGAAGCAGCAAAATGCCAGTTCAGAGGCACACTATACTAAGCACACATTTTTAGCTTAATTGCTTTAAGCCACGCCCTTAATTATACAGGCCACGTCCTTTTGAGAGAACCCGAGGTTTTTCACCCCACTTAAAGCCCTGGTTGCCCCAAATGAATGAGGGGCTTAAACGTTTCAAAGCATCCCATGAAGGCCATCTTTTCACCTCTGCCGCCGCCTCCTCCTGAATCCAGATATACCAAAGCCTGAATAATGTCCCTGGAGCGGAGGCGATGCTCTGCTCTGGAGCCTTTTTGAAGCAGCTGTTTCAGAGGCTCCTTTAAGCTCCCGCCTCCCTTTGCTGCCACGATTCAAGCTGTGACAACTTTAGCAACAAACGATGCAAAGCCTGAAAGTCCAAAGCCTCAAATGACATGCTTTATTTTAATCTCTGGCTAGACCTCTGAAACCACAATCACAACCATGTGCAAATACTTTGTTCTGTAGTGCCTTCCTCAAACAGCAGCTCCTTTTTCTGTGGTTTTACAGAATAAAGCCTTTGACCACAAATGTTGCACAGACATTGAAGGTCCCTTTCAACACACTGCTAAATGGAGGCATGAACTTTATATATTTCCCAACACAGTGACTAAAAGGACAGATAAATACATCTCTAAATGGGCTGAACAAACAGACAAGTGCAGCACCCAGAGGGGACTATTTATACACTGACTCGTTATGATAACTTACTGTGGAGCGTGTTCCGGTGGTTTAGGCGGGGTATTCCCCTCCCTGTGCAGGGCTGCTGCCCGGTACTCGGCTGGGAGGGGCTGGGTCATGTAATTTGAAGGCTACTTTAACCAACAGCATGCGGTCATCTTGTAGGAAACGCGGTCAGTGAGTAAGAATGCAGGCACCGACATCTTGGAAAGGCTGATCCCTCTTAGCAGAGCGTTCAACAATTAAAAACCATTGAGTATTGGACTTTCAGTTCTTGGTTCTGGTTTGAACTGACAGTCATGTGCACACAGGTTTTCATACCTTGGATCTGGTTCACAAAGGTAATTACCATATGTGCTTGCTACTTACTCCAAAACTCAGGAGTAATCATGCTCAAGACTGGAGTACGTCACACTTACTCACAGAAAAGGCCTTTGTAAATTTACTCCCCATTTGTCAAGCGCGGAGATACATGGCTAGCAAAGGAAAAGACTGAACACAGAACGGCATATCACGAATGTGAGAGCTGTCGCGATCAGACTATATCACACTCATTCGAGAAACCAACATTGTTTCCCACTTAGTTCAATATTGATAATAACATTTCCATTTTTAGAAATTTTGATCTGAGTGACAGTGACCCCATTGCCTGGAGTCTGGCATTGAGTGGACAGTCGCCTTCCTGTGACCTTGAGTCCCTTGGAATCGGGTCTTCCATGGCTCAGTTCAGGGATGTGCTGCTGGCCTTCTGCACTACTCCAGGAGCCCCCGTCTCACTTTACGCACAGTGGCAGTGTGATGCTCATAAGATACTTTGCAAATAAGGGTATGAAGGTGCTCACAATATATCAAATGATTCCATTGCACGGAATAAGGAATCCTGAAGCGGGATATAACCTGGAGAAAGTGACACGGGATCCAGTACATTTACCCTTCACTTGCAATACATGTTTATCTTATCCGCTTACATGATGATGTCTCATTTATTGATCACAGAAAATATGTCAAAAATGGTGTTTGTGATGAGACAAAAAAGGGATTTGTGGACAATGCGAATGCGCTGGATTTAAAGCACGAGGAAGGAAGATGTTTAAAGCTCCCTGCTTTCCATTTTTACTCATTTTTACAGATACAAACAGAAAAACATTTTTTTTCTGTCTGTTTATTTTTAAGTGTGGCTGAAAACAGAAATTAGGCTCTTACTTGATTGATTTTAAATACTGTCAGTCATGACTGCCATGCCAACAGCTGTGTGGCTCGACAGAAAAGGGGACCAAAAGATGTAGAAATTTTTTGAATGAGAGTTAAATAACAGTCTATATGCATTAGGCTGATTCTAAAATGTTATTATTTTCATATAAGTATATTAATGTATCATCTGTGGGCCTTTATATCATGGAATCCCGTTAGACATTCAAATAAGAATGTACATTTATTGATTCACTAAATGCAAAATTTTCCTAGTTTCAGCTTAATTTTTTTCGTAAACCCTAAAAATAAATATAGATAAAATTACAAAAAAATAAACATGGATAAACAGATAAAGAAATATAAAAAAATAAACATCATAAAACCGGGACCCCTAAAGATGCCCAATGCAAATAGAGATCAGATACAACATAGAATGAATTAGCATTATAACATGTTTACTGTTTTTAAAGGCATGTTGGTTGTTGATGGAGTCAATAGCAATGACAACCTGTCCCTCCCTGAACTCTGTGCTTGGACTTTGAACATTGGCATATATTGGGCTACATATGTATTGTCTTTGCATTATGTCATGAATCTCGAGTCATGTCAATGGTCTGAGTCTAGCTCTGACATGGGGAGATCCTCACTTGGTCTTCCTAACTTGTAGTCTTGGTAGCCCACCTTGTTGCCTTCTTCATTGGACCTGGCTGATAACTTTCAGGGTGCAGAAGCTGCACATAGGAATGCCTGTTGGCCTTTGTTTGCAAACTAAGTTCACCAGCCTGGTAGAAATAGGGGGTCCCTTTGAGTTTATTTTTTTCCATGACTGGAAATTTCGTAAACATTGTGTGCATTAATTTTGCAATAAGAATAAAGAATACCAGGATGCTCTTGCATAGGAGATAAATTGCAATCAATGTTGGCTCACCTGCCATTTGGGATACCCTTAGCTGATCATGTACATCTTGAGCTCTATGAGAACGACAGTTGGAAGATGGAGAATGGATGCTGCCAACAAAGAATAGCATAGACATCCCAATCCCACTTCATCCTTCTCTTGAGTTCCTTTGTCTCCAAGACCCATTTGGGGAAATCCACATTTCCCCATTGGGAATAGACGCATAAAGATTATATGTGGCCAGCGGCTCACAGGCAGTGGCATCGTTACTCCTCTAGGAAGAAGGCCAGTGGTATTGTCTTTAGAAGAACCTCTAAAGAGGGAAAATCTGCTACAAAACTGATTGGTTGGATTTACAATCTATTGCAATATATTAATCTACAGTTCTGGAGTCCAACGGTGAGGATTTGGTAATATAATCTGGAACTCCCTTCCCGTTTACTGAGCACCTTACTTGAGACAGACACGATATGTTATGTAATAAAGATTTGTAGAGTGCATAGCTACCCTAAGGCCTCCCAGCGCTATCCGTAAATCCATCAACTACTAAGCATTGGCAACAGATACTAGTACAGCCAAGTTTTTAACAGCCGCCAAAAAGATAATTTGTGGCCGGTTTTCTGAAGGGAGATGGGCAGAGAGTTCCAAAGTTTGGCTCTGAGGTAGGCCAAGGTTCTTCCCCCCCATTTAGCTTTTTTTATTGGGGGGATTACTACCAATGAAGCTGAAGATGCCCTAAGGAGTCTCACAGGCTTATGGAAGATGGCTAGTGTCTGCAGAAACTGGGGACCATTAGCGTGGATGGCTCTGTGGATACAGCAAAGGGCTTTGAACTTCACTCGCTGTTCCACGGGGAGCCAATGTAAGGCTAGCAGCACCGGTTTCACTGAATGGTGCCTGGGCAGGTTGAAGAGAAGGCGGACGGCCATGTTTTGGACAACCTGCAAATTATTTTTTTACATAATTTGGAGAGCCTAGGAAAAGGGCATTCCTGTAGTCCAGGCGTGAAATGATTAGCGCTTGTACAATAAGTCTCTTAGCAAAGAAAGGGAGTACTTTAAATACTTTCCTAAGGAGTTTAAGTATCCCGACACAGGTGGAGGAGATTTTCTTTGCCTGACGGTCCATGGTAAGACCTGGATCTAACCATATGCATAGTCTCTTGAAGTGACTCTTGGGCTGAGGAATGGCTTTTAATGTATGCAGAATGGGTATCGATAGGTGTGGATGGGCGTGGGGGCCCATAACCATAACCGCTGTTTTGTCCCCATTCAACTTAAGTTTGCATTCCAAAACCAACTGGAGACTGCTTGCAGGCAGGGGCCCAGCCGGGAGGCGTCCGAGTTATCCGAGGTGGAAAGGGAGACTACCAACTGGGTGTCGTCTACATAAGATATCAGCAAGAGGCAGAATGGTTCTACTATATTCGCCAGTGGTGGTCCCTAATACTTATTCTTCCAGAACATGTAGGTGAGACCCTAAAAAAAAATACTGAAGCTCTTTTGGAATGCCCTATTGCTGATGACCCCACCTGCAAAGAGGCCAGTACAATAACTAGCCCATAAAGTTCAGAGCTATGGATGTGGTACCCAGGCTGACATTGAGGAGACAGCCCTCTTAGATTTGGACCCCTGCCAGTGTTGCAGTTCATATTTGGGTCCTTGAAAAATCAAGGTCCATAGTAGAAAATCTTCATGAGATCAATCCAAGGTTTTGCAGACATCCCTAACATTCCTTAATAGGAAGCACATCAAACCATTTAAAACAACTTCTGGTCAGGTAGTTTCCCATGGCTTTCTCAATGGTAGTAACAAACCTCAATGGCATCTCTACTCCTCACCAAAGAGTGGAGGATGGATGAATCAAGACTTGAGTGCTAAAGGCATGTACCACGGCAACTGCCAGTGTCCTGAATGATTACTCTGCTACTTGAAGTGACATTTATTGTTTTTTGTACCCTTACCATACTTTGTTGCAAAGACCCAGACCTGGTTTGCCTGCATGCTAACCAGATCTAGAAGGGCCTTAGTAGCTTCTCTGTTTGCCCTCTGTGCCTCAGTACGTTATGCTCAACACACATTTTGTGGACAAGCTAGCTCTCCCAAGTAAGCAGGGAGACCTAGTGAGCATTTATACTATGTCTGAACTGAATCCAAAGTTAGGCATGGTGATCTGGAGACTGGCCTGTCGGACAGAGTCAAAGCTATGTGGAGGCATGGTTGTGGTTTTGGAGTTACCAGATGTGGCAGCTGCTACACCTCGAGTGCCCCCCTGCCGCAGTCTTTGTGGTCCCTGATCTCAAAGGTGGCCAAGCAGTGCTGAGGACATATTATGAGCAGAGTCCTAATGTGAAGGTTTACATCCTACAGCTCCCAGAATGCTTGGGCGGCGCATACTCTTATGATTACAAACTGAAAGCTGTAAATAACAAACACAACTTGTTGCTACGTTATAGTACTGTAAATATATAAACAATGATATATATTAAAGGGATCCTCCTTTCTGTGCTTCACAGGAGTGACAGCACCTTACAAATGATCATAAGTCGAATTGTGATAATAATGTGAAGAAACGAATTATTCCAGTAGCATAGTTCACATTGAATATATAAACCATATTAAATAAAAGTGAACCTAACTTTAAATGTTTTTAAACCTGTTTTATGCATTGTCCTTTGATTTATCAATATAATTCGCTTTATGTATACACTGGGGAACCATCGGATCATGAAACATGATGTTATAAATAATTTAGGTTCCCATTATTGTTCTGTGGCACTGTAATTTTCTATTGGATGGAACACGTCATTTTTACTGTAATAAAAAGAGAAGTGAGTAATGTTGCCTCCCCTGGCATATCACGCCAGCCTCCTAACAAAAGTACAGGTGGTATCTAGAATAGATATGTATCAGTGCTACTTCTGTTGTCAGATTAATCACACACATATTTTGAGCTGCCAGGGTGTGAGAGTGCTTCTACTCCCTCTGAAGGCTGGTATTTAATACCTATCTGGGGACATGTGGCCAATTTATGGTATTTGCATTAGGGCCCATGGAAAAACCAAGTCCGCCTCTGTATTTTGGTGGCTGCGCCTGTGCACATCATTTGTTTCTGACTGCTTGAGTCAAAGTGGGTATGAACACAATTTCTACGTTTTAAATAGTTTATTTATTTGTTAAAGTATGATGCATCCCAGGTCCTTTTGTTTATGAGATCCTTGCCAACAATAACTAAAAGAAGTGGTGTCCAGGGCTTAGCAAGACAGAAAAAAAACGTTTAGTGACTATCCAAAAAGGTAATCGTGAAACTGAAAGCATCTGCCACTAATGCAAGATTTTTCAATTCGGGGTGTGCTAACTAGCAAAACAGATGCAGAGCACGCCGTCCCATCTGGCTGAAACGGAGAAGTAAACTGTCCAGTTCAGTTTTATCATAAAAAACATGCATTTGAATTGGTTATTTTATTCACTTTGAACCAATGAACAGATAGGTAGGCCTGGATAACATGAAGGGAATTATAAATGGTCATTATAACAGCAAAGTATAGTATATGCTGTGAGGACCAAAGAAAACATATCAGCAGACCGGGTTGGGTTTCTTACCACAATCCAGTCTGGAAAGTGTGCAGCTGGTGACCAGCATATGTAGACTGTGGCAGAAATGTGGACACCTTCCTCAATAAAAAGAGAAGATTGAAACAGAGCCAGTGCTTAATTTGAGCCGGTTGTTTCCGACGCTCAGCACCATCACTTATGACAGCCTGGCACATCGTGGCACTGTTTGCCTAATTTAGAGCAAAGCACACAACAATTATATATTAATTCAATATATTTTAAAAATGACTAAACCTGCCAACCAAGCTTCTGGGGCCTGGAACAGTCTGATAGTCTGTACTGTCACACTTGTATGAGTCTGATGGTTAGCAATTTTGCTGGTACTTTTATTGTCAGTGATTGCAGGGTCAGTGGTGGTGCAAGCTGCATTGACCTCATGACGAGGGCCATGACACATTTTATTTTTGCAAACTAAGCAGTGGACAGGTCTCTGCACTAAGCTCAACTGTTTTTCAGGAAAATGTTATTTATTGAAAATGACAACTAAGGATTGGAATTTTGAAGAGATTTGTGAGTCAAACCTTTGCAGGGAGTCCAGTCAACAGGGTCCCAACGTCAAGGCTTGTATCCAATCAGAAGTTCCGTTTTATTGACATTTTGCTTAAGAAAGTTCCAGCCTATCCAGAAATAAATATGGCAGGTAAATGTATAAATCAATTAGGAGTGTTGAGCCTTTGAATCATGCCTAATGATCAGTTGTGTATCATCACTGTTAGACTTTTTTGCTTATGCAGGGTCATCCCCAATCTTTTTGCCTCCTATTTTGTCTGACCTGCTGCTTTTGGCTTTTGAACTCTGAGCACTTTACCACTGCTAACCAGTGCTAAAGTGCATATGCTCTCTGTGTAAATTGTATGTAATTGGTTTATCCATGACTGGCATATTTGATTTACTAGTAAGTCCCTAGTAAAATGCACTAGATGTGCCAGGGCCTGTAAATCAAATGCTACTAGTGGGCCTGCAGCACTGGCTGTGCCACCCACATGAGTAGCTCTGTAATCATGTCTCTGACCTGCCATTGCAGTGTCTGTGTGTGCAATTTTAACTGTGAATTCGACTTGGCAAGTGTACCCACTTGCCAGGACTAAACCTTCCCTTTTCTTACATGTAAGGCACCCCTAAGGTAGGCCCTAGGTAACCCCAAGGGCAGGGTACAGTGTATAGTTAAGGTAGGACATATAGTAATGTGTTTTATATGTCCTGACTGAAATATTGCTAAATTCGTTTTTCACTGTTGCAAGGCCTGTCCCTCACATAGGTTAACATGGGGGCTACCTTTAAATCTGAATAAAGTGTAGCTGCCCTTTGGGAGCGGATGGACATGTGGAGTGTGGGGTCTCTGAGCTCACAATTTAAAAATACACCTTTCAGTAAAGTTGATTTTAAGATTGTGGGTTTGAAAATGCCACTTTTAGAAAGTGAGCGTTTTCTTGCTTATACCATTTCTGTGACTCTGCCTGTTTGTGGATTCCCTGTCTGGGTGTTTGACAGTTGGGCTGATTGCACCTCACACTAGACAGTGACACAAAAGGAGCTGGGGTGTAGCCTACATATCCTGATGAGCCATCTGAGCTAGGAGTGAGGGGTGGAGTGGTCACTTACACCTGAAAGGGCTGTGTCTGTCCTCACACAATGCCGTCTCCGACCCCCTGGTGAGTGTCTGGCCTGGGAAGGGCAGGATTTCACATTCAAAAGAGACTTTACTTTGAAGTAGGCCTACTTCAAAGGAGAAATTGGGTATAAGAAGGGCACCCAAAACCACAGACTTGAGATCACTTCTGGACATCAAGAGGAACCTCTGCCTGGAGAAGAGCTGAAGAGCTGAGGAGAAGTGCTGCCCTGCCTGTGCTTTGTGGAGCTATCCTGCAGTTGCTGCTTCTGCCAGAGTAAGAGTCAAAGACTGGACTTTGTGTGCCTTCTATCTTGTGAAGAAATCTCCCAGGGCTTGATTTAGAGCTTGCCTCCTGTTGTTTGAAGTCTCAGTGACAGCAAAGACTTCTCTCTGCCAGCACCTGGAGTCTCTGGAGAGACTCCTGCTCTGACAAGTGGTGCCCTATCCAGTACCTGGGCCCTTGAAAGGAAAGCTGGTGGAAATCGAAGGAAATCGACTTCGGACCGACGCCGCTGCTGAATCCGGTGACGCTGCCTGCAACTACCTCCGTGATCTTTGCTGGAACGCGACGATCTTCGCAGGCCCGATGCCTCTGCAGCCCCGCTGAAGTCCACAACTCCATGGAAGTCTCCGCACCACGTCGTGATCGATGCCGCTCGAAGTGCGCAGAATCAATGATTCGCACCGACGCCACGATCCCCGACTTCGCGCATCAACTCGTTTTCACTCTTCACCAAAGGTACTGTACCTGGGGGTCTACGCGACTCCGTGTCCGATGCCGCTGGTGTCGGCTGGTTGGGAACGACTCCGTCACGAGGCTGTGTTAACACCTCATCTAAGCATTTTGTGTTTCTAAGCGCTATTTTTGAGTTTAATCTTTAAAAATTCATAACGTGACTTGTGTATGTCGGATTTTTGTTGTTTTGGTCTTGTTTTGTTTAGATAAATATTTCCTATTTTTCTAAATTGGTGTTGTGTCAGTTTGTAGTATTTTCATTAAGTTACTGTGTGTGTTGGTAAAAATACTTTACACCTAGCACTCTGAAGTTAAGCCTACCGCTCTGCCAAGCTACCAAGGCGGTAAACAGGGGTTAGCTGAGGGTGATTCTCTTTTACCCTGACTAGAGTGAGGGCCCTTGCTTGAACAGGGGGTAACCTGACTGTCAACCAAAGACCCCATTTCTAACAATCACCATAAACTATGGCTCGACATTTGTTCTGACTGATACGATCAAAGAGAGGCTGAATATAGATAATGAGCTATGAGGGGGAAGGGAAGCCCCTGTGAATCTCTAGTACAAAACAGCACACTTTGAAACACAATTAGAGAGACACCATTTGTTGTGGATTCTATAAATGACGATGCTATTCGTATTTGTATTTGTCCAGTTTAACAGACATGGTTGAGAACATATTTTTGAGTGTGGAGTGCAAAGAATATTTAAAAATAATTGTAGCGTTTGCAATTGTAACGTTTGCTGAAAAGGAGCTATGCAAGTTCAGACAAAATATTTTAGAATAAAAATGATTTTATAAAGAAATAGAGCATTTAGAATTTAAAAACAGAAAACAAATAAACGTTTTTTATTTCTAAATGCACTATTATTTTACCTTTACCTAACATGACTGTTCCGCCAAGCATAATGGGATTTATAATTTTTCAATGAAACTGAAAAATATGATATCAATTTTGTTACTTAGGTTTGGAAATATTTCTTGTGGTGGATTTCTGAACTTCTAGATTTTTTGTAGCAATACATGATTTTGTTTAAATAGCTTTTCACGTTACCTATTGAATCTTAGTTAGGACCGCATCTATCAGTCTACTAGAGAAGCATAACAGACTTAGAAACATTTCTGCACAACATACTATTTTGAAAAATGCTAGTAAAAAGAATGTTATACTTTCTTGGGGTAAAATGTTAAATTATATAGTTCTCGTATTTGGAAGAAAAAAATGGATGTTACAAAGTATAAAAATGTAGTGCTATCATTTTCTAGCACATTCTCGTGCACGAATATCAACGATATCTCTAAACGTATAAATATACTAAGAAGGCACTTAATATTTTCAGATTAAGTAAAAAAATGTATTTCCATATTGCCAGCAATACAAGTTTACGATTTGTAATTGTGCTACAAATGATTAAAAGTTTGCGAGGATTTGTGTTAACTGCTCTTGTATTCTAATCTGCCCTTAGAAAGTGTTGAATAGAAAGGTACAGAGAGAGTCATGGGACATACGAGGTCATTCAGACGTCAATGTTAAAACCGGGTGTTTAACTAGCCCATCGTATTCAGCATCTTTTCAAGATATCATGTTTGCTTTTTTCCCGATCTAGCCTTTTGTGTGAAAATATTGCACATATGACATGCAAATGATGTTAGGCCCAGTTTCCGTGCACTAATTGCACATTTGTCACAGGTTTGCCCAAAACGTTAAAAAAAAAAACATAGTAACTAATATTAACTGCCACAGCAAAATGTGTGTACACCAGCAGCGGCTCCTTTGCTATGGCGGAGGAGTGTAGCCGCCCCCCCCCCGAGGTATGGCACCACAGCTGTGGTTAGGAGGTTAAGCAAGAAAAAGGAAAATAGAGGGAAGGGACACAATCCTAGATGGTCTGTCCGAGTGAGAGATAAAGCAGAAAGGGAATGGAGAGGTGCAGCTCTTGAGGGGAAGGGCAGATTGAGGGACTTTTGGGTGCCAGAGCCCTGAAGGGAGAGGACAAAAGGAGTTAAGTGTTGTTCTGTCAAAACCAGAGCTCCCATTGGACAGGTACTGAGGAGATTATCAGAGTTCAGAGGTGACAAGCAATCATGTGCAGTCAGGGGCCAATTGAGGCCCGCAGAGAGGGGTCACACACAGCATTGTGGACATCCACATTCAGGTGCCAGGTAAATCACTAAGTGACAGCCTAGGGCTGGCGATATCAAGGAATTCTGATCAAAAGGGTTGCAAGAAGGGCTTGTCAGAAGTAACATACTGCTCTAAGATTAATTGGAATAAGGAGTGCAGGTATTTTTTGATTTCCTTACAAACTGGTGCAGTGGTTTATAGGAAAACTCATTAGATAGCGTCACAGCTACAAAATTGTGACAGCAGCTTTGTGTAAAGGATTTATTATTATGAGTGCTGGGTTGCAGTATGTAAGCCAGTCCTTAACATGATACTGGGACCTCTATATGTCTCTTAAGGCAGCTCATAGAGGAAGCACAATGGAGTGTGCACAAAATCATTATGCGGTGCTGTGAAGGGGTTGGCGGAACTTCACGGAATCTTGTTGAGATTTTATAAAACCTCATGGAATTTTGTGGAGTAAAACTCCATGAGCTCCGCTGTTAGAAGTGTCAACCTTAGGGTGGTCTTCCCCCAAACATTTTGCCTATTTGGCTCACATGTTTGCTGTACCTTTTTTTTGGCCCTCTGACCACTTTACCACTGCAATCCAGTGCTAAAGTGCATGTCCTTCTCCCCTAAACATGGTAACATTGGTGGTATCCGCAACTGGTATATTTAATTTACTTATAGGTCCTGTGTAAACTTGTATACCATATTCCCAGGGCCTGCAAATTAAATGCAACTAGAGGGCCTGCAGCACTAGTTGTGCCACCCACTTTAGTAGCCCTTTAAACATGTCTCAGGCCTGGCACTGCAGAGCCTGTGTGTTTCTTTGCCACTTCAACTTGCCATTTAAAACCTCTTGCCAAGCTTTAAACTCCTCTTTTTCATATCTGTCACCCCTAAGTTAAGCCCTAGGTAGCCCATAGGGCAGGGTGCTATGTAACTAAAAGGCAGAACATTTACTTTTAAGTTTAAATGTCCTAGTAGTGAAAAATACTTTGGGCTTACTGTGAAGCCTACTCCTCTCATAAGCCAGCATTGGGAATTCCTTACTATACTTTTCAGACTGCAATTCCTGTTTAGAAAGGAGTAGCTACATCAGGTTTCATATAATTGGAATGGTAATGATAAATCCTCTTTACTAGTAAAGTCAAATTTAAGATTACTATTTTAGAAATGCCACTTTTTGAAAGTGTGCATTTCTCTGCTTTTACTGCTCTGTGTGCATTGCAGCCTATCTCCAATCCATGTCTGGGGTAGGTGACAGCTACACTTTATGCAATCCCCTAGACAGCCACAAACACATGAAGGGTGAATGTGACAAAGGACTCATCTGCATTCTGATGGGCCTTCTTAGACAGGAACAGTGGAGTGCCCACACAAATACTAATAGTCTGGAACCAGGGCTAAGATGAAAGGAGGATGTGCGCAGTTCACAGAGCTGCTTGGAAGTCACCCCATTTCAAAGACACATTTGGGTATAAGCACTGGAGCTCTGCCCCTACCAAATCAGTACACTACTGGACCTGGGAAGAACTCTGCTGGAGTAAAGACTGCTGTGCTGTGAAGATTGCTATTTTACCTGGACTGACTGTTCCACGGAACTGCTTCTCTGCTTTGTTGAGCTGCCCTGCTGTCTACTGATCTCATCTCTGCCGAGGATAAGGGTTAGACCTATCTCACTAGAGTCACCCCAAGGGCCTATTGTCTTTCCCACTGTTCTCCTGCAGTCTCAAGGACATCAAAGTCTGATTGCAACTCTCCTGGTGCTGTTGGACTCTGCCATCTGTGATTTCTACCCTCACCTGAGGTATCCTCTCTAGTCCTGGGCCTCAGAAGTGCATTCTGAAGCCACTTTCTTCACCATTTCACTGGATGGAACCTACGCATGGCCCTTTGACGCCTACGCAGAGGCTGTTCGATGATGCCTATGTAGAGGCTGTTCGATGACGTCACTCTTTAAGGCTCAAAAATGGCACTCTTTGAGCTCAAAAACGGCGCTCTTTAAGGCTCAAAGATGATGCATTGCGTTCATCTTAACAGAGCTCGATGTAGGGCCCGACTGCGAGGCTTGACGATGACGCATCTACCAAAACCAAACTGCGTGGATCGGAGCTGACACATTGGACCCTTCACGTCAACGCGTTGGTCCATCTAAGGTACTTTGTCAGAGGACCCTACGTGGGTTCTGTAGTCAGCATATTCTCCTATTGCGGTCGGCCTGAACTTAGGAATTGCATCGGTTCCTCATTACCTCAAGTAACCTTTTGACTGCTAGTGACTTCTAAGCACTATTTTTTAGTTTATTCTTTAAAAATTCAAATCTCGACTTCTACTGGGTGGAGTTTTGTCATTTTGGTCTTGTTTTACTGAGCTAAATATTTTATATTTTCCTACACCTGTGTGGAGCCTTTTTGTTTTTTATTTTGTCACTTTTTATTTTGTCACTGCATGTGTGTGTGTGTGTGTGTATGTTGCACAAATACTTTACATACTGCCTCTTTAGATAAGCCTGCCTGCACTGTGCCAAGCTACCAGAGGGTGAGCACTGGTGATCTCCAAGTGTGTATCTAGCTTACCCTGACTAGAAGTACTGGTTCCTACTTGTACAAGGTGCATACTCTAACAACAAGTAACCCCAGTTCTAAACATCTGCCCACCCCTAATCTGGGCATCTGGTTGCGGCAGAGGGGGAAGGAGGATAACAATGCTGTAAGACTAAACTTCGACCAGTGCTTGTCACACAAGTGGCAAAAGATTTAAGTGTGAGGTATCAATATGAGTAACCTGGAGCATAATTTACAAGATACCTTGATGAGCCACATGCAATGGGTGATTCGTATAGAGTTTTGCGTACTGGAATAGGATGGTGCTTTTGTCAATGTGGTGATGATGGAGCAACAAAATGATCCACGCCCCAATGACATAATATGTGTCACCCATAAAACATAAGTAACATCACTTAAATTTCATATGTCTTTCATTTACCAGGTGCTATGCTGATGTCATCAGTGATGAATTTCATCAGGTTTTAAGTATATATGAACAAATATTTTTTTCTTTTGAAAGAACATCGGAAAGGAAACCTCATGCATCAATCTCCAGGATTCCTAAAGAGGTCAGCATTAGAAGTGTTATGCTTCCCAATTGTCTCTATGTCATGGACACAATTAAATATATATCACATGCCGACAATAATATTGTGGTCTAAATATTGAATTGAGCCTTCCTATGTTAAAGCAGTTTGTAATTGGACCACAGTGTTCACAAAGAGACGTCACACAGTGTTGTACATTAAAGTCATCTGAAACATGCTCATTTATAGGTGAATCTGCCTAGTTATGTGTGGTTTATTCAAAATTTGAGTCGATGTATAAATTCCCAGCTGTTACTTTGTCTATGTTCCTAATTCAATATCCTCAACCAATATTATTTGTATTCATGTCTCATTCAGTGCAAAACTGTATCTAAACATGCATGCCTACATTTCATCTCTACATGAAGAAAATCCTTTTCATAACTTTCTCCACCACAGAACTTCACAAGATTAATTTGCAGATGATATTTATTGATTTCACCAGTTAGCAAAAATATCACTTATCCCACACCCTACAGTCAATCATCACAAAGAAAAAACACAAATGACCCTCTCACAATGAACATCTCCACAGGGAACTCCCCATAACCCGCTGGCAGCACTGATCACACTTACATGAGGTCAAAAGGTTGCAAGACAGACCTCCCAACACAACAGGAATGCACACAAACTAAACAACCTATAGACAGAAATTACGTAACACAGCGGGTATGCTGGAGGATCTCTCAGTTCTACCACTCCTAACAGTACACCTCCACAAAGGAAACCTAACATTGCACATAGTGTTGATCACACATGCAAGATCAGGTCACTCACTCCCACGTAGCACCGATGCAGGTAAAACTAATAAATCTCCAGACAACAATGACCACACTAACAAAAGCAAGGTGGAAGGTTATATATCAATGTCCCTATGGATTCCTCTCCAGTGAGAGACCTCCCAATCTGTAGATTATAGTCTGCAACTCGACATTCCCAACAGCACCAAGCGGTCAATGAAGTGGTAACTAATGAAGAGTACAAAAAAAGTGTAACAATATAAAAGTTAAAAAATATATATTTTCTTTCCTCGTTTGCTTACCTCTTCTCCTTTCTCTCCTTTTATGGATACTGCCTGGCCCTAGGAGGAGGAAGTTAAATCAATTATTATTATATATTGACTCTTCTTCTATTCATAGGTACGTATGAAAGGGATCATATTAACAACCAGGCCACAAGGATGACTTAGATTAACTCTGTGGCCCCAGAGGTAGCTCTTAATTTTCTTTAAACACGTCTGCTGGATTACAGTAACAAGCGTTTTTGCACAAATTCCCAAAAGATTAACATATTCATCAAACTGGTAAGAGACATATGAACAGGCGTGGGTCCTCCGCTATGGCGGAGGAGCATTGCCTCCCGCCAACGGCAGCAGCTGCAAAACTTTTCCTACAAAATGATAATAAACTATGTTTATTATCATTTTGTAGTAAAAGGGCGGGGCCACGGGCTATGATGGGAACGAGGAGGAGTGCTCAGCACTCCCCCTCAGTGGCCATGAAAGCGCACTAGGATCTCTCCAGCCCAGCAACACAGTTGCCGGGCTGGAGAGAGCAGGCACAGGCTCCCAGCCAATCTGAGCGCTGCTGTCAGCAGAGATTGGCTGCAGGGCAGGCTGGGAGCCTGTAGTGCAGGAGAGGAGCAGCGCAGCAGCAGCGTCGGAAAAGCAGTTAAGTGATTTTTTCATTTATTATTTTAATTAATTTCCCCCCCTGGACTCCCCCTGTGCGCTGCCCCACCCCAACAAAGCCCCGCAAGCCGCTGCTACATATGAATGCCGCTAGTAAGGGTGAACCTACCTTTGCATTATAATCAAATATAACTTTGATAAAATACATACTAATTTAAATTTATATAAAGACTTTTCACTGACTGGCACTATGCATCTGATGGCTGTCATGCTGCCCAATGGCAGTCAGTGGTTTCCTTGGTGTTATCCAATGGTGTAGCTTTGCGCTAAGGACTAAGGAAGTGCTGCCCTCCGAGCTGAAATGGCAGGCCCATCGGGAAGCAAATCACTCACAACTGCACACAGCATTCACTTTAGGTCACACCTGCTACGATTGCCAGGCATGGTCATCACCTACACATCTGCATTGCAGCACAGCCAACATATAATATTAATGTCTACTCACTGCTTCGCCTTTATCACCCTTTGAACCTGGAGGACCAGGAAGACCTGCAGGACCACTTTCTCCCTGGAAAAGAACAACATTGTCAATCTGGTGAATCAAAACTATATCTTTGATCACCATCTGATTCAACATATTTATTATTCAAGCTCAACTTAAGTTCATTCAACCAATCTACGCAAGTCACCCCAACACACACTCAAATCAAAACAAGACATGAAGTTAAAATCCCCATTTAAGGCGATGATGCTTAGGTTAGCATTACCTGTAATAAGGAGCCTACCTTACATATCACTCTTCTCTTACGTCATGACTTCTTGGAAAACTTTGATAAAATACATATGATCATCCCACCTATGGGATATTATAAAACATACACAGATATAACCATTTTCTTGTGAGTCCCATCTGTTGTCTTATTCCTGCTTCTATCACAGCCCCTTCATTATGCTAATCTTTGGCAAGACAAAATGTGTCAATTATTTATCTCTCTCTTGACCAAAGTTAGGAAGGCTGGCTAGGATGGCAGGGGTGGCTGAGCAAGTTAATGCACTCTATTGATATCTGTTGTGATCTGAAGCCCATGAGATTGAATTTCAGCATGGCTGGCTCAGCTTTCATCAAATTGGATTGCAGCAGTCCAAGCAAAGTGCTTTAACATAATATTTTGTCTATATTATTTAAGAATGATACAACAGTTAAAGTTCTAGGATCTGAAGGCCATGAGATTGAATTTCAGCATGGCTGACCAGGCTATCCATGCACACTAAGTTCATTCATTAAACTGTAGACATCACAATAAAGATTTTATAAAAATAAGTTGTTTATTTGGTTTAATAATGACACAACAGTTAAACTTATATGATGAAAATTTGATCAGGTTAAGATACCCAGTGATCACATATATAGTAGAATATGTGTATCAATGTTCACATTTTCATACACATGTTTGCATTAGGTCATAGCAGATGAAAAAGTAGAACATTTGGTGCCTGTCTTATTCTGGTCCCTGGACCAAAACGCAACCAAGACCCTGCATTGACTGTGTCTGGTCATTGATGGAGGCTGCTCTTTTGTTTAAATCGGGTGAAAAGAAAAGTTCAAGTGACTCACGGAAAACCGTGCAGTGGTTCTGAGAAGTTACACAGAACATATCCCACACTCTTTTCCTTACCTTTATGTTGAAAGTGGCTGCCAAGAAATAGTCACCTTTCACCACCTGAATTCACAGATAGTGTATTTCAGGGGGGCATACTGGTCCGCTGATGCACATGGGGAATTGTGCATTGTGGACCATCCAACACTCAAACTATTTCATGCAGCATACCATAGCCTGCTAGGTTTTTCACCAACTCCATCCGTGTAACAAAAATGAACTATTGCACATGCCCTTCCTTTGTAGTGTATTGGCAGAATGGCTGAATTCATAATATTGCTATAAGGAGTCATTATAATTTGTTCTGTCTTGTCGAGTGTGCTTCAGAAACACAAGAAAGCTGTTTTGGTGTGACATAATATATTTATAATAGGATACTGTTAAGATAAGCAACACCTTTTGAGATGTACAAAACAAGCAGCATTTTGATCAATGAGACATACATAAAATCCTTGATACCACTAGACAACCACAAGAACAGAGTCAGACTACAACAGCCGAGAACCCTCCGGGACTAACTGTAGGTCAAACCTCTCATGCACCAAGACGCAATTTTGTACCCCACAAAAGATTTCTTATCAACCTAAGAGTTGGAACACCTATGAGCCCTCCCACTATGATCACTATTGCTTCCAATATGAACTAAAAAGGTGTAGATCATCAGCTACAATGAGCAGGACTTTCTACATACAATATAAAAAAAAGTAGAGTATACAGGAATTCATTAAAAGCAGCAGAAAAATGACACTTTGAGAGCAGACTTACAAATACTCATGCTAAATGCTTATACTAGCCTCAAGACAAAATGCACCAAGACCCATCTTCAGGTCTTCTCATATAACCTTAAAGGCTGCCAACCTGCTATCCTGTGTACTTTCTCCCTATGAAAGATGTCAGAAATCCAGATATTATATCAAATGAAACTACTACCAAATATCAATGTATAAAGTAAGGATATTCCCATGGTTCATAATCTTCCTGTTCTTCCAATACATCTTTCAACACCTCAGAAAGTCAAAACTGCACATACTCAAAACCACCAAATGGACATAATTGCTTCCGTAATTCACCAGCATGCTACCTGTTACAGTCCCTTATGAAACCACGTTCTACTCTCTCTGTACTCACTAACATAGTCTACATCAACTACTTCTTCTAAGCCTTATCCTTCAAATATTACCACAGAGGTCATACATAACCTTCTGCCCAATTAATGTCTGATCCATGTTGAGGAAACACAAGCCATAACCTCCTATCCAAATCCTACTAGAACTTAGTGTGCCCTACTGACACATATTTCAGTGCCACTGCCACCATGTGCCTTGATGTCCCCATTCCTATAGCTGACATTCTCCCCAAAAATAGAGCAGTAAAGAAAGGGACATGGGTTCTCCTAGACTACACATTTGGCCTGACCTGTACAGACATTCTTGACACCAAAGAAAGCAGTAAAGAAACACGTAAGGTCCCTCTAGAATATACCAGTGACCTGATCTGTACAGATATTCTCAACACTTTGTGTTCTTTCTTCAGATGTAGAGTCAACTGCTGCTCCACCATTTAATCCCAGAACCACCTTTAATGCAGTAATCAAGTGCTGCTTGTCTCCTCAACCAGAACCCAACCTTCTTAGAGGTATTCTGGAAGTAGGCATTCTACCTATTGCTCACAATCAACTGCATTCTGAACATAGGAGACTGCACTCTGTAGATTGATAAGCTGGACTCAGAGGCGCTGGTTTCTGCATTAGGAAGTTACATGCCCACTTTTTAATCAGCAATTGAGTGGTCCAACATACTCCACTGGCCATACACTCTCTCTGCTATTCACCCATAACCTTGAAGATAGAGTCTTATTGGGTAACCAGCTATTGTGTCAGAGTTATTCTTTGCTTCCTCAACCTGACCAATTTGGTGAATAATTTAATCTCACACAAAATTATATTACCTCCTTTCTATCAAGATATGTCAGAAACATAAGCAATGAATAGGGTTAGTCTACTTAGAATATTATCAACATCTCTGACATAATAGACCCTAACCCCTTGCTGGCAAACCCACTCTTGATAATGTAGCCCCAGCCAAAACTAGAGATGCAAAGATGGGTATCAAACAATCAATAAGTGGCTCAAAATAGACCTAGCAGAATGGAAACATGATAACAACAATCTGAAGTCACAGCCATGTAAAGGTCAGACTGCAGGAGATGAAACACAATACAAATTACACAAGAAAGGGTACCACAAAGCACCTTAAGAGGCAAAACGACTTTCTACATTGAGACTAAACTAAGGAAATCTTTAATAGCTAACAACAGCTGTTTAACCCAGATTCATTGTAAATTAGGTTAGATGCAAACCAACAACACAGTGGTTACCTCCTCCTTTTTAAAGCAAAAATTACCAAGACTTGAAACTGGATCTCCAGTTTGCAGGATCATTCTTCATACCTTCTCATTTCCCTAATACCACAACAAGAGTTGGCTATGGCCTCATTCCAGCCCATGGAGACTGATAATTTTCCGAACATGGCCAACAAGATAAAAGCAATCAATATCCCTCCAGAGCAATGCTCATGCTTCAAATAACTTATTCCCTCCACTCCTTCATGGTCAATACATTGAAAGTAATTAAATGCACCTTACGATGTGGCGGTGTTCCACTTTCTCTGAAGCATGTCTTTGTCACCACCTCTTGAAACAAATAATTCACAGCCTGGAATACCTCGGCATACAGCTGGCCCATCACTTACCTACCCTTCCTCAGCAATATCATAGAGAGGGGGTCAATGTGACAGCTCCAAGAATACATGGAACTTATTCACTGTCTCCATATCCACCACTCAGATTTCAGACATGCAAGTGAGATGGAAACATCTTAAGCCAAATTCAGGAAGGAACTCCTTTTTTGATCAAGGAGGAAAGAAGTGCCACTAAAACTCCTTGATTTATGAGCAGCATACATCTCTCTCAATATGGCTGTGAACATAATTGTATATCACCAGCCTCACTCAAAATTATGTATTGGGTTTATCAAGTAATCTACATGCTCTGTTGCATAACCCAATAATCATTCCTTTTGTTTCAATTCAATATTTGTACTCACCCTTTGGCAGAAATCGGAGGCCAGCTCTTTATGAATCAAAATTACACTGCCAATTCCCAAATTCAAATTTTCACCTGAAACAATCAGAGCTCAACCAAAATGGAGTCAAAATATAGATTCCCAGTCCTTTCACCCATTCTCTGAGAAGCGATTACCACAATAGAACAACCTATAAAAAGGTGAGGGGAAAGAGAGAACGGAGCGATTCAAAGAAGCCAATTATCAGTCAAAGTCAGTTCAGTCATGAGGCCTTCTGAAACTAGGACTTTGGAATTAGATACAGAACAGGAAAGAAAACAAGAGCACACGTTTAGAGTGAGAGACAAGGAATAGTGGCAGATGGTGCTATAATGAGTCCTCTAATCAACTAGTAACCCGTTTTGCCAGAACAGGCCTGCTTTACCCCCAACTGCTCGATTTCCCAAAGCCTCTGGATGCTTTCTGCCCTATTGCACCACTTGGACCCCGAGAAGAAATCAGTGGCTGTCTTGCTTGACCCCACTAAAGCTTTAGATTCTCCTGAGTTGCCATTCCTGTTAGTGGTCCTTTGTAGAACAAGAATTCCCGAACCTTTTTTTAAGCTTGGTCTAGCTGTTGTACAGAGCGCCCCTGACTTAAGTCAGTGAGAATGGCCTATTGTTGGACCCCATTCCAATCGGCAGAGACACTCGTCAGGGGTGCCCTGTGTCTCTCTTGCTTTACACTTTGGCAACTGAGCCACTGACTTGACCATACGGCAATTGCACGGATGCAGGGGTCTTGCTTTCTTGCAGTGCAATATAATTGTCTCACTATATGCCGATGATATCACCCTCTATTTGAATAACCCATAAGAGAACATTAATACCGCTTTAGCGGTATTCTCCTCGTTCTGGGTGGTATCTGGTAAAGCTATCATTTGGACTAAATCTTATATACTTTACCTCACCCCTGCCACTAAAATTCACCCGCTTTTGCTGCCATTATGCTGGGTGACTGGTTCTCTCAAATACTTGGGAATCGAATTCAGTGCTACCAAACCAGATGTACTAACTGAGAGTTATGGAGTAGCAATCCACACATCAAACGAACAGATCCGTAGTTGGATTAAACTGACCCTCTCATTAAAGGGGCACATTGCCATAATAAAAATGGTCATACTTCTGCGGCTACTCTATCTTTCCAAAACATACCTATTCATTCCCTTGCAGCTTTTTCTGTACCTTGTGTACCCTTATGGCGGACCTTGCTTGGACAGGGGATTCACTTAGACTTTGCTGAAAAAACCCTTATCTTCCCCTATGATCGGGTCAGCCTTGTGGCCCAGGATTTTGAACTTTATTACATCTATGCTTAAGCCTCCTTGGCCTAAAATTGGCTTCGCCCCCTACCCTCCTCTTCGGTGCACTATGCACCTGAACATAATCAGGAATAGCCCACGACCCCTCCCAGTCCTTATTGGTCAGACCCCACACCAATCCTGCTGGGAAATTGACACAGTAGCATGCCAGGCTTGGATCCGACTGCAGGCTAATCTTGGATTTAAGGTGCTATATTACCCTGTGCAGAAGGTCACTCAGTTTCCACTATATTGCATATTACAGAAGTGACTGGCTGCTCAGAGCGTGTTGCCTTGGGGTATAACTGAGATGAGTGGTCTTTTCCCTCAGGTGACAATTCTGTCAGCATCTCACTATGGATGCTTGTGTACCGTTGGACCCACTAGATCTCTTCACTATATTTGTATCAGAGCACTGCTTTAGGAACATTCTCCAGACTTCCCAGAGGCACTTTCGGAATGTAAGACTTTTATCCTCATTCTTACCGCACTTCCTCTTTCGCCTCTATCCATTCATGAATTCTGAGAAGCTGATGAGCTCCTACCTTGCTAGGTCTCGTTGGAAGGCGGATCTAGGCAAATCTTTTACTGACAAAGAGTGGGCAGGCACATGAAGTTTGACTCAGTCCTTTTCTCCTAATGGCAAAGTTTGTGTTATACATTTCCATTTCGATCATCAGATCTACTACACCCCCATCCAAATTCTATAAAAATAAACTTCACGCTCATGGTGAGTGTGCCAGATTTTATAGAGGAGGGGCATACTTCCTGCATCTGGCCTGGCTGTGCCCTCCCATTGTGGCTTACTGGTCTATTGTTTTCTCCACAATCTCTGAAATGCTACAAATGCAGGTGAGCCCATCTCCTGGGTTGGTGTTTTTATGCCTCCCGACGGAACTGCCCGATGATAACAAAAGGCTTATTGCCCTACCCCTGCTTCTTGCTAAGCGCTGCGTGGCCTGCGTGTGGTGAGGTGGGCGAATACCCTCTATTCAAGACTGGCTAGCGGATTTGCCTTACTGACATGAGCAATTAGATATATACTATTCCATGCTGCCCCCTTCTAGCAGGCCCAAGAATATATGGGGTCCTTTGCAAGATTACCTATTAGCACAAATGCTCAATTTAGCAACATGAGTTCACAGACACAGTTATTATGACTATGGGATTCTCTGCCCTTGTTAAAGTGCATACCCCTTTCTTCCCTTATTGCCTCCTTCCCATCCCCTTTTTGTAATGTGATTATACCATTGTTAACATGAATTCTCTTTGATCCTGGCACTACTGCACTGTATTTCCTTTCCTGTACATTGCCCATATTGTGCATGCCATGCAGCAACTGCAGTATAATTATTGTATGAATTTATTTAACAACTCATTGATTCCTCACTACTGATTTTATTTTGTATGGTGATGCAGCTGTTTTTTACTGTGGTGAGGAATTTAGTTTGGAAATAAATAAATACATAAAAAATAACTTGTGCCGCAGGACATGGTAAATCATAAGTCTGATGGTACAGCACATAAGCAAAAAGGTAAGTGCCGAATATATAGCAGGGAACCCCGATTAAACAGAAGGGAGATGAAATAACAAAGTGGAGGAACTGAGAGAAACATAGACAAGCATCAAAGCCATACAACAGTATGGTTCGGTACCTAGTGCTTAGCTACAGAGCTCAAGGACTTGCGTTGTCACAATGCCCTAGTCAATCCTGACAAGATCAACTGAGCCCAATTCATTATCCTGTGACTGATCATCTGACTTTTGACACCTCTAATCCCCATTGTCTTCCATGAAACAAAGAAATATGGGCATATTCTTTGACAAGATATTTGCTTTGCACCTCAAGTTGATGTAGTGACTAAGGGCCAGATGTAGGTAAGTTAAAAATTGTGACTTGCAATTTGTGAGTCATAGCGACTCGCAAATTGCAACTCGCAATCTGAGATGCAGAAAGGTGTCTCAGACACCTTCTGCGACTCTCTATGGGGTCGCAAAAACCCACCTCATGAATATTAATGAGGTGGGTCGCAGTTTGCGACCCCATAGCGAGTCTAGGCACTCACAGGGATGGTGGCCTGCTGGAGACAGCTGACCACCATGTCCGTGACTGCTTTTTTTAATAAAGTAGTTTTTTTTTTCTTTTTGCAGCCCGTTTTCCTTAAAGTAAAACGAGCTGCAAAAAGAAAAAATGCCGAAACCATTTAGTTTCGTTTTTTTCAGAGCAGGCAGTGGTCCATAGGACCACTGCCTGCTCTGAAAAAATATTTTTGTTGGCATTCACAAAGGGGAAGGGGTCCCATGGGGACCCCTTCCCTTTTGCGAATGAGTTACCATCCACTTCAAGTGGATGGTAACTGCGAGTTGGTTTGTGACCGCTTTCGCGGTCTCAAAGCAACTCTGCATCGCGATGCGGTCGCAAATAGGAAGGGACCACCCCTTCCTATTTGCGAGTCGGAATCACATTTTGCGAGTCGGTACCGACTCGCAAAATGTGATTCTGCATTGCGTAAGGCCTTTTGCTCCTCGCAAACAGCGTTTTTTGCCGTTTGCGAGGTACAAAAGGCTTACTTCATCTGGTCCTAAGAGTTTTAGTCTACATCTTTCTTTTATCTGCAAACGCAACTCCAAACTGAGCACATTGGGGCAATAAGAGCTAACTCTTTACGCATGTCTGAACTACTGCAACATGGTTTATGCTGGTCTCCAAAGGAACTTCATCGCCAAGCTACAGAGGCTAAACAATCAGGCTGTTAGACAGTGCTTAATGCTCCGCAAGCATATCCACATCAAAACCCCAATGGATCTGAAGGATGAAATTCAAGGGCATTTGTGCTGTTCACAAAGCACACTGGGGCAAAGCAGCAGTATACCCGCAAAGGTAAGGACCCCATTAGTCACTGTCTATAACCTCCGTTCAGGGTCTGCTCACCTGATCAGCTAACAAATTTAAAAGAGGAAGAAATACGGAGAAGGATCCTTAAGATTCCAGGACCAAAATGTTGAATGCCCTCAACCACAAACTGAGATTTAAGCCATGTGACATGCAGTTCTGAAACCTCTTGAAAATAAACTATTTCGACTTACCTTCACCGAAATAATGTTCAGACTCCATGCCACGACAGAAGATCAGCCACAGCTACCATCCACCCAATCCAACCCATTGCTGTTTACTTCCTCTTTTTCCTTGTTCCTCAGTGCCAACTGGGGTAACCTAATGACTAACTTCACACAGCTGAGAAACAGTTTATTTAAAGGCAATGGGAATGTCGGGAATAGAAGAAGATCAAGGTTAAGGAGGCTATGCTTTTTCTTGGTTACCACTCCTACAATCAGAATGATAACGGAAGTTGCGATGGTGAGCAAAGGCTGCATATTGGCATAATTAGGTGGCACCTCAACAAAGTGTGGGCACTTGATCAGGTAGAGCTATGGTATTTACAATAAGACTGAAATTAACACTTCTAGTCCCCTTCATGGGACGCTTCAACTTCAGACAGGAACCTCATTTAGATACTGCCGCAGGTGTTTTAAAGTCTCAAAATGTTGTTTCTGCTTATTTACATGCTAGCAGTGGATATGATTTGAGGTATAATTCTAGTAATTTGGTTACATTTAAATGCTTCATTTTACCACCAATAAAGAGCTGTTGGTGAAATGGAGAACTTCCATCAAAAAAAGTTACTAAAACATGTGAAAATGGTCTTAAATCTAGTTTGTGTCCCTTATGTTTCATTTTTGACACAAGGAGCTATGTTTGGGTCTGGTGGATCAGTGGACAAATGTATCCACTCCAGAAAACTGTCCTTAACCCCATGGCCACAGGATAAAATTATAGCAGAGGAACTCAGCCTTTCACCCTTCTGAAGTCAATAAAAGGAGTGGGCTATCTCTTATTCAGTGCCAAGATTCACCAAGGAGTGCATGTCCATTTTACAAATACATGTGTTATGTTAAACATTTCAAATATTGTGTCGGGAAGGTCAGATACATTGCCAGCAGCTAATTATCAAACATATTTTAAGTTTTCCCTACGTTGTGAGAAATAAACCATGGTGGTTATTACTGCACATTTCCCTCACAGTAAGCAAACATTAGGGAATGTTAATCTATTTATGGAAATTACTGGCACCCCTCCCCCCATATATTAGGAGAAATGTATGTGATGGTGAGAAGGTAAAATATCTGCTAACCTAACTATTGGCCATGTTTCCCTTCTGCAATACTTCTTATAAGTTTAACATAGAAAGTTAAATACAAAGCAGAAACTGGGAGGAGACACTGTGTAAATATTATTACCCCCTGAGAAGTTGTGCAGCTCATTTAGATCCTAGTGGGCAATCTGCTGGCATGTCAAGTCAGAAGGGGTTTGCCTGTGCAGTGACTCCAAGTAAACCAAGCAGGTGCCATGTTCTAGTCAGCCATGTAGTAACTTCTTTGCTTTCTGAAAACAATTGCCCAAGGCAAGAGTTTATTTTCCAGAAAAAAAGCAATGCCTGTGATGTGCAGGGGGTCTGGCATGATAGCCACTGCATGCATTCCCTTCCTAAGGCTGCCCTGTCTTGCTGCGCTAGACCTAGGAAGAAAAACGACATGAATCATAGTTGATGTCTGCTAAATATGGTGGAGCCACCATTACTGTCCCCTGATGGTCCTGTGGCTGACCGGCCATCAAGTCAAAGGTTTACACTGGCAAAATCAGTGTTTTAATTGCCATATGTTAAAACAGTGTACTGTGTTGCCCTATATTTCAAATACTACTTACAAGGCATTTGCTCTTCACATTACCTATTGAATTAAATTGGACCAACATACATCACAGGACACACACTGGACTCCATCTTCACCAGAACTGACAGCATGAAATACAACTCCACCCAAGAGCTCACATGAACTGACCACTCCATCATCCACTTTCAAATCAACACACCTTAGGTTAACGCCCTGACCATGTTCAGTACTCCAGTTCACAGTTGGAGCAAAATCAGAAGCAGACTAGCTCAGCACCCTCAGCAATGATAAGGCTATCCACACAGACAACTTTGACAAGGAAATCAACCACATCAACAACTGGATCAAGAATTGCGTGGATTCCCTCATATCCATCAAACCCAACAAGCACAGTAGATCAAACAAGAAGGCCAGCTGGTACAAAGAAGGCTTCCAAGGCATGAAATGACACTGTAGACACCTAGAAAAGGAAATGGAGAGCCAGTCACAACACCACCAATAGAACTACCTACAAGGCTGGACTCAGACGCTATCACCGACAAATTAGAGACGCCAAGAAATAAAAGCACTAGTGGACTGAATCGAAGGAAGTTGCAATAGCTGTAAGGAGATCTTCTTGATCGTCAAGGATTTCACATCACCCTCAGGCACTGTCAGCAACATTGCTGCCTCCCAACAACTTTGCAACAACCTATCCAACTTCTTCCACAGCAAAATCACAAACATCTGCAGCAACTTGGCACACCAACCCAACCCAGGGAACTCATTGCTAACCTACCCACTACCAACCAGCCACCTGACTGAATGGACAACCCTTACCAGAAACAACACAGCAGCAATTATGTAGACTATCCAGTCAGTAGCCCCAAAAAACCCATGCTCTACCACATGTACAACCAGGGAACATCACCAGTCAGCACCACCTTGACCCAGATCATCCCCTCCATCACGTCTGCCACTTTCCAGGATGAATGGAAACTTGCAGAAATCAAGCCCTTCTCAAGAAGCCCACAGCCAACCCGAATCAACTGAGCAACATCTGGCCCATCTCCCTGCTCGTCTATCCATCCAAAGTGATTGAGAAGGCCATTAACAAGCACCTCATAACCCACCTCGAACTTTACCATCTTCTAGACAACACACAATCAGAATTCAGAAAGAACCACAGCACTGAAACAGCACTCATCATGGCCGCCAATGACATGCGAAACAGCCTGGACCGAGGAGAAACAGTGTCCCACCTCCGGCTTGACCTCTCTGCGGCCTTCGACACTGTCTCCCACAAGACCCTCATTAGAAGTCTCCATGAGATTGACAAACAAGGATCCACTCTCAAATGAATCTGTTCCTTCCTAACGGGAAGAACCATAAAGGTCAGGCTGCCATTCTTCACATCAGAGACCAATAAACACATCCAGGGATTGTCCATCAGCCCCACTCTGTTCAGCATATACATGACACCGCTAGCCAACATCATCCAATCAGAAGACATCAACGTCATGTTCCATGCCAATGACACCCAACTCATCCTCTCCCTGACAGACAAGATAAACACCACCAGAACCAACTTCACCAACGGCATGACCATGGTAGCAGACTGGATACAAACCAACCGCCTGAAGCTCAACTCTGACAAGACGGATGTCATGTCTTCGTTAACAATACGTCTCCATGAGATTCCTCTAGGTGGCAACTGGAGCTGAGACCAACAACAACAGACCACACAAGGGAACATCACCAATCAGTGATGATCTTGGGATCATCCTAGACGACAAGTTCAACATGATGGCTCAAGTCAATGGAGTGTGCACCTCCTGCTTCCACATACTGCGCATGCTGCGAAAGATCTTCAAATTGTTGCTTCAGACGGACCATCACATAAGCACTCATCATCAGCAGGCTGGCTACGGGAACACTCTCTATGCCGGAATCTCCATACAACTCCTACACAGACTCCAGACCATCCAGAATAGAGCTGCAAGATTCATACTCGACCTCCCATGACGCAAACACACCACACCTCACCTCAGGAATCTTCACTGACTACCAATGCACAAGTGCAGTCAATTCAAACTTCTCACGCACACATACAAAGCCCTACACAACACAGGACTAGAATACCTGGACAGCCACCTACACTGTCACCAACCCACCAGACACTTACGCACTGCTTCACTCTCACTCGCACACATGCCCCACATCTGCAAAAGCAAAACTGAAGGTTACTCAGTCTCCTACATCACATCCAAGACATGCAACAACCTCCCTGAACAATCCAGAGCCTCCTCCTTACTTACTGAGTTCCACAAGATTCTAAAGACTTGGCTCTTCATATAAGCACCCTGGGACCACGCACCTACACACCTTGCTCAAACACCTGGATACCCTCTCGGGTGATTAGTGCCCTATACAAATTAACATAACAGAACACGATAGCCACCGATTTTTTTCAATATATGTTAACATGTTTTCATATGTCTTACACTATCATATTTAGTGTTCACTCTAACTCTCATGGAACCACTGAAACCTTTCTATACCAAGTAAAAATATAACTCTTATTCATCTCAGACATATAACACAGGTGTTATATTCCAAACAACCCTATAAATGAAAAAAAAAACTGATTGCCTCAAAGAACCTATTTTGACCCACTGCCTTTTTAGGTCCCTTTCATGATGCTGGTTGCTAAGGTTTCTGGTTTAAATTAGTGGCGTAACAAAGGCCCCGCAGCCCCCGCGGCACAGAGGGTGGGAGGCGAGCTCCAGGCCCCCCCCCCCCCCCCCCCGTTGCTTAATTTGTGCTTGTTGTTTCCGGTGCTGAGCACCGGCACTTATTTTTGAGGGCCGGGGTTTATTCTTCAGCCTCAAGCATTTGCTGCGAGCAAAAGACACATATGGGAAAGACGGAAGAAGGGAAAAACGAAAAAGCGTCAAAAAGACAGAAAGCACAAAGCTGCTAGAGAGAGCTGAGGGGGCAGGTAGTGGCTTTAAATGGATTGAAGGGGCCCGAGGTGGCTTCAGGATTAAGCCGGCTCAGTATTCCGTGTTCCCAATTTAATTGCAGCGTGTTTAAGAGGAGGGCTTTGGGCACCGGCACGTTTTTATTTACAAATGAAGCACTGGCACCCACCCTTCCCTCCCGCAGTAAACTGTGCACGGGAGGCAGGCCTCTGACTGGGTGCAGGTGGGAGGGGCCCCTCCAGGTACACTGCAGGAGGGCCACCTCAAGTTTCGTTACGCCACTGGTTTAACTGTACGCTACAAAATGGTATTAGCATTACACATTGGGTCCGTAATCTTTCTTTTACTATCCAGAGGACTTTTTGTAGTATAGTTCCTTCATTTCACTGCTTATGTTTTCTCGTTCTGCTAAAGAAATTCGTTTATAAATGATGTCTCACTGACCTAAATGCTGCAATCGAAACACTGCACATCTGTCTGCCAAATGCATCTTTCCAAAGCAAGCAGGAAAACGGACATAAAAACTGACATTTTGTCCAGATACTCACCTTTTGACCTCTAGGTCCCTCGGGGCCTGGTGGACCAGTGTCACCCTACAGACAAAGCAAAAGAACAGAGTTAGATAACCCCTCTGCGGCATGCAGGTGCTTTAATATTTCAAAGCCTAAAAATCAGTGCACACTAAATGCATGGACCAAAAATATGTCAACAATAAGAATTTCAGAGGCGCGTATTTTCGTGCCCTCGGGCTACTGTCGTGTGCGCCGCCGTTACCACAAACACGTGAAAATGTAGTAGTCGGGATGAATGCTACTGTTGTTATCACCTAGTCTAATCGCAAAGTATGCGCTCAAACGACACGGAAGGATGGCCGCCAACAATGCACCTTACTCATGGGGATAACATCTGCACTAGCCCTAGGGTACGCTCATTCCTGGCTCAAATATCATCACTTCTGAACCTTTCAAGATGTACTTAGCCCTCTTCCCTCTTCATTCTTACAATCTTCTTGGACACCCACATGACACATTTTTGCATGTCTGCAATGTTAAACATTGGTTCCTTAGTTGGCATGGGTATGCACCCTGTCCAAGTATGGGCCACAATCCTAGACAGGGGGAGTCACAACACACCCTAAATTATGCTGTCCTCGCCCTCTGGTAGCTTGGCACACAGCAGTCAGGCTTAAGAGGCAATGCGTAAAGTATTTGTGCAATACTTAAGCAATAATACAGTGAAAACACTACAAAAATAGTCCACACCAGGTTAGAAAAATAGAATATGATTTTGTAATTAAAAACAGACCAAAACGAAAAAATTCCATCAAGTAGAAGTCGAGATATGAATTAAAAAAGAGTAAATGCAAGTAAAGCACTTAAAAGCAAATAGCGCTCAAAGAGTTAATTGGTTGTACTGAACCAGGACAAAGGCTGCCCACAATGGAGTGCAGGCTGGACACAGGACCCATGCAGGGCCCACTGAGCAAAAGTTCCTTAGTCTTTGTCGCAGCACGAGATACATCAATGATCCCCAAGCAGTTAAGGTGTTGCGCCAAATTTCTCCACATAACTGTGCGATGTATTGGGTCAGGGAGTGAAGCAACGGTTCTGAAGTATGGTAGTTCCAAATGCGATGCACCAGGTTTCTCCATGCTGTAGAGGTGATGCATTGATCTTCATGCAATGACGGTGATGCATTGGTTCCGTAACAGTGGTTCAGAATGCAATGTGGTGTTTTAAAGTTCCTGCAACGGCTGATCCAGTTCCCACAACATCGGCGATGCAGCAATTCTGCTCATGCAGAAAAGGATGCATCAGTTTCACTGCAGCAAACCCGTTGGTCTTCCAAGGGTCCAGGACTGGGGTGGCACTACTTGGCAGGACAGCCTCTAAAGCAGGTGAGCCTAAGTTATGGGACAATAGGGTTCGAAGTCTTTTGTGTCTCTGAGACTTAGGCAACAAGAGGCAAGCCAGCAAGCCTTTGGAGACAATCTGGGGTCAAACTTTGCAGGTCCAGTCCTTCTCACCCAGGCAGAGGAACAGCAGGCAGCAGGGCAGCTCAGCAAGAAAAGAGCACAGTGAGGCAGAGTTCTGCAAAGAGGCAGTCCAGCAGAGTAGCAGTCATTTTGGTGCAGCATTCTTCCTGGCACAGTAGTCACAGGTCCAGAAGTGTACTGAGTTGGTGGTGTCAGGGGTCCAGTACTTAAACTCAGTTGTGCCTTTGAAGTGAGAGAGACTTCAAAGAAAAGCTATGAAGTGCACAAGGTCCCTGCCCTTCCTGTACTGGCTTTAAACTCATTATAGGGGTGGTATGCAGCTCTTTGTGTGGGGACAGGCCCAGCCCTTTCAGGCGCAAGTTTCAGCTCCTCAATCTCATCAAGCCAAGGAAGACCCATCAGCCTTATGATGGGCCATCAGAAAGTGAATGGCCGTTAAGGCACACATAAACGTCTATTGTGTGGGGCTGTCTGGAGGGAATGCACAAAGCCCAGTTGTCAGCCACCAAGACGTGTATTGAAGGCAGGCAGAAGGTACAGAATGTTTTAGGTAAGGAAAATGCCCATTTTCTAAAAGTGACAATTTGGACTTACAACTTAAAATCCAACTTTACTATAAATTGTGATTTAAAATTGTGTGTCCAGGGACACCAAACTCAAAATATCGATCTTGTCCCAATTGAAAATTACACTTATGAAATGTAATAAGATAATCCCAATGTTAGCCTACGGAAGAGATACGCCTTGCAGTAGTGGAAAAATGAAATTGGGAGTCTTTCAATACCAAGACAAGTAAAGTTTGAAAGTACGTGTCCTGCTTCTTAAATACACTGCACCCTGCCCTGTAGGTTATGCAGGGGCTACCTTAGGGGTGACTTTTATGTATAGAAATGGAAGGTTTAGGCCTGGAAGCAGGGTTTACTTGCCAGGTCGACATGGCAGTGTGACGCTGCACACACAGGCTCCGCAGGGGTAGGCCTGTGACTTGGGGCTACTTATATAGGTGGCACAATCAGAGCTGCAGGCCCACTATAATTAACAGTCCTTGGGCACATGTAGTGCACTTTACTAGAGACTTTTTTACTTGTTTAATATTTTTAATCAGATTTAAGATAGCTTCAATCAGTATGCATTGTCTGCAGTAAGAGATAGTCAGGGACACAGCCCTGAGTACATTCAGTAGAACCCAAGCATGTATTATCCCAAAGGTACATAAATCAGTAAACGACAAGTTTGGCATGCAAGGCAGTCAAAGAAACATGCCAGTACTGGAGGCCTACATGTATCCCAAGTCATCAGGGCATGCAGCAATGCAGAATGATAGTTGGACTGAAGTGGCCCCATAATGGTTGATTATTCATATCTTTGCAATAATGGAGATGAGACTCACTATCTTCAAGAACATAAAAATGTGGTTATAACAATATCAACTGCAACTTGAGCCCGTATCTGTAATTCTCCGCAATTCCCTTCCCCCAATACTCCGGTCTGCCCCGTCCATACAGGCATCCCAATGCCGACCCAACAAGCCCAGACCAAGCATGTCCTTCCCGGACAGTGACAGAGAATGAAGCTGCGCGATAGACACTTTACTAGAGACTTATAAGTAAATTAAATATGCTAATTAGGTATGAGCCAATGCTACCATGTTTTAGGGAAAGAGCACAAGGACTTTAGCACTAGTTAGCATTGGTAAAGTGCTCAGAGTACTAAAGAAAGCCCCAAGAGATCAGAAAAATAGAGGAGGTAGGCAAACTGTTGAGGGGAAGACCACCCTAAGGCTGTCAGGTATAACACGTACTTGGCTTTCTGTGTAACATTACATTTATCCAAAAATCTCCTATGTCACTCAAGAAACATTCCACATTCTGCATCCTCACCTCATTCAACTCCAAGCCCTCCAGGTAAATTTCTCGTATTCTGTTTATATCACCTTGTAATCTCCAGCCTATTTATATGAGCATGTAACCCTACCAGACACACCTGCATATCCCACCAACTAACAATTCCCATTATGCTGTAATCAAAATGTAACTTTTACCTCCCTGTTGGGCCTGGCTTTTTGACAGGGTCATCCCCAAACTTTTTGCCTCCTTCCTCCTATTTTGTCTGACCTGTTGTTGTTGGCTTTTGACCTCTGGGCACTTTACCACTGCTAACCAGTGCTAACGTGCATATGCTCTCTGTGTAAATTGTACTATTGATTGGTTTATCCATGATTGGCTATTTAATTTACTTGTAAGTCCCTAGTAGAGTGCACTATATGTGCCTAGGGCCTGTAGATGAAATGCTACTAGTGGGCCTGCAGCACTGGTTGTGCCACCCACTTCAGTAGCCCCTTAACCTTGTCTCAGGCCTGCCATTACAAGGCCTGTGTGTGCAGTTTCACTGCCACTTCGACTTGGCATTTAAAAGTACATGCCAAGCCTAGAACTCCCCTTTTTCGACATATAAGTCACCCCTAATGTGTGGGCTGTGTGGGTAAAAGGCAGGACATGTACCTGTGTAGTTATATGTCCTGGTATTGTAAAACTCCTAGATTCGTTTTTACACTACTGTGAGGCCTGCTCCCTTCATAGGCTAACATTGGGGCTGCCCTCATACATTGTTGAAGTGGCAACTGCTGATCTGAAAGGAGCAGGAAGGTCATATTTAGTATGGCCAGAATGGTAATACAAAATCCTGCTGACTGGTGAAGTCGGATTTAATATTACTAATCTAGAAATGCCACTTTTAGAAAGTGAGCATTTCTTTGCACTTAAATCTTTCTGTGCCCTTCAATCCACATCTGGCTAGGTTTAGTTGACAGCTCCTTGTGCATTCACTCAGACACACCCCAAACACAGGGTACTCAGCCTCACTTGCATACATCTGCATTTTGAATGGGTTTTCCTGGGCTGGGAGGGTGGAGGGCCTGCCCTCACACAAAGGACTGCCACACCCCCTACTGGGACCCTGGCAGACAGAATTGAACTGAAAGGGGACCTGGTACATTTCTTAGACACTCTTTGAAGTCACCCCCACTTCAAAGGCACAATTTAGTATAAAACAGGGCCTCTGCCCTACCACATCAGACACTTGCTGGAGAAGAAACCTGAACCAAAAACTACATTCTGCCAAGAAGAACTGCCTGGCTGCTCAAAGGACTCACCTGTCTGCTTTCTCCAAAGGACTGCTGCCTTGCTGTTGGCCTGCTGCCTTGCTGAACTCTTGTCTGGCTGTAAAGGTGCTCTCCGAGGGCTTGGATAGAGCTTGCCTCCTGTTCCCTGAAGTCTCAGGACCAAAAAGACTTCTCTTTTTCATTTGGACTCTTCATGCGCCGAAAAGTTCGACGCACAGCTTGTTCCGCGGCGAGAAAAACGCCGCACACCGATGATGATCGACGCAACGCATTCGGGGCGACCGGAACTTCGACGCACGGCCCTGCAAGGACAACGGCGCACGACTTCCAGAGAGGAAATCGTTGCGACGCCTGCCGTGAGAGCGAAACTTCGACGCACAGCCCCGCGGAACGACGAGCAGCCGGAAAACAAGCAGGAGAATCCACGCACAGACCCCAGGACATCTGGTAATTCCCGTGACCCACAGAAAGAGACTGTCCGCGCGTCGGAAAACGACGCCCGACTTCCTGCGTGAAAAATAACGACGCAAGTCCGTGTGTGCTGGGGAGAAATCGACGCACACACCATTTTTCCACGTATCTCTTCTTCTGCGGCCCTTTGCGGAGATTTTCCACTCCAAACCAGGTACTTTGTGCTTGAAAGAGACTTTGTTTGCTTTTTAAAGACTTAAGACACTTTATATCACTTTTCAGTGATATCTTTACAAATTCCTATTGCATCTTTGATCGTTTTGACATGCAAATACCCAGATAAATATTATATAGTTTTCTAAACACTGTGTGGAGTTTTTGTGTGGTGCTATATTATGGTATTGTATGATGTATTGTACAAATGCTTTACACATTGCCTTCTAAGTTAAGCCTGACTGCTCGTGCCAAGCTACCAAAGGGTGGGCACAGGATAATTTTGGATTGTGTGTGACTTACCCTGACTAGAGTGAGGGTTCTTGCTTGGACAGAGGGTAACCTGCCAACCAAAAACCCCATTTCTAACATTGGTGGCAGTGGTGGGATAGGACTTGTGTTTGTGCAGTGACATACAGTAGCTAAGTATTTCACTACCTACCCGCAGTTGAAAGTCAACTTGATTTTTCATCTTTTTGCTTTTGGTTCTCTGATGTCCTCCTGGATATATTATTGATAGTTTGGACTTTGGATTTTGGTTTTTGCCTGTGATACCTTATCAGATTGAGAATGGGTATCTACCATGTGTCATTCTTTGTGCCTACTGAACACCTCACTAAGGTTGACCTAAGGAGGCTTTGCAGAAAATGGGGCCTTCCTATATCAAGGAGATCTACTAAGATGGAACTGCTAGATACCTACATAACCTGGGGGGAAGAAAGATGTGCAGAGGAAGAAGCAGCAAAAAACCAAATGACTAAGTACTCCTCAGATGAGGAGGAGGACTGCTCAGATGAGGAGGAAGACTACTCAGATGAGGAAAGAGAACAAGTGAAAGATGAATATACCCTAGCTCGAGAGCGGGATCTGGAGGAGCTAGCTAACTTTATTGAAAGGGCTGAGGCAGCAAGAGCCTTAGCCCTGGAAGAAGAAAGGATTGCAGCTCAAGAGCTGAGCTGTGAAGAGCTGAAACTGGAGGCCGGAAGGGCTGAGTCCAGTTCAGATGGTGGCAGCAAAAATCTTGCATCCAGTACTGCTGAAGAAGGGCACAAGCCCAGAGATGTGGTGCCCAACTTGAAGAAGGGAGTTGACACACCCCAGGCGGTTCAAGGGTATGAGGTAGTTCCCGTTATGCACAGGGTCCCTGAGAAGGATTGGGGAACTGGCACAGGGAGTCATATTCCTACTGGGGGGAGGGACACTTTACTGGCTCTAGAAGAGAGTGACAGGGAAAAGGGTTCCCCCTAGTGGACGTCCTGGATATAGAGTGTGGAGACATCCCAGAAGAGTATGGGTTGAGTGTCAGGGACAGTCAGATACTGTCTCACCAGTCTCAGGAGGGTGATGTAGAGTGCTTTTTCAAGGCTGAGTCACTGGATGGTTGGGTGAAGGGTACTGTGGTTAATACATGTGAAGGGCAGAGTGATGTAATTGCTGGAGAGCATATGTCTGGTCCTTATTTTCCAGAGCTACGCCAACACCAGGTGGAGTGTGAGTTCTCTGACCCCAGGGAGCTTACAATGAAGGCAGACTTCTGGGTGAATACCAGAGAGTCTGAAGAGGCATTTGGGGGTACTCCTGAAGGGAGTGGTCTAGGTGTTTCCCAACCAAGTGAGGTGGGAGAGGATTGCAGTGTCCCAGGTAGGTCCCAGGTCCTAGAGGTTTCCATGAGGGAACGCCAGGAGGGAAGCCTAGCCTGTACCATAGGGCCACCTGTTAAGGGAAGCCCCGCAATGTCAGAAGAACTTGGGGGGGGTGACTGTAGCCAGCATCCCAACCGTTCTGGTGTCTGGCAGTACCACTCCTAGTGAGAGGGTGCAGAAGTCCAGACAGAGGGTTGAGAGGGGGTTGCGGACCCCAGTGGAGGACCTGGAGAGTCAGGGGTCAGCTCTGAGAGCAGAGCCCCCCAGGAATGACCCAAGTGAAACCGTTTCTAGTTTGGGGGAGATCCAGACTCTGCCGGATGGGCAGAGGTCAGGAGACCTGCGCCAACCAGACTCTTGTGTGGCCCTTGGGAACGGTGTGTCCCTTGTGGGGGGTGAGTGTGCCCCCCAGGAAGTCCTGGCATGCCAGGCAATGGTTCAACCTCAGGGTGGTGACTCTGGGTTGGATAACCGGGTTCAGAGGTTAAACTCTGACCTGGTGGGGGGTAGGTGTGCCCCCCAGAAAGTCCTGGTATGCCAGGCAATGGTTCAACCTCAGGGTGGTGACTCTGGGTTGGATAACCAGGCTCAGAAGTTAAACTCTGACCTGGTGGGGGGTAGGTGTGCCCCCCAGAAAGTCCTGGTGTGCCAGGCAATTGTTCAACCTCAGGGTGATGACTCTGGGTTGGATGACCAGGTTCAGGGGTTAAACTCTGACCTGGTGGGGGGTAGGCGTGCCCCCCAAGAAGTCCTGGTGTGCCATGCAATTGTTCAAACTCAGGGTGGTGACTCTGGGTTGGATGGCCAGGTTCAGAGGTTAAACTCTGACCTGGTGGGGGGTAGGCGTGCCCCCAGAAAGTCCTTGTTTGCCAGGCAGTGATCCAGTCTGAGGGTACAGACCCTGGGCTGGAAGGCCAGGTTCAGGGTGTCCCCCCCGGACCTGGAGGGGGGGCTACTGATAACAGTGCCCCTACCATGTTGTCTTCTGAGGAGGCCACTCCTAGTTGGAGGGTGCTGGACCCCAGAAGGGAGGGCAGGGGGAGGGAAGCCTCACCCTGGGCCCTAGTCCAACCTGAAGGTACAGACCCCAGGTTGGAGGGCCAGTTGCAGGTTAACAGCCCTGCACTGGTGGAGGAATGGTGCAGGGCAGCTTCTATAAGCACCTTGACCATGTTGGACTCTGGGGTACCGCTCAAGGAGGGAGGGTACAGAGCTCCAGAGGGGAGGACCAGGTTCAGGCTGTCATCACTGACCCAGTGGAAGGGAGAGTGGTTAAAGTGTGCCCAGCACCTGGGGCTACCGCCCCCCACTCTCCACAGCCCCAGTGGTGGGAGAACCTTGAGAGGCCTGGGGCCTGGCTCTCATCCCTGACAGCTGTCAGTAACCACTGTGGCTTGCTGTCCAGGTGGACAGAGTTATCCCTGGGGAGGGGACAAGAGTCACACCCCAGGGGTAGAGTGGGCAACACCACTGTGTTGGTTCTGGTGGTACTCTCCTGCTCATGGGATACATCTGTGAGCAAAGTAAGGTTAGGTGCTGCACAGATGGGATCCGCAGGTAAGGAGAAAGGTTCCCCATGGGTTGGCTTTTGACCTCTGGGCACTTTACCACTGCTAACCAGTGCTAAAGTGCATAAGCTCTCTGTGTAAATTGTACTATTGATTGGTTTATCCATGATTGGCTATTTAATTTACTTGTAAGTCCCTAGTAGAGTGCACTATATGTGCATAGGGCCTGTAGATGAAATGCTACTAGTGGGCCTGTAGCAGTGGTTGTGCCACCACCTTCAGTAGCCCCTTAACCTTGTCTCAGGCCTGCCATTGCAAGGCCTGTGTGTGCAGTTTCACTGCCAATTCGACTTGGCATTTAAAAGTACTTGCCAAGCCTAGAACTCCCCTTTTTCTACATATAAGTCACCCCTAATGTGTGCCCTAGGTAACCCCTAGAGCAGGGTGCTGTGTGGGTAAAAGGCATGACATGTACCTGTGTAGTTATATGTCCTGGTAGTGTAAAACTCCTAAATCCGTTTTTACACTACTGTGAGGCCTGCTCCATTCATAGGCTAACATTGGTGCTGCCCTCATACATTGTTGAAGTGGCAGCTGCTGATCTGAAAGGAGCAGGAAGGTCATATTTCGTATGGCCAGAATGGTAATACAAAATCCTGCTGACTGGTGAAGTTGGATTTAATATTACTATTCTAGAAATGCCACTTTTAGAAAGTGAGCATTTCTTTGCACTTAAATCTTTCTGTGCCCTTCAATCCACATCTGGCTAGGTTTAGTTGACAGCTCCTTGTGCATTCACTCAGACACACCCCAAACACAGGGTACTCCACCTCACTTGCATACATCTGCATTTTGAATGGGTCTCCCTGGGCTGGGAGGGTGGAGGACCTGCCCTCACACAAAGGACTGCCACACCCCCTACTGGGACCCTGGCAGACAGGAGTGAACTGAAAGGGGACCTGGTGCATTTCTTAGACACTCTTTGAAGTCACCCCCACTTCAAAGGCACAATTTAGTATAAAACAGGGCTTCTGCCCTACCTCATCAGACACTTGCTGGAGAAGAAACCTGAACCAGAAACTACATCCTGCCAAGAAGAATTGCCTGGCTGCTCAAAGGACTCACCTGTTTGCTTTCTCCAAAGGACTGCTGCCTTGCTGTTGGCCTGCTGCCTTGCTGAACTCTTGTCTGGCTGTAAAAGTGCTCCCCAAGGGCTTGGATAGAGCTTGCCTCCTGTTCCCTGAAGTCTCAGGACCAAAAAGACTTCTCTTTTTCATTTGGACTCTTCGTGCGGCGAAAATTTCAACGGACAGCTTGTTCCGCGGCGAGAAAAACGCCGCACACCGACGCTGATCGACGCGATGCCTTCGGGCGACCGGAACTTCGACGCACGGCCCCGCAAGGACAACGCCGCCCGACTTCCAGAGGGGAAATTGACGTGACGCCTGCCGTGAGAGTGAAACTTCGATGCACAGCCCCGCGGAACCACGCGCAGCCGGAAAACAAGCAGGAGAATCCACGCACAGACCCCGGGACATCTGGTAATCCCTGCGACCCACAGAAAGAGGCTGTCCGCGCGTCGGAAAACGACGCCCAACTTCCCCGCGTGAAAAATAACGATGCAAGTCCGTGTGTGCTGGGGAGAAATCGACGCACACACCATTTTTCCACGTATCTCTTCTTCTGCGGCCCTATGCAGAGATTTTCCACTCCAAACCAGGTACTTTGTGTTTGAAAGAGACTTTGGCGGTCATTCTGACCCTGGCGGTCAAAGACCGCCAGGGCGGAGGACCGCGGGAGCACCGCCGACAGGCCGGCGGTGCTCCAATGGGGATTCCGACCGCGGCGGTAAAGCCGCGGTCGGACCGGCACCACTGGCGGGCTCCCGCCAGTGTACCGCCGCCCCATTGAATCCTCCACGGCGGCGCAGCTTGCTGCGCCGCCGAGGGGATTCCGACCCCCCCTACCGCCATCCAGATCCCGGCGGTCCGACCGCCGGGATCCGGATGGCGGTAGGGGGGGTCGCGGGGCCCCTGGGGGCCCCTGCAGTGCCCATGCCACTGGCATGGGCATTGCAGGGGCCCCCGTAAGAGGGCCCCTAAATGTATTTCACTGTCTGCTGCGCAGACAGTGAAATACGCGACGGGTGCAACTGCACCCGTCGCACAGCTTCCACTCCGCCGGCTCGATTCCGAGCCGGCTTCATCGTGGAAGCCTCTTTCCCGCTGGGCTGGCGGGCGGCCTGAAGGCGACCGCCCGCCAGCCCACCGCCCGCCAGCCCAGCGGGAAAGTCAGAATTACCGCCGCGGTCTTTCGACCGCGGAACGGTAAGCTGACGGCGGGACTTTGGCGGGCGGCCTCCGCCGCCCGCCAAGGTCAGAATGAGGGCCTTTGTTTGCTTTTTAAAGACTTAAGACACTTTGGGCCTGATTCTAAGCGGTGGTCATTCTGGGTTTCCCACTGGGCTGGCGGGCGACTGCCAAAAGTCCGCCCGCCAGCCCAGTGGGAAACACCCTTCCCACGAGGAAGCCGGCTCCGAATGGAGCCGGCGGAGTGGGAAGGTGCGACGGGTGCAGTTGCACCCGTCGCGAATTTCAGTGTCTGCAAAGCAGACACTGAAATTCTTTGTGGGGCCCTCTTACGGGGCCCCTTCAGTGCCCATGCCATTGGCATGGGCACTGCAGGGGCCCCCAATGGCCCCACAACACCCCATACCGCCATCCTGTTCCTGGCAGGCGACCCGCCAGGAACAGGATGGCGGTATGGGGTGTCAGAATCCCCATGGCGGCGCAGCAAGCTGCGCCGCCATGGCGGATTCCCATGGGCAGCGGAAAGTCGGCGGTACACCGCCGCCTTTCCGCTTCTGGCCGCGGCTGTACCGCCGCGGTCAGAATGCCCGGCGGAGCACCGCCAGCCTGTGGGCGGTGCTACCGCCAACCCCCGCCCTGGCGGTATTTACCGCCAGGGTCAGAATGACCCCCTTTATGTCACTTTTCATTGATATCTTTACAAATTCATATTGCATCTTTGATCGTTTTGACCTACAAATACCCAGGTAAATATTATATATTTTTCTAAACACTGTGTGGTGTATTTTTGTGGTGCTATATTATGGTATTGTATGATTTATTGCACAAATGCTTTACACATTGCCTTCTAAATTAAGCCTGACTGCTCGTGCCAAGCTACCAGAGGGTGGGCACAGGATAATTTTGGATTGTGTGTGACTTACCCTGACTAGAGTGAGGGTTCTTGCTTGGACAGAGGGTAACCTGACTGCGAACCAAAAACCCCATTTCTAATACTCCCCCTATCCCATTCCTTCATTTTTATACTTATGTAGACCCCACACACTTGGCACACTTCTTTCACACTTTCTACATCTGTTCGTCTGTACCAGACTTCTTGTTAACAAACCTTTTCAAAATTCATGTCTAATCCCATCCCTTTAACACTCTTGTTGTCCATCATTGACATTTCGCTCTAAATTGGCAATTGTAATATTTAATTTCTTTTGGAGACTTACATCTCTATTCCGTCAATACTCCTGCTGCATTCTGATGTCAATATGATTTCATTTTGCTTCTCACCTCAGTGCTCGAGCCTTTCTTAGGGTCTTGTCAGCAGCCCAATATTGTTAAGCTTCCCATCCATACTTCCCCATAACCAGTCCACTAGCGCTGTTCTCCCTTTCACTTCATCACAACCAGACTATTGTGACCACTAAACCTCCTCCCTCCCAATGTCTGCTTCTATGGTTTCCCTCCTCCTCCTACAGTCCTTTCACTCTCAAATTCATATTCCCATTACCAGCCTCTCTGGAGTTTCATTGCTACATAACAATTAAACACCATTGTCACTGAGCCTTCTTTCTGTATCTATATCAATTTCAATGGTAACCAGACTCTGGGAACTAAGTGGATTTAGCAAATGTATTTAACTTACCACACAACATCATAACCAGTTCATGCTTAAGCTGCCACTCTCTTAGCTGTGATACGCTGACTCAGTCATTGAAAATGTGTTTTGTAAATTCAACAGGCACTTACATCAACTGTAAAGTAGATTATCTTGCCAATATAGTAACAATTTAAAAGCTGGCCACTTCTTGTTTTGGACAGTGATCAGTGGCTCTCTAGTTCGTTTCGACCTGGTGTCCCATTCAGGCTACATTTCTTTAAGTCTGAAGTCAACAAGACATTTGCTCAGATTCACAAGGCTGCCAACATGGCTGTCATGACATGGGCTACATTGGATACATTGGTGATTGGGAATTACCTTTTGAACAACCAGACCAAATCTTCACAACCTGCATTAATGCTAAAGCCTGCCTATAGCAGTGCCTGGTGACAGAGAGGTTAGACTATGAGACACGATTTAGTTAAGCCTCCACAACACTCTTCCATTGAAGTCTCAGAAGACTCATGCCATAGGTCCTTCAAATATTCTCTGCTTGCCTTTGAGTTGAATTGGTAGAGTTCAAAACTTACTCTCAAGGAAGTATTGGGATGTGTATGCTTCAACAACTTCTTAAGCAATGTAGTTTATGGAATGCACAATTGAAGACCAAAACTAAGATTGAGTAGAAAATAGGAACAATTAACCTACAGTGTATCAAGAAACGCTACAGGAGGGAAATATCAGTCATTTAAGGTTTGGTTAAGTTGTTGGGAAATCCATAAAAAAAAATCAGTTTCATTCAGTCAAACCCTTTAGAGGTAGGAGAACTGCTGATTTTTTGCTACAGGTGTTTATGCTTCCTCTGTGGCAACAAGCCCTTGCTGCAGCCCATCTACCACATTCACTGTATCAGGTCTAACCTATTCGTGGCAGCCTTCCAATGCTGGTTTTTCCTGCCCAGGTCCAATTTACAAGGCATGGCTGACTGAGTCAAGAATAATCAGCAAAGTCTTCAGCAAAACAAAGAGAAAACGTCTCGCATGTCAAGGCCATTGCTGTTTCATAGCTTTACTTTTTTGGTTTGTTTCTGAAATTAAATAAAAAATAGTTCTAACCAGCAGCTATGACTTGCTGGCCAGCTGGCATTACATTTTAGATGAAAGTGCTCCTGCCATTCACCAAAATCTATATTGAAATGTTTCAAACTTAAACAGTTGATTTAATATGGGACTGGACCCTCCTCAGCTCTGCATGATTCGGAGGTCACCCTCTAAAGTAGAAAATTGTCCCAAAGTATTATTAAAGTTCTTTTTGCACGGACAAGGTAAAGGCGAGATGTCTTGATATTGTGGTTCAGCTTTATGCACATTTTCACTTCTAACAATTATCTTCAGTCTTAGTCATGTCAATACTATATCTGGTGAATAATCTCCAAAGTCAGATATGCTCAGGTGGAAGTCACAATGAAGAAACTTTCATTCAAGAAAATAATCTGGATGGAGAAGAGCATCTTTGGAATTAGCAGCATGAAATATGATCAGATATTAGTAGCTACTTGTCTCAACTAGATCTTTTATTGTGGGACTTTCAGAACTTGGGATACTATAGAGAGCTATGCTCACAAGGAGATGCCAAACCGAGTGTGCCAACCTAAACAGAAGACCACATTAAATTGACTTTGCACCACTGCAATGGAGTCTTGGGGGCCTGCCGACCACAGGGAGGTCTGCTCCCCAGGATAGATTGGGGAATGGTGCACTCTGACAACTGTGGGTCATTTTTGGCTAGGTTTGGGCTGTTTGTACAGCCCGCATATTAAATGTAGACATTTTAGTTGCCAGCCACCATTTAGTCCTTTGGTGACACAGTGGCTGGTAACAGACTAGAAAAACGTTGGATTAAGGCTCCAGTCTCTTTGGGGGTTAAGCTCAGACTCTCACTCAGTACATTGGGGATTCAAATACTGGTATCCCATGGTAGTGTGTCAGTTACTTTTGGGAAAAAAAGGAGCCGTGGTGTGGGCGAGAACATCATCATGTTGGACTCCAGGAGACACGAAAATCGAGGTGAGAGAGCTAGGCTGCTCGCAGGTACAATGCGTGGCCCTGAATGTGCATGGGGCAGGCCCCTGGGGTGAGGGTGAGTATGTGCGGCCAGCTGCAGATGGGCACACAGTGCATGACAATTATCTGGCCAGGGCAGTGTGGGCTGGTGGCAGTGTGAGGCATGTGTGGTCTAGAGGTTATGGGCCTAGACTCTCACTCTGAAGTTAAGGGTTTAAGCATCTGTGGGTTTAACCGGCCAAGGGGTGGGGAGGGGAATAGGTACTGGATGTCGCGTGGGACGAGGCCTGTGAAAGTGTTTCAACCAGTTTCGCCCAGTGGAGATCATTGGGGGAGGGGTGGGAATGGAAGGAGAGCTGAGCGGAGAAGAGGGTGTGGGGGGTACAGCCACAGATGGTGGGTACAGAGGTGGTAGAGAGCAGAGTGCGCAAGGAGGTAGGTGGGTATGAGCACTATGAGCCCAAGAGCCAGACCAGGCAGGGGCAGTCTGTGATGGACAGAAAGAAACATTGAAACCCTGTCTCTTTAGAGCAGGGGCATTGTTGGAGAGGATATTATTTGGAGCGATGATACAATGGCAGAATAAAGGCACATGGTGAGGGAGCAAGACCCAAATAAGCTAGCAGGGGGCAGGTTGCACTGAGAGGGTTGGGGCGACGGCTGCTGAGGGTTAGGCAGCCTTCAAGGGCCCGGCCACAGCATTGTTGTATTGGATTGGCGGGAAGGTTGAAAAGGGGGAAGGCAGTGCGGGTCTGTGGTTTGAGGAAGAAGCAGGTCAGATGAAGGGGTGTGCAGCCAGCAGGGGAGACTCTATTCCAGGTCAGCCTAGAGCGGGGTGAACATGGGAAGGAAGGGTTGAGAGGACAATCAGTCAATCAATCAGTATTTGTAAAGCACGGCTACTCACCCATGAGGCTCTCAAGGAGCTGGGGGGAAGGGAGCTCATCCATAGAGCCACATCTTGAGGTTACTCCTGAAGATGGTAAGCAACTGGCTTTGTCTGAGGTGCAGTGGGAGGTTGTTCCAGTTCTTCGCTGTAGTGTAGGAGAAGGATCATCCTCCAGTGACGGTTTTGCAGATGCGAGGGATGGTGTCCAGGGCCATCTGGGCAGAGCAGAGGGATCTGCCAGGGGTGTGGAAGGAGACACAGTGGTTCAGGTAGGCTGGTCCTGGGTTGTGTATGGCATTGTACGTGTGGGTGAGAAGCTTGAAGGTGATTCACTTCTCGACCGGTAGCCAGTGGAGGGTCCTCATGCGTTGGGAGATGTGTTTTCCGCAAGGGAGGTCCAGAATGAGTCTGGCGGCATTCTGGATGAGTTGTAGTTTTTTTATGTTCATGGTTGAGGTGCTGGCGTAGAGGGCATTGCCATAGTCAAGCTTGCTAGTGACTAAGGCGTGGGTGACTGTCCTGCAACAGTCTGCTAGGATCCATCTGAAGATCTTCTGAAGTTTGCGGAGTGTGTGCCAGTAGGAGGAGGCAATAGAGTTTACCTGGTAGGTCATGAATAGGGAGGAGTCAAGGATGATTCTTAAGTTGGGGGTGTGCTCAGTCAGTGCAGGGGGGGCGTTGAGGGATGTGGACCCCCAGGAGTCAGCCCAAGCTGCGGTGGTGTTTCCGAAGATGATGAGCTCAGTCTTGTCGGAGTTGAGCTTGAGGCAGCTTTCTGTTGTGTGTCATCGGCAAATGACACAATGCTCATACTGTGGCTTCTGACGATGGCAGCAAGATGGGCCATGTATACTTTGTGTGGGACTCAGTGAGGATCCTTGGCGGACTCCGCAGTTGACTCCTGTGGGTCTGAAAGTGTAGAGCAGGAGTCTGACCCTCTGGGTCCTCCTGGAGAGGAAGGAGTGGATCCATTCCAGGGCTCTTAAATGGATTCCTATGTCATGGAGTCTGGTGTGCAAAGTGCTGTAGGAGACCATGTCAAATGCTGCTGAGAGGTCGAGGAGTATGAGTGCTGCGGTGTGGCTGCGGTCTAGGAGTAAACTGATGTCATCGGTGGCTGCTAGGAGGGCTGTTTCCATGCTGTGATTGCTGCTGAATCCGGAGTGGGAGCTGTCCAGGAAGTTGTTGGCATGATGAAATTCCATAGTTGTGGGTTTATTGCTTTCTCCAGTATTTTGGCGGGTTAGGGTAGCAACGAGATGGGCTGGAAATTCTTATGGGTCTGCCGAAGGTTTCTTCAGGAGATGGCATGTTTCAGCGTGCTTCCAGTCCTCTGGGAAGGTGCCCATGTTAATGGAGCAGTTGATTGTGTTCTGGAGCTCAGGGCAATGGATGCCCTGGCTCTGATGTATATGTGGTGCAAACAGGGATCCGAGGGGGCTCCGGAGTGGGTGCTGTTCATGAGGTTGACTGTTTCCTCTGTGGTAAGCGTGGACCAGCTGTGGATGGTCTGTTTGGGTTCTTTGGGGGGGGGGGGAAGTGTTGGTCACAGGTTCCAGTGGCAGGATTTTCCGGGAGGAAGCTGTTGTACATGTATGGATTTTGTGGTGGAAAAAGGAGGCGAGTTTGTCGCAGAGGTACTGTGACCAGGGGATGCTGGTGGATTCAGAGGGGGGATCTGTGAACTCATTGATGACTGAGAGAGTTCCTAAGGGTTTTCTGTGGAGGAGCTGGTACGCTCCCGAAGCACGTCCTTCCTAGTGTTCTTGATTTTTCATCTGTGGGCAGCCGCTGCGGCTCTGAATGAAGCGAGGTCTTTACTGGTTTAGCTGTTACTCCATGTTTTCTCTAAACGTCTGCTGGTACGCTTTGATTCTTGGAGTTCAGTGGTGAACCAGCTGGCTTTCTTGGGTACGCATTTGGCCGATGTCAGATGGAGAGGGGTTAGTCTGTCGGTGCATTCGGTGATCCAAATGTTGAGATTGTGTGCTGCTGTGTTGGCGTCGTCGGAGGGAGGGATTTGGTGGGCGATGAGGTGAGTTGCTCGTTGGTGATTTCATTCCATTTCCTGTAGGAGGTCCTGGATATGCAAGTGCGGCTGCTGTGTGCAGTGATTTTGAAGTGTATGCAGCAGTGGTCGGTCCATTCTGGGGTGGAGATGTCTCGATGGTGGTATGGTTGTTTGAGGAGAAGATGGGTTCCGGTGTGTGTCCTGTGATGTGTGTGGGTACAGAGACCAGCTACCTGACGCTGAGGGTGGTGAGGTTGTTGAGGAGAGCGTTGGTGTTTGGGTCGGTGCGGTCCTCGAGGTGGAAATCTAGGTCGCTGAAGAGGTAGTCGACTGGATGGGGTAGCGATGTCTATGATGTCGTCTATGAAAGCTGGGAGGGGGGCAGGTGGTCTGTACACCATGGTGCCGCAAATGGAGTTGTGGTTGGAGTGGACCAGGAAGTGAAGGTGTTCCATGGTGGTGCATTGTTCTTCTGGGACTTACTTGACACGTAGTGAGGACTTGGGTACGATGGTGCATCCTCCGCCCAGGCGGGAGTGCCAGTCCCTCCTTAGGATGCTGTAATCATCAGGAATGGCGATGGCGATGTCTGGACTTGCGGTGGGACTGGTCCAGGCCTCTGTAAGGAAGGCGATGTCCGGTCGGGCGGTATCGATCAAGTTCCAGAGTTCGGTGGCGTGCTTGTGGAGGGGGCGAATGTTGAGGAGCAGGCAGTTGATGGGGTTCTGGAGGTTGTTGGTGCTTTTGTGTGCGGAGAGTACCTTTAGCTTGATGAGGCTGGTGCTGAAGTTGCAGTTCCTGCAGGTGAAAGGTCCATGGGGGGAGATGGTGCAGCAGTTGCTGAGATGTCTGGTGTTGAGGCAGAGGGGTGTAGTTGGGGGGGTGCAGGGAGTGCAGGGTGCAGACTGGGGGGAGCAGATGGTGCAGTGTGAGGTGAGGGGTAGGTGGGGTCGGCTGCCAGATACCGGGGCAGTCCGGCTACTAATGAGTTAAGTACTAGCACTCCGGGCCTGTTCACCATTTTTAGAGGTAGGGGTATCTGGCAGTGGCGGACTAGGGAGAGCACAATGTGGCTCCACAGCCCACAGGTGAAGTGAAGGCAAGGCCCAGTGTGGTCAGCCGGACAGCAGCATTGGACGACAAAATCACTGACACACAACGGTCCTGGATGGCCTTGTCAGTGGAACAGTGGGAGGGTTCAGTGCAACCACTGGCACACTGCGACACAGGATGCAGAGTCCCACAGCAACAGAGTGGTCGGGAGGGCATGGTATGGCCCATCGACCAGGTACAGAGCAACGCACGAGTGAAAAGCTCGAATCGCAAGGTTGGTAGCAGGAGAAAGCGAATGCTAGGAGGGGGTTGGAGACACTGGGTGCAAGAAGTCTGGATTATGAGAGCTCGGAGAAAGGTGAATTGGTGGTTGAGGAGACACCACAAATGGGAAAGTGCGGGGGAACTCTAATTAGGGTGTGAGTTGTGTTTTTCAGGATACCCAAGCTGGTTGGCAGTGGGTCCGGAGGTGAGGTGTGCCAGAGAGTAGTTTAATGGCGAGCCAACAGGCCCCGGTATGGGCACTGACTCTGGCACCAGGTAAAGATATGTGGGGTGATGAAAAAGCCTCCAACATGGTGTCAATTGGTGTGCATGTAAGTGGGACAGAGAAGTCCAGAGAGGCTAGGCTTGGAGGAGCCTTTATGCCAACAATGCAGGAGTAGACACAGCAAAGACGCAGGCAGAGGCTAGGAAGAGCCCCGCAAGCAGAGGCGGGGGGATGGGCCTGGGTGACAGTAAGCAAGCTGGCACTATGAAGAGGCAAAAAGGGCCCACATGGGGCAGAAGGATGAGGTAGGAAAAGAGGCTGACAGAAGTGCAGGTGGGGACATAGGGTGGAAAGAGTGAGGGGAACCCTGATGGTCTAGAGAGTAAGAAGCTAAAGATCAAGAAGGTGCCCTATATGGGGGTGTCAAAGCTCTGGGCACACCTCAGGTTAGTCACTAAGGAGAGGATCTGGAAAGGAGAGTATGTGGCGATGCTCAAACTGCTATATCAGGGGTTGAGGGCCAAAGAAGATGCCCAGGAAGAAAAATATGGGATACCCAAAAGGCCGAAAAGTCCATGTGAATGGCGTGAATTGGACAGCAGCTTTCTTACTATACGCTAGTGTATATTGCGAAAAGCACCTGGGGCAATGGGCGGCACTGTTTATATATATGGATGTCATACGGAAGGCACAGGTGGCTTAAAGGGGGTATACCTGGGCCCAATATGACGATGAGTTCAGGGCCTCCATGGTGCTGGATCCCAAGATACAGTGGGGGGAGGTTGATTCTGACCTATGGTAGCATACCATGGGTTTCTTTAAATTTGGTAAGGTGAATTTCACTGCAAGTTGCCTATAGTGTATCAGCCTTTTTGAGGGCTGCCCCACCGGGGAGAAGTGGAGGGGGCCCTTAGTCCCTACCTCCCCCCGTTTGAGTTTGGTGGCACGGAAGGGGGAGTATGTGGTCGAGAGAGCTGATTTCAGGTTTTAACACAATGTTAGGAGGGGGTTTGTGTCAGGATTTGTTCGTACTGCATTTAGGTGGGCACAACCTAGTGGTAGAAAAGGGTTTCGCATTGATGTGGGCAGGGGGACTTTAAAGAGATTCACCAACAGAGGCCAAGGTGTTTCATACTATGGTCAGTGTTTGCTTCCAAGAGGAACTGGGAGGAGGCTAGGAAGACGGCTGTCATTGATAAGGGCAGGAGGAAGATAAACAAGGAGAGGCATAATTTTTGCAAGGGGTTTGGTACTGGCAGGACTGAGCAGGCAGACCTGCGGTATGATAGTGCAGGGTTCTTTGGGGGGATGGTGCCCATCTGCCAAATTATGGTATGAAGTTATATAGTCTACAATTGAGAGAGGTGTTGTTTGCCATGTTGAATATTCGGTAGTGGAGGCCAGGAGGGCTGGTGGGGGCAGATAAAGATTAACTAGGGCCTTTTTCTGGAAGGCGGTTGGCCCAAAAGTTGGCAGATGTTAGAAAATGTTTTTGTTGTTGACAGCCGCAAACCAGGCTGAAAGGGAACGGGTGGGCAAGCTCATACCTGGACAAAGCACGAATTTTAAGGTTCATTAGGAAGTTAAGTTAGTTAGAGGTCCAGTGAACCTAGATGGGAGGTATCAAATGCAGAAGATCAGCACAGGTGGAAGTAGAGACTTTCAGAATTAAGTGTTGTGGAAGGGAGGGATATTTAGGGGTGGGAGGTAGGTTAACACGGGTGAGAAATGTTCATATAGTAAGGGTTTTTGTTTTGTAAGCAAAAGGCCCATGGTTTGTTTATGTGATGTGTGCCTATTACAATAGAGCAGCCTGTTTCACACAAAACGGTGTCAGTCGTCTGTGCTGAGTGGCATATTATGTCAACAGTGGCAGACAAAGTGGCAATAAATGTGAGATCAACTATAAGCCTTGATTCTAGTCAAGTTTGTCAGAGAAGAATCCTAATGCCTGAGGAGTTCTGCTGATTTTGGATTTTACAAATCAGGTATGTGCAAATTTAGAATTATGGAAAGGAGTAGTTTAAGAGTAAAGGATCTCACTTTTTCAATACTTTCAAACTGATCACCTCATGAGTACGCCGAGACCTCTTCTGCCAACTAAAAAACTGAATTTGAGCTCCAGAATTCTCAGTTTGAAGAGGGCATCTCTTTTGGCTTCCTGAGTCCTTCTACCCTCCATGTGAAAGAGGACATCTTTTTGGGTGGTCTTCCTACATTGTTGGATTAGTTTTTGCTGGGATTATGGTTCTATAAGGTGTGATACAACCAATGAGTGTCATAGTGCAAATGGGTTACTTCCCTAATATGGTTACCCCATTGGCCTATTTACCTCTTCGATAACACCATTAGTTGACACAGGAAATGCACCATTACATGGAAGTTAAATGTCACGTGTTGTCTGCAGCTGATATTTCCACCAGCAAGATGAAAAGGTTGTGGGCTGATGTCTGTCATTTACGACACTGTTAAAGTGCCTGCCTCCTAAATGACACCTGCATTTTTACTTTAGCTAAACATTAAGGAATAGCATGCCCCTACAGTGAGCAGCTAGGAAATGCTCATCAGGCATACGTAAATCTGCAGTGTCTAAGGAGTACATACTGGCATGGTGTCTTCGCAGCGGTCGGATTGTAAACACATTTTTTTACAATGTTTGGAAAGAAAATTCTACAAATTTGCTCAAATTACCCTTTTTACAATTAACCAAAAATCTAGTTCAGTGGTGATATTTCATTTTTTTCTATCTCTAGTAAAAAAACTACTTTTAAAAACATAATATGTGCAGCCTAAAGCCAATCAGTATTAAACCAGTTCTGCCGATTGTCCTTCCCTTCGTTGATAGTAATTAGCTTCTCAATTATGGGTAAAAGATGTTTCGCAGGAATGTGAACACAAACCTTTAAAGACAGGGAGACCTTTGTGTAGTAGTCACTAAACCCTTATCAGAGAAGATCCATCTTGGAGGGGACAAGGACAGATAGCATCACAAACCTCCAGAGCAGCAGCATGCCATTAAAATACCACAAAAAGGCCCAAGTGACAGATGTTTTTAATCCTGTGAGACCTTTCAGACATTGGTCTCTTCCCATAATAGGATGGGAAGTAAAGTTGTTTCCAGATCAGGAAGAGGTGAAGTGTACTCGCTTCCAGAGGGCTGAATGTGGGAAGAAATATGGTGCTCCCGATATGGGAACCTGACTTTCACTATCTTAAATAAACACCTATGGGAAGGAAAGTGCTGAAAACAAGGGACGATGGTTTGGTGGGAATTAGACAGGTATTGGGCCTACAAAAGTCACAAATCACTGGCTATTTCTGTGGTGAACTGGTGCCCCACCACAATTCTGGACAGGGAAAAATTCAACCAGAAGGCTGGAGTGACTTCCGCTCCACATTTCAATCCAACAACTGGAACTGCTCTCCATGGTCAGTTGGTTAACCTCATGTAACTGCTCCAGAGACAGAAGAAGCAGATGAACAACTCAATCCTGTGTAAGAGAAGCGGCTTCCCAGCAGGGAGTGGACTGCACTGGATTCTGTAGAAGCCCTGGCTGGCAAAAGACCTGAACACTAAGAGCCTTCCCTGTAGAATTGGAGCTCTAAAGACACCTGGAGTAAGCTTCTCAGCATCAACAAGAGTTCAGACTTTGGGCCTTAGTGATTCCAGGTGAACTATACAGTGCAGACTCAAAAACCAAATGTGAGCCTTTCCATATTTTCCAGCCTTGTTTTTTTTCTCAATTTCCCACACACAGTAGAAGAGGCGCCTTCTAGATCGGTGCTGTTACAGAGTTAGAAAAGCACTACTTCACAGACTTACTGCCACACATAAATGCGGTGTTGTGCGATTATTGAAAGCAAATCTGCTGTCCCCAAATCTGCATAGGAGCTGGATAGCCTATGGTAGGCCCCAGTAAGTTTATTTCTATTTCTAATGCTAATTGCATTTCAATTGTGACCTAATACTAATCTACGCCTTTACTTTTTCACATTCATGACCCCCATTTTCCAAGCATTTGATTTTATAAGACAAGGACAGGTACATTGTTGGATTACCAAAGTAAGTATTGTGCTGTACCTTTTCATGTGGACACGCGGAGCAATTTATGGTGCTTACTGTTCCAATTTGTTCAATTCCAGTGGTAGGAGTTGTTGTTGGAGGTGGAGGCTCTGTAACAAGTGTCACCTGGCACTGAATACAAAAACAAAAAATACAATGACCTATCTTGCTTTTTACAAAAAAAATCAAAACTGTACTTACATTTGATGGGAATAGTCAGAAATGTATATCAATGTGTTACACAAACACAATTAGCAAGGCAAGATTGTGATCCAATGTCTCAGCGATGCTGAAATAAAACATAGCAGCTACAATGGTAAAAAATATGAGTGCTATTGCTTACATGATTTGGATATTGTGCTACATGTAATTCTTTATTGGCCTTATAGAAAACAAGTAATTATAAGTTAGAATAGTCAAATAGCTGCCGATTACTTTTATCAACTTCGATTTGTGTGGTCTAAACCAGTGGTTCCCAACCTTTTGACTTCTGTGGACCCCCACTTTATCATTACTGGAACCCAGGGACCCCCAATGAATCACTATTGTATTCCAAGGACCCCACCACTGAGTCATTACTGAAAGCTGGGGACCTAATCTGTTGATATTATTCCATTTTGTAAGCTGTTGACCCCCTGAAGAGGCTTTGCGGACCCCCAGGCTTCCCCATACCACAGCTTGGAAAGCACTGGTCTAAACCCTTTCTTCCCAATCTAGCCTAATCTATGGTTGTCAAAAGAATCAGTCTTAGATTTCTGGATTTATTGCCATATGCAATATATGGCTGTATTTCAATCCTTTTTTTCATATTTGGTGCACTGAGTAAAGCATGTGTCATTACATTTTTTAATTAACAGAAATGTGTTTACTTTCTTAGTCTATCCTTCCTCAGCAATGTGAATTAACTGCTGCTTCATCCCAGACTTCATGTAGAACTACTCTGGTACTCTCAGTTGTATATTAGGTGTGCAGTAATACAAATATCTTTTACTAATCACAAATGTGCTACTAAGTAGGTGCTCACCGCTTAGGCATGGTACTTTTGTGACCACTCCCGTTACAGAAGGTAAAATCTAGGAGTGCAATAAGTTATGGGTGTAAGTTACATACTGTTAATTCGCTCATTTACTCCAGTTCCAGAAATTTTCTCATGTGCTATCTATTTACTGCACCATATATTCACTTACATAGGATGGCTGTAAGTCTAAAAATTACGTTTGTAAATAAGGCCCTTTGTGTTTTGTCATGCAAATACAAGGGTTCAACGTCCAGAATTAAACCAGTGCAAATCTTTATCATTCAGACATTTTTTTAGAAATAGCTAACAATTTGGAAGAGGCAACAGAAAGCCAGTGACTTTTCACAAATCACAAAACAGACAAACACACTATCGAAAGGCTGGTCAGCCTTGTGTCCAAATCGAAAGCCTGATCTGCAATTGCAGGAAAATCCTCAAAAACTGAAAATCTCCATACTTAGTAAGATGTACAAACTAACAGTGAATACATGAAAGTGGCAAAAACATGCATTCATATATTCATTGCAGCTAGATATATGCCTTACAATTAAGCACGCAAGTGGCTAAAATTGACGAGGAGTATTTGCAAATGTATTTTACAATAGTAACTGCAAAAACAAACACACTTTGGCAAATGTTTGATCTGCAAATGTTCTCCAATTTTTGACCACCCAGCACTATTAAAACTGATAAGATATTGGTGATAATTTTAAAGAGATTCAACAGTCGCGGAGAAAATAATATATTTTGAATTATGAGGCTGCAATTACGTACAATGAGAATATGTATAGAAAGGACAGTAACACGGATACTAAAAAGGGACGCTACTGTTTACAGCTGCTTCCCCCACCTATCTTGATGGATGTCTATAGGTTCACGTTTTATTTCCACCATTTGCCATATGAGTTCAGTGTGTGCAGAATACAACATTTCACAAAAAAGACAACCTATGAACCAACGAGCAGTCAGCAGGTTAAGTGCAGGTGGCTGGACATTTGAAAAGATTTACTGGTTACTTTTTATTTACTCATTGCTGTATTAATTTACAAACCAGGTGAAACCTTTCGTCAAGATTTGTTAACCTGTAAGAATTGCAAAATAATAAAGCAGAACTCCCACAAAATGTGTTGCTTTATGTTGTATAATTTTCTTGCCTTATAATTTAAAGCTTGTTTTATATCTTGGTGGTATGTATATTCCATCCCAACGGCAACACAGTATACATGTCGTCAAGATAAAGGTCAGCCTGGCAAATTTAAAAGTGGGACGTCCTTAGGTTAAATTTTACGGGGGAGACCCCTGAGGGGTAAGGTCCATCAGAGGCAGACCTCTAAATCCGCCCACCTAATTTAGATGGGTGGGATCAGCGGTCAGTTTTCGCTGTCTGTCAACGCCAGGAAAGCCCTGGAGGTAACAGACAGTGATAGCTGCTAAAGGCTCCCCTATCTATGGGAGAGTACTTTTAAAAAATAAAATCCCGTTTAGGGATGAACCCCTGCATCAAACTGTAAACAACACTGACAGTAACTATTATGACATCGGTTCCTGCCAATGAGTTAGAAATGACTGCCAGCTTGTCGGTCATTTCTCAAGTAGGGAGGCGGCAACCTCGTCAAGGTGACAGAATAATTAATTCTGTCTCCTTGATGGAGAAACAGGCCACCTGCCTACATCTAAATTAGGCCCTAAATCAACCATGCAGCATAATCTGACTGTCCTCTGACGTATAATATCAGTGGCCATAATTATGATGCAATTGTAATATAGTAGACAGGACATTCATCTAATTTTTGACAGAGTACCCTGTCTGCCAAATGCTAAGTAAGACTCAACGTTTTTAAGGTAATAGGAAATATGTTGAGGCATTAACCTTAAAAGATTTATCAATGCTGAAGAGAGGGTTAACTAATACTGCCTTAGTAGTCATTCTGACACGTGGCCCTTCGACTGACTTTGGATGTCCTCTTTGAGTAGTCAACCAAGAAACATGCAGATATTGAAACCAAAGGACAGCTCCTCTGGGATGAATATATTTTCTCATACAGACTTTCAGGGCGCAAATATATGATGGTTTAGGAAAAGATGTCTGTGGAAGGACTGTGTCAAAGATTTTTGAAGAGCCGCAGAATTTTTGGGTAGATTGTACTTACCATAACCATTGATCATCACGTGTACTGTTGTTTTTAATTCATGTTTAGCAAACATACAGTTATAATACTGCAGGTTGCCAACAACATCAACTGTCATAGACAAATTTATAGTAAGTAGAATAAGGTGAATTCTGAGGAAAACGATAATTTAAGTCTACATTTCTTGTGATTTAAAGCCTTGACACATGTCTTTGTTTTTGGTCTCTCTAGTCTTACTTAATGCAGCAGGGTATTTATGACAGCACAGAAATTAGCTACCTTTAGCTGTCCATTGATATCTACTGTTAAAATAAACCTTAAACACTCCAACATTTTTTTCTGAAATTCTATGTATCCTTTCCTTTTAGAAGACAGCTAAGAAGAAAAGGTTTGTGTTTGATGTCCATGTGCAATCTTTTAAACCATTTACATAATTGACAGAGAAATCAACATCATTGACAGAGAAATCAAATGACGTAGAGGTACTTACCGGGCCATTTGGGATGTCACAACAGGTTTCCAGATCTCCATGGCGAGAGTCACAGTAAATAACAATGCGTTGGAGGTCAAACTATAAAGAATGCAGAATCAATATGGTAAGTATAATAAGTCTTGCTGTAAGGAACATAAAATGTTGATCATTAATGAAAACAAAATCTTAACTATATTAGCCTAACAAAAGATCCTCTATGGATTACAAATGCCATGCACATTCATCCTCAGATGAACAAATGCAAACATTTCTGTCTTATAAAATAATAACATTCTCAGCTACTTCACTGCTTAATGTTTAACCTCTTTAGATGTAAATGAGGAGAACCGTTGATTCGGAGACATAAAATACCATGGCTTGTCTATGATCTTAGACAGAGAAAGCAATGCTTGCTGAGTACGGAATGGGCTCCAATGTTAAGTGCACTACTGAGGCCTTAATCTCACAAGAACGGTGCCTTTGTATACATAAACATATGCATATGACTATTAGAGAAATATGAAGTTTAACCTGATTTATGGATGTGCCAGGCAGGTATGAGGGAACATAAGGGTTTTTGTAGCTTACTTGGCAGTCGTGTATGTATATATATATATATATATACATATATATATATATATATATACATGTATGTGCCATCAGTATAGTGTGAATCTTGATGAAAGGCAGGAGAGCAGAGGAAATGTTCAAAGGAAAATATACAGTCAAATTGAAATAAGAAATATAGTACGTTTTTGAGCAGAACTGGACTGGTATTGTGTTGTGATATGGAGCTCTCTATAGAAGGGTGTTGTTAACTTCTTACTAAACTGAAGAAGAGTAGGAGTGGTCCTGATGGATACAAGGGGGTTGTCCTAGATCTGGGACACATAAATAGAGAAGACAGATTTCCTTATTTTCTCTTTTCTGCACGTCTTTGTCACTAGTCTGATAGGGATGTAGCTGTAGAGGCTGCATGTGGCTTGAGAGGCACCAGAGATGGTGAGTTAGAGAGTCAGCTGGTCGTGATGACTTTGTAGATGATGCAGCTGGTTTTGGAGACAATACAGAAAGGAGAACCAATGGAGTTCCATCCAGGTAGCAGGGATGTTGTCATATTGTATCAGGCCCTTGATGAGTGATGAGGCGTGCTCTGGAGTGTAGGATGCTATAATGTGGGTGGGGGGGTCAATCTAGAGTCTTGGAGTCAGTGGAGCAAGGCATTACCACCATCTAAATGCAAGGCTGTAAAGGACTGAATGAAGTTCTCAAGTCACATTCTGAGAGGAACAATTTCACTTTCTTTAGTAAGAAAGTGCAGCTCATGTTGTTGAGTCAGTTTTCAAATAGCTATTGGGTTTTGGAAATAGCAAGTTTTGCAAGGGTTGAGCATCAAGTAGGTGCTGACATCTAGTTCGAGTGGAGGTATAGCTGGTTCTTGAGAAGCTGGAGAAGGAGGCTTTTAGGTAGATCTGTGTATTATTGATGTATTGGTGAATTGTGATGCCTTTGTTGGAGAGTAAAGTCCCAAGGAGCAATATGTATAGACTAAAGAGGATGGGAGTGGGGGAAAATATGGATAGCTTGTTGGGCTCCTCAAGTGATAAGGAGCTAATAAGACATGGAGATGCCAACATGAATAAACTTCTCTAGGGTAGACAGCTAAAATGACAACCAGGGAAGGATATAGCAAGGGAATCCCATTAAAGATTTTGAGGTGTGGGTGAGGGTTTGATAGTTGGCAGTGTTGCAGGAAGTTCAAGAGTGCAGCAATACCAAGAAGGAAGTACAATCTTTATCTGTAGTGAGTAGAACATCTTCTGAGATTGGTAAAGAGGCCATCTCTTGGCTGTGGCATAATCTATAACTGGACTGGCAGTCTTAAAGAGATGGTTGGTGTGGATGTGATCTTTGAATTGAGGTAAATTGTATTTTCAATGATATTGCTAATGAAGGGTAGATGAGTAAGGGCTAGTAGTTGTTCATCTCATCTGGGTCTGGTGTGTTTTAGGAGTGGGAGGTTCAGGTCTGTTTTAAAAGCTTCTGGAAAGATGCCTTAAGAGAGGAACACTAATAATGCTGAGGAATGGTGAGAGAGTTTGTCCAGAGAGACTTTTGATGACATTGAGTGTAAGGTATCACCTTCCTAAGGAGGTATCTTTTAAAGAGATGAGTATATTGATGAGATAAGTAATAGACGTGAGTTTCAAGGCTGATAATTTTAGGATCATCTGCTTAGGGATGCATGTAAGAGGTAAACAGGCCTGGTGTTGTTGATGAACGTTTTGTTGTTCTGGATGTTTTCACTGAACAACTAGATGGCATTATACTTTTCTGTGGAATGTGGGATAGGATGGTCAGGCAAGGGGTCGACGCAGAGCTATATTAACTTTAAGAGTGTACTGTTTATGTTGAAAGCTTGTTTGATGTGTTGAGGAACCTCAGCAGTGTGAAGTCAGGTGTTCTGCTTTTATTCCATTTTTGTTCCTGTCTGTGTCTGGAGAATTTGTTGTTATTGAGGCCTATAGGGCACAAGAGTGTTAAAGAGTTCAACCTGCATTGATCTTTATATGGTTCAAACTAATTTTACTTTCACATGAAAAAACATAAACCATAACGAAATGTGACACACTTCTGTACTAACCATACATAATCAAACACAGCAAAACAACCACTCAAGACAGATGGGTGGAAATCTCAGGCCAACATGAAAATGATGTCCAAATTAAAAAAGCAATTTAGTACTAGACTAGTAGTGGAAAATAGCATACACATGCTCAGATCATAACAACACATACCATAGATTTGTTGTGCCTTTAAGGCAGAAGATACAAACGTCTGGCACTAGACTTGTGATATCTCATAATACTGTGTGCACTTACATCGATAGGTATGCTGTCATAAAGACGTTTGCCAATCACAGTTTTTCCCTGGATGTCAATGTTCTCTCTTTCTTCAATTGGTACAGTCAAAACCAATTTACAGTCGATGTAGAGGGAGACAGACTTGGCTTGGACACTCAGGGCGATTTTGTGCCAGTTGCGGTCAAACAATTCGCTGACTTTTGCATTGCGAAAGACAGCTCTCACTGCATCCCTTGTCACTCCTACAGCGCTGTATTCCAATGCTTTATTTTCTCCATCCAATCTAATGGACACCTAGGTGGGAAACCAGAAGAAACATTAGCAAGTGCTTAAGGATGATGTCTTTTGAATACACATTCTCACAGTATTATGTTCTCACAGTACAGATTTTTCACAGAAAGAATGTTGGCAGAATGAGTCTTTTCACAAAGGGGTGGATGATATTCTTTGAAGAATTTAAAAAAAGAATTGTAGACCCACAGTAAAATATGTTGATGCACATATGCCTTGCAGGATGATAACTAATAGAGGATTGCACATAGGATGCAGATCGGTGGAATTCAGCAATTGGCCAGAAATCTGTTTTCTCTCCAAGAGAAATTTATGATCGCGTGGCCAGGTGATTATGCGCTACTCTGTCTCTAAACACTATGCACATGATCCCAAGTTAACATCACCACACCTCCAATTATAATTAGATATTTTACTGCACTGTTCTCATTAGTATGTGCTACAATTGAACTAATTAATATAACATATGATGAGCTTTTCAGATTTCTAATATTTTCCTGATGATCATTGTACAAAACTCTACGTTGGAACCTGGCCGAGGTCAGCCTGTATTTGTGAATATTGCAATCAACCTATTCAAACTAGCTTTCAGGGCTTTTGAGGCCCCAACATTTTCAGGAATGCAACACGTATAAATACAATTTAGTCAAAAGGAAAAAGCAGATGGCCTCTAAGCAGGCCCACATATATCCTCGAAATCTCTAAAAGGGTGTTACTCATGCCTTGTGAATAGCTGTCGCTTTTTCGTGAAGGGGGAGATGTAAGTTTAGCCCAAACCATTCCTTTTCTGTGAGTATGTTGCTATACCTCTGTTCTCTTAGCAGTTTCAGATCACATAATATGTAACAGACAACTGTGCTATAGCTTTGGCGTTAATAATTTGGTGGATCATCAATTTAGTGGCATTGTAATCATTTGTGGATTCAAGTGAAGACTGAAGGTGAACAGAATAATATTAATAACTGTCTATGTGTTATCGATGTAATGTTTGTAGAAAATAAAATGTTTGTGAAGCGAAAAGAGCTTGGGCCTTGTAGATCTGCTGCAAAAAAATATTTTGTTCAGTAATTGGCATCTTCCAATCAAAGCTATTCAACTAGGGCACATTAAAACAAATGGTATTGCAAGAGACCCTTGTTTCAAAAACAAGTGACAACAGGAACAATAGCAGTTTCAATTGTTTGATGCATATATTGGTTATATGACACAACCGTTTAAAGAATTATAGACAAAGGGAAAACTCAAAACCCATCCAGTACCTGTGGTATTCCGTACTTGTCAATAATCTGCCAGATATACCAATCTTCTCTCCTGGAAGCTTTTCGGAATCTGAACGTTGCCACAAAGGCATACTCATCAGGTAAGCCTTGAGGAAAGACGTCCCTAAAGCGAAACAAGTATTTAAAGAAGAGGTAACAAGCTTTACACATTCATTTAAAATCATAGCTAGGATTTGTCTGCTACTCATCTGTCAGACCAACACATGTTCATATGTTTTAGGTACTTAGACAGTGAAACCAACTGGAGCCAGATACATTTAGAAGGTTGGTGAGTAAAAGAGGTACAATGCTTTGGAGGTAAAATAGCTCATTTTGAACTTTATTTTGGCCTCTCAATTGGTAGGTAAGGTAAGTCGATGATAGGATCCATATGGTCAGATTTCCCTTTGATTTTGTAACGGAGAATGTCTTTGAGAGGGCTGAAAGCAGGATTTGTGAGTCAGGCTATGTTAGAAATGGGGTCTTTGGTTGACAGTCAAGTTACCCCCTGTTCAAGCAATGACCCTCACTCTAGTCAGGGTAAGAGATAATCACCCTCAGCTAACCCCTGCTTAACCCATTGGCAGCTTGGCAGAGCAGTAGGCTTAACATCAGAGTGCTAGGTGTAAAGTATTTGTACCAACACACACAGTAACTTAATGAAAACACTACAAAATGACACAACACCAGTTTAGAACAGTAGGAAATATTTATCTAAACAAAACAAGACCAAAACGATAAAAATCCGACATACACAATTAAAGTTATGAACTTTTAAAGATTAAACTCAAAAATAGCACTTAGAAACACAAAATGCTTCGATGAGGTGTTAACACGGCATCGTGACGGAGTCGTTCCCAACAAGCTGACACCAGTGGCGCCGGACAAGGAGTCGCGTAGACCCCCAAGTACAGTACCTTTGGTGAAGAGTGAAAACAAGTCGATGCGTGAAGTTTGGGATTGCGGTGTCTGTGCGAAACGTTGAATCCGCGCACTTTGAGCGGCGTCGGTCACGACATGGTGCGGCGACTGCGAAGATCACGGAGTCGGGTGCAGGCAGCTTCAACGGATTCAGCAGCGGCGTCGGTCCGAAGTTGATTTCCTTTGGTTTCAACCAGCTTTCCTTTCTAGGGCCCAGGGACTGGATAGGGCACCACTTGTCAGAGCAGGAGTCTCTCCAGAGACTCCAGGTGCTGGCAGAGAGAAGTCTTTGCTGTCCCTGAGACTTCAAACAACAGGAGGCAAGCTCTAATTCAAGCCCTTGGAGATTTCTTCACAAGATGAAAGGCACACAAAGTCCAATCTTTGCCCTCTTACTTTTGCAGAAGCAGTAACTGCAGGATAGCTCCACAAAGCACAGTCACAGGCAGGGCAGCACTTCTCCTCAGCTCTTCAGCTCTTCTCCAGGTAGAGGTTCCTCTTGTTTCCAGAAGTGTTCTAAAGTCTGTGGTTTTGGGTGACCTTCTTATACCCAATTTCTCCTTTGAAGTAGGCCTACTTCAAAGTAAAGTCTCTTTTGAATGTGAAATCCTGCCTTGCCCAGGCCAGGCTCCAGACACTCACCTGGGGGCCAGAGACTGCATTGTGTGAGGACAGGCACAGCCCTTTCAGGTGTAAGTGACCACTCCTTCCATCCCTCCTAGCACAGATGGCTCATCAGGAAATGCAGACTACACCCCAGATCCTTTTGTGTCACTGTCTAGTGTGAGATGCAACCAGCCCAACAGTCAAACTGACCCAGACAGGAAATCCACAAACAGGCAGAGTCACAGAAATGGTATAAGCGAGAAAATGCTCACTTTGTAAAAGTGGCATTTTCAAACACAGAATCTTAAAATCTTCTTTACTAAAAGATGTATTTTTAAATTGTGAGCTCAGAGACCCCAAACTCCACATGTCCATCCGCTCCCAAAGGGAATCTACACTTTAATCAGATTTAAGGGTAGCCCCTATGTTAATCTATGAGAGGTACAGGCCTTTCAACAGTGAAAAACGAATTCAGCAATATTTCACTGTCAGGACATATAAAACACATTACTACGGCGGTCATTCTGACCGCGGCAGTCGGCGGTCGCCGCCCGCCAAGCGGTTCCCGCCGAAAGACCGCTCCGCGGTCAAAAGACCACGGCGGCCATTTCGGGTTTCCCGCTGGGCCGGCAAATGGAGCCGGCGGAGTTCCAGGGGTGCGACGGGTGCAGTGGCACCCGTCGCGATTTTCACTGTCTGCACACCGCCAGAAACAGGCTGGCGGGAAGGCGGTCGGAATCCCCATGGCGGTGCTGCAAGCAGCGCCGCCATGGCGGATTCCCTGGGCCAGCGGCAAACCGGCGGGAAACCGCCGGCTCCCCTTTTCTGACCGCGGCTTTACCGCCTCGGTCAGAATCGCCCAGGAAGCACCGCCAGCCTGTTGGCGGTGCTTCCGCCGCCCTCCGCCATGGCGGTCATGGACCGCCAGGGTCAGAATGACCCCCTATATGTCCTACCTTAACCATACACTGCACCCTGCCCTTAGGGCTACCTAAGGCCTACCTTAGGGGTGACTTACATGTAAGAAAATGGAAGGCTTGGGCCTGGCAAGAGGGTACACTTGCCAAGTCAAACTTACAGTTAAAACTGCACACACAGACACTGCAGTGGCAGGTCTGAGACATGATTACAGAGCTACTTATGTGGGTGGCACAACCAGTGCTGCAGGCCCACTATTAACATTTGATTTACAGGCCCTGGCACCTATAGTGCACTTTACTAGGGACTTACTAGTAAATCAAATATGCCAATCATGGATAAACCAATCACATATAATTTACACAGCGAGCATATGCACTTTAGCACTGGTTAGCAGTGGTAAAGTGCTCAGAGTTCAAAAGCCAACAGCAACAGGTCAGAAAAAATAGGAGGCAGGAGGCAAAAAGATTGGGGATGACCCTGCATAAGCAAAAAAGTCCAACAGGCTAGGACAGCATGTCTAAGCATGACAATAGCAGGGCATGAGGCAGTCTTGTATCTCTGGTTGATGTATTGTTGCATCACTAGGGGAGCCCACTAGTGGGATGCCCCAGGGAGGGGAAGTTCACTGTGTTCCCCTGCAGCTGTCTTACCATTTAGCTTGTCCTGACGTCTCGTGTTACAAAATGAATAAATAGAACTGGTAGGGTGGGCGTGGTTCAGTTGGGAGCTACAAGTATACCACATACCTGTGCCATTATTCAAGCACTGCACCAGCAGCACTCTACACTGGCAATGAGGAGGCCTCACTGATCCGTGCATACCTGCAGCATCCCCTGCCTTCAGCGCTGGCACTTCCAGTGTAGGACCAGCCTGAGTCACCTTTCTGCATCTCTCAAAGCCAGCCAGCACCCTGAACATCCACCTCATTCACCCAATGACCTGCCTCCTAGGCCAATAGGTCCTATTGGCTCTGCGGCCCAATCTCCACACCTGGAGGCCAGCCCTGAAAAGTCCAAGATGCAGGAGGCCTCACTGAAGCACGCAGACCTCTCCCTGCGTCCACACCTGTAATCCATCTGGAGCACAGGGGAGCCCCGCACAGCAGCTTCCCACGCATTGCTAGAGTGAGGCCTTCTACGCCCAAAGAGACTGAGGTGACTTATGCTCCAACAGGAGACCTCCCCTCAGCATATCTCATGAAAGGATGCTCTCTCTGCAATAATGGGCACCCCAAGCACCACCTGCAGACTTATGAGCCCAGTGTATGTGACTTTGAAGGCCCATTACGTGTTACTTTGATGGCTTCTTTGCATGCATTCTCAAGGTGGCTTTCCTATCAATCAGAACACCCCCAGGAACCATCTATAGACTTCCAAGGACCACAGCCAGCATTCCCAGGTGGCAGATGCCCAAGTGCCCACACCATCAGTGAACTATAAGGGCTGCACCTGTAGCAATACCTTACTTGGCAGCAATACCTTACCTGGCAGCAAGGCAGTGGATTCCAGTGGTCTTGGCGACAGCATCTGCTGCCAGCATTCCCCACCCAGCGATGGAAATGGTCGACCACCCCCGACTGCCTGCTCTGCCCTATCATGCAGGGCGGAAGTGTGTGTGGATGCAAGCAGAGTATGATGGTACCCCATTCCTTTCCTCAAGCACATCCATTGCCCACCATGTCTCCCATCCCAGGTCGGGAGTCAATCGCCGTCATTGGGCCACCATGGACACAAGACACTGGGTGTAAGGCAGGGTTAGAATGCCTTGAGCCCTCCTTTGAGACTGTGGAAGTCACTGATGAAAGCAAGCGGCCCCTAATACTTCACCTGGGTGGAGCTGACATCCATAAGATCTCCAAGTTTGTGGTCGAAGCTGGACCCCCACACACATACACGACTCTGAAGAATGGAAGCTGGGGACCTAATTTGTCAATATTTGTTAATATTTTTTAATTTTCTAAGCAGTCGCGGACCCCCTGAGAAGGCTTCGCGGACCCCCAGGGGTCCCCGGACCACAGGATGGGAACCATTGCTCTAGGGTTTAACTAGCCACCCTGCCCTCTCCCTTTAATAACCCTTGTTTCTCCCGTATGAGGGTGAATCACGCTTTATTACTTGTTTGGGAGAATTTTCAGTCATTAAAATTAAACAATTATTAAAACAAGTGCTATTAAGGAGGGACATAACCACATTTTATTTCTTGTTTGGAAGAATGTCCATTCATTAAAACTAAACATTTTTAAAACAAGTGCTATCAAGGAGGGAGGTAATACTAAATAAGACATCTATGCAGCAGTGTTCTGTGTTTCTATCACAGTACATGTAAAAGCACGCGGACACTTCAAAGAACTCTAAGTTACTTGTTTACTGCTTAGGATCTTCAGTGCGATCCCTTTGTTTTGTCCAAAACAAAATCACACTGTGCGGTGTCGAGCATAGCTTCCATTCTTATGTTTTTGGGGGTTGAGTGTGAACAGCTTGAAAAACACTACAGTAGCTCAGCTGCTGGAAAATGCAGAATAGAGCTTCTCGCGCACGCTGCGTCTCCACAGTTGTCCTGGTAGCCTTGCCTGCCTCGGCCTGGAGCACGTGCAAGCTCATCTGGTGCCGAAGGCGGAAGCCGCATACGGACAGTGAGCGGTGTCAGCAGTGACGGAGCAGCTATGAAATAAAGGTCAAATGAAAAAATCCACACACGCTAGGCAGGTGCTGTGTGGACTATGAGCCATTTGAAGGAAAAAGCAAACGATTTGTAAAAAAAAAAAAAAAAAAAAGACACAGCGTTAATGTTTCCATTTCTGTAGCAGATATCTCGAGGCTTTCGCATAGTCGTCATACTAAGCTGTCAGTGCCCCCTGACGTTTGAGAACTACCCAGCCTCGGCAGGTCAGGTACTTCAAATATACGTTTTTTTGGAGAATGGGATTAAATTAATGGATGAAAGATTGTAAAGCGCAGAGTACAGAGAAACATTGAATGAGTAGATATTTATCAGCTGTAGCTGAAAAACAACATGCCTGCATGAAGTGGCTTAGCGTCAACTCATTCATGGAACACACTTGGGCCCGTATTACAGTGAGGGTGCACTGCCCCCGTTTGTGCCACAGCACACTTTACAACAGGTGCTTCAGATGCAAACTGGTAAAGTGTGCCTTATTATGGGAAGTGCGCTGCCCTCAGGGCCCTCCTGCTCCAAACTTCTCCTGTTTCACAGTGCAGGTGGCACCTGCCAGCACTTTCAAGAGATATTAGAAATCCCCTTGCAGACAGGTGCAGTGAGTGATGGCCCTCGCCTGCAAGGGAATAAATGGGGAGGGCCCATAAGCTCCTCTTTCTCCCCTCAGAAGACTGCCTTTAGGAGACGCACTCTCGGTGTGCCACCTTTTTGTGACACACTTTCTGTGTGCCTCCTAATGGCATGCTTGCTTCTCAGCCAGTAACCATAATACAGCCTGGGCACAGAGGCAAAGTGATTACTGGATTTGCATGGAGTCAGGCCCCCATGCAAATGAGGGAACACTCTCTTGAGATAGCACTGGCACTACATATCCTAACGCTATCAGGATCACAGAAGGGGCCACACAAGTGTCTGCCGCCCCTTCTGTAATAACAAAGTGCCCCGTGGGTGCATAAAGCAGGTGCCCATGCCCTTTGCTCCCGGGCACTTTCTGTAATAGGGTCGATGGTTTTAAATAATTATGCATTTTTTCCAACAGAGCAGAAATCAGGCCCACATAGTGGTGCGGCAACAGCCATCTCCATGGAGGGTCAAAGGAAGGGGCCCAGAGGAAGATGCAAGACATGTGATGTCAGTAGTCCTGTGGCTACACCCTGAGGGAATGCCCTTTTGCAATAGTGCTGGGGCTACATATGCACCAGCGCTATCAGTTTTACACAAAAGGATCTGAACAAGTGTCTGCGGCCCCTTCTGTCATACCAAAGTGCCATGGGGGGATGCACAAAGCAGGTGCACGTGCCCTTAGTTCCCCCAGGGAGCTTTCTGTAACACAGCCCCTGGTTTTAAATAATTCTGCATTTTTTCCAACAGGGCAGAAATCAAGCCCCATGTGGAGAGGTGGGAACCGCCATCTCCATGTTGGGTCATTGGAATGAGTCCGCAGGAGGATGCAAGACGTGACGTCAGTAGGCACATGGCTGCCACAGCTATGCTTTAATGTGTATTTGTAAATGAATTATTTAATACCTAATTACAGCGCAAAGTGGAAAAGGGGGGCACCGGTGGCCTACAGCGGTGACCACTGAAGCTGTGGAGGGGCTGCGATAGGCATCAGGGAGATGACAGGAGGCCATGATGGGACTCTTGTGGATCAGGGCCGCACAACAGTGTCTGAAAGAAGAGCATCCACATGGGTAAGTGCAGCCATCCTCACTTTCCTTACACCCCCACAGGAGCTGAGAAGCGAGGCACCACCAGTAGACTCACCAGGAGCCAATGTTAATATGCAAGGAGGCAGTCTTGCCTCCGGGACCTGGGAACATGGGGTTGTGAAGATGGCACTAGAGGGAAGAAGATTAAAAGGGACAGGTGAGCACGGGAAGACAAGCTGAGCAGGCACCTTGAGCATATACAATGAAGAAGGGGGAACAGCAGGATGTGATTGACCTGTCAGGACAAACTATATCAAAATGGACAAGGAAACCCCGCCTCAAAAATAGACAGAAAAGAGGACTAGAGCGATAACATTGAGGACCACCAAGGAAACAGTTAAGGCTAGCGAATATGTTTACATTTCAAGGTACTGCAAGTGTAGGAAAGGAAATTGGGCAAGAGACCGAAAAGCCCATCTGATATAGACACATGGATGGTGGCATTCGAGAGTTATGCGACCATTTGTAAAAAACATTTAGAAAGCAGTGTAGTTCTACTTAAATGGGCATCATTAGGACAGCACATGTCAGTTTTGGTGGGCTAGGATGGATGAAACGTGACAAGTTCAAAACAAGGAGAGACTTTGATAGCATTACGTTATGGGAAATGGTGAGCCAAGAGGCTGATACCAGCGATTTACATAGCAAGCAGATTACTATTCATACTGCCCAGCCCCAGTACAAGAGAAGAATGGAAGTTTTAACAAGGGAAGTTTTTTCAGGGCAACATTTAGAGTCAGGTACGAGTGCTCTGAATGTGAAGCTAAGCACCCGCAAATGCAATCCTTCAGAGGACTGGGAGGTAAAGCAGTGGTACAAAATGGAACATGGGAAGAGGTCAGTACGCTGGTTAGATTGGAGGCACCTGAGCATTGCTGCATCACTACCCAGACAGGTCGGACACATCGAAGCTGATGAGAGGTATTGATGGAGGAACCTAAATACCATAAACTGGGCTGTGCATGAGATGCTGGACTGAACTTGAAGTCTTTAAAAGAAAAGTCACAAGTAGTGCAAGACAAACTGACAAAAGAAGACAAGAGGCCAATACAGATGAATACTTCACGTGTCCTACCCCGAAGGCAGCTCTGTCAAAGACTACACAACAGCGGAGGAATGTTCTGTGCAATACATAGGCATAGAGGAGGTTGTAGCCTTCATTAGGAGCTATGGAGTGGGGTCTGAGATGGGAAAAACATACATACATACAGTCATTTTTCAGGCTTCTGCTGATACAACTGACAGAAATGTATCTGTTTGGTATAATGTTTGTGGCGAAGTACTTTGTAGACAAGGAAAGGCCCATGGACAACTCTGTGGCAAGTCTGGCCTTTGATGCCTTCAGCAGTTTCTTGGAATGGATGGTTATTGTCAAACCTTACCACTGCATGCACCCTTTCAAGGTTGCCCTGCCCCAGGACTGGTGGGGCCCCAGTATTACAGCAGAGTGGAAGGAGCACCTTTAACAAGAGGACCTGGGTGCCAGTTACAGTAAGACCAGAGTGATTTAAGTGTGACAGTATGTACAGAAAAGGGGAGGGGGAGCCGTATAACTCTATGCGATCCTGGACATCTCACTAGTATTTTCATCAGGGATTCTCTAGAGTTATTGATCTATATTGATTAAACTGCTCAACAATAGAGACTGTTTCACTATTGGAGAGTGAAAATGTCATACTAAATTAAGCGCATTTAATTTCCTTTTACTCATAGTAGGATTGTCGCACCTTCAGCATATGTAAATCAAACATTGGACAAGAACATAAAATCAAAACTAACAAAACATAAGAACTGCTTTAGACCTTATCAAGTTATGTTGATATCCTACATTCCTTGTGTATCAATTCAATGTGGGTGTCGCTCAAGAAATGTTTCCAAATTGAATCCATACTTTCGTGTGGTCTAGGCATTGAAGATGCTGAGACCATACCTGCTTGGGACTCACTTTGTGGTTCAGACAGATCACAGACCCCTCAGATGGCTCATGCGATGTGAAAATCCCAAACTTTTGAGGTGGCCTATCTCCCTACAGGGAATGGATTATATGGTGGAACACCATCGTGGGTCAGACCATCCCGGTGCTGATGGTCTATCCAGGTTCTTCTGCACCAGTGAATAGAACTCCCAAGGGTTAGATAGTTCTCCCCACTTTCAACTGGAAGGGACACATGTTAGACCTGTCAGTCTTAGGGTTGTCTTTCCCCCAACTTTTTGCCTTTCGCCACCCTCATGACTGTCTCATGTTTTCTTCCTCATCTTTATTTATGTCTTTTTGCAATGCATATTTTTTTATTTTGTAAGCATTAAAGCATTATTCCTGGAAGTGCAATGTGCTTTCCCACTTTTCACAGAGTCATACAGCTTATTTATGTTGCTATCATATTATCTGGGATCTCTATTGTCACTTTAGTTCCTTCACTGACAATTGTGCTACTATACTCAACTCTACTCCACTCCTCTTTACTCTATTCCACTCTATGCTACTCCATTCCACGCTGCGCTACGCTACTCCACAAAGTGCCACAATACGCCACTCTATGCCTCTCTACTCCACTCCATGTCACTCTACTCTATGCCACTCCGCTCCACACAATGCCACTCTACATCACTCTACACCACTCCACTCTGTGGCACTCTAGTCTACGCCACTCCACTCCACACAAAGTCACTTTTTGACACTCTACACCACTCTACTTTATGGCACTCTTCTGAACTCACTCCACGCCCTCTATGCCACTACACGCCACTCCACATGACTCTTCTCCACCCCACTCTATGCCAATCTATTCTACTCTATGCCACTCCACTCTACTTGATTCTATGCCACTTTACTCCTCTCTCTTCTAAGCCACTTTATTCTATGGAAAACCACAAATTTTTAGCGTTGCTGAACAGCAGCCACGCTGCTGTACAACATGACTGTAAGAAATTGGTTTACTAGTTGAGAGGGGTGAAACCCTACTCAAGCAGCAACCACAACTCTTGTCATGGTGAGACACAAGGAAACCCGAAATTAAACTATGCTTGACCCTCTGGCAGCTTGGAACCAAAATCAGTCAGGCTTATATTAAAGGTAATGTGTAGGTAATGTGTAATGTATTTATGCAGCACTCCAAACAGTATCTAATTAGTTATGTAATCTCACACCATTATAAAAAACAGAGTAAAAAAAAATAATAATAATTTAGACCAAAACCACAAAAACCCAATCAGTAGAACCGGGGATTTTAAAATTTTAAAGATTTAAGTGAAAATGGTGCCTAGAAGCACACGTGCCAACTGTGGTTATCTAGCCTAGTGGTTATGATGGAGGGTGGGCTGGATACAGGGACCACTGAACAAGGTCCTTTAAATCGTAGTCACGAAGCGTTGTGTTATCCCATATTGGGGATGTGTCACACAGCAGTTCCGATGTCCTGCGGGTGGCAGTGCGGAGTCCGGCATCGATAATGTGTTGCGAAGCAGTGGTTCAAAGGAGCTGTGTGACTGTTATGCAGAGACTAGCTTTGCACATCAGTGGTTTTGATGGGCTGCAGAGGTCCTGCATCATCGATGCTTTATGAGATTGTGGGCGATGCGCTGTGCTCCATAGGTTCTGCTGGGACCACAGATGGGCTGGAAGAGCACTTTCCAATGGTCCAGGACTGAGGTGGCACAAATTGGAAGGGGCAAGACTCACAGCAGGTAGAGTCCAGGTGCAGCGATCAAGTGGGTGTGGCCTTTTCTGTCCCTGAGCAGGAGGCCAACTAAGTAGCCCTATGAGTCACTCTAGTGGTCCGAGGATCAAGATGCAGTACCAGTCCTTCTCACTCATGCGGCAGGGCAGCAGAGCAGCAGAGAAGTAGAACACTAGAGTAAAAGTCCTTCTTGCAGCAGAGCAGCACAGCAGTCCTTCTTATGAGTCTTCTACAGGTCCAGAGGTGTACTGAACAGTTGGCTCTGACGGTCCAATATTTATACTTGGTGCCAGCATTGAAGAAGGAGAATGTCTGGAGGTTTCCAACCCCAGAGGTGGTTAGAACTTCCTGCCTCCCTGCTGTGCCTCCTGCTTGTCTGGGGGGACAAAAGACTAGCGTCAAACCCTTTGTGAGTGTGGTGGGGCAGAGCCTTTGTGATGTGTAAGTATGGCAGGTGACAGCTCCTTCTGCTCATCAAGTCAGAAATGGCCCATTCTGCCAACACCTATTCCCCTTTTGTCTCACTGTCTGGGAGCAATATACAAAGACCAACTGCTACACCTAGTGATATGACCAAAGATACAGGATGTAGACACCAATTGGTTGGGACAGGAAAAACCTAAAAGTGTCATTTTTAGAATTGTGACTTAAAATCCAACTTTACTGTTACCGTTAAGGAGGGTTTTAAATGACAAATCTGTAGGTATCAGAGCCAACATTCCTACCTGCTCCCAATTGAAAGCTATCTCTTATTAAATTTAATAAGGTAAGCCAATGTTTTCATATGGAAGAGGTAGGCATTACAGTGATAAAAAACACATTTGAGTTTTTCACTGCCAGGACATGTAAAGCTTAAAAGTACATGCCCAACTTTTTAAATACACTCTGCCCTACACTTTGGACTGTGTAGGGCCTACCCTAGGGGTAACTTACATGTTTTTAAAAGGAAAGTTTAGGCTTGGCAAAAAGTTAATTTTGCCAGGTCAAAATGGCAGTTTAAAACTGCACACAGAGGCTGCAATGGCAGGCCTTAGGCAGGTTCAAAATTCTACTTAAGTGGGTGGCATAATAAGTGCTGCAGACCCACTAGTAGTATTTAATTTACAGGCCCTGGGTACAGATAGTGCCAGGTTAATAGGGACTTATAAGTAAGTAAATATGCTAATTGGGTGTAAGCCAATATTACCATGTTTCAGGAGTGGGCACTCAAACTTTACCACTGGTCAGCACTGGTAAAGTGCACAGAGTCCTTTGGCCAACAAAAATGTGATCAGTAAAAATGGTGGGCAAAGGCAAAATGTTTGGAGGAAGACCACCCGAAGACTGACAGGTCTAAGAATGGCTTAAAACATTAGGAAAGCTGATAGCTCTCACATAGGCAAGCTTTGCCAGAGCTTGTTTCAGGACTTTTGCAGCATCATTTGGCAGTGGACCTGTAATTGTGCATGCCAAGCTTAGGGTAACCTCACTTATTGTTGGCTTACCAAGAACCTATATGTAGTGTTGTAGTCCAGAGTGAGATTGATTTTAGAGATCTCAGAAAATCCACCAAAAGCCACAATGGAATGCATTTCTGGGTCCGGACGCACATTTAGATGGCTGCTTTTTGTAAAAGGATAGCCAGTTTGAAATACCAGACCATTTACTATTAAAACTATCTCGTAAAGCAAGTTTCCCCTAGTCTTGAAACTGCTGCTTGAGTATAATATCTTGATGGATTACACAGTTGCTAAATATCCAGTGGCCTTTTCATTTTATGGAGTGCACAGTGAAATTATTCATAAAAAACACTTGAAGTCTCTTACGCTTTTGAGACTTTATATTTATTTTGTTAGTTATACTTAGCCATGTTGCATTATTATATGCCTTGACATTTCAGAGTGATAATTTAGATGCTCTGAAAAGCATACAAATGTGAAATCAAAAAGGGAGGAACATTTAGCGGTCTTGGGGCGAATATTGATCACAACTGAGATGTGGTGCTGGAAATATATTCCGAGGGGGCGGAGGTGCTGCCATCAGTTACATCACAATAGTCATAGCCACACTTGAGACTTACCAAACAATGTGCTTCATCAGTGCTTTCCTGACTGATGATATATTAAGAAATATGTGTATAGTTCATTTACTGGTATTAAAATTTTGTCGTGTGTTAATAAAAATTGACATCCTATAGCCTTTCCTTTCAAACTCCCTGTACCCAACCAAGATTGTCAGATAGTTCAATTTACAAAATCCTCTAACTTTGCAGACAGGGAAAGAAAAGTAAACACATAGTTTCATGTTTATAGAATAATGAGCAATTTGTCAGAAAGCATAGCCTGACGTTTGACCTGCGTCTATGAATGTATAGCAAATGTGATATGAAAAAAACAAATTTAAAGGCATCTTTATTGCTCCTTCATCTTGTGAACTCTATCATGGTTATTTTGGGGGATGGTGCAGCTGACCCTGCACCTCTACTTCCAGTGCCTATGCATATGTACTGATGTATCTACTAAAGTTAATTTTCTCCTTGGTTGCTACAGTTCTTGATACGCAATGCTTTTTGCAATGAGTTTGCTATACCAGTGAAACGAGGCAGCACCTTCCTGTAGGAAAACAGCAGGAGTGATGACTGATGACTAAATATTGCAGTTGCACCCTACGTGATCTCCATTACCCTGTGTCCTCTCCATGTCATTACTGTCATGGTTGTGTTGAATCTCTCCTAAAGCCTGTCGCCTGAGGGTGAAATGGGATAGGAGTTTATAGGTTACCCTACAGTCATCCCACATTGTCTTTTTGTATGCTTACATGAAGTGTGTTTTCCCTGATTGAAAGTAACTCATTGGGGAGCCATACTGAAGGAAACATATTTTGGCACTGGAATTTTAATTTGCTTCCTTTTGCTACTCTGTGGAGCAACAAAAAGATGGCCTGTTAACTCAGCTTCTTATTTCCGATCATAAAGGCATAAAGTTGCTTTCCAATGGATGCTCTTACCATCTTTGCTATCTCTTTATAGTTCATATCTAGAAGTGACCAGATATTAGGAGCAGCACCTCTGTTGGTACCTTCCACCATCAATAATCAAGCTTAATACTGTGTTATTACTGATTTCCCATAGGATAAGTACTTATGTGGTAATGGGAAATGTACGCAACTCAATCTGGATCCAATCCACATTGTTAGAGGCTCATCTGCTATTTTACTGGCTCCCTGATACCTCAACTTGCCTCAAATCACTCGGAGCTTGTGCTTAACAAGGGGTGCATTGCTTGGACTGAACTTGTGGAGTTTCACTTGTGGAATTCTGAAGAATTACCTAAAAACTCTGCAAGATCTTGTGGTGTTCTGCAAGCTGTGGAATTCCAGTATGTCACAATGAGTTTTAGCACCAAGAGCTTCTCCTGTGCTGTAAAATCAGCGCAAACTGCAACACACAACGTGCCAGATGGCACTACATCTTCTTCCGTTCAAGTAGATTTTCTACTTGAGCAGCAGATTTTTTAGGGCGAGTGACAGCTTTTTCAACGTGAGCAGTAGTGACCTGCCATGGTGTCTGCGTTTAGAATTCTTTCCGGGAAGCAGTCTAGCTCTCTATTTTCTTGCTCGCCGGCTTTATTTTGGTGAGCTGCATGCCAGAAAAAACTCTGCCACACAGCGGTTGGCAGAGTTTTTCAGGAAATCCATCCGGAGTGGGGAAAACTCAGCAAACTAAACCCGGAGGAGCAGAGTTTACCGCCCACCCCTATTGGCTACCCTTAGTGGGAGACTAATGCTGGTCAGTTGTCAACACGCTTCTTATGCCTACTTTGTTCTCTTCACTAACAAATGAGCGGCACCATTGGTAAGACACAATGCACCCTGAAGCTCGTCACCAGAACACACCCCTATGTAAAAAGATAATTGGCTCTGATCCAGCACTTACTTATCCAGCCACTCATTTATCTACAAATCCGAATAAAGAAAGCACTCTACACATTTCGAAATCAAATCCACATTACTATTTTTTATTAACTTCAATATTAATATTTGTTCTTGATGTCAATCATTTACCAAGTGTCTTCTGTGCAACACCTCAGTTGTATGCTTGTTACATAAATGTAGCAATCTGCCCTTTTCTCATATTCATCCCTTTTTTTATGGACCGGGATTCATGGCATTATACATTTATGGAAATTTACTCTAACTAGCTAGTGCACATGCTTTTTCACTAAAACATGACAATCACCAACTGACATATTTCTCTTTTACATGATTTCACTGTAAAAATGAACAGAAATTAATCATTTGAAAATAAAAAAAAACACATTCCAGGATAAGACGATTATTATTTATTTGTAAATGCCTTTTTTATTTGGCAATGTTCAATATAACTGTATTGTTTAAAAAAAGATAGAAGTAGTGGTTTGGAGGACATGTACACGAAGTGCAGTAAATCAAGATGCAGTATGGCCATTTACAAATGACAGTACATGGAAGGCATGGTAGTACATTGCAGCTAACCCGCCTCCCCAGTGACCCGTACCTCCAGGAGTTAGGTGTTTATTGACCATGCCCGCTAAGATGGACCTATGATCCCGAGTATAATGCAGCATTTTGATTATTGTCTGTAAGGTCTAGCCCATGGTAAGTAGTCCATCAGCCCCATATCTTGCAGGACGTCCTGGAGCAACCTCTGTAAGAATATATTTTTTTTCTACCACTGTATACATGTCCATACCTCCCCTACATTCTAGCATGTTGGCACCTCTGTCACCCACCACTTCCGCGCAATATCCTGTTTTGCAACCACTAGGACTAATGCGTTGAAAAGAAGATGGGGGCACCGGACATCGACATAATTTGGGATTCCCTGTATGACATAAGCAGGTTCAGCTGGGAGTGTTATGTCTAGAACTCTGCCCATTTCTGCCAGGATCTCAATCCAATACCTCTGGATAAGGGGGCAGTGCCACAGAATGTGTAAGAAATCACCCTTTTCAGCATTGCACTGCAGACACATTGATGACATCGCCCGACCCATTGTTTGCAGTTTAGTCCTATCGTAGTATACCCTATGGAGGATTTTGTATTCAACTAGGCGTAGCCGCGACTTGATGGCGACATCTCTGGAGTGCATGAGTACTGCCTCCCAATCAATGTCTTCCATCGTGCCTATGTATCTCAATCAGCGGTCCCTAAGGTATCAGGCATGTTGTTATTTAGTGTTTGTAAGTAAGAGATATCGTCCCCTTAGTAAGTTCTTGCAATATTCTCCCATCCAGTGGGGAATATTCTGGAATCTCACTGCCAGATATGCCTTCAGCGATCCAAGCATGCTTTAGTTGTGCGTATTTAAGGACTGTGACGTGTATTTCATATTCAGTGCTAAGGGTCGCAAAGAATTTCATATCTCCCTTTTCCAGGATATCCCCTATAGTAGAAATCTCGATTTAGTCCCATGTCCCAAAGCCCTGCAGTTTATTAATCTCCTTGAGCCATGATTACTTCCAGAGCAGTGCTGCCGACGTGATTCTCCAAGCCCATCCTATCCTTTTTGTCGCTCTCTCCCATACCGCCAATGTCACATGTGTTGCCGAACGTTTACTCTGTGCACGCCTGCCGCCATATAGATGGTGTAAGTAGGATTGATGTGCCAAGGTGCTTCTCTCTAGTCTATAAGTTGGGTGATCCTGTGGGGCATGTATCCAGTCACTGACTGGGATCAGGTGTGCGGCCCAGTAGTAGGCCTCTATATCAGGAAGGGCTATTCCACCATTGTAAGAGTTTCTCTGCAGGTTCTTTAAAGCTATCTGTGGGTGTCCTCCCTGCCACAGGAGGGACTTCACAATTCCCTCTATTTCTGTAAATGTGTCCATTGGTAGTGGGAAATATGTATTCTTTAGGGTGTACAGTAGTTGTGACTGGGTGATCGTCTTAAAAAGGGCTGCACATCCTAGTAGAGACAGTGGTAGGGCCTTCCACCTGTCTGTGTCTTTCTGGAAGCCAGACACCCTCCCCAGGTTGTGGCGGTAACAAGGTCTTGACTGAACGTTCTAAAACGCCAAGATATTTTAAACCTTCAAGGATGACCTTCAGATTCCTGGCTGGGGGGAGTCATGTTTTTATCAGTCTCAGTGAGAATAAAGTAGATTTGTCCCAATTTATTTTGTATCCGGAGTGCAGGCCATACTCTTCTAATACCTGAAATAAAATGGGGATGGTTGTTAAGGGTTCAGAGATGTATAAAAGCATATCATCAGCATAGATGGATATTCGTTCCTCTATGTCATCTGTCCTTGTGGCTCGAAAGCCACGGATATCAGGATGGATTCTAACTTGGCATGCCATTGGCTCTACTGTAAGGACAAATAGGAGGGGAAAAGGGGTATCCCTGCCGGGATCCCCGGCTGATGGGGAATTCAGAGGACAGCACCCCATTCACTTGGACTGCCGCCTTCGGATCTTGATACAAAATTTATATCCAATGTCTGAATTTAGGTCAGAATCCGAATTTGACTAGCATGATCAGTGGACTACGTAAAACGCTTATTCAGCATCTAGTGATAGAAAGACGTATGGGGAAGGTCAGTTTTCAACCTCTGACATCCAGTTTTGGGTTTGACAGAGATTCAGATGGGTAAAGCCCATCATGAACCCGGTCTGATCTCTATGGATAAGGGGTAGTATGACCTTTAGCAGTCACAATGCCAATATTGTGGCACGGATTTTGACCTCAATATTTAGAATCAATATTGGGTGGTAGGATGCACACCTATCATGTGGTTTATCTTGTTTGTGTATGACTGTAATTGTGGTAATGCGAAGGTCGAGGGGTAGTATGCCAGTCCGCTGTATGTCTATGAAGAGGTTCAGCAAGTGGGGACCCAAAATATTGAGGTAGCATTTAAAACAATTCAGCGGGAATGCCATTAGGCCCTGGGGTTTTACCTGTTTTGAGTTCGGGAACTGTCGTCTCAACCTCAGTGACAGTGAAATCGCTCCTGAGAACCTCAACCTCAGCTAGCCCTAGTACCGGGTTGGGGATACTATTTAAATATTGGGTGATGGCTGCTTGTATGCTTAATGGGAGAGAAGCGTAAAAGGCACTCTAGTAAGTGGTGTATTCCTGAGCTATCTGTGGTGTAGGCAGTGCAGTTGTCATCTTATATCTCACTGACCCATTTGGTATCTAGATCTTTTTAACTTATACAGGTCAAAGGTTTCCCTGCTTTATTCCCAACTTCATACACTCGGTGTAAGGTGGCCAGTCTTTGCTGTCTAGCTTTGTCTTGTGCTAAGTCATGGTATTCCATGCACAAGGCCCCCAGTTGTCGCAGTACCACTAAATCTGAGGAGCTGATCGACCTCTCTTCTAGGTGGAGGGTCTGTCGATCTAGGCATTCCAGTTTTACTACCTTGCGCCTCCTTCACTCTGGGCCACTAGATTTGTGCCCTGTCTCTTAAAACGATTAAATAGTCTTCCCATAGTGTAATTCCTGAGTCTACAGAGCACTCATTTTCCTCAAAAAAGAGTTGGGTATCTGCCTGGAGGCCTCTGTCAACTTCTCTGTGTTGAAGTTCCCATGCATTCAGTTTCCACCCCTGGGTTTAGTACCTAGTTGAACTAGAAGTGGTAAGTGGCCAGACAAACCCCTCGCCTGGTACTCTGCCCTCGCCACCTTTCTCACCTCCCACTCTGGGATGAAGATACGGTACAGCCGGGAGTATACTTTATGGGCTCCAGAGAAATAAGAGTACTGACAGGTGTGGGGCTGTTGGTGTCTCCACATATCGGACAGCCCCAATGTCTCTGCAAAATGGGCCAAGGGAATACCCTGGGGGGGTCCCCCCGGGGCATCAGAATGATCCAGTTGTGGGAGAATTACATCATTAAAATCCCCTCTTGTAATGTGGTGGGAACCTGGGGACTCCAGCACAATATCTACCAATTTGGCCAACGTGGGTGCCTGAAGATGGGGATGTGCAAACACAGAAATCAGGGTAAGTTTGCACCTCGCCCGCCTACCCCAGATTCCGACATATCTGCCCTCTGGGTCGATCCACTCCTGCATCACTGTGAAGGGAGGAGGGATTTTTTTTTTTAATCAGTTTTGCCACTTCCTTAGAGCCCGAGGTGTATCCCGGGTAAGACCATTATTGACCGAGAAAAAAAGTATGGTATGAGCAGACAAAGATAGATCTCTAAAAGATGTTTTCTTCCCAAACAGGAAACATTAGTTATGTATGGATTCATATATTCTGTGTTCACATAATTCACTCTGCAGGATGTGTTGTGTTCTTAATGTTAGGTGTAAGGATAGGCCTTGCAGAAGAAAAATGTACATTTCGTCATTAGAAGACCAAATTTGAATTCCTATGGTGAAGGAAATCCTGTCTTGTCTTATTAATATTCGGGTGAACTAAAAGCCTCGAAGAATTGTCTGAATCATGCATATTCATGAAATGTCCTTCATGGTTATGAAAGTCACATCCTCCTCAAGGCTCTTCTCTCACATGAACTGCCTTCAGCAAGAAAGGAGTTGCTTTTGAATAGTGATTGAGCAACTGGGTCAGTTCAACTTTCCAGGAACTTTGTAATGCAGCAGGAAGAGCCTTGATTATTCTCATGTGTAAAATAAACCTGATTGGATGACAAGCAATGTTTAAGAAAGTCATTAGTGTGCTTAGACGTTATTGCATCCCCCAGCAGGGGTCCTGGGAGTAAAGCCTTCCTCACTATATCCTCTGCCTTCGTAAAAATTATGAGTGCAGCAACTTTAGGTTTTTCTTAGCCCCACACCACCTGCACTGCTGAATGCTGGGTTGCCGAATGCCAAGACTGCTCATGCCACTTTCCTCCATCACGCTACATTCACTGTCTCTTTTTCTCACACCTGCTTTTTGTTTTCAATTCCTACTTTCTCCCTTTGTCACTCTTTTCCTATATATTTCCTTTCCTCCATCTTCTTCTATTTTCTGCCTTTCTCTCCGTTACTTTCGGTGGAAGTCTAAATTGGCTAAATATGTCCTGGTTCCTAAAAATGTGTGTAGGTGTTCACCACAGGTACAAATGAAACACTTTCCCATCTGTAATTGGAAGTCCATCGAAGGGTGAAACAGCTTCCAAAAGCCAGTGGAGGCAAGCACTCTACCTATTGTTGATACACGAGCAAGGCAAATATCCACTCACCCCACCCAATCAAATGCATTCAAATGTGGTTTCTATTGTCTCTAAATAGCGACACAAGTTGGTTTTTCAAGGCAATCTTAAAATGAATACGCAACATGTAATTCAGGGTATCTACAAGATTATTGTCATTATGGTGGGCCATAGAGATAAATGTATTTGAATTAATGTATTTAAAATACTTATTTTGGTGCCTTGACGCCATCATAAAGTGCTGCCCACCATATGCCTGGAATTACCACCTTTACGTTAAGCACTGTAGCAGGTGTAGGTGCACTCGATGCTTACAATGTCAATAGGTACCATCTTTGTGCAATGGAAGCTCACAAAAGGATAAATATTACCATCAGAGTATCATAACAACCATTTTCCAAAGGGTACATGCTATGTTTCAGCGATTGCCAGCATATGCCATGGTGAACATTATGCCAGATTTAAAACTAAAGTAGCAGAACAGCCTTTATCTAACGGATGAACACTACAGTGACATGAATGTGCACAATATGTCAATATTGACCACCAGTCTTTCAGGACTAGCATTGTGCCCAAGATAGGAATAATCACATTACGGATAAGAGTGAATTGGCATTATGTGAAAGCTTGGCTTTTTATATCTTCAGGTTAATGTCATTGAGCGATAGCTGTACTAGTAGTTAATTTTTTGTCAGGTCCAGAGGCGAGGATTATGCTATTCTTTTTCCACTTTATTGAATAGCAGCTGATTAACAAGATCAACAATAAACTACTATTCCCATAAAACCTTGGGAATTAGATTAGAAAAAGAAAGATCCAATAGAAAGAAGGTTGAACAAAATAGCAAGTCCACAAACAGTAGTGGAGCACATAGTCCATCCTCTGTTTCTACTCATCCTCTTTCTTCGCTGCTCACAGCCGAGATAAGTTCACTCTTTTTCACTCACAATCCGTGTACCGGTCATTATACTGTTTTTATCACTGTATTTAAATGTTTATTTATGGCCTCATAATTGTTATGCCTGAATATCTGTTTACTTTTAGGTTTTAGCGGCAGAGGCGATTTTGCTTCTTCATGGGTTATTTTGTTTCAGGTGCGGCTCCTGAAATGTTTTCATAAGGCTGCCAGCTGGCGCGAGTTTGTTTTTTCCCCTCAGAACAGGAGCAAATCTGCACGTCCTTCTTCACTGGAGCTCTCCTGCCTGGAGAGTGACCCCCACTTGCCCAGAGGTGTCTATAACATACCATTTCGAGCATATTTTAACACCATAGATGCCCTGAATGGTAACGTGGGGTCAGTATTTATTTATTGTTCCTCATAACTGATATTCTTGACGCCCCATACAGTGGTCTGTATTTTAGCGGATTACTGCTATCGTAAGACACACTCCCAGGAGGAAACCCAGTTTTATTTCTACACATTTTTCCTTCCACCAGTGGTGTATGTGCCTCAGGCTGAGATTCTATGACAGTGCAGCTTTGCCCACATATTTATCCCCCCTTTAGTATAACAGCTTTGCTTATTTTATATTATAGAGGATATCTTCCTATTAACTTGTGTACTACTACCAGTAGTATTACTGTCCCTCTTCTAACTAACCAGTTGAACATTATTGTTTGTCCTAATGAGGAAGAGGAGTTCTATGACGCTGTTGATGCGTCCATTCATAAAGTGGTCTCTTAGGCCATTGGTCCCCTTGAAGAAAGACTGTCACAACAAATTGCACATGAATCCACCAGGTTGACATCTTTGATGCCGATTCCCTTGGCCCCTCCTTTACCCCCAAAAGATCCTCAATCTACAGCAAATGGAGCAACTCCTGCAAAGCATCACTGCAAAGCAGGAATTGATCATGATGTCTTGATCCAACTAGAGCCCTATTTTCCCTTCCTCCACTAAATAGCAGCATTCTGACTATGATCCTGATGATGATGCTGGTCCCTCCAAACTTTGGCTCCCTTCTTCCCAACCTCCTCCTCCAGATTCCGTGCCAGAAGTTTCTGGTATGCTGGATCCTTATGAAACTGTTTATCCTCGGTCCTCCGAATCGGCCTGGTCTGACAAGGAATTATGTGGTGGGATGCATCCGGAAACTGTTGGAGAAAGAATCCCATAATTGCCTGAGAGACGAATTTCCTGACCTTCTTTAGCAGGCAAGGTTGCCCTTACACCCGAGTTGGACCCTAGTATATCTACTTTTCTCAAAAAATGTATTAAAGATCCGAAATAGGGAACAGGCAGACCCTGGCATGCATGCCAGAACAAGCTCCTTAATATTCTGGGCCCACTAACATAAATATTAGACAAGGCTTGGATGCTAAGTCTATGGTTCCTTAATATCGCCAGCTATCCTATCAGGATTGGCACAACACGCTATAATTTATCTCGGCAACGCAAATTGTGCCCTTTCCACAGAGGTTCGCCACTCCTTCTTAATAAAAGTTGATTCTAAGCTTGGAGACCTGGATTCTGAGGCAGGAGCTGTAGCTCAAGGTGGGATATTTGGTGAACCTTTCATTACAGATATGGGAACGTTTGCAAACACAATCACATCATTAGATAAAGCACAATCATCCATTAAAAAAGTATTTTCCTCCTGGATTTTCCATGGGGATGGTCGAGGCAGAGGCTGCTCGACTGGCAGTGCTCACGTACAGAACTCTTACAGATGACAAGGCTCCCAACAAGGAGAATGTCAGGATCAGTCCCATTTTGCCAATTTCTACCCAACAAGAGGCTGGCGTTTCTGAGGTCGAGTGATAGAGGTGCAACCGCTGCCTCCTATTCTGATAAGTGTTACCCTTCTTCCCTTCTAAAAGTAGGGGCCCTTTTGGAGAATTTTACACAGGCATTAGAATCAATCACAAGGGACGTGTGCGTCTTACAAACGATCAGAGGTTTTCAGATAGAATTTTATGGCAAACTCAGACAAGACTGCCTTCCGCGTCCCATTCATTTTTCTTCTCACAAAATTATTTTGGTGGACACAGAGATTGTAACACTGCTGGCCAAAGGCTCTATTTGTCCCACTGTGTCAAATCCTCACGGTTTCATCAGTAATATTTTCCTTGTCGACAAAGCTTGTCTTCAGGGGTCAGCAATTTATGCGAATTCAACGAATGGCTCATTTACCGCCATTTCAAAATGGAAGGTATTCACCTTCTTTGTGATGTTTTGTGTCCTCTCGACTGACTAGTGTGCCTCGACTTAAAGGACGCACATTTCGATAAACCTATTTTTCCATCTGACAAGCGTTTTCTTCAATTCGCCTAGTGAAATCAAACTTTCAAATTCACAACCCTGCCTTTCGGACAATCCTCAGCACCATGGTTCTTCACAAAGGTTCTCAAACCTGTAATGGAACACCTCAGGGTACAGGGAATATGCCTACTTATATACCTTGATGACATGCTTCTCTTCGTTTAGTGTCCCAGGAAGCTGTCTTTACAATTAGAGGTGACTGTCAACCTTCTCCAACAGCTCGGTTTTGTCAGAAACGAGTCCACATCCCTTCAGATTCCCTCCCAAAAACTGGTCTTTCTAGATTTGATCATAGACTCTGTTTCCATCACTCTAAGTCTTCCGTCACGCAAAGTTACAAAAATATGTCACGAACTATGACGTACCCTGAGTAACTGTGTTTCTCTTTGGCAGATAGCTTGCCAGGTGGGACTTCTCTCTTTTTCTATCCAGGCCATCTTCCCTGGACCGCTCCATTATCGAGCTCTACAGCGTCTAAACACTGTTCATCTTCACAGAGGTCTGACGTACTCTCAAACAGTGCTCCTATCAGAGGAATCACAGGAAGAGATTGCTTGGTGGCTTTTACACATGGAAGCCTGGAACGGAAGAGCAATCTTTGGTTCTGCCCCAGACCTTATCATAGAATCAGACACCAGCAGATCTGGTTGAGGGGCCAGGTGGGGAGATTTATCTACCAGAGGATTGTGGTCTCCGGAGGAGCAAATGTTACACAAAAACTGTCTGGAGCTGTTAGCTAGCTCGTTTGCAGTCAAGTGCTGGACCAAGGACTCAATTCAGTTGTGTGTTCTTTTGAAAATGGACAACATGTCAGGAGTGTGCTATATCAATCACCTGGAACACACTCGATCCAAGACCCTGTCTGATCATGCAACTGTTTTTGGCAATATTGTCTAGATCACCTAATTTCAATCACTGACCAATATCTTCTTGGACAGGAGAACCAAATTGCGGATTTTCATTCCAGGCACTTCCGAGATGCCAGCCTGTGGAAACTCCATCCAGATATTTTTTCTCATCTCCAGAACATGTGAGGACCTTTCGCTGTGGATCTTTTCACATCCAGGTTGGATCACAAACTTCCCAGATTTTTGAGTTGTACACTGGATCCACTGGCGGTGGCCACAGATGCCTTTCTCCAAGACTGGAGTCAGGAGAGTGGTTATGCCTTTCTGCCTTTTGCGATGATCACTCGAACATCCACTCAAGTCCGATGCCAGCAAGCCAATTTGGTCCTGATTATGCCCATTTGGAAGTCTCAAGTTCTTCTGGAACTTTCTTGGGATTCTCTGATCTGATGCCCCTTGTTTCCCTCCCTTCTCCTCAACCCGGACCATATGGCACATTAGATGGTTCTGGAAGGATCGCTCTCGCTGATGGTGTGGCGAATGTTAGGGGACGGTGGTCAGTCGCAGGACTTTCGCAACAAGCTGAAGAACTTTTATCCAAAGCATGGGCTACCTGTACCTCTAAGAGATACAGATCTTCATGGGCTCGATGGTCCCATTGTTGTTTGCAATGGGGTCTTGATCCCATGGACTTTGATGCAGTGCATGTCCTTAATTTCCTAGCCAGCCTTGCTACGGAGGACTAGTATATTGTTCTGGTAATACTTTCAGATCAGCTTTTTCAGCTGCTCACTCTATGGAGGATGGCTCTCCTTTATGAGATAATCTGTTTGTATGTCACCTTTTTCATGGAATCTGACTTTCCTTTCCTCCAGATTCTCACTATTCTTCTCTTTGGGGTATCAATCAAGGGCTAAATGTATTTCTGTCTTGGGAACCTAACCAGTTTTTGTCCAGAAAAGATCTTTCAGCAAAGTTAGCTATGCTTCTTTGCCTCATTTCCGAAAGGGTCTCAGATGTCCGTGACCTGGATATTTCAAACAGGTCTCTCTCTCATTCTGGTGTATTCTTTAAGGTAAGTAGAAAAACAAAATCTAATGACACTGTGATCTCTTATCCTGCCTTTCCAGATTTCCCAAAGCTTTGTGTGGTTCAATGCCTCAAATCATATGAGGAAATATCTTCCGAATTTTGACCTCCATGGGAGCAGCAGCTTCTCATTTCTCTTTGAAAACTTCATAATGCGGTATCCTGACCCACTATTGCCTGCTGGGTTCGATGGGTGATGCAGGAAGCTGGAATCGATCTATTTCTTTTTGGTGCACATTCCACATGGGGGCCATGGCTTCTAAAATGTTCACTCTAGGTGCCCTCTAGATTAGAGGACATAATGAACGCTGCAGACTGGTCTTCAGATTCTACTTTCAAGAGATTCTATTTCAAGCCAGTTATTGATATGGCTCATCTAGTAGTGGACAAGCTTTGAACTATCATAATCCTTCCCTCTGGACCGGACATAGAATGAAAAATGTCCTAGCTATCATAACGGAAAGTTTCAATTCTATTAAGGACACGGGGTGAGGATTATCCCACCCTATTTTTTTCCATTCAGTGAAACCCTCCCCATAACTAGTAACTATTAACCTTACTAATCATTCATAATGTTTTTATTAAGACGATTATTCATGTACGTGTTTTTAATTGATATAACACGTTTCTTCTTCTGAAGGTTCTTTCCTTTTTTAATTTCAAGTTCTCTATTTTATAATTATTCTATCTTCATAGGAAAAGAGACGGTCAAACAAGACGGATAAGAACAAATTGTACTGGGACTGGCGCGATGAAAGAGGATAAGGGGAAACAGAGGATAGACTATGTGCTTGACTGTTGTTTTTGGATTGGCTATTTTATTCAACTTTCTTCCTATTGGATGTTTCTTTTTCTAATCTAATTCCCAAGGTTACATGGGAATAGTAGTTTATTGTTGATCTTGTTAATCAGCTGCTATTCAATAAAGTGGGGAAAGAATACCATAATCCTTGCCTGCGTGTCCTTAATAGATTTGAAACTTTCTGTTATGATAGCTAGGAAATTCGTTCATTGTTGTTCTTAGTGAACATGAGGAACTTAGTTTTGCGGAAGTGTTAAGTTTCAGGTAGGCATTGCACAGTCAGACATGAATGAGTTCCAGCAGTGCTTTAGGCATTGGATGCTTGGAGCTAAGGAGACTTTCAAATAGAGTGGTGTATCATTGGGATATGTTTTAACTTGTATGTAGTTATCAGTGACTCAATTCCCAAGGGGTAAAATGTAGAGATTGACAGTGACAGGATGACTCCATTGGACGTAGGGATCTTCCAACACCTGTACATGCCCATGCAAACAAATTGGTGATGGTTGGATAAGTAGGAAGTGGACAAATTGAGGACAATGTCACAGAATACCATTCAAGTCTTCAGAGTGTTGATGTAGGTGGGATGTTCGATGGTGTCAAAAATGGCTGAGAGGTCCAGCAATGTAATATTAAGAGACAATGATCTTCTTCATTTATTTATTTAGTTACTGGGATTTAGTAAGCATATTAGATCACTCAAGGAAGTCTCTTTTTGCTAGAAGGAGCACAGTATCAGATGAAGATGGTTAAGGGACATGATTTACCATTCTGTGAAGTACCAGGTTATCAGGGCCTTATTGATCTTGACTAACAGTCATAGATTTCAGATCCCAAGTGTACTCAGAAAGGTCATGCTCCCTTTTAGTATATCTTGAGGGGGGTATTACAAAAGTGGTCTAAGGTAAGGGTGTAGTCAATAGGAATTTGGATTAGGCAGTGTTTTATGATAGATTTATACAACATGTAGAGAGCCTTGTATGTAATTTGCTTCTCTACAGGCAGTCAGTGACGCTACGGTAGTTGATTGGAAACCAAATTAAATGTTCTTATGTTAAATACTGTTCTAGATACAAAACAAAAATGTTTTTTATGTATATTCTTTCCTTGATAAATCAAGGTATGTTGAGTTGTCATATCCTAGAGATGACTGAGCAAAGGTATTGGCCACTGTTATCCTATAGCTAAAAGAATATGAAAGACATGATTCATCTGAAGTTGCTAGTCTGATGGGCACATGTCTTGGCAATATCAGAACTTTGTTTTCCTAAACTGAACTTCGAATATAACAAAATGCCAAGATCCCTTACTGAAGATATTGTCAGATGGCATCTGTCCTTTAAAGGTAGCAAAAGAGAGGCTTCATAGTGATTTATGTTATTATAGACTGTTAGGGTCTCTGATTTACCATAACTTAATTTGAGGTACTTTTGACCTATACCAGTGGTCAGGAGGACACCATCTATGATCTGTAAGATAGAAAGCTCTATACTGCAGTGAGAGATGAAACTGGCTCATACGTGATTGAGAGGTTGCTTGATCTGGTATGATCTTGAAGTTCTGTATAAAAATGCTTTTTTAAATAATCTTGCCAACAAAGGGTCTGCAAATGATGAGCCATTAGTTGTTAAAGTTACCTGGATCTACTGTGGGGTTTTTCAGGAGTTGGATGATCTGACCTGTAAAATAACTTTTAGAAAGGTGAGATGAGTATCGAAGACATGGTCAATCGGGAGTAGGAGTGACAGTTTCCAGAGAGGGCTTTGATTAAGGATGAGAGTAGACATTCTCTTCATGAGAGTTCATTTTTAAGGAATGTAGGATATTGGTGAAGTCTCCTAGATACATCAGCTTGAAACATGACCATTTTGGGATACAATATGGAGGGGTGGATTTCAGAAGAGAAGTAGGCTTAGTATTGTCAATATTCTATTCTATTTTGTTTATCATGTTATCGTAGAGACAGAGTTCCCACCTGGTGAAAAATCTCAGACTCTATTGGTAGCTACCACTCCACTTCAGGAATTCTTTTTTTGTATTTGTATTTATTTTTATTTCCCCTTGTAGAAAGCCAGGGGGCTCTTTTATTTACCTTCTTCAATGCACGGGGGAAGTTTCGGTCACCTGCACAGCAACAAGATACTTAGGCCCTCATCATGACATTGGCGGCAAATCCCGCTTACCGCTATGATGATGGCCGCCAATATACCGCTGCGGTGGCGGATATCCGTTTGCCATATTACGACACACACACACCAATCCGACAGAACACTGCCACATACACAACTCCTCCAGCCCAAAGGTCAGTATTCAACTGTCGGTACTAACACCCATACCGTTACGCCAACAAAACAACACCCACTACATCATGACCCACGAATCACCACGATGGACATTCAATGGTGGTAAACCATTGGCAGAACATACCGCCGCGCTCAGAATGACACCCAAATACTAAACCACACAACATTGGCCAATACCAAAAACACACACCTGGCACTCATACACACACCCACCCACACCACTATAAAACACACACCCACATTACCCACAAACCTTTACGAATACAAATTATTACCACCAGACTGAGATCAAGACCACTGCGACAACTGGACACACACACCCATACATACCTCACACACCTCACTACGCACACCCAGCCACAGTACCCAACAACCACACACTTACACACACCACACAACACCGATGTCCCCACAAAGACACCCCCGTTTCACAGATGAAGAGTTGCGGGTCATGGTGGAGGAAATAGTCAGGGTAGAGCCACAGCTGTTTGGAGCACAGGTACAGCAGATATCCATTGTCAGGAACGTGGAGTTATGGAGAAGAATCGTGGACAGGGTGAATGCCGTGGGACAGCATCCAAGAACAAGGGAAAACATCAGGAAGAGGTGGAATGACCTACGAGGGAAGGTATGTTCCACAGCAGCAAGGCAGCAGCTCGCCATACAGAGGACTGGCGGTGGACCCCCACCTTGTCCCCCACAGCTCGCAGCATGGGAGGAGCAAGTCGTGGCATTATTGCATCCTGAGGGACTCATTGGAGTTGCCAGAGGACTGGACATTGGTGAGTCAACATTTACTACTTATCAACCCCCATACCTGCATACCATCTCACACCCTCACTCCCATCATTCCACTCCATCCCACACACTTCACCTACACAAATGACTAACCCCTATGCCAAGCGCATGGACAGCCCTCCCAGCCCCGCATGGATACCCATCACCAAAGCATGCACAGCATAGAGGAACTAACAATCCCACAATACATCGCCATACACAATCAAAGGTGGCAGGGCAACAGAAACGATAGAGGGGAAGCTAGGGATGTACAATATGTCACAGGCATGAAGCATAATACATCGCTTACATCCCTGCAGGTGCCCCAGCCAATGTCAGTGGAGAGGAGGTGCCATGACTATCCAGTCCCCCAACAGAAGATGCCCCCAGTGATGACAGTAACTCTGTACTTCAGGATCTGGATCAACAACCTGGCCCATCAGGGACTACTGGACAGTCGGTCACAATAGCCCACTCCAAATCCATCACAGAGCCTCCCCCATCAGTATCCAACACTACAGCACCCACCAAGCGTCCCCACATCTCTGTCCCCAGGACACATCAATCAGCAGTGTGCCCACCTGTACAGGGACCCCAGTCCACACCTCACACCCAAGACAATCAGGGACCTGGGGTCAGTGGCAGTGGGCACACTGTTCAGGGGACACAGGCACAGGGCAACAGGGACACTGGGAGGACTGCTGTGTGCCAGGGGGAGGACAGGCCCAGGGAACCAACTCTCCAGGAGGCCAAGATCACCAAGATCCTGTGGGCCTACCAACAATCCCAGGACACGATGTGCTAGATCCTTGACAACATGCAGGAGAACAAGCGGCTGCAGGAGGAACACCATCAGGAGATCAGGAAGGACTTGAAGGTCCTCAACACCACCATGATCTCCATAGCAGAGGTGCTGGCAGACATGGCCAACATCATGAGGGAACCAACAGCACAGCAGCGGGCCCTGACCACTAGCCAGTCTATTGACCAGCCCTCAGCTTCCGCTGCAGCTAGTGGGCCGGAGGCCCCGCCACAGGACCCACAGGCCACCAGCACCTCTCCCCCTGCAGAAGGTGAACCACCCTGTAAACGTTCCCTGCGACTCAGACAGAAGCCAGAGACACGTGGCAAGACCAAGACCACCACCAGGAAATGAGACTCTCCTGATTGTCCCCTTTGTGTCCCACCCTGTCACATTGTCCGCTTTGAACTACCTTTGCTCCCTTGCCTATGGCCCCGTGCACACTAGACCTGTGCTACAAGCAGACTGGAACACTACCCTAGACTTTCCTCTACCATCACCCCATTCCATTGCACTTTTCCCTCAATTTTATAGCACTACAATAAACACCCTTACAACTTGACTGATAGTATTTTATGTGTTGAGAATGTGCATTTAGGGGAACAGTCACATCTAGTGCAGATGATCTGAACACTGTGATAGCATACAATTAATGACCTGTAACTGTCTGTAGTAATCACATCAGGACATTGTTGTCATATCACCAACATCTGTACAATTACAAACCTTAGGTGACAGTAAGTTGAGATGCAAAGGAAGTGAATGCCATCATGCTATAGTCACACAGATGAAATCAATAGTCAGAGCAATGATCAGTTCCACTGTCTTACCTGTGTATCAATAGAAGTATTGACTTATAACTAATGTCCTGTTGTCCACATCCTAATCCTCTCCCTCCTCATCCTGACTGTCGTCAGGGTCCACTGCTGCTACAGGGGCATCTCCAGTCTCCTCCTCCTGCAGAAAGGGCACATGTCATCTGAGGTCCAGGTTGTGCAACATGCAGCATGCCACTACTATCTGGCAGACCTTCCCGGGTGAGTAGCACAGGGATCCACCGGTCAGATGGAAGCACCTGAACCTGGCCTTCAGGAGGCCAAAGGTCCTTTCCATTATTCTTCTGATTCGCCCATGTGCCTCATTATAACGGTTCTCAGCCCCTGTCCTGGCATTCCTCACAGATAGATTTAAGTACCCAGACTCACCTGCAAGTATTGAGGGACAAACATTAGCCTAGCACAATGCTATGGGGATGACACCTGTAGGCATACACTGACAGACAGCGGGTGGGGACTCTGGCTCACCTATTAGCCACACCCTGTGCCTCTGTAGTTGGGCGATCACATTTGGGATACTGCTATTCCTCAGGACAAAGGCGTCATGCACAGATCCAGGATACTTGGCAATGACGTGGGAGATGTACTGGTCTGCTAGGCACACCATTTACACATTCATTGAGTGGAAACTCTTCTGATTCCTGAACACCTGTTCATTCTGGCGGGGGGACAAACGTAATATGTGTACCGTCAATCACCCCAATAATATTTGGGATATGCCCAATAGCATTGAATCCTGCCTTCACAGTGTTCAAATCTTCCACCTGGGGGAAAACAATGTAGCTCCACATGTGTTTCACCAAGGCAGAAAAATACCCTTGCCAGGATGATTGAGAACATTGGCTGTGACATTCCTGCTGCCAAGCCCACTGTCACTTGGAAAGAACCGGTTGCCAGGAAATGGAGCAGTGATAGCACTTTCACCAGAGGGGGGATCCCAGTGGGATGATGGATAGCTGATATCAGGTCAGGCTCCAATTGGGCACACAGCTCTGTAATTGTGGCCCTGTCCAGTCTGTAGGCGAGTATAATGTGCCTGTCCTCCAGTGTAGCCAAGTCCACAAGGGGTCTGTACACGGGGGTTGTCTCTTCCTCCTATTCAACTGCAGCAGTAGGTATTTAAGGGACAAGAGAGTGAGTAGGCTGTCACAACTTGAACAATGGAACCCCCACCTCAGTGTACATACTGCATCAATGTGATGGGAAATTGGGAATGGCAATGTATTTGCTATTCGAAGCAATTACGCAGTTATGGATAATCTGATCATTGTACACAACCATGAAATGGCAACCGCCTTTCCTGTATCTTAGACAGGTGGAAGAGAGGTAACTCCGCCAACGTAGGCGGTCTTGCACCGCCGTGCAATTCCTCATTGGCTAATATGAGTCTCTATGGAGTACAGTGGCCAATGGGGATCAGCGCCGGCAGTCACGGTGTTAACTGCTGCGGACGTGACCACCATTTTCTAGCTACATCCTCACTTGTTTCCTGTCTTTCCTCAGGACAACACCTACACTGCGTGTGCTGTTGTGACCTGTGTCTGGAACCTACCATGGCCTGTGTGACCAGGAAAAGGGCCCCTGCCTTCACTTCAGAGGAGTTGGAGCGACTAGTGGATGGGGTCCTACCCTAGTATGGACTGCTGTATGGGCCACCAGACCAACAGATGAGTACACCTTAGGCATGATGAATGTGGGAAGGATGCATGGAGATGTGTGTGCAAGCATTGTGACATTGGGGGAGGGAATGTCTGGCAGTAGGTGCCGGGCGATGTGTGTGCCAATGGAGATGGAAATGGGATTGGTGGGCCATATGTGTGACAGGCTGTATTGTATGTGTAATGGTGTCCTCCTGTCTGTATCACCTATGCAGTTCAGCGCCCATCAAAAGAATGGATTGTGGCGTGACATTGCCAAGGACGTGCGGACCCTGGGGGTCCACAACAGGCGGACCACCCACTGTCGGAAAAGGTGGAGGACCTGAGACGCTGGGCACGGAAGACCGCGGAGGCCCAGCTGGGGATGGCCTCCCAACGAGGAAGGGGTGCCCATCGGAACCTGACCCCTCTGATGGCCCGCATACTGGCGGTAGCCTACCCAGATCTGGATGGGTGCTTGAGGGCATCACAGCAGCCACAAGGGGGTGAGTACAGTGGGCGTTACAACAATAATTGGTGGGTGACATGGGATCTGGGTGGTGGGTGTGAGTTAGTGGGTGCCCCTTAATGCCAGATCAGACATTGATGCGTGATATATCTCAAGGGTAATGGGTGTATAGTAAATCCAGGTAATCTAGCTAGGTTACATTCCATGTCGGACAGGGCTTAGTGGGTCCCAGGAGGGGTGCAGTTGGCAGTGGTTGGCCCTCATCTTGCTGCGGCATCTAGCCAATTGAATGCCAGTGCAATGCATAGTTCTCAATCCTGATCCCTGTGTGTGACGGTACTGTGTATGCCAACTGTGGTGTGGGTGTGTAATTGCCCTAGTGCTCCCTTTCTCTCCCTCCCCCCTTTCTTCTTCTGTCATCCTGTTCATGTGTGCGTGAGAGAACAGGACTGATTTCAGAGGCCCACTGACTTTTTGCCCCATTTTTCACTTTTTGCTGGTGTTTTCCTGACTCTGATGGTGCCCTGGGTACTGGTAACCAGTCCCAGGGCCTGTGCTCTGTGTAAAATCAGTATGCAAATTAGGCTAATTATAATCGGCTAAGTCAACCTACCTATAAGTCCCTAGTATATGGTAGGGCATATAGGTTTAGGGACCCCAGCATAGTTCCTGCACCAATTGGTGCACTGCTGAGGTGCCCAGTGTCATTTTAAAGGCAGGCCTGCCTTGCTGGCTGCTTTTAAATTAAAGTTACATGCAAATTCGACTTTGGAATCAAAAGTAGTTCCAAAGCCTTAAACTACCTTATTTGTACATATAAGTCACTCCTAAGGTGTGCCCTATGTGGCCCTAGGGCTGGGTGCCATGTAACTATAAGCAGGGACCATATAAAAATAGTTTTATAAGCCCTGGTGAGGTAAAACCGCCAAATTCGTTTTTCCCTCAATGTAGTGAATGGGGGGCTTTATTTAAGTTTTATAAACAGATACCACATGTTTGGTATCAAATTAATTGTGATAATAAATCCCACAACTTCCAGTTTTGGGATTTAATATAACTTGTTCAGGTAAGGAGTTTTAAACTTTACCTGAAAAGTTGGCAACTTCAGCCCTGCAGTGTTTTTGCTGCTTTGATCTGATTGGCCAGCCTCTGGCAGCCTGGCCAGGCTGCCTTGATGAGGTGTGAAGTGGCCTGGCTCAACACGAAGAGATGTGCCTGGGGTAGGAGATCTTCCCTCAGCAGATGTGCAAGCAGGAAGGGGGAGGTCTGCCAAACTGGTCTTCAAAGGCAGCAAAGGACATTTGGAGCAACCCAGTAACACCCTCACATCCTGCAAACCCAGACAATTAGGCGCCACCTTGAAAAGATTAGGAGAGAGCAGGAGAGGGGTGTGTTTAGGATTTTTAGCCACACCAGGGGGTGGGCTCAGCCAGATGTAACGTCCAAAAATCACTTTCAGCCATGATGGATTTTTGAGGAATGGTGCTCCCTGGGACTGATGTTTGCCACACATCCCAGGAAGTGGTCATCACAGGGGGAAGGACCCTGCCCCTAATTGGAGAACCAGGACCCCCCTGTTTTTCACCCAGGAGAAAGGGTAAAACTGGCAGTCCTGCACCCACACCTCAGTTCCCTATCTGATCCCTATCAGATTCCAACAAGGAAGAACTACAGAAGGAGAAGGACTGCCCTGCTGGACCCCTGGCCTGCACCTGGACACTGCACTCTGGAGGACTGCACCAGCTGCACACTTGGGCTTCACCACAAGAAGGACTTTGCCTGGCTTCAACTGGTTCAGCAAGGGATTCCCTGTTTGCTACAGGTGAAAACTTGCTAACCAGAGTCCCCTGCACCAAATCCTTAAGAAACCAACCATCTGACCACTGCCCAGTGGCCAAAAAGGAGTTTGCGCCAGGTGCATTCTGGAAGTTGTAGTCCACACCCCCAAGGAGCATCTCAGAGCTTCTGGAACCTGGGGAGGAACTGTGGACTTCAAAAGAACCTTAAAAGAACATCTGGAAGAAGATCCAGAAGTTTTGGGAACTTTTGGAAAAAAGCTCCATAGAGGGACCGACCCTCCGCAGCAACTCTAGCCAGCTTGCCTCAACCGCGACCTGGCCTGACTTGCAGGTTCGTCCTGGTGAAGAAAATCTCCAAAAAAGTGATTAAGTCCGAATGTAGGAAGTTGACCAGGACCTCCCAGACAGTGTATCCGAAGAGGGCTCCAAGGATGTTGGATCAAGATTTAGCGTTGCCCCAGTCAAAGGATTTTCACTTTCCGCCAGCAATTATGACCGTGGCGGAAAAGCCACGGCCATACCTCCGGCCCCTCCACTTTGCTGCCAGGATTCCGCCTGGCGGTCATAATCCCCAGGGCAGCGGTGCATGCACTGCTACCCTGGGGATTATGAGTCCCCGACCGCCGGCCCGTCCATGGCGGTACACACCGCCATGGAAAGGCCGGCGGTAAGGGGATTTGGGGTGCCCCTGGGGGCCCCTGCACTGCCCATGCACTTGGCATGGGCAGTGCAGGGGCCTCCAGGCATAGCCCCATCGCTCATTTCACTGCCCGAATTCCAGGCAGTGAAATGCGCGACGGGTGCTACTGCACCCGCTGCACATCAGCATTGCCGCCGGCTCAATTATGAGCCGGCTGCAATGTTGATGTGACATTTCCGGCAATGGCGGTATTCTGTCTCCCGCGGCCTCGGCGGTCTTTTGAAAAGACCGCCGAGGTCGTAATGACCCCCTAAGTCTGAAGATAAAAATCTCAACCGAGGGCTCCCGGGATGCGTATCCGAGGAAGAGTCACAGGAGGTCGGATTGGACTGACATGTTCGTCCTGCTGAAGAAAATATCCAGAAAAACGACTAAGTCCTATGGTAAAATTTTGACCGAGGCCTCCCGCGGGCTGTAGCCGAGCCGGGCTCCATTGCGGTCGGCCTTAAACTCTGACTTTGCCCCGGTTGAGGTGCGACCAGATGACCAGATTGGCGCTTTTTGTTTCTATGCGCTAGAAAGCATTAATTCTTTAAAAATTCATATCTACGGTTCCCCTTATCCAATTCTATTAGTTTTGGTGTCATTTTAAAGCTAAAAATATTTCCTATTTTTATAAATTAATTTAGGATTTTGAAACTGTTTCCTGTGTTTTATTTAATTACTGTTTTGTGATATTTGAATGCTTTACACTTTGTCTTCTAAGTTAAGCCTTGTCGCTCGTTGCCAAGCTACCAAGTGTTGAGCTAGGTTATATTTACCGAGACCTAACTGGACCTAAGTGGAGGTTAATGGCCTATTGCTAATTGTAGGTACTTACCTGCCCTTACCAATAACCCATTTTCGAACAGTGTGCATTAATATTATCTGGCAGAGGAGCAGGTGTACCGGCGACAGAGGGAGCTGCATCCAAAAGGACCCTGGAGGCAGAGTCCACCGACACCGAGGGAACAAGTGGGACGGAGGGCGAGCGGAGAACCATGGCCAAAACAGGAGGTCAAAACACTGACTCAGATACCTCCTCCGATGGAAGCTCCCTGGTGGTGGCGGACACCTCTGTGTCCACCCCAACTGCAGGTACAGTCACCACCCCCGTACCAGCACTGCCCTCCCAATAGCCTCTCAGCGAGTTGCCCGTGCCCGCTCACACAGTGGGCATCTCCTTCGCCACAGGCACCTCAGGCCCTACTCCAGGGAGCCCGCTGCCCTGAGTGAGGAAACTATTGATCTCCTGAGATCCATCTCTGTAGGGCAGTGAACCACTGTGAATGCCATCCAGGGGCTGGCATCCCAGATGCAGCAATGCAATGCATTCCTGGAGGGCATCCACGGTGGATTGGCAGTGCAACAGAGACTGATTCAGGCTCTGGCCTCCTCTCTGATGGCAGCCATTGTCCCTGTTCCTACCGTCACCCTTCCAACTACCACTTCCCAGTCCCAGCCTCCTCAACCCCAACCCATACCATGCACACATACAGACGAGGATGCACACAAGACATCACACAGGAGTGGCATAGTCAAACACAGGCACCACACTTCAGTCCACAAGCACTCACACAAACACCAGACAGTTGCACACACAACCACATCCACTGCCTCCACTGTCTCCCCCTCCTCCTCCTCCTCCACCTCCCTCACAGTCACGTCCACACTCACACCTGCATGCACTGCTTCAACATCCACCACCAGCATCACCACACCAAGCAGCACACACACCTCACTAGCAGACACCTCCACAACATCCATCCACGAGTCTCCTGTGTCCTCTCCCACCCTGTCTGCCCCCCCAAAGGACACAAATGCAGGCACTCAGACACCCAACAGCCATCCACCTCGCATCAGCACACTGCCCATGCACCTGCACCCAAGCCCAGCAGACGTACTCTTCCAACAACCACTCCCTCACCTCCACTCCCATCCCTCCTCCCTCATCCCACCCCACTGTTCCTATGAAGCTTTTCCTTGCCTAACTTGACCTCTTCCCTCCCCCCTCTCCCCTGTCCTGCCCGTAAGAGCAGGGTCCCAATGACCCAGCCCAGCACCTCAGCCAAACAGTCCATGGGGACAGTGGAGGCACCTCCTAGTCATGGAGGCAAGACAGTGAAGGATCCCACTCCACCAGCCAGGAAGGGGAAGGATCCCACTCCACCAGCCAGGAAGGGGAAGAAACCTTCACCTCCTGCCAGGAAAGGGAAGAAGCCCTCACCTCCAGCTGAGACACAGCTGCCCTAGCCTCCAACAGAGGCTGCCCAGGAGGCACCTTCCCCAGCTGAGACACAGCAGCCCTCACCTCCAGCAGAGGCTATCCAGTATGCACCTTCCCCAGTTGAGACACAGCAGCCCTCAACTCCAGCAGAGGATGGCAGGATACCAACACCACCACCACCACCAGTGGTCACGGAGCCCTCACCTCCAGCTGAGACAATGCAGCCCTCACCTCCAGCAGAGGGCATGTAGGCCACCCTCCAGGGACTGCTGTACAAGGAGGCCCCTTCAGAACCAGTGGGCAAGTACCCCACCTGAGTGACTGTGACCTTGCACTCCCCAGCAAAGGATAATAGGCATGGAGCCCACTCCAGAACCAGTGGGCAAGTACCCCATCTGAGAGACTGTGACCTTGCACTCCCCAGCAATGAGTAATGGGCATGGAGCCCCCTCCAGAACCAATGGGCAAGTACCCCACCTGAGAGACTGTGTCCTTGCACTCCCCAGCAAAGGATAATGGGCATGGAGCCCCCTCCAGAACCAGTGGGCAAGTACCCCACCTGAGAGGCTGTGACCTTGCACTCCCCAGCAATGAGTAATGGGCAGGGAGCCCCCTCCAGAACCAGTGGGCAAGTTCCCAACTTCAGCTGAGGTACCCCTCCCCCTGAGGTGCCTGTCCACTTCCAAAATGATGCCCCTGTACAGTTCTGTGCGGATGTTGTTAGGAAAGAAGTTGGGCCTTGGACTGTGCCCTGTGGCCATGTGAGCCCTTTGTAATTTGGACTGGGCATTGGCCCTTTTTAGACACTTATACATATCTCTTTGTTATCCAATTGGTTCATTTGGTGGCTGTTCCCATTCAATACATTTGCAGTACTGCCTTACTGCAGTCCTTGCATTAATATGACGTGTGTCCTTTGCCATTGTCTTTCATCTGCAGCTGTTTGTGTGTATGGTGTGTGTGCCCCCGGTGTGTGTCTTGCGTGTGTGTGTGTCACTCTCCTTTTCCTCCCTCCCTCCCTTGTATGCTAGGCGGCTGTACTCACAGTCCTCATCTTTGTCGGCATTGGTGTTCCGGGTGGAGCATGGTGTAGAAGAGTATCAGGAAGACTTGCAGTTCCGGTTCCATAGCAGCGTTGGTCTTCCCTGTGTCTCTGATGGTGAGATATTTTGTCTTCTGTGCAGTGTTTCCGCCAGGCTTTTGATGGCGTTGGTACCGCCTCAGAAATCATGGCGGATTGCAGTGTCATGAAACGGTGGCCTGTACCTTGTCTTCCGTCTGGCTGTTGGTGGCTACCGTCGTGGTGCATGGCGTTAAGGCCCAGGCGGATGGTGTGGTACATTGACTGTCTATGGGAGTTCTCACCGCCATGGTCTTAATTTGGCGGTAATTACCGCCAGCCTGTTGGCGATATTACTGCCACTTTAACTGTCACCGCCAATGTCATAATGACCACCTTAGTTGTCTTCCAGGAAGGTGCCTCACCTCAAGGTACTATGCCTCTTGGCCTGTCAACACGATTATTCTAATGAGATGGCAGACTATATCAATTCTTTTGATGTGTGTGCACCTACATTATGTAATTTCATAGTGAACAGTAAAGGCCAAACGGAAAGATGCAAATGTTTAATCTATTAGTCCCTCTCATTTGGATTACGGACTTTATGGTAGTTATCAATTTAGGTGTAGAGTTTTTCTGTTGTAGTGTACGCCAATGGTCAAGACTTTTGTTTCGTACATTTTGAATCTGAAAATGATGGAAGATCAGACATATCTTACCCAAAAACAACTAATGCATTTTACACAAACTTTTTGATCATATTTATTCTCAGGTTGTTGTGCATTAATGGAAAAAACTGCCATGAAACCTGGTATTGCAACAATTCTTAATACTGAATAGATATTATCTAGAATGTTAATAAATAAAGCATGAGCTGTAAAATTATGCAGCCTGACTTCTAAAGATCTCAATGCTTCTGAAACTGAAAATGATTTTTTGGTGGTGACTCAAGTTCAAAATGTATTACAAACAATTGAATGTGACAGTAGTGAACTCCATAAGAATAGTGGTTGAAATCACTCCTTTAAGTTTTTTTAATTCAATGTACCTTGTAGCTGTGATCTGGAGGATTTTATGGGAGCAATAAAACATTTTAGTTTCCTGGCCTGGATGTGTGGGGAAGTATTGCCATTATATCATATAGATAATGCTGGATGTAATGTATTTCCTCGGTGGTAAAAGGGGCTATTATGTCTACATTTATTCCCGAGTATGAAAAGCCTCGGTTTTAGTTCCAAACTATATGCAGGGCAACCGGTCTGACCTAAGAAACTATAGGCCTCAGGCAATGATGAGTTCAAGGGGGCAGTTTTTGCAACGTCACTCAAAAATGCATGACAATTATGGCCATAGTCTATCTTGTAAACAACGTGTTAATAATAAACCTCCCACTTTATGTTGGGTTTTCATAGATTGTAAATCCTCCAATTTAATAGAGAATATGGTGTTATGGAGAAAATTTATTCTATGAAAATTGGCATGTTTTTGTTATTCATCCAAAGATTTACTCTACTTTGGACCACATATGATGAATTGATGAGAGCTCCTTAGCCAAAATCACTTCATTTAGGGGGATCAAACAGGTTTATAGGCTCTTCAGTTTTGCATTGCATTGTTTGTTCATCCTCATGCAGACAACCACTAAGTACCTAGGATTGGCTCCTTAATGTTGTCTACTTTTTCTTCTGCTCATCATGATGTGATTTTCTCATATATTCAGGTAGGTCATCAAGGAGTATGAACTTCCAAAGGCTAACACTGTGATTGTGAATTTAGATACATGTAAGTGCATGGGTTTTTGGGCTGCATCAAATAATAAAGGTAGTTTGTTTTATGGTGTTTGTACGTATAGGTACCTTGAACTCATTTGGATGGTGGCCTTAACATGATTTAAATATTGAAAAGGTTACGAACAGGGTCACAAATTTAGCTAGAGGTCTTGGATGTTTGGATATGAAACATGGTGGGTTGTCTACTGAACGATATATACTTTTTTATTGTCCTAAAGTAGTGTATCTTATGGAACACCGTGCCTCTTACTGCCAAGTAAAATGTTTATCTTGATGCTTTCCAGGGATAAATTTGGAAGGACATAAGGTGGCTTTATCAGTCTATCTCCATAGAGGATGTACATTTATAATATTGGTTTAAGGCAGCAAACTAATGGCAGTTCAATTTTTTTCACCCTATACTATCATCTCAAGTAACATATTTTGTGGATCTTTCTTGAGCTCAGACAATTGAACTTCAGATGTTGGACTGCAGGGAATTTGTGTTTAACTGTTTGCATGATGCAAGCATTTAAGCAACAAGCAGAAATATAATTTTAAGCTGCAGGTAAAAACTGTTTAATTCATAGAAGGAGGGGCACTGTTCATGCACATTTGAGAAATATATATTCTTAGGAAAGTACTAATCCGTCTGATCGTTCATCCATGGTTGATAGCAATTTTTTTTCTGTTAAGCATTGATCAACTTTGTTTTCAAGAGCTAACTAGAATACGGAATTCTAAATATAGCAACTTTACTAATTACAGAATATATTATTAGAGACATTGCTATATGTTTGTTTCTCATTCACAAGTATTTGTATTTTATGCCAAACATTTGAATCGTAAGGATCTTTATTTTTAAAACAAAAAAAGTTAAGTTATTTAAAACAAAAATGCCATTGGATAATTAATAGTTGGCAAGTGATTTAAATCTGCCAATTTTGTATGTCTTGTTATATGTCCAAGATGGCTTCCTGCCCAGTTGAGTGCAGGTTATGTTACCATTAGAGATTATGTCACTGGTCAAGTAGATCTTGGAACCTACGATCTTCTAACCTTTAGATGAATGCTACACGTGAGGGTGTGAAGGTTAAGAGCATGTAAAACTGAGAGTTTCTGTCCTAGTAAGCTGTGATTGCTACATGTCCTCCAGTTTAAGCCTCCTTGTAAAACCTGCTCATCACACCCACTACAAAACATTTCAGTCTTTCAGGAGTTCCGGATATTCTAACTGGTCAGAATTTGGCTCCATCTGTTTTGGAGAAACAACACCTTCTGGCAGCAACCGCGCTGTGCTGGAGCGAATGTAGAGCTCAGAGTGCGCAACACTGCATGGGTTCGGTGGCCATAGAGGAACTCTTTGGATTCCCCTTTTGCTTTTAGATGGAATGTTTGAACTACCACTGTCACAAAGTCCCTGTGCAATCCATCATTACTGTATGTATGATTTGATACCTGTGGGCAAGCGCTCCCATAACTCAGCCTCTGTGGCCAGTGGATGCTTTGCTTCTCACTCTAGGTTTTTCCGACAGTGGTGGAATCACTTCTCTTCTAATCAGCTTTCCATTATTTTGTGACAATATTTTATTTCTCACAACCTCTAGAAAGCACCATAGTGCAGGCTGGCATGCTGTCTGGGAACAAACCTCTCGAAGTGGAATTTTGTAAAAGTACATATTAGTACATAGGTCAGTTTGCCAAATTTCACACTGTTTGCATAAAATACTGTTTGCCAATTGTAACCAGTATCTTTGCGACTTCTGCAACGGTACATCTGGCCTGGTGTCCTTTTAGTAAAAACTTCAATTCTATGTATTGGGAAAAAGAATGGTACTTATAAAAAATTGTATTCATACTGTCATGTTATGACGATAGAGAGCTATAGCACTACTGTGATTCTTTATTTGCAGCTTTGGTTTTCATCTCACAGTGCAATGAGTAAGCCATACTCTCACCAATAAGTATGTTTTTTTTCAGTTTCGTTTCTGTGCAAAAATGGCCAAGGACATTGGAGCGCTTTGGACAGAAGCAGAACCAGACTATGTTAAACATTTTGTGTTTTTTTGGTCGAGGGGCGTTCGACATGAAGGGATTTGCCCAAAATCACATGATGTTGAGCCAACGACAGGATTTGGACCTACTCCCCCTGTTCTAAAGTCGGCGGTTCCAGCCAACAGGCCCCTAATCCCATCACTTGCATGCAGAATACCAATTTATGGGCCATGTTTATTCTACTGAGAGGCACTGGCGGACGACAGACGACCTTCAGAAAGATGAAGGGTTACAAACTGACCATGCCTTTGCCTTGCATAGAATACAGCCCCGGAAGCGGCACGCGCCCATCGCTTGCGGGCTGCTCCCGTGCTCGGTTTGGTAAGCCCACCTGTCAAACCCCAAATCCTCTTTAGATAAAGGCTGCTGGGCCTGGATGCTTCTGCTATAAAAAGAACCAGGGACGCATCGAGCGTTTGACAGGGGATTAGCTGTCGAGGCCTCCTTCAGGAGAGGCACTCCACCGACCCGCTGGTTGAGAGACACTTGCCAGTTTTCAAAATTCATGAGCGCTGATCCTCTTCGAGTGCCACCCAGAGTGGTAGAGGAAACCCCCCTCGCCTGGCCAGCACGTGCACGTTTGAGACTGTACATCACCTGGTTTGCAGGCAGTTTAGGCGTGTCACCAAGCTATCCTTTATCTTACTAAACTATTTTCACATATTACAACGTTTACCTTGCTTGCTATCTGTTCACCTGATGCGCTTCGGCGATTCAGGAAAGGTATGAAGCGCTATATAAATAAAAGTAATATGGACATGGAGGTAAGGGAACAGCTGAATAGCAAAGTGCGATTTTGTCCGGGACTCGCAAATATATTTTCAGGGAGGTGCGTCCATTCCGCTGCACGCATTCCTGGCATCGAAGACTGTGGCCACAGCTTGTGATGCCCTGAAGGAAATGTCGCCCGTCTTGAATACATACATCCAGCATACATATTCACACCCGAACGATGCAGGGGATCCTTACTCAATATCAAGTGGGATAAAATTCTATATAAGCTTAGACTGGTCTATAGTTTTTCAGTCCTAATTTATATCCTGCATCGGTGCAATTAGAGCACTTAGGAAATGTGTTTAAAATGCCATGCTGTGAAGATGGGTCATGAAAACATGTTTGAACACAGGTTACTGCCACGTGGTCTCCAGATACAATTGTTGTATAGTTAACGGAGGCTAGATGTAATCCTGGCTAAGAGCTGTGGGAGATCAGTGCTGAAAGCTCGTCTGACCTTTCCTCGAGTGAAAGGTTCAATAGTGCGCTTTTTCTCCCATTTAGTAATAATTTAAGTGGCAGCTAGGGATCTTGTTCACATTACATTGCAAGATTTTTGAATTACAGTTTTTCTGTACTCTAAAGGACGGTCCAACACCCAAAAGCACACTTTAACATGTCGCATACAACCAACAGCCTCAGGTTTGCATTTAAATGGCGACTATGGTCCTCCCAGGAGTATCCACTACCAATACCGCTACTAAGCACATTAGACGTAAATATCAACGGACAAACAATCAGTGCAGACACTCAGCGCAACTGGGAATCAATGTGCTCACAACAGCACTCACCTTCAAACAACACACACAGAGAACATCCAATTGAAAATACTGTAGAGGAAACTTCACACATACCCAACACTGCACAGTTAGGTGGGTATCAAAGTGCCCACCAGTGCAACCAACCACTGCATAGCAACGTATAGCGGAACAGTTCTTAACAGAACTCAACATCCACCCAATGCATTCGAGGTCGACGAGTAGGACAACAGGGCTCGCTAGCACCACCCACTACCTTCATCTAACACACAAACATAATCTCCTGGGCAATGAACACGCTGAATAACCCACATTACAAGTTCCTGTCTATTGCTAACTATTATTTGGAATTTGTAAAGTGCTGGCAACGCCCAGGGGGTGACCAAAGGCACATGACAAGAAGCGGTCGTAAGTGGGGAACGTATTGGAGCACCACTTGACCCACACCCGAGTGCACACCTTAACTCGATAAGCCTGGTTATCACGGAAAAAGTAATTTTAAACGTTTCCACCCAAATCTGTCACGACCTCGATTGGCTTTTTACAAACATCTTAAGAGGTGGGACTAAAATGCTTCCGTGTGGAAAAGAGAAGAATGTTTGGTATGAAACAGCCTAAGACTGTTGACAGCATTACAGCTTTGAAAAAGTAAAAGAAGTAAAGTTTTGTCTACTGAATGTTAGGACATGCTAGAGACAAAACAGTAGGCCGCGGAGTAACTTCACGCTTAATCTTAAATGTAACAAATATGCTGGTTTCAAAGCGTACTTTCAACAGCTATTCACTCTTCACTGGAGAAATTATGTTGTGCAGAAAATGTGGGTACACACATCAGTCAACACACCATCATTCGGACAGTGTTACCATAGTTGGACTCACTTTCACCCTCCAACCAACTAAAACTCCGACCAAAGACTTCAGTCAAATTAGACCCCCCTCAACCCTGTCCCGCAGCACCTTTCCACCCCCCCTAAGAAGGTCTCATTTCCATGGGTGTCAATGGACTTGCACTCCCAAACCACCACTCAATTTCTCCAGTTTTGCAGAAACCAAAGATTGAGAGAAGTGGCTACATCGTTCTTCCGTTCTGGTGTTACCATGGTTTCACATAATGCAATTGTAACCTTAAAGATCCTTTTCCAAAATAATATTAAAAGGAATATTATGCAAACATTTACTTATTCGCTTAATAGCACCAATATTGAAAAGTTGAATGTATGTATTCGATTTATTTAACCTACTCATTTTTTAAATTATACTTTAATATTTTTTCAGCATGAGTGACTGCCTGGTTAGGATGGGAACGTTGATCATACCTGTGTGACTCAGTTTGTCTAAGCTTAATTCAAATTGTTGATATCTGAAGAAATAGTATTTACCTATGACACACTTAATGACATAGATACAAACATGTACTAAAGATGGTTGCTGCGAAAATCATTTATGTTGTTGTTTTGATCTACCTGTTTCTCCTTTCTTTACCACTTGTAAAGCGCTCTGATACACTCAAGGGTCATATTTGCGCTCTATAAAACTTTAAAAATAAATACATTCCGACAGCAGACTTCAGGCACATTTTCCCTGCTAAAACTGTAAAAAGTAAACTAATGCTGCAAACTCAAGATTATGGGTTAATTCACATGAAGAGTCATGCAAGTAGTCTTACATTTTTTGAGAATTAATCAAAACACAGATCTGTGTCAGTCAAAGTTGAATTTGTCAGCAGTAAAAGATATCAGTTTTATTTCAACTTGTCAGCATTATATTGCACAATGCTTGATCTCAGCACTACATTGCACCATATGGGTATTCTTAATTCTTCTAATGGTATTTCAATCAATACGTTTGTAATAAGAAGCTAAAATGTTGCCAACAGCTATTAGGCCAAATAAATTCAAAGTCCATTGATACAAATTTATTTTTGGGTTATGGTAAATACAGGCAAAATAGTTGAAATACCACAGATACAAATCAGTTTATGTGATGGGCTCAATATCGGCAGCAAATTCAAATATCACCAACACGACCCTGTTTTCATGATATGACACCAAAAGAGCAATCATGAACAAAGGTGCAGAGAACTTCATAGCAATTATTACAATTATGACCCCGTTAGTGAAAGTGCTGTGATGTTCCTCTTACTCATCCGACCTTTGTGGTGCAGAGAATGTGAACATCGTGTCCTTGCACTAATGGCTGGGAATTAGTCTCATACTCTCACCAGACAGTTTGACATTTGTACCCCATTTCGTTGCAAGCGAGAAGCTTCCAAGATATTTCTGTTTTTCACAGTAACATGCCACAAGCCTCAGCTTCAAACATCCAAAGCGTGGAACACTGCCTGCACATCAACCAGACCTGGATTTCCAACCCCAACCTGAAGCTCAACCTAACCAAGGAAGAATTCCTGTTACTTGACAAGAACAACATACACAAAACAGTATAGGCCTGGCTCAATAACATGAACCTTAACAGTCACTTGAATGTACTGTGGACACCAGCCTCACCCTCAATGAACTCACTGCCAAAAAAACAAGGACAGCTTCATACCAGCTTGTACTACTAAAGGAAGTGAAACATTTCTTGGAAAAAAAGACTTCAAGACTGCTGTTCAAGCTGTCATTCCCTCACATCAGGATGATAGCAGGCCCCTGCTTAATTGCCTCCCAGATTCCACACTATTAATCCTTGAGGGCAGGCTACATGCAACAACATGTCTCATTCAGGGCCTGAAGAAATCTGTTCACATCACCCGCCCCCCATCCTGATGGAACAATAATGGAGCCACTGTCTGGCCTGCACCATTTTCAAAACAAGCTGAATCATTTAAAAAGCCATAATGACCTGCACCTATGCTTATGTTGCAAATAGGTTCACCATCTCTGGTAGTTCTTGGGACACCTGTAGCTGGGACACAGTCACAGACTGCAAACTAGGCAGTGTAAAAAAAAAAACATAAGGCTGTAGAAATTTCCATCTCTGCACCTGGAATCTGGAACAACATCCCTGTATCCACCAGGACTGCCCTAACACTGCTCAAATTTAAGAAAGGTTAAGGGTGCACCTCTTTAAAGAAGACTAAATCACAAAGCATTAATAGCATTAACAGCTCCCAAACCGGTTACCTCTCCTATCACCTGTTGACTTTATGCTTGTCTTTGACCCTGTATTGTGCTGCCTTTAGCCTAGGTTTGCACTATAGAAATACCACATGCATACATACATTCAAACGAGCAGCACAGAATAGGAAGTCACAACATCCTTGCTGACCCATATGTCAAAATTACAACCAAATAAATCCAAATGTCCTTCTTTTCTTCTTCTTGCAATGAGGGATGACTACAGTTGTTAAGCTTTGAGTCTCCCAGCTTCAAGGAGACCCTAGAAACCCAGGGCATTTCAGAAAATTATATAGCAAACAAACTCCAGACAGATGTGGCTTGCATTGATTCAAGTATGTTCCCTCAACTCAGAATACCATGTGCATGTCAAACCTATGCATCAAATATCCAGAGCCCTTACAATTGCCATAGGGGATCTTTGAAGCATTCAAGCTCTGTGTTTCCTGGCACCAATGGAACCAATCCTGGTCATTTCTGAAAGCTGGCGACCCAGGAAATCAAGGCTTATGTGGCTGGGGGTAGCTGTGGTATCTAGGCCTGTCGTTTAGTGACACTCAAGAATACCTAAAATCTCCAGACATTACTGAAAACTAGACAGCAATGGAGCCTAAGGTGGTGTGAATTACATGAATCCCAATGCATTCTCTTATCCAGAATGCACTGTAAACATCAAATATTGCCTACATTTACAGGAATCCCTCATGTTTTGGTGCAGGGAAAGCTCTGGAATCTGAGGGGATTGTCAAAATACCTACTATACAGCATTTACACACTTCTCCCCATAAAACAGGACTACAACTGTGAAGGTGGGTCTACCACCCTGGACAGGAAAGGCCCCAAAATATGAAGTAAAAACAGCAATATCTCAGTCAAACTGGAAATGTCAGCAGCTGCAGTAGTTGGGCTAGGGACAGAGTGGCTTGCATGGGTCTCACTACATTTCTTAACCAGAATGAAAACAAATCAATATTTACCTAAAACCACATAAGTTCCTCTGTTCAGAAAAGGTCCAGAATTTTTGGTAACAAAAATGTAAGTAATTGTCTGAATGTTTGTAGCTGCGGTATTTCACCTGGGGTTGGCTGGTACCGATGGAAACCTACCAATCCAGACATTTCTGGCAGCTGGACACCTAGGTAAGTTGAAGATGGAATGACATGCAAGGATCCCATTATTTTATATTACCCAGAATGTCCTGCAATGCCAACTTTTGGCTTAATTCTCACACTTTCCTCAACTTTCTGTGAGAGTAAATTGTGCAATCTGTGGTGCTAGACAAACATTCTACAACCCTTCATTTCCAAACATCTCCCAATAAAAGCAATTCTTCCTTTATGTGGGGCAAGCACATTGAAAAGGAATAGACTAAAAATACAACAAAGAATCATCAACATTTTTCCTTTGAATTTCAATCATTGTGTGGATATAGGTAATTGTGGTATTTGGGCCCAGGGCTGGTGGGCGCCCCTGGAAAACAAAGCCTACCAAACCTAGATATTTCAGAAAACCAGACCTTGAGGGCAAGATTGAGTGGTTTTCCTTCCATGGATCTCGGCATGGATCCCCATCCCAAGTATCAGTGTATCTCAAATCATAATTCTTGATATTGCCCTGGTGAGTTTTTCACCCTTCCATGACTCATGTGAAAGGCCCCCCTCACACATGTAGGATAGCATTTTTATCAGGAGAAATATGGAAATTAAGAATATTAGAAAATTAGTTATTAGCTATAGAATTTGTCTACATTTTTGGTTTACAAATATAAGTCAACTATGTGTGAGTAGCACAAAACACATTTTAACACATTTTGGAAAATACTTTCAAAATCACTAGATAGCATGGGTAACCCACATCTGGAATGGTGTGAATAACCTGCATTGTCGAACTCAGATTCTTGAGCAAATTTAAAACATGCATAGCTTTCATTCATACCCATTTTTAATTTACTAGATTTTACATGACTTGCTCTGTGATTGAAGTACAAGAAAAACTCATTATAAGCCGCAGCTCGGTTGATGGCTTTGTTTATATTGAGTTTTTGCACAACAGATAAATACTATATATTTCTGTGTCCGAAGGTGTATGATGGCTTTAATGGTAAATCATTTTTGATTTCTCGGTGGAGAAAATTACAGCTGAAAACGTCACCTATTTCAATTGTTGGTTAATGAACCTATACTATGTTTTGAGTTATAATTTCAAAAATTTGTTTTTTCGAGAAAACGATTAACATTTTACGAAATGCCCTTTTAGCTTTCAGCAGTCACCCAAACTGCAAGCAGGTGGAAACCACAAATATACGAAATATTGACCACCACCTAGAAAATTGCAAAAGTTGTGAAAAAATGTTTTTTATAACTGTTCCTCAATGTTTGGAAAAGAGTGATCAGATCACAGTAAAGCTTTTGTTGATTACCCTTTAAAAACACACTTTCTTGCTCAACACCTTTTCCGCATTTCCCGAAAGAAAACAAATTGTGAGGTTTTCTTTACACTCAGTGACTGAAAGTCGATGGATAGGCTTAAATGTTTCAAATTTGCTTTGTGACATTTTCTTCTCACAGCTCAGCATTGAATGATATACTACATACAGCCCTGATATCTTGCTAGAGCCTTAGTTTATTGCACATGTTTGATAATACTGAAAGTTTCAAAGTAGTGGGAATGGCATGGGGGTGTGTTGGCTTCGATATTTAGTTGGCTTGGATAGGAATGGTTATTTCTATGAAACAGATATCAATATCCTCAATTGATGGCGCGGTGTAGTGGAAAACAGGGAATACTGAAATCATTAGAGCTGTGTTCTTATCCACAAGCTAAACCAACTTTGTGAATTCATTATTAATTGTAGCAATTTATTTCCCGTCTCAGCTCTTGCCAGCACACGCTACTATTCTATGCCATGTACTAGGAGGTATGTTTGATCTGTAGTGGGTTTTGAATGTTTGTGATAGGTAAAAAGCGCGTGGTTCAGTCATTTCTTGTTTGGCAAGACATGTGTGAAACGCAGATTTCATTTAAGGTGGTGAGAAAGATTTATAAAGGTTTTTTTTTTTTTCCAAATTGATGCTGTGTTCAAAAAAAGTGAATCTGTGGACTGTGGGTATGTGATACATTTGTGGTCTAAAAGTGGGCTTTACCTAAAAATGGGCTTTTGGACAGCCCTCTATAGCCACTGGAGTACTGGAGTACTTGAGTTAGCTTTTTTTAGTCACTGGTATGAGACATTGCTAACAACGGCATTAAATCAAGGCAGAGGAGTATTTCTCTATCACCTCATTCTATTGGCTGTTTGATGTTCGAATTAATCTCCTATGGAGCGTTTGCACGGAAAAAATGAGGTACTATTTTACTATTTTGTATATTACAGGTGCGCTTAACTATTAACATTTGTGTCACTTACAATTCTAGCACCAGCCCCTTGAATCTCACTCACTCCCGAATAGGCAGCCAATTCAACTACTTGAAATGGGCCCACACAGATGTTCCTCAGAATATTACACAAGCGCTGTGCTACTGCATTCTGCTCCAACTGGAGTCTCTTAAGTTGATACATAGGAAGACTCCAGTATAAAGAATTAGCATAGTCCAGCCATGAGGTAATGAGGACATGGACAACCGCCTCCTTCTGACAGGTTATCAGGAGCAGGAACAATAATTTCCTTAGGAGCTGGAGGAAGTTAAAACAGGTTCCAACCACATTTTCCACCTGCGGTTTAAAGGATAAGTTGTCAAATTTCACTCCAAAATTCCGAACCACTTTCGCCAGAGTAGGAAAAGAAGGAGCACAGCTAGGCCAGACTTCACTACCCCGCAGAGGGGATCCAAAAATCAGAACTTCAGTCTTTCTCGTCTTGCACTGGAGTTTACTTTGGCACGTCCACTGAAACACTGCTGACAGACATGCTTCAAATCTGTTATGGGTAATAGAGATGTTCGGGTCCCAAGTTAAAAGGATCTGCGTGTCATCAGTGTAACAGATGACCTGCGCTCCATAGGATTCTACCAGGGTTGCCAAGGATGACATATAAACATTAAATAATGTTGGGCTCAACGCCAATCCCCGAGGAACCCCAAACTTAAAAGTTTTGGAGTGAGACCCAAATGGTGGCATCCAAACAACCTGACGTCTGTTCGACAGAAGACAGCCAGGCCAGGCCAACGCAGTCCCACCTACCACTTTGTCCTGCAGGCATTGCATCAGAATCAGATGAGAAACCATTTCAAATGCTGCAGACAGCTTCAATAACAAAAGGGCGACGTTCTTCCCATTATCTCTGGACAGTTTAATGGTATCAGAAACCTCAACGAGTGTGGATTCGGTGCTGTAGCCCGGGCAAAATTCAGATTGCGTTGGACGTAGCAACTGGTTGGTGTCAAGATAGCTGCAGAGTTGAACATTGACCAATTTTTCAAGGATCTTAGGTAACGCTGGCAAGAGAGAAATAGGCCTGTAATGCGCCATGAAAGATGTGTCTGCTGAGGGTTTTTTACTACGTTGCATTCTTCATCAGATATTGCAGTTCAACACTCAGCCAGTGTTTTTACTATACGAATATTTATTACTTTTAACCTTAATTATCATCACAGCTTCAGTGGTGCACTTGAATGCATGTAGACATATACATTCCAATTGGTGAATTAAGAGAGAATAATTAATTTATTTGCTTAATAATTGAATGAACACTGCATTATGTTCTTTGTTTTCTTCCAAATATGCATGTGCTTCAGGAAATAAATATATATTTCGGACTGCTGTGAGAGGCACACACCCTGTACTTTCCGACTAAGGTATTACATTGTTCAGAGACTTCTTGAAATTTCATGTCAGGGGAACATTCAGAGACGTCATTCATTGAATTTGCATATTTGTCTGTAGTTATGTTTTCAAACCCATGTATTTCTCTCGAGGGAAATGGTGCAACAAGAAATGTTTCTATATTTTGTAATCACTGTCCAGCAACAGCGTATTCGGAAGGTGCCAAACAAAAGGACCTTAGGATGCGACCGGAGAAGGAAGTGTACAAGATACATTTAGTACAAACCTGAGCTACACAAGAAGAGCAACAGCAAATGAAAATTGTCAGAGCTAACATTTTATATAATTTTGATATCTGTTAACTTTCTCATTGGATATATTTTTCTCACCTTATGTTTAAACCAATCACAAGAGTTTAACAAGTTAAATTTAATGTTTGTGTCCTCATTCTATTGGGCATTCTCTTACTTTCCTGGGTTCCAGAGATTTCACTTCGTACTCTTGGTGTGATCTGTCATTTTGACTTCATGCTTTGCCAGTTAGTCTACTGACATTCTGGTGTTTTATTATTTTCTGAGTTTACTATGTCTGTTCAATACTAAACTAATGCTTTAATGGTTTAGCAATCTTATAGTTCAAACTCTAAACCATTCCCCTACCCTGTTCCTGTTCCTGATGCTGTTGTGCTCCTGATGAAGTAGAAGTTGTTGCTGATTACCTTAGAGATTGGGTAAATGTATGATCTCTGTTTCATTATTTGTATTTTGTTTTTCAGGTACCAACTGTTACTGTTTTAATACTGCTGCTGTTTTTGGTAGCACCATAGACAGATGTTTTCCAAATTCATGTTACTAAATCTTTTACATGTAGTCTAACATGTTAATGCTAATTAGTGGTTAGTGAGGTGTTACTCTCATGAATGGTCATTGATTTTTTATTTGTTGATTCAATGCACTCAATCTCTCCAGCTCAAAGTCTATTGCTGTGGTTTTGTGTGTTCTCTATTGAATTGATAATACTTGTCGCATTGATAAAGCTTAGGTTCATTCGTCGAGTAAATCAGTCTTTGTTGTTTCTTTATATGTATCATTTGAACTTGAGAATAATATTTGTGACCTTAGCATTGTTAATATAGGGAAAAACACATTTTAACCTCTTAATAAACTGGTGTGGTTATTGATGGTCGCATTGATCATGGTGTGTTTTATAATGATGTATAGAGTTTTGTTTGATATTTAATTTGATGTCTATGATGTTTTCTTTAAAGCAGATTTGTTTCGGTTCATCGACCTATAAGTATGAAATCCGCTATCTAGTCTGTTGTGACTAAAATATAGCCAAGACTTCTGCTTTAACAAACCTGAAAACTCTTACTGTTTGCTGTCAATAGAGATGTAATATGTGTCCTCCAATGTGTGGCCATGAGTCTCGAGCAGTGCATGGTGGGAGTTACCTTTTCCTAGCTACCCTGAACTAGTAATCGCCGAGGTTTTGGATCATAACCCTTATGACACTTTCACTGTTTTACATAGAAGTTTTCTCATAGTTTAGTATCATAAATGAGTTTATACCTTCATCTACTGAGTGTAATGGATTTGCAAACATGGCAATCACTTTCTCTAGGAGACAAGTAGAAAATCATTTCAACCTTCATATGAAAACATGTGATCTTCATCTCAAATTGTTTTGTTGCGGACTACAACATTGTTGTCGCTCAAGGAGCTAAATTCAAATGTGAACATAGTTTACATTTCTCCAAAAACATAAGGCCTTATTTAGAGATTGGCAGATGCGGGATGTTCACCAAAAATGGCAGATGGCCTGTGTCTCCGACTGACAGGGCATATTCCAGCCCACACTCTGCAAAGAAAGATGGGGCACCTGCTGCTTCCTGGCAGATGTCCTGCATCTCCCAAACTACAAACAAAGCCCATAGTTTGGATTTTTGGGGCAGGTTTAATTCGAGAAATACAGATCACGTTATAACACTACAGTGTGTTTTGCCAATGGTAAACACTTATAAAAAGCTGGTCTCTTACTCAGTCTGCTGCACTATAGGGTAGGTTCCCAGGCGCACATATGAACTTTGAACTCCTTCTTCTTTCATGCCGAAAACCTCTTTCACATTGAATAACTCCATCAGGTCGAAACCTGCCACAAAAGAAAAGACAAATTTATGAATGCCACGGGTGGGACCGCAGAAAATAAATATGTCAAGAAGAGAGTTAAGCTAAAGAATTCATTCTCTATAAGGCCATTTTATGGAGCATCCCTGTATGCAGGTAGCAACAGTAACTAAGTAAACAAATCACAAATGTGCCTCTAGGGAGGCTCTAACTTACCTGTTGTATTACTGTATTTTAAGTAGAAAAAAGAGAATGTGCGCATTGCTGCTGATTTGTGAAAGGATGTTTTGGGGACATTGAGAATTAATCATACGAATAATCTAGTGGCACGTAGCTTCAACCCCACATCAGGGGTAATAAGTGCTAAATAAATGCAATTACAAACCAATTACAAAATAATGTACCTATTAGACCTGGGCAAAATTTTTACATTTCATTTTGAAAATTCTCGGAATTCAATTTTGCATGAAAACTGAATGTCTGGGTGTGTCTTACACCAAAAAAATAAATCATTCACATGAGATACTGCCATGGTGACTGGTTTGTGGTTAAAAAAAATGGCTCTCGCAAAGAATTCTCTGTCAAATTGCAGACATTTGACTGTGGGGAAAACACACACTCAATTTCAACGCTGGTGTTTGCCCCGTAGTGATTACCGTTTTGGCTTTAGTCAGTGCTTGAAATGGAAAAATAGAAGTGCATGTGCTCTGCCTCACAGTACCTGCTTGTTTCTGAGAGGTGCTGGTACTCTCCAATTAAAAGTACTACGGCCCGTATTTATACTTTTTTAGCGCCGCATTTGCGCCGCTTTTTGACGCAAAAGCAACGCAAACTTACAAAATCCAATTGTATTTTGTTAGTTTACGCCGCTTTTGCGTCAAAAAGCGGCGCAAACGCAGCGCTAAAAAAGTATAAATTCGGGCCTACGTTTTCCATGAGAAGTGCAGGTACTCTCCCTTTCAAAATAAAAAAGTGCCAGTACTCAGTACTGGACAGTACCGGCCCATTTAAAGCACTGGCTTTAGTTTTTTTTTAAATCAGAGGTGCCCCCAATGTACTCCCCTCTCTTCCCAACCTATGGGCATTTCACCATTTCCAATTTCAGCACTTTTGAATTAGGCACCAGAGACGTTTTAAGGCATGGGCAAAGGGGGCTCTAGCCCCGGACCCCAGACTCCTCCCCATGCTGCCAGCCCTGTCTGCAGAGAGCCTTGCCCTGATGACACTGAATAATTCTTAACCAGATTGTTTTAAATACTGTTTACCTGTAATTTCGTTTTAATGCGGGTGATGTGTGAGAGTCTATTGCAGACATTTAGCAAAGAAACGTCCTTCATGCAACATCCATAAAAAGTTCCTTTTAGATCAATAAAGGACTTTGCATATGAGAAATGAGAGGGTATCAGAGATTATATGCATTTTTATTAGTGAGCTGCTGCCCCTGAATATTAGCTGTAAACACATTTAGAATTTGGACCAGTGTGCCTGTGCACATGTCAGTGACATGGCCAAAGAGGGCATGAAAGAGCTGCAACTGGATAATAAACTGTAAGCTGTTCTTAACAGGGGCCCCTGAAATACGTTTGATCAGGGGCCCCCAAAACCCTTAAGATGTCCCTGTTAGGCACTGCAGTGTGCGGCGAAATGTCAGACGGCAATAAAAATGCAGCATCAAGTCTGCATACCTTTTCTTCCCCTACAGACCATTTTCTGTTTGCACCAGTCCACCACATAATACAATTGTACAAAATCTTGTGGGTGTTTAATTCATGGAATTTTGTACACATAACATTTGTATATTTTACGAGTTTAATAAAAATCTTACACAGACCGAGTAACTACCACGCAGCCAAACAAATATTATATTACAGGATTAAAATCCAGCAAAGTGGCCTAAAGTCAGGGAAACAAGAAGTAATGCTCTGTGCTAACCAGGGGTTGAAATCAGGACTGAAACCAATCAGGAGGATTATGTTTATGGAGACATTTGAGGAGTTTTGGACAACAGTCATAGATTGAACACTAAACTTAAGTTGTTGGTCCTGAGAAACATGAAGGCTAGACTAGAGCTAGGGAAGTTTTTTGAGAAGACTGAAACAGGATTGATGTGACAAGCAAAATGGTAGTCACTCCCTCAATTTTTCTTCACTTTCTAGATATGTTTATGTGCATTGGAGAACTAAAAAGTGATAAGAAAAGTTGCTTAATACTAGGCACAATGCAACTGCATTCATGTAGGAAATTAGACTAGCTGACAGGATACGCAAGATTCAGTTACTGAGCCATTGATCAGCAAACCTGGCAAGGACCCTTGGGGGGTCAGACCTAAGATTTGATGTAGGTCTGCAAAGCAATCATTCAACATGTTGTCTTGTAGTCCAATAAAATAAGCCAACATATGTATCAACGTGGCTTTGCTTAGTCCAGTCACGAGAAGGGTTTAATGAAGTTCCTTCTAAGCTTCCATGATTTGGGGAGTATGTTTGGGACCGTTCTAGAATTTCCTCTAGTAGTCATCGGGACTAGTCCATTCTTCATAATTCCTATTCTACCAGGTAGAAACAAACTACTAATTTGGAATATTTGTAATCAGTTATCTATGCCTACCAGCAGCATAGTTATCTCACACTTCCTTGGGGATTTTTTTCTGGTTTTATACATGCATGAAGCTGTACTCCCTATGCTACATAACAAGAGCTATGTGCTGGCTACTATGAGCTTTAACATAAGCTGTTCACCCTTTGTGCATGGACCAAGACCACATTTTCTTCTTTCAGTGACACCTGGCTTTCCACTTGGGCCTGGCAAAGTGCTTTGCTATTCTTGTTCTCTAGTATGGGCAAAACTCCTCATAGCCATGTCCTTGAACTCCAAATTGTAATGATCTTCATCAACACCCGTCTCTTAACCTTAGGCCAGAAGGGAGGGTACGGTGCCTTTCACAGCTTCTTAATGGTCATGAATACCAGGCCGAAAAAGGTTGGCCAGGACAATTTCCATCTGCTCCAAATATTTGCAAACATCTAAGCTATTTAAATATTGAGCCAAACGTTGTGTTTTACTGCTCTGGCTGCTCTGCTGTTGTTAAACTCAGACAAGTCACATTCACAGCAATCACCACAAATGCAGGAAATTCATCATGGGTAAGAGACAGGGCTGAACTCCAACCCTTCAAACCAGAATACTCCATAAAAGAAAGATTTTATTGCAGCTCACCTTGGATTATTTTGCACAGAGAAAACACAAGGGCAGCTCAACCTCCACATCTCCCTCTTTCCTCTCCTTGGACTATCTGGGTGGCATCACATAATGTTTCACCAGAGCAGTCTCCATGGCGTGTTAACTTGTGTTGTGGGCCATAGCTTCCAGGTCCTGCAATACACCTTGGGAACAGGATAAGGCTGCTCTTCCCAGCAACCCCCCCTTGCTGAAGACTAGCTAGCTGGAATCACAAATTTGTAGAATAACTAAGGCCCAACTGCCACAGTCTGCGACTACACACTGGGGCCCCAATCTGGCAGTTTGTAGAGTTATTATATGAACAAATCTGCAAGGATCCTGTGCTTGTTGCTTCTTGGATGTTGGAACTGTGAACTGCCCATCACCTCAAGCATAAGAGTGAACCTAAACCCCCACTAAGTCCAGATTCCCACCCTGCTGCTGTTACAACTGTATGAAATGCCCAGTCAACTAAAAGACCCCAGAGGAGCTCATACGCATTATTTAGATCACTAAATTGAAGAATGGCTTTGCAAAACCTTTTTATATGCACTTCCCTCCTTAACACACATTCTGTGTATTTGTGCATAATCAATCTCCTCTAAGCATAAAGCCATTGGCCAGGTGTTAACTGCACCATGGGACCTGAAATATCTGAGATTCAGGACCCAGGAAAAACCCAAACTCTAAACCAGGAGGGACCCTTCATCTCCTTAAAACTTTTCACTATTAAGGTTTCTGGCTATCAAACCTATCTGGTTGGCAAGCCTAATAATCTATTGGACCAGTAGTTGTCGATTACAAGACACCTGTACACAAACTTGCTTTACCCCAGGTTCACCCCATAAACACCTGACCACAAGCATTGGAAATGCTATAGAAATGCTAGAGACCTATATGTTGGCTTTATTAGGTAAAATCAAATGAATCAAATTCATTTATTGATTGTATATTGGGAGTGTACTGAACTTCCTTAGAAAAAGGCATGATAAGGAAGTAAATGTTTAGGTAGGGGTTTATTATTAATCTTCTCTGGGCCTCTTGAAAAGTCAGTATATCTTTATTTCTTTGTACTTGTTTTACTTTTTACTGTGTGATATTTAAGGTATTGTTATAGATGTATTTACTTTTCAAAGTAACAGCACTGACAGAACAGTTTATCAGTATTTTAAATGTTATTATGATATTATACCCTACCTCGGCTCAGTCTTCTTAGTGCCTATAATGAGCTAGGCCTTGGCTACTCAGCCAGGATACCATGGAGTGCAAAGGTCCAACAGGGGCTAGCATGCAGCCTCTACTCTGTCTGCTTGATACTCTCTTATATGGCACAGAACTAATAAAGACCTCTAGAGGGTCCTAGGCATTGCAAGTGACTTTCCCATCAGTGCGGGCAGATCGAAGTTAGACAGGAGTTGAACATTTTCATTAAACCTTCCCAGAGGCCCTGTTAGACAAAACCTCTGCATAGTTGAAGGGCTCCACTTAGAGAAAGTGCTGTCTTATTTTTCCCAGCTCTGTCCAATGGAACTAGATCAAGTGATCCATTATCAAGGCATTTTGCCACATTCTGGCATCACTTTAGCAGGATAGTCCAGAAAAGGAGGAATTTTAAAGTCTGAATGGGACTTCCCAATGAATACCAGAGCTAGATAGGGCCAAGTCACAAGGGAAGCACTTAGGACAGCTTCTTCCAGCCAAGCAGTGGCTGCTGTCTCTAATCCCCTTGACTCCGGAGCGTGCGTAGATGCTCTGTGGCATGTGTGGATGGACCTGCTTCTCCAGCTCAACAGAAGTCAATAGTGTGTTAATGTCAATGAACCAAAATGACTAGTTACCTTATGTTCAAAAGTAAAGGGAGGAATCCAAACCTGCTTTCAACTAGTATTTCAGGTACATCAGGCAAAACCACTTAAATGTGGAAATGCTGGTATCAGACCTGCACCCGTGTAATGTAACCAATAAGTTAGCAAAGTAATAATTTCGGGGAATAAAGACAAAATCTAACTCTCCTTATTTTGTGCGGCTAAAATGTAATCTTTTATCACTTCAACCTAGACTTCTCAATAATAATACATAATTGGCTCCACTTAACATAAAAGGTAATATAATTGACCCGTTTTGTATACCAAAATCTCCCTCTTGTTGTCACCACTTGAACAAACCCAGGGGTGATTTGATCTCATATTAAAGTTATCTTTTATATCACCGCCTGTGCTTTCACTACTAGAATGTTTTATGAAAGGTCTAAGCTGACCTCTCAGTACACACGTTTTTCAAGAGTAATGCACATACCAGTAAGAAATCAAATATGCAAGTGGATTTCATTGATCTTCCTTGAGGGGGCATGCCCATCCATTAAAAGCTATGAACCGTACTAAATATGTTGTGCTCAAGAACCGGGCAACATAACTACTCCCTGTTCTTGTTAGTTGCATTTTTTTACATGACTATTTTCAAAAGTGAAAATATATACATTTTAATTAAGGTTTATATGCAGCTAAAAGGGCCATTGCTCAAGGAGCTAGTGCTGCATATTCTTGCTTATGCCTCTCATGTAAAACCATGTTTGGTAACATGTTTCAACCCTTTCTTTTTCTTTAAAAGGGGTTTAAATAACCTAAATGCTCATTTAGTGCCCCCCTGCCATTATACTTTATGAAATATTCAACATTTGGATTACTTTACATATCTGCTATAATCATAGCTTTAAAGAAATGTGTTAATAAGGTGTAATATCATAAATAATGCAAAGGGTGTTCTAATAAGTTGTAATATCATATGAAAACTGTGAAAGGCGTCTCATGGGCTCGAAATGATAGGGTAAGGCTGTCTGTTCCAAGTGCTACAATGTTATTTCCGTTTTAGGAAATTACCCCTGGGTAAGATTATGCGTCACAAAAATGAGGGTATTACAGAAACAGTATATAGATGCTCCTCCTTAACAAGAAATTGTTTATTAATGCTGTGATTTCGATTTTATATAGTTGGCAAATGCGTCAAATACCATTTTCGTAGGATGCTTTGAACACACGCAACAGATGGACCAAAATAATGACAGCTTGGGATAAAGTATATTGGGATATAATACGATGCCAAACTCTGACCATGTTTTTCTCTCAACTTTATAATATCCCAGGATGCCCATTTAGAAAGCTCTAAGACATGCAATTACCTCTGGCCATATGTTGCATATTATACTAAAAGTAAAAGGGTGGGTGAAAGGAGGTGCAATTAACTCCCTTTACAAGTCAATCTCGGTTGTACTTAAGTCCTTCTTACTTGTGTTACTGAGATGTAAAGGATCTGTGTTCACAGAAGTGATTATTAAACATTCACTTTCAGAGATTTCTCGGCTTTATGCTAAAGCATACAGATTAGTTGTGCCCTTTTTCAGAAGTTATCTCAGAATTAAACTGAACAATAGGAGACGGCATTTCAAAGGAATACATTTGTAGTCAGTTTAAGTAGCCTGCGCTATGCCTAGTGTACACGTAAGGAATTTTTCAATTAAATTCTAAGCAGTACCCATTCATGTTGTAGTTTTGAAGAATAAGGGTTCCTGACACCCTAGATAACAAGAAGAGCACTTCTCACTTGCTTCAATGTACTTGGTTGCCTGAGAAATTACCAAGCAGGCCTGAGAGTGCTGGATCCCTAATTTACCCTTAGGCCTAGCAGGTACACTGTACTCTTGGGCTGGCAATACTCGGTAAATTATTGTGTACAGCTTTGTCTAGCCTTGAGCTGAGCCCAAGATGAAATGTCCTATAAAGAACTAATAGCCAGCTCTGCATGGAAGTGCAACTGATAAAAATAATAAAAACACCACTGCTAAAATGAAGCTTCTGCTAAAATAACAAAAGGAACAAAATGAAAGGCAACTGGGTGAAAGGGCACAGGCCACAGGGCTGGAGATAAAATAAATGTGCCCATGCAAAGCACTAAAATAACCTCATGACATCCTATCTGCTGAAATTTATTTTCGTTGGCTTCAGGACAATTTACCACTGCTAGCTAGTAATAAAGTGCTTGTGCTGTGTTCTCTGCCCCAATTTAATTGCAAAGGGTCTGTCTCCAGCACATTGACAAATAACCTGGCACAAGCCTATTGTCTCCCCAGGTCCCTTGAAGCCTACGCCCGGCATGAAAGGAACTCCCAAAACCAGATGGGGGGAACTCTAGACGTTTCTCCCACTTAAAAACTGGCACCAGAGATAAATATTGGACCCTCAGATCAACACTTCAGTAATCCACTGGAATTGTGGCTTCCCTGAAGAAGGGCTGCTATGCTGCTAGAGGACTGTCCTGCTGGGATTAGCCTGCCCTGCTCTCTGAGAAGGAAGACCGGAGCTGCTTCCCTAATCCTAGGGTTAGTGACCTCAAGGGTCAGTTGGATGGCCTCCTATTCTGAGTTACAGGGACACAACAAACTCTAGACGTGTCCCTCCAACTGCCCAGTTGACCTGCTGCCCTGTACCTGTCTGGGCCTGTAAATGGACCTGCCTCAGCACTGCTGGCTTCTGCTAGAGTAAGTCCCTAATTCTCAAGATGTGCCTCCCCAGGTCCAGGATCTTTTGGCTGGCATCAGAGAGAACTCCTCCTGGCGTAGCCCAAGGTTCTGCAAATAATCAGTATGAAGCCTTGAAATGCCTCACCCCACAGCTGCAAGCTTCATCGAAACCAAAGATGGGTGGCATGAAGCCCTGCAATGTCTTGCCTTATAGCTGAAAGTTTAATCAGAACCGACAGTGAGCAATGTGTAGTTGGAAACTGCATCCAAACTGATGGCGAGTGATGCAAAGCCTTACGGCACAGCTGACAGCTTCATTGGAACAGATGTTGGACAATGCAAACCTTGGACTCTGCCTGCTGTGAGTCTTGCCCCTAAAGTGGTGCCACCCCAGTTCTGGGACTTTGGAAATGGGTCTGAGGGTGCTATGCCAGTCCAGCTGTGAGACCAGCATAAGTGATGGAGTGTGACGTATCGCAATGGAACTACCGCGCAACACACACCTGACGTTGGAGCGCTGCAGCCAATCAAAACCATTGCTGTGCGACAGTAGACTTTGCATTCCAGTCTCACATCTCCTCAGACCCATCACTGCATGACCCATCCATGATGAAGGACTTCACATCGCATCCTTGGAGCTCCTCAGAACTGCCGCTTTGCAGCACATCTTCAACGCCAGACTCCGCACTCCTGACGTCAGCTCATCAGAAATTCCACTGCATGACGTATTCTAGATGTGGATTTTCATAACTCTCAGAAATCAGGGTTTTAGGTACTTTGTTCAGTGGGCCTAACTTGGGCTCTATCGTGGTTGGCCTGAACTTGTGACTTTGTCCCAGTCCAGTGCGACCAGATACCCTCAGTTGGAGCTTTGTGCCTTTTGGTGCTACTATTATTTAAAACGATCAAATTTAATGTCTCCAGTTCTACTGATAGGATTTTTGTCATTTGGGTTTCAAATTATTTATTACGTGACACTCTACTTTTCTAAATTGGTGTGAGATTTTTCTTCTTTTGTGTTTTCACTTTATTACTGTTTGTGTGCTGCACAAATACTTTACACTTTATCTCTAAGTTACTGATTTTCAGCCCAGCTACCAGAGGGTTAAGCCAGGTTAATTTAGTGACTCTTGCGGTTCACCCTGACCGGATTGTTGTTGTTGTTGCTTGAGAAGGGTTAATAACTCAGTTTCTCACACTCCTGATATTTCAAGCTTTCATGCATTAATATCAGTGACACTGTTGTAAATAATGATTCCATCAGTTCACATATCAAAGTTGAGTTAATTACATGCTGCTCTGTTGATATTCCTGATAATTGATTGCATTCAATGGAATTCTAACTATACCTTACTTAAAGTTTTCATTTACTATATATGAAAATACCAGCCGAAATAATATAAAAACTGAATATCTGAAATAAGGCATTATCCAGGCTCTTTTATTAATTATATCATCAATTTAATAAGTTGTAATTAGCCTTTTTTTAAATTATTGTTATTCACCACTTATTTCTTAAATCACATTCTTTGACCACATGGAAAACATTATGAGCCTGATTTTCCAAACTGAGGGCCATGGCCGTGGTGTCCCCCCCAAGTGTATGACAATGTTACCGCTGGGCTGACCAATGGAAGCATTATATTGCGCCATCCCCACCAGGCTGAAAGGCGAGAACAGTGCTACAGTATTGGTCTCGGCTTCCTTAAGGCAGCCGAGGCCAGTACTTTAGCACACCACCACTATCGGAATGTGCACTTTCTGCAAAGCAGACAGTGCACGTTCTGATGATGCTGAGCACGGGGGGCCAGCACTGGATTTCCTCCAGCCTTTCCATGGTGGGGTGACCGACATGGATAGGCTGCCAGAAAGCTGTGTGGTAATCAGCACAGCAGTGCTGGGTACAACTCAGAATGCTGTCAGCCTGTTGGGAACGATGTTCCTGGCGGTGACAGGGATCCCCTGGCGGGTCTGTCCACCAGGCTTGTAATGTGGCAGTTGGACCGCCTGAAGTGCAGCTGTGCGACCATCACTGCGAGTGTGGCACTCCTCGGACCGCCACACTCGTAATGGGGCCCTTACTCTAAAGTGAGGATAAATGTGATTATGAAGGAAATTATTTACCCTCCCCATGCCTAATCTAAAAGAAATGTGAAACTCTGATTCTCATTAGAATGTATGGTTCTTATAAAAAGCTCATTGATGCCCTTTGGCCCAAGTTGGTGCAACATTAACCTACTAAAAAAACGTAGAACTGCTGTAAGTAATGCCATGCCATAGGAAAAAGACAAACCAATCCAGGAAGGGCTGGCTTTAGCACTGGTGGCACCAAGTGCGATAATCTTTTTTGACACCACGCTCAATTACCTCCTTCTGTGCCCCTCATGACTCCATAGCCCCTCTCAAATGCATTTCATTTGATTTATAGCACTGCTCATACCACTGTATGGAGTCAAAGCACTTTACATCAAACAGGCACTCATTATGCAAGGATAATGAATGACATGGGTACATTCGAATGAGGCCCAGACCCACCACCAGCGCCTTAAGACCCTCACAGATGAGTAGTTGCACTTTACAAAAACTGATTGATTGATTGATACATTAGAAAATTGGACATTTTACATAAAATGAGGATTACAAGGTGTAGGAATCACGTCATTCATACTGGTAGGCAGTGCACTTTAAGAGTATTTGGTCTGGAGAAGCCAAAGTTTGAACTTAAAACAGACCACAGGATTAGTATGAGGTTATTCTAGTACTATTTTATGGGTTCGTTATTTTAGTCATAGGCTTGCAGCTTGTGCCTTTTAGCCTAGAAAATAATTAATTTTATTATTTTAGCAGAGCCTTCATCCTGTGATGATGTTTTAATTCTTTTATCTGTTGTTTGCTCTGCTTAGGAAATGTTTTCATTTCTTAGCACATCTTCACTCTGCTTTTCTCAAGGCTGTACACCATAATCTTGTTAGTACAAAATAGAACGTCATATTCCCATTCACTTCATGGAAACATACCTGTTTTTACATAAGGGCAGTTTTCTTAGAACATCAGATGTTTTAGTAAGAAAACACTTGCCACCACATGCTGTTGCTTCATTGCAACTGTCTGCTGAGACTAAACATATTTTCCACCTACGTAGGAGAAGACCCTTGAAAGACCAACAGCCCTCTTCGCTTCTACCATTTTCAGGTATGGGGGATGGTGTCTTCCCAGGGGTCCTGAAGGGTGGATTAGGGCTATCACTGCTGTGTTCTAGTATAGAACATTTGTGGTATAGGTAGGAATTATTACACCTAGAATTGTGACACTATGGTGGGACTTTTCTTATGTTTCACTTTCTTGGTCACTGCTCTGCTACTGTCATGTTCATTATCCTTATTATTGCAGCACATGCTTTTTATCTAGGATGCAGTTGATTCAATACAATTTAATGAACCAAGTCCTGCTTCTGTTTGTCTTTGCATGTGTGAGACAAATGCAACTGAGAGTAAAGAATAAGATGTGTTCCACCACGTTTTTCCTGAGAAGTCAGAATGTCATGCGCACAGCTGCCACAAATCATCTCTACTCTTGGGTACTCGTGAGGTACTGCTAACTGGTGGGGAGGGCTAGGCCGACAGTTGTCCCACAGGTTGGAATTGGATTCAGTTCCCCACAATACTGTGGTGGCGCCGGCCAAATCCAGCAATGCCATTGGTACAATGAGAGAAAACAAAACAGTATTTTGGGTTGGCTTTACTAATAATAATGTATTTCTACCCAAACAATTTTTAGCAACATTAGAATAATGAATACCTGGAGGGAAAAACATAACATTGTAACCTATACGATGCAGTTTGCATGCAGCTTTTGATGACAGTTCAATGGTCACTGTGCTATATTAGGATTGTAACTTAAGAACTGCAAGTCACAAAAGTTCCTCTGTGATAGAAGTAGTAACCCACTGAGCTAGCCACATAAAAATCAGTTCTGTGGTCTGCATGGCACACATTCTTTGCAGCAGGCATATTAACCCTCTGTGCGACTTTATGATGAGTCACAACTGCCACGAGACAAAACTCTGATCTCTCTCCAGCGGAAACATTAATCACCAGAGTTATCTTCATTTTTATTGTTGCCAGAAAACTGTTGAATACTCAAGGAGCTGTTCAGCAGTGCTTTTAAACCTGTCAGTTATTTCTACAAATTGCACCTCTGAGCTAAGTGCCAGTAAGTAAGGGCTACTCCAGTTGCACAGTGATAAAGCTGACCCTTATGCACGGTGCTTGCCAATTAAAACTACAACAGTGGCATTGCAGTCTGGTGACAGTCTAGGTGTTGGAACCAAGAAAAGGTTGGGAATGTCCCCACGTTGTAGGTGTACATCTACATAGATGAAATCCCCATTTATTGTTAGGTGAATTATCAATGTATTCAAATTTTGCCTGGCTGATGAGGGTGATACCCTGAAACCGGTCCCAGGATGCTTGTTTCCGGTCCTGGGAGGACCTGGATTCGCAGTTTGGGCTGGACTGTTCCCATGAGGAACAGGGTCAAGACTGATTTGCATTTACCTAGATCCAAACTGTGGTGGCATGGTGAGCAAAAGAACGATGGATTAAACCCAGATCTGTGACTGGGGGTGAGTGTTTGCATTGTTCAGCACTCCGTCCATCATCCTTTTGTGTTGTTAGAATTTGCACAACTAGAAGGAAGTGCAGTTTGACATTGACTTGTGCTGAGAGAGTTGAACTCAGAGGTGGCGCCCCCGAGGCACAGGTGTAAGGTGGGGGGCACAATCCTTCAAAGGCCTCATTCAGCCCATAACAATGACTATCTGTGAGATGAAGGTGATTTAGGGGCCCCTGTTAACATTCTGTAAAAGGACTCATTATTATGTGTTGGACCACCGAATGAACTGCGCTGTACTCTACTATGACCTGACAGTCACTGGAATCTGTAGAATCAAGCTGACATTGTTCAGAGAATGGCTGACTGCCAAGAGAAATCTTCTTAGTCTTTAATTGAAACTACTCTGGTTTATGATGCAGGGCAGTGTCCCGCCTGTGGTTTTAATCACACATCCTCGGCAGAGCTATAAATACACAAAGATCACATTATCCTGGCATGGCTTCTGATTTTAAGCATGCAAGGATTCTCCAAAATGAAGCTGGTCTTCAATTAAATAGTGGTCCACTTCAAATTCCACTATGTAAAGCATAACCTGTCCCACTCTGTGGGACCCACTCTCTTCCGCTTTCCTTGCACTGTTTTTATAATATCAGACCAGCAAGCATTGCATCTTACCTGTGGGCCCTAGTCTCAAAAAAGTCAGAAGATTTTCAACCTTCACAGATTTCCAGCCTTTTTGAAATTCACAAACGATTTTCAGACAATACCTAGATATCTGAGGTGGTGACAGGTTTCCCGGAATACTCCTGGGAAACTTGTGTGAGTTATGTTTGCATGCGAGAACGTACACAGTTATAATCAGTGATTTGGGAAAATAATTAACAAGTGAAAACGCATTTTTTTAAACTTTTTCCTTTTTGGTAGGCATGAGGAAATCACCATTTTTGGTAAGTGCTTCTTTCACCTTCTCATCCTGGGACGGGATTTATTATTGCTCATGATACACGTAAATTTAATCTCTTTCCTAGGGTAAAACCTTTACCAGTATGAAACAATGCCAAAGATAAGTTTGGGGATATCCACAAACTAGCAGTGCATTCCTGCCCAGTGACACCCATTTTGTGCCAATCCCCAATCCTGAAATGTACTCACATGTAAATCTTAGTTTAGTTTAGTTTATTGGATTTATAAAGTGCGTGGCTACCCGCAGGCCTCCCAGAGCTAAAGCGGAAAAAGAACAGACTGCAGGAGTAGAAAATTAAGCTCTGAACAACAAGGTTTTCAGGTTCCTACGAAAGGAGAGTTCATGATTTTTCTTGCGAAGCTCCGATAACATCACCTCTGTTTTTTCTTCATTTATCTGAAGTTTGCAGTCAGCCATCCATCTGGCTAGCGCTTGGAGACTAGTTGGGATTGATCCAGATTAGAATTTGTGGAAAATGAAAAAAAACAGCTGAGTGTCATTGGCGTAAGAAACCAACGACAGACCGTACGGTTCTGCAATCTCAGCTAACAGCAACATATAGAGATTAAACAGAGTGGACTCATGGAGGAACCTTGAGGCACCCCACAATTGAGGGAAAAACTGTTGGAGAGGTAAGAACGATCAAGAACTTGGAAGGTCTGATCCTCCAAAAAACAGGAAAGCCATTTCAAGGCACAGCCATTGATACTTGCCTCAGAAATTCTTTGTACCAAAATGGTGTGGTCTATGGTATCAAATGCTGCGCTAAGGTCTAACAGAATGATGGCCATGGAGTCCCCTGGGTCAAGACGACGTCTTACATCTTCCACAACTGCAAGCAGTGCAGTCTCAGTGCTATGTTGGTGTCTGAAATCCATTTGCATGTGCTGAAGAATCTCATGCTCCTCGAGAAAGCCTGAAGTATGTCTGTTGACAAGTTTTTCAATTCGTTTGGACATAGCAGGAAATACAGAGATCGGACTATAGTTGGTGAAAAGAGCAGCATCAAGATGAGGCTTTTTTAGTAGTGACTTGACTATAGCATGCTTCCAGTGTGAAGGGTTCTGTCCTGTTGTGAGGGATGCGTTAAGGAGGTTGTTCAGGACAGGGACAATGATACCTGACCCCCCTGGCCAGAATGTGGGGAGGAGCTGGGTCCAGCGGGGATATGGATTTTATGGAATGTAGAAGACTGGTTGCTAAATCTTCAGTGAGGAGAGGGAAGGCCTGTAGAGAAACTGTAGAGTTTTGAGCCAAACCCTGACCAACAAGATTGACTTCCTGAGCAGGCTTGTCAGGGAAGGCTGAATAAATGTGTAATATTTTCTTTAGAAAGAAACAGACAAGCTTGTTACTATGTTCCATGGAGGCCTCCATGAGGTCAGTATGTGAGGGTGGCTGAAGAATCTCTTTAAAGATTTGAAAATTTTCTTTAGGAGAGTTGGAGGACTGTTCTATTTTAAATGGATAATAGGAGGTCTGGGTGGACCTTATTTCTGAATGAAAGTTTCTGATCGCTTTCCTGTATTCGGATTTAGAGGAATTATCATACATTTTTCTCCACCTTCTTTCCAAGCATTTGCACTCCTTTTTTAGCTGCCGCAGCTGAGGGATAAACCAAGGGGATTATAGTAGTGGTAGTAGTAGTGGTCTCTACCGGGAGTACAGTGTCCAATGAGTTGGAGATCCACTCATTTATTGTATCTGACAGTGCGGAAGTATGATCCAAGAGGTTAGGTTTGGAATTTACGAGAATGGAAGTCCATTCTCTGAGATTCAGCTTGGGCCAGCGGCGGCCCATTTGCCTATTCAAAGGTATGGGAGCGGAGGGAATGGGGAGTTTGAGCAAGATAAAAAAATGGTCAGACCATAACAACAGGAGAGGAGCCTGAGCTGATAGATCTGTGACATTGCTAAATACGAGATTAATGGTATGCCCCTTCATATGCATACGACCAGTGAACAGCTGAATAAGATCCAGCACTGCAAGATCTTCATGTTGGAAAATCCTACTAGAAGTGCAAAACCAACGTTTGAGAATAGTAAAAGCAGGTTTTTTTGCATGTGTAATTCAAGCTTAAACAAAAAAAAGATTGTTTTGAGAAGTGGGTCCCAATTATTGGACCAGAAATACATAGACCAAACTATTCATCCAATATACCTTTGTAATGTGGAAGTCTCAAATGAAAAGCATTCCTGCTATCAAGGTTTATTTGTAACAAACATTCCATAAAGAAGGTGCATGCCTCACAATAGCATGTCCATCTTTGGGGTTTTATTTTTGCTACTTGAATTTAATGTAAAGCACATTAGTTGATATTAGAACATTGGAATAGCTAGAGCTCCACTGAAGATAATCGAGTGGCAGAGAGCGATGATGTTGGTTATTGGTATGGTGCACCAACATTACAACTTTTCTCATTCTGTTTCTCCCTGTTAAATTCTCAACATTTCACACTTTGTGGCTCTGGCCTGTCGCCTAGAACAGGACATTTAGTACCCACTCTATGTAAGTTGCAGGCATCTGTCATCTGAGCATTCATATTGTTAGAATAAAAAATACTTAGAGAAGCCAGAAAGTTTAACTCATGATGACACTTGGAAAAAAAATCTAATTAACAGTAACATTTTTCAAAAGATTTTTTGAAACAAAATTGGGGACTTTGTGGGAGGTTTCTGGATATTGGAGCAGTAAAGGAAAAGATTTTGGGGTCGATGGAAAAGGCCGTCCGCCGAAGTCCTGAGAGGTAGGTTGCTGCCAGTGCAGCCGCCTCCCATCGGCCCCATTACGAGTTTCCCACTGGTCCAGCAGGAAACGACCTACAGCATTGTTGCCGGCTCGTAGTAGAGCCAGCAGCAATGCTGTAGTGTGTAGGGTGCACTACAAACAAGGTAGACAGTGAACCTTGCGATGGGGCTGGCCTGGGGGACCTCTGCGCTGCCCGTACCAAGTCTCTGTCAGCCATTTCATGGCGGTGCTACCACCATGAAACCTCTGGTGGAGAGGGGAGTCATGATCCCCAGGGCAATGCTGCTTGCAGTGCTGCCATGGAGTTTGGGACCGCCGGCATCGTCAGTCCGTCCTGTGGCGGTAAAGTGGCAGTGCTGGCAGTCCAATCGCGGAGCTACTGCCGCGATCATAATGAGGCGGTCGTACTGCCACATTGGTGGCAGTCCAGCCGCCACCCCGACCCTTTTGGTCTTAATGAGGGCCATTGTCTGTTAGAGCTTCGATGTAGAAGGGTGTAACTAGAAAAAAACTCAATAGTTAGTTGAGAAGTACTTAAAACTCGTTTCTAACTCAAGTGTATTGATCAATGTTCTAATACACCTGTGGTAGGAAAAAGAAAACACAGGCAAAGGGATCGAAAGAGAAACCCTGGATTGAATTTCACGGAGTGGGATTTTCACAGGATCAGCACAGGCTGATCTTAGGGCCAGATGTAGCAAAGTAAAATTTTGCGAGTTGCAAATTGCGAGTCATACCGACTCGCAATTTGCAACTCGCAAAATTTTATGCAGAAAGGTGTCTCAGACACCTTCTGCGACTCGCTATGGGGTCGCAAAGACCCACTTCATGAATATTAATGAGGTGGGTCGCATTTTGCGACCCCATAGCGAGTCCATGCACTCACAGGGACGGTGGCCTGCTGGAGACAGCAGACCTCCATGTCTGTGACTGCTTTTTTAATAAAGCAGTTTTTTTTTTCTTTTTGCAGCCCGTTTTCCTTAAAGGAAAACGAATTGCAAAACGAAAAACTTCCGAAACCATTTGGTTTCGTTTTTTTCAGAGCAGGCAGTGGTCCATAGGACCACTTCCTGCTCTGAAAAAACATTTTTTTCGTCATTCACAAAGGGGAAGGGGTCCCATTGAGACGCCTTCCCTTTTGCGAATGAGTTACCACCCACTTCAAGTGGGTGGTAACTGCGAGTTGGTTTGCGATCGCATTCGCGGTCACAAAGCAACTCAGCATGGCGATGCGGTCGCAAATAGGAAGGGAACACCCCTTCCTATTTGCGAGTCGCATCCCCAAATTGCGAGTCGCAACCGACTCGCAATTTGGGGATGTGCATCGCGTTAGGCTTTTTGCATGGCGCAAACTGCGTTTTTCGCAGTTTGCGACATGCAAACAGCTACCTACATCTGGCCCTTTGTGTTTGGAAGAATGGTATATCAATAAACTATAATGTTATTTTGGAGACCACCTAGGGAGAGAGGTGAACATATTACAAAAACACATTTCCCACATAAAATCAAATCAGCTGATGACCTTTGCATTGGGAGATAATCTTCACACATTTATATTCTCAGTCGGCAGTGTAAACCTATAAAGCTTCTAATTTGCCCTCTTAAAAAAAATAGAAACCCAGCAAGGTGAGTACCGCGGGGGCGAGACGGAACACAGGATGACAGGACATAACACGGGTCACACAAGGGGCACGCTTAAGAAGACCGCGTGCGCCAGAGCGTGACCCCTGACGCTGACGTCAGCAGTACTCTAGAGAGCTGCTGCAAGATCAAATTGTTATTTTCGACGGAAAATGTCTCGCAGTGATACTTTTTATGTGTTCCTTTTTCTGTTTTCCGTGATAACTTATATCCAGTTGCCTCGCGGAGGGTATTGGTCAGTATTTTATTTTGAATGAGTCACCGTCGGTTGCCGAGAGGACACTAATTGATTCTGTAAAGAAAAATCACGGTCTGGTACCTCGGAGTCCGGTGCTATATTTTCACTATGTGCTGCTACCGGGAGCAGAAACAACAAATGTATTTGGATGAGTCATTCTGTATTCTCATGTACTCGAGCCTTTCTTCCACCGCAGATTTCCGAGAGAGGTAAACTGATGAAGGATGAACTTGGAGGACTCTCCTGGAGTGGATAAAAGTCACTGAAAATATTTGGTTTTCTACATTGCTGAACTTTATTTTGGATGCCATAGGCGGTCAACAGGATGCAAGGTTAAGATCATTGTTCATCTAATCATTAAGGATTTATTATTTTAAAAAAAGCTTGATGTTCAGATTTAAACTTAGTGTTTAAACACATTTTCAAAGCGAATTTCTGCAAACAAAAAAACTAAGCACCATATTTTGCCTCAGTCCCACTTCAAAATGTAGCTGAAGCATATAAGTCAGACATATTGTATCTTTTCAAATCGTTGTTCATGCTTCCATTTTCTTACGATAATGGTATTACTCCTAGTCCTACTCCCTCGCCTTCCTTTTAACCAATGAGGCCTCCCGCCTCCCCTCTAGACCCTCCCTTCCCCTTTCAAAAACCCCCCCCACCCTTATCCCCTCATGTACAAAAACCAAGCCCAAGCTGCAACTCGGACAGTCCGTACCGGGAGGGTGGGAGGGAACGGAAAAGGAAGGCGAGGGAGTAGGACTAGGAGTAATGCCATTATCGTAAGAAAATGGAAGCATTACCTCCCGTCCCTCCCTCGCCTTCCTTTTAACCAATGAGACATAGCAAGAAAACACACAGGAGACGGACATCGAGTTGCAAGACCTTTATTTAATATCCTGCACCAAGAACATCCCAAACATTATCTCATAGAGGATAAGACCCGGTGACCTAACACCGACTCCAAACTACCCAAGTCCGACAGCCTATAATGACGCACAAACGTCGAAGGAGAAGCCCAAGTGGCGGCCCTGCAAATTTCCACCACGGAAGTCCCCTGAAGCTCCGCCACCGTAGCCGCCATGCCTCTGGTAGATCTCCCCTGAATCCCTTGAGGAGGAACCACCTCTTTCAAGGAATAGGCCAACAGAATTAAAGATCGAACCCACCGACTCAAGGAAGCCGTGGAAGGTTTCTCACCTTTGCGAGCCGGACCAAAATTAACAAACAGTGAATCCCCTTTACGAAAAGGAGCCACCACCCGCAGATACTCCAACAAAACCCTGCGCACATCCAACGAATGCAAACGGACCTCCTCCCTTGAGGAGGGATTCGGACAAAATGAAGGAAGGATGACCTCCTGCCGGGAGTGGAACGAAGAATTGACTTTAGGAATAAAGGAAGGTACCGGAACCAGAACCACCCGATCGTGAAAAATCTTACAAAAAGGAAAGGAACAAGCCAATGCCCCCAATTCCCCCAACCGACGAGCCGAAGTAATGGCTACCAAAAAGAATGTCTTCAAAGATAGATGGCGCAAATCACAGTCCCCCAAAGGTTCAAAAGGGGGCTCCGTCAACACATCCAAAACCAAGGACAGATCCCATGAAGGAAAAGAACGTACCGGGCGAGGAAATAAATTAACAAGCCCTTGAAAAAATCTCGGCATCAAGCGCCCTTCATCCTGAAGATTACGCCATGGTCCTCTGAATGCCTGAATAGCCGCCCACTGCACCCGAAGAGATGCCACTGACAACCCTAAATGAGCACCGTCCTGCAGGAACTGCATCACCTCAAAGATAGAAGCGCAGGTAGGATCTAACTCACGACTTAAGCACCATGACGAAAACACCTTCCACTGTCTACCATAAGAAAGCAAAGTGGAACGTCTCCTCGAAGCCAGCAATGTAGAACTCAAAGCTACCGGCACCCCCAGACCTGTCAATCCCCGTCGTTCAACTTCCAGGCCGTCAAGTGTAACCTTCTCAATGACCCCAATGGGAGGCAGGGAAACTCCAGGGGAGACGGACAAAGAGGCAGAGGCCACATCCTCCCGTCCGCCATCAGCCTCAACAAGGGGAACCAATTCGCCCTCGGCCAAAGTGGCGCAATTAGGACAACCCTGGACCCCAGATCCCTCACACGTAACAGAAACGCCCTGAGTAGTTGAAAAGGAGGGAACGCATACAAAAGGCCCTGCGGCCAAGGACATGACATCCCGTCCACCTCCCATGCTTGGGGACATCGAAACCGGGAGCAGAAGCGATCCACTTTCGCATTCCCTACTGACGCAAACACATCCAGCACTGGAAGACCCCAAAGCCGAACCAGATGCTGAAACAGAGACTTCCGGAGAGAGAAAAGTTGAGAGGAAGGAATCACTCTGCTCAGCCGATCCGCCCGAACATTCACCACCCCCCGAATGTACGTAGCCCTGAGAGAAGGAACCCACTCCTGAGCCCACACAAAAATCTCCCTGACTAGATTGAACAGAGCCCTTGACCTGGTCCCTCCTTGCCGATTGACATAAGCCTTGGCCACTAAGTTGTCTGTGCGAACCAGAACCGCCGAACCCCTCAGGGAATCCTGAAAATGGACCAGAGCCAGGAATACTGCCCGCAATTCGCGCCAATTCGACGACCGACTCGCCTCCCGAGGGGACCAAAACCCCTGAATCTGAGCCGACCCCATCCATGCCCCCCAACCGGAGAGGCTGGCATCCGTCGTCACCACCACGGGTCTCAGAGGCGATAAAGAAACCCCTATCCTCAGGTGGTCTGCATCCAACCACCATTGCAACTCTCTGTGAATCAATCCGGACCCTGGAACCCTGTCCATCAGAGAACCGGACCCTGGTGTCCACCTTCTCAAGAACCATGTCATCAAGCACAGGAGATGGAAACGTGCCCAAGGAACCAGAAATATCACCGACGCCAAATGACCCTGCAGACGCAACCATAGAAGAGCTCGGGGAACAAACCGCAACAATACCTTCTTTACCAAAGTCTGTAGGACACCCAACCATTTTTCTGACACAGTCACCAACCCAAGAAGAGTCTGAAACCGAGCTCCCAGAAAAACCAGATCCTGGGACGGCACTAAGTCTGACTTCTCCCAATTGATTAAAAACCCGTGGTTTTGCAGGACCCCCAGAACATGGACCACCTGCTTCTGCAAAAGGTCTCGTGATTGGGCATGAATCAAAATGTCGTCTAGATAAGGATGCAGAAATACCCCTTCTGAATGAAGCAAAGCCACTAGAGGAGCCAGCACCTTTGTGAAAATTCGAGGAGAAGATTTTAGACCGAAAGGCAGAACGCAAAACTGATAATGGTCCTGACCCACAGCAAACCTCAGGAACTTTTGAGAGGATCTTGCCACCGGTACGTGTAGGTAAGCATCCTGCAGATCCAGTGACACCAGAAAGTCCCCGTGTCTGACAAATGGAAAAATAGTCTGAATGGACAGCATGCGGAAATGCACTGTCCTGATCCAGGTATTCACCTCCTTTAGATTGAGCACCGGCCGAAATCCCCCTGAAACTTTCTGCACAAGAAACAAGACCGAATAAGTGCCCTGACCCCGCTCGTCTAGCGGAACGTGGGAAATGGCCCCCTTGACCAGTAAGTCCCGCACTCCGTCCAATAATGCTCTTCTCCGTGACCCCTCTGAAGGCAGAGGTGTGGGACGTACCCCTGAATCTGGAGGAACCACCACAAAATCTATGACATAACCATTGGCCACAATGTCTAGTACCCAATGATCGTTTACACTGTCCTTCCAAGCCGAAAGAAAGTGACTCAGTCTTCCCCCAACCGGCCCTCTGCCAGGCCCACAGTGATTGTCAGGACCCCTTCTTGAAACCACCCCGGGTCGCAGGAGCAGACTTCTTAGGTGAAAAACGCGGCTGAAAACGCCGTTTCCTAAATGAAAAGGATTTAGCATCCCTAGTAGGAGAAGATCTGGAATGTTTCTTCCACCCTTTACCCGAAGAAGAACCCCCTTTATAAGGTAAGGCATGCTTCCGTTCCTTAAAAGCCTTGGAAAGCATGGATGGCAATTGTTCTCCAAACAAGGTACGACCTTCAAACGGCAGTCTCAACAAGGCCGCCTTTTCCCCCGGATCAGCCTTCCAGGAACGCAACCAGAGGGACCTACGAGCCCCAATCAAAGACCCAGATGCCAGAGCCGAAGTACGGACCACATCCGAAGACACATCAGCCAACAATCTGGCCTGCTGCTCCATACCAGCCAGGAGCTCCGAACATTCTGCCCCTTCCTGTACAGCCACCGCCAGTTTATCAAAGTCTTGAACCAATGACTGTGACGCATAAGCAGAATAAATCCCTGCCCTCAGCGCCAGATTTTCCGCAGCAAAAGCCCTCTTAAGACCCGAATCCACTTTACGGTCAGTGGCATCCGTAGGCACACAATCCTCCGGATTGACTGCCGTTTTGCCAATCAGAGTAGCCAAAATAGAGTCCAGGCGTACTGAAGGAGGCAAAACCTCCTCACCCTCAAGTAAGTAAAGTTTCTGAAGGAATCGTGGAACCTGAGCCTTATCCACATCCTTCCACTCACGAAACACCATATCCCTCACAGGTCCCTGAAAAGGCATGGCAAACTTTGAAGGTGTCTTATATTGAGGAAATAAATGAGAATCCGAGTCTGCAGGTTGAAACACTGGGAAACCCAAATTGTCCCGAACATGTGCCATCACTTCCCACATATCTTCTCTGGAAACATATTTCCCCCCAGATGACGTCGATGGGGCCTCATCCTCACTCTCCGATGAGGATTTCCTAGCTGCTACCGATGAATGCGCACATTTAGACTGACCAGTCCTGGCCACGCCTGCTTGTAGTGCCCTGGTCACCGCCACCTCAATCATATCCTGAACCTCCTTTCTGGACATGAGGGGAGTACCCCTGCCAGGTACCTGTGAGTTCTCAGGAGTAGTAATGCTAGCCTCACCCCCCTCCTCCTCCGAGGAAGAAGAGACAATCCTACGTCTCTTTGCTGGAACTTTAGGCATGGTAAACAAATAATCACTGACTTGAACCCCAAAAAACTACCCTCTATATAGGCACCTGGTCCTCCCCCCAATCAGGGCTCCACCAATCCCTAAAGAGGTCACCTATTTCATCAAAATACATAAAAACCACGGGCCGAACGCCCGTCCTACCTGAGAGCATCTCAGAGTTGAAGTCCCTCGGTTCCCCGCGGCTCCGCGGCGCTGAAACCCGGAAATCAACGTCCCAGCCACAGAGGGCCGGCTGACCCCGTCAGCCGGCCTCCAGGACACGCCTCTCGAGCAACCATGCTGCTCGTTCAAGACGCGACCCAGCCGTAGCACTCCTCGCGGAGCTCCGCGTCCCGAGGAGTGCCTCCATCGACGACCTCCAGGCCCCGCCGTGCAGGTAAGAAAGGGAAAGAAAACCGTCTAGCGTGGGCTAGACAAAAGAACAGGAGGGGATAAAGGTGGGGGGGGGTTTTGAAAGGGGAAGGGAGGGTCTAGAGGGGAGGCGGGAGGCCTCATTGGTTAAAAGGAAGGCGAGGGAGGGACGGGAGGTAATGGCTATTTTTTTCTGAACGCTATTATGAGAAGTCAAACTACAAGCAAGTTTTGAGAAAAAAAACATAATTTTTGTTTCATTCATCATTAATTTTAAACTGCCTTTTGGGGCTTCTTTGGATTAGCTTATGTTTTGTTAAATTCTTATGCCTCCCATACACAGCGCTGTAGGCTCTTCCTTCTACCTACCTTGCACGTAATACAGATAACACAGGATCTGACTTTTGAAATTAACTAAACAGTGCCTACAGTGACTGGTGACCGCCTTGTACAGTAGGAGCTGTAGAGCAGGTGTACATGAATGGGCAGCGAGTGGGAAGTGGCCTGATTTTCCTTTCAGTTTAATTAAGGGTTGGAGGTTGCTATCGCATTGGGGTAACGAGATGGTTCTGCCAGTAGGAGGCCATCTGCAGAGGAAGTCCTGCTTGGGTAGCATAGGGAAGCTTCTTTGATATCATGGATCGCCATCTAGACTAGCCCCAAGTTCCTGCCACCTCCTTGCTACCTTGAAGATCTTGATCCTAAAGACATAAGATCCTAGGTAGGCTGCTTATTTAAACTCCTCACCAGAACAAAACCTGTTTTTCTCACTGGTTGTGTTTTTGAAAAGAACATTCTATTGTTCTTTTCTTCCCAAGAGTTATGTTTAAAAAAGGAGCTCCCCTTGTAGAGTGTGTTGGTAGTCAATGGCTGTTGTTTTTGGGTTGATTTGATCTCCTATCCCTGTATGTTCTTTTAGAATTTGGCATGCTTTTTCTTTGCTTGAAGTCTGTAAACTTCTTTTATTATGTTCCTCCCCATCCCTCATTGTGCTAGTGGCCTACAGAGGTGCCCAGGACAGGATGCAGCAGGCAGGGCAGGTCTTCATCTTTGACGGAACTAACCTTCAAAAATGTGGTATGCTATTCTTTAAAACAACCATCTATATTGTGGCCTCCCTCTGCTAAGGTAGTTCAGCATGCTAAGAGCCCAGTGATGGCATCTGTGTGCAACATATAACATGATCCCTGGATCCCTCCAGGATTTCAACATTCAGAGTTCAATAAAATGAATACCACAGGGTGATGAGGGGAATTGCCCAGATTCATACAATATGTTGTCATGTAGTGATGCCACTGTAAGAACACGGACTTCCAGTTCCCAAAGTCAATACATTTGTACCTGACTGCCTGCCCATGTATACCCTTTATTGGAACTATTTATATAAAACACACTGAATGAATGAGCAGACATCTGCACACAATGGATGATGATCTGGAGCATTCCCTAGTAAACAAGATTAGAAATAGGAACGTGGAACTGGAGTGCTGCAGACTCTTTGACCAAACACTTCTTGTACTTGATCAGCTACCGGCGCAGTTTCAATGAAGTATTAAGGAGTACCTGGGATTTCATCTGCCTCTCCATTTGTAGACCTGAAGCGGTTCCCCTCAATTCTCACATTTGGGCAGAGAACATCTAGAATAAAAAGACAAAAACAAATAATATTTATATTAGTATATGCAAAGCTCATAAGAGGAGAACAAATCACAGCCGTGTTCACAGAGTACAGTACAATGAATATTCTAGTTTAGTTGCTGGCTGGTGCTGTAAACAAATATGTCCACAGCAGTGATTAAATTCAATTTTGTGAGAATAAAAAGCCATACCAAGACTTATATATGATTATTAATGTTTTCAGAAACAAAGTTTATATATAGTCCCATTAAATCTAGCCTATTCCACTGGTGAATATATCACCTTTATTTGCTTTACGTATAAGGGCCGTAGGCTACCCTTGTTTCCCACCAGTGATCAGTATGTTTTTCTACATGTACTAATCCTATCTTGTGTTCAAAATGCAACTAGTCATGAACAGGCACAACATTGCCAATAATAATAGGTACAAGCTGATTTTTTGGAAATAAAGTATTACAAGTACCTATGCAGTGAGAATTCAACAAAGTAGACTATCTTTGGGTGGTCGACGTACATTAACATCAGATCAGTAAGAAGGGGAGAGTTACCATCAGAAGCACAATACCACAGGCCGTTTAATTACCACCCAAACTACGCAAAGATGTTTTAACATGGCCGTTGGGAGGAATAGCCGTGGAACAACAGGGCTGAGCATGGCTTCCTCTGTTCATGTCCAAGAGGCTGCCTGCACAGCACCCGTATTAAATACAGGAACCAAGACTGGAAGAGCAACAGAGCTGCAGAAAATCAAAACGTGAGGAGTATTGTTGGGAACTGGGTTGAGAAGATGCAAGTATTGGTGAAGGAGGCTGGCCTGGCTACCGTGCCTTGTTGATGAGTGAGAGAGAGAGATGGTGTGAGGGTGTGTGTGGTGTTGGGAGGGGGAATCGTGTGTTGTGGACTGGCTAATTAAAGAATGAGTTAATGGATGGATGAATGAGTGCATTACTTCAAAGGACAAGGGACTGAGTGCATGGACGGATGCACCCACCCATCCTCTTATTGATTAATTGTTGCACTAACCCACTTACACCTATCCACAACATCACACAAACAAATTTAGCAATCTGTGAAAAGGAACGTTCAGGTCTGGTGGCTGCCCAATGCTTGTGTAATATTAAGTGCATAACATGTCACTTTGAGGTTCTTTTGCGAATATTAACTTGTCACTCTAGCCTCAATTACAGTATTCAAGTGGCCCTCTCTCTAGATAAAGTCTTGTACAGTTACCAGTGGAAATAAACGTAATCCCTTACCTCCCGCCTTTGTGAAAAATCTCTTAAGGCAGGGTTTTGAGACAGGGATGCTACGGTGGTCCATTATATTCTTTCACAGGGAGCATTTACTGTTAGTATGGTACAAAGCTGCACCACTATGCTAAGGAAACTCATCTTAACATACATTTCTCTGGCACCATTGAGTCTGTAAGCACAGCAGCAGAGCTGCCAGATTGTAAAACCTGTTGGAAGCTCGACAGGGACCAGGGAAAGACCACTATAAGCCCAGTGATACATCCCTCAATTAGAACAAACATAGCCTTTACGAAGCATTTTAAAGTATACTTCTCGTACGTGTCTTAAGACCAGCGCACAAATTAGCATTTATGATAATAAATACAACATGCTGTACAATGAAAGGAGATCATGAACTCTTGTGCCCAACACTCTTAGAACTACAAAGTCTTCAAACAGTATAATAGCCCTGCAATATGAATACCTGTCTCCTTTTCTATTATAATATAAATTGATTCATGTGAATACGTCAAGAGAACGCTGCGCGCACCTAAACGATACCAGCTTGTTTAGTCGTGTCTTTAAATAACTTTAATAAGTCAACACAAAAAGGGCAATCCAGTATACGCTTGTGGGCGTGGGTGCTATACCAGAAACAGGTAACAATGCCAATAAAGGATATATTTTCACAAATCTTCAATGAATCAAGTTATTTAAAGATGCAAACTACATGCATCAGAATTCAGTACAGAGTACACATCAAAAATTAATAAACCCAAAGAACAAATCGTGACTGCAGAACTTGGCTGTTAAAGCATCTGTATTTGAAACAAACAGACTAGAAAACAATATACAAATAGTTGAAAATAGTTTTTTTTTTCGAAAGAGCTTCAAGTACATTAACTGTTGTGTAGTTTATGTGCATATGTGTATGTTAAACACACATAACAGACAAACACAGATATTCCAAGATGATCAAAAAGAACAGATTATGGACTCAATGCTGAAGAATGCAAATATTCACCCCCATCACAGAGATCTGGGTTTAATCCATCGTTTTTGCCTACCACGTCACCTAGTCTTGACCCAGCCACATGCTAATCAGTCTTGACCCTGCTCCCCATGGGAGAAATCCAGTCTGACCTGCCAAGCCAGGTCCTTCGTGGACCATAAACAAGCATGCTTGGACCAGTTTCGGAGTATCACCCCCATCATCCAGGCTAGCTTGAATCTTTTGTCACCCTAAGTGGGAAGAGTATGCCCAGACATGAGTCTCATGCTCATTGCGCCACTGGATTCAAGCTAGCCTGGCTGATGAGGGGTGATACCTTGAAACCAGTCACAGGATGCTTGTTTCAATGCTTCCACCTCCCTGAGACACAAATGGCCACAGTCTTTCTGCATGGCCATGTCCCCCCACCCAAAAAAATGGAAACAGTCTTTCTGCCCACCTCTGGGAGGCAGATAGTGTCGCGCCGCACCGCGCGGCGCGAGCCGAGCGTTCGGCACAAGCCGCGCGTTCGGCTCGGGCCGCGCTTCGCGTCTCTAAGACGCGGCGCGCCCCGAGCCTTTCTTGCACCCTGCGAGGCCCCAGGACTTACTAGGGGCCTCGCGCTGCGCTCTCCCTCCGTCTTGTTGGGGTCTCCTGACCCTTCTTACCTGTTTGGGGCTCCTTTTTCTTCTCTTCTGTCTTTCTTCCTTTTTGGGTCTGTTTTCTCCTCTGTCCTTTATGTCTTTTCCCCTTCCCAGGTTACCTCTGTCTTCCCAGCATTCCTCCTTCCCTATTCTCTATGGTTTCTGCTCCAGTCTATTCTATCTACCTTTCCCTATTCAAGATGGTGTCCTTTTTCTTCCTGTGGGTCACTTCCTGTTTTATGGTATTTAAGGGTGGTTTTTTCTTTTCCTCTTTGCGCTGCAACACTCTCTGTTTCAGTTAGTGTCCTCGCTCCTGATTTCCTAGCCCTTGGCTCTGGATTTCGCCATTTCTGTGTTACGTCAGTTCCTTTGATTCCTGTTCCTCTGTTCTTGTTCCAGGAATCCCCTGCGAATCTTCTGGGAGGTTTTTCCTCTTCTTCTGAAGGGGTTTTTCCCTCTGGCGCTACTTTCTCACGGTCACGGTCTGTCCTTGGCGTTTCCTCGCCTACAGCACCGTGGCTACCAGAAAGAGTCGCCCCTTTTTGGGCCAAAGTCGAACCCTCAAGATCCACGCCTCAAGATCTGCCAACTCCAGGCGCAAGCAGCACGTGAGTCGTGACAGATTGCAGCGCCTAACCATCCCGACGTCTTCTAACACCATGGAAGACACTGTGGTAGCTGCTGCGGATCCGGATCAAGCTCTGCTAACTACAATTCAGCAACAAGCTCAAGAATTACAGCAACTACGCAGTGAGAATGCTGCGCTGCGACAGGCCTTGGCTTTCCGCAGTGGTGATGTTCCGACGCTCTCCGCCTCTACCCATCGTTTTTCGGGTGAACCAACCAAGCTGCGAGAGTTCCTTGACTCCTTGACAGTGTACTTTGCCTTCCGACCCACCCAATTCTCCCATGACAGAGCAAAGGTGGGTTATCTCATCAGTGCCTTATCTGGTCCTGCCTTGGCCTGGGCAACCCCGATGGTATCATCTAACGATCCGGTATTGTCGGATTATTCCGCCTTTGTGAACCGCTTCAAGCTGATGTTTAGTCGTCCGGGATTGGAGGCTTCAGCAGAAGAGGCCTTATGCGATATTCATCAAGGTTCACAAGATGTCCTTCAATACATTACACGCTTTCGTCAACTAGCGGCAGAGACCACCTGGGTGGAACGTACTTTGGTGACTTTGTTTCGTAGAGGACTCAAAGAAGAAATCAAAGACGAACTAGTACATTCCACCAGAGTGGAAGATCTTCGTGGCCTGATGGATCAAGCCCTCTCCATCGAGTATCGCCTTCAGGAACGGAGAACAGAGAAGAGAAAGAGCAGAGGGTCTTTTCAACCAAGCACCTCACGAGTTTTTCCGCATCGTTCTGAGGAACCTCGCCCTCCTGTCAGAGACACCGAAGGAGAACCCATGCAGGTGGATACAACTCGAGGCCCTCTCTCCCCTAGCGAACGAGAAGATAGACGAAAGAAGGGTTTGTGTTTATACTGCGGATCTGCCGGCCACATACTGCGTACCTGTCCAGTACGTCCATCAAGGCCATCGGGAAACGCCGCTTCCCGTCCTCTGTAAGAAGGGAGGGGACGGGATTAGCAGCTATACCTTCCATCAGTTCCTTCAACGACAATACCACATCCTTGTTCACTTTACCAGTAATGTTACAATTACCTGATGGCCGTCAGGAGAAGACTATGGCACTACTAGATTGTGGAGCTAGTGGCATTTATATGGATAAGAAGTGGGCCACCACTCAACAAGTTCCTATACAACCTAAGGAGGTTCCAGAACAAGTTCACACGGTGGATGGATCTTTGATATCATCGGGTCCAGTAGATACAACTACCCTGATGCTGAATCTACAGATCAGTAACCATCAGGAACACATTTCCTTTGATCTTATAACTTCCCCCAACCATACCATCATTCTTGGAATCCCGTGGTTCATCAGACATAATCCATATGTGAACTGGGCTACCCGGACGGTTTCCTTGTCTTCACAGTTCTGTCATGAGCACTGTTTTGCTTCAGACAAGTATTGGTCGCCTAAGAGGTCAATAATCACGGAGGGTACCACCGGTTCGACCATAAATACAGTCCAAGGAGTTCCTGAACACTATTTGGATTTTCAAGATGTCTTCCAAAAACCTTCCAAACCTGTGTTACCTCCACATCGAGATTACGATTGTGCTATTCCCTTGGAACCTGGCACTATCGTTCCTTTTGGCAGGATGTATTCCCTCACGGAAACTGAAAAGGAAGTACTAAAGGAGTATTTGGATGAAAATATTCAAAGTGGTCTTATTGTTCCATCGTCTTCTCCGGCCGGGGCTCCTCTCTTTTTCGTACCCAAGAAGACAAAGGACCTTCGCCCTTGCCTGGATTTTCGAGGCCTGAATAAAATAACTATTAAAGATCGTTATCCTTTGCCTCTCATAAGGGACATTTTAGAGGCAGTCAGAGGGGCCCAACGGTTTACCAAACTAGATCTACGGGGAGCCTATCACCTCTTACGCATTAAAGAAGGAGATGAGTGGAAAACGGCCTTTAGGACTCCATTTGGTCACTTTGAATACAGGGTAATGCCTTTCGGTCTTACTAATGCCCCGGCAATTTTTCAGAGATTTATGGACTCAGTATTCTCGGATCTCCTGAATCAGACAGTTGTAATCTACCTTGATGATATTCTTATTTATTCCAGAAATCCAGAACTCCATTCTTCCCATGTTAAACAAGTCCTTCAACGACTCCGGGCACATCAACTATTTTGCAAACCCGAAAAGTGTGAGTTTGACCAGACGGAAGTCAAATATCTAGGATATCATTTAAGTACCACCGGAGTAGCCATGGATCAAGAAAAGGTACAAGCTATCCTAGATTGGCCTTCTCCATCTTCCATTAAAGAAACACAATGCTTTCTAGGATTGGCGAACTTCTATCGACAATTCATCGCAGACTTTGCTAAACAAACTAGCCATATAACTCACACTTTAAAGAAGGAAAATCTTATTAAAGGGTTTGTCTGGACTAAAACTGCTGAAACAGCCTTTCAGGAATTAAAGAAGGCATTTACACAAGCTCCCATCTTAAGACATCCAGATACCAACAAACGATTTATTGTCGTCACCGATGCTTCTGAAAAAGCCATTGGTGCCGTTCTACTCCAACAACAAGAGGACGATGGTCTTGAACATCCTGTTTTCTATTTGTCTCATATACTCTCTATTGCAGAACAACATTACTCCGTATTGGAAAGAGAATTGTTGGCTCTGAAAACAGCTTGTATTGAATGGAGGCAGTTTCTGATGGGTTCCAAAGAACCTTTCGAAGTGAGAACAGACCATCGAAACTTACAATGTTTACGAAATTTCGTATGCCAAAATAGTCGTCAAGCTCGTTGGGCCTTCTTCTTCAGCCAGTATGATTTCTACATTACATATATTCCTGGCTCCCAAAACATTCTGGCTGATGCTCTATCGCGTCGTTATCCAGATTGTACTCCTGTCCCAGCTCAACCCCTACTGGAACCTAGTAAGATCATTGGGGTAGCCCAGTCTTTTCTGGAGGAGGTACAACTGGAGTACCCCAATCTATCTGATGATGAAATAGAGAACTTAAGGCCTCTTTTACATAAGAGACAAGGATACTATTATTATCACGATCTGTTATTCGTCCCCACTAACAGAGTGAGAGAAAAGGCATTACAAATGTGTCATGATTCACCGGTTGCTGGTCATAGAGGCATCAAGGCCACACAAGAACTGTTATCACGATTTTTCTGGTGGCCTACTTGGAAAAAGGATATTGAAACATACGTTCAGGCTTGTCCCACATGCGCTCAAGTCAAGATTCCCCGAACCAGACCTGCGGGTTTACTCCAGCCCTTGCCGGTTCCGCCAACTCCATGGCACACCATCTCCACCGATTTCATGTGTTCGTTACCACTCTCAGCAGGAAACCGGGTAATCATGGTCACTGTGGACTCTTTTACTAAGATGGCTCACTTCACTTCCTTGAAAAAACTACCTACATCCCAAGAATTAAGCCAGATATTCATTGAACATATCTTCCGTCTTCATGGACTTCCTCATACTCTTATATCTGATAGAGGACCTCAGTACATTTCCCGGTTTTGGAGGTATTTTTGTAAGACACTAAACATAGATAGAGCTCTGTCATCGGGCTTCCATCCTCAGACCAATGGACAGACCGAGCGTCTGAACCAAGGCTTAGAACAATACCTTCGTTGTTTTTGCAACACAACTCAAAGCAACTGGAACACTTATCTCCCTATCGCTGAATTCTCTTATAATAACTCAGTCCATAGTGCCTCCAAGACCACTCCTTTTTTCTGTTCTTATGGTTTTCATCCTACCTCTTTTCCTACTTCTTCTCTGTCTCCCACTCCCTTACCCGCTATTACTCATTTTTCCAAACGTCTTCTACAAATCCATAGACTGATTCGTTCTAATCTCTTACACACCAAGAGATATATGAAGAAAGTAGCAGACAAGAAACGTAGGGCCACTCCGGACTACCATCCACAGGATAAAGTTTGGCTTTCTTCTAAATTCTTACCCTCACGTCTTTCTCAGAACAAATTCACACCTCGCTATTACGGGCCTTTCCGTATTCTCCAGTTGCTTAATCCTGTCACTATCCGTCTTCACTTGCCTCACACATGGAAGATTCATCCAGTCTTCCATGTCTCCCAACTCAAACCTTATGTACCAGATCCGTATTCCCGTCAGTTTTCCTGTCCTCCTCCAGTCTTAGTGGATGATGTTCCTGAATATGAGGTTCAGGAGATTTGTGACTCTCGTCTTTTTCACACCCGTCTGCAGTATCTGATTCATTGGAAGGGTTATCCTCTCAGTGAGTGTTCTTGGGAAGATGCATCTTCTGTTCATGCTCCTCTTCTGACTCAGCGCTTTCACCGTTTATTTCCTTTCAAACCAGGGCCTTCGGGAGGGGGGCCTACTGTCGCGCCGCACCGCGCGGCGCGAGCCGAGCGTTCGGCACAAGCCGCGCGTTCGGCTCGGGCCGCGCTTCGCGTCTCTAAGACGCGGCGCGCCCCGAGCCTTTCTTGCACCCTGCGAGGCCCCAGGACTTACTAGGGGCCTCGCGCTGCGCTCTCCCTCCGTCTTGTTGGGGTCTCCTGACCCTTCTTACCTGTTTGGGGCTCCTTTTTCTTCTCTTCTGTCTTTCTTCCTTTTTGGGTCTGTTTTCTCCTCTGTCCTTTATGTCTTTTCCCCTTCCCAGGTTACCTCTGTCTTCCCAGCATTCCTCCTTCCCTATTCTCTATGGTTTCTGCTCCAGTCTATTCTATCTACCTTTCCCTATTCAAGATGGTGTCCTTTTTCTTCCTGTGGGTCACTTCCTGTTTTATGGTATTTAAGGGTGGTTTTTTCTTTTCCTCTTTGCGCTGCAACACTCTCTGTTTCAGTTAGTGTCCTCGCTCCTGATTTCCTAGCCCTTGGCTCTGGATTTCGCCATTTCTGTGTTACGTCAGTTCCTTTGATTCCTGTTCCTCTGTTCTTGTTCCAGGAATCCCCTGCGAATCTTCTGGGAGGTTTTTCCTCTTCTTCTGAAGGGGTTTTTCCCTCTGGCGCTACTTTCTCACGGTCACGGTCTGTCCTTGGCGTTTCCTCGCCTACAGCACCGTGGCTACCAGAAAGAGTCGCCCCTTTTTGGGCCAAAGTCGAACCCTCAAGATCCACGCCTCAAGATCTGCCAACTCCAGGCGCAAGCAGCACGTGAGTCGTGACAGATAGGGGCAATTACCCGATCTCTCACCCCCCACTCCCCAGTGGCGCAGAAAGCCCATTAGACACCAGGGATTCCGTTTTTTTTGTGGGGGTGTGGTCTTCCCAGCATGGGCATGGAAATGCCCCCACTCCCTCAAAAATGGGGAAACAATCTTTCTGATCCACTGTGGACCAAAGCATTTCACCACAATGGCAAACAAGAGGATATTTAATTTTTGGGGGGGTTGTTTTTACAAATTAGGGCAAGATAGTTTGGTAATTCCCAGTATCATCCCAATTGCAATGGTAACCAGCTGCACTTTTTGGGCTTGGGTAGGCTGCCATCTGGGAAAACCTGCCAGACCCAGATAGGTCTGAAAACCAGACATCTGGGGGACTCAAGGGTGGTGTCCTTCGTATCCATCCCACACCGTTGTCTTACCCTCAATGCCCTGCAAACCTCAAACTTTGCATGAAATCACACATTTTCCTTATATTTCTGTGATGGAAACTTCTGGAATTTGTGGGGTTCCACAAATTCCCTACCACCCAGCATTGTCCCACTTCTGCCAATAAAAATGCTATGCTACTTGTGTGGTCGGGCCTAGTGCCAGCGACAGGAACACATCCAATCAATGTCAATAGGAGTCACCACACAAGGGTTCCCACTGTCCTTGGTTTGATAAGTTCCTGTCACTGCCACTATGCCCAGCCACACAAGTGGTGTAGCATGTTTATTGGCATAAGTGGGTCAATGTTGGGTGGTGGGATTTTTTTGGTTTACTGCTAAATGCAAGAAAAAAGTGTGATTTCAGGCAAAAGTTGAGGTTTGCAGGGCATTGTGGTTAAAAAATACTCATGTGATCCATGCAAGCCACCCATCCCTGGTTTTCCAGTGGTGTCTAAATTTGAAAAATATACATGTTTGCTAGGTTTCCCTAGGTTCCAGCTGAGCTAGGGCCTAAACACCACAGCTACCCACTTTGCAAAAAACAGGTACGTTTTGCGTAAAACAATTTGATGTATCCATGTCTGGGTTTTGGCCCATTTCCTGCTGCGGGCATTATGCATATTCACACAACTGAGGTACCATTTTGATCAGAAGACAGAGGAATGCGGGGTTAAAAGAAAGTTGCTCTAAGCAGATTCTGGAACTTTACATCACAGAAATGTGAGGAAAATGTGATTTTTAGTCAAAGTTTGAGGTTTGTAAGGGATTCTGGGTAAAACAACCTGGTGAGAGTCACAGCCGTCAGCCTACCCTGTTGCCAACTGAGGTACGGGCCAAAAACCAGATCTACCCACTTTGCAAAAAATGTGTCAGTTTTGCATTGACAAATTTGATGTATCCCTGTTGCTCCTGACATGGGCACTAGGCTTCATTAACACAGTGAAGTTGCAGAACAATGCAGGGAAATGTTGTACATTTCACGGCCTCAGTTCTGCAAGGCTTTTTGCCCAGGAACGTCTACCCTGCATAAATTAAACCTGACCTGGCGCAGGTATAATGTGACACAAGGGTTTACAAATTGATGCATTGGGCCCAATGCATCCTTTTGTAAATATGGAGCAGTATAAAGAACTGCTTAGCACCACCGCTGCATAAAAAAAATGAAGCAACGGTGGCACAAGGGGCTTGTAAATGAGGCCCTAATTGTGGTGTTCTTCAGTCACTACATTTACACATTAATAATAATGCTAATCATTCCCGAAAGATCACAGTAGTCCAATGTGATGCAAACTATTTACAGCAACACAGAATCACAGACAAGACCTCCAGTAGCACAGTACCAGTACCACACTCAACACCACCAGTGTCCCAGAATTGAAACACTATGAGTATAAATTCCAGCGGGACACCATATTTAACACAGAGGGTATCTCCAACAGCTGTACAGATGCCAGTATGGCCAAGTTCACCAAATTCTGGAGAGGAGCACCCCTAAACACAATATGCAACACATCCTGCAGCACATCACCTCTGCTACCATTAATAGAAATCCCATTAGTACAACAATCTCTGACACAACAACAGTACCTTCTGCAGCACCCCAAAAGAACAGCATTCTCAAACAAAATGGAACTGGCAGCTGTACAATCTGCAATTCACCTTCCATGCCCTGAGGAGTGCATGCAAATGCACAGCACAAACAAGATAGACAACGATTATGGCAGCAAATCCCTGAAAAAAACATAGAGCATCTCAAGCAGCAGAGCACTCTTAACACCACAGAGTGCGCGTACTGCAGCACTCCACCTGCAAAACCCATTAGCAGGTCCTTCAGCATCCTTATGATTCCTGATACCATAAACACCATCTGTAAAAAATGGGGTTGTTAGTTGAGGGGATGAAAGCCCCACTCACGCAATAGCCACAAGCCTCATAAGTGAACCCAAAAATTCAATATAGTAACCTGTGTTTAACCCTCTGGTAGCTTGCCACAAACCAGTTAGGCTTAACTTAGAAGCAATGTGTAAAGTATTTATTTAGCACATACTCAGTAAAGTGAAATTACAATACAAGAAAAAACTCAAACCAATTAACACAAGTAGAGTACATTTTAATAACTAAAATCAATAAAATTACGCAAAATCCAATCTGTAGAACAGGAGATATTGCTTTTTCTTTTTTTCATGAAAATAGCGCCAAGATGCAGAAAGCGCCACTCGCAATTATCTGGTCATGCTAGACTGGGGGAAAGTCACAAGTGCAAGCCAACTACGGTGGAGCGCGGGTCAGGTACAGCAACCAGGTTAGTCCAGACAAAAAGTTACCTTCCCAAGTCTGCCGTGAAGAGATCTGTTCACATTGGAGGGGGCTGCAAAGAGGAGGCTTTTGGCATGAAGAGCAGGTCGAGCATCGCAGATGGTCATTGATGTAGGGCGAACAGCCGGTCATTGCTGGAGCTTTACATTAGTTGATCATCACAGATAGTCATTGTCTGCATGTACTGCAGGTCTTGCGTTGCTAGTGTTCACAGACGGTTGCTGTCAGGGTGAAGAGTGATGATTCTGTGATCTTGGCTTCTGCTGTGCTTCCTGTGTCTTCCTTTGTGAGCTATGGTTTCATCTCCTATTGAACTTCTTGCACCAAGTCCCCTGTCTTCTGTGGGTTCAAGTTAAAGTACTAAACTAGGCTAAGTACTTTCCCTCTAGTTAGTGCACACTAATCCTCAAGTTAGCATCTTAATCAAAGACAGATTCCTTTGAAGGCATGAGTATATTTTTGGACAATGAACATTGGTTTGAGTAATACTCCCCCTTAAGACCCAGTGGTCTGGACTTTTGAATTGCAGTGCTCTGAACTTTATTGTACCCAAACTGAAAGTTTGCCACTGTGTTTTTGACAAGTTGCATCTGGTATTTTTGGAGAACCTGCTTGAGCTTGAAGCTCTATTTGAGTTTGAGTCTGAACCTTGTATGTACCGGAATGCCAGAAAATCTCCAGTTTATTCTTGAAAAGATTCTGTTCTCCCTCATGCAATATAAATGATGATGTCTGTAAGTGTACATACAGTGTAAACAATTGAACATTTGGAGTTGAGAACCCATGGGTGACTTTGCCTCTTGCTGCTTTTAGTGTTCCACACTTGTATAAGGATAACGAGGTCCAGGGAGTCCCAATCCTACTAGGCAGTGTTAAAGACAGCAGAACAATCACCTCAGTGACACAAGTTCATCTTTTCTTGTTTACTCTCATCTTCCTTTCCCCTCTGGGGGCGACTGATGGAACTAGACAGTTGTTACTTGTTTCATTTAGCTGCCCCAGGTAGGATTGAGGGTCCTGCATCATCTCTGCGGTTGGAACCAGGTGAGTGTCAGACAAAGAGTAGGTTCCACTGGAACTTTGCTGTGGTTGTATATCCTCAACACAAAGAAGCCAGTTTGTGGTTGTAAGAAGCCCAACTTCAGGACATTCAACTTTTACTTCAAGAGGAGCCCTCACTAATGCCAACCGAGGGTCTATGGCCTCTTGTAGATCAGGACTCACTCCAGCATAGGCCATAAGGAGGGCTCAGGAGGTTCTTGTTGGGCAGCTGGCAGTTGCAGAAAAGTCTATGGATGCTTGTTGTGTCCCTGTTGCTCACACAGAAGGTCAGCCAACTCACTCTTGAAGTCACTCTGGGTTGCCTGAGATTACAACAGACAGATCCAGTCTTCCTCCAGACTGCAAGGCAGTCCTTCCAGCAGCAGTACTGTCCTTCTGGCAATGCAGCAACCCTTCTACATAATTTTCCACAGGTGCTGAAGTGTTCTGATGAGAGGCTCAAAAGATCACATTTTTAAACCTGGTGCCAGCCTTTGCTTGGGGATAACCCGGACCTACCTGCAAACCTGGTTCGGGTCAGTTCTTCCCCTTTCTCTGGGTTCTTCTCCAAACTGTCTAGGGTGACAAAATGCTTCACAGGTATGGTGTCAGATTCCCCCTGTGTATCCTGTCAGTAGATCCCTCTGAAGTGTAAGCAAGGCAGGGGACAGCTGCGCCCCCCAGGCCAGGAAGACCCACTCCCTTCACACCTAGATTTCCTTTGTCTCACTGCCTGGAATAATACACAGCTCACAATAGCAAAGATATTCATAGTCATGTGACCTTGGACACAGGCAGAAAGTCAGGAAAATGCCAACTTTCTAAAAGTGGAATTTTCAGATTAATAACTTAAAATCCAACTTTGCCATTAAAGAGGATTTTAAATTGCAGTTCACTTGAGTGTAAACATAATTTCTTAATCTTCTCCCATTCTGAAGTTAGAACGTATTTTTTAGGGGTGTGCGAGGAGCTCTTCTCTGCTGGCAAAGCTAACTGAGTTTTTGGAGCGCAGAGTAGTCCACAAAACTCAGTGTGGAGTGCATATGGGGCAGGCCGGTGTACAAGAAGCCTGGCAGGCAGCCTTTGCCAGGGCCATAGGCAGCAAAAGGCCAGGGCCATAGGCAGCAAAAGAAAGCTGCAGTTTCAGGCCTCTTGTGCACCAGCCTTCCCTGTGTGCATTGGCACAGGCCTGAAACAGCAGTTTCACTGCCTACAGCCTTCTCATGAATGCGCCCAATGTCGGAAGTGCTAAGCAGGGTCGGGCCTGGTTGACCAGGCCTGACCCTGCTTAGCACTTCCGACATCGGGCGCATTCAGGACGCCATGGATCACGGAACTCCAATGAGTTGTTTTTCAACTCTGCAGAATTCCGCAAAGTCGGACTCCGTGAACTCCGCCCAGGCCTAGTATTTTTTATAAGGCACCCCAATGTTAGTCTGTCAGAGAAAAAGGCCTAACAACTGTAAAAAATTACCTTTAGGTGTTTTTCACTGTCAGGACAAGTAAAACTAAACTACATATATCCTACTTTTTAAATACTGTTGTGCCGTGCCCAGGAGCCTTTAGGGTTTATCTTATTGGTGAACTGTAGGTGTTAAAAAGGCAGAATTAGGCCTGGCAAAAGCTTTATTTTGCCATGTTGAAATGGTAGTTCAAAATTGCAATAAAGGCTGCAGTGACGGGCCTGGGTCATGTTTTAAAAAGCTGCTTTAGAGGGTGGCAAAATGAGTGCTGCAACCCACTAGCAGCATTTAATTCACACCTCCTGGGTACATGTAGTATAATTTACTAGAGTTTTGCAAGTAAATTAACTATCCACTTCCATCATGTTTTAAGGAGAGAACATATAGACTTTACAACTACTTAGTAGGGAAACAGTGACAGAGTCCTAAAAGCCGGAATCAGGTTCTGCAAAGTGGGGAAGGGAGGGGGACAGAGGAAAGCAAACATTTGGGGTGACCTTCCAGAGAGGGCCAGGTCCAACACCATCCCCAGCTGCACAGAATTCACTAACTTGATGGGTCCCATCTATGGAAGAACAACGAAGCAAATACCATGTCATGGACACCACCTCTAGATGCACCTTTACACTTGGAACAACATCGCCACCAACACATCGCCCCAAGACCGTGAACAGCATTTCCTTTATTTGACCACGTATAACCGTCAGAAGCACAACAGAGCTAGCAGCATTCATAACACACTGAGCATCACAAGCTTGTTGGCTCCATTGGCAGAATCTCACAGGCTGACAGCAAGGCTCACATGCAGAGTTCGAGACATGCCCATGGGTGCCGCAGTGCTCGGTAAGTGTGGAATATGTGGTAACTCCAAGAAATGAGTCACCAGCAACTGAGCGGGGTGTCAGCGCTGCCACCTCTCCTGTAGTGTCGAGCTTTACCCCTCTGTGCGTGCAGAGCAGATGTCACCACCTCGACTCCCTCAACCCTTAGCTGTCTAGATAAGCACTCGAGTAAGGACATTACACAGACTGAACCAGTGAGAAATTTAAAATATATTTTTATATATTGCATTATGAAACTGTGTGTACTGAAATACGTATTGATATTTTGTGAACAAAATAACAATTCTGTCCTGTATAGCTCTGTCATGCGGTGATAGGCTCTGACCTCAAACATTTTTAGTCACAGCACTGCCCTTGTACTTTCACAATTTAACAGATATGTCCACTTTTTCTGTAGAACCATCTATTCGCAGCCTATGTTGTGTTTTAGATTCAAAACAAATCATAGAGGGTAAAATATTAAAAAGGTTAGGGCATACTTCGACCCCCACCTACAACCTACGATACTTTGATGTGTCTGACACTGATAAATGAAACCAGCCTGAGTGTTGTTCCTTCTAATCTATGGAAGATTCCCCCAGACTGGCACAACATGGTAACCTCTGTCTGACAAGCCTGCATGTGCTCAGTGACAATGCAGCCTTGGCATAATGCCGCTTGTGCTGTGCAAGCAGATCTGCACACTTTTCAGTTTCATGCGGATTATCCTTTGCTTTGAAATAAATGGAATAAAAACAAGCATAGACAAAGCCAATTATTTTAGCTTCCATATAGTGCAATGTATAGTGAAAAAGTCTTCTCAAGCTTCAGTAATACATACATAACGTGCAGCACAGATAGCAGCGTTTAATGGATCACTTTCATTAAAGGGCCCAATGGGACGATTGCTTGGGTAAGCGCCACGGAAAAGTGCCCCTCACCCCCAAAAATGACTGAATCACTGATTTTTACAGCGGAGCATATGGATAAAGAGGTCCTGCGGGGCTCATTGCGAATGAGGTGCATGGAGTGCATGAGCATAGGGGCAGGGAGGCTTATGTAAGGTTATCCAGGGAGCATAGGCAAGGAGGTATAGGAGGTATGAGCAAGGAAATGCTGACGCACATGAAGAGGTGCAGGAGGTAGAGAGAGGCACTGTGATTACGGGTAGAGGGACATGGCATGGGGTCACTGCGGGGAGGTGCAAAGTCATATTTGTAGGGATGAGGCCTATAGTGGGTGCCAACATTGAGGTACGAAGGTGATGGGGCACACCGTGGGGTGAAAGAGCAGGAAGCAGATTTGCAGGATTCAGTAGGTAGCAGGGGCAGCTATGTGCAGCAAACAAGGGTGGTAAGAAGGCCCAGGTTCAGACAAACAGCAATGTTGTACAATCAATCAATCAGGGATTTGTAAAGCGCACTACTCACCCATGAGGGTCTAAAGGTGCTGAGGAGGGGAGGAGGGGAGGGTGAGGGGTACAAGGTGGGGGGGAGGTGCTGCTACTGCCCGAACAACCAGGTCTTTGGTCTGGCGCAGGTAGGTTGGAAGAGTGTTCCACGTTTTGGTGGCAGGGAACAAGGGACATGTGCAGCACAAGGGAGCATGCCTGGGATCCAGAAGGGAGCATGAGCAGTGAGGGCCAGGCGAGCAGGGAAGCGCCTGTGGGGATCTGCAGTGAAGCATCTATCAAGGAAGCAATGGCGGGACACAAGTGGGGGCGTAGAAGAAGTGCACACGGAGGCAGAGAGGCATGAGTAATGAGACGCAATAGTACTGTCAAATATCAGCACAGGCAGGCAGGAGCAGAAAAACTTGGTGCAGGCAGATGGGCAAAGTGAAGGACAATCAGAGAGAGACAGGGAGATTTATGTAGGGAGAGGCAGTGGGACATTGACTAAGATGCATATGGAGGCAAAGCCAAGAAGACATAGGCAGGCAAACATAGAAAGGTACAGGGCCGAGAGGCTTCAAGCGCATGGGTGCACAAGAGGGCATGTTCATGGAGGCATTGGGACTATGGAGAGGGGAAGGCAGACTAGTAGTCATGGACAGAGGGTCGGAGGGGTAAAGTCAGAGGAAGGGATGGACAATCATGCTCTGGGGCAGTCTAGACAGAAAGCTTCACATGGGCACGAGCCTCGAGGTTCACAGTGAGCCACAAGGAGTGGTTGAAGAAGACTGTAAGAACACTCAGTGGGACATCTGATTCCAGCTCCAAGTGTGAGTCTGTACCACCTAATGTGTGGCCCAGCTGATATGGGTCTCACCTATCTGTGCTCAAGTCTGAGGTGTTCTCCAGTGTCTTGCATGATGTGAAGGTGTTTGGGAAACCTTTGCTGCCAGAGGTCAGTGACTAGCAAGCCACAACCCTAGTGAGCAACCCGGGAATGCATCATCTTGCTCACCTGGCTCCTGCAGGACAGGTGCACTACTGGAGTGCACAGGAGCAAGGGTGGTTACAATGCCAAGAGTTGGCATGGTTAGCTCCAGGGCCGGACTGGGAACCCAAAGCAGCCCTGGCAATTTTGTCAGACAAGCCCCCAGTCGGGGTGGGGTGGGTGGGAATTCACGTATGAAGTGCTGCTGCTTTTGTTACTGGAGGGGGGGGGCGATATTGCAGCACTGCTGCAAAACCATACCCCAGTAACAAAACCGGTCCCCACCGCTGCAAAACCACCCCCCACCCTCCCGTTATGGCCAGTCTGGGCATAGTGGCCAGCATGGTCTTGGCTATCAAGTATGGCTCTTCGCTCTCTTCGTCTGCAGGGCCACCATTGAGAGACATGATGGCTAGAGCAGCATTTGAGGCTAGCAGCAATAACATACAGCATGTTCCTGTTGCATGCTATAGCTTAATCTTAAACCCTTAAGCATACGTGATGCAGCAGCAGAATGTGAAGGTCGATCACACTGTAGACACTGCCATGTGTACCACAATCTCCACTCCACCTTCATTACCACACGGCCCAACTCCACCAGGTTTGGCCGCACTCACTCTCCAGGCTGCACAAGAGGCCACGAAATAGTAGAAGGACTACATATGTGATCGCATTAGCTCTCAATCGCTGCAATAAATGCCTCCCATTCAAACAAGGAAATGCATCCATTTACATTAGACTGACTCTGTACGCCATGTTTACGCCCTTGAGTGTAAAGTCACTCTTTTGCAGCAATCACTCTTTTGGTTGAGATAGAAAATGGCCTTTTGGCAGGATGTTTTTTCTTGGTGGTGCTTTAGTGCGAGTGCACCAAAGGTGAAAACAAAACAAAATTTTGACATGTCACAGTATAGAGAACGATTCTTCTCTGATGTCTTGAGTCATTAGAACAATTTTTTAACGAGAGGTTGAGTAGAGCGTTTAATTTTAATGAAAGACTCCGTTCAGCACACGGTCTGCAATAATCCAATTTTAAATTAATTAAAGCTCATCCCAACCATTTCTCCAAAGTAAGGGCACAAGAAGGCATTATGGCAAAATACGTTTTCTCTATATTGACTACAAGAGGATTTGCTCATTATGTCTTTAATACATTTTTCTGCTCGCAGCCCTGGCCGCACATATAATGTCAGATGCTGGCAGAAAGGAGTTGTATTTTTGGAAAAAAAGACAAAATACTTAGGGCCTCATTTATAGTGTCCCGGTAATCCAGATTAGGCTACAAAAAAAGTTTGCACCCAAATCTAGCTCACAAAAATGATGTGCAAACGTGACACAGACCCCCCTGGTTTCTTCCAGTAGAAATTTCACCAGTTAAAGCTTGGCAAAATTTTTCAGGTACAGAAAAACCTGAAGATTACAAGTTTTGCAACGCAGAACAGGGAAACTATGAGGCATTACTATATTATCTCTCACTTTGAACTGCGACACCCATAAAGTGGAGGTATGGCCACACAGAGGAAAAAACTCAACCCGGCGGTATAGATATTTCCCTTAAAGTTTTACCTCCAAGGAAATATCGCTGATGCAGGACCCATGGCCTTATAATTTCAGCAACTGCAACAAAGATCAAATGAAAAGCTCTTAAAAAGACACTAAGCACACAAGGGAAAACCTCTGATCAAAAGTTACTATTTCTAAACCAACTTAAAAATGCAATTCTCTGGGAAATGCCCTAATGAAGAAGTGACACAAAATAATGCAAGTGGCTGCTCTTACAGAACAGTTAACACCCCTCTGTGACCAGTCTGTACATTAATGGTTTGCATTTGTCGCTTTCAGTGAGATCCAAGAGGGTAAACGCATTAACTATGCACATGACTTTGCACTGTCATGGAGGTCAGATCATTAGCTTCTGCAGCTAGCAAGGGACAACATATGTCATAAAACAGGTCAGCTCATTAACAATCCCTAACCGATCCGCAATCCTGCCTCTTGTATTTTAATGAGGTGTCCACTGTGATGAGAGCCCTTACAGGTATAGGAATTCGACACAGCTACAGCACATCAATGTTAAACTGACATCTGTGCACTGTGAGCAAGGGAGAAACATATAGGAGTGACTGGATCTACTTGAGACAGGCCATATGCAAAAACTGAGCATCCCACATGTGCAATCTGTGGTATTCTGCTCTATTTTACACTAATGTGTGAAGACATGTTTTATGGACTTCCATGGAACCTCTTGAAGGCCTTCTGTTCGGACCTTACACGTTGAACCGCTTCTGCTAAAGAAAAAACAGGCACTTTCTGTTTAATTTATTCAACCGTGCATGGCCGGTACCATTTCAAGATGAATTTAAATCCATCAGGAAATCTTCAGTGGAAGTCAACAAAAGGAAGCCCTAAAGGAAGACGATGGGAGATACACCAGCGCACCCTGCACTGAATGATGATTTTTAATAGTGTGGGTGCAGTGGCATACCAAATTGGCATATTTAATTTACTTTTAAGTCCCTAGTAAAGTGCACTCTATGTGCCCAGGAGGGCCTGTCAATTAAATGCTACTAGTGAGCCTGCAGCACTTGTTGTGCCACCCACATAAATAGCCCCTTAATTATGTCTCAGGTCTGCCATTGCAAGGCCTGTGTGTGCAGTCTCACTGCCACTTCGACTTTCACCCATAAGGTAGGCCTAAGGTAGCCCATAGGACAGGGTGCTATGTAAGTTAAAGGCAGGACATGTACTGGTAAGTTTTATATGTCCTGGTAGTGAAAAACTTCCAAAGTCTTTTTTCACTATTGTGAAGCCTGCTCCTTATATAGGCCAGCTTTGGAAATTCCCTTTTATACTTTTAAGTGGTAGTTTCTGATCTGAAAGGAGTGGCATTGTCATGTTTGTTATGGTCGGAATGTTAATGAGAAATCCTGCTTACTGTTGAAGTTGGATTTAACATTACAATTTTAGAAATGCCACTTTTAGAAAGTAGGCATTTCTCTGCATTTACTGCTCTCTGTGCCTTACAGCCTGTCCGCTATCCACATCTGGTCTGTGCTGGTTGACAGCTCCCCTTGTGCATTCCACCAAGACAGCCATAAACACAGGTCAGTCAGCAGCACCTGTATTCATCTATATAGTGATGTGTTTTTCCTGGGCAGGAAGGGTGGAGGGGCTTTCACTATCACTTCAAAGGCTAGTGGCCTGACCCCACACAAAGGAATGATAACCCCCCCATAGATCTCCTTGCAGACAGGACTTGGTTGAAAGGGGAACTAATGCACTTCAAAACCACTCTTTGGAGTTCCCCCCCCTACAAAGGCACATTTGGGTATATATACTGGGTCTGTGAACCCCCCAAATCAGACACTTCTGGACCTACATATGGACTCTGTCAGAAGGACTGTCGTGCTGCCCAACTGACTCATCTGTACTGTTTTCCTGGAAGGACTGCTCTCCTGCTTCTTGCCCTCACCCTGCTTGAAGAACTTTGCCTTCCCCTACAAGTAATCTCCAAGGGCTCGGACTGAGCTTGCCTCCTGTTAAGAAAGTGTCAGGGACATCAAAGACTTCACCAGAGAGAGAAAATCCTCTGCGCCGGAAAATAGACACAACACCTGCAATAATCAACGCATCGCCAGCAGAATCGACACAGAGCCTGTCTCATGGCTGGAAAATCATTGCAGCATCTACCGAATCGATTCAGTGCCTGTTTCATACTTGCATCGCATTTTGGATTTTCAACCCATCATCCCTGGGCATCAAATTATCCCCACACCTCAGTAAGGAGCCAAGGCTGCGCACTCGAAAATCGATGCATCACCTTGCCCGCGAGAAAAGAAACAATGCATCACCTCCGCCACACTGGAAAAATTGATGCATTGCTTTATTTTCCGATGCATCACCTCCTCTGTGGTCCTCTGCATCATTATTTTTTATGCATCCCTGGTGGTTTGTGCTAAAAAAGATACATCCATTGATTCCTATGGATTAAGACTTACCTAAACTTCTAAAAAGTGATATGTTGACTTGTCCATATTGGATTCTTGTCATTTTGGTCTCATTTTATTCAGATCAATATTATCAATTTTTCTAAACTGGTGTGGAGTATTTTTTGTGGTGTTTTCACTGTGTTGCTAAATGAGTTATTGCATAAATACTTTACACATTGCTTCTAAGTTAAGCCTGCCTGCTCTATGGCAAACCACCGGAGAGTGAGCACAGGATAATTTTAGTTGTGTTGTGATTTACCCAGACTAGGATTGGGGACCCTACTTGGACAGGGTGTGTACCCCCTGCCAACTAAAGAATCAATTTCTAACAATCCCCAAAAGCGGTTAGTTTGCTAGCTAAATAAGCTTTTCTAGGTGTGGGCTTTCTTTATATGTGATGCAGGTCATCTTGAAGAGAATTTGGGCTGGCTGGAAGGAGAGCCAGTGTTGGTCTTTCAATATGGGAGTGATGTGATTGAATTTCTTTGAACACTTGATGAGGAATGCCACGTTGTTTAAGATACTTGGCTGGGTTTCTATGATGAGATTGGAAAGACTGCTGAGCAGAGCATTACCTCTGTTCAAATGTGAGAGTAGTAAAGTTTAAGACATTTAGCCTTCAAGTCTTTTTTCAGTAGAAACAGCTTCACTTTCTTCAAGAGGGAACATTTGCAACAAAGTTGTTTTGGTCTTCCTTACTATGTGTTGCGAGTGTGAGGTATGCAGTGGTGGTGAATCTCAGATTTTGCATTACCTATTGTAAGGAAATAGCGCTTTTTGTATGGTCATCCCCAAGGGTTTTGACAGCTGCTGGTTTTTAAACTCTGAGAGTGCAGAGGCCTGCTAACCAGACCTTAGTGCAAGCGCCCTGATCCTAAAATGTATATTGAATTGGCTATACCCAATTGAAAATGGCTAATTTACCTGTTATGTAGGGCATGTGGTTAGAAAGGTACCAGGGCTTGCAGCACTTATTGTGCCACTCTGGAGGTCCCCAAAGTAAAACAAATCCCTGTGTCCATCACTGCAGACTCGTACAGCAGTCATGCACTGCAAGCCAGACTTTGCCACTGAAAGCAAAGGGAAAGCCACTACTTCCCCTGGACATGTGTCTAAGTCACCCCTCTGGCATGCCTACCGAGCCCTAAAGGCAGGGGATCATGCATTACATGTACTTTTTTCTTGACAGAAAAACACACAAAACAACTTTTTTCACTGTTCAAAGACTTAGGTGCCTAGTTGTTGAGTACAGGGTCAAATAACTTGTTACATTAAGCCCGATTTGCACCTCAAGTCAAAGTTAATGTAACGTGTTGCAGTGTGCTGCCACTTTGTTGCCTTTAAAACTCCTGAGCCTTCCCGGGCACTCATGAAACCTGCTCCATGAGATTGATTTCTGCCCTCCTGAAGAGACATGCTAATGACTCCCAGAAAGGAAAAAAATGAGGGATTGAAGGCCAGGGAGGGGGTCACCAGAAAGCGATTTGGATGTCAGAGTCAACAGGAAGGCTTCAAAGGTAAATCCATCTTTGAAGGGCAGATGTGTAGCACTGGGGGGGCTGTCTCATTGTTGAGGTAGGCAGGCTGGCATGGGAGGCAGAGAGGGGAAACCAATTGCCAAACCAGTATTCCATGGGCATGTAGCCCTGAGGTTGCCACACCCCGGGGTGGGCTAGTGAGGTCTGTACACCAGAAGAGAGATCTTGCCATCTTGAGAGTGGGTAGAATAGTGCATCTTTGGATAGCCAGATGCCACACTCCAAAGGAAGTGTTCACCAGGTGGGAGGGAACCTAGTAGCCCATTGGCTACCAACTGCATGCTGCATTGAGGGCACTTTCTGAGGATAAGGAGGACACCCCTGGCACCCAGACCTCAGATCTTGACCTACTTGGAAGAAGGACTGAAGTAAGAATTTCCTGCTGCACCAAGGGACCAGGAAAGAGAGGCTGCACCAATGAGGACCACACCTGCTGGACATAGTGGCTAACGAAGAAAGGGACTGTGCCTGCATTGTCCTACTCAAGGAAAAGCAGTCTCCAGACAACTGTAACTGCAGGAGAAATCTAAGGGCTAGTTGACTGGCCTCCTGTTCACAGCACATGGACAAAACAGCTGAGGAAGCCTGCTGGGGCAATTGGGTAGCACAAAGTCTTTAAGACTCTTTCACCGCCGCACTGAGGACAAGACTTGGAGCACAGAGTTGCAGATGGGTTTCCTGAGGCAAGGAGTGCTGGCATAGAATTGCTGGGGCCCTCAGAAGGAATTATTTTGTGGCCTCTTGTGCAGCCTGGAGAGTGAGTGCGGCCAAACCTGGTGGAGTTGGGCCGTGTGGTAATGAAGGTGGAGTGGAGATTGTTGTATACATGGCAGTCTCTACAGTGTGATCGACCTTCACATTCTGCTGCTGCATCACGTATGCTTAAGGGTTTAAGAGTAAGCTATATCATCCCAAGAAGCCTTTGACTGTGACGGCAACAATGGGCATCTGGTAGTCCAGTGGCAACTGAACTTTGACGACAGCAGAGAGAACTTTGTGGGATATCAACCCTGTAACAGGCTCTCCCTTATCATCGTTGTGGACTGAAGAATCCCCACAGGAAGTTCCCTGTTGACCTCACTGCATCCACAGCATCCTTAGAGCATCTTGAGCATTCTTCATCCCTTGTTTCAGGACCTCTCTATAGGTGGACCTAAAGATAAAGAGCCTAGAACTGTTGAAGGATTGCTTCTCCTGTGAAGGTAACTGTTCTTGTAGATCTTCCTGGTCCTCCTGACCGTCTCAGTGCCAGAGTTGGCCACCCCAAGTACTTCTAAACAACCGCATTGACACTTACCAAAAAGTTCCTTGAAAAAGTTTTTAAGTGTCCCGTTGACTTTGCCAAGGTTTGTTCGTGGTTGAATAAAATTGCTTTGATCTATTATTTCTTATAAAATCTATATCTCTAGAACCCTCACATGGATCTTCTTTGTCTTCTTTCCAGTAGATCGTTGTGTCTAAATTCTTAGAAAAGTACAGTCTATTTTTATAAATTAAAACAGATTCATAGTTGCTTGGGTATGACTGCTGGCGCACACTTATAATTTAGAAACAAGTAATACATGTCATTCACTTATATCTCTATTGCTGTGCTCCAAAGGAAAGGTGGGCATCTAGCAATCTTGATGGACAAAAATGGTTCTTAAACAATGAAAAACATCCTTGAGCACACGGAATGAAGAAGTCCACTCTAATCATATCATCAGTCCATCTTTTAATGTAAAGGCCATAACTCCAGTTTAATTAAACCGTTTTTGATTTTCTGCCAAAACGTCTTTGGTCTCGACTTTGTCAGGGCCAGAAATAAAACAAAATATCCAAAATACCACTAATATCCCAGCAATATCCCCCACCTTGTGAGAAAATTATATATAACATTGACAATAAGATTCAAAATCACCTGAAAATCAAACAAATACCATATTGCTCAGAAACCTCTCAGCATCAGTAAGGGTACGTGTTTCAGCCTAAACACAAAATATGTGGGACAATCATTGCTGATTGTAAACATCACAGAATACAAAAGTCCAAAATTGCATGCTCACCCCATTGTGACACATGAAGATTGCCACTCCATCACCATATATAAAAGTATAGTGGAAGTTAAGATTAACCGAAACCTACCCAAATTGAACCAATTACATTCCTTAGTATCACTAATTGCTTGGGTAAAGCTAAATTAAAAAAGTTTAAAGAAAAAACAGGATTTTCCAATTATCCAGCCAGTTCAATATACTCAAGAAAACCATGTTGCCACTCACATATTAAAAAAGTAATCCTTCACATATAAATAGTGTCTCAAAGTTCAAAAATCAGAAAATAACAATGCCATATAGGTGGCTGCTAATTTTAGCTATGCAAAATTATCCACAGAACTACAATTGTGCACTCTCTGCTTAATAAAACAACATCCAATCAGCCAACGGATATAATCTCCCACCTGTTTGAGAGTATTTAAAAATGCTTGCGTGGCAGTAATTCAGAGGGTACTCTTCGTGTAAATCAGCATCTAACATGGGTGCCATCTTGTCCCCTTTAAATAGAAGCAACCATCATCAAAGGGCACTTGAATAGCCACCCAAAGCGGCTACTAATCCTAAACAAAGCTTACACTACTAATAAGAAAAGTAAATTGATAAATGCAATATAATCATAACAGAATAATAATATAATCCAATTCTCAAGGACCAACTATTTTATACCAAGATGATTCATTTCTTTTTACAGCACAACATTTTACTCGGGCACCATCTTACCCTCATTAGTTAATATCCAACAATCATTAAGACACGCTTTATTCATTGTCCAAAGCGATTGCCAATCCAAAACAGTCACCATTCTGGCAAAGGTAAGCTCCCACAGTAACCTCAGTAGTACTTTCAATTATAATAATAAGACCTAGCAAGTCAATTCACATTCACAATTAATTTTATACAATTAATTAATTTATACAATTAATTTCATACAGTTTCAACCACCATCACTGTGCTCAATCTACTATCCCAAAATGTCACTGAAACTTTGATTTCTACTCTGCATCATCTTGCCCTCATTGGTTTATATACAACAATCAGTAAGCAGCACTTTGATCATCATCAGAGAGCGTGTAAAAATGCTATTGCATCTTTAGTAAAACAACAAGAAAATTCTAGAGAGGCGCGTCCAAAGCTCATTCCTGCCCCACCCTGATACCCCCCCCCACCAGGGGTAGATTCCATCTTATGATTCCGGCATCAAATCAGCAAGCCAGCGTATAACCAATGAGACCAGAGGCTTGTGAACTCCTCAACTTGTCTCACTATCACCTCCCTTTAAGGGCTAAGAATCAAGGACTATATAAGGGGTAGCAGCCTCTGGTCCTGCTCTAGGCAGTTCCCGGGGCAGAGTAAGAACCCTGGGTGGCAGCAGAAGTGGTCTGTGTAGCACAGATGTGGCCTGCCGTACCTTGGTTTTCCTCAGGCTCCCCCTTCAACACTCACTCAGGGCAATATGAAAAGCGTTGCCCGGGAGGCCTGATTTTAAACCAGTGCAGGCAGAAAATCTCTGAAAGCAAACAAGATGAAAAGTCCTTTATTATCAGGAAAGCAAAAACAGGGCTCTAAAAAGGACCAAGCGGACCATATGGAAAGTCACCAGGATAAGCCAAAGGTTTCTATGATGCATATGCCAACCCCCCTAATGGATTCCTCCACTATTCTACAAAAGACAGGGACAGCCCCGGCTACCGCTAAGTTCCGGTCTATCATCACTCTCTTCAGCTCTGATGAGGGGGGGGATCACCCTATTCTTCTCTTGACAGTGGAACGAGTCTCTCACTTACAAATATGGAGACCTCTGCACCTCCTGCTCTGTCTCCTGCTTCGTCTCTTGTCGATGCTCAGCCTATAGGAAAGGCCTCCTACCCCCTGTTCACGGTATCCAGTAACAAGGGGGGCGAAAAAGAGAAGACTTCCTCCGTGGCTGAGAAAGCACTAAGTAATCAAATCACCAACAGTATAACAACTTCAATCACGCCAGTCTCTCACAATCTTTCCCCCCTGGCAGCTGATATATCATTTGCTAAGGGGGATGGGAATAACAACAAGGAAGATATTTCTGCTGTGATCTTTAATCCCCTACACTTTGCAATATCTACCACCCAACCTAGCTTGATAGTCGAGACCATGCTGAACCACATCTTAAGGGAGTTGCAAGACTTAAAAGTATCTCATGAGGAGGCCAATAAGAAAACTAATGATCACCTAGCGCAACTTAATTCTAATATATCGCACTTGACGCCACGGATCTCCCAAGTTGAGCAGAGGGTCTCTGACCTCGAGGACAGCCATCGCAGACCTGCAACAGTGGCAAGTCAAAACCAGGCTGAGCTTGAGGAACTCCAATTTAAATTGGATGACATTGAAAATCGATATAGGCATTCTAATTTGAGATTCATCGGACTCCCTGAAGAACTTGAAGCTGCATCCTCAGTTCCAAACGTGATAGACCTAATTCATAAGTTCATTCTTCCTGACAAGACCACTGTCCTTCCAGATCTTACCATCATGCGGGCCCACAGGATTCCGTCGATACGGTCTCAGAACTCCAAATATCCATGCACTATTTTGGTCAATTTTGGTGATTACAGGATAAAGGAACCGATTCTATCTCAAGCTAATAAATTGAGAGCGTTCAAAGTAGAGAATGACTTCTCTTTCTGGGTCTTCTCTGACATGTCCATAACTACAGCACGTTGACACCGTGAATTTGTTGTCCTTATTGATGATTTTAAGAAACTGAGGGGCCCTGCTGGCATAGTACAGCTTGCAAAACTGAAGGTTTTTCATAAGGGCCAGGCTCATATTTTTCAAAATGTCCAACAGGCAAAAGACTTTCTTATCTCCTTCAAGAAGTAATATTGGTGTTAGGGAAAACTTTAAAAGCACCGCAGGGGGTTACTAGGTCTTCATGTAAGAAGTGGCTCGTGATGTGGGCCTAATGGCCAAAATCTGTCATTATTTTCTTGTTGCAGCAGGCATCTTATATGCATTCGCATCAGACAACACTTGCTATCTTCTCCAGACACAGACCCAATGGGTGCCATGTCAGCGCACTCCTACTAGAGTTTTTGGAGGGGTAACTGGGGCGTGTCGGGACACTGGGAGGGTGAGGCTATGATGGGTAGGCCATGTTTTTGTAGGTGGGAGCACTTGGTGGTTGGGTTCTTGCACGGGGTGGGTGAAAAGAGCAGGTCACAAACACAAGGAAACTAGCAACTCATGGTCTAGAATGATTGTGCTGAGGAAAATGGTACTTTGATACTAAAAATCATCAAGAAGATGCCTTTTACTCTCTATAATAGGTGGCAGGACCAGGTGCAGTGCCAAAAGGTTCTTAATAACTCTCATCTTCTCACCAAATGAGTGATAGCCAACCCAGTATGTTCTCCTCTGGCTTTTTCAAAATTGCTTCATGCAATGCAAATGGGCTGAATAATTCACATACGTTTAGAGCAATACTTCATTGGTTAAGATCCTCTAAGGCCCAGGTGATTCTATTACACAAAACTCATTTTAAACAACAGGCTAGATGTCCTAGCATCCCGAACTTCATTTCTCATTCCTTTTCTGCCTCTACTAATGCAGCTGTACGGGGGTGGCAGTTCTCTTTACTCAGGACTTCCAAGGAGAAGGCCTTAAGGTCCATCGTGACTCGCAAGCAAGATGGATAGATGGATAGTAGCTGGCATCAAGGTAGGAAGGCAACTAATGCATATTTCAAGCGTCTATGGACCCACAGAAGATGAAACTTCCTTTCTGCAAAGCCTCTACGACCTATTGAGCACACTCACTGGCCTCTTGGTAGTCGGCAGCGATTTTCATATTATTCAAGATATGAATCTAGATACCTCCCGCAAAAATGGCTCACAAAACAAGCCGCAAGCACACCAGTTCTTGACAAAATGTATCCGTGATCTGGCTCTCCAGGATCCTTGGCAGCTGGACCATCCCCAAGATCAATGTTATTTAACTTGGCATCAAGAATCAATTTGTTTTTAGTATCTCATTCTTGGGATAGAGCCGGTTCTGACATAATATCCAACCCCTTTTCAGATCACTCCGTTTCATTGGTTCAACTATCTTCCTCTGATCAGCATCAAGAAAGACCCAGGTGGTCTTTAGATAAATCTTTATTAATCAATAAAGGCTAGATTTCCACTCTCAGTTGCTGAGTTTTTAACTGAAATTAAGCAACTGCCTCTATCTTCGCCATGTGGGCGTCATGAAAGGCACACATTAGAGGGGACGCCATAGCTTTCAATGCTTTTCTTAGAAAAGCCACGAAGGAAAAAGTAAACAGTCTTCAGCAGGAACTTAATTACGCAATGCGTCTGCATCAGCACTCTTCTCCATGATGATAAAACCCAACGGAAGAATTTTTTCTTAGAACAAGAGATTGTTAATCATAATACATGCTTTCAGCAATATTACCAAGAGAGTGAGCATGTAGGTACGTTTTAGGTCACTATATAAAAAATGTCAGAATGCTTCTTTAATCAAATCCATTTTTGATGCGTCTCAGGGGCGCCAGGTGGACCAGGCAGGAGATAGGAAAGGTGTTTCTAGCTCACTACACAAATATTTATACTCCCAAGTCAGCCACTAGCGATGACCTTAATAATGAATATCTTGAATCAGTCTCTTCACTGAGTCTCGATCAAAAGCTCCATTTTGCACTGCTGCTGCCAATCACTAAAGTTGAGGTAGCAGAAGCCATTAGGGACTCTCCAAATGGCAAAGCTGCCAGGGAAGATGGTCTTCCACCAGAGCTGTACAAAATTCTGTCAGAGCAGCTCGCAGCGACCCTAGCCACACTCTTTAATGCAATACTTAATTGAGAAAAGGTACCTAGCTCATTTACCTAGGTAGTAATTGTCAGCTTCCTTAAGAAGGATAAGACTGGTGAAAAACCTGACTCTTATCGCCCTATTAGTCTGCTTAATAATGACTATAAGATTCTTATGAAAATCAGGGCAGCTCGTATTACACCCCTAGCCCAGGGTCTTATTCATTATGGCCAGTGTGGTTTTCTACCGGGAAGATGTATCTCCACTACTAACTTCTTGCCTCAGGCAATTGACTTAATCTATGAATAAAATGAAAGCAGGTATAATAATGCTTGATGCAGAAAAAGCCTTTGACCTTGTACAATGGGGGCTCCTTTTTGCAATCCTTCGCAAATTCGAATTTCCTAACAAAATAGTCCAATGGTTCTCCAGCCTTTACCAAGGGGTGGAGGCCAACGTCTCAATCAATTCACAAGTAGTCAGTAAGGTTTCAATACGGTGTGGGACCCGACAGGGGTGTCCTCTCTTTCTGGTCCTTTTCACTATTTCTATCGAGCCGTTGGCTTCAGCTTTGAGGCAGGACAACACTATAGAACCCCTGATGCCAGGTGTGCCCAAGCTAAAACTTTCTGCGGATGATGCAATTTTGTATCTTGCGGTCGATTCCACAAATATTGAGAAGGCCTTCAGCAAAATCCAAATGTTTTCCAATCTGGTAGGCTATCGGATTAATAAATCAAAATCCGAGGCATTGCTGTTTAATACTCAAGATTCAATCTAGCCAGCCGAGATGCAAATTAATTATCGAACCCCACATCCTATTAGATATCTCGGCATCCATGTCACACAAAACATGTCTGACCTTTACTCGATGAACGATCTCCCTACTCTTAAAAAAGCACTGGGTCTTACGCGTAAATGGCAGAATTCACCGTTAACAATAATTGGCCTCATTGTCTTTACCAAAATTACGATACTACCTCTATTCCCATTTGTATTCTCTAATGTTATGATCGAGGTTCCCTATAAATTTTTCAAGGATCTAAATGCAATATTACGTGTTTTTATTTGGTCAAAGAAAAAAACTTGCATTCGCCTGGAGACTGCTCAGCTGACTATAGAGGATGGTGGCCTAGTTTTGCCCCATTTTAAAAAGTATAATGAGGCGACCTACATTGAGTGGATTGTAAGTGCTTCTTCTATATTTCATGTTGACTCGAACTTCAATTTGAAACAGATGCTTCTTGAAAACAACATTCATCTATCTCATTTTCTTAAAATGCCATGGCTTCCAAAACTTACCAGATATAAGATCCCAAACTTTCTCTGGTCTAGAGGTGCAGAATTTCAACTAAGCTATCATTTTACTCGGTTCCATACAACTATTTCTCAAAGAGAAGCTGTTGCATTTGGGCATTCTCTCGCTACCAAAGCCCTAAACAATTTGGAAAGTCTGGGGTTGGGAAAGCTTCATGATTTTCTAGTAGGGGATAGTGTCATATCATGGGCACAGCTCAAAAGTAGCAATCCAGCTATTCCAGCACCCGTAAGGTTTTCATATTTCCAGATACGTCACTTTATCCAATCAATGGGTCCTCTAGGTCTATATCCAGTTGAATCACTATCAGAATTACACAAGCCATGTGGGTTCAGAAACAGACAGGGATCGGTAACTGGTACGGTATCCTTCTAGAAGAACTGGCAGCTAAAGGTCTCCCTTTTGCACTAAACAGAACAGCAGCTGTTACTGCTTGCGTGACTGACCCACAGACTTGGAAGCATTATAATAACTATTCCTCCAAAGCTTTAAGAGGCGCAAATTTTAAAAGAATGTCATTCTTCACAAAGTGGATGCTTTACTATACTCTCGCGCAACTTAATAGGATGGTTCCATCAATTCCAAGCAACTGCGTCCGATGTCATTGTGAGGTTGGGGATTGGCTGCATGTTTGTTATCTTTGCCCTGCTGCCACCAATTTTTGGGCCCAAATTTTTCAATCGATTAGTTTGAAACTTCCCAACTGTTCAAAGCAATACTTCTATATTGCAACACTGATTGTGAAATCCCTGATTTCACAACAATGGAAGACCCTGCTAGCTCCATCATATGATCTCTGGGAAAAGAAAATGAAAGCAATTCAAGCTAAAGAATTTCTGTATGCACAAAGGATTGGGGACACACGGACGTATCATTCTGCTTGGGAAAAAACCTCTTTATCCTCAGTTTGATCCAGAACTTAATCCAACCCAAGCATAATGAATTAGCATGTCTTCATAGATTACCAGATTATTATACTATATAAAATAGATGCATCAAAACTCTGCACTAAGTGCTGCACCGTATTGATTTTTATGCATATTTCGTAATCATGATTTCTGTTTTCGAAGCTGTAATATTGTACCTGCTCGTATATGCTTAATAAAAATATATATTTTTTTTAAATTAAAAAATACAGATGTATAATTTGAATCCATAAATAGTAAATAATCAATTCAATATAAACACCATCTAATAATATTATGACCACACACACCTTTACCAAACTAAGTAATTACAGCTACAATGTATTATCATTGTAAAATAGCACTATTCTTGAATCTCATACACGTTTGACCATCATCACAATCAGTAAGTAACACTCTCCTCAGTGTCCAAAACAGTTGCCATACACCATTTTACTCGGGAGCTATCTTTTTTTTTTTATACATTTTTATTGGGATTTAAGCAAGACTAGTTTGAACATCACAATATGCAGTACAAAGATAACACAAGAACAACCCCAACCCACTTTCCCTCATTGGTTAATATCCAACAATTATTTAGACCTACCTTATTCACCATCCAAAAGCAACAGACAATCTAAAATTGTCACCATCTTGGAGAGGGTAAACTCCCACAATAACCTCATTACAGAGTAGTACTTTCAATTCAAATGATAACTCCTAAATAGTCAATTTGCATTAGTTTAGTATAGTTTTGACCACCATCACAATGCTTGATATACTATACCAAAATATCGTTGACACTTTGATTTCTAATTTGTTAATGCAAGGCAATCACCATCCCTGTTCATTGTTCCTTTAAAAATTACCATTATTATGAACAAAGAAATCAAATAACATCATAATCAAATTACCAATACTGTTCAGCATTCTCATAATCAACCTAAAGTTAATTCATCCATCATAAGAATGATGATAAATCTTAATAGATGGAGAGGCAATGTGGTATCCGTCACATCACAATACAAATTACTAGTCTCCTAAACAATATTGTAACTCATGGTCACAGTTCAATCCCTGTTCCACTACCTTTAATTTCATAATTCACATGAGTTTGCTTTGTCTGAGAACCAATTCTCTGTTGCCACCCCAGGGATCCCTGGCTACATAATCTATACCATGAAATTGAAAGCTACAATGTTGGTTCTGAGCTTCACATTCCATAGCATGTGATGTTATTGGATATTTACTGTCACCTGGTTTCAGGGCTCACAAGTATTTACCAACCCTTTCTCTAAGTGGTCTAATCATAACACCCATACATATTTTGTTACATTTGCACACAACTATATATACAACAAAATTTGGTGCCACAATTAATATTCATGAAAATCATAAATTCCCGTTCAGTACAGTGACTAAATCGTATGATCTTATCCAAGACCCATCTGCACATACTGCAGTGACCACATACATAAAAACCTCTAGATCTTTAAGTCAACCACTTTATCGGTTCCCATTGTCTATGGTAACAGGGCTAAGGATACTTTTTAAAGCTCTTCCCTTGTGATAAATAATATCAGGCCGGTCTGAGACAAACCCATGCAGTAGTTTATCTGACTAGAGTAAATTCCAGCGTTTGTGTAAACACTTCCAAAGTTTGTCAGACTTCCAATTATAATTAGTGATCAATCGTACCGTTTTGGTTTCTTATGAGTTCCTCTGAACCTTGTTAAGACAAAGTGTTGCATTTCGATCAAGTTTCTGAATTCTATTCTAGCAGGTCAATCACATGTACATGATATCCCTGCTTGATAAATCTCTGCTACATGCCTTTTAAGCACTACTCAAATTCACTTTTATTCACTGCAGCTATGTCTCTCCCTCACCTTCTCACCAAATGGTATACATTAATCTGACATTAAGGATGAGTTGATTTCTACTTCAATTGTTTTGGAACTGCTTAAATGTTTAAAGGTTGTTCCTTTGTGTAAGCATTGCTGCACAGTGCCACAGCTACCCAGGGTTAAGCTGAGGCTTTACAGACGAAACCTACTATACCTAAAGGGGTTGGTAAGAGTATTTCAGGGTGAGGTTGCACAGCCAAACCATAAAATACACCCCATTTCTTCACACATATCATCTGAGGGGTGAAGCCTGGTAGGCTTAAGTTGGAGAGCAAGACTTGACTCTAGGGTTTTTTTGTCCTTTAGGGAATTATGAGGAATTCAATGTTTTTGAGGTTTAGCTTCAGGAAGTCAGGTGATATCCAAGATTGGACGCACTTGATGCAGAATTTGACTATTTCATGTTGTTGGGGGATTTTTGAAGGTGGATTTGCGGTATCATCTGCATATTGAACAATCTTGATGCATATTTCACAGGAGATGGGGGTACTTATGACCTTGTGGAACATATTTCAAGGAGCTGGCACTGGTTTGGGAAGTAGAAAACTAACCATTTCTACATAGTGCCTGAAAATAATCCCATGCATGTTTTTAGGGTGGTCGTGGGAATCTTGGGTGTGTCAAAGTGTACTCCTCCTAATATCCTGAGAAACCTGAGACTTAGTAACGTTTTGGCTCCAAAAACCTCCAGAGGATGGGGACAAACCTGTCAAGTCAGGCACGAAGATGCAGTGTGCATGGGCCAAAGAGTCAAGTTACTGTCGCTCTGATCTTTCTGCAGCAGTAATTGGGTTTCAGAGGGATGTAGCAGAGAGGCTCTCTGCCCTCGGGGAGCCCTGTTTGGCTACAGCTTGAAACATTGTCCCAATGGAGGAATCTGAGCTCTGAAAAATAACTAAGTCCAAGCTTAGAAATCTTCTCACAGCAAAGGCTCAAATAGTATCTGGTTGATGGGAGGCTTTCTTGGGTGAGAATTTTAAATTTGTCTAGCTCTGACTTTTCCCTGCCAAAGGTCAATGGCTTCACCGAGACCTCATCTGATGGCTATCCATTTTCGTGGAGTCCTTCTCAGACACAGCCTGCTGCCCTGCTGAGTATTTTTGACTTCCTTTTCAGAGACTAAGTCAGAAGGTAAAACTTCCAACTGGGTCGCACCTGTCAAGAGCAACCAGATGAATGCGATTAGCGCATAATCATATTGGCACACTTTTCATTCAAAACTTTGAAAAGTTTAATATCTCTGAGATTCACATCTCTATTTCCCTTTATTGGATTATTGTCATTTTGGTCACTAAAAAATTATCTGTTTTTATAAATTGTAGTGGGATTTTTATTGTGTTGTGTTTTTTACCTTTTAACTGTTTGGTACTTCTAAATGGTTTACATATTTTCTGAATTTAAGCCTGTCTGCTCTGTGTCATAACTATAAGGGGTTGAGCTAAGGTTTAGGTTACCGAATCCTTTACTGAACCTAAAAGGAATAGTGACATTCATACTTGTGGTGTAGTACGATCTATCCTAACTAATCACTTTCTCATAGGGAGGCATTGAGAATATGGAGAAGAGGTTTGAAAGCCTCTCCTTGTAGTGAATTAATTCACTATTCGTGACTGAGGCTGTCACAGGTCAGGGCAATCTCAGACCTTCAGACATGTCCATGCATGTGCCAGTTTCCCCAGCCCAACGAATGCATATTGATTACAAAGTGGAAATTATACATTTGCATAGTAGGGGAAAGTATACATTTGCACAATATTCATTTTGCCTTGAAATGTTAGATAATTTTCCATGTGAAAAAATGACTCTTCAAAACACTTCTTTAAAGATGGAATATTTTGGTCAGTTTCCAATACTTACTGCTACGTCATTTAAGCATGTATATAGTTTGAAAATGCATTACAAATGTTTATGTAAAGCACAGACTTTATTACTATTGCCCACTCCATTAACAATGTTCAAATAGGACTAACCCTTACATGCTAAAAGAGAGGGCCTCACATGTAAGGCGGCCAGAAACGACATACAGGAGGACGCGGAAGAGGGGGGGCTTGTGATTCTGACATGGATAGTTGTCGTGACGTGGTGCTAGAGGGTTGTTGAGCCCAGGGGCGTGAGTGTGATGGTGCTGTTACCTGCTGACATATGATTACTTTTAAAGAGTTAAGTACCTGACAAGTATATTTTTTCTTTTTTACAAACAGTCCTTTATAAGGGTGGAAAATATTTTAAATGAAAATATCCTGTTGCTTTGTTATTTTTATAAGGGTCTTTTTGTAAGAAGGTTCTATGTAATGAGCCATTTTTAGGTCGAATACAAAAGGTGCTTTGACCTGTTGTAAGTATTGTGCTTAGCATTGGTAAATGCTTTATGTTTGTCCCTCTTTGGGGCGGATTTGTTACCTTCTTGGACACCGACCCGGTTACATGGATAATTGCATGTTTGATAATACGTTTGACTTCAAGCAAACTTCTTTTTCCTTTTGGGTCTCTCCTTCGCACTCATGCTCTTGGCGGCCATGGTACTTTGAATCAGCTCTCTTCTGTCAACTATTTTACTTTTCATTTTCAATTTATGTGGCAAGAAACGTCCAGTTAGGGATTTACAGTGCCAATAGCTCTAACATGAGCAAACATGAGACCCATTGCATTGCAAATGCTTGTTCAAACATGTAATCTCTTTTGCTGACGTCGACAGCACGCTCACAACTATGCTATGTGTCCCTTCCGCCACGGTGTGTAACCCTTTGGCTGTGCTCACCATTTCACCTGGGTGGTTCCCTCTTAGGCTGCACTAAGTGCCCTCCTGAGCAGCTCTCATTGGTTTAATCAAGCAACTTTTTGAGAATAATTACAATTCACAAATTATGGCCATAGTTCCTGTACAAGGGTGACCACCTCACCCCATGTCATCACGTAACCTTTTCCAGCCTTGTGCTTTTAACCTACAAATCACTGATTTCAGGTGTGTTAGTTTAATTACTTCAATGCAAGCAAATCAAGCCCACACTACCCAGAATGCATTGGGTTGTCACATATTAGCCCAGAACTGAAAACAGTGTCCATGATGAATTACATGGCATAAGGTGGTCATCTTAGGCTGGACTGAGTTAAACACTGACAGAGGTAAATTTGTGTGGCAACTGAAAACAAGAAAATAAACTATAAACACTTTATGGTTAGCTGGTGGAGCTACTGAAAAGACCCAGATTGTCTTTAAATCCATAATGTATGTGTAGATTTCCAAATTGCAATTGGTCACTTTTATTATGGATCAGTTACACGTGCAGTAGTTTTTCTGAAGGCCCTACTGGATTTTATTATTTGGTGCTTTAACGAGCTGATCTTAAAAGTTAAGAATATATATATTTCACATGTTTATGTTACCAGAGCAACAGACTAAAACAAAAATAAATACGAGATGTTTTCAATGGTATGGCTTCAGTGAAGACCTGTGCTCTGCCATGCCTTTGTAAACTAGCTGCCGTGTTCTCACGCTTGCCAAGATCTGTCATGGTCTCTTGACTGAACATTTGCAAATGTTTAATTGCCATCATCTGCTCACTGACGCATCTGAAGAGCTGCTCCTTCCCGTTTCCTTTCTATGGACCAATAAGTGGCTGGGATTTCTCGAAATAATGGAGGATTGTTAATGGGGTCGCTGCTGAATGCGAGCTTGTCTACACCTGCTTGGTGCATGCACCATTTTCATTCATAACAACTATTCATAACACACTTCAAGGGGGGATTTTATCGCAAGTGACGCTTCTTTTACGCAGTTAACAATTTTGCTGCTTCACCACAAGCTCGGAATCCACTGTCGTCAATGAAAAGATGAAAGCATTTCTCAGGTGTGATCTATCATCGACCAGAACACTGTTTTCAGGAGGCCGCCATTTTACGTCTACATTTTGTGATAACATTTCATCAAGTCACACCTAAACTCTGTCTGGCCATAATGTGGATTTGAAAAAAAAATCATCAATTTGATGAGCTGCAGCTATATTTACAATCCCATTAACTGATTTCATTATTTTGTGCTTTGGTATTGTAATGATTCCTAATGAACCATTTTCTTCGCAGACGCTGTCTTGTAAAAGATGTACATGATTACAGATGATTAGGGTGTTTTTTCTTCTCCAACCATGAAACATTTTTGAAATCTCATTTGGATACAGATTTCACATAGTGGTTTGGTCACATCTTCATTTTTACTTAGTATCTGAATTGTATAACATGTGAACTAAATTACATGTTGGTGCTTCATCATATGTATTTATTTATTTAATGTTTTTATAGGAGCACTGATGGACTGCTTCACGAAAGAAATGAGTGACAAATACAATGCAGATTAAGACCAGGATGAGCAACATAGCTTGCTGTAAGATTAGTCTTGAAAAACTTCCAGAAAAAGAGTTACTAATGAGGGAAGATAAAAAATTAGAGTACTAACATAAATGAGATTGAATTAATGAACATTGGACTCACAGGTTTTACATAAACCAGAGATTAGAGGGTTTGGCAGGTCCCTGTTTTAGGGAAGCTGCATAGGTCCTCAGATTAAGGGTACCATAATGTAGGAAGGGTTGTTCAAACAGTAGCTTTAAAGTCTGTGTTTAAATAAATTGTAGGAGGTAACTGCCTGATCTCCGGTTGGACGGAGTTCCAAAGTCTGGGGTCGATTTCTTTTTTTTTGTAAAAGAAGACTAAATAACGTGCCTTTTACAATGCAATTTTCACATTAAATGAGTAAAGGTCCAGAAGTTCTTAAGGGAAAATATTGAAAAATGTGAATGATATTTTAGCGCGGGCAGAAAAGCCATGCCATCCACAGGAATGTTGAAGTTAACTGCCCCAACAAAACCTTTAAAAATGGTGGCAAAACAATGTACTTGTCAATGTATGAGCCTCTAAAAGTTGTCTAAAGACCTAGAAGTATCACAGTTAAAGAATTATGGGTATGCCAGATCATATGGCACATTATTTCTCAAAAATAGTTCATCATCTTTCTTTGCTTCATCTGAGCCAATAGGGATAGAGGGAGGCAATGGCAATAAGGTAGAACTGAGCAGCACATAGAGTCTGAAAAGGGTCTGGATTGTAAAGAGAAAGAAAAGGGAGTAATGAGAAGAAATATTGGTCTAGGAGGGATACTAGCTAGGACTGGACGGAACTCATGGAGTTTCACTGCGAAATTATAAAAACTCTGAGAGATTCTGCGGAGTTCCATCTAGACCAAGTGCCAACCTAGAAGGACCTTTGGTAGCAGTAGCACAACTTGAGTCGAAAATAAAAAGAAGACTGAGTGGCATTAAAAGAAATACTGCCAGACTCTGTAGAGATGGTGGTACTTTTATTTGGGTCAATGCAAGTACTATATGGATGCTACATATATATGTGTAGGATGTCGGGAACTTGATTAGAGGCCCCCTTTCAGTATAGCAGGATAAAAACAGAGTCCACTGCTGGCTAATTGGACACAGCATTGTGTGTTCAGAGTGGGTGCCTGGTGTTTCTCTGATAATCCCCCTTGCGTGTGGTTATCTAGTATTATATGTCCCTTGAGAACACCAGGCCGGGGCATTATCTGTCTCATTCATAAATATGAGAAACCTCCTAAATGTGACATATTCAAAGCGTCACGTGTGCCAGGGTCCTTAAACTCAGCATTAGATGTTCCCCTCATGTGTGCGGTTCAGGCTAGCGTAAAGCGTATGCAGTCTCAAACCTCTTCAGGCGCTAGTATATCTTGCTAATATGTGCTCTTTTTTATTTCTTTTCCCCCTTAAGCTCCGCTATGTTAAATCGGGCTTGTATGTCTAATGATGATGCACACTCTCCCAGTCATGGGATCAACAATGAAAACCTCCAGGCAGGATCCCATTGAAGAACAGAAACAACAAGTCCAACCACAGAGCAGAGGAAGGCCTTGAGAAACATTCGAGAAAGCAGCCGTTCATCCCATGCCCCCAGGGCTTGGAAAGGAGGTTGTCTTGCTGGAAAGCTATGAGACTCCTGTGGGGCAGACTGTTTCTGCATTTCACTGAGTGATCAGTGTCATTTCCACCTCCTCACCCAGCACAGTTGGGTAAGGACTGTCCCTTCAAAATCACCCAAACCCCACTTCCCCCCTCCGCTTCCACTCCTAGGCAGCCCCAGAGGCACACTAGATCAGATGGAACCTCAATCCCATTTTCGCTCTCCGTAGCGAGCTGCCGCTGGGGAGGACATTAACATTGAAAAGCAATAGGTCCTCCCCCGGGCCACGGCGAGTGTGTCACCCACCCTACATATCTCACCTTCATGTCAGGACCCAGGACATCCTAGGCCGCTATGAGCGCTGGGCAGCACTGCTTCTCCCTGGGGCTTCCCAGTACCTCAGAAAGCAGTCAGGAATCAAAAGGCCACTGGATGGTGAGGGCAGCTCAAGCACGGCCTTCTTGTCCATATAAGGGCTTCACCATGCTTGCCACCGGTGCTCACGGGCCCTGCTCGTGCTCAACTCCACCAGCCCTGCCTCCCCCGCTGAAACACAGGCAGCCCGGGCAGATGAAGAGGAAGTGCGAGCAAAGTGAACCTGCAGGGTCATAGGGGAGGGTGAGGACGCTCATCCGTCTTCTCAGTCTGACAAACAACATGTCACTCTTAATATTTTAGGGATCAATGCTGCCATCAAGACCATTATCACTTGAGCCCAAAGTGTTCCAAAGCGGGGTGAGTGAAAGTAAACTTGCCATACAGCGTTAGGTGAAGTCTTTGTCGAACTCCACGCTCTGCTTTGAGCGCGGAGCAGCAAAACTCGCCAACTCCTCCGGCATAGCAGAGTTTACCCCCAAGAACAAATCCTATGGAAAAGATGATGGAAAACCAAGCGCAACAAAGAGCATGAGGTCAGGCCTTTGGACATAGAGTAAAAAATAAGAAATAAAATGGCAGGAGTGGTCTAATCTGTGCTTCATCATCTGTCTATATGACTGTGCAGGCCTGTGAGTCTGTCTACTCCAGCATAGATTAATGAGGCATGTAGTGATCTAATGACTGGCTAGCAGTTAGACTAGTTGTGTGTAAGGGATTGAGTGGTGGGTTACCCTGCTTCTGCTGAGGCATGTTTATACACTTTATACAAGTAACTCAAAAGAAACTGGATTAAAGCAAATTTCAGCATAGCACGCTGTCATCTGCAGAATACCAGTACAGTGGCCACTTGAATCGATCAGCAGGGCATACAGTTAGCCAAGTGAGTGGTCACCTTACCACATCCAGAGGGAAAGTGGAGAAGACTGGAGCCTGCAACTTTTGCATGCATAATATAAGTAAACAGAATACCTGAATTGTACACTGCTGTCCAATCATATGTTTGCATAGAAGCGGCCATAATGGCTAGGGTTACATGTGTCATGAAAGGGGCTTATGGGTACCAGGAGAAGCCTAAGCTAGCAGGATGTGGAAGCCTCTGCCACACACGTCTCACACAGTGAGACAGTGATACTAAACATTTAAGGCCAAGTGGAGAGTGGATCTGGACACTCTGCCTCTTATTCTACCTTTTCATATCTTATCACAGGCATGAGTGGGGTAATCAGACTTGCTGATCCTACCTTAGTCTGTGCATTCAGTGGCACAGCAGGGACCTTGGCCTTTCCTTTTGCTTCAGACTGGACTGAACGGTAAGATATCAGAACATCTGAGTGAGCATATAGTCTGACTTAAATACTGCTAACAAAGATACCGCTCCACCGTAGTTAGAAATGTACACCCAATAGAATGATATGTTTGCAAACAATATTTAGGACACAATATTTCTGTCACACATGTATTTATTTTTGTATCGGATTCTCTGTTGTACAAGTGGACTCCACACCCAAAGCAGCATTGAAATGTTTGGCAGTGGTCCTTGCAATGCTGTCTGTGTTACTATGAGTATCTACTGCTGCCTCTGCCATGTGCCCACACGTGTGCCGCGGGCCTTCAAATTTGGTAGAAAGCCAGTGGCTCCAAAGGGAAACTCCTTAAATCTTCAAGTACATTAACGGTGTGCTAACACAAAGAAACCTAGTGCTCTGCAGGAGTTAAACCCCTGGTCAAAAATTGCCTCCTTTTTTCCAGGGCCAGCATTTTGCCGCAGGTGCTCCACATACACTCTCTTTTGTGTGCAAACATTTTGCCACTGAGGCTGTCCATATATCTTGCGTTGCCCTTATGTCAAAAAATACTTCTAGTGCGTCAGGACCAGCATCCTGTCATAGCAGCCTCCCTTCCCATATGCCATGGCTGTGCCAGTTTCTTCTCATGGCTTCCCCATGCCACATATTTCCTCCAGTTTGCCAGAATCAACATTGTTCCACAGGTGCCCTACGTACAGAGAATTATCTCTAGTGCTAGCATTTTGGCATGGGTGCTTGTTGGGCCAAGATTGCCTCCAGTATGCCAGTGCCAGCATTTTGCCATCGTAGTCCTATATGCCACTCACAAGCTGTTTCCCTGGCGTATTTGGACTGAATGGTGTATGATAATTCCTATAAGCCCTCTGTCCTTGAAACAGTTGTTGAAGGTCACAAATAAATAGCATAGGCAGATTCCACAAGGCCTGCAAAAGAGAAATATTCTTCTCCTTCCATAAGATGAGAATTAACAAAGTTGATGCTTTAACTACGATACTGATGGTCCAGATGTTTCACCATTGTTATGTGATCATTCAAGGTCCCTGTCCTCGAAATAATTTGATCTAACGATACCACATATCTCTGCACTTGGCTCTTTTTGGATAAAGGGCAGAAGAAAACATGTGCATGAGAGCACTCCTGTATCATATTGTAGTATTATATGTGGGGAGCAGAAAATGGGAGGTTCCTTCCTCTATTAATCCTTTCCAGCAAATTCTTGGATTATGAGCTGACAAGGTGGCATAGAGAGTCAGGCAATTGCTAAGCGTCAGTACAGCTCACATGACCCATACCCAAGCACTAGTCACAAGCAGACACATGGCATCTTCCTTTTACATTTTTTCCACTTATTCATGACTTCTGCTCCTTTTATTTCAACAGATTTTTATCAAAGCCTAGAGACTATTCAACATAAAGTGCCCTCTATAAGAGTTTTAAAATTCAACACAGACAGCACATGTCAGCTAAAATCCCAACTCAAGGCCAGGCAGCATTCAAAATAGAGGATCATGTTTTAAGTTAATCTCCATTAAAACTAAATATAAGTGTGGGGACTTGCAGGTTAGGCATGCATGTTGCCCATCGCTGTAACCACCTGAGTAAGCCATTCTCAAAGTCATCAACACCACGCAGAATCACAGGAAGAATATTACTAAACCTAATGGGAAGAAAAAGGAGAACAGTAAAATAGTGAAAACTGACTATCAAAGCGTATGGCTTGCTGGATACATTTTTAATGACATTCTGTGAATAAAACGTAGGTAGCTCCATCAGCAAGCCATGACTAATGTAATGATTTTCTAGTGTAGCTCTGCTATATTTGTTAACCACTATGGGATAAAGTGGTGGTAATGGTTTTCTAGTATAGCTCTGCTATGTTCGTTCACCACAATGGATAACGTTAAACTTTAGCTAGTGTGTCTAGTGTACAGTCTCATGGTACCATCATCAACCTGCAAACTAGCAATATTAAGATCTCTTTACAAGCTGCTGATCCTGGCCTTGAACACAATGAATAACTCCTGAGCAGCTGCATCATAACCCACAACCTACTCTCAGCCAACAAAAGCCCTGTAGCTATGCCAGAACCACCAAGTGCTGCATCTAGGATTCTAAGCTGGCAATTGCTGGTGCCACTATATTTGCAAGACCTCAGACAGATCCCTCTGCTCACACAGCTCAAAGGTTCTTTCAAGTAACATCTTATCATTCAAATCTCAGGTGAGGCACATTCTTAAAAAGTGAATACTCTAGTTATTGGTTATGACTTGTAAATCAGACTCCAGCTGTCTATAATGTGTTCCATCTCCCTTGCCTCAGCTGTAAGATGTCACCCAATCATTGTGAGGTTTCTCTTACAGATGTGGAGAATCAATTGAAGAGCTCCTGTAATCTCCAAGGCTGACTGAAGGGATTTTCATGGAGGGAAGAAGTGCTGCAGGAATTGTAGCATTTTTCAACTAAGGCTTTCCTCACTCTTCTACTAAACTGCAAATAGGATGGCCACTACAGAACATGGGGATATACTTTTATAAGTATTTTTAATGTTGCATACAGCACAAGCCTCTTTGTATGCTAATATGGTTAGTGTTTGTTCACTACGTGTAGTGGAGAGTGTGGCACAAGGCCTAGGAAGTGGATTTGTGTGTCTAAATACTGCAGTTATTAAAATGTGTGTGTTCAATTGCCATGATTTTCTGAGATTCACTTAGACAGACTGGAGAAGGAAACTTTTAATTCTCTAATGGCCTGTTTTGTAAGCATGGCAGCTGGAATGTAGCTACAAAAAGAGATGACCTTGCAAGTTCTGTCTTGTAGGAAGAAGGAAGAAAAGTAGCAGTAAGCTTCCAAGTAATAATATATTTTGAACACAAAGCATTGTTTAATGTCCAGTGTAACAAAGCAGCATTTGAGCCTGAGCTCTTCCCTACTCACCTTACAGAGCACCATGTGTAAGAAAAGTAAATAACATATCAGTGTAGGGGAACGGAAAAAAACACGGGGCAGTTGTCGGATGGATGGTGAAACACAGTTATGAATAGTGCTAGGAGGTGGGCAGGGAGACTTAACATGACTTGGCATATTCTGAAAGACTAGAAAACCATGTTGTTTCGCTAATGGTTCAAACTTAGCTAGTTTTCACCTAATTTGATGGTGAAGTTGGCTCGGATATGGTTGAGGCTTAGCTAACCTTTGCCATAATATGTATAACAATTGCTCAGTTGTTTATAAAATTAGAAATCATTCTAATGCACATGAAACAAGCAGTGTATAAGATATGGTTGTGTAGTGCGCCATGTACCTTGTGGGTGTGCTGATTTCAGAGAATGAGATAGAGGTCAACCCGCAGATGAGAAACTATCTGACAGGTTTAATTGGACTCCTATATCGATTACCAGCATGAGCCTAAGTCCGTAGGGAATGTTTAAGACATTTGCTATATTTATTTTCTTTAAAAAAAGCCACAGATTCATTTTGGAGGTTAGGAAATCTACCGGGTGGGCCCTAATGATTTATGGTAAAGAAGACAAGAGATGTGTAGACAAAGGCCCTCATTGCAACATTGGCGGTAACTACCGCCTACCGCCACGGCGACGGCCGCCAACATACCGCCGCCGTGGTTACCAGCCGTCTATGCGTATCATGACCGCCAACGGTATGCCGCCAGAATGCTGGCGGAACACTGCCGACGGTCATGGCGGCAGACGGCGGATGGCGGTAAGGCGGTGCTGCTGACAGCAGCACCGCACACCAGCACAACCCCGCCGACCGTATCATGAGCAGTGATATGGCCTGGCGGTGTTTTGCTAGAGGACGCGGCTGCTGACAGCAGTGCCGCGGACCGTCTCCAGCCGGAGGACCCCCTACAATCAGTAAGTCAGGTTCTCTGACAGGAGAGGGGGTGGAGGGTGTTGTGTGTATGTGGGGGTGTGTGTATGTTTTGGAATGCGTGCATGCGAGTGTGAGTCGCATTGAATGCGTGATTGTGAGTGTTGTGTGTTGTGAATGCATGTGTGTGACAAGGTATGTTGGTGTGTGTTGAGGTGTGTGGGTATGCATGTGTGCATGTGTGTAAATGGGTGCGCGTGTGGATGTGTATATGCGCGGGGGCAGGAGTGGGAGGGGGAGAGTGGGAGAGAACTCTGGGGAGGGAGGCAGGGGAGACCCCCATCAATGCCAGGTAAGGGATTCCCTGGCCCTGGTAGTGCCTACCGCCATGGTTTTCGTGGTGGTAAGTTTGGCACGAAAACCATAGCGGTAGGCCGGGTTGTAATTCAGAGGGTGGGATTGTGACGGCCGCCGGGCTGGAGTCCGAAGTCTCCAGCCCAGCAGCCGTTACCACCCTGGCGGTTGGTGTGTTAAAGTGGCGGTCCTTGATGGCGGTTACAGCCAGGGACAAAATCCCATTTTTTTACCGCCAGCCTGTTGGCGGTATCAACGCCGCTTTAACACTGACCACCAGGGTTGTAATGAGGGCCAAAATGTTTAGGGAGACATCCATTGACTTGAGGGAAATGAAAAGCAATTTTCACAGCTTCTTCATGCTGTAAACCAGACCCATGTTCACACCTCGCGTATACCTCAGTCTGTTTTTGGATGTTGTGACCTCTTTCAACCTAACTAGCTACAACTAGGCCGGGCAAACTCAGTTAATGATATAGTTGAAAACCTGATTAACCTAGATTTCTCAGAACTAGATGACTACTTGCGAGTTATTGCCCATGGGATGCTGAAGAACTACCTGAAACTAATCTCATCCAGTTCCAACATTCTATCTGTTAGCAAATCTAAGGGTTACCAACCCACACGACTGTAGAATCAGGAGCTCACTCCACCACCAGTGACACTGACTGAAGTTAGAAATCTGGGATTAATCATGAACTTGAGCCTATAACTCACTTTTCAAGTTAAAAAAAGTCACAAAGAAACCTTTCTTGACTTTGAGCATGTTCAGAAGCAACAGGATAGCATCAGACATCTTATGTCGCACATATCCTGCACAAGTTATAGCTTCCTGATGCCTGCTTGTGATACTGTGAAAACTGCAAATAATACAGTTTGTGGCAAGACATTTGTTATCAACTTTACCTACCTGACCACTGCCCGCCAAGTATTCTACTGGCTACCCCTGGTCAGACACTCTGCTTCCAAGGTATTCTGCATTTCCCACATGGGACATTCACCGCAGGAGCCTAATCTGGATAAAGGTAAACTGCAAAGATACTCAGAGCCGACCCTCTACTCTAGACTGACATTCCTGCTGAAAGATATCGCTAGAACTTCCTCCTCTGTACAGGCAACTAAACATGGGGACCATCTGATAGCAAAGACAAGAAACACGCAAGACCAAATGGAATTCAGGAAGTAATGACCTCTCATGATGAAGAGCTGCACCAATTAGCAGACACTAACTAGTCTAATAGAAGCAAGACATAGACGCGACAGAACCAAGGGTGATACAATCATCTTCAAAGATGAAAGATGGGACCAATGCATTATATATTTGATGAAAAAGCATCAAGATAGTATTTGACTCTTGTTGGACTTGGTCCTTTCTGCAGGTTCATCTCCAAACTTTCTTGCATTCACCCTCCTGTTTTCTAAACCGCTTTTATTGTCTTTTAAGACTCTGCCCACTTTACCACAGCTAACTAGTGCTAAAGTGCTTGTGCCATCTCCTTTAAACATAGTAAAATTGGCTTACACCCAACGGGCATATTTAATTTACTTGTAATTCCCTAGTAAAGCGGTACTACACATATCCAGGGTCTGTAAATTAAGTGCTACTAGTGGCCCCGCACCACTCATTGTGCCACCCACTCAAGTAGCCTTTCAAATATGTTACAGGTCTGCCATTTGTAATGCATGTAAGTCACCCCCTAAGGTTTGCCCTGCACAGCCCTGAGGGCAGGGTGTAGTGCATCAAAAATGTTTGAAAATGTAAACAAAACATTTAGAAAGAACTGATAAGGAATGAGAATATATATCCGTAAGGTGGAAGCAGTCTTGTGAATGGATCTCCATCATTGAGTGTTTAGGTACACGTATAAAATAGGTTGTGATGCACTTTTTGTGTTCACTATATTGAACATATGTCAACATCTCAAATCTATATGTATAAAATGTATATGTGTGTTACTGTTTTATGTATTTACTTGGCTCACTGAAAGTATATACAAGGAGAGTAAATTGTAATATACTCTATATTTGGTGTTCATCATGTCACCACTTGGTAACATCTGAAATCTAATAGTTTGGCATCGTCTGATGTACACAATGTGGCATGTGTAATCAGGATATATGGGTGTACAAGAGTTTAATCTGTTCTGCCCTTATAAAAGAGGAGTCTTTGTAAGGGCTACATAAAGTGTAATTAAATAATATTGAATTTTGTAAAAGATTTATTACCACACATGATTTATTTTCATGTTGTGAAAGATTGGCTAGTGTTTTGGATATGGCTAATGGGGGCAATGTGTTTTGATTGTATTTCTGGATTCTTCCCCTAAATAAACCTTACAGGATCAAACCCCAAGATTTTTTAGGACATGGACACAAGAGGCTTCTCTGTGCCAAGCATCTTCGACGCAGGACCCTACAAGCCTAATCCAGCGTAACGCATCTCAACTCTGACAACTAGCCCAGCACCACACAGCTTTGACACAGTACTGCGTGTCATGTTAGCAGCTCTGCAAGGCCTTCCCAGCATGACACATCTCAATGCCAACAACCGGCCCAGCTAGATATAGTGCAACACATCTCATTACAAATCCTAGCAAGCTCCAGCAGCTTCACCAGCACATGCCCAGCATGACGCACCTCTACCTCTGTGCCGATGAATTGCTGTGCAACTCTTTGCAAGTCCCAATGGCTTCCTCGATGGCAACGCATGACCCTGCATTGCAAGCTCCATGTCGCTGGGTTCTTGCTACCAGCCAGCCCAACTCAACGCAAGGACTTCGCATTGCTCCGCAACCAGGATTTAAGGTACTCTTGTTCCGTGGGCCTAAGTAGATCCCTGTGGTTGGTCCACACTTTATTGTGGTTGGCTGTATTGTGTCTTTGTCTCACTCTCATATGACCAGTTAACCACAGTTGGCAATTTGTGCTTTTGGCCCTATTTTGACTTAATTCTTTAAAATTCCAGATCTCTGGTTCTACTGATTGGAAGTTAGTGGTTTTGGGCTTAGTTTATTAAATGTTACTCTTTTGTTCTAAATTGGTGTGGGATTGTTCTTGCTTTGTGTTTTCACTTTATTACTGTTTGAAGTGCTGCATAAATACTTTACTCATTGCCTCTAAGTTAAGCCTGGCTGCTTTTGTACCAAGCTATAAAAGGGTTAAGAACAGGTTAATTTGAGATTTGTTTGTGTTTCACATTGACAGAGATTGTGGTTGCTGCTTGAGTAGGGTTTCACCCTATCAACTAGTAAACCAATTTTCAATATCTGTCTAGAACCAGCAGGATTCAAGGCGGTTTACCTCAGAGGAATTGCATTCATTCATCTATCCTCTAAAAACTAGGCCATTATAAACATTTTGGAAACAATACATTCACCATTAACTCAACACATGTACCTTACTGGTAATTTACAAAGCCATATGCAGCTGAGATAAGTGTGTGTAGGGTTCATCACATGTGAATAAATTATGTAAAGTATGTGTAAATTACACATTTTCAGTGCTTAATTAGAGCTTGTGGTGAACACCGGCACTCATTTTTTGGGACGAGCAATTATTTTTCCACACCAGACATTAACCCAGAGCAAGAAGGAGAAAACACACAAGGGGGGAAAAAGGGAAAAGGAAAGACAGAAAAACTGCCACAAAGGGGGAAAGCAGTAACCTGCAAGAGCGAGATAAAGAGGGAAGGGGTGTCTGACAGTGGATTAAAGAGGCATGATGTGGTTTTAAGACTATGCAGATTGGTTTTTGACATACCAACATTTAATTACACAGACAACAGACTTCTGAGTAGAGCTTCGGGCACCAGCACTCATTCACCCACAAATTAAGCACTGCACATTCTTAATTCCACTGTGGGCTAAATACACTTTTCAGACGGAATTGCCAGAGGTCTGACCAAGAAAATACACCCTTAAGAAGGTAAATATGATTGCAGTTATCCATTAGGGGTAATAACAAGCATTTTGCAACATACTCCCACACTTGCTCATCTAATCTGCACCTCCATGATCAGAGAATAGGTGGTGCAGAAGGTGTGAAAAAAGTGGCACAATGGTGTGCATTTTGAAGAAAAGAAATTAGAAGAAAAACATTTACCATGGCGATAACACAGCAAGCTGTATATAGTTCATTGTTTCCCTAAGCCTACATATATGTAAATTTTGTAATACATACACTCATCGAGTTAGGAAAACAGTTCATAGAGGAATTATCACCTGCGGCACATGAATTTTCAAATCCCTAAGGGAAAATTATAATTGGCCTTTTGGCATTCTAACCACCCCACCAACAAGGAGCTGTTTTAATACATTTGCTGGAAAATGGTACTCTCTTATGGCCTTTTGTGAAGTGGATAAGACACATAAGGAGGCTACCTACAGTAACCATTTGGTAGTACCAAATCTGGAAATCACAAGTAAACCTTACCACATGTGCGATACATGGACATCTTTGTGAATCAGTAAGATTATTGTGAGTGGCGACCTCACATAGGCACTCATTAGCTGTGGGAATTGAAAGTGATTTTGCTGAATAGGCCCCATATTCTTTTATAGCCAGGTTACACTACAACAGGGAAGTAACAAGTTTTGAGCAAACGTTTAATTCCACAATCATGGGAAATCCCTTCCCCCAATGAGTCATACTGGATTTAAATTTCCCTTCTCTCTGCTGCCCTGTTTTCCAGCCTCTCCCAGCGCTCCTGCCCACCAGAACTCCAAGCATCAAGGAACAAAGAAAGAGTGTGGCACTGCTGAAAGAAGGCAGGAGGCTGATGCTCCAGGTCATCTTCAGAAACAGGGCCTAGTGTACTTTACCTTTAATTGTTTTTTTTTTCCATAATAATTCTTCATTTCCACGACTAACAAACCTGGCAGTGTTTTCTTTCTCTTTTTAAACTGCGTGGTCTTGCAATTTCACAAGTCATTAGAAAAAGAAATGTTCAAGCAACAAACCCTCTAGGTACTCTGTAATATTTAATTAAAATATACACAATTAAAATGAGTATCAAGCTATTCTCCGATTGAGGGTCTGCCTGCTGCTATGGAAGGTCTGAGCACTAATGTGGCTCACATCAGTCAGCCCTCGTTGGCAGTTGTGCCTGAGAACTAGTCGCAGGTTTAGATGAAGAGAGCGCCCAGACAGCAGCTGTGCCCCTCGTTTGGCAGCCGACCTCATCAAACACATGATACTAGGAAATGTGACGACTACTCCAGGGCAACACTTGGCTGGCGTGTTCCAAATGGAGAAAGCGGCCATCCCCCCATTCATACTCACCGCCTCTTATTTGTACCAGAGTACACTCCTTTCTGCATTATGATGCCTGGCAATTTTTAAGCCTACTATATTAATGCTAAAGCTGCTTCAACACTGTGTTGAGAGTTTTTACACACCTCATATAGGGAGACCAGAGGGGTGCTCTATTAATAATGATTGTTGTGTAATATATTGTGTTCAATGACTGTTGTGTAGTAGATTAAGAGTTTTACTTTATAGCAACACTGCCTGTAATCCACAGAATTATCTTGAATATTGAGTGCACACTGAACTGAGTGCAACTCAGTTATGACAAATATTGGCATTAGTGGAAAGATTGATTTATAAATTATAATTGCCTAATTGCGAATGTGGGACATTCATGTTTTATATCCCAGGTCCCAGGCCCTGCTTTCCTCGTGCTGCTGCACCACTCATGATCCCATCTTCTCCTTGCTTTTTCCCCATTTCTTTTGTGTGCCCTCTACTTGGTTTGCCCTCGTTCTCACTGATTTCTCCTTCCTTTTCCCCCATTTGTGTGTGCCTTCTTCTTGCTTTTTCCTTGTTCTCACTGCTTTCTCCTTGCTTTCTCCCATTGTTTTGTGCGCCCTCTCCCTTGTGTTCATTGCTTTCTCCTTGCTTTTCCTACCATTTTTGCAGCCTCTTCATGCAACTCCAAGCTGTCATCTCACTGCCGAAATTCCAAAGGGCCCTCAAGACCTGGCTGTTCAAATGAACCTCTGAGACCAAAGGCGCCCTTCTCGGGTGATTAGCCACACTTTACAAATCCTGATTGATTGGCTGATATCCATCTAAAACGGAACTTACTGGTAATTCCGTGTTGCTTTCACTGCACAAGCGTCTTGATAAAAGGGGCAAAGCTGCTAGGGGTCTTTTCCTACTGAGGCTAAAGAGGACCTGGTCCTGGGCTAGAGAGACTGTCCACAACCACAGCCAAGCACAACAAGCAAAAGATACAGTGCTGCTGTGATGCACCCCCAAATACCTACTCCAACGACAGGCTCTTCGAATAGGCTCCATCAGCTGAGCCTAGGCCTGACCATGTTGTGCCTGTTTAGGCACCAGAGTACCCTTCGGGTAACTGAGAGCTCTACATAACATAGCATACCATAGCACAGCAAAGCATAACATGCCATAAAGCAGGTATAACGTTAATAAGGCTTTCAAATATATCATGCAACTCCTCTCCATCATCAACCATTATTCATCACATATGGCTAATGCATTTACTAGGGTAAATGTAAAAAAAAAAAAAAATGCTACTGTGGAAACTGGTTCCAGACACAAGGGTTACTGGGCACCAACTGTGGAAACTGGGTCCTTTTTCTTCTTATGCCCAGGAGCCAGACCTACTGTTGGACCTAAAACTGAATATAATTTGCCCGCTTTTACGCTTGTCTTTCAGGGAAGCGAATCAGAGCAGTCCAAGGGTTACCCACTGAGAGACTCCGACCTCGGCAGAACAAATAGCAGCTCACAGCATATTCATATCCGACCAATGTTTGACATTTTTTTTTTTTTTTAAGTACTTCGTTCTACTAAAAGATCAATATTACACATTCAATGTCACATATAATCGAGCTACAGAATTTATTCTGGAAATTCAGAACGTGTGGCTGCTAGGAATGATGGATTCCCAATGTTTTAAGGCACCCCTGCCTCTGTGTAAATGGTCCAGTCCCTCAATCTACCTTCTGGCTCTGAGCGGAGCCACCCATGGTGTCCTCTAGGACTCACAATCCAAGTGATTCTTACTTTTCATGAGTTGGCGCACATCATCCGTACGTCAGTAGCTCCTTTAGTGTCCATCCAAAAGGTTCAGATTCAATCACAGTGGGCGGTTTAGCTGTTGAATTTCACCCTTTGTCATGATCCTCGGTGCTCCCAGGAAGCGTTTGCTCTACTCGGCAGGTTGCACACCTTCCATTAGGTGCATGCTTACATCTCTGGTTCCTTTTCTACAGCAGCCCACTTTGTATGGAGAAGCTTCCGAAGCATAGGTGGGATAGTGCCAGTTGCAGTCTGTTGGTCCTTCGAGCAGAACCAAAGTCTTCTGTGACCCTCAAACACAGCTGCTCAGATCCTTCACAAACCTTACCCTAAAAGCATCAGAAAGTCCACCCAACCTGCATCTTGTCACCTTTTAAGGATAATGTTTACATGCAACCGATGGGGTACTAGCAGTTGTTACAGAGTCTTGTTACTGGTTTCCCTGGTGTGAGATGACAGGCTTCTGAGAGACATGGCTGGGGTCTAGCAAGATGGCTAAGGTAACAGAGGCTCACCACAGCTCTGACCAGACAGCTCCTTCACCAACAATGTTTTCAGTTTGTGCATCTAGTCCTTCTTGCAAATCTCCTCCATTCCCGAGTAACAATAGCAACGAATAGGGCCATTAATACTCTGGTTTAAAGTGGAATCGGAATAGATGAATTTCTAGAGCCTTTCATGAGGCTAGAAAGTTTGAACTGTGTCTGAGTATTTCTAGGAGAGTATTTTCATATTCCTGGCGCTTGACATGAGACAGCTTGGTTGAGGACTTTTAATTCTTTGGATTTGTTTTTTGCCACTTGGGTTTCTGGGCTATTTAGCTCTGTGGGACCTCAACATTGGTCTCCCCTCTGGTTAATAATATAGCCTTAGAACCCGCCGTAGCGGGCTCTACCGGCTATTAAAGGCCCGCTCCCCGCGTTAAATGCCAGAGCCGAAGGCGAGGGCATTTAACAAGGGAGAGGGACTTTAATAGCCGGTAGAGCCCGCTACGGCGGGTTCTAAGGCTATTAGAACATTCTGCCACACAGGGCAGAATGTTCTATTAAAAAAAAAAAATTCACGGAGCCCGAGGGGATTTAAATCCCCTCGGGCTCCGTGAGGCTTTGTTCACAGCTGTTGCTGTGAACAAAGCGAACATTGGAATGTTGGCGCTGCGGGCTTTTACCGGCCAGTAAAAGCCTGCAGCACTTCATTGTTTTCAATGGAGCCTCCAGCATTCCAATGTTCTAATACAGACTCTCACAGTTACTCTTCGATGATTGAACATTACATTTTGCATTAATATTTTGGGTACAAGTGGAAAGATTGGTGCTGCCCAGGGAGAAACAACAACATCACCATGGCACAGTGCTTCTTTCTCTCAAGGGCCCTTGTCTCCAGAAACTATCTAAGGCAGGTCTTGTGGTAATTGTCCCTCCTGGTGTCACAAATCCACCTGTCTCCACAGTACATTCTGAGAGCAATGCAAGGCCTTCCATTTCCAGAGACCCCTCTGGGAAAGAAAAAGCTGTGCAGTTGGGCAGAATGTTGAACAGTTCTCGTGCACTCCCATTGATAGCAGTAGGTTCCTGCCCAACTTCCAAGCACATATTTCATTTAAGATATGATCCGCAGTGATGAGAACTGCGCGGACCCTGCAGCACTGCATCCTGAATATACAGCTGCATGCTACTGCTTCTACTATAGCCTTAGAACCCGCCGTAGCGGGCTCTACCGGCTATTAAAGGCCCGCTCCCCGCGTTAAATGCCCGAGCCGAAGGCGAGGGCATTTAACAAGGGAGAGGGACTTTAATAGCCGGTAGAGCTCGCTACGGCGGGTTCTAAGGCTATTAGAACATTCTGCCACACAGGGCAGAATGTTCTATTAAAAAAAAAATAATAATTCACGGAGCCCGAGGGGATTTAAATCCCCTTGGGCTCCGTGAGGCTTTGTTCAAAGCTGTTGCTGTGAACAAAGCGAACATTGGAATGTTGGCGCTGCGGGCTTTTACCGGCCAGTAAAAGCCTGCAGCACTCCATTGTTTTCAATGGAGCCTCCAGCATTCCAATGTTCTAATCAAGGTTAGAACTAAGCCTGGTGCCTTGCTGATTCTCTCCTAGACTGTCCTACTATTGAAATTGCCTCTGTGGATGCCTCAATCAGGCCAAGCAGCACAGTGTTGTGCAAAGGAGATCGCTCTGTTCCTAGCAGAGACAATCGAATGACTGCACATGAAGTTAAACCATTTAACTAGACGTGACCTGGAGGATGACTATCTGTTGAGCACACTCCTTCAATCAATTGAACAATGTTTTCTTTTTTTTCCTTCAGGAAAAGCATTTTTACCCATGGAGAAAGGCATTCCACTACACCCTCACCTTGAGGTGTTTCATTCTCATTCCCACCCTAAAAGAGGATTAAGTCCAGCTCTTTGCCATAGCAAACCTCTGATCTTTTCTGGATTAAAGATAATCTTGGGAATATCAACAAGACCACAGGTTTGCAGGCATTCCAAACTGACCCAAAACCACACACTTGATACACCCTCTCCCTATCCCAGGTGTCGGGTTCACTTCTTTGTAATATATATGCAGAAGTGTTGTACAACTAACCAAAAGTAAATAGATTTATGCCTTCTAGTCATCGTTTTATGGATATTTGACAGGCATACATGGAGCCACCTTTGACTATAAACGTAGGCTTGTGGCTCAAAATGGCTTTGTGAGTCGAGTCCACCGTGCTTAAACTATGACCTAAGGTGGTGCGGGCAGAGTCACCAACAACTCGATGCTGGAATCAGCCATGCTGCGACCACCAGTCCCCTCAGCAGTAGTTGCCTACCTCCTCAAGCCATGCACTGACACGCAACAGGACGGGGGTATGGGAGTGGCAGGTAGGGTGGGACTGCTGCTTGGTCAGCTTGGTGGAATAAGTTACATGGAGTTGCAGGTATGGAGGCTATCTTCCAAGTGTAATACACTGCCAAGAGGGGCACCATATTAACCAAAACACCACCACTGCGGTCCACCTGCACTGGCTTAAGATCTATAGCCACCGCTTGCTGGTGCAAAACCTGTCAAGCTCTTCTTCTTTCTTCAGCCACAATCCTGAAGATGAACTTATTTGCCCATAACTCATAGCTGTAACAATGTGCAAAATACCATGTAGGATGATTGAAACTGTCTACTTTCAATGACTGTGAAGTGGCCTGAACCAACATATGAACAACACATACCAAGCAATGGCTGCAGGGCTTAAACCAAATCCCCCAATGTATTTTATAAGACCTTTCACGCACAACTAAAACTTTATATAGCCAGACCTAAAAAATAAACTATTGTCTGCTCAGGCACGAACAGTCACACAGATCTGTAGGTTTCTCATTGTCAGAAAGCTGTCATGATAAATGTGTTCAATTAGGTCTTTATTCAGTTACTCATCTCGTTCCTCAAACTCCCAATAACACTAGACAAGAGGTTCGTGCTTTTGTCTACAAAGGAACAAATTGTGCCTTTGACTTTGCAATAAATTACTATGTCTGATAATCGTAGGTATTTTATTGAGCTTAAATTGCACCGTCAAAGCGAGCGCGGTTCTTAGCAAGTTTTTCATACAGACATTTCTGCCTTCAGTAGATTTCCATATGCTTCACATACCCCAGAGCAAATGTGGCTGAAATGAGCAGTAGCGCATTAAACTTTTATGTCATGTTAACTTTCAAAGTTCAATATTTTTCCTGGTGAAATAGCGTCTTCTCAAATGCCTCCAGCAACATGAGGTGGTTATGGAACTTTCCGACCAAATGTACACAATTGTTTCAAAATGTTTGAGTGCTAAATTTAGTGAAAACAAATCATTGTGGCGCTATGTGTCTGCTCTCATAGTTAAGGCATTGGTAGGGTTCCTAATTCACAGTTACCCAGTACCAACCTCCCCCAATGGTAAAATTACTGCTGCAGTTCAGTCATGTTGAGGAATATTCTGTGGCCGCAAGTTCTGTCTGTTGGATAAGTGACCTTAGATCCTGATTCTGTGAAATGTGATTATTTACCGTTTGTCGTTACAGATGTTATTTTAAAAAACATTGTGTCCCTAATTCGAGGTCGGTCACTGAGTCGAAGTGATTTCCTGGAACAGCACATCATTTCAGCCTTCTTTATAGCACAATATCACAAAAAAGGCTTTGAACGCGATTCTACCCAACTGGGACATTTGATCATAACTGAAACGGACAAAAATAAAACTTCACTTACTGCCATGGGAGCAAAGTTTAAATGTGTGTCATTTAAAAGCTACTTGTCATTCAGACCAGTTTTACCTAGCACAGTTACTGAAGTACCATACTCCACTCCCTTCCTTGAACTCCCAAGGTCAGCTACTGCAAATAGCCCCCATAACAAGCACTGGCAACGGAAACGGGTCTGCATTTGCAGCATTTATATATTAGAGTGAGAGACACAGGAGAGAGCCCGCAGATAGGGCGGAAAGGGCTATAATTATGAAGTATGCATACCCTGAGTGCAGGCAGAAGAATACACCAAAACAACTAATGGCATAAGGTGAGATATGAATATTTCACTCAGTTGAGCTAAGACATGATTGACAGACTTCCAAGCCAATGGCTGACAGAGGCTGGTTGCAGAAAGCCAGTGTTGAAATGGGTTGGTTCAAAGCTGACTCAGGGTATATTGCGAGCAATAGGCCTGTTTCACTGTGGCTCTGTCAAAACAAAGACTTAAGAAGTCCTGGATGGGCAGCTGCTCTTTCAGAATCCTAAATGCTGAACTCGAGGAAAAGCAACCCTCCACCATCATTCTGAAACAGATCTCGCATTTTCATCCTTTCAGAAAGATACTGACTATTCATCTTTTCATTAGAACATTTCTCTGTGTGTTCTAATTAGAGTTTTCTAAGCACCAGGCACTGGCTTCATTTGAGCAGGGGGTTGCAGGCATAGACCACTGGCACTTATTTTTGGGGGCCAACTCTTATATTCCAACAGCAGACAATTATCAAGAGCAAAAGAGGGAAAAACACACAAAGCAGAAAGACAGAGGAAAAGAAAGACTGAAAAACTGTCACAAAGATGAAAGAAGGAGCCCGGCAGAGGCAGATAAAGGAGCAAGGGGTGTCTGGTAGTGGATTAAAGAGGCCTGAGGTGAACTCAAGACTATGCAGTCACTGTATCCGGTGTGCCAACATTTAATTCCACCATCCACCACCTTCTGAGCAGCACTTCGGGTGCAGGCACTCATTCTTTTATAAATTAAGCACTGACACCAGGAAAGCCTTGGTATCAGTGCAATCAGTTTGATTACATTCTTATCAAATCTTAATGATGTAACATACTGTTTCCTAAGATCTTTGCATACTTTCTTTTCTGCAGAAAGACTTTGAAGACAATCAATCCCCATAATTATGTAGTATCCTCTCTCTGTCCTAAGATCTTTCAAATGCAGAGACTAAGGGAATAGCAATGGCTGTTTTTAAACAGTGTTACCAATATAGACTACAGAAGAGTGATAAAGTTACAGTGGATGGACAATAATGCAAACACAGGGTTGTGCTCACCAGTTACCATGGTACAAAAGTGATGCCTAACTAGTTAATGGAGCAGATCTAACCTGGAGATCACAGAGCATTCACATGGAGTGAAATACATTGGTGCAAACCACCATGTTGTGCGTAGCAGGTGTCTCTCTACTCTTCATAAAACAATATAGTACTCCATGACAACAAATCACGTGTTAAACCAAACACCCAAACAAAACCTCGGAACTAGTCTGATCCCTCCAGCTACACACATACACATAACAGTAATCACTAGAATATACATACATCATCAGATATAGACTAAAAAAACACACCACTGACGACCCATTTTAAGCAAGCAAAAACACAATATGCAATGCTCTGTATAGTACCTTATATAGCATTCACCAGAAGGAATTTTCTTCTAGTTATGTTTCCATAACTTTTACTCCTCTTTGTAAAGTCACCCATCACCTACATGTACTATGTTTGTATTTTTTGCTATATTTGTTTGCAATTACATATATATATATATATATATATATATATATATATATATATATATATATATATAGTTAATGCTTGTCGCACAGGAACATATGTAGCTGGAGCTTATGTAAAGTGCTCTGTCACTCTTCTGAGTCTAGTACATGATATATAATATTGCTAATAAACAAATGTTTGCATAAATTGCTTCACTGAAGCAGACTCACAGCATACCTCTGGGTTTTGTGCAGGATACCAAAATTCCTTGCACAGAGTTCACTATAAAAACAAAACTCGACCAACAATGCATAACAAATGGAGTAGCTACTTACTTGACCTTCAAGAAAGGTCTGTACGCCTCTTAAAAAGCAATATAAGTACCAATGAAGTACAATGTGTCCCAATGGTAGTTTCAATGGGATCGATAAATAATCACTTATACTATAACCAAGAAAAATATTTACCTATTCCCCGTCACCAAATTCCCTTACTAAAATGTGTGGCTCACCATGATTTTCTTTTCCCATTGTGATCTTCTCTCCTAGAACCTCATCCTCAAAACCATCTGAAATCACTAAAAGCATAAAACTATGGGTCCTGGTATCTCAACAACCACATAAACTTCCTCAAACAAAGCAGACACCTTTGCTCAGCAGAACCCCCACTCGTACACGCCCCCTCATACACAGAACCAGATCCGGCAGTCCTGCCTTCTACCTCTCTGCTAAAGCCAGGAATGACCTACACATCTGAGCCCCCTCCTCGGGTCTTGAATTCTGCAAGAAACTGATGACCTGGCTCGTCACGTAGCCCGACCCTGGCTAGGCCCATACAGTTCCTGCTTCAACGCCAAGATACACTTTGGGGGAGTTGCGGCCTATACACATAACATGCAGGAACATAACAGACAGTTTTGACAGTGAGGGTGGGGATGTGAGACGATTTTATTCTTGAGTTACATTACAATGTCAATGGGACAGTTTAGCACTAGGGTGCTGTTATAGACCGCCTTGTAGATGAGAAATAGTTACATTTTGTGATTTATTTCACTATCAATTGATTATTTATTAAATACATGCATTAGAAGTGAGGTACTGTCCACTGACTTTCCTCAGACATTAGCCTGACATTGTTTAATTGAAAGTAGTTTTTACATTGTATTTACAACATTTAAAATATTTCAGCAAACATATTGGTAGAATTATGAAGGTTTTTTCACAATTTCGTACAAAAATATTCTACATTTCTAAAGCACGCGTTCACCCCTCGAACCAGCATCTTGACTTGCAATAACCGGATGTTTACTGTAAAACTACTCCGTGGTACTCATTTTATCGCTCTGAAGAAGGTAGGTGGACTGGTACAGATTACAAACTGTGACATTTAGGTTGCTAATCTCTGCAATAGGTGTATGTCAGCTGGCCTACTTTACCAGCAGATAACATCCTTGTCTTTCTCAAATTCTTAGTTAATGGTGCATTTTTTAAGGCCGGGATTCGCAAATGTTGCGGTGTGGGATTTCACTTTGCCGCTGGGTGGCGTCGTTCCCGTTAGCCAACGAACCCCTCCGCCTCAGAAATAATTTTAAAAAACTCATAACACACTAGTCTGCTTTAAACATACCTTCGCTGGTCTGTCACGGGTAATATAATATTAAATGCAAAACGATTTTCAATTCATCAAAATCCTTCTGTTTTAAGTACGTTTTGTTTTGCCAGCCGTTCCAGGTACCAACACAGCACTGGCAGAGTACTTTGTACTTTGTACTTTTGTACTTTGAGCCTTACACGGGCTCAAAGGAATAACAACATCTGAAAACAGTGGAGTGAGCGCTCGTCGCGAGATGCAAAAAAAAGTCAAATGATTTTTGCTGCAAACTTCCTTTAATCCTTTCTAATCTTTTCATTAGCATCATGTGTGCCCTCAGTGTCAGGGGGCAACGGCACAAGCACTAAGTATTAGCCGTCGCCACCTGCGTTTCAGACACTGCCCGCTGCGCCCACTCACTTCCGGCCGCCATTTCGCCCCCAGACTCCAGCTTGGGTTCCTAGTAATGGATCAAGTGTACCCAGAGAACGCACCCCACGCGCTGGCACAGCGGCACGCTGAAGCAAAGAGACTGCCACTTGAATTTAAAGCCCAGCAATAAGACAAGCAGCTTTCTTCTATTCTTTATATTCTTTATATTCTTTTATTGTAAACCTCTCGTCAAACGACCATCTTATTAATGGAGTTTTTTTTTTGCTTAACTATTTTTTGTGAACTTTTCAGTCTCATATTTCTGTCGCTTGTTACCTGTTTTGACCCAATTGCTGCCTGTCCTCTAAACACACTCTGTGCTAAGCTTAATGGAGGCTGTGAATAATAATAAAAACTATCTGTCCAACAAAGGCGACACCTTACATCAAAGAAGCTGTCGTTCAGGCAAGTTTAACAGTCTGCAAACTCAGCACTATCTGCTAATAATGCTGCTTCGAAGGAAAGTGGAGTTCATTCATACAGGCCCTTCAAACATGGGTTCCATTCAAGGGAGAACAAGAGCAAGGCGTTATCCGTGTGTACATCTATTAACCCCTTCATGACCTGCATCTATCTTCCCTGCTGGCTGCTATTCAAAGAGACCTTTTCAGTATAAACTTCAAAGGCCTCAGGTGAGTGCATAAGCACTATGGAGGCATAAAATACTGATGCCAACCTTCAGTAGAAACCTTTCTCTGAACACATCGGCTCACCTTTATGGGCATGGCTGATTCATCAGACTATGGGGGTCATTCTGACCTTGGCGGTAAAAGGCCCATACCGCCGGTCAGAACTCCGCCATACTACCGCCGCGGCAAACCGCCACGGTCATTCTGACCACCAACTGTGAATCCGCCAAAAACCTGACATCCAAGGAAGGCCGCCTCATCAGCGGGCCGCGGAAAACTGGAGATGACCAAACCTCCACCGCCACGCCAACACAAACACGCCCATGCCATTCTGACCCACCAATCCACGCGGCGGTCTTTCAACCGCGGTATTCCATTGGCGGTACACACCGCCGCGCTCAAAATACACACACACATACAAAACACTGCCACATTGGGCAATTTGAAATACACACACCTGACACACATACCAACAACACTCCCACACATCCATACAACTATAAAACACACACCCACATCACCCACAAACCCCTACGACCGAAGATCAGAGACGAAGGAGAGAGAGACACATCACAGAATAGAGAGCTATATCACACAGAGGCACACTACACCATCACACACACCACATAGAAGCAGAAAGCACCACACACCAACACACTCATCACCATATACACCACCCCACACCTCATCCACACCACCCCATGGCACCCCAAAGGCACCCACGCTTTTCGGACCAAGAACTCCGGGTCATGGTGGAGGAAATCATAAGAGTTGAACCCCAGCTCTTCGGCTCACAGGTGCAGCACACCACTATAGCCAGGAAGGCGGAGCTATGGCAGCGGATCGTGGACAGGTCAACGCGGTGGGACAGCATCCCAGAAATCGAGACGACATCCGCAAACGCTGGAACGACTTAAGGGGAAAGGTGCGCTCGATGGTCTCGCGACACAACATCGCAGTGCAGAAGACTGGCGGGGGACCCCCACCCACTCCACCCGAATTCACAGCATGGGAGCAAGAGGTACTAAAGATCCTGCATCCTGATGGCCTCGCTGGAGTACACGGAGGAATGGACTCTGGTAAGTACAATCTCAACTACTTCACCCCCCCCCCAGCATGCTAACCCCCACCACCACCCTCACCCCCAACCCCCCATCACACATCCTCCCTGAGAATGTCTCTCAAGCACAACCCACCCAACACCAACCCATGCATGCCACCACAAACTATGGACACCCATCACCCAAGCATGACCACTGCACATACCCCCCCCCCCAAAACACCCCCACAACACCTCCCCCAAGGGAATGGCAGCACTGGGGGACAAGGGCACCAATCAATGGGACGCAATAGCACACACAGAAACAATAACCATACTCTCTTACCCCATGCAGGACCCGAACGACAACACACCAGCCAGGAGGGTCCAGAAATGTCCATCCCCCCCCGGAAGAGGCCCCCAGTGATGACAGCAGCTCTGTCGACCTGGAACCTGATGACCAGCCCGGACCATCGGGGACCTCTGGACAGTCGGTTCCCCACACACAGGCCACAGCAGACCCAACCCCCTCTGGGACCAACAGCACAGCTCCCACCCAGCGGGCCCATGCCTCTGTCTCTAGGACAGGTCAATCAGCGGTGTGTCTGCCACTACAGGGCACCCAGGCTAACCCACCACCCCAACAACAACAGGGACCTGGGGGCAGTGGTAGTGGGCACACCGTCCAGGGGACAGAGGCCCAGGGAAACAGGGCAACTCGGAGGGCTGCTGTGCGACAGGGGGGGGAGGAGAGGCCCAGGGAACCCACTCTCCAAGAGGCCCTCACCACCATCATGGCAGCCTACCACCACTCCCAAGAGACGATGGCGACGGTACTGGCCAGGTTCCAGGAGATCCAGGCACAGCAGGAGGAACGCTACATGGGGTTCAGCAATCAACTCACCAACATCTCTACCGCTATGGGGAGCATAGTCCAGGCCCTCAACCGGATAGAAGACACGTTGCGGGACCATGTGGCACCACACAGGGCCCCTGTCACTAGCCAGGAACAGCCTACCACCTCCGCCGGCGCTAGTGGACAGGAGGCCCCACCACAACGACAGGCCACCAGAACCCCACCTCCTGCTGAAGAACAACCACCCCGCAAGAGGAGCCTGAGATCAAGAAAATCGACAGAGTAGGATGTCAAGACCCCCGCCAGCATGAGACACCCCCTGAAGTCATCCCACTGTCCCACATTGCCACCCTGTCCAACCTTGAACTGCCCCTGCTCCATCCTTCCACAGGCATATGGACAATGCACCTGTGAGACTGAGAACTGGACTCTGCCATGGCCATTACTCCACCCCCACCCATCACCGTGTTTATATCATGTACCATTATCTAGCACAAAAAATAAATCACTCAATGCACTGAAATCAAACAGGAGTCAGGCTGTATTATTTACAAATGTATAACACATTACCGATCAATTATGTTCTGTTAACTTTGTGCTGAACACATACCGAGATCAATAAGCATTAGTCCATGGGCTAACCAAGCAGTAGTCACGGAGTGGGTCATACAGCACTGAAAAGGGAAGGGAAAATCAAACATCAGTTTTAAAGAACTGGGGGGTCATAGACAAAGTTGAGAAGCAGGAGGCTTGCAGGAAAAGTAAAATGGCGTGGGTGATTCTTACCTGTGTGCTACTGAAAATACTGTTGGATAACTCTGTCCCTGTTGTCTGTGTCGTCCTCTGAGTCTTCCTCCTCTTCACTCTCCGCAGGCTCCACAGCTGCTTCAACACCACCATCTGGACCATCCTCCTGCAGGAAAGGCACCTGACGTCGCAATGCCAGATTGTGAAGCATACAGCAGGCCACGATGATCTGGCACACCTTCTTTGGTGAGTACATCAGGGATCCCCCTGTCATATGCAGGCACCTAAATCTGGCCTTCAGGAGCCCAAAGGTCCTTTCTATGATCCTCCTAGTTCGCCCATGGGCCTCATTGTACCGTTCCTCAGCCCTGGTCCGGGGATTCCTCACTGGGGTCAATAGCCAAGGCAGGCTGGGGTAACCAGAGTCACCTATTAGCCACACACGGTGTCTCTGTAGCTGTTTCATCACATAAGGGATGCTGCTATTACGCATCACATACGCGTCATGCACTGACCCAGGGAACATGGCATTCACATGGGAGATGTACTGGTCAGCCAAACAGACCACCTGGACGTTCATAGAATGGTAACTTTTCCTGTTTCTGTACACCCGCTCATCGTCTTTTGGGGGGACTAAGGCTACATGGGTCCCATCAATGGCACCAATGATGTTGGGAATATGTCCAAGGGCATAAAAATCACCCTTCACAGTGGCCAAATCAACCTCCTCAGGGAATATAATGTAACTCCGCATGTGTTTCGTCAGGGCAGACAACACTCTAGACAAAACTTTGGAAAACATAGGCTGAGACATTCCAGATGACATGGCCACTGTTGTCTGGAATGAGCCACTTGCAAGAAAATGGAGGACTGACAGAACCTGCACCAGAGGGGGAATTCCTGTGGGTTGGCAGATGGGGGACATCAGGGCTGGCTCCAGCTGGGCACACAGTTCATGGATAGTGGCACGGTCAAGTCGGTATCGTAGTATGATGTGGCGTTCTTCCATTGTCGACAGGTCCACCAGCGGTCGGTATACTCGAGGATTCATCCTTCTCCTCGCAAGTCCCAGCGGACGGTGCCTAGGAATGACGACATGGAGCACAGAGTCAAGCCAATCACAGGTACGTTCACCACAGCTTGCATAGCACACGGTTATCTATGTTTTGAAAGGCGTGTATGTGTGGCAATGCAAGGCCTAGGCCTGTGTGTCGCAGTAGAAATTATGCCATGTGGGCCCTTGAAATGGCGGCTGCCTGACCTGTGAAGTGGGACAATGGGATGTGAGGTCAATGCGCTGGCGGAGCACACCGTGGCGGTAGGCGGTCGAAGACCGCTACACGGAGCCGCATTGGTTAACATTGAAGCCTATGGGTTTCAGGAGCCAATGACGAGGTGCGCCGGCGGTAGCGGTACGCACCGCCGCGGTACGCACCGCCGCGGGCGTGACCGCCATTTTCTATCTGCCTAATCACTCGAGACCTGATCATCCACAGGAGAGGACCTATACTGCAAGTGCTGCTGTGACCTCGGTCTGGAAGTGACAATGGCTGCTGCGACTGGGGAAAGGGCCCCTGCCTTCACGTCTGAAGAGTTGGAGAAGCTCGTGGATGGGGTCCTCCCCCAGTATGCGTTACTCTACGGTCCTCCAGACCAACAGGTAAGTACACCGGGTGCACATGGAATGGGCGATGCCTGTGTGGAGTGGTGTGGATGTAAGTTGGTGGGGTGGGGGGCGAATGAGGAGTGCAACGCACGACAGATGAGAGCATGTGCCATATGGCAAGGTTGGGGAGGGGGGGCCAATCACATCTAACATGCAGTAAGTTGATGAATGTTTCCTTCCCACCCTGTACATGTCACATAGGTCAGCGCCCATCAGAAAGTCGAGATTTGGCGTGCCATCGCCAAGGAAGTCCGGGCCCTGGGGGTCCACGTCAGACGGGGCACCCACTGCCGCAAGAGGTGGGAGGACATCCGCCGCGGAACCAGGAAGACCGCCGAGTCACTGCTGGGGATGGCCTCCCAACCTAGGAGGGGTGCCAGTCGTACCCTGACCCCCCTGATGTCCCGGATCCTGGCGGTGGCCTACCCTGATTTGGATGGGCGCTTGAGAGCATCACAGCAGACACAAGGGGGTGAGTATCAGCACATTCTGCTATCTTTCTGCGCAGTGGAGGCGTCTGGGTGGGGGAGGAGGGTTGTGGGTGACATTAGGCCAGGGCGCTTTCTGCAGTGTAGTCCTCTCCCTTAGGCATGGCCCTGTGCTCCCGGCCCCCACCTCTGTAGGGTGACAAGTACAGCTATTGATGGTCCAGCCTCACACATCAGCGCGTTTGTCCTCTCTTGACCTGTTGTCTTAGTCAGAAGTACTGAGTAGTGTACCCCGAATGCGCGGCTTAGTGCATGAGGCTCCTGTGTCTGTCCTCTCCGCCAACGGTGTTGACATTGCATGCACTCAACCTGGTCTTCTTTTTTCTCCCCCCACCCTTCTTCTTCATCTTCTTGTGCATGTGTGCATTAGCATCATCAGGCGGAGGAGATTTGGCATCGGAGCACGAGGGAGCTGCAAGTCACAAGGCCCCAGTGGGCCCAGGAACAGACACCGAGGGCACCAGTGATCCGGAGGGCGAGGGGAGCACCACAACGGGGACCGGTGGTGAGAGCAGTGACAAAGACACGTCCTCGGATGGGTGCTCCCTAGCGGTGGCGGAAACATCCGGGACCCCCGCCTCTACAGGTACAGCCGCCACCCAGCGCACCAGCCCCGCCCTCCCTGCAGCCCCTCAGCCTACGCTCCGTGCCCGCTCGCCCAGGAAGGCGGGCATCTCCTTCGCCCCAGGCACCTCAGCCCCTGTCACCCCTGCTGCCCTCAGTGCGGAGCTCATTGACCTTGTGAGGACGCTCATTGTTGGGCAGACTACCCTTTTGAATGCCATCCAGGGGGTAGAAATGGAGGTGCATCGGAGCAATGCCTACCTGGAGGGCATTCATTCGGGTCAGGCTGCCCATCAACGATCGTTCACTGCTCTGGCCTCAGCACTGACGGCAGCCATTGTCCCTGTTTCCAGCCTCCCTCTTCTGACTGCCTCCAGCCTGTCTCTGTCTCCTGTTCCTCAGCCTATCCCATCCACACCATCTGACCAGCCTGCACACACCTCAACACCCAAGGGCAGCTCATCCAGACACAAGCACCACAGATCCCACAAACACTCACCCAAGCAACACCCAGATGCAGACATTCCAACAGTCACTGCCACCCCTGTGTCCCCCTCCTCCTCGTCTCCCTCCTCCCTCCCTGTGACGTCTACACTCACACCTGCATGCACACCAACATCAGCCAGTGCTTCCATCACCACCACACCCTCCTGTACAGTCCGCACGCGTGCAGTCACCACCCCCACTGCCATTTACACGTCCCCTGTGTCCTCTCCCACTGTGTCTGTCACCCCCTCTTCCAAGACACACAAACGCAGGCAGCCACCCACCCAACAGCCATCCACCTCACGACAGCCTACAGCACCAGCACCTTCACCCAATGACAGCACACCTGACTCTCCTACAACCACATCCTCTTCCTCCACTCCCATCACCACTTCTACCCTTTACCTTGGCCCTAAAAAACTTTTCCTGGCTAATCTTGACCTCTTTCCCTCCGATGACCTACCCCCTCCATCTGCAAAGAGTCCCAAGAGCACCACAGCCACCACCAGCCCAGCTTCGGGTGTCACTGTTGTGCATGGGTTCTGGAGTCCACCCTTTGCCAGCAGTGACACCTCAATCAGCAGCAAGGACACATCCAGCCCCCCCCCCGGCAAGAGGACCAGGAAACACAAGGGCCGCTGTGCGAGGACTGACACGGCTGCCCCCAAGGAGCAAACTTCGCCCACTTCACCAGCCACATCATCTAGGGGAGGCTAGGGCCCGAGAGCCCCATCTAAGGAGCGTAAGGGCAGCAGGGCGGAGAAGTCAGGCAGCAGGAGCGCGGAGCAGGTGGGCCCCACATGCCACATCCCAGCTGGAAAGGAGGACACCAAAGGGCCCAGGACTCCGTCCCCGAAGGGTCCAGAAGCATCACGGTCGGAGGGCGACTGAGCAGGGAGTCCAGGCCAGGTCTGGCTCCCTTGACCTACTGGATGTGCACCGCTGAACAGGGCCCGCCGTGGAGAAGAGCACCGCTGAACAGGGCCCACCGTGGAGAAGAGCACCGCTGAACAGGGCCCGCCGTGGAGAAGAGCACCGCTGAACAGGGCCCGCCGTGGAGAAGAGCACCGCTGAACAGGGCCCGCCGTGGAGAAGAGCACCGCTGAACAGGGCCCGCCGTGGAGAAGAGCACCGCTGAACAGGGCCCGCCGTGGAGAAGAGCACCGCTGAACAGGGCCCCGCCGTGGAGAAAAGCACCGCTGAACAGGGCCCCGCCGTGAAGATAGGCACCGCTGAACAGGGCCCGCCGTGGAGAAGAGCACCGCTGAACAGGGCCCCGCCGTGGAGAAGAGCACCGCTGAACAGGGCCCCGCCGTGAAGATAGGCACCGCTGAACAGGGCCCGCCGTGGAGAAGAGCACCGCTGAACAGGGCCCCGCCGTGCAGAAGAGCACCGCTCCGCTGGGCCCCGCCATCTCAAGCACCGCTCCGCTGGGCCCTTCCTCTCAAGCACCGCTCCGCTGGGCCCCGCCGTCTCAAGCACCGCTCCGCTGGGCCCTTCCTCTCAAGCACCGCTCCGCTGGGCCCCGCCGTCTCAAGCACCGCTCCGCTGGGCCCCGCCGTCTCAAGCACCGCTCCGCTGGGCCCCGCCGTCTCAAGCACCGCTCCGCTGGCCCTTCCTCTCAAGCACCGCTCCGCTGGGCCCCGCCGTCTCAAGCACTGCTCTGCTGGGCCCCGCCGTCTCAAGCACTGCTCCGCTGGGCCCCGCCGTCTCAAGCACCGCTCCGCTGGGCCCCGCCGTCTCAAGCACCGCTCCGCTGGGCCCTGCCTCTCAAGCACCGCTCCGCTGGGCCCCGCCGTCTCAAGCACCACTCCGCTGGGCCCTTCCTCTCAAGCACTGTTTATGGTTCACTGTGCCCACCATGCCTCCTCCTTGAGCAGTGGACACTGTCATCCACCAGATGGACTGTGGCTTTGCACTCCCCAGGATGGTGAAGTGGGCAAGCCACCCACTGTAGAGACTTCAGAGACTGTGGCTTTGCACTTCCCAGGATGGTGAAGTGGGCAACCCACCCACTGTAGAGACTTGAGAGACTGTGGCTTTGCACTCCCCAGGATGGTGAAGTGGGCAACCCACCCACTGTAGAGACTTGAGAGACTGTGGCTTTGCACTCCGCAGGATGGTGAAGTGGGCAAGCCACCCACTGTAGAGACTTGAGAGACTGTGGCTTTGCACTCCCCAGGATGGTGAAGTGGGCAACCCACCCACTGTAGAGACTTGAGAGACTGTGGCTTTGCACTCCCCAGGATGAAGCAGTGGGCAACCCACCCACTGTAGGGACTTGAGAGACTGTGGCTTTGCACTCCCCAGGATACATCAATGGGCATGGTGGCCCCTTCGTGGATCTGGTGTTGTGGACTCATGTGGCTGTGGTGCCTCCCCCTTCCCTTCCCCCTGAGGTGCCTGTAATTTTTTCATCAGATGCCCCTGCAGTGTTCTCTCCAAAGGACTCAGGTCTCCTGTGTGGACTTTGCCCTTGTGTCGCTACACTGTAGCCCACGGACTGTTCCATTTAACTTTCATGTACAGGACTAATTGCCTCGGTTCTCCATGGCAGTGTACATAGTATCATTTTGTTATGGATATTTTGCATAGTTGTTCGCTCCATATCAGAGTCTATTTTTTATAAAAAAATTCGTCCCAAATTATTTCTGTCTTTGCATTCTTAAGGGGGGTTTGGGTGGTGTCACTGTGCATTGTTGCTCTGCATTAGTGTGTACATAGTTTGGGGGGGGGGGGTCGCATATGTGTGTGCCGTAAGCTTCCCTCCTCCCCCCTCCCGTGTGTCGTAGGTGCAGTACTCACCGTTGTCGTCTGCGCCGGAGTTCGTACTCGTGGTAGATGAGAAGGTAGACGAGAGCAGGTAGGATGTTTAATTCGGGTTCCATGCTGTCCTCCTTCCTCGTGGAGTGTGTTTTGGTGCGCGTTTTCCCGTTCGTAGTCTGTTTCCGCCGTGTTTTTATCGGCGGGGCTCCCGCCCCGGAAAAGGTGGCGGATTGGTGAGTTGTGATAGTGTGGGCGGTACATTGTCTGCCGCCTGCCTGTTGGCGGTGACCGCCACGCTGTTTGTCTGCACCGCCGCGGCGGTCGGAGTGTTAATGTGGCGGGCTGTGTTGGCGGATCCCGCCAGGGTCAGAATTCCATTTTTTCGACCGCCGGCCTGTTGGCGGGTTGGCCGCCGCTTTATCGCCGACCGCCAGGGTTAGAATCACCCCCTATATTCTTTCTCATTTACCTGGTCCACAGGCATGGCTCAACAGCAGGTTTTCTTTGCTCTTGTAGGGAATATTAACAAGCAGTGGCAACTCCAATCAATGTCACCTTTTCCTTACTGCAGTGGTTTTCAAACTTTTTAATGCCACCCCACCACTGGAAAAAATAAATCATCGCCCCCCCTTCAAGAATTTTTCAAAATTATTCTATTAAGTTTGCAATATTTAAATATGTCTAGACTTATTTAAACACTGCACTTAAGTTATGTAAACGTTTAAAAAATGCAATAAATTATTTTCTGCTTAAAACAAAGCACTGTTATTTGCATAATGCTTCTTTTGGCCAGATCTTGCCCCCCCGGATCACTTCTGCCCCCCCCAAGGGAGGAGCACCTCCCGGTTTGAAGATCCCTGCATTACTGGGAGCTAAGTACCCCACTGTAGCTCCTGACTCCCTCAGGGTATCGAAGTAAAGCAGTCCAAGGCCTACCCAGGAAGGTGGTGAAGGCTAGTAATCTCCATCCACTAGCAAGCAACAGTAACACTTAATAAATCAGTACCCCGTCAGTGTTTTTTTTATTTTAAAAGGAAAAGTACATCTCTCTCTCTCTCTCTCTCTTTCTTTCTCTCTCACACACACTCTATTACTACTAAATAGTATGCATTAGTTTAAAATATATACATAAGGTAGATTAAAAATACCTTTGCTAACATTCTCATTTCACATTTGACTCCTACTGGGTCATGAACCACATAATCACAATACCCCTCGACTATACCACATCACAATTTAAGGGTGTGTCATGTTAAATAAAGCAGGCCTTTTAGCTTTGTCATAGGAGTCACAACATTATTAAAAATAAGTAAGCATGTGTTAAGATTTATTACTGCAACCTGTAACATGAGCTACCATGGCCAACTGCATTGATTATCGTGAATAAAAGGATTGTAATGTTTGTCAATAATCATAAAAAATACATCTAAATAAAGCACTGCAAAATAAACTAAAATGTGACTCCTTCTTTACCCTCATGAGGCCACACAAAATGCAACCTCAGAGCTAGCCATTAACTCCTAGGGTGCCTGGGATGTAACGGTTACGTCCTGGGCAGCACCGCTCATGTGCCCAGGAGGTAACCGTTACGTCCTGCACCGGCCCTCGGGGGAAGCGCTTGCGCTCCCCCTGAGTGACTGCCTCCCACCCCACCCCGGCACGACTGGAAGGGGAATCGCTTCCCCTTCCACTCCCACCCCCTCAACCCCATCTAATGACGTCAGTGCGCAATCGCGCGCTGACATCATTAGAGGCAGCCGGACGCGCAGGAAGCAATTTGCTTCCTGCGCGTGATACAGAAGAGGCATCAGGGGAAAGGAAAGGGTTTTCCTTTCCCTCAATGCCTCTTTTAGCATTAATGCTGCCCGAGGCACCAGGGAGTATGTTCTGTGTGCGTGTGTGTATGTATTTTGTGTGGGGGGCGGCCCCTTGGGCAAGGGCCACTCCCCCAAGGGGGCATAATGATATACACTGTTTCTGCCCCCCCAGAGGCAAATCAGCAAATTATTTTTCAGTCGATCTGCCCCTATGGGGTTAGAAGCCAAGATGGCACCAGGGATGTGTTTTGTTTATTTTTTTTTGCGGGGGCCCCTTGGGCAAGTGTCGCCCCCCAAAGGGGGACAAACACTTTTAGGTAGTCCTGCCCCCCCCTTTGGGGCATATCAGCCTTATTTGGCCCATCTGCCCCCAATGGGGGGCAGAATCCACTAGGCACCAGGGATTATGTGTGTGTGTGTGTGAGAGTTTTTGTGCGGGGCGGCCCCTTGGGCAAGGGCCGCTCCCCTAAGGGGGCATAATGTTATACCCCATTTCTGCCCCCCGGGGGCAGATCAGCTAATTATTTTTCAGCCGATCTGCCCCCAGGGGGGTAAAAGCCACAATGGCACCAGGTATGAGTTTTTATTTGTTTTTTTTGTGCGGGGGCGGCCCCTTAGGGTCACCCGCCCAAAGGGGGACAACCACTTTTAGGCAGTTCTGCCCCCCTTGGGGGCAGATCTGCCTTCTTTTTTTGGACCACCAGACACCAGGGAACATTTTTAACTGTTTGGTAGGCGGAGTGTTTCTCAACTGGTGAAGTGTTTGCATTTGTGATTATAACAGTTTATTTCTCTTTTTTTGTTCTAGTTCCAAGCTTTTGCTTCTTTTGTTGTGGCTCTTTTTGGCAGTGGTTGACCTGCAGTTTGTGTAGTTGCATGTGTTAGGTAAGTAAATTTACTCAAAAGGAGTATTGTTGCCATGTATGAATGACATGTTTGTAGGTGGTGTACTAAATGCAGGATTGTGTGTGAAATTGTCCTTAGATTTGTGCACAATATTTGTGTTGTCTTATGTCTAATATGCTTTTCTTTTTTCTTTTTAGTGGGATATCATTGGTGATTGCTGAGTCTGTGCAGATGAGTTGCTGGTGAGTTTAGCTTTTTCAGGCAAGTGAGTGGCATGGTTTTTTAATACATAACTCTTTGTAATAAAGCCACACTTTGTTTATTACTTATTTTAAACAGTTCTGGTTGTTGTTGGCGCATTTGTCCCTTTACACTTCTTAGAAAGGATCATGGCTAGCCACAGAGTGACCGCTCAGCAGGTGGTTGGTATGCTTTTTGAGTCGTCTTCTGACCATGATTATGAGATGGGCTCTGCATCTGAGGTAGAGGAGGAAGAGAGAGAATCTGGGAGTTAGTTTTCTGTCTGAGAGTAATCTTCTGATGAGGAAGCCACTCTCAGTGCAGATGAAGGGCCTGTTTTCGAGGAGGACATTGATGTGCAAATGGTGCAGCAGCCAGCAGCTGAAAGGCTTCCAGCTGAAAGACCTGACACCTGGATTGCCCCAAACATGGAGCAGCCACAGTTGCCTGCCTTTACTAGTCTCCCAGGGTGTAGAGTAAATACAGAAAACGTTTTGCCTATCAATTTCTTTGAGTTGTTTATGGACAATGTATTTTTGGAAGAGATTGTTGAGCAGACTAATTTGTATATGGAGCAGTATTTGAGGGACAACGCTGCCAGACTTAGGCCTCAGTCTAGAGCTACCCATTGGATTCCCACAAATTTGGAAGAGATGAAAAAGTTCTTGGGTTTGACTTTTATGATGAGGTTGATAAGGAAGCCGTCACTGGCTTCTTATTGGTCTACTAGTTCCTTGATGGCAACGGCTATATTTCCTGCAACGATGACTCGTAATCGGTATTTGCTTCTTCTTCAGATGCTGCATTTTGTCGACAATGCTTTAGCCTTGCCACAAAATCACCCCGATTGTGACCGTCTTTTTAAGATTAGGCCTGTCCTTCATCATTTTGTAGATCGTTTTTCAGAGGTCTATGTGCCAGGCAAAGAAATAAATGTGGACGAGTCTTTGGTCCTGTTCAAGGGTCGTTTTTAGGCAGTACATTCCCAGCAAGAGGGCATGGTATGGAATTAAATTGTATATGCTGTCAGAAAGTGGTACAGGATATGTTTATAATTTCCAGGTCTACACTGGTAGGGATTCCAGTATTGACCCCCCCTGGTTGTCCGCCCACTTTTGGAGTTTGCGAGAAAATTGTGTGGGAACTTGGTAGACGACTGTTTAACAAAGGTCACCATTTGTATGTAGATAACTTCTACACTGGAGTTCAGTTATTCAAGGAGTTGTTCAGAGTGGACACTGTTGCTTGTGGCACAATCAGCTCTAACGGAAAGGCTATCCAAGGGTGCTTGTCTGTAAAAAACTTGAGAGGGGACAGTGCAGTGCCTTGCGGAATGATGAGCTGCTAGTTCTGACATTTGTAGACAGGATGGATGTGTACATGCTAACTACCATTCATGATGAGAGTACTTCACCTGTGGCTGTTTGGGGTCAAGTTGCTGAAGTGCGCAAACCTATGTGCATTTTAGATTACAACAAGCACATGGGTGGTGTTGAGAGAGTAGATCAGAGGTTGGAACCCTACACTGCTGTTCGTAAGTCTTACCTGTGGTATAAAAAGTTGGCCGTCCATTTGTTCAATCTGGCAACCTTTAATCCTTTTATAGCGTTTAAGTATTGATCCCCTGAGTCAAGGATGACATTTGTTAAATTTCAGGAGTCAGTGATAGAGAGCCTTGTTATGGTGGATCATGCAAGAGTTCCTAGAGTAGCAGTTGTGGAGGATGTGGCTAGATTAAAAGATCGGTACTTTCCTGATCAGATTCCTCCCACTCCCAAAAAAAGACTTTTCCTCCAAGAAATGTAGAGTCTGTGCCCGAAGAGGTATCCAGAGGGAAAGCCGGATGTACTGCCCGGACTGTCCTTAAAAGCCTGGGCTGAGTGTGGCAGGCTGTTTCACGAGTTAGCACCCCAACATTTTTTGGGGGAAATACTGTGAGCGGAAACTGCCCATTTTATATTTTCATATGTTCAGTTTCACTGTTGGCATTACAGAGTATGTCATGTATTCAGTTAGAGCTTTTGTGTTTGTAGTTTTGTATTTATAATTAGTTAGTGGTTTCTTTGTTGTTTAAAAACAAAAAAAAAGTGATGGTGGTGTGCATGGGGTGGCGCTTGGCTGGCGGTGTTCATGGAGTGGTGCTTGGCTGGCAGTGTGCATGGGGTGGTGCGTTGCTGGCGGTGTGCGTGTGGAGGTGCTTGGCTGGCGGTGTGAGTGGGATGGCACTTGGCTGGCGGTGCCAACCAAACGTCAGTCCACACACTCCCATCAGCTGGTGTGGTTGCTGTATCAGGCATGTGGGAGTATGAAAGTGATGGGCCCTTGAATGGCACAGTCTGTTGATGCAAGTGTTGTAATGTGCTGGGCCTGCGGCTGGCGGCGTGAATGTTCTTGTGCATGTCATGTATGAAAGGTGTGTGCATGGACTGTAAAGCGGTTGGTGCCTTGATGCGGCTTTACAGCTCACGAGCTGTGAGTCATTGGTTCAGTTTTTTGGCCTTTCAGTTATTAACAGTGCATTTCACTTTTGAGAAATCTCTTGTTAATAAAATTAGATCCACTGTACTGTCACTCACCCTCGTGCCAAATCCAACCAGTATGTGTGCTAAAAATGACAAAACCTGCTCCACTGTAATCAGGCGTCGTGGCACACCAGTGACACGCTAGGTGTCTCGGGTGGGACCCCGATGATGAAGCATGCCACCAACTTGGTTGGTGGGTGAAGGGCCTTTTTAAAATAACCCAAGAGTGTTTCTTTTCACAATTTTTCTGGAACATCACAGAAGTACGTGGACACATCAAAATGATCTATTGCAAATCTACCTGTGTTTGGGGGGGTGGGGGCACCTATGTTTTTGGTCCCAGGTGCGGCCTTCATCAAGGGAAATCTACCAAACCCAGACATTTTTTAAAACTAGACACCCGAGGAGTCCAGGGAGGTGTGGCTTGCCTGGATCCCCAAACCTTTTCTTACCCAGACTCCTCTGCAAACCTCAAAATCTACTTTAAAAAAAGCATATTTTCCTCACTTTTCTTTGTAGGATCACCGCTCTGACACACATTTCCTACCACCCAGCTTTTCCCCTCAGTCTCCCAAGTAAAATGATACCTCACTTGTGTGGGTCCCCAAAACAGAGTCAGCCTAAAGATGTATGAAAGAAAAATATGTGCTTATCAATTCACTGTGCTAGCCCCTCAATCTCTACAGGTTTTTGGTCTTTTTCTGTTGCAGGCACCTGGGCCACCCACACAAGTGAGGTATCAATTTTATCAAGAGACTTGGGGGAACGCTGGGTGGAAAGAAATTTGTGGCTCGTCTCAGGTTCCAGAACTTTCTGTCACCGAAATGTGAGGAAAAAGTGTTTTTTTAGCCAAATTTTGAGGTTTGCAAGGGATTCTGGGTAACAGAACCTGGTAAAAGCCCTACAAGTCACCCCATCTTGGATTCGCCTAGGTGTCTAGTTTTCAGAAATGCGCAGGTTAGGTGGGTTTCCCTAGGTGCCGGCTGAGCTAGAGGCCAAAATCCACAGCTAGGCACTTTACAAAAAACAGCTGTTTTCTTTGGGAAAATATGATGTGTCCACATTGTGTTTTGGGTCATCGCCTGTCGCGGGCACTAGGCCTACCCACACAAGTGAGGTACCATTGTTATCGGGAGACTTGGGGGAACGCTCGGTGGAAGGAAATTTGTGGCTCCTCTCAGATTCCAGAACGTTGTGCCATCGAAACGTGAGGAAAAAGTGTTTTTTAGCCACATTTTGAGGTTTGCAAAGGATTCTGGGTAACAGAACCTAGTAAGAGCCCCACGTCACACCATCTTGGATTCGCCTAGTTGTCTAGTTTTCAAATATGAGCAGGTTAGGTGGGTTTCCCTAGGTGCCGGCTGAGCTAGAGGCCAAAATCCACAGCTAGGCACTTTGCAAAAAACAGCTCTGTTTTCTTTGGGAAAATATGATGTGTCCACATTGTGTTTTGGGTCATCTCCTGTCGTGGGCACTAGGCCTACCCACACAAGTGAGGTACCATTTTTATTGGGAGACTTGGGAGAATGCTGGGTGGAAGGAAATTTGTGGCTCCTCTCAGATTCCAGAACGTTATGGCACCAAAATGTGAGGAAAAAGTGTTTTTTTTAGCCAAATGTTGATGTTTGCAAAGGATTCTGGGTAACAGAACCTGGTGAGAGCCCCACAAGTCACCCCATCGTAGATTCCCCTGGGTGTCTACTTTTCAAAAATGCGCAGGTTTGGTAGGTTTCCCTAGGTGCCGGCTGAGCTAGAGGCCAAAATCTACAGCTAGGCACTTTGCAAAAAACACATCAGATTTCAATGTAAAAATGTGATGGTACCATGTTGCGTTTCCTGTCGCATGCAAGTGAGGTACCATTTTTATCGGGAGACTTCGGGGAACACAGAATAGCAAAACAAGTGTTATTGCACCTTGTCTTTCTCTTCATTTTTTCCTTCCAAATGTAAGACAGTGTGTAAAAAATACATCTAATTGAGAAATGCCCTGTATTTCACATGCTAGTATGGGCACCCCGGAATTCAGAGATGTGCAAATAACCACTGCTTCTCAACACTTTATCTTGTGCACATTTTGGAAAATCAAAGGTTTTCTTGATACCTATTTTTCACTCTTTATATTTCAGCACATGAATTGCTGTAAACCCGGTATAGAATGAAAAACCATTGCAAGGTGCAGCTCATTTATTGGCTCTGGGTACCTAGGGTTCTTGAAGAATCTAGAAGCTCTATATATCCACGCAACCAGAAGAGTCCAGCAGACGTAACAGTATATTGCTTTCAAAAATCTGACATTGCAGAAAAAAGTGACAGAGTAAAACATTGAGAAAAATGGCTGTTTTTTTAACCTCAATTTCAATATTATTTTATTTCAGCTGTTATTTTCTGTAGGAAACCCTTGCAGGATCTACACAAATTACCCCTTGCTGAATTCAGAATTTGGTCTACTTTTCAGAAATGTTTAGCTTTCTAGGATCAGCATTAGTTTCACACCCATTTCTGTCCCTAACTGGAAGGAGGCTGAAAGCACAAAACATAGTAAAAATGGGGTATACCCCAGTAAAATGCCAAAATTGTGTTGAAAAATTGGGTTTTCTGATTCAAGTGTGCCTGTTCATGAAAGCTGGGAAGATGGTGATTTTAGCACTGCAAACCTTTTTTTGATGCAATTTTCAGGGAGAAAACCACAAGCCTTCTTCTGCAGCTGTTTTTTCCCATTTTATTTCTAGAACAAACTTTTTGCTGTATTTTGGCTAATTTCTTGGTCTCCTTCAGGGGAACCCACAAAGTCTGGGTACCGCTGTAATCTCTAGGATGCTGGGGGAAAAAAAGGATGCAATTCTGGTGTGGGTAGCTCATGTGGACAAAAAGTTATGAGGGCCTAAGCGCGAACTGCCTCAAAAAAAGGCCTGGCACCTGAGGGGAAAAGTCCTTGCAGCGAAGGGGTTAAAGGTCTCTGCACTCCCGAGCTGTAGAGCAAAAGACCCAGTTCTGGACGTGCCTGAAACTTTCACAAACCTCGCCTGGGATCATGCATTTCATAACTCAGGAGTGCAACGGTCAGTTTGTTTAAGTTAATCAAGAGAGGTTTCTGCACTTATGCAGCCCCCAAATACTTCCGTACAAATGTTGGAGGTGCCCCTGTCGCTCCTTGGGGCACCATAAGAGAAACAAATATGCAACTGATGTCCCATTCAGAGCATTATGGGGAGCAAAAGCTCAGAAGAGTTGATAGTAGAAGCGGGCTCTAATGCTGCTATTTATTAGCGCTGGTGTGTGCTGCGAGTCTTCTTTTTGCTTTTTTTAAATGTTGGTGACCCTGTACCATCTAGCATATCGGGTGGATTTTCCTTCCAGCTGTCCATGAGTCTTGTGTTTTTGCTGTCCAGGTTAAAGGAGTTGCCCACTCTCTTCCTTGTACAGGGGTTTAGTAGTGCAGATGGAAAACTATAGGTAACAGGAACTCCAGGACAATCCTAGTATGCCACATTTCTCCTCCACTCCTATCTCAACCCGTCAGGACTGCATTCTGGGCCAATCCAATACAGCAGAATCTTTCTTTCCTGGCACCGCTACATGTGCCCACCCAGAGGTGTTGCTATTGTAATGGCTAAGCCCTCTCTTGTGGTCTCTCCACATCAGTTCTGGAGAGGCTCCCCCTCCCACTGGCTCTGGAGGCAGGTTGGCTAGAAGGACGAAAGGGCAGGGCAGGCCTGATGTCAGGTTCTTGTGTTTGTGACAGGGTAGGCCCCTTTCAAGTGTATCTAATCCTTGGGCAGAGCCCCCAGGCAATCCTGTCAAGAGAAGGTCAACACCTCCCCACATGCAGGCCCTTTGTCCTCTGTCTGGAAACCATCCCCATCTCAGCACAGGAGAGCCATCCAGCTGCCAGGTGACAGTTAAATCCTTACATACTTTAGGCAGGAAAATTTTAATTTTTTGTCCCAGTATTTCCCTATGGAAGCAGCCAGCCTTGCTGCAGTGAAAATACCTTTTGGGTATATTTCACTGCAAAGATATGGTCACCATTACCTTTTACATGTCCCACTTTCAAATACCATGTACCCCACCTTTGTGGGCAATAAGGTATAATTAGGGATCACTTATTATTATTTAAAAGGAAGGTTAGGCCTGTCAAAAGTGGTAATTTTGATGGACCAAATTTGAACTTTAAAAATGCCACATGCATGGTACTTTGTGCAGCTACTAGGCTACCCACAATGGTAGTCTCTATGTACAGCCCAAAAATGTGTGCAAAAAAATTAAGGTGTCCTCCCTGAGGGCACGGGACCCGGCTCTACCACCGCTGGCCCCACACCACCATCACAACACCGCCAGGCTGTATTACAGGTCGTAATATGTCTGGCGGAGTCCTTTTGGTGGAGCGGGGACGGCGATGGTCCTGCCTTTGCACCGCCGACCGCCAGCCCGAATACTGGAGGATTTCCGCCCAAATTGAGGAGAAAAGTCCTTCAGTACTCGGAATATGGCTGTCAGAGGACTGCCAGCACTGGCGGGCCTCTGGCGGCCGCAACTTCGGCAGTCTCACCATAATACCGCTGAAGTCAGAATGAGCACCTTACTGTGTGATTTCCATTACAGGAGCCTTTGGAGAAGAGGACACTGGACTGGTGGTTGAGGTGACAGTAAGAGAGCCTCCTGTGAGTTGCAGTCATTTAACTCCCTGTACCACACACACTAAATGGTTTCCTCCCAGCTGAGTACACTTCAATAGAGAGTTAAGACACAGGGGTCTTTTGAGGAGACAAAACTGATCTGTTGTTTGGAGTTGGAGGAACAATGCCTGCTGGAAATTGCAGTCAAGTCACTGTCACAACTCCCCAATACTTGACATATGTTGTCCTGCCAGGTGAGTAAACTTCATTTGGGAATTGACATACAGTGGTCTTTGGAGAAGAGAACACTGTGTAGGTGTTTGGAGTTACAGATACAGGGCCTGCTGTGAGTTGCAGTTATGTCACTCACTCTAGTACACACACTTGTCAATGTTCTCCCCCTCGCAGGCACACTTCAATTGTGAGTTAACTAACCGATGTATTTAAGCAAGTGACCACTGGTCTGGTGCTTGGCGTTACAGAAGCAGTGTCCCCTGGCCTTAGCAGTCATAGTCGGTCCCTGTGCTACACACACTATACACATTGTATCCTCCTAGGTGGATACACTTCATTGGGGAGTCGACAAACAGTTGTCTTTGGAGAAGAGGACACTGGGCTGGCTGAATGGAGTAACAGTAACAGTGCCTCCGGGTCTTAACAGTCATGTCAGTCCCTGTACTACATAGACTTGACCAATGTTATCCTCTCAGGTGGGTGCAGTTCAATTGGGAGTCCCCAAACAAGACTCTTCGGAAAAGAGGACACTGAGCTGGTTGAGTGGAGTTACAGTACCTCCTGGCCTTAGCAGTCACGTCAGTCCCTGTACTATACACCCTATTCAAATGTTATCCTCTCAGGTGGATACACTTAAATTGTGAGTTCACAAACAGGAGTATTTGGAGAAGAGAACACTGTGCTGGTGATTGGAGTCATTTTTAACAGTGCCTGCTGGGAGTTGTAGTCATGTCAGTCCCTGTACTACACACACCTGACAAATGTTATCCTCCCAGGTGGGTACAGTTCAATTGGGAGTTGACAAACGTGGGTATTTGGTGAAGGAAACACTGGTATGGTGTTTGGAGTTATAGAACAGTACCTGCTGGGAGTTGTAGTCATGTCAGTGTCTGTAGTACACACACTATCCACAGATGTTGTCCCCCCAGGTGAGTCTACTTCAAATGTAAGATGCCAGACAGGGGTCTTTGGACAGGTGGACACTGGGCTGGTGAGTGGGGTTACAGTGGAGGTAGCAAACGGTGAGCAGTGGACATGCATGACAGCATTTTTGTGAAATTTTTATTTTTGTTACTTACCAGACTCCACTCACCCAGGAATTCCTCTCAAGCCCTCAGGATGCAGGATGGCTAAGAGCTTCTTGGCCTGCAGGTGGTGCCTGGAGACCAGGGAACGAACCTTGCCCCTGAGGTCATTCCACCTCTTCCTGATGTCCTCCTTTGTGCGCAAGGTGGTGTCTACAGCATTCACTCTGTTAACTATCCTGTCCCTCATTTCTATTTTCCTACTGAGAGTAGTGTGCTGGACTTGGCTCCGAACAGTTGTGGCCCTACTCTTACGATTTCATCCACCATGACTCTTAACTCCTCATCAGTGAAACAAGGATTTTTAATACGTGCCATGGTGGGAAAAAGGAAAAATACAGGTGACAGTGACATACTAAAGAGGGGAAGACCAAAAGGGTGTGGCTGGACAAATGTGTGTGCAGAGTGTGGTATGGGATACTGAAAAAAGGGGTGCCTATTCTATAGTGTTAATTTTTTTATGTGCTCTGTCTTGCTGGTTCTTGCTGTGAAAATGCAGAGGAATGTGGTGTGTGAAGTGGTGTGTTTTATAGTGCCTTTTGCTGGCTTGTCCAGCGTGGCGATGTGTGTCAGCTGTGTTGTTTTCAAATCCATCTAATATGTAGATGTGTATTACTTTGGTGACCACGGACACCGTGGTTCAGACCGACCATGACTGACCGCCATGTGCGCCCACCACTGAGACTTTGGACTTATAATACGGTCAATTGTTGATCACGGTGCCGTCGGTGCTGGAGTTTGAACTGCCTATTTCCGGCCCTCCGAGTCACTGCCGGTCTGCCTTTTTTGTTTGGCGGTCGGCAGTCCTGACTGCATAACTCATAATACAGCAGTCTATAGGAGTGCCAACACAGCGGTCTTTTTGGAACCGCCAACATGGCAGTCTGGTGGTCCGAACGCCATACTGTTAATGAGGCCCTTAGTCTTGTCGCGTAGGTTTCATTATTCTTAATGAGACTACTGGATTTGAGTGGCAGAATCACCAGCGATGTGGGGGACTAAGTCTAACCCACTACAGGTGACACTTGTCGCTCCAGTCCAGATTTTGCTCTGGCTAACTATCAGTGCCTCATCTCTACACAGGAGCAGGGATGATTGGGCAGCCGAGCGCATGACACAATTGACTTATCAGGGAAATCGTGGTTACTCATGTCTCATCTGTTTCTTGCAGTTACATTAGTCTCATATATACAAATGACAAACAGAGGCAGTATTTGTTTCAATAAGGCTTTAATGAAGCGACTGCATCTTAGACAACAAAGCATGTATTGCAATAAACAGGACGATAAAGCTTGACAGAATTAGAATTGTGACAAGGAGAGTAAAGCATAGAAATAACGCTACCATATTGTCACTAGAGTCAAGTAGACTAATTCCTACCTAGGCTATATTAGAGCACAGCATGTTAAGCTCTAGTTCTGCCCTTCAGGTTTCCCTGGGAAGACATCATCCCCCATACCTGGGCAAAGGCCTGAAGTCTGCATAAACAGCTGTAGCGAAGCGTTCAGCAATCGGCATACAGTCGTGGTCCTCTGACTGGAATCTTCCTCTAAATTGTAAGGGTCAGGGAAGTGTTTTTTATAATAAAACAGCTGATGTTCTGAGAAGATGTTCCTATGTAAGGATGTGTGTTTTTCCAGAGACAAAACTTTTACAACTTTCACCGGCAACCTATCTTACTACAGCCTTGAAAGAAGCACAGAGTGAACAAGAATGTCTTGTTTGAAAACGTAGTGCTGGCCTAAGCAAGAACAGCTAGATAGAGAGAAATAAAACAAGACTGCTAAAGTGACTATTGCTAAAATAATAATAATAAATGCAGTTGAATAAAATATATCTAGGTTAAAGTGCACAGCGGCAGGCCTAGTGTGCTAAAATAATGTGCACGGAGCTATAACTAAAATGGCTACACAACAGTCTTACTTCAAGAAACACATTTAACTGAACCAGGAAGCTTAAAACTCAAATTTGGGTTGGTTGGCTCTGTGTTTATGTCTCCCACGTCCAATAAAAAGAATGGTGTAATTAGTCTATGCAAAAAATCCTTAGATATTGTAGTACTCTCAGAAGAAAAAGATTATGTGGGTAGATGGATTACTATTCAATTTTTAATCAATAAAAATCCTGTAACTGTTTCAATTATTTATGCCCGAACAGAACCTGATCACACTTTTTGGCCTCCTATTGCTCATAATGACATGTACATTATCTTGGAAGGTGACTATAATCGTATTATGGATCCCTTTTTGGATAGACAATCCCAAGTCAATTTTGTCCCTCACAATATTCATAAGCTATTTCACAACAACTCCTCTTGCTGTGCTCTGGTTGATTCTTGGAGGCTTTTTAATCCTACCACCAGGAACTATACTTTTCATTCTGCTACACAAGGTACTCTAGCAAGATTAGATCATATTTTTGTCTCTAAGCCTTTATCAAAACATAAAATTCAGGCCTCACTTAGTCCCATAGTACTCTCAGATAATACCATGGTTATCACAGATTTGGACTTGGTTCCCAATATCTCACAGATGCGTGAATAATTCATTGTTAACGCATGCAGAGTTCTCTACTTCCTTTGTCTCTTTTGCTTCTGAATTCGTCAGCATTGATGACCCTCCCTAAAACTCTCCTCCTCTATTATGGGGCACCTTTAAAGCAGCAGCACACAGTTGTATTACTGATTATGTATCTAAAAAAAGAAAGCCTGAAAAAAGATTATGCATCCTTATTAAAGACTATTTAAAATAAATACATAACTCTGTTTCTTCTCACTTAGATTTTGCCTCCTTAAAATCATATCTAAATATTCTGGAAATTTCCAATGCTTTAAACTTGCTAAAAAAGGAGATATTCCTGGTCTGGATAGATTTACTGTAGAATTTTTCTTACACTTTTCCAATATCATCCTTCGCCCCTTATCAAATTTGTTCAACCACTTCATTGACTTTGACACTACGTAAGGTATCTTTTAAGAAGCCACTGCTTGTTTGATACTTAAAGATAGTAGAGATCCAACTTCATGTAAGAAGTATAGACGCATTCTCTTAAAATATGTAGATTACAAGATTTCCGCAAAGCTGTTAGCTTTCCATTTAGAATCTTTTCTTCCTCATCTCATTGGTAAGAAGCAATCTGGTTTCATAAAAAGGAAGATTAATGTCAGATAATACTAGACTATTGTTTAATGTGCTCGGTAGAGCTCCTATACCAAAAACACCTCGTGCAACAATTACAATTGATGCTGAAAAGGCTTTTGATTTTGTGTTAAAAGCTTTAATGTGACATGGTTTTGGTACTGAAATAATTACTGTGATACCTCATCTCTATGAATCCCTGAATGCTTGTGTCCTCATTAATGGAGAGGCTTCTTCAAATTTTCCCTTAAAACAAAGTTTTTGACAAGGTTGTCATCTTCATTATTATTTGTTCTTGCTTTTGAACCTTTTCTTTCCTGTATCCCCTCTAATGCACTATAGCTGGCTTTTGTTATGGTGGTCATCACATAAAACTGGCAACTGATAACAGATTATACTTGACTATTTGTTTAATCCCTAGAAACATCCTTACTGGCATTACTTGATTAAGTAACCCTCTTCTCTGGTGTTTAAAGTTCTAAGAATAATAGGGATAAAACTGAAATTCTCCCTCTCAATAAATATACTCTTCAACATGCATTCCTAGAATCTGGTTTTCAATTGGCATCAGCTTCCAAAATTAAAAATGTAGGTACTTGGTTTGCAAACCAGTGCAGGAATCAGTCTGAATCAATTTTAAAGAGTTATTTATGAACATTGATGGCATAAGCTCTTCTTGGAACCCCTTATTTTTGTCTTTGTGAGGGTGCCTAGATTCTATTAAAATTATGAGTGGCCCCCTTATACTCTATCTCGCTTCTATGATTCCGGTCCCTATCCCCATTACTAATTTTAAGACTTTAAACTCTAAATTGAAGAAATTTGTATCCAATAATAAAAAAGCAAAAGTCTCCTTACCTACTTTACAAAAATCAAAACTTGAGGAGGGACTCAATTTCCCAGATTTTAATCATTATCATAAGCTTTTGGATTGCATCAAGCCAACTTTTGGATTGCTGAATCAACTTAACCTTTTTCCCCTTTATGGGTTGATGTGGAAAAAGCACTTCTTCATAATTTTACTCCAAGGGAAGTTCTCTCTTTTTCATCTAAAACCTCTCTTACTAAATCCCCTATTTCTAAACATAGTACTTCCTTGATAAGATCCTTCTATAGGCTGTTTACGTTAACTCCTTCTAGTTTCTTCAATATGTCCATATGGCATAAGACGTTTATAAAAAATAAAAATAGACTGATATTTTGGCATTCTTGGAGATCTAGAGGAATTATATTGGTTGCTCAACAATTTCAGAATGATGCCCCTATTTCTTTTCCTAATTTTATAAGTACATACTGATGTCCCCAATCTTTTAATAAACGTTTTTCACTTCTCATTGATTCTGTCCTGGATGCTCTTTTCTCCATACAAGGTAACCCCATTTCAATTTCAAATACTTCAGATTTTACTAAATTTCTCATTGCCTACCCTACAGCATCTATTACTTATGAAAACTGTTTTACAACCATCTCCTTCTCGAAACAAGTCCAAAACTGAGCTTCTTTGGGAAAACGTTCTTGGGGTGACATGGCACACTTACTTTTGGAAAAAGATCTGGTCATGTATTTATACAATTTCTAGAACAGCTAGTCTCAAACAGATTATTTTTCCTCTATCACAGACTTTATTTTAACCCCCTTCAATGTTCAAACATTTTCCCAAATACGTTATCTCAATGCTGGTCTTGTAAATTCTCTAAATGTGACCTGATGCATATTTTACTTTGAAGTGCCAATGCTCTTTTTTATGCACAAAGTGTGGGTGCAAATTAACCAACTATTTCACATACAACATCATTTTGATATTCTGCATCTCTTTTTAGGCATCTTAACTATTGAGTTTTCCCCCTCCTTCCCAAACTATAAACTAGTTGTTTTTTTAGCATTTGCTTTTTAACAAATTATTTTTATTTGGAAGTGTTCCTCATAATTATCATATAAGACCCAGTAGAACCGATTTGTTCACATCATTAATTAGATACCTTATACATCTCCCAATGCTCTCCTCATCAGAATGCTCATGTGTTACGGTTACGTTTATCCTCTTTTCCCAACAATGTTATGAATTGTAAATCATCCACCAAACCTATTTGGTCTGAAAATATCCAAACACCATGAACGTATTATCTCTCTGTCCATTCTGCTTTTTCTTACAAATTTATATTAATTGTTGAGGTTATTGAATATTAGATGTTTTAATTTGACAATTTACGAGGATGTTTCTTTTTTACAGCAATAAGTGAAAACTCCCTCATTATCTCTTGCCCCTCCCTTCTACTTAAAATCATAAAGACTTTCAGTTATTTATTGGATTCTCGCATATTGGGTGATAATTACTTACCTTATTTGTATTCTTAACCCGGTTTGTATATCTTGCTATGTAAATAAAGTCTTTTAAACACAAAGAAACCTGATCTCGTAAAGATAAATGATTGTGCAGTAAAAGTGCAAGAAACGAGGCACAGCATCACAGCACCGAACAGCAAAATCTTTGTTAACAGCAAGAAAATTCCCCGGACAGGCTCACAAAAAGAGGATGGAAAGATCAAAGCACGTTACTTCAAACCCTTAGCCTAAATTCATGTTTTCTTCCCACGGGGTTTCGTACCAATCAAAGTGGAACACAATTGCCTGCTTTGTTCACATTGCAAATGAGGCTGTAGCAGAATTTGAACTGAGTGGGAAGAGCATTTACAGGTGCTCCCTCCTTCCAGGGTGGCCACAAGGTAGGTGCCCCATTCAGTCACACCTGTCATCAAGGAAAATGTAAGAGGTGAAATGTGGCGAGTCCCCAGAATCCTACCACACATGCGCATTTCAAGCACAGGAGTTTAGTCAGGATGCCACATTGAGACACTGCTTTCCCAGATTTGAAATCCAAATCCTTCCAAATACCCCCTCATAATCTGGGGCAAATAAACTGAAAACCATGGCTACTGGGTTAATATTGTGTTGCACAACAGCTGTGCACAAACTCGACAAATGGCTTGCAAACAGAGAATATTTGTTTGCACTGTTATGGATGTAAAATCTGTCACAACAAAAAAACACAGCCCATTCAGTAGAATTTGCGTAATTCTTCCCCATTAGTATTAATGAGACAGGATTCTGTTTTCAAATCCTACCAAATGGGGTTGAAGTGTAGAAATAAGGGCCTAGAAGGACTGTTGACATCCATTCCCGCATTGTATATCTCAAAATTTTTATTACTGTCCCTATCCTTTAAAGGTACACATGGGCTACATTTTTTTTAAAACATTGACAAAGACAAGGAGACTGGCCTTTGGTTTTGGAATAGTTAACTTAACTTCGTTTTTCATTGCAAGCATACAACACAAAATAGAAAGAAAAAAGAAAATATGATGCAGACTCCCAAACGTGGATGCTGTATGCTTGAAATATATATTTTTAAATCACTTAAGCAGCTGTTTTACTAATAATAGTTGCACAATGAATTTTAAAATTATTATTATTTGTGAAGGAGACACGAAAAACACACCACCTAACCAATCACTCAGTATGCAGCCAGCATCAACATTGCAGTGTTACAGTAAACACCTCATATGAGTAACTTTAAAAAGGTAGCCAGAAAATAAAACACTGTTTAATAGAGCACCGGAAGTATAGGCAAAAACAGTGGGTATTTAAAGTTAAAATAAAAAGTAAGTAAAATAAAACACACTTTGAACCAGATTTGTCAATGAAGAAAAAGGCACTATTGTTAGGGGTGTCTGAATAACGTGCACAGGCTTTGTGAAATCACTCAAAGTAAAGGGAGGCAACGGATAAAGTGGCCTGAACTAATGCTCTGAGCTGTATGCTGTGGTGGGTGGAAGCAAAAATATGAATGACAGGTTTGCAGACCAATGGATGAAGACACCTCACCAAAAGCACTTCAATGTATGCATATTATTAATGGTTTTTTGAGAAAACTCAAATTCTGCTGAGATGGCTCCATCTGTCTCAAAGGTCAGACCTAAAAAATAGGCATGATGTGAAGGACAGTGGAGTGAGCATGCACTGGTTTCCTGGACCTGTGTTTATGCCCATTACACCTCACATCAATCTACACCTCCAGCAATTTGCCAGTGGGTTGGTTACACAATGTATGTTGATACTTCTAAAGATAACTACAAGTACAAATGTACTGTTGATCCATTGTAATCTTAAATATTACAATCACAAAGCCTTTAATTTTCTGTCTCATGGGCTTCACAACTGCATAATTTATTAGTTCATTATGCCACACATTAAAGGCCTCATTACTACAGTGGCGGTCTGAGGACCACCACACTTGCGGTGACCGTCGGACCGCCACGCTCCAGGAGGTTTGCCACCACACTACAACCCTGGCAGGCGGACCCACCAGGGGACCACTGTCCCCGCCACGACCATGGTTCCAATGGACTGAAGGTGGTTGTGGTTGTTCTCAGCCACAGTGGCGCTAAACTCAACTCCGCTGTGCTGATCACAACCCCACTTACTGCCAGCCTTTCCATGGCGAGGACCCCGCCATGGAAAGGGTGGCAGGAAGCCAGTGTTGTGCTTTGCAGACAGTGCACATTCTCATGGTGCTGGTGTGCTACGATATTGGTCTCCACTTCCTTAAGGGATAGCAATATCATAGCACTGTTTCCTCGGGTCAGCCCGGCGGGAACGTGTAATACAATGTAATTGTAATTACATTGTAAAGCGCTTGTGGGATATGCCACCGGTATGACAGTGGCATCCTACCTGCGAGATTGGTTGTCGGCTTGTCCGACCCCCAAGCTCATAATGAGGCCCTAAGTCACTAGCTGGTCCTTTGATCTATTAAATATGGTTATGCAATATCCTGGTTCATTATCCCATCAAAGCCAGTTATTACCCCCTCATTCATTTCCTTATCCCTGTCCCTATACCTTATGTCCACCTAGAAAAAAATCATCCTGGCCTAAAGGGCCTATAAAAAGAAATGTCTTCCATTATGATTTTATCTTTTTTGATGTCATGTTATGTTTTACCTTGCTGTATGTTATATTGTGGTACCAGTTATTTTATATTGTTATGCTGTGGGGGGACGAGGGAAATCATTTTTTTAAAAGATACATACTATCCAGCTGCTGGCCACCTCTTTCCTCAGGTCCGCCTGATGATGTCCCAGCAGTTCCTGGGACCAGCACACTCTCCCCCCCCATGCAATCCTTTTGCTGCTCTCATGCTATTCATAGCATGAGAGCAGCACCAGGATTGGTCTGAGCGGCTTGGTCTGCCGCTCAGACACTATATGGGAGTCTGTGCTGTTTCTCCAACCCTTCTGTACAACACAGCTGGGTTGGAGAAACCTAAAGTGTGCATGTCAGTTTGGCTGGCCTACGATGGCTGGCCCAACTGACATGCTCACTTTTAAGTGCACTCCCCTCCCTCTACTTCCTCCCATAGCCCACCTCCGCCCCTCCCTGCACACTCTGGCTGAGCCAGCAGCTGACAAATAAAACAATAATAAAATATTGTTTTATTTTACAGCTGCAGGCTGTTAGCCAGTGGGGCGACGCTCTTGCGCCATTGTGGAGGAGACGCTGCTATGCTTGGAAGCCCTCAAGCCAGCCCAAGAAATCTTGCATCGCTGAAAAGAGCCATTACACACTCTACCTCTCACCACAAGATACAGGTGGGCTGAGGACATCAAATGTCCGATGTTTGGGAACGTTATTTGACCCTTTCTTATCCCACACTAAGGAAAGAAACTAAACTGCCCAAGAGATCGACTGATTGAAGTGCTGGTGAGATGATGGTGATTTAGCCAGAAGAGCACTTTCCTCATTGCACCAACTTTTCTTTTGTTTCTTAGCAATTTTTCTTTTCTGCCTCCTTGAAATGAATACATAAGACAGTCCAGAATGTTGTTGGCTAGCCAGAGCTAGTGAAGCGATGCACTATTTTGTTAGCTGAGCACCTTTTGGATGCAAGGCCGGACTGAACATATCGGGCATCAGGCATTTTCCAGAGAGCCTGGAAGGGTGGGGGGATGCTTTTGTTACTGGGGGGCTGTTTTTTTTAGCCTTTAGCCGTGCAGCAGTTTTAAAAGCACTGCAGAGTTCCTTGTATATCGAAGAGTTTTCAGCTAACAATATAAGTGCCAAGATAACTCTGGCGATTAACGTACCTGCTGGAGAGAGATCGGAGTTTTGTCTAGTGGCAGTTTTGACTCATCTAATGTAGTGCAGAGGGTTAACCCCTTCCAGGCTGGGGATAGAACGGTTCCATCCTAAGCCACGGTGCTCGTGTGTGAAGGACAGAACCATCCTGTCCTCTGTACACTCCCAGGAAATACCAAGGGATTTTCTTTGTGCCAAAAACAGCATTGGGCGGTAAGGAACACCTTTCTCAGCTTTCAAGGCTGTCTTTGGTTTTCAATGAAGTGATGATCAGCGCGCACAGCGCATTGACATCATTTCACTGAAAACAAAAGTGAAATGAGCGGATCGGCTCATTTCACTTTCAGTGCCTAAGTGCTCGCGGGGCAATTTCAGCCCCCTCGAGTACCTTGGCAGATGGGAGAGGTATCACTGGAAAGGGGGGACTCTCCCTAGTGGACCCCGCCTGGGGGAATGATGTGGGAGGGTGATCCCCAAGCATGGATCCACTCAGCTAAGCACCAGTGAGGGGGAAGTGGTCCTTGGGCAGGGGCTTTTGCTCCCCACCAACTTTTACTTAGATTCAGCCTTTCTGCCCTCTCGAGGGGTAGAAAGACCACTAGGCACCAGGGATTTTTTTTTTACTCTAGGGGTGGGGCCTGCCCAAAATGAGCACACCTATGCCTCCTCCCCTCCCCAGATACAAATAAATAATTTTTCTGCCCCCCTTCAGGCGGATGGGAGTTATTACCCTCAATCTGCTTATCAGGGAGGCAGGAAGCCCACTAGACCCCAGGATTTCTTTTTTTCTTTTAATAAAAGAGACGTGGGGATTGGACACAATGAACAAGGTCATGCCCCCACCCAAAATAAATGGGGACTAGTCTTTCTGCCCCTCCTGGGGGCAGATATGGGCAATATCCCTGATCCACCCCCACCTCAGGGGCCCAGAAAGCCCACTAGGCATCAGGGAGTTTTTTTTGGTAACGTCTAGGGGTGGGTGCTACCCAGAATGGGGGTGGCTATGCCCCACCTCTCAAACAATGTGAAGAATCCCTTTGGCCCAGATGGGGTAATTATCCCAGAACTGCCCCCTAAGACATGGTGAAAGGCTACTCTACACCAGGGAATATTTTTTTCAAAAAAAGAGGGGTGAGGGCTGCCCACCATCATGGGCATGGTTATGCGCACACCCTAGCTGAAGAAGGCAACAGTCTTTCTGCTCTCCCTGCAAACTAAAGAATCTCACCCCAATGGTAAGCAAGAAGAAATTTGTTTCTTTTGGGATTTGATTTTACATATGGGCCAAGAGAGCTATCCTATCTCCCAGTATCAGTCCACCTGCAATACTGAACGGCTGCACTTTTGCACTAGGGTACGCTGCCGCCTGGCAAAACTTAGCAGACCCAGTCACTTCTGAAAACTAGACATCTTGGTGAGTCCTGGGGGATGTGCTTCACATGCACCCTACACTATTTTCACACCCACAATGCCCTTCAAACCTCAAACTTTGCCTGAAGTCATGCATTTTCCCTACATTTCTGTGATGGAAACTTCAGGAATCCACAAAATTCCTACCACCCAGCATTACCCCATCTGTACCAGTAAAAACTCTGCCCTACTTGTGTGGCTGAGCCTAGTGCCAGTGAAAGGAACGATCCAACCGTGGTCAAAAGGAGTCTCCACGCAAGGGCTCCCATTGTCCGTGGTTGGATTTGTTCCCATCCCAGCCTTATATGTGAGGCACCGTTTTTATTGACACAGGTGGGCAATGCTGGGTGGTAGGAATTCTGTGGATTCCTGCATATTCTGGAAGTTTCTATCACACAAATGTAAGGAAATGGTTGATTTCAGGCAAAGTTGGAGGTTTGCAGGGCATTATGGGTAAAAAAAGAAATGAATGTGATCCATGCAAGTCATGCCATCCTGGATTCCCCTAGGTGTCTAGTTTTTTAAAATTTAGGTCTACCCACACAAGTGATGTACCATATTTATCAGGTGACTTGGAGGAATGCAGTGTGGAAGGAAGGTTGTGGATCCCTGCAGATTCCAGAACTTCCCATTGCAGAATTGTGAGGAAAATATGTTCTTTTAGTCAAAGTTTGAGGTTTGCAAGGGATTCCGAGTAAAAAATGTGGTGACGGACATGCAAGTCAGCACACCCTGGATTCCCCAAGGTGTTTAGTGTTAAAAAATGCACAGGTTGGCTAGGTTTCCCAAGTGCCAGCTGAGCTAGGGACCAAAATCTTGAGATACCTAGTTTGAAAAAAGAGGATCAGTTTTTGTTGGAAAAATGAGCTGCATCCATGTTGCGTTTTGGGCCATTTCCTGTTGCAGTCACTAGGTCTACCCACATAACTATTTTTATTCTGAGACCTTTGGGAGCATAGAATTGTAGAATATTTGTTGTTACCACTGGATTTCACTGGATTTGTGCCTTCAAATGTAAACCTGTGTATAAGAAAGATGACAATTTGAAAAACACCCTCCAAATCGTGTGATAGTACGGGGATCCAAATATTCAGAGATGTAGAAATAGCCACTGCTCCTAAGCTCTCTATCTTGAGCTCATTTCAGAAATACATAAGTTTCATTGACAGCCATTTTTCACTCTGCCTATTTTGCTATAAGAATTGGTTTACACTTAGTACTCAACAAAAAACCATTGCACAGTGCAGCTCAGTTGTTTGCTCTGGGTACCTTAGGTTCTTATAGAACCTACAAACCTTATATGTCCCTACAACCAGAAGGGTCTAGTGGACGTAAGGGTATATTGCTTTTGTTGATCTGCCATCATGACTAAAAGTTGCAGATTAAAATGTTGTCACAAATGCCCATTTTTCCCTACTCATTTTCAATATTTATTTTTTTCAACAGTTATTTTCCTTGGGAAAACCATGGAAGAGCTACACATATGACCCGTGCAGAATTTGGAATTCTACCTACATTTTGGAAAGCTATAGCTTTTCTGGATCACCCATGGATTTTACACTGATTTCCACCCCAATCTGGAAGTAGGTTGAGAGCACAAAAAATAGGGAAAATAGGCTACCTCTTTGAAAAATGCTAAAACTGTGGTACAAAATTTAATTTTTTGATTGAGCTCTGCATGTTCCTGAAAGCTGGGAAGATGGTGACTTTAGTACAGCAAACTGTTTGTGGATGCCATTTTTCAGGGAAGAAACAAATACTTTTATCTGGAGATCTTTTTCCCTACTTTTCCCAAAAAACTCAAAGTTTTGCTATAGTTTGCCTACTTTCTCAATCCTCTCTGGGGGGGATCCACAAACCCTGGGCACCTTTAGAATCCCCAGGATGATGGAAAAAAGTACACAACACTGGCATGAATAGCTTATGTGCTCAAAAAGTTATGGAGACCTAAGCGTGAACTACCCCCCAAATAGCCAAAAAAGTGCTCAGCACTGTAGAAGGGGAGAGGAATGGTCCTAGCAGCGAAGGGGTTAATATGTCTGCTGCAAAGAAAGTGTACTATGCAGATCACAGAACAGTATTTTGTGTGCAGTGCTCAGTGGGATACTGCTTTTGTTACAGAGCTCCTTTTGTTACTCTCCAGTTCATAAACTACAATATTAATATAGCATAGTGAGCTATGAACTGCCATCAAAGAGCTGCATGCAAACTGCATGATATAGGCTAGAAAGTTATATTTTTCTGAGTCATTGTTTATCTTAATTTTGCTCAAAAAAGGTTTGTTTGGGTAGAAATAAACTGTTATTAGTAAAGTCAACCCTAACCACTGTGTTACTTTCTGAATCCTGAGTTTATGCTTCCTCAGACCAAGCACTCTTAAACCAGAAAATGAAAGATGATGGCTGCTTGGAAAGTGGTAACCAGACCCACAAGAGGTGTCACTTTAAGTATGCTTGCCGAGACCCCAAGGGCCTGATTCACAAAGGGTCTCTGCAACTGTGTCAAAAGCCCAGCTGTCGTGGGGTAGTCTCTGTTCTTGTGGTGGAATCTCTGTAATGACAATTCTCACTACGGAGATTCCCTCCACAGTGCAGAGACTCCCCCATGACTGCGGGGTCTCCACCACGAGTGTGAAGTCCCTTTGTGAATCAGGCCCTAGGAGGCCCAACTGCAATCCTGTTTTTGATGTGAGCCGGGCTCCAGAGGATTTGTCTGGAGATCTTAGGCTAACACCCTTAAGTTCTCTCCCAAATCATCACCTCTCTTAGCTCGATCTTCATAATATGCTCACTGATGGCAGAAAAGTCACTGGCTATCATGATATTGAAGCTACTCTCAGCATGGCAAATGACCAGCGTATTAATAATAACCTCCTTTTTAGGGTCGAGTCTGTGTTGTATGCGCTTGCGCATGCGTTTCACTTGCGAGAAGTTTTAGTAGTTAGAAAAGGGCTCGGAGCCAGTCCATGCCACGTCAGTGTCTTTCATTGGTTCGTGGGCTTGCCTGTTAAAATCTGCTTGCTTTCATTAGTGGAAGGCATGCATACGTCATGCCTTTTCCGGTGGTTAGCCCTCCTCGAGCGCAGCGACCAAGTACTGAAAACATGCGAGGCTCGCCGTTTTCCGTCCAGTTTGTGGACTACTTTTTATCTTTTTTTGCAGCGCGATCTCGCTTGGCAGAAGTCAAGCGCTTTCCATGACATCGACCCTGTAACATAGTTAATTGCACTTTTGCTGGTTACGTAGATATTTGCACTTTTGCCAAGAGGTTTCACTACGAGTGAACTGTAGCAGCGCCATCACGCTTTTGTTTTTCCATTTCATGTGGCAAGAAAAGTCCGGTTGGGAGTTTACAACTGCCAATAGCTCTAACTCTGAGAAATGCGAGACCTGTTGCATTGCAAATGCTTCTTATGTAGTGCTTCTTATCACACTGTTGTAACCTTTACACGGTATTCCTCACACAATGTCATCAGTAATGGTTTATTTCATTTCAACAGAGAAACTCCAAGGTACAGCCAGCTCCAGGCACAACCAGCAACCAAACTGCCTTGTTGGAATTCCAAGAATATACAAATGTCATAATTGCACTTCTCCTGGACATTGTGAGCGCGTGAACTTCTATTTCAGGTTAGGTGACACGTAAATAGGCCAGTGACAACTACTACCCTCAGAGGTCGACTCAAATCTTTTGGCTCAGATAAGAGTGTGAAATCATCCAATCAGACAATGTGAACTAATAATGTTTCTTTACAAGGCTTGACAGCTCAGCAATTAACACACTGGTTGGAGAAAGTGAGTGGAGCATCAGCAATGAAACAGTTGCTGAAGGAGAAAGAACACTGAACCTGGCAAGATTAAAATTAGAATTAAATTAAATGATTGAGGGCACACTTGAATTAAATAGAAATGACTAATATAATGAAGATGAGTTACGCTTCATGTGTAAATATGTCAGAAACAGACAGGATTGGCACATCAAAAGTTATCAGAGCACGCAGAAAAATATGAATTGGATATTGATAAATCTAAACCATTAAAGAGGAGTTGAAGATTGGAATTTGATTCAAAAGACATTGAGAACATGAGATCACCTGGAATTAAAATTCACATTAGCAAATGAATCCAAAGTATTCAAACATGGGGAGCATTAGATAAATCAGAAAGCAGATGAGTAAAGGAAAGAGAGCAGAAGAAAAGAGAGTCTGCAAAATCAAATTCTACTGGCACGCAGCAGACTGACTGTCAGGTAAAGATATTACCAATGAGAGAAATTCCTGGAGGGAATTATATTCATGTCCCTTGGAGCAGGAGTGATAAATTATAATTTACAAATGATTGCTCGAGATTGAGAATGGTACCAGCAGACAGATAGGTTTGTGAAACTCACAAAATGCCCGTAGGAAGATTGAAATATTCTTTTAGAAATAGTGGTCCCAGCTGATTTATGGGTTGAATGCAAGAGGAGTGTTGATTGGCAGACAAAAGAACCTCCACGAGACCCAGTTACAAGTGCACCTTCTCATGAAGTAATGAAAAGCTATTACAAAGTGATTGAGTTTTTGAAAACAAGAATTCCTCCTAAAAGTATTGATTGGCAGAGAATTGATAGGACAGCTCAGGAAACAAGAGTCAATACATGCATATTATGAAAGGTTGTTGCAGGCGTTCAAGCATTACAGTGGTACAGAGACATTTGAGCCCAAAGACATGATTCATTTTGTGTTCCACTTTACTGAAGGGTTGAGACCTGAAGTTGGTAACATGCTTAAGAGTCATTTGATTTGCTAACAAGCAAAACCAGCCGATGAATTTTTGCAGTTGGCCAAATATTGCAGTGACAAAATTGAAATGAAGCAGACAAGGTTGAAAGAAAAGGTGATGGTGATGCAGATCAAAGCAGCACAATCATGGATGCAGGGAATTCCCCAACAATAGGGAAACATGCAAATTATTCAGTCGGGGACAGGCGAGAGGCAGAGGATGTGGTGGGGTTTTAGAAATGCAAACGGGAATCATGTAGTGTTGATCTGAATACTAATGGTAATTCAGGTGAGATGCAGACAATGAAAAAGATGTTACCTCGTCACGCTTGCGCGGGTCGTGGACATTGGAAGTGGAAGTGTCCAATGATGGCACAGGAAAGTGTTGTGCATATGAATGAAAACAATCAATTTCCAAAATTAAGATGACAACACCAAACCCAGACCTGATATTCAGGACACATTATAGAAAAATGATCAAATAATTCTTGTTTATGGTTCCTGTCAAAGAGACAATGCGGGAACATTGAGATCTGGTTATGCTGTATGTACTGTATCTGGCATACTCCAAACGTCATGGATTCAAGGAGTATTTTCTGCACAAGTGGCAGAATTGGTGGCTCTTACTAGAGCATGCTGTATTTCTGCACAGCTTAAAATTATGATTCTTACAGACAGCCAGTATGAATTTGGTGTTGTGCACGACTTTGGACAGTTGTGGTCAGAGAGAGGTTTCATGACCTCTTCTGGCTCACCAGTTAGAAATGGTGATAGAATTCATGATTTATTACAAGACCTACAACTGCCTGAGAAGACTGTGGTGGTTAAATGCAGTGCAAGGCGAGTGATTTAATCTCCATGGGATATATCTATGCAGATCAAGTTGCTTGTTGTTGTGCATTAAACTGTGTCACTTTTAATGAAGAATGGAACGATCCATCGACCTCTGGCTTATGGGCCCAGCACGCTTCCACTGCGCAACTCTGCTACATTACCCCACCTGACATAGGCTGTATAAACACCAGGCTCATCGTAACACATGCTTTTGCCATTTCTACACTGTAAATAACAGATGTTACCTTTATCCACTCACGGTGCCACATTTACTGACCTTTCAGAGGAAGGAAGGTTTGAGTAAGCCTTGCCAGGATTCAAACGCATGACCTGCTGATAACCGGTTCCATTCCAGCTCATTGAGCTATGCCTTCAGATGAACACTGTTCCTGAAATAATATTGGAATGGTAAAAAGGATACTGCAGAGCAGCCTTTAAAAAGAATCACAGGCACCAAAATATACTGTTAGCCCTCCTCGCCCTAGAGGTGGATGGGAAATGTGCCAGGGTGTAGTTGAGAGTGAGAGAAACTCTGGCTTTAAATTGTCTTTTGTGGAATAACCTTGTTGATTTTGGGTTGGTGGAGGCTGAGAGGCTCTCAGAAAGCACTCCCCGGAAGGACCACTTTGAAATGCAGGAACTGCTTCTGGATGGAGGCCTGTGAGGTTTGTGAGGGCACAGAGTGCAAGAGTGCCCCCTCACTAACTGATCTGAGCATCCAAGCCCAGACACTGAGGCGGAAGAAAAAGTGCTAGATGGTTCAGGCACTTTTCAGATGGCAAGTTACTGTACAATCAGCCACCCACCACAGACCTGAGGGCCACTCACAGCCTGGTGGACCAGGAAGGTCACAGGAGGTTCCTGATAACAATGTTACTGAGCTCATCTTAGAGGGCCCCTCAGGGACAAGGAGGTCAAGGAGAGACCCTTTTCACATTTCTACTTGTCTAGTAAGGAGGTGAATGTGAAGACGCTGAGGCAAGCAGTCCAGTTTGCTTTAGACCGGTCATGTCAGGTGAAAAGACTGCAGTAATCATTGCCAGTGTTTGGAGTGCCCTTTGAGAAGGCAGGATGGATAGTATCTGCCCCTTGGATCCTCTTACTGTCCCTGCAACAGGTACCAGGAGACAGTGCCCCTCAATAACTCAATAATACAGCTGCCCTTCTGTGGTCCATGCCTGCTTATGATTCTTTACCCAGGTTAGTTTCTTAAAGAAAGTTCTTTCAGATAGGGGAATCACATAGATAGCATTCACGGGGAGCAGTGTGGAGTGAGATGCTTTTCCAGTTCCTGCCACGTCACACCAAGGAAGTGGATGGCAGTCTGAAATTTCATGTAGCCTTACAGCCAGCTGTAGCAGGCTGTAACGGCCATTAAAGGCCTGTTCCTGCGTTAAAGGCCTGAGCCAAAGGCGAGGACCTTTAACATGGGAGATGGACTTTAATTGCTGGTATAGCCCGGCTACAAAGGACTAGGGCTATTAGAACATCCCACCACTAGAGGGCAGAATGTTCTAATAAATAAAACAAATACCTCATGGAGCCAGAGGGCACTGAAATCCCCTTGGATCTGTGGGGCCTTTGTTCACAGTGGTTGCTGTGAGCAGAGAACACTGGATTGTTGAGGATCCATGAGGCCTTTGGTCACAGTTGTTGCTGTGAACAGAGAACATTGGATTATTGAGGCTTCCAGCTTTTACCAGCCATTAGAAGCCTTGAGCACTGCATTGTCTGCAATGGAGCTCCAACATTCCAATATTAAATAATACCTGCAAAGTTATCATTTAAGAGGTCTACTGCCTGTATCCCTTTGGTGATATATACCCTGGCCAGGCAACTTACGATCATTTCAATTGTTTTCTTGGGAAAGAGAGAACTTTTTACAACCACAATGAACTCAGGGTCCATGGTCTGGGCCACACAAAGTGTGATGTGTGCACAGCATCGCCGATTCGGCGTTAAACTCCCTGAGCCATATTAGCAGGATGCCTTAATGAGTTACAAGTGTGGTGTGGGGTCATGGGTTTGAATCGGGGCAGGGCAGAATTAGACTTACATCCTTCTAAGGTCGCTGACCCGAATGACATAACGTATTTAATAGTAACACCCGTTATATGCAGTGCGTAGAAATGCCATACTATGACATGGTATTTATGGATTACCATTGCCTAATGACACCATGTCACAAACGACTTGACTTTCAGTCTTAGGTTTTCTGGGTGGACAACATGGTAATTTGATAACTTAATCAACACAATCGAACATACCGATCTCCCAGCGTGTATTATGTGTTCAGTGCCCGAGAACGACCCGTACCCCATTGTATAAGTATCGCGATGACATAACACTTACAAAATGAATTATGTGAGAGAAGACCCCTTGCCCTCTGCGCCAGCTACAGGACACCTCTTCGGGTAGGTGTTGTGAATAGATTAAAGTTTGAGGAACATAAACTCTGAAACTTTCGAAAACATGAATGGTAGGTGGAACTAAACAATGGAGTCCTGAATTGCTTGAGCAGCTGAAGCTGTACTAGAAAACATTTTATCAGCCTTAAAAGGATAACCAGAGAAAACCGGGCAGAGGTGGAGCTATTGCATTCAGGGCGGGGCTCAGCGCTGGTAGCGCCCTGTACGCTAATGTTTGTTGGCGCCCCCCAATGACCACCTCGCCACGGATTGCGTCACTGACACCATTTAACAGTGCCCCTCAAAACTCCATCTCTCTCCAGGCAGAACATTAATCACCAGAGGGATCTTGACATTTTTATTGTTGCCGAAAATTGCTGGAGGCACAGAACGCCGCAGCTGGTGCTTTTAACATCATAATATACCAGCAAACACGGCGCCCCCACCCGAGGTCAGCACCCGGTGCAGTGGCACCGGTCGCACCGCCATAGAGCCGGCCCTGATTGCACGCATCTCGATCACGGATTGCTGCAGCAGGAGCGTTAACCCACTGATTAGCCCGAGCAGGTAGGTACAAGCAGCGCTAGCGCTCCGGCTGGTGATGGTTCCTCGCAGACAGGCTTCTGCGCGGCATCGCCAGGCCCCCTCCGTGCAGCAGGTTGGCACTCTGCCAGGGTGCAGCCCTGCAGCCAGCTGGGGGTCAGAGAACCATTGAAGCACGGCCAACGCTTCCGATACACGCCACAGGAATGCCACCCAGAAGGGGGGACATTAAACGGAAATCGAAGCCAGTGAAATGGCCTAACAAGCAACTCTCCGTCGAGTTCTATTTATTTCGTTTAAACGTTTCCCTGAGCGTGACGAAGAACACTGGCGCGCGCATTAGGTTTCATTTACAATTCAGAGCCCTCACTTTGTAGCCAGCGAGAAGATGCGTTTGTTATTGTTCAATACATCTTCCGGTTCCCATGAAAACTGCGAACAATACATCAATTTCAGTAGCATGCAAATAATGTAAATCCTGTACATTTTGTACAATTTCAACAAATAAGCGGAACATACTGAATAAAATAATGGGAAATTTCTCAGATACCTTCACTGTCTATATTTTTGATACCGACGTTTTTTTGAAAGATTTAGTATTCTCAACATACGTGCAGCTTTGCTTCTCTAATATTAACCTTTTCTAAAGAGCGCCCCTACAGTGAACGATCTTTTTGTACTTTTCAAACTAATTCCAATATTAGACATTTCCGACCTTGCAAGCATAAGCGTGCGTCACCCCCACCTAGATGATCACCTGGATTCTAACCTGTGACAATCAAATGACCGTAGACATCAGGGGCGAGCATTAATTTACTGAGGAATCTTGCCACGGTCCTTTAAGCTTCTTTACCTGTGTGAGACGCCAATGTAATGATGTTGTGATAATCATGGCTTGGCAGAATCAATTTTAGAGGAAGGATGCGCTCAGCAGAGGTGATAGACTATATTTTCGACACCTGATTCTAGCTGAGAAATAAATGAAAGATTGTGGTCGAAAATGCCGGTGATGTTCTTGACTCTACGAACTGGACCTCTGGGTGGGCAAGGGGCTGGCAGCCAGGATGAGGAACCGAGCATCCCCAGCCAACAGAGGATGGGGTCCAGCAGTGCTTAATTTGTAAATAAAAACGTGCCGGCGCCCAAACGCTTCTGCAATTAAATGTGAGAACAAGGAATACTATGGCGGCGTTATCCTGAAGCCACCTCGGGCCTCTTTAATCCATCTACAGCCACTCCCTGCCCCTTCAGATCACTCTTGCAGCTTTTTGCTTTCTCCCTGTGTGGCGCTTTTTCGTTTTTTCTTCCTCCGTCTTTCCCATGCTTGTCGTTTGCTAACAGCAACTGCTTTAGGCGGAAGAACAAGCCCCAGCCCTCAAAAATAACTGCCGGTGCTGAGCACCGGAAACAACAAGCACAAATTAAGCCCTGGGGTCCAGTTTATTGAGCTCGCGAGGATTCACATTTTTAAATGTTTGAGAGCCGGTCTAGTACCTTTTTAAACGGCTGCACATATTCGAGGCATGGAGAGAGATTGTCGACGCGTCTTTTAGTGGGGCAACCCCAAACGACAAGGACAGGGGAGTGTTAAACGACATGTTTTATGACATTCTAATGCCCAAGCATTGTTTAAAATGAAGGACCAAAGACGAGAAGACACATTCTCAATTACTCTAATTACTCTAATTATTTGTACCTCTACACAAAAGTGCACCAATGACTGTAATACTATGTTGAGTTGAACTCATGGAAAGGGACACAGACAGGATAGGAAGCAAAATATTGCATCAAAGGAAATGTAACAACAGAAGTAAAAAAACAACTCACATAAAACCAACACAGATGAAAGCCGAAGTTGCCCATTCTAGGATGTGATCCTCGATCTAAAGGGTTACGCAATTATACCTGCAGCAGTTTCATCAACGTGCTGAGCCTTATTACCATCTTTTCGAGATCCAAGGAAGCCCAGCAAACTCGTGGTAGATTTCTAAGATCTCAGGATCCAGGATCTTTCCTTCACTGGTAACCCTGGATCACTTTTTAACATGGCCACAACCAACGGAACGGTCGATTCGCTCCCCACCATTAGGAGCACATTGCGCCTCGAGATCATAAGGACACTACGTTTCCAGCCCTGGACTTCCCTTTTACAAATCTTGCATTCATCTCTGGTGATCCAGCGTGTTCAATTGTCCAAAACCAACGCAATAGGTCTTTAAATGTTCCCACATGGTACACTGAAGCCTAGCACTGGAAACAAGATGTTGTCCCTGTGGCATAGTAATATTCAGTGGTTTTAGACCTCATTGTTAGTCACACTCTTTAGCAAGAAGGTGACTGCAGTATTTTCAGAGGGGGGCAGAGGCTTACCCCAAGATCTTTAGAAGGGCCCATACGATTTCAGGAAACGTGGCCTTGTACAGAATGAATACAATGATGCAATGGCTGGAGTCTGAGTCAGTGGTCCAACACTTAAAAACAGACACAAGCTAATTGCACATGATCTATATGAAACCTTACTCCTGTCCTATATGTGATAGTTCCTCTGAATATACTTAGTCTAACAGGCCACTTTGCCTCAATGCTCTTCACTGATTGAATGGGAGAAGTAAGTCCTGGAAGATGGAGGCAGTCATGAGGCAGCTGATGGTCTGAATTTTAGTGAGGAAAATGTGAATGTTACAGGCAAGAAACACACAGAGCTCTCTGCGTGAGAGGGGAGAAAAATGGGTTTATAAATTAGAGCAGGCAACTGACTGCAGGAACTATGTTCCAGCTCCATTTATGGTGATTATTGGGCGGTACTAGAGTCCTGCTCTGTCTACGTCCGATCTGCAATAATTATGTGGCCTGCATCTCAGGAAAAAACCTGAAGGATGTGCTACCCAGCTGCAATATGGATTGATGACTAAAGCAGCTGCATGCATCAGAATCACCAGTCTGCATCCAGTACAACAACAATGATGAGCCTTCGCTTCCTCCTCGCTAAGGGATGACCCTTGGGCACACCACAGTGAGACGGCCTATGAGCAGTGATTTTAAGCCACAGCAAAGAACGTAGTATAGAAACCAGACGTCCTGTTCAGAAGAGTAGGACTAGAGCCTGGTCTTCGGTGTCCCAGCCTTCCCAACCAATGAAGTTCAAACTAACAGGCTCTTTTCTTAATGTATTCTCTGGTAGCAAGGGATAAAGGCAGGGCCTCCCAGAAAGTGGGGGATAGTCCGGGGGGAATTAAGCGGTGCCTGGGTGGCGATGCACTATGAACCAATATCCTTCTGGATGCTCCAATATATTTTGAAGTCTGGTGTGCTCATGTTATGTTGTGACACTTAAGAGTGGCATGTGATGGCCTGGAACAAGTAGGAATAAGGTAGGAACATGTACTCTGGAGTTAGTTTGACATGCCAGGAGTATTGGAAGTTATCCATTTTCTTTCTGCTTTTATTGTTCATGACTGAACAGTAATTGACCGATGTCACGTGGGAGGCAGACCACCAAGATGTTTGAGCACTTCGTATATATGAGGCCAAGCGAGAACTAAAAGAGTTGGAATGTGGGTCCCAGCGTAGAAGTGGGGTTCATCCAGTATGGATCATGATGGACCATAGATGTGATCTTGGTGTGTTTACTCTGGGGCTTGTTCATGGATTTCACGGAGAAGTGCACAGGGTAGGATGGTGGAGGGATTATCTGAATATACCTTTATTGTATGATTATTAAAAATCCTTACAATAAGAGATAAAAACACTGATGCATAAAATTGTTAAAACCCAGGAGGTAAAGTTAAAAACAAACTCAGTAGGTCGGATATTAAAGTGCAGACCTAGAGTCTGAAGTACTTTAAGGGGGACTGTATATTAGCTGTAATAAATAAGGGCAAATAGTGCCATAGAAAAAAGAGAAGAGGGGCACACCGTCGTTGATCTCTGGAGTTTAGCCACTTAGGAGCGCTTTTTTTGGGCTGAGTGAGTGTCTCGGTCATGGCGGTCAGGCTCGATCTTTAGGTTATTGGGACTTCTAGGCTTTATTTCATAATATTGATGTATTTGTTGAATTTTGTCAGTTCCATTAGCACCGTGATCCTGAACCCCAGGTTTATGGTCTCATTACATGTGCTGTTGCTTGGGCAATAAAGAGTGGTTTTAACAGTCTACAGCATGGTGTCAGAAGTGCGGGACAACAGCAAAGCAGATGTCAAAAAATGTATATTTGTGTTTACAGAGTCCGCAGTTTTCAATTTTCTTTAAGAGACCACCCTCTCAGGTAAGTTCCTTGATTTGTAGGCCCATTAACCTGGCAAACAGGACTTGTTTTAGGCAGCCTTTACTCAGTGCGCTTGACAAATAGGGTAGTGGTCTTAGGGAGTCCAGTTGTGCGCTGGCAATTGACAACCCCACAGCTTGCAGAACTATCAAGTGTTTAAGCTTATCAAGGTTGCTTTGCCTTAGATAACATTTTGGATTGTTTTTTTAGGATGTGCTCAAGCATGGGGTATGAATGCTGTGGGCTCTTTAATACATCTTGGTCAATTTGAAGGGTTTTGATTGAGTGTTAGGGGCAGCTCCTCTGCAATGGCAGAGGAGCATCTCCCCCCCGGCCAAGAGCCAAGAACCAAGAGATGAAAAATAAAACAATAGTTACACTATCATTTTTTTTTCATCTGCTGACTCAGCCACCAGTGAAGGGAAGGGCGGGGCTGGGCCACAGGAGAAGGGGAAGGGGAGGGAGAGTGGAGTGCACTGAAGTCCACATGTGTGTTTGGCCGGCTGTCTCAGGCCAGCCAAACACACATGCGCACTTATGTTTCTTCAGCATGGCTGTGTTTAACAGCCGGGCTGGAGAAACTGCACAGACCCCAGGGCTGTGTCTGAGTGGCAGTCACTGCCACTCAGACCAATCCTGAAGCTGCTTTCATGCTTGCGTTTGCATGAAAGCAGCGCCAGGATTGCTGGGGAGTCTGTGCTGGTGTCCCAGTGAATGCTGGGACACCAGAAGAGGAACAAGGCGCCAGGAGGCAGCAGGAGTTGGCGGGAATGGTGAAAATCCGAGTTTTTTTTATTTTATGTATTTATTTTGTTTTCCTCCCGTCCTCGTACACCCCTTCCCCCTCCTTGACATTTGCGGAGACTGCTGCTGTTGAGTATTGTGACCACAGGTTCCCACTTTGAGTGAAAACGGGCTGAAGGGCTGTTTTCATTGTATTAGCCGGCGCATTAGTGTAGTTAATAATAGTCATTTACAAAGGCCACCATGCTTGCCCATGTTTGGGCCACCAGTCCAAATTCCAGCCTTATCAGGCGGCTCCAAAGATACGAAGGAAGGCCAAAACCCCTTTATACGCCTTAACTTGATATTTATCCAGGGTACCTACTTGGTGCAGGGAGTACACAGTTCAATACCCACAACATAGACCTTTCGCAACAGGGTGTAGAACTTCACACACACTAGGCCCTCACTAGTTATAGTCAAGGCATCAGTTTGTTATCTAAACAAGAGAACTTGGCAGTGACTGGAGAATTTCAGGTGCATGCTGCTCAGGTGTGACAGCACAGTCTGTTCTTAAACTATTTGGACCAAATATGTTAAACATTTCCTACCCATTCAAAGACTTGTCGAAGCAGACACAAGCATCTTCTGTTGTTTGGTAGTGATGCATGTTTCACAGGAAATAAGAGCAATTTTAAGATTTAGTGGTTTGTAAACTGATAATTGCAGACGGTTTAGTAATTACTGCAGTGCCCCCCGCTCTTGGATGTTGTGTCTACACACTATAATCGGTATGTCTGCTTCTAGTATGCATGCTTAACATTCGAAATGGTTTTGCCAATACCGACTTTGGTTTTGAGCTCAGACTTGTTTTGTAGTAATGACTTGTTTCACAAGATCTGTGCAGGTGCAACACCCAGTAGTAAACGTAATACACATATCTGTAAAACAAAGTGCCGGCAATCGCATTTGTTCTCATGCAAGCTTTCCATGTATATCGCACTTAAAGTACACCTAGGCTGCTTCTTGGAGTAATGTTTAAAGAAGCCCAAAAAACTCTCAAGAACTGGGTCTTGATCTTCAGTGATATGCACTAATAACTAACCCACTATTTCGTTTTTACCATTGTTTTACTGAGGAAACAGCTACACGTTTCAACAATTCCTGAACATAGCAATAAAGAGAGTTGCCACATTCACTGATATCAGGTCAAACAACCACCGTCCACCCCCCATTCCACACCCTGTGATCGTCTTCTCCAAATCCCTCTCGCAGCTGGGGCATGTCCGAGTCTAGACTCCAAGATCAATGAAGGTTTAAATTACATTTCCATAAAATGTGCTATGAATCATTTCCGGATAGATTGTTAGTTTTCACGTCGCTGGCACACACTGGTCAGGTAATGCACATTTCACCTAAGAAATTAATAGATATTTACTTTCTGAGTATATTAGAAACACCCCAAAAAGCTAAACTCTAAAACCCGCACTGCATTGCACCCTACTTTGAAATATTACAAATGGTGTCTAAACTGAACACTCCTCCTTAACCTGGGCCTGTGGCTATGAAGTGTTTTCCCCAATGGTTTGTCCCACGACTTCCTGATTAGTAAACTGAAGGTTGTCCAGAAAGGGACCGCCATATCACCACGAGGACCCCTTCTGGGCGGTGTCATCTATCCAACACTCGTGTGTACAAAGCTGTCCCGGAAATATAATTCAGCTGGTATTGGGAAATAGGGCTGATGTTTATAGCTGAAACTGTATGTTTGAACATCTGCTCCCACCCTGAGAGTTCAAGCAGAAGCTCTGTTCTTCCCAAGCTCTCCATGTTTTTATCGTACATGTCTCTCATTTGGCCCACACTAGCTACACATATTCTTCAAAGGTGGAAAAATACCCAGAATTGTATGTTGCAACCTTGATTGACATCTGTACCCATAATCTGAGATTTGTGAATGTTTGTTCTTAAAAAGGTGTGACTGCCATTTGGTGCTGGGAATTAAAACACCTACCCTCCATAACTCCCCAATGTCAACAGGAAATGCCTGCAATGGAAAGGCCCCATGCCTCCAAGTTCTCCTAACAGCTTCTTCTCAACGGTTTCCAGGTGGGCATATTTCAGCTGCTGGGCTGCAATTGTAAGGCTTCAAACACCTGCCTGTTCCCATCTAGCATTTAGTGCTTTACAGAGAGAAATCCCTGATCACAAGTCCCTCTCTGTCTCTATATTGTGTATAGTTTTGTAAAATTATAATCTATGAAGCAAGATAAAGCCACAGCAAAGGCCAGACTTCAAAAAATCCTCATCCTTGCGGCATCCCCTGCCCTCCAGAAAATTATCCCAGGATAAGAGCACCACTGTGGCCACCACAAACAATTATCATTCACTTTGCCATTTAAAATATTTACGCGCAGAACATGCCTCTTTATAATGTGAGATTCAAGCAAAAGTTGAAAAAACAGTCCAGAAAAGTAAGTTTTCAAAATAATATCATTTTTCTATAACACTTCATACCACACATCTGCCATTTCTGAAAGAAGTTAACAACAAATGTTACTATTACCCACTTTACTATAACTGTTCTCGCTTGGATCCTAACTTGTGCCCTACCAAAGGCAGCATGTATCAGCTGCCAAGACTCCACTCTTGCTGGCTAGATGGAATGTGCAGAACCCTTCTTCCCGGCCCAGCCATTCACAGCTGTGTTGCATTTCGACCTCTATGCTCAGCCTCAAACCTTCCAATTACAAATGTCAGCTGTTCAGGTTTGCCAAAATACCAGAAAACCTGGAATGGGCTTTTCGGTGGATGGAGGTGGAGATCTCCTCTCCTAAGCATTCATCCGAGGACAGATATCTAGAACACACAGCCCCTTCAGCCACACCCCTCAGCGGGACAGATGAGCTCCACCCAACATTAAGCCCATGCAGAAGCACTGCTATCAATTGTGTAGCGGGTGCATTGGTACTGAGGCCCGCTGAACCCAAACTTTATGTTACTGCCCAAAGCAGTAGATGGGCCTATTTCCTCGCTTACTCTATGGCACATGGCACCCTTGCTATGCCACTGAGCCAAAGCACACGCTTTACAGCTTAGAATGGGTAGGTGATAAGGCCCTCATGACGACCCTGGCGGTCCGGACGGGCTAGCAGTGAATACTGCCAAATTAGGAGTTTGGCGGTTTGGCCTAAGCCAAACTGCCGAGCCTCCCCCCACCCACAACATTACTGCGTTCCATCAGGCTGGAGGTGAGCACCTCCAGCACAGTGAATGGAGTGATACTGCTAGTGGTATCACAAGGCGGGAACAGACAACCAACAGAAAAAGCTGGCGGTGTTGCACCCTGGTGACAGGAATAAGCATTCCTGTCGCCAGGATACACTTGCATACACGTCCACATTCCCGCACCCATGCACTCACACACTTCTACACACAAACAAACACACCCCCACTCACACACGCAAAAGCGACATACATACCCATTCACACTGACATACACAAACACCACACTCACACACGCATTCACTCAGCCATGCACATACATACATTCACACACACACCCTGCACCACATACACGCACTCATCCGCTCTCCCCATCCACTCACAAACACTCATCATCTCCCCCTCCACACACAATCACTCTCACACCCAGACACGAACCCACAAACACCCCACTGCATTCATAACATTCACACAAGCACGCACACACCCACACACACACATACTCACACACACACCCTCCCCTGTCAGACAATCCACTTACCTCGTTTGTTGAGGAGTTCCTCCGGGAGGGGATGGGTCCTGGCACTTCCACTACCGGCAGCGCCTCACCATCTGGACACCGATACACCATATTACGGTTTGTAATACGGTGTGCGGTCTCTTTTTGTCATGGCAGTACTGCCTCTGCACTGCTGACCCCCCAGCATGACTGGTCTCGGAACTCCACACAATTTTGGGCCGAAGTTAGAGATCATTCGTAGTAGGGCAGTCTTAAGACCACCAGCACTGGCGGTATTTTGGCACCCACGGCTTCGGCGACCTTTGGAAAAGACCCCAAAGTCGTCATGAGGGTATATATTTGTTTTTACTGGAATCGAGCTCCTCATATGAGTAAGTACTTCATGCTCATATTAAAAATGTAGTAAGACAGCTTCATGGGTTAAATCACATGAACTAAGACAGGTGTACAATTCTGCAAACACAGGTCTGCTTCACAGGTTCAATGCGAGTTCATTAAACGTTTCTTGTTTCCAAGACGGATTCCATCGCTTTACAAACACAGTTAAGCCAATGTTTTAATAAGTAAATTGCAGAACAATGAAAGAGCTGACACAGGGGTGCTGCACAGCCAGTTCTCTTTACGTGCTTTTCTTTTGCACTGCCCATGTATGATCTGAGGACAAAAGAAAGCAGGCTAGCAAAACGTGAGGATATCAAAGCATAAAGATAGGCAGATATGTAGTTTGCATTCATTGTCGTTGGCCTAAATATGTATCATGCTGTTCTAAAAAAAAAAGCTAAAGCATGATATGGTATGTGAGGTGAATATGCTTTGCTAAGTTATGTTCTAATGTGTGCAAGGCAATGCTAAGATAAGAAACACCTTCCTGCGCTATGCTACGACGTTGAGCGTGGATAAGATTGCTCTGTGATATGCTAGGCTATGTTATGGTTTTTATAGGAGTTCAGTAGCTATGATCATACTGTGAGAAAAAATGTTCTCCAGACTATCAACGATGACTGTAGATAGTCACTAAGTGGTATGTAACCGAACTCAAGATCTTTGGAAGATACTGTAATTTTGAAATTGCTGGATTTTAATTTTGACACTTGGTCACCAATAATATATGCTAGTGCTGTGAACAGGCCCTTCTTCCTTTTCACATGAGATACCTGTATTCGAATCGTGGTACAGTAGTGAATGCTATTAAAAAAGAATTCGATCCACGTGCAGTCCCTGTGTTGTATTCTAAGAGCTACGACGAGGGGACAATGCAGCTTTTAGGACGCAACTAGTGCTTAATTTGAGCTGTGGTTTCCGGTGCGGGGCACCAGTAATTAATCTTATTTTTCTGCCTCAACCATTTACTGTGAACAAAATACACATATGGGAAAGACGGAGGAAGAGGGAAATGAAAAAGCGTCACCAAGGGAGAAAGCTGCAAGAGTGAGTTGAATGGGCAGGGAGTGACTGTAAATGGACGAAAAAGGTCTGAGTTGCCTTCAGGATTGTGTTGCATCAGTATTACGTGCTCGCAGATTTAATTTTAGCAGCCGTTTTTTTCCAGAGGAGAGATTAGGACACTGGCACGTTTTAATTTAAAAATTAAGCACTGGCTGCAACACTCCACACATCTAATAACCTTGACATTAGGCTGCAGGGATGGTCTGCTGTCTCCATCTTTCCACCCCTCCCCCGCTGCACTTATTGCACCAGCTGGAACAACAGGACGCACGAGGAACGCGGCGCGTTCCAACAGGTGATAAAATGGCGCTCATTTTCCATCGTCCTATTAACAGAACGCGCCTCGAGGTAATGGTAGAAAGTGAGAAGGGAGAGGCCAGCTGGTGCCGTCCACAGGTGGTGCAGGTCTGGACATTTCAGGCCACCCACAAGGCCCGGCGATTCACTAAACACCCAATGACACTGCGTGGCATAACTGCCCTACTCATGCTCGCGCTGTGCCCGGGGGCACTGGCTATTCCGTATTCCCCCTCCGAGGCAATGCATCAAGAGCCAGTAACTCAGCAAAACTGTCCGCACAGAGGCCATGAGAATATCACAGAGACGCTAATTTACCACAGGGTTATGATGCATTGTTATAAGATTTATCTAGCGCTTTACTCTCCCCAATAGGGCGTTGAAGCGCTTTGGACACATTTTGAAGTCCCGACGAACATCGGTTAAATATACGTGGCTCTTGGGAGCCAGTGCAGTTCTTGATTTGTACAATAAAGATGTAAAGGGACCAAAGTGTTTTTTAGGAGCCCGCCCCAGGGTTGTCGAATGCCAGGAATGTAGAAGGCTTCCGAGCCTTAATTCCAACTCCTGTTTCTCAACCCTTATTTATCTCACACTAACATTTTTTTTTTACTTCTTATCTCCTTTGGTGTTCTCTTATCTTTCCCTGCTACCTTAATTTTCCATCTTTCTCTCTGTTACTCTTGGTCAGAACCTGATGCTAACAAGCATTGGCAAAGCCAATAGGTCTCACTTACAGTTCGGACCACGTTTCCATAGCAAATGGATTTTTTGGTTTGGTAATAACTTCAGCTCCGTTAAACGCATCTTCATGAATCGTTCCCCCCCAAAAAAGTCTCATACACTTCAGCTCCTTCCTGGAAAACTGCGGGAGGATCCATCAAGGGAGGGCTTAGAAAAAGGGAACGGGTACCAAAACATGTTTTCACTGTGCAATTTTCTTAGGAAAATTGCAATACCACTAAAAAGGCTGAACAGAAGTAGACCAAATTTGAATGAAAGCTGCCACCATGACAACAAAGATGTTGTGGCAGCCATTTTAGGAATCAGAAACTCTGTCCCCTTTCCTGCAAAAAAGAAAAAAAAAAAAACATATACGGGGAAGGGTAGGGATACCATGATTCCTAGGCCTGGTGGTGGTGGGGGAGGGAGGGCGGAGTGTTCCAGAGGCCCCCTTCTGACCAAAACCATATTTAAAAAGAAATACTAATGTATTTTGAAATCATTGCTAAAAGTGACGCTGGCGTTATGCTGAACCGAAGAGTAGGAGAGGATGAAAAGTAAAAAGAAACAACCACAGGAAGAGAAAGCAACACTATGGAAGAGAACCAGGAGCAAAACAACTTAAAAACACTTATGCTGTTACAAAGTGCTGCAAGTGGCAGGAAAAACTAGGCTGAGACCGAAAGCACAAGCAAGAAAGTACACTTTCAAACAAGCATTTGCAATGCAACGGGTCTCGCGTTTGCTCGTGTTAGAGCTGACAGTGTTGTAAACTCCTAACCCGACTTTTCACTGGTAATGAAACCTATCGGCAAAAGTGCATATATGTACTAACCGGAAAAGTGCAATTAACTGTGTCACAGGGTTGATATTATGGAAAGCGCTCAACTTCTGCCAAGCGAGATCGCGCTGGGACAAGAGAGAAAAAGGAGTCTACGTGCGGGACGGAAAACAGCGAGCCTCGCTTGTTTTCTGTACTTGGTCAATGCGCTCGAGGAGGGCTATCCACCGAAAAAGGCATGACGTATGCATGCCTTCCACTAATGAAATCAAGCAGATTCCAACAAGCAAGCCCATGAACCAATGACGTGACGTGGACGGGGCTCCGAGCCCTTTTTAGTAACTAAAGCGTCTCGCTTAGCGAAACGCATGCGCAAGCGCATGTGACGCAGGCTCGACCCTAAAAACAGGAAGCAGTGCTTGGTCATTGTTCCAGGGAAGGGGTGAACAGAAAGTGAAACGAATATGAAGCCAGCTTGCACCGACCAAACAGGAGCAACAATAAGGCTGACAATTAAGCCAATGAATGGCAAGCAATAGGAGGGGAGGGGTCTCTAATCCCAGTGTATGTAAAGAAAATATATTGCAAGCAACAGTGCACGCGGTCTCAGGTGAGAGCTAAAAATTAAGTCCAAGGGCCTTATTATCAATAGTGCCAAGGGAGTGCAATTGGTGTTTTCAGCCACTTTTTTGTGCTGCTGGGGCATTATAGTATTTCAGAAAGGGCTGCACATAAAAGTGGTGCACATTCAGTGTGCCCCCATTATTGTACTTCTTGAGAGGGGAAAGGATGCCCCACGTACCCTAAGACATCCCTCCGATTCCTCTGCAGGCAAATGCAATCACTCACTGCACCCACCTTAGGTGAGAAATCTGCCCCCCTTTTGAAAGTCAGGCCACTTGCTGCTGGAAGAAGGGAAAGGCAGACGGGCGACTTGAAACCACAAGGCTACCATTCACTAATGCACTGTTCTCAAGGCAGATACTGGCTCGTACCTAAACTCGGAACAGAGCATTTGTTGCACCATTCTGGTCTGAGCATGGTCCACAACCGCAGATATGTACTGGGCACAGAGTGGTAGACATTGACCATATGTATATCGCAGCCCCTGCTCCCCATAAATGAGTGTGGAAGCCCACACGTGCAATTAGTGGTACAAATTCAGCACAGGGCCAGCCTGATCTTTGGCTTAGCTGCGGTTCAGCTCTATCATTTTGGTAGCTTTTCCACTTCTAAAGTGTGTGGGTGTGTGCATGCATGCACACACGCACACACACACACACGCACACACACTTTCGCTCCTCTGTCCCTTTTCCTTCTACTTCTTTATTCCTCCCCAAATCAGTAGGGCCAGGCAGCATTGGATTCAGGCGGCATGGTGTACTGCTCTGCCTGACTATAAATGTCCCAATCTTCTTGCACCTGTTTTTTCCCAGATGCAGAAAGGCCATACCCAATTTTACCATCTGGAAATTCTACAAGAGCAGCTATGCCTCTTCCCGTGGACGCCGCCACCATTTTTCTTCGATAAGGGTGGAGCATTGATGTCAGAACTTTCCCTTCTATTGCCTTCCCTTCTAGGTCTCCTTCCTCAACACCGGCTCTGCAGAGAAGCCAGTGCTTCCATTATCAGGTGGTAAATGACGGCATGAAAGCCCTCAGAATAAAGAATAGTGCAGGAGTGGGCATAATCATTCTGTGGCCACCTAGTTATTCCCCATTCCGAGAAATTAAGTACAAATTGACATAATTCCATGTGGAGATATTGGCGGTAAAAGTAATTTTGGCTTTTGGGAATCTCCTTCTGGAATTCTGCCTAACTTGTAGTCATACCCCAAAATTCACAAAAACTGTACTTTTCAAAGGAACAAAAGTGTTGCCAAAGTGGAAAAGGGAAGAGAATGCCTTCAAATTTCATGAGGGTGTGGGCCATGACTGTCTCCTTAGAGCGCCTGCCAATTAGTTTATCCTATCATAAGACAATAAGAGAGAAGAAACAGAAGTAGGTGGGCTTCCCATTTTGTGGAGAAATTAACAGATTTTTGTCTCTTTACCACCTCAAGCTTGCAACGTTGTTTTTAGGATGTTGTGTGTGCATGTGTGATGCATGCCGCGGTGAAAATGCCGAAACCAGAGCTCTGTTTAGGGTTGGTGAAACATTAAACCTGCAATTTTAAGTAACAAAAATAACCCGAGCTAAACTAAGCTGTAGCCACAGTTGTGAAAGGAAGCTTCCCAGAAGAGATGTCCGTTGAAAAGCGATACTTACTTTGTGTTCAAACTGTGTGTCTAAACTTTGTGAAACAAGGCCTCATGTGCACCCTCTAAGATGTGTTGAGGGCCCGGGAGATACTATTCACGGTCTGCTGTTCACGGAAATTAAACCAATACTCATTTTGTCTCTGGAGCTGGGAGCTGTGAGGTTGTAACTCTCAGGGCCCTGAGTTAGAAATCAGCTCCTTGTTGACTCGCCTACTATAGGTCAGTTTGGCAGAGCCTGGAGGGGTGGTCTGGCAGATCAGTGTATGGACTGATTTTTGGGTAGTTTGTGGGCCTATTTGTATAGTCTGGTGGGCCAATGTTTACCGTTGATTTGGCTGATATTTCCACAAACATTGCCAGGAGCAAGGATAAATGCAGTCTCCAGTACCTTGAAAAACACATATACATATTGTCTTCACAAGGTCATAACTGCCCTGATTTGCAAATGTGGGCCACTTTTTTTAGCTATCTGAATCTCTACTGGGGGACACTTTTAATTTGGTGTCCGGGCCTCTTTTCTGTTCTTATCTAGCCCTGTTTGTTGTTACTCACTAAGTACATTCTTATGTTGCGCCCCCACCCCCCATCTGTGCACCTTCCACACCACAATGGGCTGCCCCACTAAAGAAGGGGCGAGAGGGGAGAAAGATGGATGTTTTAGAATGTATGTCCTTGAGAGTTCTCGTGTTGTTTTAGTTGGGGAGATACCATCCCAGGATGGAGCAATTTCGAAAGTAAATGCCTAGTTATGTGAACAGGTGGGACCTGGGACGGAGGGTAGCAGGTGAAGGACGACCGCAGTTGGCGTTTGTGATTAAAAGGGGTCTTGGCCGAACCTGTCAGCTGATACTAAGTTAATATAGCAGATTTATTAGTAAATGTATTTATATAGTGCCTGCTACTCCTAACGAGCCATTGAGGTGCTCTCCAACGAGTAGCACTTTACTCCGGAACCAAGGTTAGAGGCAAATAGATACTAGACACGTCCATCTACATATCCATAAATACATGCTTTATGTCATATTTCTCCTTGTGTATGCTGTGGAAAATGAATAAAAACGGAAAAAAATAGTATATACAACATAACATAAAAATTACTTGGTGTCTCCTGTCTCTCTCTGGCAATTTAAATATCTCCCCTGTAATTAAACATGTCTGTTTTTCTGTTAACACTTTACCTTCCTCATATAAAAATATAGAGCATGACCTCCTATAAAAAATAGTCTAAGCCTTTGTGTTTTTCTGCCACCTCCCCCCACCCCAAAACACCGCCTAACCCCCTCCCATGTCAACATCGTCTTTCCCCTTCTGAAAGTACAAACGCTTCTTGTAATCCTCCCCCATCTTCCACGATGCCATCAGCTGAGTTTTCCACTTTGGTGTATAAAACTTTCCTACCACCGCCCTTTCCCTGCTTCTGTCAGGCACTCTCAGCCCTTCACATGCACAAAATATGGTCTGTTAACTTCACGCATCGCTCACAGTGTCATCTCCCGCCTTCCTCTACTCCACATAAAAAAAAAAATCCTGCCCCCTTCCCTTTAACACTCAATAGACTCTCCCTTCTACATATCCAAAAAAAAATAAAAAAAAATCTGGTCTCCTATTTACTACTCCCACCTCCCACTGGCCTCTGCATGTGGTACCTCCCCAAGGGCTGTGGCTGTTCCTGCCCTCTTATAGCCTGATCCCCACATGCATATGCAACGCGAAATTGAACTTGGGAATGGAAATACTTTATTTTATGAATGTAAATGTATGTTTGTAGCTACAAAACACGAATGAAACCACAATTGAACATGGTTGTTTTAGAGGTCTCTAAATTATACTGTGGAGGGAACAATGGGTAAAAAAAACTGTTCTGTCTAATAAGGATGTGTGAAGTTTCAGTATGCAATAAATGTTTTGGGCATCCTGTACGTTGCATGTTTTCCCATCAACTTCCTTTATAAATTTTTTTCTGATACTTCTGGTATGGCGGAAAATTTGTATGCATATGTATTATTCTGAAATTAGAAGCACATTTTTTCTTTTAAATTTACTGTGAAATCAGAAGGGCGTTGATCTTGATGTTTTTCTGCCCTAACTTTTAAACTGGGCAGATGACGAACGCTCGCCACGGAATGATAAAATAAATTAGTGTACATAAGTATGACTGTGATCAAAATTATTTCCTGCATTGTGTTTCAGGTGCTGGGAAGTTGGCAGCGTACAATATTAAAGGTGAATAACTTTCCTGATTTGCAAGCAAAACACCCAACAACCTACAAACACAGGCCATCATCAATAAGAAGACATCTGGAGGCAGATATCAGACCCCTCCTCTGTCAAACAATTCTACCCCAATTCAAGGAACTGGTCAAGGAGAACTGTCCCTGCATCACTGTCAGACCCCCTTCCCGGATCAAACTTTTAGGGACATCCTATTCTCCCAATAGATGCAACGCCAGCAAGAACCATTGTCAACAATTATCTAAAAAAAGTCACCAATCCCTCCAATCTCAAGATCTTATACACCTGACTGATCATCCAGAAAAACCTCAATCCATCAGACCCACTTAGCAACCAATCAATCTCCAAGAGACCATTCACAGGAGAACTGATTGAAATAGTTGCCTTCACTCAGATCCCCACATACAAGGAACAAAACACCGTCATTTCTGACCATCAAATGCTTTTCCTCCCAGGCAAACTTGCTAAAACCGATTTGATCACCATTTGGAATGACCTAAAGACAGCTGTACACACAAATGTAGTTGCTGCAATTGTACTGCTGGATTGTTAACCATTGTTGATACAGTGCCCCACCTTTTATCCCTACTGAAACCAGAAGAACTTGTCACTGAAGGAACAAATGTAGACCAGTCACTTCTTAGTTTTCTGACAGGGCTGGCATCATCTCACTCCCCTGTTCATATCAACTCTTTTCCAGACAGACATTTACCTTAAGGTCTGATCCTTTCGCTCAGTTTCAATGCCTACAGCAGTCTGATGCAGGCCGTATCAACTCTTTGAACCTAACCTGCTACAATTATGCCCACAACAGACAGATCAGCCTGAAGTGGCAAACACCTGATGGACCTTGGTATCTTAGGACCAGACCATTGCCTACAAGCCATTGAATATCCATCCCATTGAACCCCATGCAAACTTTTTACCACATTTTCCACAGCTATATTTCCTACAAATGCTGACCTATCATCGACCTAGTCATGTTTGGTCTAGACTACACACACTAACTGTGTAGGGGGTTCGCTCTTCTTAATCTGAAGACGTCAAGGAATCAAAATTGCTACAGCATGGCAAATGAAACAACTGTCTCTGGCTTTCCAAGGTCAGATGCTTCTCCTTCCAGGCAACCTGCATTCCCCACAAGTTCATCTGTTGCATAGTCATTCCTTCATTCAGGTAATCCTTCAAAGATAGTTAAAGGATAGAACCTTTCACCCTTGATTGGCACTCCTGCAAATAGTCCCAAAACAAGAAGCAGCAAGGCAGTGCTGGAACCTTGTTCCCTGTACAAAGTGCATAACTACAACATTCCCCCATACAAAATACAAGAAACACACAAGACCAGGTGGAATTCAGGGAGGTGGAGAAGACCTTGCTGTTGCTGAAAAACTGATTTCTGATCACAAAAAACAAGAAACAGAACCAAAGAACCAAACTCTGAGCTAAGATGGTATGCGCAATTGATGACTCAGGGCCACACCCACCAAAGAACCTGGGCCAAATCTCAAAAGGTTGACAGTCACAATTACATGTGCTGCTACCTCTCATTTCCCATTTTCAACTTCTCACCTCACTGCAGGTGCACCGTTGATACAACATGATAAGCTGATGCTTATTCAGCACAACACCAAAACAAGTGCTACATAGGCCACAGTTGCAATCTAGACCCTTCCAACCACACAGGTGTACTATCCCTCACTCCTCTTTGCTCCTGTGCTTAAATGCATGCTAAAACAAAGTACCGTATGATACGATCAAGTACCACTCTGGTCAACACAGACAGCACCAAAGACTTCCTGCATAAACCATACTAAAACTCATACCATTTAACAAAGCACATAAAACATATTGAGTAGCTTGATACCTGTCCACCAAAGTGCTTCTGTGCTTCTTCAGGGAAATAAAGAAACAATATAAATCCAGCAAGAAAACAATGCAGTACAATGCCTTACCGTATTACCCTTCAATTTGTTTCTTCATGTCTCGCATCTCTTGAACGATTACGCTTTCAGCAAATTTCTGCTACCAAATCGTGACCCAAAGGAGAGTTTTGCCAGTCTGTTGGTTTGCCTCTTTTAGGTCCCAGCTGACCAGATTTTTGTGAAAATGTTTCTGAGGTTGCACCAACATCCTTTGCCACTTACCCCCTCAGACCACCACAGAGATTGCTAAAGTTGACCCAGTATTTATTGAGGCAATAGAATTTACACACGAGGAAACATTAGCTTGGCATCCCAAAATAAACACTGAAGTACACGCATAGGATAGCTGTGGATTTATTCCCTGGAAGAAGCTATTATTGTTTAGCCTAACTCTCCTATAGGAGTGCCCATCGGCATTTGGTAGCAAAAAGTTTCTTTTCAATCGCAATGAGTCCATTAGTAGTCATTCATTTTTTTTCTTTTCCTTTGTATAGTCATTATTGACGTCTCTATGTACAATCAAAAGTCAATTTGCTCCACTTCCTCATCAATGTACTTCCAGCATTTCCTACATCTTTGAAAGTGGATGGAATGCCCTGACAATAATGCACAAGTGAGAAACATCTCTATCTGTTAGCTTCATTCCTTTCACAAAATCATCTAGGGGATGCATTGACTCCAGTTTGCTATTTTCCACTTTTAACTTTCTTTAGTATAATATTAGGCTCAACTTTCTTAAATCCTTGTCCTTTTTTTTTTTTAACGCAACCTATGAAGTACCTTGAAAAAAAGTCACACGACATATCAACAAACAATATTTCACATTAAAAGCATAACTTAGCAAATGATATTTCATGAAAGTATGCATTTGCACACTCCTTGTTTCTTAGGTATTGACAGTGTATTAGGACCCTCTTCAATTTTCCTGGTTAGTGTAACAGGATAAACCACCAATACTATGTTTTTTTGTTTTGTTTTTTAATTCCGGTGTTACAAAATGAAGGGTATTTTGTGACCAGGTTGAAAATTATGTGAATCAGGATGAATAGTAGCGACGGCAAAGTCGTAAGGCCCTTAGGTAAATAGACAACACATTTCACGCATTCTAATTAGGATGCTTTTACCATCAATAAGCATATCAGAAATGAAACGTTGATCAGCATTGTGTTCAATTCAAGGGTAATGTAGTAGTCTACGTTTTGGAATTATTGGTGCAAAAAATGAATACACTCCACTAAAATAGTGCACACACCACACACACACAGTTGTTTAACAATTTAGTTGGCATTAAAATTGACTAATACCAGCCACACAAGCCATTCTTATATGACCTTTGGGTGACCTGGAATAGCCTGAATTGTCACACTTGTAGGAGAGTGATGGCTAGGACTTGTCTTACTACTGTCATTGGCACGGCTGACAGGGGCAGTGGGTGGCGGAAGCTGAAGTGACCTCCTGACGAGCGTCCTGGCACTTATTTGTTTTACACACACAGACACACACACACACACACATACACACACACACACACCTTCAAGAGGCCTCTTTTGTGTTATTTGCATAGCAAAGTGTTTGACCAGGCCCCCTACATGGAATACAGCAGATGCAAACTCCTTTAGAAAATAGTGCCACCTGGACTTAATGTAGAAAGAAAGTATTCAAGTATTAATGCTGCAGTGGCAGTTTCTGTCACAATGGACTTCAGTGTGAGTTAGAACAGAGAGCGATGGTCATTTTAAACAAAGGTGTTATGGGCATTTTAGATATGATTTCTTTGGAAAAGGGATTATTACTTCACTTTTGAATCAATTTGACTACGATCCAGGGTGGTATTACTACCGGATCCTTGGTACGGTGTTCAATCACTTAGAAACCATTTTAGGATTTGGGGTCCCTGGGCAAGACATGCGTTGGACGCCCTCCTTGGAACACATTTTACTTTTATTACCCATTTTCTGCTAATTCAAGATGGAATAATTCCAAACAATATTGCATAATATGTTAAACCTTAACAGGGTCACAAAAACAGTTGAAATATGTCTTTCCCAGTACCCCAAAAATTCCTTAAGATGACAGTAGTTAGAGGGACAGCGTCAGTGGCACATGTAGGCAGAGAAGCAGAGAGGAATAGGGGGAGAAATAGAATAAACAGTGGTCTAATGGAGAGAAAGTTAAATTTCCCTAAATTTCCCAAGGGGCCCACTGGAGGGCGGGGGCCATGGGCAAAGGTCCTCTTGGCCCATGCCTGTAACATCTCTGTTAGAAACTCCCCCTTCTATCATTGTTAGGGGAATGGATATGAAAGAATTCAAAGGGGGATTGGAGACTGTCTCACAGCTGATGAATGCACAGAGAGGACCATACACTAAGCACTTTATTAAAATTACACAGAATTCAGGGGGTGCGGCAAGGGGATACCAGATCAAAACAAATATTTCTGGCAAGTACATCCACTCATGAATTTGAGTATTATGAACTGAAGGTCCCAGGATGGGAATTACATTCCAGACCCTAGGCTAACAGGTCCTTTTCTTGATTCTGAGGCCTTCACTACTGATATACCTCACCTGCTCTCAGCAGATGGAAAATGCCGGCTGACACCCGCGTGGTTTTACCTGGTGTGTTCCAGCATCCAGTAAAACCAAACCTCTATTCCTGCACCCAGTAATCCTGACTGTGGCAACACAGAGCCACTGGAAATTAGCTGAATCATTATCAGGCTGGGGAATACCACGTGGGCTGAGTCATAATAAAGTCAAGGGAGAGCTCTATACCACCTCACAGATGCTGAAAGCACAGAGAGGATTATACATGAGGAAGATGTCTACTCCTACATAGCTGTTGAAAATGTCAAATGAGGATGCAGCTGCTGAAACCACAGAGCGGAGGATCACACTATGAGTGGCTGGATGCAGTCCAGAGAGAACCTGCAGGTACTGCCCGCTCCGAGAGAACTATGCATCCCTATAAGGAAAAGACTTAGGGCCTGGCTTGCACTTTTCAGCTTGCCACCCAGTCAGTGAGTTTCCCACACCAACTGGCTTGTGATATGGCCTTCATTTTGTGCTGAGATTCGTGTACTAATCAGTCACAACCCAAAATTCCCATTTGCAGGGGCCACAACACTCCTCCTCATAAATATGCTGGTGCAGAAGTCCCTTTACAATCTCCTGCAAATGCAGTGATGGAGGCCTGCGAGGGACAGCAGGCATTACTTCCTGCACTAACATTCCCCCAATCCTGTTGTAAGAACAAGCATTTGCAATGCAATGGGTCTCGCGTTTACTCGAGTTAGAGCTATAAGCATTGTAAATTCCTAACTGGGCTTTTCTTGCCACATAAATTCAAAAATGAAAAGTAAAATAGTTGACATGAGCGAGCTAATTCAAAGTGCCACGGCCGCCATGAGTGGGAAGGAGAGACACAAAAGGAAAAAAAAGTTTGCTTGCAGTCAAACATATCGGCAGATGTGCAATTATTCATGTAACAGGGTCGATGGCAAAGATGGTAACAAAATCCCTCCAAGGAGGGACAAATGTAAAGGATTTACCAATGATAATAAAGGATTTTTGAAAGGCAAGCCCATGAACGAGTGATAGTGATGGGTGTGGGGTGGGCGTGGTTAAAAGCCCACAGATAGATTACAACATGCCAGAGCGCTTGCATGTTTAACCTAAAAATGACAGCCCTTACCTCTTACTTGCACAAGGATCATGTTCAAAAATAAAATTGGTATTCATGAAGTGGCATCAGAGGGACCATGTGCCAATTCCCTAGATTACTGAATGTTGCCACAAAGCCAGGATTCACCAGTCACAATGTGCAAATTGTCCCCCAACAACAGCTTCCACTTTTCAAATCTGTCACCACCCCTTTTCAAATCTCAGTAACTGATTAACGGTTTGTAACCACAATTGCAGAAGTAAGCCATTGATAAGTTAAATACTGACTCCTACAGGAAGGGGAGCACCCATTACATTCTCCTTTCTTTTGAGGCTCAGAATTAATCACAATAGGCATTTTGGGACTGGGAGAGACTTTTCAAGTTCCTAATGTGACTTTAGGACATTGTGACTCACAGAGTGTGCAAATCTCAGGCTTCACAACAGAAAAACAGTTTCATAGATCAGGTATTTAGATTTACTCTTCTCCAACTACAAAAGGTGTAGCGCCATAAAAGGTTGCCATAATAATTTAACAAAATACACAATGCTCCTCCTATTTCTACAGTTAATGTAATGTAAACTTCAGGTACTGAATTACTTATCTAGCTTGGTTGTACCAATTTTCTGATTGGCTTCTGTGTCCTCGGAGACCATTCATAATATTTTCTAGATTGGCATAAACACATCTGTACAACACATAGATCTGTGTGCTTTGGGGTCAGCTTCAGACATAGTGCCAAGCAAGAGTAAAGCGTGTGGCTGGCCTGGGGTTCCTCCTTTAGCTCCACTCCTGTTTTGACTCATATAAAATGCACTCTGCAGTACGCTGGATGGCCTCCGTGCCACAGGATGGACAGCATTTGGAATCCCAGGAGTACATGAGTTGACATACACAGGTGCAGGGAAGCAGGAGATGGAAGAGCCGTGCAGCTGGGAATGGAGGGAGGATGAGACAAACATTCATTGGTGCATCTGCATTGAGTTTGGCAAAGTAGGACAAGTGCTGAGAAGAAAGCAGATGCAATAAGACCCAGTGGGATTAAGCAGTCACAGGTTGACAAACACTGTTATGGAAAGTGGGAGGAAAGGCAGGAGAGGTCAGTGCATGATTTGTGAAGCAGCAGCTGGAGGGAGGCAAGCATTTGGGGCCACTGTAGCAGAATGCATCTGCAGGTGTAGAAAGCCTACCAGTTGGAAGACCAGCCAGTATGATTGTAAGAAGACAGAAAGGCTACACTAGAATGGAGCAAAAATCAAATAGGCTTTGGTTTGTTACTGAATAGGCGTGAAACAACTCCTGTGGTCATAACTCAGACAAAGTAGGAACAAAAGTAGGAGGTGAATGATCTGGTGATTTTAAGTGATTAATTGAAAAATAGATTTTTCTTGGTATTGTCTGTTAATGCAAAATGAGAAGAATTGATGCTGGAGATAGTTTTTACACAAACATGCAGATCACTACTACACCCTTGAAAGTTACTTTAAGGTTCACCAGGCAAGGACCCTCTCCACTGTACAGCAGAAGCCACATTGATTTATGGTTGGGCAGAGTCTCGAGCATCAAGTGTTATTGGACCTGATGCATCTGCTACGGGTACACCAATGGTCCATGTTTCCCTCTGTGCTGTGCAATATTCAGAGCTGCTGAAGGAAGCAAGGGAGAGGGAAATCTGAGGCTCTGAACATCTGCAGCGGATGTTACCCATCACTACTACACCAAGTATTGGTAGATCCACTAGATCCGGCCTTGGCAAGCTGGTGCATGCTTAATTGTTACTGTAAATATATGCTGCAAAAATAAAAAAGTATGTGAAAAAAGAGATTGCCACCACCTAAACATGGTGGCATTATGCTTGCAACATTTTAAATGTAAAATATGCATATAATTTTAATAGAAACGTATGGGTGCCTCCTAGATGACAGAAATTGTATAGAACCCTTTTTAGTTTTAAGTCACATTGTAAGAACCCCTCTCAGAGGGCCACAGAGCTGGCAGGGGTTTTTGGGCTCCACTGTGGTAGTTGGGGGCTTTTACATCTGCTTTCTTGGAATGCAACTTACTATGAGTGCTGCCCAACTAGGCCAAGTACTACCCCTTAAGCACTTGACTCTTAGAGGAAGCATGGGTGAAGAAGTCCAAGGCTCTCAAAGGGGAGGTAGAGTGTCCAGGGTAGACGTAAATAGACAACTCAAGGCGCCATGCGGCAACCCCAATAACTCAGGTCAAGCCAAAATGTCTTTATGGAAAGACAAGTATGTATTACACACAACAGTTCAAATCTATCACACAGAAATAATAAACACAACCCCTTTGCACAGCCATGTCAAGCACTTCATATAGTTCACCCTAGTTCCACCCATCTGGGCCCACTCCCCAGTTCTGAATTATCTCAGTCGTGTATGAGGTAACTTTCCCACAGGTGCAAGCTTCTCTGCTCTAGGCTTCTGTTCACAAAGTTTGTAGCAAGTGCCTGCAAGTTTCTTACACAGGTCTTGCACCCAGCACATCGCGCCCTAGTCCCCAAGTCTTAATGAGCCCCTGCTCGATGCATCTTACTCAGGGGGAAGCAACAATGTAACTGCTGCTTTCTATGTTCCAATGTGTGTTCAGGTGATTTCGGTGCTGGGCGGAAATGCTGAGGCCTGACATCAGCAACACAAAAGGATGATGGATGGAGTGTTAAAACCTTTCAAACATTCACCCATAGTCACAGATCTGGCTAATGAAGGTTGATACCCTGAAACCAGTCTCAGGGTGCTGGTTTGTGGTCCAGGAAGGACCAGGCCTGGCAGCTCAGGCTGGACTGTTCACATGGGGAGCAGGGTCCAGACTGATTTGCGTATGGCTGGGTTCAAACTGGGGTGACATGGTGAGCAAAAGAACGATGGATTAAACCCAGATCTGTGACTAGTGGTGAGTGTTTGAAAAGTTTCAGCACTCTGTCCATCATCCTTTTGTGTTGCTAATGTCGCCTTAAGTGGGAACGGTATGCCCAGACGTTTGGCCCATGCCCATGCCCATGTTTGAAGTATCTACGCCTCAGTTATTTTCTTGTTCATTGGCCTGTCTGCCCCAGCAGGGGTTGCACCAGACCCAATGGCCCTACAACTCAGGTCATGGATGTTACAAAGGATTACACCTGGGTGTCAGCATCTAGTAACATATGCCTTTCAAAGTTCAAAGGATTAAACCTCACATCTTTTATGATTCAGTATTCCTGTAGTGTATCATTTATCAGTTCCATCATTTACATAAACACTGTGCACTGGCCCGTCCTGGCAGCACCTGTCCTCATTCACCATATGCCCTCTGATGTGCAATGGGATGCTTTGCTCCCCTCCTAATGTAGCTCTCCCCCGGGCCCAGAAAGGTCAGCCATCTCCTGTCTGGGTCTGCAGTCCACATCATCATCTTAGATGTTTCCAGGCATTTGGCTTTCCAAAATGGAGCCCACAGGCTTCCATGTCATGAACTCTCACAGGCACCATACATGCAACCTTAAGCACACACAAACCTGCGTGCACTTCACAGAACTATAAGCCTCTCATGTAGGTGATTGAATACAGCCATGAAACTTCAACTAAGTGGGCCAGTAGGCTTCGCTCCTATGGCTAATCTACTGTTCACCAAAGAAGTATTCTGCCACTACTGCATTTGTATTTCTCAACTCTGGGTGATGGCAATAGCCCAAACCATTCTGAGGGAAGAGCTTGTGGCGCTCTTTCCGATCTAAGGCTGACCACAGTCCACTAAGGTAGTCCTTAGTCACAGCAAGTATGCATGATCTGTGGATGTTGCATAACCAATTCATAGCCAAGGTTCCAACTCTACCTTTAGCTGAGGCACTCTGGGCTAACCCTGCAGGGGATGTTTCCATCCCAACACATATCAAAGCCATTAGTATATTCTCTGTGCAACAGTAACAACCATATTTTATTATGAATGACTATAACCTGAAATAAAAGCGTATAGACAGAAAAGTAACCAGAAAACACAAGGATAAAGAAAAAGAAAGAAAGAAAAGTACATTTTGAACCTATGGTCTGGCACTGAAGTGCTCCACTTTTTAGCAAGATGTGCACACAAGATCATGCAAAATGCTGTACCTCACAGTGCCAGAGAGAGCCAATGGCTAAAGTGAGTTGACTCCCTACCCCATGCTGTATGCTGTGGTAGGTGGAAACAAAATGTGAATGACAGCTGAATAGACTGTTGGATGAAGAGGGCTGACCTGGTGCCTCAAGTGTGTATGTATATACTCTTACGTCTGTAACTAGCTAGGACCTTTTGATTTTACTAAAATTGTATATATAAAATACTTACTGAAAGGGGCTTCTAGTCAGACATCTATAGGTATTGACCTGTTGTTATGTTATTCCCATTTTTCTTCACCCTTTACAGCAGACAGCAGGGGCCTACAGTATAGGCTAATGATGATTGCAATCTCCCACTGCAACACGGACTGGATCTTGACATCCAATGATCTGATTTTCTCATTACCAACTGATTCTCAAGGTAGACAACAGGGGACTGCCTGACATGGCACTTGGTTGCTATGATGGGCAATGATGCCCCCTATATTTGGACCGACCTCTGTTCTAGATGCCTCAGGTAGTAATCTTGTGAACTGCTAAAGTTGGAAATATTGTCACAACAGGCTACATAGAAATCCTCAAGCCCTGATAGAACATGGTTCACAAGGTGCAGAAAAGTAGCATGAACTTTCTTGAGTCAAAAAGGTGTGACCTAAATGGGTACAGTCTCTCTGGTGCTGCAAATGTGGGCTTCTCTTTGACACTACGTGCCAATGCGAGCTGTCTTCAACCACTGGTCATATAAAAGGTACTCAATAAGTGGGAAACACCCAACTGGTTCACAAGCTCATTAGCTCAGGAAACGGGTGTGCGTTAGTCCTGGTCACCTGACCCCTTGTTGAGAACCAATATTACTGGGCTGGTCCATGGACTAGAGGAGTGTTCAATCACTCTCAATCATTCCCACATTCAACATCTTAGCAACATCTGCTTTGATCTACTCTTGCATCCTATAGATGTTGCACTTCATTGGCATGTTATTCCCTGTGCCTAAATCATCAACATAATGTACACAGATAGGTGTCAAACTAAGGGTCAGCAACAAAACTTGGATAATCATTCAAATACTCTTCTTGGTGCTTAGGAGTTAGTTCAGGAGACGTTGTTCTGGTTCTACTGAGCCATCCTTCTCAACACGACGCAACAGTTTGGTGCGTGGCTGTCTCTCCTCAGCCTCCTTGGCCATTGCCACTGTAAAGTGTTTCCTGAGGTATGACTACCTTTGATTCACATGGAATTCCCTCCCTGGTGTTCATCAGATAGTTCAGGTCAGAATCCATCTGTACTATCATGTGTGGCCCCCACTCCTTTTCCTCCAATGCTCTGGAACAAATGGGCTTCAGCACCAACACCTCCTGATCCTCTTGATATTCATTTGGCCTCATTTGCATACCTTCCCTTCATCATCTCTTGGCTTACTTGAAGGTTTTTATTTGCCTGATTCATATACAAATCATCAGCTCAACTGATGCCAATCACACAGTTTGCCACATCTTTCTGGAGTGACTCAGACATTCCTGCCAAACTGTCTGGAGTGAGTGGGACACACAGTGGATGTCCAAACAGAAGGAATTAAGTCCAATTCTCTACAACAAAATCTCAATATAGGCAATTAAGAGGCATTGCAGGACAAGACCCCATTTTCTCATGCAGTCCTATGGCAGAGTTAGCATCATGCTCTTGAACCACTGCTGAACCATTCCAGAGCTACACCACCAGTGTTAAACCATCCCACTTACTCACTTGTCTGCGGGTAGTATGTTGTGACAAAGTGGTTGGTCACAACAGCTTGCTCCAGCATCTTTCTCATGTAAAAAGGACATGAAATGTGTTCCCCAGTCAGAATTTCTTGTCTTGGTGAATCAACTTGTGAAAGGATCCTTAGGAGTGAACTGGCTACTACCTTAGCTATCATGCTCCTCAGGCATACCGCTTCTGGGTAACTGGTGGTATAATCCACAACAAAACAAGATATACTTGTTGCCTGATGCTGAGGAAGGGGTGAAACAGAACCACAAAGGCTATGCCCACCCAACCTAATGGCATATTTACTACTGACAATGGCAGTGATGATGCCTTGGTTTACCGCCACGCTTACCACTAAATTGGCAAGCAGGACATGTCCTACAGCCCTTCTCTCCACGTTCCAAGCCAATAGCACAAATACTTCAAACTTTCCTGGATCTTTTCAATGCCCAATTTTACTGCTCAAAGCACTTCATTGGCCAGTGATAACAGGAAGTTCCTGTGCTCTAGGGGAATTACTGGATTCTTGCTAGCCCCGGATCAGGATTTACTGGCTCACTGTAGAGTTGTCATCTTCCCAGCTAAATAATGCCTTCCACCCATTCCATTGTTAATCAGGTGTGGGTTTCCTTACAAAGTCCCACAAGTGTAAGGTACCCAGCTTGTACCTGGGGAAACTCCTAATGAGTAGGTCCTTCAGCTGTTATCACAACTGTAGTTCTGGCTGTGAACAAGACTCCAACACCTGTATCACTACTGGTGCCTCATCGTCTTCTCAGTCTATATATGAGTTTGCAGGTGCCATGACATTTGCCTTCTCAGAGTTTGCCCTGATCCTTCATCATCACCATAATCATCTGTCTGCAGAGGTAACAAAACCATTGCATTTCCCATAATTCATCTGCACAGGAAGTGACATTACTGATTTTCAGCCAAAACTACCTTTGAAAGAAGAAACCACACAAGAGTGCTTCATTTCCCATAATCCATCTGCAGAGAAAGTGACACCACTGCATTTCCCATCAGCATTTTGCACAGAAAGTGACATCACTTACTGCCTTCTCCCTACTTCAATCAGCTCTTCAGGGCATACCCAGTAACAGGCAGACACAGAGTTAATTTTCAGTTAATGGGATGCACAAACAGATACAGAAACGTCCCTCAGTGAGATATGTACGTACCTCTCAGTGAAAGGCACACATTCCATTCAGATTGATGCAAAAGCTTTTGTAAGAGAGATTAAGAATCTTTCTTGATTGAGAAGCACTAGTTAATCTCCCTATAATGCAGAAGTGCTCTAAATTCACATGCACAGGTTCTAACCCAGTACAGTATATGGACGTTTCCCTTGGAGAGATAGGCAACATTCCCTTAGCGGAATGCACATGCTCCCTTGATTACATTCACAGGCTCCAATAATTAACATGAACAAAATTCCTGTAGAGAAAATAAGAAACCTATCTCTTTTAATAGCATACACTCTGATCAGTAAGATGCACAATCTTCCTTCTGTGAAATGCATTAGCTAGAATCGGTGAGATGAATAGGATTCCCTGAGTGAGATGATCATGGTTTTCTCTCTAAGGGTATAAGTTCATGAAGGCACCCCTTCCTTAGACTGTGGTAGTGTATGTATTTGCAAAACACATATGTCTGCAAGAAAAGTGTTACATAGTATTAAGGTAGGGAATTAGATCATAGGCAGCAAAGCACTTACATAGCCACTTATGAGGGTCATTGGCATGGGCAGACTGGCCTTCAAGGTAATCTGGCACTGCCCGAAGAACTGGTCTGACAGGGCAGTGTATGGACTGGCTTTTGGCTGTTTGTGCTTCCATTTTCTTACGATAATGGCATTACTCCTAGTCCTACTCCCTCGCCTTCCTTTTAACCAATGAGGCCTCCTGCCTCCCCCCTAGACCCTCCCTTCCCCTTTCAAAAACCCCCCCCACCCTTATCCCCTCCTGTACAAAAACCAAGCCCAAGCCGCAACTCGGACAGTCCGTACCGGGAGGGTGGGAGGGAACGGAAAAGGAAGGCGAGGGAGTAGGACTAGGAGTAATGCCATTATCGTAAGAAAATGGAAGCATTACCTCCCGTCCCTCCCTCGCCTTCCTTTTAACCAATGAGACATAGCAAGAAAAACACACAGGAGACGGACATCGAGTTGCAAGACCCTTAGTTAATATCCTGCACCAAGAACATCCCAAACATTATCTCATAGAGGATAAGACCCGGTGACCAAACACCGACTCCAAACCACCCAAGTCCGATAGCCTATAATGACGCACAAACGCCGAAGGAGAAGCCCAAGTGGCGGCCCTGCAAATCTCCACCACTGAAGTCCCCTGAAGCTCTGCCACCGTCGCCGCCATGCCTCTGGAAGACCTCCCCTGAATCCCTAGAGGAGGAACCACCTCTTTCAAGGAATAGGTCAACAGAATCAAAGATCGAACCCACCGACTCAAGGAAGCCGTGGAAGGTTTCTCACCTTAGCGCGCCGGACCAAAAGTAACAAACAGTGAATCCCCTGTACGAAAAGGAGCCACCACCCGCAGATACTTCAACAAAACCCTACGTACATCCAACAAATGCAAACGGACCTCCTCCCCAGATGAGGGATCCTGACAAAATGAAGGAAGGATGACCGCCTGCCTGGAATGGAACGAAGAATTGACTTTTGGAATAAAGGAAGGCACCGGAACCAGAACCACCCTATCGGGAAAAATCTTACAAAAAAGGAAAGGAACATGCCAATGCCCCCAATTCCCCCAACCGACGAGCCGAAGTAATGGCGACCAAAAAGAACGTCTTCAAAGATAGACGTTGCAAATCATAGTCCCCCAATGGGTCAAAAGGGGCCCCCGTCAACACATCCAAAACCAAGGACAGATCCCATGAGGGAAAAGAACGTACCGGGCGAGGAAATAAATTAATAAGCCCCTGAAAAAATCCAGGCATCAATCGCCCTTCAACTTGAAGATTACGCCATGGTCCCTAAATGCCTGAATAGCCGCCCACTGTACCCGAAGAGAAGCCACTGACAACCCTAAACGAGCACCGTCCTGCAGGAACTGCATCACCTCAAAGAGAGAAGCGCAGGAAGGATCCAACTCACGACTTAAGCACCAAGACGAAAACACCTTCCACTGTCTACCATAAGAAAGCAAAGTTGAACGTCTCCATGAAGCCAGCAAGGTAGAACTCAAAGCCACTGACACCTAACAGAAACGCCCTGAAAAGTTGAAACGGAGGGAACGCATATAAAAGGCCCTGCGGCCAAGGACATGACATCCCGTCCACCTCCCATGCTTGGGGACACCGAAACCGGGAGCAGAAGCACTCCACTATCGCATTCTCTACTGACGCAAACACATCCAGCACTGGAAGACCCCAAAGCCGAACCAGATGCCGAAACAGAGACCTCCGGAGAGAGAAAAGTTGAGAGGAAGGAATCACTCTGCTCAGTAGATCCGCCCGAACATTTACCACTCTCGCCGAATGACATAAGCCTCGGCCACTAAGTCGTCTGTGCGAACCAGAACCGCCAACCCCCTCAGGGAATCCCGGAAATGGACCCGAGCCAGGAATATAGCCCGCAATTCTCGCCAATTAGATGACCGACTCGCCTCCCGAGGGGACCAAAACCCCCGAATCTGAGCTGACCCCATCCATGCCCCCCAACCGGAGAGGCTGGCATCCGTCGTCACCACCACGGGTCTCAGAGGTGACACAGACACCCCTACCCTCAGGTGGTCTGCATCCAACCACCATTGCAACTCTCTGTGAATCAATCCGGACCCTGGAACCCCGTCCTTCAGAGAACCGGACCCTGGATCCCACCTACTCAAGAACCACGTCATCAAGCACAGGGGATGGAAACGTGCCCAAGAACCCAAAATATCACGGACGCCAAATGTGCAGTCGCAACCATAGAAGAGCTCGGGGAGCAGACAGTAACCATACCTTCTTTACCAAAGCCTGGAGAGCATCCAACCTCTTTTCGGACACAGTCACCAACCCTGGAATAGGCTGAAACCGAGCCCCTAGAAAAACCAGATCCTGGGACGGCACAAAGTCTGATTACACCCAATTGATCAAAAACCTGTGTTATTGCAGGACCCCCAGAACTTGGGCCACCTGCCTCTGCAAAAGGTCTCGTGAATGGGCATGAATCAAAATGTCGACTAGATAAGGGTGCAGAAACACCCCTTCTGAATGAAGCAAAGCCACTAGAGGAGCCAGCATATTCCTGAAAATTCGGGGAGAAGATTTCAGACCCAAAGGCAGAACGCAAAACTGGAAATGATCCTGCCCCACAGCAAACCTCAGGAACTTTTGAGAGGACCATGCCCCCGGTACGTGTGGGTAAGCATCCGGCAGATCCAGTGACACCAGAAAATCCCCTTGCCTGACCAATGGAAAAATAGTCCGAATGGACAGCATGCGGAAATGCACTGTCCTGATCCAGGTATTCACCTCCTTCAGATTGAGCACCGGTTGAAAATCCCCCTGAAACTTTCCACACAAGAAACAAGACCGCATAAGTGCCCTGACCTCGGTCGTCTAGCGGAACATGGGAAATGGCCCCCATGACCAGTAAGTCCCGCACTCCGTCCAATAATGCTCCACTCCAAGACCCCTCTGAAGGCAGAGGTGTGGGATGCACCCCGGAATCTGGAGGAACCGCCACAAAATCTATGACATAACCATTGGTCACCATGTCTAGTACCCAATGATCGGTTACACTGTCCTCCCAAGCTGAAAGAAAGTGACACAGTCATCCCCCAACCGGCCCTCTGCCAGGCCCACAGCGAATGCCAGGACCCCTTCTTGAAACCACCCCGGGTCTCAGGAGTAGACTTCTTAGGTGAAAAACGCGGATGAAAACGCCGTCTCCTAAACGAAAAGGATTTAGCAACCCTAGTAGGAGAAGATCTGGAATGCTTCTTCCACCCTTTACCCGAAGAAGAAACCCCTTTATAAGGTAAGGCATGCTTCCGCTCCTTAAACGCCTTGGAAAGTATGGATGGTAATAGTTCTCCAAACAAGTTACAACCCTCAAACGGCAGTCTCAACAAGGCCGCCGTTTCCCCTGGATCAGCCTTCCATGAACGCAACCAGAGGGACCTACGAGCCCCAATCAAAGACCCAGATGCCAGAGCCGAAGTACGGACTATATCTGAAGACACATCCGCCAATAATCTGGCCAGCTGTTCCATACCAGCCAGGAGCTCCGAACACTCCGCCCCTTCCTGTACAGCCACCGCCAGTTTATCAAAGCCTTGAACCAATGATTGTGACGCATAAGCAGAATAAATCCCTGCCTTCAGCGCCAGATTCTCCGCCGCAAAAGCCCTCTTAAGACCTGAATCCACTTTACGTCTGTGGCATACGTAGGCACACAATCCTCCGGATTGACTGCCGTTTTGCCAATTAGAGTAGCCAGAATAGAGTCCAGGCGTATTGAAGGAGGAAAAACCCCCTCACCCTCAAGTAAGTAAAGTTTCTGAAGGAATCGTGGAACCTGAGCCTTCTCCACATCCTTCCACTCACGAAACACCATATCCTTCACAGGTCCCTGGAAAGGCATGGCAAACATAAAAGGCGTCTGATATTTGAGGAAATAAATGAGACTCTGAGTTTGTAGGTTGAAACACAGGGAAACCTAAACTGTCCCGAACATGTGTCATCACTTCCCACATTACCTCTTCTGGAAACCTATTTCCCCCCAGATGACGTTGATGGGGCCTCATCCTCACTCTCCGATGAGGATTTCCTTGCCGCTACCGATGAGTGCGCACGCTTAGACTGATCAGTCCTGGCCACGCCAGCTTGCAGTGCCCTGGTGACAGCCATTTCACCCATATCCTGCACTTCCTCACTAGACATGAGGGGAGTACCCCTGCCAGGTACCTGTGGGTTCTCAGGAAGAGCAATGCTACCCTCCCCTCCCACCTCCGAGGAGGAAGAAGAGACAACCACGTCTCTTTGCTGGAGCTTTAGGCATGGTAACCAAAATAACACTGCCTTTCATTCCAAAACACTACCCTACATATAGGACCCTGGTCCTCCCTAACAGGGCTCCACCAAACCCTAAAAAGGTCACAATCCTTGTAAAAATCCAAAAAACCACGGGCAGAACGCCCGTCCTACCTGACCAGCATCCAAAAATTGAAGTTCCTCGGTCCTCGCGGCTCCGCGGCGCGGAAACCCGGAAACTAACGCCCCAGCCACAGAGGGCCGGCTGACCCCGTCAGCCGGCCCCCAGTACACGCCTCTCGAGCAGCCATGCCGTTCGCTCAAGACGTGACCCAGCCGTAGCACTCCTCGCGGAGCACCGCGTCCCGAGGAGTGCCTCCATCGACGACCTCCAGGCCCCGCCGTGCAGGTAAGAAAGGGAAAGAAAACCGTCTAGCGTGGGCTAGACAAAAGAACAGGAGGGGATAAGGGTGGGGGGGGGTTTTGAAAGGGGAAGGGAGGGTCTAGGGGGGAGGCAGGAGGCCTCATTGGTTAAAAGGAAGGCGAGGGAGGGACGGGAGGTAATGCCAAGTTCTATGGTCAAGTAGGCCAATTTTAACTGTTTATTTCTCTGATATTACCGCGTGCATGACCTGCAGCAAGCGCAAATGCATGCAGTCTCATATAATTTTGCAAAATACCTATACAGGTTTTGTTTAAAAATTTACAACTGCTCTCATTTGCAAATGTGTGCCACTTTTTTAAGCTGCCTAATTTGCTTTTGGGGCTGCTTTTAATTTGGTGTCTGGGCCAGTTTTTTGTCCCAGTCTGACCCTGGTCCTTGGTGTTTTATGGGGCAAAACAACGACAATGCATATGTGACTTACATTACACATTCCAGACATCTTTTTTAAAAAAAATGTTTGTACATTATTATATATATATATATATATATATATATATATATATATATATATATACACACACACACACACACACACACACACACACATTTACATCTTTGGACGCAGGGATAAAAGAGAATTGGTCCAGAATCACCGTAGGTGGATTCTGTGAAAGCTAAACTAATTAATAATAAGTTTGCATTGATAAGTAGTTAAGACTTTTAAATTAAAATAAGCTAATGTGCCCACCTCAGTGGCCATCATCACATGTACGACATTAATAAAGAAATGACATTAACTGTTTAAATAATGTGCACATATAGAATAACATGTATTAGTAGACCATATTAACATATAAATAATATGTATTTGCTTTGATTTATTATGCATAAATTAATTGAAAGTTTGGGCTTAGTCTACAAAGCCTCATGCTAAGTTTCATGGCATTAATAAATGTTCGTAAATGTTTTTGCTGCAAAAGAGAAGCTTTGTTGTTCATTGTACACACAGTGTTGACCAAATACTTTGTAATGTTGCAACGTTAAACTAGATGATGTCCTAACTTTCTTGTGAGAACTGTCTGCTGTAATGCAATGTACCCTTTACCGCTACAAATGTATAATTGGTGCGTGAGAAGCAAACGTTCTCAGGCCTTGACAATGGCTTCACTGACAAGAGTATGAATTGCAACTAAAAGTTACCTAACGGAAACTGGTGACAGGAATAGGAGATGAGGAGACAATCGTCGATGTGTGAAAGACTGTCTAACTATATCACAGATTTGAGAGTTGATAATTATTGGTTCAACTGTGAACAGCCGATATTCTGAGCAATGACAACATGAGAAAATACGTGATGAATTTTCAATTTACCCTGACTACACTTTACAGGAGACTCAGTTGGAGGAAGAGTTAGTTCCAGTTCGAGAGATGCTCTAGGAGAGATCCACAGCAGACACAGATGCCCTTTCTTAGGCTCCTTACTTAGCTAATGATTCTTAGATGATGTCCTTAAAATTTGGTTCGGCTAACTTAGAGCCCACTGTGGCTGAGCCAGTCCCCTTCATTTCCCCACTGCAAATGCTGACAAGATGGATGTCCAGCTGACGAAGAAGTCTCTGCTTGCTAATCCATTCAGGAGAGGTATAATTAAGATGAGATTGTATTCTGTCATAGGTTTTTGGCTTTCTTTTCTAGGTACCAGCCACTATATTTTTGCTACAGCCATAGCCAGATGTTTTCCAAATTAACTTTTTGTCAGATTTTTCCTTTTGCATGAAAACCAATCATGCCATTCGAATTAGATGTTAAATGCTCCAGTGAAATTAAGGTTCTTACGCCGATTTGGTCAACCTGTGTTGTTTATATATGTTTATCAGCTAATATTAAGATTGTTTTATGTGACATTAGCATTGTTAATCTAGGGAAATACATATTCTTTGTCTAAAAGGTGTGGTTATTCACATGCGCCATGGTGTGTGAACTTTACTGACTCAAATTTTGATAAATGTTTATTGTATTTTGTGGTGTTATTTTTAATTGAGTTATGAGTAACATTTGTGCCCATGGTGGATCACTCTTAACTGAGTCAAAAAATCCATTGAACCTCTAGCGCCCTCCCTTATGAATAAATTATAAAAGACAGATAAGGGCAGAAGCGCTCACAACTCAAAGGTGTACAGTGAGCAAGGGAACCCGCGTCTCCAGGTTCAGAATCCAACCCTCTAGTCACAATCTCCTGGATTACACAACACATCATTTCTAGGTAGCCAAGCATCATACATGCACAACGGCACGGAGCAAAATAACCCCCAGGAAGTGTCCCTGTACATAAAATACCCTCACTCTGTCTCCCAGCTTCGCATTCTTGAAGTGCGTGCTGAAACATTGCTTTGACAATCCTAATGGATGAGAACATACATTTTGACACATTACACGATGAGTCGTGAGCCTCCTATTCACGCGCCCTCAAAGCAACTTCTGCAGAACCAGTGTAACGACCTGCTGCACGCGTTTCCTAATCTCGGAAGCGTCGCCCGTTACAGTGATCCTTAACGAGACCAATCCCGGCGCCACCCGAGCGAGCACGGACCTCTTCGGTGTGTATTTGGATCGTTACATTTGCAAATAGAAATTCCGAGCGCGGAGCTGATGCAGCTTCAATGAAAGAAGGCTCCACCGGCAGGGAAAGAATAAAATATCAGCCAACGCGGAAGAGCGGACACTTGAGACACGACTTGCACAGCGTGAAATATTCAAGGCCTCTAGCCGGAGGCTGGGGCGTATTTCATCTGGACAAGATGCATGTGTATATGTCTTGCCCCTGGCATCGGCAGAACATGTTCACGTTTCAAGCAGAAGGCTTGAATTCAAGGGTTTACAGGTGTGAGGTGAAATGCAGGGAATGGGACCCGCAGAAGTGGGAGGTAAGGTGAAAAGGCAATGCTGTGGAACACATATGCAGGGTAAATGGGAATTACCAGGGCAGTGGGGGCACACCAGGCGATGCAGCAAATGTGCAAGATGAGGGTGAGCCTCGACGTCATGTCTGACGCAGCTTCGTGACGAAACGTGAGGGCCCCCCCTGCAAAGTACGTGGAGGGGGGTCCCCTCCCCCTGGGCACAGTCTGGGCCTTGCCGCCCATGCACAGTAGGCAGGGGCACCCCTGCATCCCGTGGGCCTTTGTGACACTTCTGGTTTGACGTCTTCGTTAGGTCAAAATTACTTCACATTAATAGCACCGAATACAACTCCAATCTGACTCAGAACTATCTGGGACGATTTGCAGACAGCTCCCTCCTAGACACCGAAATGTTATGCTTTTTGTTTGCAGCGTGGGTTTAATTATGATGACTTTCTGTGGAAAATATAGGATCAACGAGAGTAGGTAAAACAATCTGAAAGGATTTGTATAACAGTTATAGAATGCCCATACCGCTGGCGTCAAATTCAAATAACTCAGAAAAGTAAAGCACTCACCTTGATGGGAAAAGAAATGCACCCGATTCACAATGGGATTATAAAAAGTAAGGATAGCCAGAAAACATCTCAAGCTCTCCAACTTTTACTTAAAAAACACACCAGTGTCAGTGGGAAGGGGCTCTGGTGGTAGTTCTTAAGGCAGATGAGCAGATGAATCCCAGCACAATATTGACACATCCACAGCAATCAGTAACCACACAACCACAAAGCAATGAATGAAAACCAGTGTTCATGGGGAAAGCACGCAGAATACTTTGAGTCAGTCAGGTAATTTGGTCATCATTTGTGTCAATAGAGATTTAAGGGCGCCGCTGATCTTTGTTTGTCTAGATAGGCCAGTAACCAAGAAGTGGTGTTTAGCACTGAAAGTATAGTTTAGGGGCTGATTACAAGTTTGACGGCTGGAAACATCAATCCGCCAAACTCCCCACTTGGAGGTCACTGCGGTACTTGAGACATTCCCGCCGGCCCCATGACAACTTTCCAAGGTTTCCGTCACTCAGCCAAATGGGAAAAGTGCGGCAGCATTGCTGCCGGCTCATAATAGAGTCGTCGGCAATGCTGCCACACACAATGGGCACCAGCAGCCACAGCAGACAGTGCGCACTTCAACGGTGCTGGGCAGGGGGAACCCTGCATGGCATGGCAGTTCAGGGCCCCCCCTGTGGCTCCCTGCACTTGTTCTCTGTCAGCCTTTTCACTGCCGTCAGACTGCCAGGAAAAGGCTGGCAGAGAAAAAGGCTGTAATCAGCAGGTGGCGCCCTGGCTGATTACAACCTGCACTTCCTTCAGCCCATCAGGATGTAGAATCCTGGCTAGAACAGTGGCAGATTGGCCGGTCTGCTCACCAACCTCGTAATGTGGCGGTTGGACCGCCACTGCGAGTTTGGTGGTCCTAGCGCTGCCAGACTCTTAATCTAGCCCATAGTTTTCCAAAAAAGGCTTGCAGATATTTATTTCTTTAGAAAAATCATTTTTCTGTGACTTACAGAGAAGGAGGAGGAGTGCTTAGTTATATTTCAGGCAGATATAGCAAAATCTGTATTGAGATGCTTGACTCAACTCAAAGTCCATTACCTCAACACAAAAATGGAACCGGAGAGTGGCTGGGACTACTCAAACACATACACATTGAGGAGTTGTCTGAACTTATGTCGGTTTCTATGCTCAGACCAGGACAATGACTAAGATTCTGAATTTCTGTTATCTAGCCCTAGTTCCTGAAAGCATGGAACCTCTCAAAGTTCCAGGGGAACCAACAACAAGGCACAGAGGGCTTCGGCAATTCATTTTGGAGGTCATGAACTCTGATGTCAACCCATAGACAGATCTATGGAATATGCACTTGCATTTGCACTGCAAGCTTGTTGAATTGAAAGCTAACTTAGGGTCATTACCAACACTCCGCCCCACCATGCTACATATTATTCACCTTCACCCTGAGGGCTATGAAAAACCAGAAGTAAATAGGGAGATGCGAAATTCCCAGAGACGATTAGGGCCCGGAGAGCACCGAAAAACAGTTTTCTCTTTTATTGCAGTTTTGTTATTCAAGCCAGATGCCTTATTAATAAGTGGACAATATTTGGCACTCAGCTATCTAGGTACATTGCAAACCTCCACCATCCCAAGAAAAAGAAGTGATCTTTCATTACGATGAATCCTAGCAATCTGTGATATGAAAATGATCAAAAAACACATGGTGGCTAGTTTACCTTTGCTTAGGGCTCGGAGGATGATATTAGAACCACAAATGTTTCTTTAGGAGCACCAATTATCATGGAACATGCAGGAAAAGTGAAGATACAGATAGGGGACATGGCATGAAAATTATGAACGACATCTATGCCATTGATAATTGCAATTCCCAATAGAGTAAGCTTCACCATGTTCTTAATATTAAATATGTTACTAATGTGGATACTGTTTTAGGCTCAGTGTCATCTCTTATGAGTTCACTAATATGGATTCCAGAATACAAAAATGTGAGAAGCTACCCAAAGCTTGACCATTTTGGCCCTTCGATGTAGGGATCATGGATGAGACAAGCCTGTGAATGTTAACTGGATCTGTTAATCCAGGTAACAGTCAATCTAGCAGTTTATATATTATATTCCATTTGCCTGTGCTTGACTCACATTTTAGTTTGAAGGCCCACAGGCACAACCTAGAAATCAGATTTGCTTATGCTCTGTAAAGATGCACTGATTAATAAAAGAGACAGAATGAATGTGATCTGGGGTTTGCAGAAAGTCAAATAATCCCATCCATTAAAAATGGGTATAAACGAACCTAAGAAGCCAAGACGTGCTGGGTGGACAAAGTCCAGCCAAATAAGTGGAATTTGTAAAAGATGCCCGTAATGGTGGAGTATGGAGCCTAGTTTAGTAAACCTCATAAAGCGCTAGCAGCGATGATGACCCAAAGCGACATAAAATGGGGTTGCTGATCGTGATAAGGGACCCAATTCAACCACAACATTGTGCAGAAGTTACTAGAACTTTTGAATTGTATTGCTGGACCTGCAAGGGAAGATGTTCTTTGCTCAACGGCCATCAGGTCATCAAACAAATAGCTGGTGAAGAAGAGCATCCTCACATATTCAGTATCCACGATTTATGGCAATTATAAAGCCTGATATGCTTTTCTAGTCCCCAGGTTTCCAGAGATGTAACAAACAACATTCCTTCACAGTTCTGATCCAGTGAATGTCTGTGCTTAGATTTATTTGTCTTCAGAGATGTTTAGGAAAGACAAAGCAAAGGAAAAGGGCCATGGGACAGCACTGGTGCACACTGTATGGTTCCTAAAAATATGCTTCAGCCCTCGATGTGTAACTAACTTAAAGTCTGAATTTGCGCTTGTGTCAAGAGGAGGACAACTTCAATTAGCATCAGCATCAATTACCTTCATGATATGAATGTATGGGCTCTTTGTGATAGAACTGTGTGGAGGCACAGGTGAAGAGTGATTGATCGACCAGGGCCATGAGTGAAAATATATAATAATCCCAGGCATTGACAGGGGTGCGGAGTTACAGTAATATTTTAGCTTACCATTATTTGGTGTAGTCATTTCCTTAAAGGAATTAATTTCATATATGTTTCATGTGATGCTGGAGAGGCAACTACCATTTCTAGAAGAAAACGTCAACCCTTTCTGCATGCGGCCGGTGAACAGTAAAGCAGACTTTGGTCGGTCAGGGGTTTGGCAGACTCAGGTACTCTGGGAAGTGGTGAAGAGTTATCAGCTTTGTTGAACAACATCACACCTTCCATGGATCCTTTCAATGGAGAGAAAGGTTTGGACTGGTGTGTTGGTGTGATACAGTCTTCTGTTCTCTGGCTGGAATATCGCAAACTGCATGCGAGTTGCTAAGGATCTGGTCACCGGGCTAGAATGGACTGAAATCTTTACAATACAGTTAAGAAGAGAAGATGAGGTCTTTCGTCAAAAATTACATTTTAGATTCTGTTGATGATACTTTCCACTTTTCTAGTAGAAGCAGATTTCAAGTTGAAATCTTCTAGGAACTAGGACAACGGTAGCACCCCTGTGGATGGGGAATTTTTTGGGGACTGCGGCTTAGTTTATTTCCTATCAGCAATTTTATTTCCATTATCCTCGAATCGGCACTCGTCGGGATGTATTTTTGAAGGTCACCTTTTTACTAATTTCCCAATTGTAAACAGAAGATTTGATTGGCACTTGGCCTTGGCAAACACTCATCCCTTCTGGGTTTCAGAGGCAGGATTGGCTACGCATGTACACCAGCATGCACTTGTCAAATAGGTTCATGTGAATTAGGGTCTTTCTTATGTAAGTAAAAATCTAGCTAAGACGTCAGGGGCCAATGAAGACGCAACATGTGTCCTTTGTTCAAGACAGCAGTGAGCACTACTTTTCTCAGTGTGCTAGCGCATCCTACCAGCAACAAGCATTGATGGTGTATTTCTAAGCGGAACCCAAACAAAAGACACACATGTGATGTCAACAGCCCTGCCCAGCACCTCATACAAATGCCAGTAACATAACAGCCTAAACTGATGCAGATAAATCATGATATCTGCACTCCCTGAACTGTGCGTCTTGCCAAGTATTGCATGTGCACCACCACACAAAGGCATACGCCAACTCCAAGGCTTAGATGACTCAAACCATTCTGTATGCACATGGGTGTTACCAGGACATCCTTTCCAGGAATGATGGCTCCAGGGAGAGGAAGAAGAGGCACAGATGCGATCCAAGAACCGCTCGAGTACTGGTCAGTGCAGCAATGCTAACTTAGTGTGTCTGTGTATAGCGTATATAACATGCTCTTCCCACTACCACGAGTAGTGTACTCAATGACCACCTGCCAGTAACACAAGGGGGCACTGCCTGACATCACAGTACAGCTTCCTTTAGAGTTTGATGAGCGTCAGGGGGTGTATGTCAGTGGTGTAAAAAAGGCCCCCACAGTCCCGCAGTGTGGGGGTTCTCTGAGCTCCAGGGGGCCCCCTCAGACAGCACCCTCACCTTAGAGCTCCTGAGTGAGTTCGGAGGGGGTCCCTTCCTGTACTTTGCCGGTGCCCCCCCCCTCAGGTTATGTTACACCACTGGTGTATGTGGCCGGCACTATGTGCACAGCCATTATCTGGGATTACTGTGGCGGTTCTCTTGGAAAACTGTGGTTGGTGTCCCGTGTACTAAGCACTCTAATATTACGTGAGACCCTGCACTAGTATTGTATTGTATTGAACCACCCTAGCTTTGGTTTTAAATCCATGACCTTAAGTGGATGTTAAATATGATACATCAGTATGTTCCACTAACATGGCATCGAGGAGCACACGTGATGGCTGGGCCACATTTTGCCCTACTAAAAGAAGAGGGGTGCCTCCCAATGGCTAAGGAAAGCACCAAGAACAGCCTATTGTATGTGGGGGCGGCGAACGGTAGTCATGAATTTGATTAGTGATGACTCTAGAAATTAATTTTTAAAGCGGTTGCGCATTGAGCCACAGATAAAAGTAGAGGAGCCACTTACAAAGGTTAAAGAGATATATATATATATATATATATATATATATATATATAGAGAGAGAGAGAGAGAGAGAGAGAGAGAGAGAGAGAGAAAGCTTGCTAAAATGTTTAGGTTTGCCTAAGTATATGTGTGTGTATATATATATATATATATATATATATATATATATATATATAGATAGATAGATGTGTGCTTGCATACATACAAGGTCAGATTTAAATTGTTTAAGCAAACAACACTGCTTTGCAGTGACAGCTATCTGGAAAAATTAAGGTGTGTGGCAAAGTCTGCTCGTTTTCTGCACTGTCCCCTAGCACATTCAACAGCTGTGGTGGTGGGGCCCAAGACAAATAGAACTGGGGTATGGACCCCATCTGACCCCCTCTAGGGATGCCAATGAATGTGATAGTCTATTTTCATGTGTAGGGGTCATTGCCTTCAGAATTTATTGCAGCCTGTTACTCCACAGGTGCACTGAGAGCATGGAGCTGAACAAAGGAAGCAGGTGTGCTACACACGGATATTTTTGTTTCCAAGGCCACTGGAATCATGCAACATTGAAAAAAAATAGGCGAGAGGGTTGACAAAATTATATAGCAAGCAGGGTGGAGGAGCTCCCCCATCCCCCCCCCCCCCGCCAGCAGCGACAGCTGCAAAACTTTTACCAAACAATGATAAAAGGGGGGGGGGGCATTGGGATAGACGAGCAGTGCGCTGTAGGCTCTCTCCAGCCCGGCAATACGGTTGCCGGGCTGGAGAGAGCCTGCAGAGGCTCCCAGTCTGCCTGGGAGAACCCTGGCTGGGCGCTCCCAGCCAAGCAGCATCAAAATTGGCACTCCCAGCCAAGCAGCATCAGGATTGGCCGCAGGGCAGGCTGGGAGCCTGCGCCTGCAGCGAGGAGAAGGAGAAGCAGGAGCGGGGCGGCGTGCAGCGTTGCAGTAAGTTTTTTTAAAAAAAAATAATTCCCCTCCTTGCCCCCTCCCCTGTGAACCGCGCCGCCCCTTCACCTTGCCGTGAGCCGCTCCTGGTAGCAAGAAAAGGCAAATTATACCGCATAATGCAGCATCACCTGTAGCAGTATTATTTAGTTATTTTGTCATATTTGCAGCTATTGACAGCGTGTGAGAAAATCTGCCTCTCCTTTGCATCTGTTTAACACAAAGACAGCAATCAGAAGCTGAAAGGCGAGCGGGTCTCTTCTGGAAAGAATCTGCTGCTTCGCTGAACTACGTGTCCTCTGTTTATTAATATTTCATCCATTTAAGCAAGTACCTTACTTTATTAAAATCTGCAAATTATGCTGCAGATGCTGGATCACGGGTGAAATGTGACAAATCCATGCTTAAGAAGGAAGGAGAGCAGCGTCAGAACCGTACACTTCCGGTGGCCCTGGATAGGTCCTGGGTGCAGGACCTCACCGTCCAATGGAGCTGGGGAACCAGTTTCGAGTCTTGGCTTGGGCTCAGCATCCTGTGATTGTGGGAACGTTGTTTATTCTCTCCTTGCCTACCAAGATATAAATGTGTCCTTGTGTAGTTTAACTCGTGCTCATGTAAAGCGCCCCAAGACCTCGGGTCGAGTTCGCGCTATATAAAACTGCACAAAAAAAGTCCATGCTCTATCTGGGTGTCCACTGCGGACTACCTGAACTGCGTCCATAGTTGAGATAAGTAGCTCAGCTGTATTGATCTCTCCAGCCTCGTATCTAAATACAATTGAGACGGAACTCCATGGCAAGAGGTCTGGAGCTGGTGCTAATGTAACAAACCCTCTCCCTTCAGAAAGGCTTGAATAAAGAGAACTCTCAAGTTTCATATATGCAGGTGTGAGGAGGGCACCCAGTTCAAGTATTTGCTTTGCATTCTGAGGCTCGCAGTCCTGATTGTATCAGGTGAGCATCAGATCTGTTATTCCAAAAAATACAAAATGAACACATGGACTGGATCGTCTACTCACTCATTCACCCAAGATACTTAAACAAGAACTCCCAAACGCGATTTAAAAATACAAGGCCTCCTTTGAAGCTGCCGCAGTCTATACGTTTAAGACCCAGCCAGGTGGTACCTACCTCTATAGCGCTTCTGCGCTGCCCGCACGAGCACTGCTCCACTCCGTGAACAATGACCATGGGCTGCCCGAGCGTGGTAACAACACCGCTCTTTGAACTCTGGAAATCACTTTCCGCATCAAGGAGGCGGGAACTCGTGGATAGTTCCATCTCGGGAACGGGCCACCGAGCCAGGCCTGGCTCCAAGCTTTCCATTCCGGTGCTTTCCACGGTAAATGCAGTGCTTTAAACCCGAGATTTCTAGGATAGCGACGGCGGGAGGTCTCATAGAAAGGGAAGGCGCTAAGTGGTCCCGCGTGCCGACTTTAAAGTTTACCACCTCGCCCCAGGGACCTCGTAAAACATACGATCCTAGGGTGTCTCAAAGGGTGGGTGTGGTTAATTTTATTTTATATATATATATATATATATATATATATATATATATATATATACACACACACACAGCTCTCTCAAATTACTCAGTTACTGCGTAAGTAGCTCGTCCTGACCCACTTTTTTACTTTGCATGCTGGAATTTGTAGTCCTTTTTTAACTCATTCTACAACAAGGGCTACGAGTATCAGAACTCAAAGAATCCTTCCGTCTGCGTGACCTGCTACTCACGCATGGAACTGGGAAACTTGAGAGTTCTGTAGCTGATGTATTTATTTTTGTTATAGGAGTTCCTATCTGTTGAACTGAACACGGACGTCTGTCATATGAAGCAAAATGTTTGTGACGTCGGTACAGTGTATCGTTTATATGAATTGTTACAGTTATTTGCAAATATAAACCATGCCCGTTCAAATTCCCTTTGTATAGAAGGCTAGCATTTTCAAAATGCATTCCAGGCATGAAATATCCTTGGATCATAATTAATAATTAATATGTATTATTACTATTGTCCAACTCTCAGAACCATGGAAAACCACCAGCCCTTGCGACAATCAATCAATCACTCATTTCAGGTTATATCCACCTCTCTGCAGCAGGCACTTAACAAACTCAGCTGCCTTCCTGGAACGCTGCATACCCTTTCATGAAATGTGTGACTTTTCACTTCGCGATAAAAAAAAAGTTGGCCATCGTTTTCATATAGGTCGACCAGTACTAAGACGAATGCCTTGCAGCGCCTAGAAATGCTACAAGTGCAGTCACGAAGCGCTATTTAAAACGTAATTAACTTTCAGCTGTAAGCTCATTACCGTGCTGTTCTGGACTCGTGGACCTTTCAGAAGCGAACCCCAGTCTTGATGTTCTTATTAAGTACAGCATGGACGTCGTTTCACGAAAACGCCAGGGGTAGCAGAAGTGACATTACGCATCCTTTGACTGTCACTTTCACATGCTCACGCATACACACGCATTCACACTGTTTCGCACATAAGCACACTCTTGTCCACAACATACACTGCAATTCCACCACAGTTCATTGGAAGCGGAATCTGGTGCACAAACACATTGAGCCATTTTACCAGTGGAGCAGCATACATCTCAGAATTAACCGCGCCATTGGAGATTTAATTTACGCGTAAACACGATTTCATTCATACCGACCCACGCATTTATTGGCGAAACAAAGCAAAATGTCAGGCTTAAAAGGGCAAATATTTTGACCTGAAATGCAGACCTCTGCCAGGGGGAGAAAACATTCCCACATATTCTGGATCATTAAAACCCCTTGAGAAAATCTCATGACAAGCTCCTTCCATTGTGAGGGATTGCAGTTTATTCACCGCCTCCACTGTTGCAAATCCTGGGGCTGGTCGAAGCTGCAGCAGAGGTCACTATGGGGCATCATGTCTTTAGACATCCAAAATTATTCACTGCTGAAATCTGAAAATGTACAATTCGTGGCATTGTCCCTGTAACCACTAATTAGCCTCATTGTCTCAAAATCCGGAAACCATGTAATGGTAATGAATGGCTCTTGCTGGCCTCCTACACCGACCTTTTCAGTTGTGGACTGGCTGCTTTACAGTATGTTGTGTTTCAGCTTTAGTTTACCAAGCTGTTAAATAATATTCTAAAATATGCACTGGCTGTTCCTGCTAAAGTCACAGGGCAAGATTTACAAACACAATAGTGATGCAAACCGTAATAAAGCATTGTATTAAAACTTACTTTCCCGCTCAAATCTTGTTTTGTGCTGTAAAGTAGCCATAAAGTAATGCTAAGTAACATTCGCATGCAACCACTCATAGCCCTAGATACTTAAACAAGCATTTGCAATACAATAGGTCTCACATTTTCTTGAGTTACAGCTATTGGCATTGTAAATTCATAACTGGACTTTTCTTGCCACATAAATTGGTCAACCTAGTCTCATAATTTCGTCTTTTCCTGCCATATAATTCCAGTGGGCCAACATTTAACTACAGCACTTCCGTTTACATTCTTTCTCCATCTTAAAACATTTACACTTATCATATAAACCTTTTTGGGAAATAAACTTTTTGCATTAGGGTTTAATGCTCAAAACACTATAACAAAAATATCATTTGGAACGGATTAGAGGGTGAAAGGAAAGAGGGAGTTGGAAGTAAAGATGGAGAGGACAAGGGCGTAGTAACAGTGTCATGGGCCCTGGAGTAAGAAAGGAAAATGACTGACCTCAATTTCGGTACGAAAATACAGGAGTAATTAGAGTTGAATGAGGTCCATAGGTCTCTGGGCCCTGGTGCCACTGCACCTGTTGCTCCATTGATAACTACGCCTCAGGAGAGAAAGCAGATGGGACAGAAAAAGAGAAGCAAAGGTAATACAACAAACAAAAGGAAGAAAGAGAACGGGTCACAAAGAAATAAAAGAAAGAAGGGAAAGAAAGAACAAGAAAATGAAAACACAACTAAGAGAAGAAAGACGCTTCGTGAGACAAAAGAAAACAGGGAAAGGAAGCTAGTGAACGAAAGATAAAGAGGAAAACATAATGAAAGATGTGTGAAAAGAAAGAGAAAAATGAGCATAAGAAAGAAAGAGATGATGAGAGAAACAAGCAGCGAAAGAACCAGGACATGTATGTACTGACACATTTCTCACAGACACAGAATGAGAAAACCACTTTGACACTTCGGTCCTGACAAGTAACTTGTAGCTTCTACATACAGACAGGAAAAAGAAGGATTTATAGTAAAACGTGAATTGACAGATACAGATAAGCAAGGAAGGAAGAAAGAGCTAAAAAAAGTGAAAGGACGCATACTGAGTCAAAGGAAAGAGCAAGTAAAAAAAACAAAAGAAAGTATGAAGGGACGAGAACAAAATAGTGAAAGAATGAAAGCCTGATGAAGAAAAAAGAGAGGAATGAAACAAGGAAAGAAATAACCAAGTTTTTGCAAGTTTGAAAGAGGAGGTAGCAAGAGGAAGAGGGAAAGAAAAAAAGGGAGAAGAGTAGAAATAAATAGTTGAAAGAAAGAGCTAAACTGTTAATGTGTGGATTTTAAGAGTTGAAAAGAGAAAGGTGGGGGAGACAGAAAACAATTGAGAGTAAAGCGAGTAAAAGAAAAAACAGAGTAAGATCGGTGAAACAGACCCTTCCAAATAAAGATGGCAGCTAAGAATATATTTAATTTGCTCCCCCATGTCCTCAAACAGAAGTCATAGAGTGGAACAGTAGGGGACACTGCAGAACAGCAGGAGATGCATTACCAGAGTAGTATGTGAACCCCAATACAGCAATATTGGGGCGCTTCAGTTCAAGATTGGGGTAATAGACTGAGCTGTGTCCTGGCCCAGTGCTGAAATAACAGAAAGGCAGTGGGTGAGGAATGAGAAATGGAGTGCCATGTAATTCCTGGTACTGGAATAATGGAGCGCTGCAGGTTAGGGTTGAGGTGCACTGATAGAGTTGTGTGTGGGCTGCAGTACTGGAATAGCAGTGGGCACACAAGGTCAGAAGTGAGGTATGTTAAAGGAGCTATGTGTGGAACATAGTATTGGTGTGCCTGCTTTACCGAGTGTTAGCCTGAAGGTGCCCTGGTAAAGCTGCGAGTGGAACCCAGTATAGGAGTGGCATTGCTTCTGAACCACAGAAGCGATGAGTCCTGAAGGGTGTGTGTGTGACCCTTAGTAGTGGGAAGAAATGTGAACTGAATGTTAGAATAGATGGATTCTTGCAGAGCTGTGGTGGTTCCCATCAACAGTGGAGTTGGATGTTAGACTTGAAGTGTACTGGCTGAAATGTGTTTTGCGCTTTTGGATCCAGTATTGGCTTGGCAGTGGGATTGAATATTAGAATTGAGCTGCTGTAATGGAACTATATGTGAGCGGGGTCCCAGAATAGGAAAGAAAATGAACTTGCAGGGGTAGAACTGAGGTGCACTGATAGAGCTGCGCCCAAGGCTCTAGTACTGACTGTAAGAACTGAGGTGCTCTGGAAGACAGCGTGTGGGCGGTTCTGGCACGGCTGAGAGCTTGGAGTGTGTGAACTGTGGTGCACTGATGGAGCCTGGCCCGAGGTCCCAGTACTAGAGCAGCAGAGTGTACCGACTGTAAAAAATGAGGTGGTCTGTCAGACAGCGTGTATGGGATTTCTGGCACTTGCATGGCTGAGGGCTTGAGGTGTGTGAAGTGTGGTGCACTGATGGAGCAGTGCCCGAGGACCCAGTACTGGAGCATCAGAGTGTACTGACTGCAAGAACTGAGGTGCTCTGGCAGGCAGCGTGTGTGGTGTTCCTGTCACTGGCACGGCTGAGGGCATGGAGTGTGTAAAATGAGGGGCACTGATGGAGCTGTGCCCTGAGTCCCAGTACCGTAGCAGCAGAGGGTACTGACTGCAAGAACTGAGGTGGTATGGCCGACAGTGTGTGTGGGGTTACTAGCACAGCTGAGGGATTGGAGTGTGTGAATTGAGGTGCACTGATGGAGCTCAGCCTGAGGTCCTAGTACTGGAGCAGCAGAGCGTACTGACTGCAAGAACTGAGGTGCTGTGGAAGACAGCGTGTGTGGGCTTCCTGGCACTGGCACAGCCGAGGGATAGGAGTGTGTGAACCGAGGTGCACTGATGGATCCGTGAGTGGGATCCCAATATGGATCAGAAGTGGGCACTGTCTCCAAGGATTACAGAGCCCTGGTAGAGATGGGTAGCCTAGGCTATAAGCAATTACAAGTGATCCTCCACCCTTGCTCTCAACACACAGGCAGGCACTCTTGGTAAAGAAAATCCAAGCCAAGGAAAGGCGGGAGCCAGACAGCCGAGAGAGGTTACAGAGAGCCCACAAAAACCAAATGTGACAAAGATAACAGCCTGATTTATAGCCCTGCTTACAGCTAAGCTCAGAGGAAGAATGCTCTGCAAATGAAAAGGGAAGCTTCCCTGGACAGGAACAGGAAACAAAGTAAAGGAAAAAGTCCCCTATACACCAGATAAACACAACAAAAGGTATACAGTAGTTGGTCCCTGCTCCTACACAGAAGAAGGCTGGACAAAGAGACATGACTGGCCACTAGCAAGCAAGGATTTTTAAATGAAACTGAAACTAACAAATGAAATAGCTGGAAGCCCAAAGAAGAAGTATACGTAAAAGTATACAAAAGGTTGGACGCTTACGCTCGACCTAAAAAGGGCGGTGGCTCTGGACCAAAAATTTACACCGCATTGGGGCAGGCGTAACATTGGGAAAAAGTTATTTTTTTCCAGTCGTACATGTGTGCTCTACTCTACAGCACACATGCATTCTGACGTGGGCCACCACAGGTTGAGAGACCAACAGCACCATATTTTAGTACGTTTCTTACCCATATCTTAGCAGTTATGGTCCTGTTCTACTTTCCCCCTTTGAGGTGATGAAGTACAGAAACTTTGCTTGCTGTGCTGTATTGTGTCACTAATGTAACTAAGTCTGGACCACAGTATTTAAGGTACTTAGGTGGTCATTTAGACTGGAGTGGTAGTATGAAAAAACTAGCAGCAACAAGAACTGGAGTGCAAGTTGTACAGCCTCCAGTGTTAGCCCAGGTACTTACAACCACAACTTAGCTGGTGGGAATTGGCCATTCTAAATTGTACAGCACTGTGTGTCACCAGTTATTGTAGCATGTCTTTAGTCCAACAAAGGACATCAGCAAGGCAGGATAACTCTTTTTTTCTTAGAATGGAAGTAGGGTAACGTCTTTCTCCAATGTTCATATAATGTTTAGTGGACATAAAAGGTGCTGATTCTAAGATTTTCCTCAACTGATCAAACCCTTCCTTATAAGTGTGACCTCATCAAATGCGAACATTTTGGTGTCCCTTTCCATCAAAAGCCTTTGATGAATGAGAGCAGCAGTGGTGTAAAGCAAAATGGTGCCCCCCTGCAGAATGTGACGAGGAGCCCAAGTGTCCCATATCTCCCATATGTTCATTTGCCATGGGATGAATGGACCTCCCAGTAGGTTTGTGGGCCATGTGAGGTGTTGGGGGGACCCTCTGCCACTTCCCTGGAAAGCAGAACACAGACCCTGGTTCCAGTGAGCTGAGCAGAGCGTAAGGGAATAGGGCAGTGACCACTTGTGTGAATAAATAAACACCTCTGGGAATATCCTGGCACATAGTCAAGTATTTGGTACAGGAGATATTTCCCAGTTGTTCCTTTGGATTTATACAAAGGCAACCATGACATAAAGGTCCTGTTACTAGAGAGGTTATGGCAATATACATTTTGGTAAGCTTGCATCATGCTTAAAACCCCACCTTTTTAACTCTGGCGATGTAACAGTTGAAACCTCTGTCCTTCCACCACTTTACTAATTAATGAAAGCCTAAAACTTTGGTGAACTTTGATTCTTAGTACAAATGTCACAATCAAATGTTTTAGACACATACTAACTTGTTAACCTTCTAAACCAGTATTAAAACCAACCCAAAGGGAGCAGCTACTCTTTTGCAGAGCTGACAATGGTGAGCAAAGTATTACTCACAGAAACCTGTTTCCCTTTTAGACCCTTGTTTGTGTGTGTGATTGTTTAAAGTTTATATTTTTGTACTCTAATAATAATGTGGGGCATGCAATTTTACACATGATCCTGCATAAGCTGCCTAGAATAATATAGTTACAACTGAAACAAAAGGATTTATAGAAGTGGCTTTATTAATGGGTTTTATTTAGGCCACATGTCTGTATAAATTTCACTTTTGAACAAAATGGATGCCATCGCCGTCACCCACTCCTGCTTCACACCCTGCATACATTCTCTCGCCACAGTCTTTTCAGAACACAGTAAGGTGTTGATATAATGGTTTATTTCCGGTGCCTGCAGTAGTTGCCTTGATAGTGCTCAATTTGCTATGGTGTGGATGAAAAATTCCAACATTTTGGTTTCTTCACTAGGTGCATGGATTGGGAAAAAGTCCTACTGTCTACATGTTTCATATTTGTTTGAACATCTCTGGATGATATTAGCATAGAGTGTGTTTAATACGCTTTTTAGAAATGGGCGGGTGCTTATGTGTTAAGGTCATAATGTGTATCATCCCTGTGTTCTGATTTGCTAAAGAAATTATGCTATTGCTCACACCATGATGATTCTGCAGTTTTTCTAATTTACTATGGAGGATTTGCTTATTGGAACCCATTTATTTTGGGGGTGAGCCAGAGATTTTCTTGAGGTTTCCTAAGCCATTAGGGCTGGTGCCCGATTTTCTACTGATTTTGCTACCCATTGAGACTTAGAATATTCTTTTCTGATTTTACATACTTTGTATAAGTTTTCATCTGAGAGCATGTAGCCTGTAGCATTTATTTTGAATTCTGTAATAATACCCTTTATCTTTTCATTGATCTAGAACTCAATTATACAATGGCGACCGTTATTTAATGAACAGTTTTTACATTGCTAATTGATGTTTGGGAAGGTACCTTAACACAAGGACATGAGGTTTAACACCATTTCTGATCCAGCAAACCATGGTAGAAACAAATGAGGTGAATTTAGGGGTATCCATATGTTGGGGCACTGTTTTGGTCCCACATGTGTAACTTCTTGGCAGCTCAGCCACAGACCAAATCAAGGTCAATCCCTCTCTCCTAGCTCAATAATCCAGTTAACTTGAGATGAAAAAAGAAAATAAACTACATCATGATAAGTTTATAAGAAACTTGCCACTGAATGTTAGCTGTGAACAAGCAAGTGCACATTCTAGTAGTGGTACTAAAGGCACTAGTGGAACCAGTAGCAGTGGCAACACTAGTAGTAGTGTGGCTGGTATGAGTTATTTTAGCACTAGAGGTAGCACACAGAGGCAGCAGTAACAGCCCATTGGTGGTAGCAATAGGACCAGCAAAGTAAATACTAGAAGGACGAGTAATTCGTGAAAAAGTAATAGCAATAGTACCTGTGACTGGGTGCACAAATACTAGTAGTACGAACTGAGGTTTTGGTATTGCTGGTAGTTAGCATATTAGCAGTAATAGATATAGTAGCAGTGACAGGAATAATACTGTTGTTCATAGTAGCACTTGGTGTAAAAATTAATGTAAATACTAATTGTAGTATGAAAATTAAAGATATTTCTAGTAGTAGTTGCAGCATGTTTGTCAGTGCTGTTTGCACGCTGGGAAAATTTGTATTGATTGCATCCTTAGAAGTGGTGCTAATAGTAGTCAGAATGCTAGGTAGTATTACTAGTGGCAGGTTTAGTAGTAGCAGTAAAGTTAGATTATGGTAAAATGAGCAAACATTTCTCTATGGTCTTTAAATTGAATGCAATATTACATATTGTTTGCATGTTTCATACAAAAAGACATATGAAAAATGATTCTACACGTTTTGTTTTTCATAGAGATCTTAGATAAACACACACAATCATTAATATTAATAGCTGAGCCCCTGTCGAATTCATTAGAGTCAGGTCCCCAGGGAACAACAAAAGATCTTAATGGATCTGCAAATTAGCCATTCATCCAAAGATCTGTAGATGCTGTGAAAGCCTCCAAGAGCATATTGCTGACAATATAACTACATTAAATAGATACATCATTTCTATACAGAGTGATTCTGTTGAATTGACGGCCCTCTGGTAGAGTCAAAAGACTACGGGTGTGTAAAATTTGCATAATTTGCTTTGATGCAATTAAGTGAAATTACTCATAACTATGCACAATGTCAATCCCTCATTTCATTCAAATGCATCGTTGTGGCACATTTCGGTGCAGAGACTTTTGAATAAAACTATTACAAACAACAGCAGCTCACGTTCTGTTGTTCCTGTGCATTTGCAGTTGATAATTACCATGAATGGTGCATAATTAGGTAAAGTGGCATAACGGCGAGTTTTGCATAAACGGCGTAGCACAAAATTCTGAAAATTACGAGTGTAATCTAAATTCCACCCATGCCTACAAAAGAGGATTTTATTTGTGTGTAATACCTCTGATCCTTCATCTGTTGGAGCCAAAGTTGTGAACGCAGGGAGGTTTAACACATGCTTTCTTTGAATGATCCTCTTCTGACCTTGAATGACCCTGATGTACTGACAACATGTTTGTGCTTCACACAGTCTCACCCTCCACAGTGAGGCTTTGTCCCTCACCAAGATTCAAGTAAAAAATGTGCACAGAATATAGAAATGCATGTGTATCCATGGAATTCGAGCCAATACAGCACTTGAAAACATGGTGATAGATATTTGAGCCAAGTGGGACACATTGTAAATGCCTTTTACGAGTAAAAACTACAATCTTTTATAAATGTGTCCTTGGAATGCTGAGAATTGCCTCAAGATCAATGAGAGCACGAGAGAAGACACCACAACTTCAAACAACAAGATGACAAGGCAGGACTATTGACATCATAAACTGGTGATCAGTGCTACAGCGAAGTGCAGCGTGCTCTAAGCCATGTCATCTGGGGAGGAGAGTTTTGGAAGTGCTTAATTTGTAAAAAAGCAAGTGTCAGGGCACTCGTCAGGAGGCCATTGCTGCTTCCACCACCTGCTGCTCTCACCAGTGCTGCCAATGACAGTACCAACACAACTACTGTCTATTACAAGTGCGACAATTCAGACTATTCCAGGACCCCATAAGCACAGGAATGGCTTGGGTGGCAGGTATTAGTAATTTTAAATGTACATTGAATTAATAAACTGTTGGTGTGCTTATCTTTAAATTAAACAGACAGTGCCATCATGTGTAGGCTGTCATAAGTACTGGTGTTGACCATCGGCTCAAATTAAACGCTGGTGTCAGGACCTGAACTTGCCTCTGCCCTCATTTCCTGTGGAAATATCCAGTGTAGAACTCAGAAAATATTGTATGTAACTATCCAACTCTGTGCTGCACACGGCCTTTGGCCACACGCAGCGGGAGTTGGCCACAGGGACTGTCTCTATTGGTGTGAGAGGTTGTCTCTGGGTGTGAGAGTGGCTGTGAGCGTGTTCGGTTGGGTGTGAGACGGTCTATGTGGGTGTGAGAGTGTCTGATTGCTATCCAATAGATGAAGTAGTTCAAATCATTTTTCAACAATGAATCGCAGAGTAAACACACTTGCTTGCCTTTGCAAAGTCCAGGAGTTAGGATCATCTGTCCTTTCCAGAAGTAGAGCTTCAACTGGGGCACCTGCTATGTTTATATCTGTAAGTTATTCATGCTGAGTTTTAATTTCTCTGAAATGATCATCATGGCCAGAACGGAAGCTCACCTGCTCCTTTATCCAACAAGAGTCCATAGTTTGCACAAAAATGTCTACCCAACTGGAGCACTTTGTACTGGTTAGTTAGTAACTTCTACCTTGTTGGGTACATGTGCAGTGTGGGGGAGGAGAGGCAGTGAGGCCTTCCTCACTGGGACGACCTTGGCCCCGGGGACCCATCCTCTGGCCTTCAATTAGTGGAGGAGGTAGGCCTTGCCTCCTCCATCCTCCAGCCGATTTCAGCCCCAGCCCCTGGGGCCCAGCCTTAAGATGTTAATTGTATTGGGACAGAGAGGGGGCCGCACACCCTCCCCCCCCAGCTGATCTCCACCCCAGGGACCCCATACCATGGGACCCGGCCATCTCTCCTGGGTGCCCTCAAGGGCACCCCATGTGCAATGGCACCGCGCGGGGAGCCTCAAGGACCCTGTAGTACCAACCGACTTCCAGCCTCCTGTGGGTGCCGGCATTGTTGTCACAGACAGGAAGCTGCTAAAGATGCAGCTCCTTCTCTATGGGAGCAATTGTTTTGTCTGTTTCTCTGTCCACATCTCTGCAGGCAAAGAAACAGAGGGAACCTTCGCTTCCAGCAAGCAAGAGCTGTTTCATAGCTCTCGCTTGCTGAAACTGGAGTGTCTAATTTGACTTGGCTGGAGCTGTCAAAGCTCAACCAAAGTCAGAACAAACAGCTTGTCCCGGGAGTGGGCTCCTTAGGACATAGGAGAGCAGCTCTTGGGGTGGCGGTTCCCAGGGCGATTCCCAGGGCCATTATTGGATCCACATAGCGCTCCCCCCATGGGCCCTCCACCTATACCCCCCGGTCGTGGATGAAAGGGGAATCCCTTCCGCTTCCACCCCCGATCCCCTCCGCCCCCCGCTATGACGTCAGCGCATGATCGTGCGTTGACAATCACAAGGCCTCCTCCCATCGTGCTGGAAGCTCAGCTCAGTACAAAACACCTCAGTTTTCTGTGAAAAAATGTGATGTGTCCACGTTGTGTTTTGGGCCATTTCATTTCGTGGGCACCAGGCCTACCCACACAACTGAGATACCATTTTTATCAGGAGACTTGGGGGAACACTGGGTGGAAGGAAATATGTGGCTCCTCTCAGATTCCAGAACTTTCTGTCACCGAAATGAGAGGAAAAGGTGTTTTTTTGGTCAACTTTTGAGGTTTGCAAAGGATTCTGGGTAACAGAACCTGGTCAGAGCCCCACAAGTCACCCCATCTTGGATTCCCCTAGGTGTCTAGTTTTCAAAAATGCACTGGTTTGCTAGGTTTCCCTAGGTGCCGGCTGAGCTAGAGGCCAAAATACTCAGGTAGGCACTTTGCAAAAAACACCTCTGTTTTCTGTGAAAAAATGTGGTGTGTCCACGTTGTGTTTTGAGCCATTTCCTTTCGTGTGCGCTAGGCCTACCCACACAAGTGAGGTACCATTTTTATCGGGAGACTTGGGGGAACACAGAATAGCAAAACAAGTGTTATTGCCCCTTGTCTTTCTCTACGCATCTTCCTTCCAAATGTAAGGCAGTGTGTAAAAAAGACGTCTATTTGAGAAATGCCATGTAATTCACATGCTAGTATGGGCACCCCGGAATTCAGAGATGTGCAAATAACCACTGCTTCTCAACACCTTATCTTGTGGCCATTTTGGAAATACAAAGGTTTTCTTGATACCTATTTTTCACTTTTTATATTTCAGCAAATGAATTGCTGTATACCCGGTATAGAATAAAAACCCATTGCAAGGTGCAGCTCATTTATTGGCTCTGGGTACCTAGAGTTCTTGATGAACCTACAACCTATATATCCCCACAACCAGAAGAGTCTAGCTGACGTAACGGTTTATTGCTTTCAAAAATCTGACATCGCAGGAAAAAGTTACAGAGTAAAACGTGGAGAAAAATGGCTGTTTTTTTCACCTCAATTTCAATATTGTTTTATTTCAGCTGTTATTTTCTGTAGGAAACACTTGTAGGATCTACACAAATGACCCCTTGCTGAATTCGGAATGTTGTCTACTTTTTAGAAATGGTTAGCTTTCTGGGATCCAGCATTGGATTCTCACCAATTTAGGTCACTAACTGGAAGGAGGCTGAAAGCACATAAAATAGTAAAAATGGGGTATGTCCCAGTAAAATGTCAAAATTGTATTGAAAAATTGGGTTTTCCAATTCAAGTCTGCCTGTTCCTGAAAGCTGGGAAGATGGTGATCTTGCCACCACAAACCCTTTGTTGATGCCATTTTCAGGGAAAAAAACACAAGCTGCCTTCTGCAGCCCTTTTTTCCCATTTTTGAAAAAAACAAAATTTTCACTGTATTTTGGCAAATTTCTTGGTCTCTTTCAGGGGAACCCACAAAGTCTGGGTACCTCTAGAATCCCTACGATGTTGGAAAAAAAGGACGCAAATTTGGCGTGGGTAGCTTATGTGAACAAAAAGTTATGAGGGCCTAAGCGCGAACTGCCCCAAATAGCCAAAAAAAGGCTCGACACAGGACGGGGAAAAGGCCTGGCAGCGAAGGGGTTAAGAAAAAGTTGTTTAGGTGCAAACATCTCAGTTGTAAACACTGGGAACAAAAAGAAGCGGAAGAACCAAAGGTTCTATCGGCTTGATACGGAATGTTCATTCATATTTGATTGGTCACTGGTATTTTCTCTCAGTCACTTGCAACTGATTTTAGAGGCAAATATGGAGAATACCTTTTATCAAAGAGGCACCCAGTGATTGATGTCACGCTGTCTCCAAACCCATCGAACAGAGGAACATTGTAAAATTCATGTTGTTGGTGATTCAGCGCTGGGTAGTAAGAATTCTTCTTTTTCTTCACTGGGTGCCCTTTTTAGACAGTTTTCTCTACTGAGTATAATATCCTACCAGAATTACAGAAAAAATATAACTGTTTCTTTGGTTCTGAGACACGTGAGAGGCAGTGGTGCACCCAGTAAACTCTGCTGTGCGGTAATTAGTGGCTCTGCTAATACACACGCACCATTTCTTTTCTGCAACCTATTCATGGGGATAAATCAGCAATGCCGCATGTTTCCCACCCATCCAATGTGCGCAAACGTGGAATGTGTGGTGTGTGTCATCACACATAGCGCTCAGTTTTACCTGGAGATAATCGTGCAGGAACCCTGCATTCCTTCACACAGTAAGATGCACTATTATTATAAATATGATATGGGCAGGAGGTGATTGTGGGACAATGGGAATAACAGCCTCAATTTCTTGTTATTGTAAGTCAGTTGCCACACATGCAGCCTTTACCCACAGAGAGTTCGTGGGTGCATCAAATACCTACAGAATCCCTATCACAGCCCGATGTGGGAAATCGACAGCCACATTTCCAACAGGAGGCTCTTACCTTAAGCAGAGAGCAACCGCTTTCGAGGTGAACTAAATGGTAAGGGAACAATGCCAGCTGAGGCGTCTTCCGATGCTCCCCACATGTTCCTGCATCGCTGCCCAGTTCTGAAGAAGGAGCACGTCAAAGGCATGATGGTTAAGTTGGTAAGATGTTGTGAATGATGCAAAGCTCCTCGCTCTGGGGTGGAATCGTCAATTTTCATGGGATAGAACTAGAGGGAAAACTTCTCCCACCTGCCAAACATATCCGCCAAAGGGCTTGCCTGCATCTGGTGCAGTGTAATTTTAGTTGCACCCGTCATACATTACAAAAGTAAGTTGACTATGTAATCAAGTATATATATATATATATACATATATATATGCAAAAAACCAAGGAGAACTCTGGGAAGTTCCCAATTTTAGGTGGAGAGCTGCTCTAGTAAGGAGCACCCTGCAACACCAGCGACACTCTAGAGTCGCTCACCTCAAATGTCTGCTTATCTAGCAAAGTCTTTAAGCATAGGATTAGCACAGTGCCATCCTCGCCGAGCTAGATAGTGACAAATGTAGCTATCTAGAGTGTCGCTGGTGTTGCAGGGTGCTCCTTACTAGAGCAGCTCTCCACCTAAAATTGGGAACTTCCCAGAGTTCTCCTTTGTTTTTTGCATAATTTATGCGTCGCTCTATCCCTGAAAGGGTTTTGGTTTGATATATATATATATATATATATATATATAAATATATATATATATATATATTTTGTGTGTTTTATCATTGCTAATGGAAAGGTGAAGAGGTGAACCTTCCAAATTGTATTATTGAAGGTGCATTCACAGCAGAGAATTAGAGATTAGTGTATGTGTGTGTTTTAATATGTAATCCTTAACCTGCCAAATAGTAATTGCCATTAATATTCACACATATGTATTTAGAGTTCCACTGCTATATCGAGAGATACATGTATTTCATGTTCATTTATAATTGCTGCCGTCATTTTATAATTGTAAGATGCAGTTATAATCATGTATTCGGAATGTGCATTAACTGGTTTATTAAGGACAGCCTAACCAAAGGGACTCAAGCATTTGGATTCTTGTATGTAACCTTGAATGAGGACTTTTGTTTGGGTTGTACTGTTATTTTCTTTGTAGGTGCATTTCTGTGATTCTATAATTAGTGAAAGGCATATTGTGTATTAGAGATAAGGAAGTCTGGGAAGATACTTTGGCAAGGATGAGAGATGCTAATGAACCAAGAAGAAAAAGACTGTGTGTCAAGCGCAGGGAGACAACAGGTGTCACTCTGCCCGCTACATCACATTTTGTGACCGCTGTCCATGTTCTTGTGGGCCTTTTTCATTATTTTTTGCTTGCTTGCCCCAGGTGCAGGTACTTGGCACACTGGACCAGTTTTATCAGACAGAAGAAATTTAGAGAGCAAAATCCACACGTGAGTACCAGTTTCAATAGGAACGTGCTAATGTTATCACAACATTTCCCATGTGGCAGAACTTGTTGCACCGCTTCTGATGTCACACGCCTAGCCGGTGTCTCATTCATAATCCCTAGCTACCACCAGACACAGTAGCATTGGGAGGAGAAAGGAATAACGAATAGGTGTTCCAGCCGGGGGTGACCTTTGACAAAGTAAGTGGTTTCTTTTGGCACTTGGTGGAAACAGACAGGTTTTCTGACTGGTGCACTAATCTCCTTGGTTTTTCTCCCATCTTCCTCACGGTGTGTGACTATAAGGCTCCCCTGCTCCATTCCTCCATGATGTATGGATATTCCTAAATGAGGGTGACAAATTGCAGTATGTAGGTGATAGGAGTATGAATGATTCAGGGTTCACAATTTTTTGGCGTGTTACGTGTGATTGAGGTTTACACAAGCCTGATCTGTTTTTGTGTGCACACTCAAGAGATATGATTTCTACACAGGATGATAGCCAATGAAATCCCCTCACAAAGCCACCAATTTTATTGATTCCTGGTAACCTTGTATTATGTTTATGTGTGTTTAAGTATATACTTTGCGGTTTGTAATTTTAATTTATGTGTGTTTCTTGTTGACTTATTACATATAAATGTATATGTATGTTCTTTTCATAGGACCCAGTTCCAAGAAGGAATATTCACCTGAAAGGAATGGCAAGAGATTATAGATCTGGCATTGACTGTATGTGCACAAAAAGTGTGCATGTGTGTTGCGAATAGGGAAACAAGATAAGGTGATATATGGTCTGTTTGGTACAGATGAAAGCCCTAAATTCCTTCCACTTAAGGGCTGAAAAAAGTCGACCTAAGGGGGACAAGGAAGTCAAAATTGCATCTCCTTTGCCCTGCTGTTTGTTTTAATCATCCCTCCTCCGACCCGAATAAAGTTCAGTTTACACTTCTTGCAGGTGGAAGGGATTTTTATTCAGATAACCTGATTTTCCCTGATTTTCCCTAGTTAATAACCCTCTGTCAGATGACGGGGGCCCACCCGCCATTAGAGTATGCATTGGTGAGTGCGGGATGGCCGATGATGAAACACAACGCCATGTGGTGTGTGAGGCCATCTCAAACGTTTTTGGCAAATGCACTGTGTCCTTTAATGATGGGTGATCAAGAATTTGAAATCCGCCTATCACAGATGAAGTTCTCTATGAGTAGGGCGGCGGATCCGCAAAATAAGAGTGCTTTCGGATTGGAAGGGCATGTTTGCTTCTTTGTGTGTTAGTATCAATTTGGGAGATTACAAACTGTTGCCCTATATGCCTCTCTCCTTCCCCCAGCCCCGCAACATTAAAGGGGCTTTCTGTGTTTGATGATTTAATGTGCAGAGAGATACCCAAGGTCGTCCTAATGGTCAGACCGTGGGATGAGAGACCTGAGGGGAGTTGCCAATTTCAACTGTAAGGAGATAGAAAATTATTGGTGTGGATAATGTTGACTTCTCAAAGGTTTTATAGGTATGAATGGTATTGTAGTTGAGAGCAGATTCCCTTGACACTTAGAGGGGTTCAGACCTCTTTTTCATTGTTCCCTTTGTGTGGCTTTATGGTGTTCAACACCTCTCTTACAGAACTTCTTCATAGGTTTCTGTTATGCTGACACTTTCCTATTTCACAAGAACTAATTAGGGTTTTACCATTTTTGTTTAGTTAGGTCCAATTAGGTTGCATAGGTTTATTCATGCTTAGACAGCAAGATAGAAGTTTGTACACTAATCGTCCAATCTTATCTTTTGTATTGCCTCAATTAAAATTCTCTTATGTTTTTTGCTTATATGATTTAACCTCATTCGATGCTTTGACTCACCTTTGGTGACTATGTACTTATATAGCATGTTTTAAAGATTTGTTTATATTATTCTGGCCCTTAATTTTTAATAAAGCGTTTGAACTTTACTTATTGTCTTTGGTCCTTAATGTGTGACCAAATGGGTTACACTCTTAACTGAATTATGAGATCTGACTATTTTTTTTACCTATCAAGCATCCTAAAAACAGTCATCTGAGGAAGAATGGTAACAGCCTTGAATGTGAAAGTGCTCTTTCACATTCAAGGCTGACAGGTTCCATTTAGACTACAGAAACCATGGAGAGTTCTTTGAAAATGCGACAGACAGCTCCTTTTCCAGAAGAACTTTGAATCAATCAATCAATCAATAAATTTGCTGAGCGCTTCTCACCCGGTAGGGTCTCAAGGCGCTGGTAGGGGGAGGGGGAGTGCTACTGCTCGAAGGGCAATATCTTGAGGCACTTTCTGAAGGGCAGGAGGTCCCAGGTCTTGCATAGTTTGGTGGGGAGGGAGTTCCAGGTTTTGGCGGTGAGGTGGGAGAAGGACCTGCCGCCGGATGTGGTGCGTTGAATGAGAGGGACTTTTGCGAGGTCGGCGGAGCGGAGCTGGCGTGTTGGGATGTGGAAGTTGAGTCGATCATTGAGATAGGCCAGTCTGGTGTCGTGGAGGGCTTTGTGAGGGTGGATTATGATTTTGAAGATGATCCTTTTGTTGATGGGTAGCCAATGTAGGGTTCTGAGGTGGGCTTTCAGTTTGACTTCTCTAAAGCTTTATCTCAAAGTGCTTTAGAAGACTCACTTTCAAAGCAAACCATATGTGAGCAAACATGCAGTGTCAGGTGAGCGAATATATGTGGGTCATGACCTTGCCACATCAAGGATGAATAGACATTTAAATAGTGGTTTGATCACCAGAAGCCAGACTATACCTAATATGATCAGGTGCCACACAAACCACTTCAAAGAGCAAGGCTGGAGAGGTGTGCTAGAAAATGCGTCGGAAATACATGGCATAGCACAGTGTGCTGAAGGTCAGGCTTCAGATAGAAGTACTAAACAGTCAGAGGTCTCCGCAATGAAATAGAGTAAGGCTCTAAGTTATGCAGGTACTGTCATGATCCATCCAATAATTTGACTCTATCCCAGTTATAGTCCCTTTAAGATTAATTCAAATCTACTAACAATGATCTTCAGCAAAGGTGAACACTGAGCAAGCTCCTCCTCATCAATTAATATCCAGTCAACCAACCACTCTGATGCCAAAAGCCCACATACACCCTGACTAATAGCCAGCAGACTCCCAGAAAAGTCTAAAGTCAAGTGGTCTGAAACTACAAAGCCTGCCCATCCAGCAGCACTCCAAAAATGGCTCTCTTAGTAATATGTCCTCCTGACAAGATTTCCCTCTCCAATCAGCCAGGTCCTGGCAACATTTTTGTTATGCTGGCATATTCTCAAATAATTTCTTGCATTTTGTGACATGCATGTTAAGTAAAATTGCATCATTACACCTTTTTGTGGAGTGTCAAGTCTGGTGGTGTAAAAAAAAAAAACTTATTGTCGGAGCATAGGAACAGTGGGATCGAAAAGAATGCGAACTTGTGGGCTTTTTGCTTTTCTTTAGTGCAAAATTCACCCCAACATGGAAAATGGACACAAGGATGCATTTCACATTAAAATATAGCCCTGAATTCCTGATTTCGTTTTTAACAGTTTCCAGGAATTTCATGTAATTAATCAAAAGGAAATCATACAAATTTTTCACACACATAACCCAATATCCGACCCTATTAAAAAGGATCAATACTTGATATTACTTATCACTCACCCAGTAAAAACAACCTTTATGTTAAACAAAATAATGTCTGCATAGATAATGAATAACTGGAAATACCCAAGAGAACCTTTCTTGATGATCAGTGTTACACTTGAGTGACGAATCAAGCAAGGTAGTCTCTCAATTCACTACTTTACTTCCAACCAACATTGCTGTTTTGCCATTCAGAGAAAAAGATCCATCCTAGTTATAGTAATTTCAAATCCATACTGTATCAAACTGGGGTTCCTATTCCAGTCCAGTTGTGCCTGAAAATCATGGCCAGCATTAGCTTCTGCTATCTGACAAGTTTAAGGGTAGAAACAGAATAGAAAATATCCAAATGAGGTATGGAATTTTTGGCCAAAATGCATGGTTAGGTAAAGCAAATCATTCTTCCCTCAAAATGACTTACTGCGTGAGTAACAATCAGGTTACAAAGCTGTGCATTGGATGGAAACAGTCTTCCTAAAATTGACAATTGAAGCTGTAAGTATCCTGGATACGAGACGGCCTTCTTTATTTGTCCTCAATCTGTCCTCCACTAATGATGCTGTTAATCACAGTATGTTGTTGAACCCCCTTGAAGCAAGTATTGATATTGGAGGCATTGTGCTGAAATGACTAGGGGCCACATTTATATGCTGGCGGAGAGGGAACTCAGTTGCAACAGTGATGATGTTATGGACCAACATAGTGTTCTGGCCACCTGATTTTAAATGCGTGTGGACCATAGTTTAGCCATGGCGGTGACTACTCCTACATCCAACTTCTCTGATGGCCTGATGAGTAAGGACCCTTCTGAGAATTAGCTATATGTCCATTTGCCCAACTAGGGTGGGCGGACATGTAGCCATTTTTTTTACTGTCTATCACCGCCAGGCAAACCTTTGTGGTAAAGCACAGTAAAAATACTAAATGTTCCCCTTGCCCTGGGAGATGACTGCCATGGCAAGGGGTGATTATCTTTTTTATTAAAAAAAACACTTTAAAAAGAAAAACAGAATCATGCGAGGCTCTGTCATGTTGACAGAGCCCTGCACCAAACTGCAAAAAGCATTAATAGGACTGGACCTCCATCACAGAAATTGACTCTGTCACCCTAGGGGAGAAACTGCCATCTACATAGGATGAAAATTAAGCCCATAGTTCCCATCTGAAGACTCAATCACTACAAACGTACTTGCCCCCATTGAAGCCCTCTCTGTAATTCTGAGGGATCTATATTTACTTAATTGCTTTTAAATTTGCACATGTAGTAACTTGGAACTTTAATCATAAATCTTGGTGCACATATATACAGGACCACGTTGAGTCAAAGAATCCACTCTGCCAGTAAAGTATAGATGCTGGGTTTAGGGGAGGCTGACTGATGTCCCTGCTATTATCTGTGCAGAGTCTGCAGCTACATCAGGAAAATACGTAAAGACATCCCAGCTGTCCCCATGACAACTTCCCTGAACCCATAGGTATGAAGGAATATTGCGTGAGAAGAAAGTACTTTAAACCTTAGAAATGATGAAAAGCGTAAAGAATGTTTGAAACCTTTCCTTTCAGGGGTATTTTCTTGCGTATATTCTAAAAGACAGCAAACATCATCTTGATCTTCACATCAAGTCCATGGTCGTGGCCGCTCAGCACCAGCTAGGACTAAACAAACATCATGAACTAATCATACCTGGAAGTGATGTTAAGACATTGGTCCAATTATTAGTCCTATTGACAACTGACTGCAACAAGCATTTGCAATGCAGTGGGTCTCACATTAGCTTGAGTTAAAGCTATTAGCGTTGTAAATTCTTAACTGGACTTTTCTTGCCACATAAATTGAAAATGAAAAGTAAAACAATTGACATAAGCGAACTTATTCAAAACCCCATGGCCACCATGAGTATGAGTGTGAAGGAAAGACATAAAAAGAAAAAGAAGTTCTTTCAAACGTATCGCCAAAAGTGCAATTATCCATGTAACAGGATTGGTGTCCAGGGCGGTAACAAAACCGCTCTAGGGAGGGACAAACACAAAGCATTTACCAATAATAACAAACGATTTGTGAAAGGCAAGCCCAGGAATGAGTAATAGTGATGGGTGGTGTGGTGGGCGTGGCTAAAAGCTCACAGAGAGATTACAACAGCTCAAAATACTTGCACGCTTGGCCTAAAGGGGAGGACTTGAGTAAATATCTGGTGAAATTGCTGTTGACACAAGATCTACAGTGTGTGACTAATATCAATGGTGAGTGAAAGGCACTACATATCAGATCTTCATTGACTGGCATTATGGTCGTGGCTTATAACTGTCTCCTCAAACTGTGTCCGTCTAACTGCAGGACAAATGAAAGTGCTTAAACATAGTCATTTTGGCATTTTATGGCCAGATGGTTTTACCCAGAAGACTACAACCATTAGGCTTGGACTTGACTTAAAGGTGGGAATGTCCTCTTTCATGTTGGCTCTCAGACTTTGGAATTTGTTTCCAAATGTGATCCACAGTCCTCTCACTGGCCTCCTTCAAATGTTGTTTAGGATGGTGTTAAGCAGTGTAACACCAGTGCCTAGAGATTGTCTATCTGAAAGTGTTCTATAAAAACAGATCCAACCAATCAACCACTGAAGGTGTTGTTGGTGGGTTGTGGTGTCAGAAAGGGACGATGTGCAGCAGGTGGGGGGGCTGAGGAATCTGCAGCATGTCCAATGACTCCTCACCACTGAGGTGGAGGCAGACACCAGCACTGCTGTTATCAATATAGGGCACAGTATAGCTTACCGCGCAGCTTGAAATAGGATCTCAATAAGACGAGTCATACTATAGGAGTTTTAAAGTTTTAATAAACTGAACAACAACCCCCACCAACAATTTTATTTCAAACCAATACCCAAAACCCTCATTCCATCCATTCTAATTTTTGCCAAAAGGTTTTCTTGCTTTTTTGATACCAAACCGAATGAAATGATGATTAAACCTGAAAACGGCACTCCTTTCATCAACCTCATGAAGATGGTAAAGTCGCGCCTCGCTGAGCTAAATACCTTCTTTCGTGACTGCTTTCTCACGCCGTGTTCTTGTCAGGTTCGCAACTCCTCGGCATCTATTCACGGTGGGGCTTCAAGCCAACGATTTCAGCCTTGAGGCGAATTTTAACATGTTCCACATGTTGTCTGAATGTTTGAGAGATGAGTGGTGACATGACACGATTGGCATCTTCATTTTGCCAGGCACACCTATCTCCTTTAAGAAAGTGGATTCATTAAAAAAAAGCTACAAAACAGCCAATATTCATGTTTTCGCAGATTCTTTGGTATTTTACTGTACAGTATACCATGAGCTTTCTCTCTGAGCTTGAGGCTTCATACTCGCCTGCCTGTTGTCAATCATTTTAACTTATTTTTCCAGTGTTGATTCTGGACCTTTAACTCCCATTGGGTTTTGAATGAGGTGGAAATTACTTAATTTTATTTCTGTGAAGCCTAGAGTCACAATAATGATTTATTAATAGCAAAACAATGTATTCAAAGCGGCAGAATTTACTGGGATTTATGCCATGCTAAAACAGGGTAATAAAATTGCCCATATGTTCAACATTTAAAAACTGCATGTTATAGAAGCACTACTGGGTGAATGTGTAATACGGATGTTGTTCTTATCCTTATCCTTATAACACATGGGGTTCTGTAATCCCTGTATAAACATCTGCTCTATTTCTTTATAATCGGTGCCCAGTGACACAGTCAGACGCCAATTATAAAGGAAACTCGACTAGTATAAGTTATTACACTTGAGGTCTGAAGTCACAATGCCTACTACTAGAGCCAGCAGCCAAGGTGAAAGCTAGTGCTGCTTTTTTTTTTTAAACAGATTTGTATTGAACTGTTTCTAATATCTGCAGCAGATAACTAACAGGTGTTTGATGTGTTTAATTTTGCACTATAGATTTTATTTTTGTATTTATTCTTCATGTTTGAAAAGATGCTCGCTCTTTCATATGAACTAGCTATGCACCAAGGACCCGATTCACAAAGGTAAACTTAGACGTTTGGTCTAAACTTAGACCAAATGTCTAAGTTTACGACTTAGGAATTCACAAAGGGCATTTACGAATAGAATCTTTATGTCTGCACTCAAGACGGATCCTCTTCTGAAGCTCATATGGGATCTTAAAAGGATGTGGTGGCGGCTCCAGTATAACATTATTGCAATTAGTACCTGTCGGGGTTCCTACATGTAGGAGTAAACACCAGGCATCCCTGATGACATCTACACCCTTCAAGGAGTCAGGCACTCATTACGACTTCTGCAGTCATTTTCAAAGACTGCCGAAGCCGCTGCAGCCAGCATACTGCCAGTACTGACGGTATGCTGGCCGACTTATGAGGAGTTTTCCGCTGGGCCAGCGGGTGAAAACAGCGTTTCTGCCTGCGGGCCCAGCAGAAAGCTCACAACAACACTGAAGCCAGCTCATAATCGAGCCGCAGCAATGTTGTAGTGTGTCCCGTTGCGCTTTTCTCTGCCTGTAATTCAGGCAATGAAAAGCACAACGGGGCTGTCCATGGGGGCCCCTGCACTGCCGTGCTTGGGGCCCCTGCCACCCCCTTTCTGCCAGCTTTTGCATGAAGGGCCTTCTAATCCTCAGGGCAGTGCTGCTTGCAGCTCTGCCCTGGTGGATTGCAACTGCCGAGACCTCCATGCTGTCGGCAAGCGGCAATCTGGCGGTGCCAGAGGTCAGACCGTGGCCCATCTGGCATGGTCATAATAGGGCGGTCGGACCCCCTTGTCTGTGGCGGTCCCACTGCCATTGCGCGTGTGGCGGTCTTGAGACCGCCACACTCGTAATGAGGGCCTCAGTGTTGTCTAACTAACAAGCTGTTGAATTATTTATCACCTCATCTACGTGAAATATCAGTTATTTATGTGCACCGCAATGGTGGTGTAACTATTTGCTAGTTGATAGTTCTTAAAAGGCTAAGTATGAAACTTGGTAATCCTCCAAGACCTAAATACTCTTACTTTATTAGAGCATCTAAAATGTTTAGTCGGAACTTTTATTGCCATATTCCAATAAGGTAATTCACAGGATAACCCTGAATCTGCACCTGATGGTACATCCAACAGTGGCCGCCCGTCCTTTAGGGCGGAGGGGCCACGCCCCTCCACCCCATGAAGAATGTCTGTCAGGCTGAACAAAGGTCATCCTGACAGACACTCTTCATGTTCAGGTCAGGCAGCCAGGATTGAGCCATGCGCGATTTGCGCAGACTCCTGGCTGCCTGAGCTGAACTTTGCTGGGCTGAGGAGATCACAGCTCCTATGGGTGTGACTTCATCGGCCCAGCAAAGGTGCCTCGAGGCCCTCCCCGAGTGACGAGGAAAGCATCACCCATTGACACTCTCCCTGGGCTGCTTCAGTTTAAGCCCTGAAGCGCCCAGGGCGAGTGTCAATCAGTGACACTTCATCACAGAGTGGGGTGGGGTCAGCAGTCTCACTGACCCCATCCCACTCTGTGACGGAGGCTGGGACTGCTGCCTTCCTTCATTGGCTGACGTAAGGTCAGCCAATGAGGGAAGGCAGCAGTCCCAACCCTCCTTGGACCTGGAGGCTAAAGGTAAGTGTGTGTGTGTGTGTGTGTGTATGTATGTGTGTTATGTTTTCCATTGAATGTTTGGTGCGCGCGTGTATGTTTGAGTGTTATGAGTGTTGTTAATGGATGTGCGTGTGTGTGTGAAAGAATGAATGTGTGTAATCTCGTAAAATGAATGTTTGGTGCGTGCGTGCATGTTTGAATAACGAAGCGTTGTTAATGGATGAGCGTGCGTGCGTGTTAGTGTGTGCAAGAATGAGTCTGTGTGTGTGTGTGTGTGTGTTTGTGTGTGTGTGCGTGTGTGCCCCGCCCGCCCCCCTCCCAAAGCTGCCAGCCGCCACTGACGTCCAAACAAAAAGGACTAAGGGAATTAATTAGTTAATATGGACACTTAGGCCCTCATTATCACCCTGGCGGTCTCCTGACTGCCAGGGCCCCGGTGGCGGTATCATCGCCACATTATGAGTGTGGCGGGTTGTGCTCTGCTAACCCGCCATATCCCAACTCAGACCACTTAGGTGGTTGGACCCGCTGGGCCGGAGGTGAGATGGAGATGAGCATCTTTGACCTGGCGGTCTTCATTGGACGGTATTATGAGCCGGCTTTCTACCAGGGTTTCTGCAGCAGTAGCACCGCCGTGAAAACCCTGGCAGGAAGGCTACCGGTGGCAGGGAATTTATTCCCTGTCACCGGCAGACGACTCACCCACCCCTCACCCCAGCAAGCACAATACCTCCTTGCCCCCCTCCATACCAGCACCCCCCAACCCACCTTTCTGTTACAGCCCCCCGCATACATACACACGCACACAGACACCTACAAGCACCCCGCATACACTCATTCACAACACTGACAAACGCATTCACTCATATGCATCCATGCACCCATTCACTTCAACTTTCATACACGCATTCAACCACGCATACACATACCCATACGCACACGCATACACACATGCATACACAACACCTCGACCCTCCCAGCCCCCTCCCCTGTCGGATGCCCGACTTACCTTGTCCGGCGAGGAGGTCGTCTGGCAGGGAACGGGTGTTCCACCGCCGGCAGCGCCTTGCCATCTTGACACCACCAGGCCATATTACAGGTCGTAATACGGGTGGTGGAGTCCTTTTGGCGGGGCGGGGCTGGTGGTGGAACTGCCCATGCGCCTCCTCCCGCTAGCATGACTACTGCAGGATTTCCTCTCAAAATGTGGCAGAAATCCTGCATTACTCATAATATGGTGGGCGGGAGACCACCAGCACTGGCGGTCTTGTGACGCCCGTGACTTTGGTGAGATTTCAAAAAGACCACCAAAGTCATAATGACGGCCTTAGAGGCTTTTTAAAGCCCTCACAGACTACACCTCGCCATATTTAGAGTTCTTGGCCAGGTAGGTGGCGATCTCATCTCATTCCCTTCAGAGGAGCTGGAGCATGGCTACCCATCATGAAGCACTGAAGCTTCTTTATGTTACCACCATGTTCAATGCACAACCACAGAACAGATTTTTTAATTTTTCAAAAGCAGGAGTTTATCTTTCAAAAACAAATAATAAATGTTCCTGACATGCTGGGAGACTTTTCCTAGCATTTGGTGAGGGGGAAGGGTCATTAATTTATTTTCCTGTTAGGAACCACCAGGTTTTCCATGGCAGTTGCAAGAAAGAAAATACTATGTCAGAACATCCTCTCTAAATAGGGCAGGTGGTCCGGGGTACTTTGACTGATAACCCACGTTACCTCTAAGGCGAGTGCCTGAGTGTCCACACACCTCCTCTTGGATTATATACATTACCACGCATTTAAGTTCCAGAGGCGTGTAAATGAATTGGCCTGTGTTTAACAGCATGGCAGTGTCTGTGTATGGTTTTCCTTTTTAAAGTGTGGGTTAGAAAATATCCTCCTCTCTCTCCCCAGCACCAGTAGGGGACAGGGGAATGCATAGGGCGCAACTAACATGCTCCCAGACTACTGTTTGTAATCTTCCAAAGCAAATTATTCACTTTGAAAATTGTGCATTCTGCCATTTCTGCACTAAGAATCAGAGTGCTCACGTGGGCTTATCAACACACAAGGCTCAAATAAGTTTACAGCTAATGGTGGGTGGGGAGCAGAAAAGGATTCTATTTAACAGATCTTCTGCTTTGTAGAAGGGAGGGTGACTGCTTTTCCTAGGAAACAATGCTGAGCATTTGGTTACGTTCTGAGAGTCTTAAGTGGGCCAGAATCTGCTACTTGAAAAGGATCAGATGTAAAAGCCTCTGTATTTTTTGACAATCATTTCTCTCTGTGTTTTCTTTAAACAAATCCTACAAGAGTTCAATACATTTTAAGATATGTGTGTAGGTTTTGTCTTGCATTTGCTGTTTTGAATTTAGATGTCAATGGCAACAATATCTACTTTGGCTGTATTTCCATTTTTTTAATTTCAATTTTGTATTTTTCTTGACCTTAAAATGCTAACCTTGCTGATGAAATACTGCCCATGTCCGTTGCATATTACAGCAGTACCAAACTGTCTCGCAAAACCAAAGACCTACTGGTCTTCAGAAAGAACCTCAAGGCTTGGCTGTTCGACCAGTGACCCTCCCTGCCCCCCCCTCCCAGTTCCCGCCCCAGCCCCACCCCCCCCAGCGCCTTGAGACCCTCACGGGTGAGTAGCGTGCTCTACAAATTTCTTTGATTGATTGATTGTCCATGAGCCCTCAAGCAGCACTTGGAATGTGAACTTTCCTATGCTCACTCACAGTATTATTTTCTCCGCAACGTGTGCCCCTCGGATCTGCCTGTCATGTTACTACAGACTGAAAGCAACCTTGGAGGTCAGCAAAGCTGCACCAATATGTTACAGACACACTGAAGTCATATACTCAAAGTATTTGTATTGCATTTGCATTTATATAGCACGTCATATCCGGTTGCAAGGTAGAGGTAGAGATAGGTTGCATTATGGTCATCCCCATAGGTGTATTACGGTATGATGTCTAGATACAATTATAGCGCGAGATAAGGCTGGAGACCTACTGGGTTGGAATAAATGAAAGATGTTTTTACATCTGACCGAACTCCTCCTTTAACTGTCTGCCTTCTTTGGAATTGAGTAGATTGGCTTAGATGGATTTACAATGTTTTTTAACAGTATAAGTGTGTTTTCTGGCATTTTAGTCTATTATAGTAATAGCCAGCTAGACTAGAGGTGCTTCATCAAAACTGCCAAGTTGGTGTTATTGTTACCCAGCCTGTGGTCAGTACAGTCGGCCATGTTAGAGTGTAAATTAGTAAATTCCTGTGTTTTTTTCCTGTGATGTTTAGATGCCCCTGTCATACTGCTTGCTTGATAAAAAATAAAGTGTAAATGTCGTATTCTAGAGAGTTTTGGCTATTCCCCCTCCCCCATGGAGATGGGCTAAATTACTCAAGCGCCCTGGCAGAGTTTGCAACTGCCAAATTTTGAATTGTCTGTTGGGCTGGTGGACATTTCATCCATTGACATGAATGGCCATCAAGGTGGTTCCTGCCAAACTATTGTAATTTTGTCGAACGGCCCTGTCAAACATGATACAGCCATATGCCAAACTTACAATTTTTTCCTAATATTTCCAGAAACAAAAACCCAAAAGCAATATTTTATTTTGGAAAATCAAAAAAACAAACTTCCCCTTACCAGGGGGCCTATCTCCCATGTCAAAGAGGCATTTTGCAGTTTTCACTGCCCCTTAACACCACAGTTTTCCTGGCGGTGACGGGCAGTGAAAAGTGACCTGTATGTCCACCCATTTAAATTACGTGGGTGGACGTACAGGTTCAACCTCCAACAGCTCTATCTCTGTCGGGCTGTCAAAGGTGTGTACAGAGGAGGCAGAGTAACCGTGGTTACGCCAAAGGCCCACCAACATTTATATTGGGTAGGCAGATGGACCATTATGTTGGCATAAGAGATACTCCATCGCTGCAACGACACCCTTTGTTTGATAGATTTCTTCATGAATTACTTGCATAACCTCTTGCTAATGAGTGAAATTGGTTTAGGATGGTTGATGGTGGCTACCTAAATTGACTGGAGCATCCTTTTGTTTTCCCTGATTGCAGGTTGCCATGATAAGACATTTATAATTACATTTGGAAAGTAGAAACACAATCCCTGTTCCCCTCTAGTTAAAGGCAGCTATAGCAGATGGTTTTTTTTTTTAGACATACAGGATACATGTATGTCTACTCCATGGCCTTCACTGATTACAGTCGGCCATGGTATGATAGTGGACTACTTCAGTAGTTTGTGTGTTTTTCCTTGGAACTTGTTTCAGCCTTGGAACTCTTGTGGTTTAGCTATGCTGGTTGTACCTCATATGTTGCCTGGCTTTGTGATTCCAAGATGCCAGTAGGTTCTAGATCCTTAGTTTGGGAAAAACAAGATATTTAAATCTTTCCTGAGCCTCAGATACAGCATACTATACTGAGTATATGGAGGTGCAATGGAGGCCCAACTCTTGAAGTCACTATTAAGCCACCATGACCAATCAAGCCTAACATGCACTGGTAAGCCCCTGTGATGGGGGCCCAACCCCTAGAGGACACTGGCAGGCATAAACTGTACCCTCAAAGTACAGATTTTTGAAAAGAAGTGTGAAGATGAAGTTTAAAAGGCTAGCACAGTAAAATACTGTATATTAGCTATGTTTTTTTTTACAAAAACAGGCAGTATTTCCAGTTCTGCCCAGGCCAGTCCTGCCTCACATATCTCTACTTCCAGTTTATCAGTCAAACTCAAGAAATCCAGATTATTTGCCTTAATCTGTGGGATTAAGTGATTTAAAAATGGAAGGAAATGCGGTTTAACAGCCAGAGCTGCCGACTTTAGAACTAGGGAACAAGGTTAGAGTCCCAGCGTCAGCTCAACATCCTGTGATTCTGAGTGAATTATTTAATTTCCCTGTGCCCAGTGCACATAATCTGACATTATGTCATGTAACCCGAGTGTTATGTAAAGTGCTCTATTGCCTCTAGGTCAAGTTTGCACCATCTAGAAACTGCAAAAAAAAGAGCTGTCACTACAAAAGGAGCCCTACAAAGTGTTATTTATCTTTTGTAAGAATGTAAAAAATATAAAATATACGCTTCCTAAAAGTGGAACATTTCCAGTGTCATGTAATCTTGACTCTCTAATGGCGAATATCTAAGAAGCATAACAACTCTCATACACACAGTGGTTACTTTATAAATAAAAACATGCCGGTGCCCAAAGCACTCCTCTGAAACACGCAGCTGCTGCAATAAAATGTGTGTGCATGGAATACCAAGGCACCGTAATCCTAAAGCAATCTCGAGCCTCTTTACAGTCACTCCCTGCCCTATCAACTCACTCTTGCAGCTTTCTGCTTACTCCCTTTGTGACGCTTTTCTCACTTTCTTCCCTCCGTCTTTCCCATATGTGTCTTTTGCTCGCAGTAAAAGCCTGATGTAGAAAACTAAGTGCCGGCCCTCAAAAATAAGTGCTGGTGCTCGACACCGGAAATCACCGGCTCAAATTAAGCACTGCATATACATCAGAAAAGTAATTTTTAAATTGAAATGTGAAGCCCGGAGTTTAGAGCTTGGAAAAGTGCTAGCTACATCTAGCACTATCACATCTCACCCCTGCCCTTGGGTAGGTTTTTGTCCCTATTCCTTTGATGGAAGTGCTCCTATGTTTGCATTGTCACCGAACTTTAGTTACAGTTATATTGATGTAAAGGACATTTACTAACACAATATAAATTCAGGGAAACTTGATATTTCTTTGGCCAGTAATAAAGTTATGGCTCTTTCTGAAACCTATTTTCAGAAGCCAGTGTACCACAATGTGAAACCTAAAGATTTAAATATGTATTACCTAATTCCACTCTCTATGAACTTGCATTGCTAATCTCTTTTGATCAGTTTTGTCTGTCATGCTCAGAGAGAACATTGCACTCCAGGGCCTGGAGGTGACTCAGTCCACATTGTGCATTCTACAAAAATATATTTTGACACTTGTTTCTGAATTTATTTTTTCAGTTGTTCATTTTTTTGTGTTTTTATGATGTCCTTTATGTCATCCTGGAAAATGATAGTTATTTAATGGAGCTGGAGCTATGTAAAGAACATAAAATGCAGGCATTGTTGGAATGGGGATTTAAAAAAAAAGTCTGACAATCAAAAAGCCATGACATTTAGAACTGGGCACTCTTTTACGGTGTATCTGGCGTCTGCCTATAACATATTGTGCTCTGATAAAGCATTTAGGTAAAAGTACTTTTAAATTGGTCAAATCATCAACAATAGTAGACGGGATTGTCTGTTACTCAATTAGGTTAAGCAGGAACCAGTGAATATATTTCAGACTGTTTTTTGTTTATTATATATATATATTTTGTTTATTTACTCCATTATCAGATGGGTCACTGATCAAAGGTCTCCGCTGGTGGAGTCAGTGAATGCTCCGCCTGCTGAAACAGGTTCCCTCAACTCTTTTGGTAGACAGCTTACTCGCCACATCTGTCCATCAGCCTATGGGCAGCGCCCTTGGTTCATTCTATCTTGCACGCAGTCATTGTACAGACAATGGCTGAAGTCTGAAGATGATAGGATCAGTCTCTCTCACTAGTGTCACATGTATGCACCGAATTAGCCACAGAGGTTTAAGATGTGATCGTAAGACTACTAGGTCTAGTTACTCAAGGACTACAGCAGGAAGTAGACACAACGGAGAGACAAAAGGAACTGCTTCAGCTAACCTCTTTTTTGCCACATCATTTTGGGGTTGGAGGTCCTACTGCTGGACCCCAGCTTTTCAAAAAAATTGTTAATCGTTTAAAAGTTTTATTCCAGCTATAGGTTTCTCTTACTCATAGGCATCTCATTAAAAAAAGCATCCCAAAAGTTCAGATGTTCCTGCAAATGCATTCTCCTCACAGCACAGCTTTTACTTCTAGTGTCTTGCAAGAGTAATTGTGTGCTACTTGAGGAAAAATATTTGCCTTCTCCAAACTTCAGTTAAGAAGATAGGTATTTAAATGTCTGCAATAGAAAAAGTAATTGTAAACACGTGGTACTGTACATACATTGCTCTCTCTGGTAATGTTCATTAATGTGGCTTAACTAATCACAAGAAAATGCCAATCAAAACCTCACCACCCGGTCTGCCACAAAATATTGATTGGGAAGGAAATCAAGTTTCTATCTTCTTTGCTCTTTCTTATTTCAAAACAATAAAATGTGTTGATTGAAAAAGCTAATCACAAAAATTGATTGCAGTATGAAACAGCTTTTTTGATTGCACCACTGGAAGCCTTGTGGACCTCTACTGGTGTAGTACAGGTGAAGCTCTTTTCTAATCTCTTCTGATGTGTTTCATTGTGTTTATCTTGAATGTACAACAGGTTTAGTCAGAGCATATCACCCATGACTATTAGTAGACCTTTGACAGGAAAGCCTTTAGTTCACTGCATACTATTTTAATTTGAACAGGGTTAAAGAATTGTGATTTCTGGCCAGTTACCATATATGTCCTCATGCCCGCTCCCCCTGCGACAGTCCTTCTATCTCAGCTTGCCCTGCAGTCTGCAACCCTCTGCTGCCCTCTGCACTTCCTGCCTTTTTTCTGCTTCTTCTGCTTTTTCTGTTCCTTTCCTGGTTGTTTTCTGCACATTCTGCCTCTTTTCTTTTCGTTCTTCTTCTTTTTCTGTTTCTTTCCTGCCCATTTTTCTGCACCTTCTGCCTCTTTTCTGATCATTCTTTTGCTTTTTCTCTTCCGTTCCAGCTCATTTTTATGCATCTTCTGCCTCTTTTCTGCTCATTCTTCTGCTTTTCTGTTCCTTTCCAGCTCGTTTTTCTGCACCTTCTGGCTCTTTTCTGCTTGTGCTTCTGCTTTTCTGTTCCCTGTATGCAATTCTATTTTGCTTTCTTTCTTTGTTCCTTCTTCTTGCTGTTTCCCTCTTCCTGCCTTTTCCCTCCTCCATACTGTTTCCCTCCTTCTGCCACCCAAAGCCCCTTCCTCACCCCAGGGCATACTTAATGTGACCATCCATGCCTGGACCATGGTCAGCACCTGGATCGCCCCCAGCGCCAGGACTTCTGGCCTTCTGGCCCTCTCGCCACTCACTGCTACACGCCAAGGAGCTTCTGACCCTGGACACCGCAACAACATCTGCTACACTTCCTCCCCACGTTCAGCCAAATGCCCTTTCACCTGCCACCATTGCTGCTTCTCCTGCAACACAGGGTCACCAGCCCGTACTGGATCCCTCACCACTTCTGCCCAGAAGACCAAAAGGAATCTTGAATTGCTCAAATGCATCCTGCTCAATGCCTGATCCTTCTGCAAGAATGGCAAGGAAATCTAGGAGCCCCATCACTACCCTTTCCCCTAACGTTGCCTTCATCACCAAAACATTGCTAAACCCCACCTCGAACCCCGACAGCACCACCGCAACACCCGACAGCTACAAGATGATACACCACGACCGCACCAACAAACATGGTGAGGGCATTGCCGTTGTCTTCAAGGAAACCACCCAATGCATCACTTCCAACAACAACTCACACCTCTCTTGGAACACCTTAACTTTCAGGTACAGACCGAAGCCAAAACCATGATAAGAGGCACCCTCGTATACAGACCCCGGGTCCCCGACCAGCTTTCTGCAAGGCCATCTCCAACCTCCTAGCCTTCTACTCCCACCACTATATCCTGCTCAGCGACCTCCTTTTTCATGTCGACGTCCCCAACAATGCCAACTCCACCTCCTTCCTGGAAAACCTGAACATTATCGGCCTCACCCAACCGGTCACCGAACCCACGCACCAGAACGGACACACACTCAACTCCTTTTTACCTCCAGCGAAAGAATCAGATTCGGCCACATCACAGAACTCACCTGGATGGACCACGTCATCACTCATTTCACCATCTCTGATGCCCAGCACACCACTTCCAAGCATCACAGCTTCCCCCACCACAGCTGGGGCAAGGTAACAGAGACACAATTGACCCAGGCCCTCAGTGCCACCCAAATAGAAGCTTCATCACACCTCAAACAGGCCGACCAGAACTTCTCCGCATGGATCCCCAAATGCACCGACAGAGTAGCCTCGACGAAGCCAACAAAAAACCAACAAAGCCTTAGTGCAAGCCAACTGGTACACCCCAGAGCTCAGAATCACCAAACACGACTGTTACTGACTAGAGAAACAATGGCCTACCCCAAGGAAACCCTCTGACAAAAACGCGTACAAAGCAATCCTCAACAACTACCACCTTTGCATCAAGGTAGCCAAGAGAAAAGCCATCACAGCCCTCATAGACACCAGCCAACCACATGAAAGAACTCTTCAAAATAGTCAAGGAATTCTCCTACTCTGCAACGTAGCAGAACACCCTCCATCCCTTTCAAGAACTCTGCGACATCCTCTCAGACTACTTCCACAAGAAGATTGTTGCCATCTACAACAACTTCGACCCCTAACCCAAGGCTCTCAACCTCAGCAACCTTGACCAGCCAGCTCACACCAGCTGAATAATCATCATTTGGTCTCTGAACACCTCGCAGACCACCACGGCCATCATTTTATCCATTCACCACCCACCAACACCTCCTTCCACTGGCTTTTCAACCTCAGAACTGACCCTAACAGCATGGAACTCACCAATATCATCAACGCCTTCATCACCACAGCAGCCTTTTCAGACAGCTGGAAACATGCAGAGGTCAGAACCCTCCTAAAGAAACTCTTCGCCTACCCCAGCAAACTTAAAAATTATTGACTGATCCCACTGCTTCCCTACCTGGCCAAAGTACTCGAGAAGTCCATAAACAAACAGCTTACAGAATACATGGAACAAAATCAACTACTTGATGCTTCCCAATCAGGATTCTGTGCCAACCACAGCACTGAAACTGCACTGATCTGCAATTTCAGTGCTGTGGTTGGCCGCTCTGCTGCTTTCGACACCCTTGACCTCTCTGCTGCTGTCAACACCCTTTCCCACCACACCCTCATCAACAGACTCAACAGTATCAGCATTCAGCAAAACGCCCTGAAGTGGATTGCCTCCTTCCTCACACGATGCACACAGAGCAATCGGCCCCCTCTCTTCACCTCCGCACCCAATGACATCTTGTGAGGCATACCCCAAAGATCATCTCTCAGCCCCACCTTGTTCAACACCTACATGACCCCCCCTTGTAAACATCATTAGATCCCACGGCCTCAACATAATTTCAAACGCAGATGACACTCAACTCATCCTCTCGCTCACTGAAGACCCCTTCACCACCAGAATCTACTTCTGCAATACCATGACGAACATAGCCAACTGGATGAGAGGCAACTGTATTAAACTGAACTTCAACAAGACAGATGTCCTGATTTTTGGGAAGAACACCTCCATATGGGGCCACAGCTGGTGGCAAGCCGAACTCGGACAAAAATTCACAACCACATGCATGCAACTTAGGCATCATCCTTGACAGTGAACTGACAATAAAATGACAAATCAATGCAGTCACCTCCTCCTGCTTCCGTACCCTTCGCACACTCTGCAGAATCTTCAGATGAATCCCAGTTAATTCTAGAAAGACCGTCATTCAGGCCTTTGTCACCAGCCACCTCGACTATGGCAATGCTCTCTACGCCAGCATCTCCACCCAGCTCCTCAAAAGACTCTAGACCATATATAATGCTGCAGCCAGACTCATCCTGGACCTCCCAAAACAGACCCACATCACCCCCACCTCAGAAACCTCCACTGGCTCCCCATCTGGAAAAGATGTCACTTCAAGATCCTCCCACCCGCCTGCAAAGCTCTGCATGATCAAGGACTGGCCTACATCAATCATCAACTGAACTTCCACCTACCCTCAAGACACCTGCGCTCCACCTCACTAAACAATGCACCCACCCTCTGCATCCATCGCAACCTACAGCAGGAGCCACTCCTTCTCTTACATCCCTGCCAACACCTGGAATGACCTACCTCTAAATCTTCATACAGCACCATCGCTGGCAGATTTCAGGCAGAAACTCAAGACCTGCCTCTTCAACAGAGACATCACTCCCACAGCATCTAGCTACCCCTAGGGATGACAGGGCTGCACTATACAAATGTGAATTGATTAATTGATCAGACAGACTGCTGCTTTGTGGGCTGTCTTAATGTTCACACTTTGACAGCACAGTAGGGGATTTTGTGTTTAGGGACCTGGTGAAGGCAGAGCACACACTGCCAAGAATAAGACAGCATCTTGCTGGTGTTACTTTTGATGAATTGTGAAGAGAGGACATTTGGATCTGCAGGTGCATGGCCCATGTGGACCTCGGTGTATGCCAGGAGGAAGGATGGAGTTACTGTGCCTATAGAGAGAACGGATATGGCCGCATTCAAAAATGTTCCACTTGTTCTCCAATGGAGTCTTCAGTCCAATTCCACCGCCTATGAGGGCAAAGAAGATTTTGTTCTGTCATCCACAGCTACCCACCAATGCCATCTAGGGGTGGCGTTTTTTATAGGTTGCATGTCCTATGGAATGGGGCCTTGTGTGTTCTTATTTTTTATCAACCCATTTAGAATTATTTTGTAATTTATTTTGTATGTGGGATATGTTTTCACAATGTTCTAAATTATTGCACTCTTAGGACATTTCTGTGTGAATACCACGGAAATGTTTAATGTATTGGTTTATAGATACAACTCCCACCCCTGACAGCCAAGTCGTGTAATCCAATATCACGACCCATAATTCACGTCACTAATGTAACTCTACACCTCTCTATAATAGATTCTGGTGTCTGAAAAAATGTCTTTGGCTCATGAGATGCCATAACAGAAAAAACAGCAAACTTGAACTTGAGTTAGGTTGTATTTAACCACTACATCCCTGTACGTTAGGCACTGTCCTTATCTACAAGAGTGGAAAAACCCTGCCCAGAGGAAGTTGTTATTGGTGGGGTCTCAAGGGCCTCTGCAAAAGCAGAAAATGCTACAATTAAATTTCCTCTTGTGCAAAATTAAATGGAACTGTCTGAGATGTTTCACGACTGTCTATGAAGGGCTTATTAATGAAGGCATTTTGGAGTACGTACAGGAGTATTCCTGTAGTTGTCTTGTATGTATTCATACATGCCTTTGTGAATTGGCCCAATATCACCTAAAATCGGAATACTGAGGGAATATTAATCAAAAATTAGTGCAAACAGAAAGGGCTGTGAACTTTGCAGTTTTACTAATAGGGAGTTTGACGTTTCGGGGTTGATTCACGGAGTTACATAAAAGAGGACTTCTGAAGCACTACTTTCTGTGAGCCTAAAATATTTTGGGAATCAGCCTCATAGATTTTAAATTGCCCACATACTGCATATTTCACCCAGCACTGCCTCGCTTTTTTATGTATTCATTCACCATTGTATTGACTGAATTGTAAGTCACGTTATGAAGTTATGAACTACATATAATACTGCTATTGCACAAAATGTGGTTCTGATCCAGGTGATATCGTTCATGCATTGTGACAGCTGCATCTTAATGTGCATAAGTTTGAACAGACATATTATGAAAGGATATTTATGAAAATATTGCTTGAAGGAGAATATTTGTATTTATTATTTCACAGGAAAACAACATACAGAACAGATGTGTCATGTAGATGCTGATTAGACTCATGTAGTTGTCAACTAAGGTGACAATTACAGCTGCATTCCACTGTTCCCCCTGTTGTTTATGGCTGACACACAATCTAAATTCTCAACCAAAGCTTTTTCACCCTTAGAACAGCAGGGGAAGGGGCATGTGGAAGGGGCTGGATTCAGGCCTAGTTACATCACTAAATTAACATGGGTAGATACTATCAAGAGAATCATTTCCGTGGTACATACTACATTTCAGTTTGGAAACCCTTAGTGGAGGACACCTTTGTTGTTTGAAATTGCCCAAGCATGACTCTTTATTTGCTGTTTTCTTGTGTCATATCATATCATATCAAATCATATCATATCATATCATATCATATTCTGTTTTCCTCCGAGGCTCATTGTTTTCGACGTGCATGGCCTAATCTTTCTGGAAACTTTGCCAGGAATTATCACCATCCTCTCGATGAAGGCATTGTGGGAAGAGCACAGCGTGTGCCTTCATTGTGAAGGACGTCATCAGTCATGGCTTAGATGATCCTGGGTATTATGTTCAATACTGAAGCAGCACAACGGCCCATTAGTTGTAGCTATGTAGCTATGAGAAGCACTTGAAGAATAACGTGTGCCATTGATGGGCTGTGAAGGAGCTCCGTTTAGAACAATGCCATTTATCCAGCAAAATAAAATTCATGAATGAATAGGTCATTCATTGTGCTGGTGGGCTAATGATGCTAATGCAAGCAAAACAATATGCAGACGAGCTAGTCTCACCCCAGCGAGGAGACAACCTTTGATCATTCATCAAAGGGAAGTAGGAGATGAGAAGCAGATGATAGTGGACATTGAATATCCTGAGCGTGTGGTCTGTGGTTCTGAGATATCTTTGTGAAATCGAAGATGGGTGGGATTGCCATCAACTCTTGTGGTGCACTCGCAAGTGATACAACCTCCTAGCCTGTTCTCTTAGGTGTTAATAACAGTGATCTACAGCTAGTGTGAGATCCATGTCAAATTTAGCCAGTCGCCTAGGGTGCCACTGAGTCGTTTTGCCAAAAAAACTGCAAAACGTTTTCTAGGGGAAAGGTGCTACTTTGCTTAGAGTTCTAAAAGTTCTTTTACCATCCATGCTCACAGCTTATGAATTACAGCATCACCACAAAACCATGCAACCAAGCCACGGATGAGAATCTTGGTGTGAATGTAATGCCCAGCCCCATAACACGCAAATGGCATTTCCCTGCTCCATAGATGGGTCAGAAGAACCTAAATGTAGTATAGTATGACCCGGAGCCCTGTCAATAAAGGTAACCTGGGAATCGTATGGAAAGCATCATCCGGATGGCTGATAGCTCTGCATACCCTACTAATGGCAGACTATGTACTACACCAATGCAGAGACCATATCATTCAGATCCATGAGTTAGTTCAAAGCCAGGAACAAGTGGTATTTGTCATGTTTTCATATTAGAGCCTATGAAGAGCTCTATCCATGTGGGGCTTACGGTCTGCCCACCCTCTCACTACCTCTTACGGCCGAATCTAGACCGCACCACAAGTTACCGGTGACCCTTTAACCGAACAGCTCCAAGAAACCTTGAGTGAACGCGAGCTTAAGTAGGTTACCTTAACATAACACACACATTAGTCAGTGATAAGTGCACGTGGAAAGCAGAATAATTGACTTATAATCAATTTAGGATGTGCGAAAACACTTTTTGCACACACACTTCCCATTACTTACTCCATCTGTAAATGAAGGACACAACCATTGTGAGCACGTGACACAACTATGGCGATGGGGTGTTCTTGCATCTGATTTTACCAGTCTACATGGCTCTGTTAATAATATACGCGTTGCATTGCAATTCAAAGTTTGCTCCCAGGTCTGTAACTCTAGAACAGCGCCCTTGTTCTGGCCGGGTGGGGCTCAGTACTCAATCCATGAACATAGTATTTCCACTGACAGAATATACACGTGTTTGAATAAGCTGGGCAGAGCTTTGTAAACTCAGATTAAAAATCATTTTCTTAATAAGCCAATGAGTGCATTTTCTCTTTCTGTCCCACATCAGATCCCATAAGGCAACCTGTAAGTCATTGATTCGTAGAAGTATGTGGAGATATTTTTGTTCTATTGATCCACACGTACTCTGCCGACTTGTCTCTACAATAAAAAAACACATAAATGCTATTTTAATAGTGCGAAGGCCTCAAACCTCGCGGGGAATCTGTGCCGTGACCTATCCATTCTGCACTCCTAAAGCCAGCTACCCAAATAGACCTTCTAAGTGCGCACAGGAATGCACGAGCCATAATTTGGTAAAAATATCTGTCGTTGACGTTTTCTAACGTGACAGCATGTGTTATTTAAGGAGCAGGCGAGCTTTTCTATATGACCAGTGTTCGGCTCTTCTCTCTTTTGCTGATGAAGCGCTTACTAGAGATTCAGGAATGAAACATATATAGCGCCAAGAACGGATTTTAAACTAATGTCATCACATGGGGCCAGGGAGCGATTGTCTTGCAGTAAATATGTTTCTGTTTCTGTTTTAGTTTTACACAAGCTTGTATCATTAAGACCACTATGGTACATTAAGTAACATAAATGTTGCCACTGATTACTAGAGTGACAACTGCTGATATTCACTTAAGTTTGTTACTGTTAGTTCTCAAACGCCTTGTTGGTGCATCGCAATTCCTGTGCACATTAATGTAGCATCACCAAATGTCCAGCCACTTAGAGTTCTATTGGCCACTACTGGACGTCATTCAAAGGTTACTATGGGTTAAGAGACTCCACTTTCAGGTGAAGCATTCTGAGTCGATAGAACCCAAGGGAGCTGGTCCATTCTCCAAACCTTTATTCTGGAGCCCTCTCCGCTGGAACTGGTGTGACACTGAAGGTTGGGGGTGGTTTTCAGTTGCCTAGCAATTGATGGCCTGGGCATCAATTATATGGTCCAGAGTCATACTGAGACAGACAATACTGAGTTAAACAGATAAAAAAGCAGTGGTAGCAGCTAATTAGAGCATGGGGGTGCCACACATGCACACTCACACACACCCATACATTCACATGCGCGAGCGCACACACACATTCACAACACTCACTTCCAAACACACATATATTTATACATACAAACATGCACCAGACATTAAACAACCTAAAACTTACTTCCTGCATCTTCTCGGTCAGAGAAGCCTCAGTGGTTCCAGGAGGCTTGAAACTGCTGCCTCCTCTTATTGGCTGAGTTTATGTCTTTGTGATCAGTGAGACTGCAGACCCCACCCCACTCTGTGATGAGGCATTAGTTATAGACACAGTGCCCTGGCACTTCAGGGTTTAGAATTGAAGCATCCAGGTTTCATGCTATCAGTGATGCTCCGCCTCATCAATTTTCAGGGCTGAGAAGGTCACACCCACATTTCTGTGATATCTTCGGCCTGGCACATTAGTTTATAAAAAATGAATCAAACAATATTTTTTATATCACGCGCGCCAAAGGAAATTTACTCAGCGGCCGGAAATTATACAGGTAGTTCAATTAATCTGCTCATTCGGTTGGACATTAACCACTAATTGTTTTGCAGAAGGCGTAAGTCATCTCTCTTTTCTTACATTTTTCATTACCTTTCATTTTCGAATCTTTTCCTTTCCCATTAGATTCTCTGCCGTGTAGATGGCGGAGGATGTATAAAAGCGTCAAGATGGGAAGATGATTAAAATATACATTGGGGGTACACATTCACATCTTAAGGATAGCCAAATCTTGCAGTCTCGTCGGAGCACGATGAATTTAATTACCTCTGACAGTTACATGTAGTGTCAATAAATGAATAAAAATCCATAAATCAAGATCACCAAGTGCCTCCATAGGGTTCAATAAATTCTGAGCAGCACGAAAGTGCGCTCAAATAGTATTTACATAAGCGCTTGAAATATTTTGCAACGTCACTCTTTTCTCCTAAAACATCGCTTTATCAATTTCAGTAAATGAACACATTATGCCAGATCGAAACAAGCTGCAACTGTCTGAAAATGTAATTCTTGTACCAAATGAATGATGTATTATTTAGAAAATAATCACATTTCCCTCTTGCAGAAGCCTAGTTTGTCCACGAGTACCAGCAGGTCACACTCATGTACAACCCCTTTCATTAAATGCACTCATTTTGTTCCTCCATACCCTAAATGCAAATACACAGTTCTGTGCCGCGTATAGTCCCCTGTATCACCAACATACGCTAGCCATTGCATCATCCGAGCAAGCACCCTTTATGGCAGACAGTGGGCACGGATACTGCATGAAGCTTAAGGTTTAGAAACAGCCCCCTGGCTATACAAACACACTCTGTACTCCGCATAATGCATTGCTCTCTCCCTGCTGGGCAGATCCATGTGTGAAGCAGTGCATAATGCGTACACAAAACGTGCACATTGTGCAGCCTACGTGCCCCTAATGTACCCCAACTACAGCAGAACGATGCAGACCACTCACCGGGCTGCACAGAGCTTAGCCCATCACCGGAAGATAGTCTGAGGTGTTGGAAGACAAGGGTTCTGTGTGACTGTGAAGCTCAGCTCTGATAGACAGACGCTTCTTGCCACCATGTACCTCCTTGTGCTTAAAGACATCACCCACCCAAATGTGCTGCGTACCGGTCAATGTGATAATGTGACTAAACGTGCTACGTGCTACGTGCTATGCAACGTCATCACGCACCCAGGTGTGCGGAATACCAGAAAATAATAGAACTGTGTTCCACGTGGAGAACCTTCACATACTTTTGCAAAAATAATTTGAAATCCAAACGTAAGAACAACTTTGAAAAATATGCAGACTTAGTTATTTGTAACTGAATATCAATAATAATGGTAGCAAAAATCACCAGTGGTGCAAGGTGAAAGTGCTGGCGGTGCAGTGCACAATGGTGTGTGATAAAGATACACACAATGAAAGGTTGACCCATTAGTTTCTTTAACTTTGCCAGCAGTACATACACATACTTGTGGTTCTTAACACATTTGCAGGCTTAAATAATGAGCCCAAAGTGTCAAACAAATTGGATTGGGTCACCCTCAGGACAGGGAAAGAGCCTAGCCACTTGGCACAGGCCTGCAGCATGGTGCCTGCAGGGTCAAAAACTAATAATACAATACTTTTGAGTGCTCCTTAAAGAGTAATTCGGTGTAGCAGAAGGACACTCACGGGCACACACTGCTCTGCCAGTTCTCACATGGTATTTTGGGTTGCCCTGTCATTCTAAACCGAATCAAACTATACAGGGAAATGACACCACGAGCCGAGGTGTGCCATGCACAGAGAGCTACTGTTTGTCTTGGTGTGCTGTATACTGGACAATGCAATCATGTGCCTCAGAGTGCCACTGCCATCACACTTTCCTTGTATACCCTTATACACAAATGAACACACATGTGACCACAACATTGCCTTTCACCCTTAAGCACCATGTTCTCACTGGCAGAGCCCAGGCTTTCTCCCTCCTGCAAGTATAACTGATTCCGGTCTTGTCGGTGGCAGCGAAACAGAAAGGACTCCAAATAAAATCATTGAATCCTGTTGACTGTTCTTTTTACTGAAGACCTTTCACTATCATATAACAATGTATGAGCCAGGTCTTGGCCCATTATGTCAGTGAGATGCCATCTGTGTGGATGCAGCCCATTTTAGGGCTGAGATAGCTCAGTGCCTTGCTCGAGTGGTATAGGACTGTGACAACCCCTCTCTCTCTCTCTCTCTCTCTCTCTCTCTCTCTCTCTCTCTATATATATATATATATATATATACATATATATACACACACTCTCTCTCTCTCTTTTTCTCTCTTCCTCTTCTTTTTCTTCGTCTTCTCTCTTTTTCTCCACCATCATTAATGTGTGGCCCCTGTTCCTTGGAACAATACTTTTTTGAAATTCACAGTGATGCCCCTTAGCAGCCTAGAAGCTCTGCAATTCAGCAGAAGAGGCTGCCTGTCACTGAGCACTAAAAATCAGATACATTGAAATTGGCTTGATAGGATATTAGTCAGCTTAGCTGAAGTTGTATAGAGTTGATCACAACTTGTAGAGGAAGCTATTTAGATATTCCGATAGTCATTGGAAGGTGAGAGGAGTAACCTCAGACTCCCTGAACACTCATGAGGGACACCCCAATGGCTAAACATACTTAATTTAGAGTTGCACTGAGGTCCACCATCTGCTACATCAGAAGAGGAACCCCACACTTGGTACCTTATGATTTAGGTATAGTGACGATCCACCAAGGGACTAGAAGTGAAGGAGAGCTGTGGGCCTAAGAGAGTAATATCTTGGGTGGGCTCCCAGGGCTCATGCCCTTCCAAGTAATATAAATGCAGACGAGACTTTGAGATGCGACTCCTGACAAGTCTGATGGGATTGCAGAAGTCTGAGGAGGAGTGTTAGAATGTAGGAGAGACTGGGACCCAGCTAATGAACAGAAATCTTTTTTTTTAGCCTGCTGATCACTAAGTCTCACTCAATATTTATGTTTCGGATGTTTTTACGTGAAGGTTCTATGCACCTTTTGTGTGGTGTTCATATGAAAATGGTTTACAATGCTTTGTTCAATATTTCTCACAAAGATAGTTTATATGACAATATGGCAAAATAGTCCCTGCCGTAAAGTAATACTGCTGGACATGCAAAGTCCACACTGCTTTTGCACTATTGATTGCAAATTAGGCATATATAATTATATATATATGTAAATGTCTTACCACCAATTTGGAATTGGTTGTAATCTGCAAATGTTTTGTGACTGCATTCTGGTCGCGAAACATTCATACATGCCAGTGCGATTCGATACTAGGAAGGGACGCCTAGCTCGGGGTGGATGGCACTGCGCTAATCCTGTTTAAAAACTGTGCTAGAAAAGCAGATATTTTAGATGAGCAAATCTAGAGTGTCACTGGTGTTGCAGGCTACTCTTACTGGAGCTGCTCCCCACCTAAACTTAGGAACTATGCTGATTGATGCATCACTCTAACCCTGAAAGGGTTTTGTTTTGACTTATACTGGGTGCCCCCTTGTGTCTGGACAAAGCTAAACCTCTCTGATGAGCTATAATGATAGAGAAACAAGGGTTGCTTTTGCTCATTCCAGGTTGCTTGGATGGTATTTTACCAATCTAAAGCTGTAATACTGTGCCTGGAGTGGTGAAAGGCTTTTGTCATTTTACAGCTCGGGAAGGATGGCACTGTGCCAATCCTATCCTTAAAGATTTTGCTGCACATATGGCAAAAGACTTTGTCCCTTTCTAGCTCAGACATTTGAGGTGAGCTGGTGTTGCAGGGTGTTCCTACTGGAGCTGCTCTCCACCTAAACCTGGGACCTACACAGGGTTCTGTCTGCTTTTTTTGTATATATATACAGGGAGTGCAGAATTATTAGGCAAGTTGTATTTTTGAGGATTAATTTTATTATTGAACAACAACCATGTTCTCAATGAACCCAAAAAACTCATTAATATCAAAGCTGAATATTTTTGGAAGTAGTTTTTAGTTTGTTTTTAGTTTTAGCTATGTTAGGGGGATATCTGTGTGTGCAGGTGACTATTACTGTGCATAATTATTAGGCAACTTAACAAAAAGAAATATATACCCATTTCAATTATTTTTTATTACCAGTGAAACCAATATAACATCTCAACATTCACAAATATACATTTCTGACATTCAAAAACAAAACAAAAACAAATCAGTGACCAATATAGCCACCTTTCTTTGCAAGGACACTCAAAAGCCTGCCATCCATGGATTCTGTCAGTGTTTTGATCTGTTCACCATCAACATTGCGTGCAGCAGCAACCACAGCCTCCCAGACACTGTTCAGAGAGGTGTACTGTTTTCCCTCCTTGTAAATCTCACATTTTATGATGGACCACAGGTTCTCAATGGGATTCAGATCAGGTGAACAAGGAGGCCATGTCATTAGATTTCCTTCTTTTATACCCTTTCTTGCCAGCCACGCTGTGGAGTACTTGGACGCGTGTGATGGAGCATTGTCCTGCATGAAAACCATGTTTTTCTTGAAGGATGCAGACTTCTTCCTGTACCACTGCTTGAAGAAGGTGTCTTCCAGGAACTGGCAGTAGGACTGGGAGTTGAGCTTGACTCCATCCTCAACCCGAAAAGGCCCCACAAGCTCATCTTTGATGATACCAGCCCAAACCAGTACTCCACCTCCACCTTGCTGGCGTCTGAGTCGGACTGGAGCTCTCTGCACTTTACCAATCCAGCCACGGGCCCATCCATCTGGCCCATCAAGACTCACTCTCATTTCATCAGTCCATAAAACCTTAGAAAAATCAGTCTTGAGATATTTCTTGGCCCAGTCTTGACGTTTCAGCTTGTGTGTCTTGTTCAGTGGTGGTCGTCTTTCAGCCTTTCTTACCTTGGCCATGTCTCTGAGTATTGCACACCTTGTGCTTTTGGGCACTCCAGTGATGTTGCAGCTCTGAAATATGGCCAAACTGGTGGCAAGTGGCATCGTGGCAGCTGCACGCTTGACTTTTCTCAGTTCATGGGCAGTTATTTTGCGCCTTGGTTTTTCCACACGCTTCTTGCGACCCTGTTGACTATTTTGAATGAAACGCTTGATTGTTTGATGATCACGCTTCAGAAGCTTTGCAATTTTAAGAGTGCTGCATCCCTCTGCAAGATATCTCACTATTTTTGACTTTTCTGAGCCTGTCAAGTCCTTCTTTTGACCCATTTTGCCAAAGGAAAGGAAGTTGCCTAATAATTATGCACACCTGATATAGGGTGTTGATGTCATTAGACCACACCCCTTCTCATTACAGAGATGCACATCACCTAATATGCTTAATTGGTAGTAGGCTTTCGAGCCTATACAGCTTGGAGTAAGACAACATGCATAAAGAGGATGATGTGGTCAAAATACTCATTTGCCTAATAATTCTGCACTCCCTGTATATATTAATTATGTATTGGCATTGAAAGTAATTCTTGCTTAATAACACACATTTAGAGCAACTCTACTAATAAGCACTCACACCTTTATCACTGCAGTGGAAGTGTCAAATTAGAGATTTTGGGGCCAGATGCACAAAGCATTTTACTGGTCGCAAGTGGCCCATCAGGCTGTTTGCGACCAGTAAAATGCTTTTGCTATGTACAAAAGATGAATTGCTACCGAATCACAAAGGCAAAATGCGATTCAGTAACAATTTACCGAGTCACATTTTGCCTTTTGTACATGGCAAAAAGCATTTAAGGAAGGGGCATGTTTAGGGCGTCCCTTTCTAATACCAAATCTTACTGTATGAATGTTTTGCAACCAATTATAAATTGTCGGTAAGCCATTCGCAATCAGGAAGGGGTCTGCAAGGGGCCCCTTCCCCTTTGTGAATGGGGGCACCAACATTTTTTTTAGAGCAGGTAGTGGTCCCACTGACCATTGCCTACTCTTAAAAAACTTAAAACAAAACTTTTCATTTTTTTGTTTGAGATAATTTCTGTTTTCCTTTAAAGAAAATGAGCTGCATTTAAAAAGAAATTGGTTTGTTTAAAAGGCTGTCACAGACAGGGTGGTGAGCTGACCCGAGTAGGACACTATCCCTGAGTGCCGGCCATTTCCAATGGGTCACAAAATGTGACTTGCCTCATGAATACTAATGAAGCAGGTCCCTTGTGATTCATTTGGGAATTGCAAACAGTGTCTCAGACACTGTTGTACATCAGAGTTTGAGGCTCGCAATTTGCAAGTTGCTAAAAATCTCAATTTGTGAGAGGCAAAGTCTGATGGTCGTACAAAAGGCCCTATATTTGACAAGCACTGTTTACTGTGTCAAAGACTGCATGTATTAATCACTTCACACAAGGAAGCGACTCTTCTAATAGTCACAAGGCCTCTTCAGTTCCATTCTACTTTACTGCACAAACTCAACACCGTGAATTCTGTTTTTTGTTTTTATTAAATAACATTTGGTAAAACAAATACACTTGAAAAAATCCATGGAATAAACCATATATGCAGAGGTTCAGGATGTAAGATGATATTTGCTGTCTTTTTAAGGAGGGGGCGGGGCATCATTACTCACCTTAGGCCATGACTCTCTTGAGCCGTGGCCCATCCCCAAACTCAACAATGGTAATAAATAGAATATTATACTCTGCACATCTAGTATATGTAGAATATACATATTCAGATCAGTCATTCCAGTAAAGAATACCCACAGCAAGGCATGGATGGGTGGTGAAAGGTCCAGTGTAGTTATGGTTTGGTGAGAGTTTCCTTAATAACTTTAGCACCGGCCAGGAATCTTGCATGGTTCTGCAACACAGAGGCAGAGGAGCTTTCCCTAGATCTGCTGATCCCATTTAGGATCTACAGACCCCAAAATATATTTGTTTAAAAAAAAAAAGAAGGATAGGCACTGTGGCCAACTACCACTTCACAGACCATGTACAGCGGGGTTGGCTGTCAGTGGAGCATTGCACGCCGGGCCTTTCAACCAAAACCTGTTGCCCACGGCCGTCAGGCGTGTACAGAGGAAGCTGGATATCCATACTGGGTTAGGTGTAGGGCTTGGCCCAATATTGTGCACATCCGGTTGGCTGCTGGTTGAAAGGGGGGGTGGCTCATGGAACTCTTGGATGCTGTATATGATAACAAAACGCTGAATATAACAACTTTAAAATATGCTTAAAAAGCCTCAGTAATTCACCTTTAAAAGACAGTTACGGTAAGAATTAAAAACTGAAAAACTATTGATATTGTCAAGGTATTGTTTGGACCACAATCCATAACTCGCACAACAGCCATGAAAGCTATCATTCACACACTAAATGCAGTTCTTATGACCTAACAATACTTATACCAGTAACAAATACCTAGAAGGAAAATGTAATTAGATTACATCACATCATAAAAGCAATTAATGATACTATATTCATAATACTCTCGGGCAAGGCGGAATGGGTAATCTGTTAGATTATTTAAAGTATTTGTTATTACATCTGTTTCATTAAGGGAAAATATCAAGAGACTAAAGGACCATTTCAAGCAGAAGATTGCACCCACTCACTTTTTGAGCATCTCAAAGTGGTTGCTCCAGTTTGACAGTTTTGTATTTACTCCACATTGACAGTGATGTATTTAAAAACTTGTTAAATTTTCTGTGCAAATGGCAATGCAGGATTATTGTGCTGTTTTGGAAACCTCTGTATAGTTAATGATTGAGACCATCTGTATAACTGGTCAGTGCCAATAAGAGGTAAATTAACTCTTGTCTAATCTAGGATATATACCACTTGTTTATAGTTTTCAGTACACATGTGTTTACAACTATATTTAGTAGTAATAACAATGAAACATTGTTCACTTTCCAATGACTAGGGTTGTTTGTTACTTGCTAGAGCATGAGACATATATCTGGAAGTACCGCCACCATGTTGCAAGATGAATGCGTATGCCATTTTGATATATGTTATTCTGAGGTCGGAGAGAGTTTGGTGTTTTAGCAATAGAAGTAAAGGCCCTGAAATAAATAGTAATCAAACATAGCTTAACTGAGACCCATCTTTCAGCTCAGTCTTGTGATGTTCAAGGGATCAACAGCTTATCCTCATCAAGAAACAGTCAGAGTGCTGGGTTCATTTTACCAGTGACATTCACACACAATTGCAAAATTCACACTTATGGACATTGGGGCTCCTGACCCACTTAGGTCTTTTCTACTACCTGCTTTTAGCTGTCTGCTGTTGAAGGCCTATTGTAGACAATAACAATACTTTCAGTGGCCTTTGCACCAGCTCGTTTCATACCTTTATTGGCTCTCTTATCAGTCTCATTTGTTTGCTTCTCATTCACTGGCTATCCTTGCTCTTCTTGTGTTTGTGCCCCCCCTGGAGCACAGCTTCATTACCATCCTTTATATTGTCTACTGTGTACCCTTCCATTGCTCAAGTCAAGGATCAACTTTTTTATTTTTGTTTCAGCACTCAAGGGGAGTTTGTTTTTTCATGATCTCTCCCTTGTTTCCTCCCCTCAAACACTCACCTTGTGTGCTCCAAGTTGATACCCTCCTCCCTTGCTTGACCGTTGCGTCCCCCACCCCATTATTTGTTTTGCTTTTCATCATTTGCTCCCCCAGCACCTGTATCACCGCAGCTCACATTGACTTCTCCCCACCCACTCCTCCTTTGCTCACCCCATCCACTTATTGGGATCTTAAAAAAATAAATAAATAAAAACAATTCTTTGGAGGGCCCAGCAGCTGCGATTTGCTGCCATGCTGCTCTGATCCTTTTGTAAAATGTGCTTTCACATGCATTAAAAAAAATATATATTTGTGCATATGCAGTGATGCATGCAAGCGTACACAACATCACGCTTTTCTTTCTATTTTGTTTTTTCTCCTGCTGCACATCGTCAATAAAAGGCATTTGTCTTTGCTGATGCCTCAAGCCATAGGCAAAATGCATTAGCAAAGCCAAAAGGTCTGTATTGGTAGTCAAAAGCTGAGATTATAGGCTCTCCCAATGCTTGTTTTATTATACTAACAGTGGCCAATAAAAGAAAGCCAAGCCTTGCATCGAGCAGCAGGAGACTGGGGCAATGAAACTGTCTGATATCTAATGCAGGCACCTTGAAACTGTCTGATTTCTAATGCAGGCACTTTGAAACTGTCTGATATCTAATGCAGGCACTTTGAAACTGTCTGATATCTAATGCAGGCACTTTGAAACTGTCTGATATCTAATGCAGGCACTTTGACACTATCTGATATCTAATGCAGGCACTTTGACACTGTCTGATTTCTAATGCAGGCACTTTGAAACTGTCTGATATCTAATGCAGGCACTTTGACACTGTCTGATATCTAATGCAGGCACTTTGAAACTGTCTGATATCTAATGCGAGCACTTTGAAACTGTCTGATATCTAATGCAGGCACTTTGAGACACCTGTGCCAGCTAGGAGTTAGATTTTCCAGAAATGACAAAGTTCGAGCCCTGGGCTAACGGGTCTGACATGCCTAACCGCTGCTTCATATGTGACTAGCGACAGTGCCCAGACGAATAGTACAGTCATGCTGTCACTCTCCAAAGTAATTCTTGCACAGGAGCATCTGTGATAAAATGCAGACACTCGCATCCTAAAGATAATATTTAACATATGGGATCCCCATGGCACAGTGCTGGTCCTGGATTACTGGGACTAATTCTTGGCATTAGAGAGGACAAACATGGCCTGGGGTGAGGAGGGCAGGCACAGTGAGAAAATGATAGAGAACATTTTTGGCACATGGGCCACCCATGTTTCTTGGAATAAGTGGCAGTAATGGCATATGGAAGATGCCCATGACAAAATGCTGACCCTGGCACAGAAGAGGTAATAATTTACACAGGTGGGGCACTAACAGATTCATTGGCTTGGCACACCAAAGGCTTTCTAACAAATATGTATGAAAGCTATGTTTTAAAATGGATAATTTGACCCCATATTTTTCAAACTTTTCTTGGGCACAACGTCTCGAATGGCCCTCAAGGAAGTCAGGTTTGGGGCAGCTGTTATGGTCGCCCCTTTTAAAGATCACCAGCCACCACCCCATTGTGCCCGCTCCTGGGCCTTCCCTTTAGTAATTCGGAGGGTCTGGCCTTGCAGCACAGGGCTTCTATGTCTGCCCAATAGAAGTACCATCCACGCTGAGCTTTGCAAGACACTAGCAGCCATTCTCACTCCTGAAAGTGTAAGTCACTCTCCACTTCGATCACTACACGGGGCCGCTTCTCTGCTGCTCCCAGAACCACCAGACCCTGAGGGTGTCAGTGTGCGCGGGAAAAGCCAAACCTTATCACTACCTGAACATGTCTGTTTTACACAGGCATTCGAACTGAGGTCGTGACCTGTCTGAGCAGCCCACGCCTCCTCAGATCTTCTCTCCAGAAAGCGCCCTGAAGAAGCGTGTGCTGCACGTGGCGCTATAAGTGCAGCTGATGTACATCAATACAAAATGAGTAGGTTAAACAGCAGATTGCTATGGACTTCATACGGACTCGTAAACAGTAACAAAACGTGTCTTCAGAGCGTATGGGGTTGACATTGTAATGCCACTCTAAGTAAAACTGAGATCAATTTCAAAGCATTTTTGAAACCTCCCAAAGCCACTGTTAAAGGGGTCGAAGACACACTTCTTCCGTGCTGTCTTCTGGTCTACTGAGGGCAGCTCCCTCCATTCACAACACCCCCACCCCCTGCCCATCCCATGCCCCCCCTTCCGCCCCGCCGAAGGGTTCGCCCCGTTGCAAACTGTACCCCTACTTGTACTGACCAGCTCCTATTTTCTACCTCACCCCTGTTGATTAACATTTCTTCTCCATAGTTTCATAATCTCTTCTTCATATAGTGCTTTAAAGTGAGTTAAACGTCACTTTAGAGCCAAACAAATTTAATTAATTATGGCCAGTTCAATCTCGCATAACTTTTAACTTTACAGCTACTTCACTGTCCTCTTTTAAGAATTTCAACAAACCATCAGTTACACTCCAGTCCCATTCATGTTTTACACCTATTCCCACGCCTGGACCCTTCTCCCACCATCCTTACAGGGTTTACTTTCAAAGCTGAGAGTTTATATAAAAACTGGTTCTGAATGCTATTCCACACTCCGACCCCTCCAGTAAAGCAGGCATGAAGGTGTTTCCACTGTCTCAGGACATGGGAGAGCTCACAATGGGGTCTTTTTTCAGCTTCAGCTTGTAATTATGATTAGATGCAGAATTAAGTCTTTGTTTAAATGCATACACCACACAATGTAACCTATAACAGCTTTCAGAACATGAGACAGGACTGAGGACTCTACTTTCTACTTTTGAGCGAATAGAGTGAATCAGGCAGCAGTGTGTTGCAAATTTAGAGTAAATTGAAAGGCTGAACCAGATGAAGTCTATTGAAAGAATGAATAATAAGTGCAGTGAGCTCACATACTAGGAGACAGTGTGTCACATTCCCGCCATGCACCTGCTCCATTGCAATATACGTAAGGAACTTCTAAGAAGTATAAGTGGAGTTTTCACCTACTTTCACAGAGTCGTCTCCTCAGCTTCCCTCTGATTTTGTCAATCGCGTTGTAGTCAGAAACATGGAAGACATGTGCAGAGTTGGGGTCAGATGCAATTTCATCCAGCTCCTCCCTTAAGGCCTCCCCAACACCAACAGCGAAGATCCTTATCCCAGCTTTGTGTGCTGCCGTAGCAGGTTCTAAGACATAGTCCTGGCTCCTTCCATCGGTCAAAAGGATGGCCACCTTTTTAATGGCCCGTTCATCTGGCCGCCCTCCTGCCTCCTCTGAGAAACTGTACGTAGTGATGTATCGGAGCGCATCCCCCGTATTTGTATTCCCACCATAATATTTGATGTTCCTCGCGGCTGCTTTGATGTCCTCAAGTGTTTGGTACCGCCCCAGATCAAATTCAGTAGTTGGTTTACCACTGTAGCGCACAACTCCCACACGCGTCTTTTCTGGGCCAATCTCAAAGGTTTCCACCAGGTTGGACACCCACTGCCGCACCTTCTCGAAGTCCTCTTTCCCCACGCTGGACGAGGTGTCCAAGATGAAGATCAGGTCGTAGTGGACATTCTTGCACCCTGTGAAGGCAATAGAAGAGACTGTTGAGAAAAGGTGGAAGATAAAGGTTGCATAGCCTATTTCCCAGGACATTTCCGAGCAAGATGCAATCCACAGGGAGGTTCTGTCGACATGAGCAGCAAAGTGGCAGTGGCTGTGCCTCCCAAGATCTGCTCTAACGTCACATTCCCAACATGCCTACACAAGAACTGAAGGCTCTTGTTAAATGGTATACTGCAATTTATAGTTTCCCACCCCCTTGTCAATTATGTGTGCCGGATCTTGTGAGCACGCTTGTTTTTCCAGGCTTTTCCAAAGCTGCCAAGAGGCGAGGGGGAGAGCAACACTGTATTCTGCAGAAAAGGAATTTTCGAAATTCAGAAAGGTGAAGAAGGAAGGCAGTGTGCGCCTAGAGGGCAGAACTAAAGTTTCATTGTCCGATTTACTTTAATAACACCAGTGAGACTGTAAGGGAATAAATGATTGATTCGCTATTTGCATCCTTGATATGTACAACCCTTTAATACAGGGTGCTGAGGGTAAGGGTGGCTAGCGTTAGTGCAGCAGGTGCATTGGCACCTGGGCCCAGGGGTGCAAGAGCCTATTCACTGCACTTATGGCTATTTTTGTTGTCCTAGTTGCAGACTGGAGAGGATGTTTCTTTGCTTACAGAGGAGCCCCTGATGATGTTGCTACAACCCTCCTTTGTGGTCTCAACTTCCACCTTCTCCTCCCTCTCAGATAAATTACGAGTATTTCTCTGTAATATGATGCAATTGTACAACAATTCCACGTTCACTATAGTACTTGTGCACAGTACTGATGCTCAAATAGTATCATTGTAATATTAAAGCGAAACTGAACACATGGTCGGCTCTACCCCCTCAAAATGTAATGTCCAACACTCTGAACCAGGCTATACCAGACAATAAGTACCTAAAATGAATGCTACAGAAAATAGGAAATGAAAAGCTTACATTATAAATCATGTGATTGTCGCAAAACACTAAGATTAGAAGCAGGTGCAATGTTCTATAAATGTGCAATTGGAATGTGTAACCCCATGTTGGATGTACAGTATCTTGAATTGTTTCGCATCACCCAACCCCCATTTTGTACAGTGCTCGAATGCTCTTCCTCTTCTAAATAACAAAAATATTTCCATGATTTAAAGTACACGACACTGCACATGCCTGGATTAGAGTTATAGAGAGTTTATTGGAGACAGAGGTAACTAGAGTGAATCTTTGGAATAGTGGCAGGAAGACTGAACTAGACAGAAGCAGAGAGAAACTTTAATTAGGACAGCACAGGCGAAATTGTAATTGTAATTCTATAGCGCATACTACTCATGAGGCGTCAAAGAGGTTTTCGGGGAGTAGCATACTAGTCCAAAACCCCAAAAGGAGTAGTGGTGGATTAGTACAGGGAAAGACGAGAAGAAAGTTTCCTTGTTACCACTTTTGTGCTGTAGACACAAGCCTGGCTCAATATAAAATATGGTTCTACACCTGAATGCCTTGATGGTAGCCTGCTGGGCCTTTTCTATTGTATCGAACACCCTATGATTCACAAGGCCAATCTACTTTACTTTCTTCTGATAATGTTTAAGTGAACTGCTCATTTAGCCTTTAGTTGGAATAAGTTAGTGCATTGTTCTTCTTGGCTTGGGATGAGGTAGTTTAGTTGGGAGATTTTTTTTTAACATAAAATAGAACATGCGCTAGGAGATGTTTAATGTTTCTGATTCTTTGCACATTTTGGAGTATTTGTTCAAAATACTTTTTACAATGACCTTCATTGCACCAGATATAGGATGTGCCTTTGATGATTCTGAATAAAAAATTAAAAAAGTGATACAATTTGCTATTTGATGCTAATAAACATCTTTATATGCCCTACCAAAAAACAAATAACCACAAAAACATCTTGGACCTAATTCTTCAAGGCTGCCATCCTCATCGATTTGCAAAAACATAAAAAAAAACTCAAATGTAGACTGTAAATGCAAATTAAGTACACCTGTACTCTACCTATAACCTATGCTTAATTTGAGCCGGTGGTCACATTCATTTTTAGGGACAAGCACTTATTTTTCAACAGACTTTGATCCAAAGCAAGAGAGAGAAAAACACAAAAGAAGTCGGAAGATAAAGAAATACAGTGACGAATGGAGAAAGCCGAGGGGGAAATTACCTTCATGAGTGAGGTAAAGAGGCAGGGAGTATCTGGTGGGGGATTAAAGAGGTATGAAGTGAAAACCAGACAACGCAGCCCTGGTACTCAGCTTCCTGATTTTTGATAGAGCCGGCCTCGGACTTCTGAACTAAACTTTGGACGCAGCACGCATTCTTTTACAAATAGAGCACTGCCTCTAATTCTGTATGCCCAAGTACTGAATCTTCACTTAATTAGGCAATACCCCCATCCTAATTTCTACCTGCAGCCATAGTTCTCTGCAGGCCTCGTCTAGCAATTTACAACACCATTTTAAAAAAAAAACATGCTTTCATTACTTTTGTGAAACTTTAAGGTTGGGTACACACTGAAGTGAGCCAGGTGAGTGTCCAGTTGATGTATGTTCACTAGGGATCTGTTGTGCACATATGCACTAGGATAAAGAATCCCTTGAAATATCTATGTAAAAGTTATGAACCAGGGCTTGCACATTTTGAAAAATGTGTGCAGCTACATGCAGATCTGTTTGAATTACTCCTTTGGTATTTTTGGAAGTTGAAAATGCTAGAGTAATAATGGCCTTGCTTAGTAAGAAGAAGGTTGCTTCCGCCAATTGTGAGAAAAAATCCTAATATCTGATCAACACTAGACCTACTGAATACCAGGTCACCGCCTCTCTCAAAGAGGCTACACATACAATTCATCTTTAATATCAGTAATGTGTGGTTGGATAGATTCTGGTACTAGGAATTATAATTGCTAGGCCAGTTCATAAGGGCGCTGCCCTCCACGGCTCACACATTTCACACAAATGCCTCACTCAGCCCTAACCTTTTAGATTCCCTTCCCTCTGTCCACCCCATCTCCGGATCAGCGAGGGCTGCCTGCTGCACTGCCCACAGCCACGAGAAGCCTGAGCCGGTCAGTGTGGGTAGCCTTGAAGAAGATGCCACAGACGATGAGGTCTCAAAGAAAGCTTGGCATAGCAGAGCAGGAATGGCAGTGTAGATGTCACTCCTTCCTACCCCTTGTCCTCCGTGAGGGCCTCATTCTCTGCACTGACATGCTGCATAGCAGAACCAATTAAGGTATCTTGGCAATCAAATGAGCAGTAACTGCTTTCTTATTGCTGTAATTTCACGCCCACTAATACGTTTATAGGAGAAGTGCACCAGAGAGTGAGGCACTGGGTGGCTGGTTTCCCATTCATCGTGGCCCGGGGCGTCGTCAACCCCCGCTTTAGCAGCCACAGTGTGGGTGGGGTTTTTGATGGGCCTTGTCCTGCAACTTGGGAGACAAAGGCTCATAATTAATTTGAAAGGGTGGGAAAATGAGTGAGTGAAAAGATGGATGGCTGGATGGATAATGGATGGATAATGATGGATGAGTGAAATTGATGGATGGATAGATGCATAGATGAATGAGTGAAAGGATTGATGTAAGGATAGATGAGTGAAAGGGGGAAGGATGGATGGATGTGTGAAATGATGGATGGATGATGAGAAAAAGGATAGATGGATGATGAGTGAAAGGGTAAATGGATAGTGGATGAGTGGAGGAAGAAGGTGATTGAATGCATGAATGGATGTATGAATGAAAGGATGCATGTAAGAATGGATGAGTGAAAAAATGGATGATTAAATGAAAGGGAGGATGGACGGATAGCTAGATGAAAGATTGGATGTAAGGAAGAGTGAAAGGGTGAATGGTTGGATGGAGAAATGAGTAAAAGTATGGATGGATGAGTGGAAGGGTAAATGGATGGGTGGATGGAAGGATGATGGATGGACGTGTGATTGAAAAGGTGAATGCATAGATGCATGGATGAAGGAGTGAAGGGATGGATGAGTGAAAGGGAGGAAGGATAGATGGTTGGCGGAAAGGGTGAATGGATGGGTGAATGAGAGAAAGTGATGAGAGAAAGGATGGTAAATGGATGGATGGAAGGAGTGAAAGCGTAGACAGATGGATGAGTGAACAAATGGATGAAAGGATACATGAAAGGATGGCTTGGTGAGTGAAAGTGTGGATGCAAGTATGAATAAGTGAAAGAATAGATGGATGAGTGAAAGGGAGGGCAAATAGACGTCTGGATAAAAGGGTGGGTCGATGAATGGATAAATTAAAGGGTAAATGGATGGATGAGTTGATAGATGGGTCTAAGGGTGGATGGAAGAGTGAAAAGATGGATGGATGAGTGAAAGGGAGGATGTATGTATGGAATAGGAGATGGATGATCGAAAGAATAGATGGATCACTGACAGGATGGATGGAAGAATGGATGAAAGGAGGATGGATAACTGAAACAATGGATAACCGAGTGAAAGGATGAATATGTTTGACAGGTTTGAAGATAGATGGAAAGGTCTGGATATGGATGGGCTGACAGATGGACGTAATGATGACAGTCAATGTTGAATGAAAGACTAGGGGCCTGATTTAGTTCTTGGTGGATGGGTTACTCTGTCACAACAGTGACGGATTTCCCATCCGCCTAAATATAAATCCCATTGTATCGTATGGGACTTACAGTTCGGAGGACAGGATATCTGTCACTGTTGTGATAACAGAATGTAAAGGTGAAATGGTGATGATCAGTGGGGTGGATGGAAAGATGAAAAGATGAATGGATAGATGCTTAGATGGAAGAGTCAAGTAAGTTCTTGTGTAGAGGGTCGCAATGACTTGCTCCGGTTGCTTGGTGCCATAAGAGCTTTGGTTCAAAGTGGGGGTATTATAATTTTCTGGATACTTCTTTGATCGTGGCAAATGGTGAAAGTACATAAATAAAATCACAAGGTCCTGTCCAAAAGTAGCTACACTGCTGCAACTGAAATGCTGCATGCCATCACCTCCCAAATGGTGCCACTCTCAGCCTCACACATTAGGGTCCCGATTCATACTTTGTTAGAGTAGCGACTGCTAATTATCACATTTGTTAAGTAATGATTCCCCAGCATACAGCACGTACCTGGTTCGATAATTAGTGCCTATCCCCAGTTGTTGAGGCGTAGCACGCATGCGTAACTCACCAAAATGTGCCTGGTAAGGTAAATACTGTAACTTTTCCACTGTAAAATTCCAGAATGTTTGAACAAGGGTGAGGAATTTAGCGAACTTGGTAATACCGACATGCATTACATACCACCCAACTCAAAATTCTCCCACTCAAATTCAGGGCCTCGGTGCTTTCAGTTTCCCAGGTTGGTGGGAGCTCTATGTTTTATGGAAACTCTCTTGCTGGTAGTCATGCTAGTGTTAATTATTTTACTGAGAATTTAAGGTGTTACTTTCGGTATTTTAATTTAGTTTTATTAATGACCATGTTATAATGCACTGAGCGGCTTTGCTGGCATTTGTGGAAGAAATACAAACCAAGTTCAGTTCTTTAAAGTGGATTGCCACAATCTTGTGCGATATGCAATGAGGTTCAGTTATTGCACCCTGAGTTATCATACAACGAATATATGCCAGGAACAAGCTACACCTATTGACTTTACCAGTGCATCTTAGATGCATGAGTTACATGGATTTAGTTGTAAAAACATCGATTTAAAAAAGTTTAACTTCTGAGAATACGAGAGTGTGATTGGACACTACTAAGATGTGTGGAGATGGTGGTAGTTTTTGGAGTATCTCCATCACTCACATCCTCTCTTGCGCGCCACTTTCCTCTTCGTGTCTCTCATTCTGTTAGACGCTTATGCCCTTTTTCTCCTAGAATTTTTCTGAAATGCTTTATTTGTATATCTCACGTGTCATTTCTTTCCTCTTCACTACTGATTTTTTATTTTCTCTCTTTTGCACCTACTTCCTGCCATTTCTTCCATTACACACCCATTCCCTTCACACGACCCACCACTCTCCTGGAAGCATTACATTTTCTTTGTCTTTAGTGGTTTCCATATTTCAATAGATTTGTACCTCCTTTATACACTTTCCCACTATTACATTTGGCACATATGTGTCCCTTACTCTGTACGGTCTGCAGAGAGGCCAAGGATTAGATGGGCATGCAGTCTGAACAACTTTGTGACATGCCAGAGGGCTCTGTGGGAAATGTGCAGTAACTTCAGCCTCAAACCCAGAGGTACCAATCATGCTGCCTCGGGAACGCCCACTGGCAACCTTAACCTACCCTTGCAACTTTAAGCGACTCACTTCACAGCATGAGCTACACAACAGTCATCTATTGCAGGAAAATTATCCTACAACATCTTGAAAAAATCAAATACTCTTAGGCAATGGAAGAGTAACTTAAATATGTGAAATGTAAACAAGGATTGAATAGCTGAAGCTGATTACCTTAAATGTTTTACAGCCATTGCTGATAAATCGATCAGGTTTTTGCCACTAAAGTTAGGACATGAATATGGATTTCAAAGTCAGTTTTTAGTTATTGTCCAACCTAAAGCCCTGACTGTAGAATTATTGGCTCCGGGGCCAGTCAATAACGCAGCTTTTTCACTAGACATATGGCCCTAGCTGCAGAACTGACATCTCACTAACCGGAATGGAACTGGCATGGTAAAAGTAACATGGTTATTAGAAAAATGTCTTTCATATCAGTAAGCTAAAGAAGGGATTTTGTGTTTTGAGAACTTATCACTGGCATCCCAAACAGAAAGAGACATATTTGGCTATTTTTGCAAAACATTTGAAGGACAGAGAGACAGGTTCTAGTTTCCACAAGCTGCAATAATGGTTGTGTTTGTGGAACACTGCAAATCCAGGTATATGGATGAGATGTTTAAATAGAAATCTGGGGCAGTGAGGAATCTGTACCTGCCATGCAGCTGGAAACATCATCTTTTAAGATTTCACAGGTGGGTTCCATGCCTAGCATGCCTGCATTTGTATTGTGTGATATTCTGAAAACTGAATGGGAGGGTTCAGTTATTGAATTAAATCTAGATGATGGGGCATATTTATCAATGTGTTGCGTTGCTCTTGCACCATGGAAGGGGTTGCAAGGGCGACGCAGAACCTAGATGCGATTTACTGATCCACGCAAGGCCACCTTACCTAGCTCTATGTGGCTTGGTAAATCTGGAGTAACGCAAGGCAGCACAAGTTTAGCATTACTGTGCATGGTGGGGGCGTTCCGTGGGTGGAACGTGGATGTTCCCATGCATCTATCCATGGATCCTGAAGCATTCCCAGATTTACCAACACTGGTAGACCTGGGGATGTGTCAGAATGCTACGCCCTCCAGAGGAGGCGTAACAAGGAGAAATATCTTCATTTCTCCTTGTTTCTTTCTCTTTCTATATGTACCGCATTGTGCGGCATTTGTAGAAAGAGGAAAAAACCTCACGAGGATTGTTTTTGTGTAGTAAGGTGCCCCTTCCTGCTCATAAACAATCCTGCCTACAGTGCAGACGCCTTGTTCCACAGTGCAAGGGTGCCGGCGTTGGCAGTAGGCAGCAGTTTGTGTGGTAGCGCAGGAATGGGCCATGTTATGTTAGATACGGTGCATTCCTGTCCTCTCCCTTTCACACAGCGCAGCAAGGTGACTTGGTGTGTTGCGTTGCATGAAATGTTGATAAATATGGCCCAATGTCTAGGAGTTCCTTGATCAATTCTCACTTTTCCTCACACTTCCCACAACTTGCATGCACGTGGGTTGTTGAAAGGCATGCATACGTTTATACTGCAGCGCCCATGTGGAGTAAACCTTCTAGATGTACATGGAAAGCTTACGTGAAACAATAAAACAAGGTTTCAGAGCAGGGGTTTATTTTCTTTTTTTGTTGCATTTTTTGTTTAATGGAGCAAAGTGATGTGCCGGAATCGTTGGATGCTGAACCGAAGCCGGAATCCACCGTTCTAGCCTCCAGGTCACATCTTCTTAAATGTCTTCACCTTGTGTGCATTTATCATTAAATAGACTTTGCTAGTACCTGCAGTGTATGCCCCAATTGGCACACAGTCATCAAAAGTGGGAGCAACCTTATTGTCTCGTCTATCAGAATAATGCTATTGAGGCATCTAAGACTCCAATAAAGTGTACCACGTATGGACAAACAGGGCAGCCCATCCACAAGGCAATGGAGACATTTGCATTTAGAAAGGATACAATCACAGAAGATGAATCTGACGTTTGACTATATGGAGGAAGCTCATATATCATCTGATATGCTAATCTGGCTTCAAGAATGTAGAGTGTCCAGACTCTAATATATTTCAGTCAACTAACAGATGTTAAGTAGAAACACCACATCTGGTCTGGAGCTAAGTCCGTATAACTACACTCTGGCAGGCTGCTATTTAGAGCTGAGGAGCCTTGATGGATTGACCAACATGTGGAAATCTCTACAACAAAGCATCTTAAGTAAAGGATTGAAAAGGAATTGGAATAGAGTCTGCAGATTCTAGTAACAGGTACAGGTGTGTGCGTCCAGATGCGACTTGGACTAAAGAAACACACACACTGGGATCACTGACGGAGAAATTAGAAAAGCGAAACTATTTACACAAAATGTATAAATAGACACCACACATAGTTCATAAGGAGGGAACAGGCCAACCCTAAGGTTAGTTGGTTCAAACTCTATGCCACGTTCACAATAGCACACACACATCATTCATTGAGATATAACTTGTACCACAAAGAAATGTAGCAAATAACTTCCCACAACACCTTTACAGGGAGAGAAAATATTTCCTTATGTATAGATTTTGACTGTGCAGGAGCTGTGAGCTTGCGTGTGCTTGTACTACACTTTTTGCCTTGGAGAATGCTTATGCTCAGCAGGGTTTATTTGGTTATGTGACAAGTTAATGAACAAGGATAAAGGCCTGATGTGCTTGCTCTGCGACAGAGACTGACCATTATAAACAAATCTCTGTCCCCCAAAATATCTTAGTGCCCACTACCTGCAACCACTGGCAGAAGTAAGGACTACATGTCTCATTTCTATAGGGTCTTTATAGGAGTCCATTTCATTGAAGGATGCAAACATTTCTAGAGGTTGTGGGAGTACAACTTTTTGATGAGCTTGTCAAACACCTAAACATATGGGGACACCACAATCATTCACCCCTGTGTGTGAAAGGCATGACTTACCTGCTCTTTGTACCTGTGTCCTTCCTCCATCCCAGACCAATACAAAAATGATCAGAACAAGATGTAGCCGGCAACTTCCAGAAAGCACCATGTCTCTCGCCCCCTTTTCCACGCTTGAAAAGCAGTTACCGATGCATCCAACTGTCTGAAGAAATCCAAGACAAAAGCGAAGATATTAGAGAAAAAGCAATGAACTACAAAGTACTATCTCAAAAGTATTCTACAACACCTCTAAAAAAGACTGCTAATGGAATAGTTTAGACACAAACTTAATCGCTGTAGTACAACAGTTTTGCTGTCTTTCTCACCCACTGCACATGATAAACATCACTATTGCGCATGTCTGTAATCTCTTCCCTTACTACACGCATCCATTGCTTGCTGAATAGTGCCTTGCTATTTATGTAACGTTACATACATATATAAATAATAGCATACCTATAAAGCATACACAGTAGATTGAGATGTGCATCAATAGTGTTACAAATTTGCTATGTTCTGCTGCGTCTGCATGTTTTACCATGTTTTGCTGCTGCAGCAGAAGATATTGTCCTGTGTGTTTTTACCGTAACAAGAAGCTAAAATAGGTGTTACTTGCACAGGTATCTGCCCAACCCTCTATCTGATGCAGATTTTATACCAATGTCCTCATGCACCAAAAATATTCACAGAACATGAGCACTATCAATGTACAGAAAGGAATTTGTGGGATTGGAGCAGTATCGCTTGACTTGATGTACAAAGGAAAGTGACTAAATCGAAATATTAACCAAAAATGTTTGCCGCTGCCGAAGAACAATGACCAAGTTTATTAAAAATGTAGCTTTCTGAAACGTAAATGAACACATGCATAAACTACACCATTAACACCAGATGCATTGTCACTTCAACCAGGTTACAGTCAGGACACCGGAAGCAGGGAATTCCATGCACTTCAGAGCCACTGTCTAGAAGCATCTCCCATCCTCCAGAACCAGGACACTAGGGTATAAAGGTAGGACCTCACATACCAACTCTTCAGTACACTTCTGAAGCTGTGGATACTCTGCCAGGAAGAAGGACTGCAGCTCAGGTGTACTGCTGCTCCAAAGAAACGTCTGCTCTGCTGACCTGCTGTCTTCTGCCTTCTGGATCTGTAACTTCATCGTGAACCCAGGACCCCAAAGTGACTGCAATGCTCACACAGAAGTTCATTGTGAGCAGCCACCAGCCTGTCTCTACGCACAAGCATCGATCACCAGCAGAGGTCCACCAACACGAAGCTCCAACCCGCCCATCCGCAATGCCCAGCCTGATTTTCACACCACTCCGACTACCACCGTCAAAGCTCTCCGTGCTCACTGCAGCCCTCTCCAACATGAACAGGACTTGTGGCACAAAACCTGAGAAGGAAAACCTTTGGTGGGACTAATGTACCCGGCCTGCACTCCATCACGGTTGACCTGAACTTTAGACTCTGACCTGGTCCAGTGCAACCAGATATCGCCCTTTGGAGCTTTATGCTTTTAGGGGCTATTTTTTATCTTTATTCTATAAAAAATCAGAATGTTGGTTCTACTGATCCTACGTTTGTCATTTTGGTCTTCTTTTATTTATTAAATTAAGCTCTATTTTTCTAACCTTGTGTGGGATCTTTTTATGTAATGCATTCACTGTTTTTTTGAAGTGTTGTACAAATATTTTACACATTGCCTTCAAGTTAAGCCTGACTGCTCTGTGCTAAGCTACCAGGGGATGAACACAGGTTAATTTGGGGTTTGCTTGTGCCTTACCCTGACTAGGATTGTGGTTGCCGCTTGACCAGGGCTCACACCCAAGTCAAACAGAAACTCAATTTCTAGCAAATGTTTATTTCACAAGAGACCTATTCTTTTTCTCCTGGTCTTCTTAGTAGGAAGCTCTCTAGGTGGTAATTTTAGTTAACCACTGATGTCCCCGGATATTATATGTCCAAAAAGCACCAAAGGCATCTATTTCGATCACATTGGAAGATGAGGTCAAGCAGCCAAGCTTACTCAAGCAGGTGGATATGTGTTAGTAACTCAAGTTAACATTTAATTTTTGTTGGAGCAAATGCCCTACCCTAAATTGTAGGGAGTGGGATCCTTTCCCAGCAAACTCATTGTCCCCCTGCTTCATTTAGATGTGGGAGAACTAATAAGTTTCCAGTGAGGGACCCTCATCTGGCCTTGTCTTAGGGAAAATATGACCGTCAGCCCATCCTCCACAGAGCAATCAATCTGCGAACATCAGAAGGCCAACCCTTCTTATGGTGATTCCACCAATATTCACTTATCCTTCCTAGGACTTTCATGCAAGCCATTGTGATCTTGTGCAGGAAAAGAAAACATTGTTTGGTGCACTCTGAGAAAAAAATATTGTAGCCTAAATGTTGAATTCCAAAATATTGCAAAGATAATTATAGATTCACTGTTCTTCACTCCACATATTTACCCTGAAGGTACATATGTATGTGTGATCAAGGGACATATATTTGAAGTTAAGTATAGGAGAGCTCTATGTGTCTATATTTACTTTCCTTCAAAATATTTTGGTACTTAATATTTATGGTACAATAGTTTTTCATATCAATATTTTGCCCCCCAATATTTCAGTAGCATAACCCAGTAGAGACTAATAACTTTAAAGTTTCAGCCTAATCAATTCAAAGGGTCTCTTCCTGGGATTTCTATACAGTAAAGGTGGATGGTGAAGTGGGAGGAGCCTAAATCCTCATTTAGTCCATGCATCCCATATTGTTCTTTGCTCAGCCACATGCTGCTATGAAGACATTCCTGCCTCTGAACATAGCCCACTGGCTGGTGTGTGAAGCCAGCCCTGCATATGGCTTCAGGTGTCCTGTTGCTATTAAGGTTCTTGCCTTTGCAAGAGCCCAACAACTCATCCATATAATGGAGGCGAGGTGGCACAGTTCAGCCCAACAATTGACTGACCCAAAAAACACATACTACACCCATATAATTCAAAATTGATTATTAACAAACCGAAAAAATCCAAACACAGTAAATTGTCTGCAAGTTATCAGGAAAATTATGTTCTGAGTCCTCTGCCCATGAGCAAGCCCTTGAGTGACAAAAACCACGATCAAGCTCTTCAGGTACAAAAAATCGGAAATGTTGTGATCTTGGTTCCGCTACAACATCCCAATCATAACCCTGAGCTCAAGAGAGGCTCAAACAGCCCTTCAAGAAAAATGAAAATACAGAACATGAGGTTCCTCTGTGCTGTGACAGGAATGCCAAGACTGCAATGCCTTTGACTCGTGTGTCCGGAAGGTCCTTTATGTCAGGAACACAATCAGCAATTAGGAAGACAAACACTTCCCTGTTCTGGGAGACATTTGCCATTTAATAAGGTACAGATATTTGTCTGTTTGAGTCAAATCAGATAAAGACACCTCACTCTCTGGGGAGCACGATGCATCTATTTGAGCAATCTGTGAAACAAAATGCTGAATATAATACCACCCTGGGTTTCTAATATTCTAGACTACTTTTTCTAACACAGAGAGAATGGTTTATATACCTTTGATGGAACCATTCTAAAAATCCAATGTTTGGGACCATGGAAACATGAATTTTCAAAGAACCTCAGAAATTTCCTGTCACAATTCAATTCTCCATCCGCATTGCACTTAAGATACAGAGAAATCCCTAGTATTAAGATATCATTTACTCCTAGTTGTATTACATGCTGAACATAGAAGGAATACCTGTGAGTCCCTTGTGGTTACCTTTTGTCTCTTCACTATTTGATGTGAATTGAATGATTTCTGGATCCGCAAATTGATTTAACTTCGTTCTCATTCAACTCGGCGTACCCCTCACAAAGGGGGTGGTAATTACTGAACACGTTAAAGTCATGGACAAATACCAAAATGAAAAATCTATATTTTATAAAGAGTGACCCCAGCCTAACAGGACATTCGAGCCTATAAAAGTGATAATCAGAAACGCCTGCTTAAAATTGAAATACAATTAAATTGTATTTTGGATATCTGGATATTGGATATTTGGATTGATGGATATTTGCATTCACCTCACTGTCACATAGACAAATTGACAAGTAGACTTTGTTCAGAAGCATTCTACAGAGTATCAATTTATATGTGGTCACTGTTCTAGAGGGCTCAACCAAAAATTCATTCATTATAGCTAGTCTTCTGTGTTGGGTTTCAACATCTTCTCTATTCTTTCCTGGAGGGTACGAATTCAAACGGAGGCAATATGCACGCATGGGACAATACAGAGGGGTTTATACGGCAGGAAGAACAATGGTGTCCAGCATACGCCCAGGAGCACAGGAAAGCGTTTTAGGATGTTTAAGTAAAATACATTTGCACAAAATTTGTCAATCTAGAAAGACATTCGCGCAGGTAACATTGTTTTACAAGCACACATTGCAGGATTACAACCTCTAGGCATTCATAACAGGTAACCTGGCAGCTGCTGCAAAGCCATTTGAGTAATAAACCCATAGCAGTAACATGTTAAAAACAGAAACACCCTGGCATCCGAATTGGCTCATCATTATCTTTCATTATCATATCATTATTCATTATAATTATCTAATCAAATGAATTCTATTGTCAGCAAAGAAGAAAAACCACGGCACATCCCAAGCGGTTATAATGTTCCAGTTTATTCCTCGTGATGTCTTTAGATGAAACAATAATCTGTGGCCCAAGGTAACATCTTGGAGCCAGAGTCAAGAGATGACAACAGAAATCCTTTTCAAATGAACATCAGCCCAAATAGACAACAGCCGACACGTGTTTCGTCTGGGTAGACTTTATCAAGGCTATGATGCAGATAAATAGCTCAATATTCCAAAGTACCAGAGACAAATTGATGTCTTATGTTTTGAGAAGGAGGTCGAGTAAGAAGAGGCTAGAGGACCATGGTAAGCCTCAGATGTCTCCAAGCGTTTCTTTCGGCGTGGTATGGACGGCGCTGCAAATAGTAATAGAATTCTATTGTCAGTTCATGTCTATTTCAACTCAGCATTTTGAAAAGGATTAATCTTTTTTATAGTGTTCTCAAAGTTCTTATCCTTAATGCATGTATTGCTGTGCATCTAGGCTACTGCAATGTTATCTACCTGGCTTTACTGGTGTAGAGGCTGCATAAGCTGCAGTCTGTCAACAACTGTGAGCTAGGGTAGCTCTCAGTCATAAGGCAACTGATCATATTTCCCCTGCTTTGGTCTCTCTAGCTGGCTTCATGTGAGGGAGTTTTGTGCAAATCTCTCGGGTCCACAAAGAACTCTTCCATCCTCGCTGACTCCATGATCACAGACGTTTTGGTTAATAGACCTTATTGCCGCTTGCATTCAGAGAATTCTTTATCCGTGATAGTGCCCAAGCTTTGCCACTCCACCACTGGTGGAAGAGGTTTTTTAGGCACAGACATTAGAACCCTCTACCGAGCTCTCTACCATCAAAATCTTCAATTTTGAAATCTAGGTAGGCTTTGGAGACCAGACATTAAGCCCTGAGAGGTTGTGAATGACCTC